>NC_141695.1:1352493716-1353852424 GCF_964263255.1 Lissotriton vulgaris
AATAACAGCACAACATCCACATTGATGACAATGTGGTACAATGTGCAACCCTGACACAGCAGAACAGAGGACAAGACTGGCTCCGCACAGGCACAGAAGCAGGCCAACTACATCTGACAGAGCTGGAAACTGTGAGATAGAAATGTACGCATACAACCTCACATCCATCATGTAGTCCAAATGTACACTGTCCCGCATCTAAATCAAGCACCTCCAAAACAGTCACAATGTACATTGTCATATAGTCTGCATGTAAACAAGAACAATGCGCCAACATACATGTCAACACAATGTCAACATGCATCTCCGCTTCACATTGCAGAGGGACACACAACACCTCCAGCAGAGCAGAGCAGAATATTCATCAGTGATACCGGAGAGGACCACCAAACCTTCGACACCGACGCCCTACAACAGCCCTGGACAACCAACGCAACCCACCACCAGGCCCAGAGCAGCCAAGCTACATAGAGGAAAACACAACCCCTGCAACAGACCACACATCAGGAAGCACCCGCAAGCACGGCTAGCTACCAACTCTTTACCAACCCAGACATGGCATCCCAATGCTGGGTGTCAGAATGCCAAAAGGAGGTGGCCGAACAGGTGGGGGTGTGGTCCGAACCCATGGAAGACGAACTAGATCACATACGTGGGTGTCTCATTCCCTTCATGGACCACCTACACCCCACAAAGGAGACCCACAATGCGACAGAGACACATGCATTTGCACTTTATCTGTACTGAACCACGCCCAGAGCCCTGCTATTATCAGTCACACACCGACGCTGGACCTGCGTAAGATGGCCCAGCCCACTCCCCTTACATATTGCGTGGGTGACGACCAAGCTACATGTCCAAGCTCGAACCCGCTGCCTGCGGTGACATGTCTGTGTCTGCTTTACACAGCACAATGTAATGTCATATGGCCCAGGGCCCGCATGCATACATCATGATCACACAGACACATGCAGATAGTATGTGGAACTGGCTACAGGCACGTGCGCCGAGCCCCTTTATTGGCAGGGTCACATGTACAGTGATGCCTGTGCCGGATATGTGTGGGGTGAGTGTAGGCCAGCCCTCACATAGAGGTTGTTGCTGGCAACAACGTGAACAGTGATCAATATCAAAATGGAAACAGAACACACTAGCATTACAGAAACTACAGCGAAGCATCATGGTGGTAGCTGGAGCAAGCACTGAGGACACCCAATAAGCAAACAGAAGTGTCGCTGAGCACTGAGGTTGGGGCAATAGAGCTGAGCGTGCCCATGTGAATGAATTGTCTAGGAATGTGTCCCTTCGGGAAATACCTGATGCAGATGCAGTACGGTGTGTTACACCTGCATCATCTTCCTCATCATTGTCCCAGGACTCCCACACTGCCTGAGGTGACATTGCTGCATAAACTCTCCACAGCAACTGACTTCTTTTGGCTGAGGAAGCACTTTGCCCACAACGTGCTGGTAATGGCCCCAAAAACGGCAGCGACTGCAGCAGCCAAAGCGGCAGCCAAGAAGAAAAATCAGGCAGCCCTAGCAGCACAAGCGGCGCAGGCAGCACAGATGGCTCCTGCACCACTCTCTAATGAGGACCAAACACATCAAGCACATCAAGGGACAGAAGACACGCCTCAGCCCACAGTGAATCCGAAATATGATGGCGTTGAAACACCAATGCCGCCTAAGAAAGGAAAACAGATGACACAGCACCCCCGGCAGTCCCCTTCCATTTCAGAGCTACTGATTCGTGGGGGAAGGGGCCAGAAGAGTGCAGTAGCTGAGATGCCTCAACCCCTAGTTCAGGAACCAATGGCTCAAAACTCCAAAGAGACTGGAAGGGCTGCATCCATCCACCCCCCTGATGAGGTTGAAGGGCAGGAATATGCTGAGGAACAGGCTGAGGCGAGGGGGCAAGAGCCAGCCACAGTTACCCCGGTGGCTACAGGTATGGATTCGGATAAACAATTTGATGGGGGTGCAGCAGGTAACGGGGGGTAACTGAGACTGTGTCTTTTCCTGGGCACCTGCTGAATGAACAGCTGGAGCAGGCTGAGGGACAATGCCTGGTGACCGAAAGAGGTATTGAAAAAGGGAAGGAGAAAGAAAGTGCGATATGTTCCCCATCAGCCCAGCTCACCCTCATGGATGAAGGGGGTAAGGAGCAAGAGAAAGAAAGCAGTGAGTGTTTCTTCTCGGTCGCAGAAGATGCGGAATGGTCCGATGAGGAGAGGAGCTCCCAGGATGGGAGCAACTTGGACTCGGATAGTGGCAGCGATCTAGAACGGGACCCTCCCAGTACAGCCAAAAGACCTGGTGGCCATGGTGAGATCCGTGCGCATCAGATGAGGGATCTGACCTGGGATCACTCTTCAGCTACGCCCCTACAGGGAAACCTACAGGGGAACCCTAATACCGAGGCCCCATCATCGTACCCTCCACTACTGGATGTCATATACCAGACCATCCTTACGCATAGAGAGGAAGCTAGGCAGGATACCCGGAAGTCACAGGCAGCAATGCGTAAGATGCAGGGGGCCGTCAGGAAACTCTAAGGCATGCACAAATGTGGGGGATAGAGTCACTAATTTGGAGGAACGGATTGTGGCAACTGAAGCTGAAGCCGCAGCAGCATCCTCTAAGGTCGATTCTCAGTGCGCCCAAGTTGTCGACATCCAGTGGAAACTGGAAGATATGGAAAATCGGTTGAGGCGCAACAACCTCCGAGTCCTAGGAATTCCGGAAGGGTCAGAGGGCTCAGATATTAGGGTCTTCATGATCAACCTGTTCACAAAAGCGTTCCCGGAACTATCTGAGTGGAACTGGGCTGCTGAAATGCAGAGAATTCATCGTACGCCATTCAGAGTTCGCCGGGGGGCGGGAAGTGATGATAAACCCAGGGCAGTCTTAATATTTTTTGGTAACTTTGTTCTCCGGCAGATAATATCGGAAAAAGCTCGCCCCGATGCCAAAAAATCTATCGAGGGGGTTTCTTTCTTTGTGAGGCCAGACTTCTGTCATGCGACAGTGGAGAGGCGGTGGAGACTCCGCCAGTTGATTAAGCCCTTTCAGGACAAGCACATCCAGGTTTATTTAGTAAATCCAGCGCAACTTAAGATACTGAAAGATGGGAAGACCATATACTTTTCGTCAGAAGTCAAGGCAAAGGAGTTTCTGGACTCTTTATGATTTTTTATAGTCTGGTTGTTGGAGTATTAAGTTTGCCAAGGTGTTTGAAACCTAGAATATTAATATAATATATATATATATATTTCTGTTCTTTTTTTTTTTTTTGGTGTGTGGTCCACTATCTATTTGGTTGGGTCAATAGCGGGATGGATGATTAGGGGGGGGACGGGTTGAGGGGAGGCAAGTTGTGGTTCATATGACTATGAGGGTCTAAGAAATAGCTTCGTACTTGTTCTGCGCTGCTGCACACAAGCATCATTAGCTCAGACCAAGGTCTGGTGCTCCTAGTGGGAGGGGGGAGAGGGAGGGTTCCTCTGGGAGGGCACTGGGGGAAGGGAAGGGAAGGGGGGGAAAAAGCAGAAAAAAATGAAAATTTGTGGTACAATGTTTTTTACAGCTTTGAGGTATTTGGAAACATGTTTTGGAAAAGGTCTTCTTTAATTACTATGATGCTCAGTTGAAAGTTAGGCTATCCGTTAACAATAACCATGGCAAATCTTAATGTATATTCAATAAATATAGGGGGGTTAAACGATTGGGCAAAGAGATCAAAGCTGGCACAGTTTGTTATGGCAGAGTCCGTAGATATTTTGTGCCTTCAGGAAACCCATCTACCATGGGCGAAGAGGCAGCTGCTGAGGGTTGGAGGATTCAATATTTTGGCATGTTCTACCCAAACTTCAACAACAAGAGGAGTAGCGATTTTGGGGAAATCCTTTTTGGGGGGGGCAAAACGGGCTAAATCTAATGCACATGGTAGATGGGCTGTGGCGGAATTGGAGTGTGGCCTCACTATCTGTTGTATATATGGCTCAAACCAGGATGATCCAGAGGTTTTTGAAAATTTGGAAGAGGAACTGTCATTATGGCCGATGCCCATACTGGTCTGTGGTGATTTTAATATCTTCACAGATCTTTCTGAGGGAAGTTCCTATGCTGGCAGGAAACCCAGGGTCTTCACGGCCCTTCGTTCCATGATGTTGTCGCACGGCTTAATGGATGTCTGGGGGGCAAAGGAGCCTAAAGATCCAGGCTATACATATTTCTCCTGTCCCCACCAGAGGTATAGCAAATTGGACTATTTCTTGATATCATCAACAGAAATTAGTAAGATTAGTATTAGGAAACTCCCCAAGGTCCTCTCGGACCATAACCCATTGGCAATTATATATAAAGGTTTGGGGCCAGTTAGGAGCTCCAGGGCTTGGACATTCAATCGAAAGCTTCTGGCCGACGCACTTTTTGTTGAACATATGAAGAAATGGGCACGCGAATTTTTTGATGCCAATCGGTACAGTGCATCAAGGAATTCTGTGTGGGATTCAATTAAAGCAGTATTGAGGGGGGAGGTTATTAGTTACTCTGCGCAGTCTAGGAAAAAAGAGCAAGCCACTAAGGTCAGGCTTTTGGGGGAGTTAGGTAAGGCAGAAGAACAGCACTGCCAGGATATAACCCAAGGGAGGGAAGGTAGAGAGAGCCAAATGAACATTTGTCTAATGAAAGCCGAACTACAAAAATATTTTGCAGAAAAGGCGGCAGCAGAATATTGGACATACAGGGGGAGGGTATATGAAACTGGGGAGCAGGCTGGTAAGGAATTAGCGCTAAGGATCAGACAAGACTATACTAAGAGCATAATAACAAGCATTCGTGAGAATGGACGGGATGTGGCGGAACCCCAGGGCATCCTTTCAGTTTTTGCTAATTTCTATAAAACCCTGTATAAGGAGGAAATGGATGGGACATACGTAACCGACGGTTTTCCAGATAATGGGCCTAAATTGGGACCAGTAGAGAGAGAAAAATTGGAGCTGGATATAACGGGGGATGAGATCCGCGAGGCACTATCTGACCTGGCTGCTGGCAAGGCGGCTGGGCCAGATGGCATTCCTCTTGAGATGTATAAATGCCTCTCAGGAGAGCTGGGTCCAATATTATTGGACCTATTTAATGGCATCATAGGTACGGGTAAGATCCCGGAAACATGGAAAGATACCAACATCATAGTCTTCCATAAAAAAGGAAAGCCGAGGGAAGACCCAGGGTCATACAGGCCTATATCTTTGATAAACTCGGATAACAAGCTTTATGCCAAGATCCTGGCTATGCGGTTGGGGAGGGTTATTGGCGGACTCGTCTCCCCATGGCAGCATGGGTTTATCCCTGGACGTGGAACGGCGGATCACGTTAGAAGAGCAATCTCACTGTTCGAGGCCTATGCTGCTGGGGGGAGAGGAGTAGCCATGATCCTCCTGGACGCAGAAAAAGCGTTCGACCGCGTCAGATGGGTCTATCTATGGAATGTATTGATGGCGAGAGGGTTTGGCCCAAAAATCAGGATGGCCATTAAAGCCATGTATTGCGACCCAAGGGCCCGAATACAGATGATGGGCCAGAGTTCAGACAGGATTGGGATAAGCAGGGGCACCCGTCAAGGGTGTCCCTGCTCACCCATCCTGTTTGCTCTGTATATCGACCCTCTGGTTAGGCAGATTCTAGGGAACGGGGGAATACAGTAACAAACGGATTTACGAGCAAAATACTGGCATATGCCGATGACCTGGCAGTAACTACACCAAAGCCAGCTGAGGCTATGAAGGTATTGGTAGAGATCGCTAGCGAGTTTGGTATGCATTCGGGGTATCGCTTGAATGAGTCAAAGACCCAGGTAATTTGTTCCAGGGGGATAGTTAAAATCGATCAAAGATATGTCGACTCGGCCACTTACCTCGGGGTAATAATTAATGCTGAAATAGGCTCTATTATACAAGATAATTATCTCCCGCTTTTTAAGAAAATTGAATCGGATTTAAAGCGGATGGACTCATTGCACCTTACACTTATTGGGAGAGCCAATGTGTTAAAGATGACCATGCTGCCTAAACTACTGTATCTGTTTAGATGCATACCATATCTAATTGACGAGGGTATGTTAAAAAAGATCGAGTCTATCTTTAACAGTTTTTTATGGCAGTATGGTAAAACCAGGAGGGCATTAAAATTTATGACCCTCCTCCAGGAACGCGGAGGCTTGGCGATTCCAAATATTAGATTCTATCACTGGGCTGGGTTGCTAACTCAGATGTCCATATTATTTGAGCCAATGTCCAGAGAAAGATATACAAATGACCCTACCTCAGATCTATATGTTTTACCTTCAATTTACGAACTACTGATGGGAAAGGAGGCTGTGGGGGTTTTGTTGAGAAAAACCAGTCGCAGATTTTTTAAAAAATCCCGCTATAAGGCGGCTTTAAGTGCCTGGGATTTGTGGAAAAATCTGCAGAAACTATTCCAGATCCCTAAGATAAATCTATATACCCCGCTGTGGAACTCAGGGTATACACCTAATTTGGGTGTGGATGGGGCTTGGAAGTGCTGGGAGCAGTTGGGTATTCGGACGGTGGGCAATGTGACTTTGAATGGAAGCGTCGCTAGCTTCAACTGGCTGCAAGAGAAATATGGTCTCCCCAACGACCAAATCTTTAAGTACCTCCAGGTGTCACAAACACTTAAATCGGTTATGTCTGATATCCTGCCTGAGTCATATTGCCCGGTACTGGGGTATTTGCTAGGAGGAGGAGATAGGATTAGTAGTATATATCAAGCACTAATTGAAAAATCCCCCGACGATCTTGAGAAACATGAGGTTGCCTGGGCAGTTAGACTCCAAGATCCAGATACCGATTTTGATAAGGCCCTGAGCTTGGATAAGCAGGTACTTCGATCCTCAAATTTGAAGGTTCAGCATTATAAAACACTTTTTAACCTGTATTATACACCATCTAAGCTACATGATTGGGGCATGAGAATTGACAGTAACTGCCCCAGGTGTCAGAAAGGTCCAGGGGATTTATTACATATGTTCTTTTACTGTGAGCAGCTTAGTTCGATCAAATCTGAGATAGAGAAATTTCTAGAGGGGCTGCTAGGCTTAAAGATCTGCCTATCCCCGACAATAATGATCCTCGGGAGTGACAGTAAAACGGCCCGTCTGAACAAAGAAACAGAGGCCTTTATTTTTATAGCTGTTGCTGTTTTACGCATCCTACTATCAGCTGCTTGGAAGGATCCTAATGCCCCAACCTTCCAATTGTGGCTGAACAGGCTTCTTGGTATCCATAATATCGAATCTACTTTATATTCTTATAAGGGGAAGGAAAAACGGGATTTTGGAAATAAGATTTGGGACCCCTTTAAAATCTGGAGAGAGGGGCAGCGTTGAACATCGGAAGATGAGCTTCTAATATGTATATTTATTCGCATATGCAAATCCCTGCACAAAGTTATTTATAGAATGACTAGCGCTATGTATGATGTTTTAAACGTATACTGAAACGTATTATGAAACAATGGAATTTTTTCTTCTTCATTAAGATGTATCTGTTTTTTGTACCAATGAATTTTCAATAAAAAAAAAAAAATAAAAAAAAATAAACTCAATCAGTAATGGTCCATGGGTTGCAGTGCACTGAGTTAGTGGCACCTGGAGTGCTGAGCAGCGTATCAGGCAGATGATGGCATCCACGACAGGTGTGAGCAACTCAGTTAGTCTGCCAGTACAACTGTTGCAATTCTGCCAGTTGGTGGTTGGAGGTGGTCCTGGTGGTGGTGGCGTGTGCCTCCTGTGGTGATGCGACGTCCGGCCGGTCAGGACTCAAATTGATATGTGTGCCCTGGTGGACCGCAGTTGAGGCCGGAGGTATCGGACAGCGCAGGGCTACAGACACATGGCGGCGACCCCAAGGCCATCGTCTGAGAGGCCATCCAATATCTCAGAAGCCAGTGTCCCTGACTTGACCAGCACAGAGTTAGTGGCCCGGATGCGCTGCGCCAGCACAGACACACCGCCACGGAACGGTGGCTTGCTGTGCACTGAGGTTGGGCCACGTTGATTGAGCGGGTCCTCATCGATGTTCAAGGTGAATGTGGCAGAGGGTTGCGGGGTACAGTGGAAGGTGTCCTCCAGGGCATGATGCAGAGGGCAGAAATCGTCCAGAAGAAGCAAATTGGGAAGTGGAAGGCTACAGCCTTGTTTTCACCTCCAATTTGGTATTAGCTACATGAGGAAAAAGACTCAGACGCCACCTAAGTGCAGCCAGAGAGTGTCCAGGATTGTCAAGGAACAGACTTAGTGGCACCAGGGCTGAGAGGGGATGCAGTCTGCGATGATGCCAGTACACTGATATGGACTTGGCCATTGCTAAATCAAGACCTAGTCCCAAATGTGTGAACTACTTGACCGCAGTGTAGGCCGGAGGCAGCGGTCAGCAGTGGCCCACAGCCACATGTCATTGGCTCGCGATCAGTGAGAACAGGGCAATTGTTGGTAGTGTTTGATCACCTCCGTAACGATGATCCTTTTGTCCTCCTTACTGAAACACGTCTTCCTCTTACACCTCTCTTAGAGAGCAATGATATGTACTCTGCCATTGAAAAATCAATACTCAGTTCCAAATGTGTGGTCTACTTAAGCTTAGTGTGGCCCGAGGGCAGTAGTCCGCATGGGCCTACAGACACGTGTGGTTGTAATGCTGTGCACAGACTTGGTGGCACCACATCGAAGGGAGTATAGTGAAATAAAATCTGCCATAAATAATGTTCTCTGCCATAGTGTAATCAAGACTCAGTTCCAAATGTGTAACCTATTAGTCTGCTGCGTATGCCAGTAGAGTACGTCAACGAGAAAGGAGTACTGCGGGCCTTTGTCGTGGAGGCTGTGATGGTCTGAAGAGGTTGCCAAGGTCGCGGGCCTCAGGCTTGGAGATTGCACCGGCAGGTGGTGGGCCCTCTTCGACACGGTGTCGGCAGGTGGGCATTGAGGCCTGGGTGCGCAGGGGCGGCCAAGACTGGTTTGGGGACCAGCCTCCCAGGGTGCAGCAGGGACACAGGATTGCAGACAAGCCCGCTCACGGCGACGGCTTTGGCCTCATGGCGAGGTGAGAGGCGCCGCCCTGGCAGAGATGTTGGGCATTCTGGAAGAGGACCACTCCCAGACTTACGTGCCTTTTATTCACATCTCTACGCTGGCCTGACGTATGCCGGGCCAGCCCACTCCGCTCACGCTTACGGGGGGGGGACATGACAAGCTACATTTCCACGATCTTCCCCACTGGCTGAGGTGACATGGTTGCGTCCACTGTCCACTACACTCCAAACACCAGCGTTGTGTGTCGACATGGATATGTGTGTGGTCTGCATACTGCAGTCTGGCCATCACATCCACGCCACACTTGGCATTGGGTACATTCTCATTCATGAGTCACTTGCCTCCTCCGCACTTGCCTGATCCCCACCTCTGCTATTGTGTGGCTGAGGTGCCACGCCTTTGTTAGCTAATGTATATGGCTGGCCCAGGTTCCCACAGTAAGTAGTGCTGTCGTGTCTGGTGGTTGTGCATGCTGTTTGGCATATTGTATGTGAGCTTGTGACGTGTGCATTTCCAGTGTTGTGAGTTGCATGATTGTGAAGTTGAGGTGTGTGGTGTGTTCATTTGGTATTTGCCAACCAGCAGTGCATTTCCGTGGGTGCCATCCTGGTAGCGCAGGTTGATGATGGACTGTCGGAAGATGTAGGGATCATGCACACTGCCTGGGTGGTTGGCAACGACTTTGGTGCAGATTCCCCGGTGGTCCAATATTGCCTGGACATTGGTGGAATACATATGCTTTCTGTTGCGGTTATTGTGTGCAGTGTTGCCAGGGGGCACAAGTAGAACATGTATGCAGTTAATTGCCCCTTGACACATGGGGGAAGCTAGCTGTGGTGTAAATGGCTTTCTTGATCTCCGGCTGTTCCTGTGCATTGTGGGGGAAGTATAGATAGTGGGGTACCAAGCTGATGGCATCATACATGACCATTGTGAGGGACTTGGATTGGGCTGGCTGTGTGACTCCTCCGACTCAGGTGGTTGTTGGTTGCAGGGTACCAGAGGCCAACATGTGCAGCATGGCCAGCAGCTTTGTCTGAGGTGGGATGTTGGTTGTCCGCTGTGTTGGTACCGTCAACCTGTGGACAATGGTGGTCAGGATGCGGAGGATGGTTGTCCCTTTGAGCATGTAGTGGGCAATGACATTCTCTGGTGTTGGGTCTGTGAGGTTGGTGCATTTTCTGAGGGTCGCTGTCTTTGTCTGCGCTGCCTCAGTGTTAGTCGGGGGGCCTGGAGGGGTGGCGGTGGGTGTTGTGGCCCTGTTTGGGCTCCGCGCTGCATGATCGTTGGCTCCATGGCATCTGTTGGCCTTCAGGTGTGGCTCTGGGCTGGGATCCCTGTTCTGGTGCAGGTTGTCGTCCGACTTTACACCAGGTCAGAGCAGGTGTTATTTCCTGCTGCTAAAGCAACTTATCGCATTTTTTGGGATCTTATCGCCTATCTATCTGGTCGTTGAGAATGTTGCGGAGTTGTGTTGTCGTGGCTTTTGGCACGGAAACGCCTACTCTGCATCTCATTAGCGATACTTTCGGGGGTCATCTGTGGCTATCTGTTTTGGGGCTGCTATCGCTGGTAAACTGGTAATATGGGCTGTTAACACCAGCTTGTGAATGGGGCGATACATTTATTGCCACTTTGGCTGTGATAAAGTGCTTTAAATTCAGCGATAAGTCCTTGTGATTATATGCCCCTGAGTGTTTTTTGTCTTGAGTTTGAGGCTGTACCTTAGGCAGTTGTCCAATAGGAAGTATGTTTATGATTATATGATGTAATCTGCATATGAGTGTGGCTGAGATACTGATTTTGCCTTCATATTTTCTGTAGTTGTACTACAAGACAGACTAGGATAAGATTGACCATTCCCTTGCAACTACAGATGCCATGTTCTAAACGGGTCTTAAGTGGTAGCATAAGCTTGCCGCAGTTCCTTGTAGAGACAATGGACAGGCCTTCCATTGTGATGAGGAACTAAATGTGCCAGCTCTGGGACACATTTTGTTAGCTACTTTGGTCAACCTGACTCTGTTCCAAGGCATGTTCAAGACAAGTTTCCAGCAACACTGCTGGTGTTATTAGTTCGGGGCTACTGTACATGATTTGTGCCAGAATTCAAGAGTTCTGTGATCTACAATACCAAACATCTGTTTGAGTCTTTACAGCAAGCAGCGCTGAGGAAGATTTTCTCTCCAAGATCGTCAAAGATCTCCTACACGGCTCCTCTCAAAGAAATCATGTCATCCACAAGGAGTAGTTCACTGGCCGTATGAAAAAGCCTTAAATCCTCACAGGGTTCTCTAACGCTTAGCCTGTCCTCCTTTATGTATTTCCTTACCTGGTTACAAATTGAATCAATTCTTGCACACTTATCCCTTTACTCTTCGGTACCGACAAGGCATGCACTTCATACATCCTACATCCTCCTCCACTGATTTCAAAACTCAGCAATACAGTGGTTACACATTCTGCACAAATATTTTTACTCTCTGGCACAAATGATAATTTTACTATACCCTTCTAAACTCTACGCTCTATGACGAAACCCTCTTGCAGCAAGGACATGCTTGAATAGCGATGAGCAGGAAGGTGGTGCCTCCTTGGTACTGTTTCAGCGTTTCCAACTTTTCCACTGCTCAAAGAATTTAGCCAAGAGCTTAGAAATAGCTTTAGGGTTTTAGGATGTTTAGAGTTAGCTAATCATGATAGAAATGTTCTTATTATTTTCACTGACCATGACATGCATTGCTGAATTTTTGTTTGCATTCTGTGTGATTACCGTTCATATTTTACACACTAGACTAGGATTTTAGAAAGAGGATTTGAAGGTTCACTGTGTCCCTGAACTTATCTAGTAGGACTGAACTTTACCAGAAAACGCTTCCAGTGCATCACTGCTCAGTGGGTTGTGCACAGGTCCAGTCCAGCAGGATTTGTGATTCGTATTAGTGCATTGAACTGAGTTTTTGGACAATGGGGTTAGAAATCCGACTCTGCTGCTCTGGCGGGTGGGGCCATATTGTGATATGAATGCCCAAGAGCAAGTGGGTTGGTCGAATAAATGAGCAGAATGATCAAGGAGTGTTTGCAGACAGACTGTGTCATCAGCATTCCTCAGAGGAAAGCCCTTCAAGAGATGGATTGGGCCATCTAACCCTAATGTGGCCACCTCATTCCGTCATTACGGACATCATTTACAGTTCTGGGATTTTGTGTGTCAGCCTAATGCATTCTAAGTGTTGTAGTGTTGGTCTGTTTCCAGCGAACTGACACACCTGGCAGAAGTGAACTCCTGAGTGAACATCCGACCCCTTTGGCAGCCGGAATCTTGACATCAGACGAGAGAGAGACAATTAGCCGTGTTGAATGTACATCTTGAATAAAGGCTGTTTCCTCTCATCTTTGATGTGGACTATGCTTCTATAACTGGTAGCCTGATCATCCACCTACTATTCCCTTACCCAAAAATTGACCCCATTCTCCTCTATCTCACACCCTATCCTCACGTTCTCAGACTTCCTCTCTTGACCTCTTTACCAGCATTCATTCAATCATTCATCTTCTTAAATATACGCTCCTCATATCTTTCCCTTTCTCATCCCTCCTCATCCTATCACTATATCACATTCCTCCTCCCTCTCTTTCCTATCTCACACTTTATTCCCACGCCCCAGTTCTCTCCTTCCTCTGACATCCTGCTTTCAGTCTATCCCCTTTCATTTTCCTCTAGATCGCCTCAGACACACACATACACTCACACGCACAAACACACCCTACTCCATTCCTGATCGTCATCTATTATCTCTCATACATTCCTATGTCGCTTTTTGCTTTCACTCATCTTCTAGGCTCATCTTTTTCTCATGACCTTCTGTTTAAGATCCTCTTCTGTGTCCCACACACCACTCTAACTATCCCACTCTCACTTAGATGCACTAATACCCACTACTCACTCACACTATACTTGCCACATACACAAATATTTTCCTTTCTTCCTCATCCTTCCTCTCTCACATACACCTCTGACTCACCCTTCTCACATACCCTCATGCCCTCTCCTCTCTCATTCACCGTAAACTCTCTTACAGTCTTTCTTCTTCTATTCCGGTCCCTCTATTTCTCACCTTCTGTTTCTTGCACATAGGTTTTCAGTCTCTCACTTACACATATACGCCAGCTGCATTTATGTTCTCTAATTCACTAGATTAAATGCTGACTGAAATAAAACTGTGTTCCACAATAACATCAACAACAAAGGAATAATACCCCTTAAGCAATAATTAAGTACAGCTCAGATGTAACTTTTTCCAACATAACTAAGCAGCAACTGTATTATACTGCCCTGAGACATTAAAATACAAAGTTTGGTGGAAATCAGTATTCCTTTATCACTGTTTACTAAAAATTGAATAATATACATATTATAGCTACCAAAAGAATGATTCCACATACATACACTTAACATATACATTTTAAGCACAAAAACATAAATATAAGAGAAAAACAGAAAACAATAAATAAGAGGCCCTAAGGCTGGCTCTACATTCACCAAAGAGAAACAATAGGCTTTTTCCACAAATCTTTCTCTTCAATGATAACGTCAATGTTTCGGTCCCGTTTAACCAATCGTCTGGACCATCTTCAGGACAAAGTGTGACTCATGAACTCCCTGTGCTACTTTTGAAAATATCATAAACCAAACATATGTGAAAGCCTCATCTATTATGATAGGTCCCCCATTCAATATATTGGTCAGATGTGCTACCCATGTATTGCCTAGTCTTAACGGTTACCCACCAGGCCCGGTTTCTGTCGGATCATGCTCCAGTGACGTGCATGGCGCAGTGGGCTGACCAGGCTACGCGTCCCCGTACTTGGCGGATGCCGATGGACCTTTTGCAGGACCAGCTGGGGAGGGACCATGTGGCGACTGCCCTAACTGATTATGTAGATCTGAATTGGGGGGATGGTGCTTTGTCCTGCTCGACCAAATGGGAGGCCCTGAAGGCGGTGGTGCGTGGTGCCTGTATGGGCCTCACCTATGGGGTCCGGAAGCAATTGCTTTGTGAATTAAGGGACGCTGAGGACAGACTCAGGCGTTGTCAGACCGTACCGGATCCCGGTGCTTCGGATCGTGAGGCGGAGGGAGAGGCCCAGGTGTCTATTCATGACATTCTTACCCGTCTGGATAAGTATACCTTGGCACAATATAGACAGCGTCTCCACCGCGAGGGGGACAGGTCTGGTCAACTACTAGCCTGGATTCTTCGGAGGGAATTTGACCCGGAGCGGATAGTTGCTCTACGGGCTCCTACTGGTGACATGGTGCACTCGGAGTCTGCTCTTCTTCTCGGGGTCCTCCGCTCTCACCTGCAGGCAGTGTATGCGGCCGACCCTGCAATCACGGAAGCCTCATATCGGCCTTATCTCTGGGGACTGGGTTTCCGGGCCCTCTCGGAAGAGGTGACTCCAAAGGGTTCGTCTTATTTACGGGTTTCTTCATATGAACCCTCGGGTTCCATTTTAGATACAGCATCCATTTTGTTTCTTGCCCTCACGTAGCCGGCGAACGACCAATGTCCGCCTGGTGACCCTGGGACTCCCAAGCTCTTGCGGAAGATGCATATCCCTTTGAGTGAGTCTTTATGACTAGGGGAATGACACGGTAGAGGCAGATGGCTCAGCTCGAGGCTCATCTCGTTGTGCCGGTCTATTGTTTCAGTCTTGCATGCGCCAGGCTCGAATCCTTTGATCCTGTGATCATGCTTCCGATATTGCCCCCACACTCTTTTTCAATCTGTTGTCTGTCTTTGTTTCTCCTTGCACCTGTTTCTGTCTCTTCTCTTCGCTCGTTTACAACCAGAATGGAATGTGCCTGATAGTGGGACAGCGGGCTTTTACAGTTGGGAACCGGCAATGCTACTGTAATTATGTTCCGGGCTTCTGAAAGCATGAATGCGACCCTTTTGAAGTTTACTGTGGGAACTGAGTTGTAACCTTTTGTTCGTATGTTGTGCAATGGCGAATATGTGTATAAAAGGAGCGATCCACTTTTGCAATTCGAAGCAGACTCTCAGAACCTACACTATGTTGTACTTCTAGCGATCTCTGTATCCCTGCAGTAAATAAACGCTGATCTTTGATGCCGAAGGAATTGTCCCGTGTCTCTGTGATTTGTACGCCGGAACAGGTAACCCACGAAGGTTTCAGGTGTTGACCCCTGGCACCGCTGGGCCTTAGAATAGCCCAGTCCTTCAGTTGGCGCCCAACGTGGGGCGACATCAACGGTACCGGTCCAAAGCCTGACGATCGTGAGGAACTTCGTGTGAAATCTCCGAGGGAAGGTGCACCCCGCTTCATCGATCCTGTTGTCGAAATAAGTGGCCCGAAGATTTTTCCGCGAAGATTCCCGCTTCCAGACGGCTGCGACGGACTGATGCCCTGACTGTCGACCTGTTTTGGCGCCTGGCGTAGTCCTTTGTACAGCGAGACGATAGGCGGGCCTTCCTGGTGACGCCATTGTTCTTTCAGTTAAGTATTTGTGGGTCGCTCCCAGTCCTTAGTTGTTAATCCTTTGGTTTCTTTTTGGGACGTTTTGCTTTGTTGTTGAAACTTGGTTGTTTGCATGGTTCCATTGCATTTGTGGTTCTTAGTTGTTGGTTTTTTTTCTTTGACGATTGCAATTGCCAAAAACCGAGGGTCTCGTATTTTTGCGAGGATATCGTATTCGATAACCCTTGAAGTTTGTAAACTCGGTTAGTGTGCACGATGCCTGGCCGTAGTATTTCGTTTGGTTTCTTTAAATGTTGCGGCACGGATTCCCGGTTGGAGGACTCGTGTCCGATACCTCCAGTTGGAACTCCGATTTATGAGCTCTATAGTCGACACGGAGTGGGCCCTACTGCATATAATGAATGTTGGATCCGTTATATGAAAAACGATGGTGTCCTTAGTTGGCCACCCCATTATAGTTTTGAAACTGAGATTTTAGATAATCTCGAAGCAAAATTGTTTAAAAAAAAAGCTAGGCCAGCAATGTTTGATTCCTTTCGGTTGTGGCGCAAAGAAGCCAAACAGAAAGAAATCAAGCAGATTAAGAAAAATAAGAGAGATGGTATCATTACGATGACGCAAGGTGCTGAACAGTATCAGCGAGATACAGCAGAGAAGGAAAAGGAAGTTTCTGCCAGACTGCATCGCATGGCGGTGGATAAATGTTATCCGGTTTTACCGTCTGGCTCTGAAAAACAAGGAGAAGAATCGAAAGAGGATCCTTTGTTATCGTATTTATTAAAATCACCGCCTCCTTATGTACAGGGTACTATAGCTCCTGTAGTTCCTCCTGTTCCTCCACCTGTTGTTCCGGTGGCTGCTGGTCAGCCTGTCGTTGGTCCTGTGCCTCCGAATCCTCTTGTTCCTCAAGTGGGCCCTGCTCTTCTTCCTACTGCTCCTTTGCTTGTACCTTCTCAGCCTGTTGTTACTACTACTCCTGCTATCTTGGCTACTCCCACTGCCCCCATGTTTAGTTCTCATGTTGTTGCTCCTGTACTTCTCTCCTCTTCTCCTTCCGCTCGTAGTCGTATACCTAATACTGTTGCTCATCTCTATTCTCCACTTTTCGGATCGTTACTTGAGTCCGATGCCTCTGACATCTCTCAGAGGCGGAGTCAAATCCCTGGTGGAAGGGAGAGTGCGACATTAGTGACTATGGCGCGCAGGTGGATTAGACACCCTGCAAAGTACACTTTGCGCATAGTTTTCGATACTTTCTCTCAGTTTAATGAGCCTACACAGAGATTCGTGTTCGAGGAAATGTGTAAATCCTTGAGAGAAGAGTGGGATAATGACGAGTTAGATAACGTACCGCCCGATATGACTGAACTTCAGAATCAGTTTTCGAACGGCATGATTGTTGGTGGAGATGTACGACGTGCATTAGACCGATTGTTAGCTTTTAGGACTACAGTGCCTTCTCGAGTGCCGTTTGACGACGACTCCGATGATCCGAAAACGACATCTGGTCAGTATCCCATGCGAGAAGTTCCCCCAGTGTGGATGCCAGGTGATGCTACTGTCGCTCCTCCAATTTTGCCACACTTTCAGAGAGTTTGGATACATCTCCCATGGAAGCGATCAGAAGTCTTGCAGGTGAAGCAATCTTTGCCTGATCCCTGCAAGAACACGGCAGGTTATTATAAGGAGTTATCCCAATTAGTGGATGCTTCCATTATGAACCTTGCTGACATCGACATGCTGTTTGGTAATGTCGTACCACAACCGGTTTGGGCAAAAATTCGTCAAGAGAATCATGCAGCTGAGTTAGGTGGTGATTGGGCTGCACTTGTAGCGGCTGATGGACGACAAGTTGGTGGGGCTAAGCCTGAACAGTTAATTACGGATCTGCCCCAAAGAATAATTACGCTTATGAAAACACTCATGCCAGCGATGAGGGTGAACTGGGATAAATTGTCCGCTTGCAAGCAAAAGAAAGACGAGAGTGTCTCCGATTTCTTTACTAGATTTGAGGAGGCATTTATCGATCATAGTGGTCAGGATATGAGCACTGAGGGAGGTCAGCGGTTGTTCGTTGATAAGTTTGTATTAAATTTATTACCTGAATTATGCAACAAGTTGAAAAATTCAGAAAGTGCATGGGCTGTTTCAACCACTGCTCAAATATTAGCGACGGCTCAGTATTATGAGAATAGGGAAAAAGAAGAGAATGATCGTGCAGACAAGAAAACGAAAGAGCTTAAAACTAAGGTCTTGTTGCAGCAAGCGTATCCTCCACGCTCGAATCAAAATGACTCGCAACAGCAATATCGACCGCAAGCGCAGTCTTCTAGGATGCAGTCACGCTCTGACTCTTCTGCATCCCGATCTATGCTTGGGTATAATCAGTGTGCATATTGTAGGGTAGAGGGTCATTTAAAGTTTAATTGTCCCGTTTTACGTGACCGAAATAATGGTGTTTCGGCCCGAGGAGGTCGTAGTGGTCTTCAGCAGGCATCTCGAGGTAGAGGTCGCGGCACCTCTCAAAATCAAAATGAGCGTTCTACTCCCTCATCGGACGGGACCAATTGTTTTGATCAACGCAATACATTGTCTGGTGGATCTGCTCAGTATCATGTGGATGACTATTATGTCGAGCATGAGATTGGTACAGACGATAATTACTAGGCCAGCCATAGACAAAGAGAGGGAGTAGTATCAGTTCTGGTTGATCAGAGAGGGCCTTACGTCGCAGTTGCCACATCGGGCGTAGTTGAGCCTTTTCTGTTGGACACTGGTGCAGCAAAAAGTTCCATCATGCATTCGAAACTCCCTGGCGCACCTTTGTCTGGCTTAACGAATGTTTCCGTTGGATTCTCTGGTGCCCCGGTTAGCAATCCAGTTTCTAGCCCTTTGTCCATTACGATCGGGCCACGTGAGCTAGAGGCTCCTTTGATTTTAACTACTGGTTGTGGTGAGAATCTATTGGGTCTGGATTTGTTAAAGCGGTTATATGCGACTCTGTACTGCTCTCCTTCGAGAGTGGAGCTTACATTAGGTCAGAGAGTGATCTCTCCTATGTACTTGTCAACTGATAGGTTCCCGCCGGAATTGAGTTCCCTTCCTGAGTCTTTATGGGCAACAGGTCCCAATGATGTGGGCCTCCTGGATATACCACCTTATGTAGTCCAGCTGAAATCGAATGTGCGATTACCCCGTATTCCCCAGTATCGTATCTCTCTTGATGGCGAGCGAGCGCTATTAGCGATCATTTACGATTTGATCGAAAAGGATGTTATTGAAGAAACTCGGGGAAATGTCTGTAATAGTCCTGTGTTACCTATTTTGAAACGAACTGATCCGTCCAAGCCTCCTGTATACCGTTTTGTAATCGGTTTAAGAGAAGTCAATAAAATCGTGATCCCACAGTTTCCCGTGGTGCCTGACATTACAGCTTTGCTGACCTTGATTCCAGCCTCTGCCTCCTGGTTTTCGGTGATTGACCTAAAGAATGCTTTCTTTAGCATTCCGATTGCTGAGGAAAGCAGAGATCTATTCGGCTTCTCATTAGGTGGTCGCAGTTTTAGGTTTAAACGCGCACCACAGGGCTACTGTGAGAGTCCTTCGATCTACAGTCAAGCCCTTAAGAGTCAACTCGATGCGTTTGTGTTACCTGCTGGTGCGGCCTTGATTCAATACGTTGATGATCTGTTAGTTGCTGCTGACACTGAGCAAATCTGCAAAACTGCTACAGTATCGTTGCTACAGCATTTATGTGACTTACATCACAAGGTGTCACCTTTTTAGCTGCAGTATTGTTGTCAAGAAGTAACCTATTTAGGTCACATATTGTCAAAGGAGGGAAGAAGGTTGACCCTAGAAAGAATTGCAGCAATTGCTCGAATGACTGTGCCAACAACTCAGAGAGATGCACGTGCCTTTTTAGGTATCACGTCATACTGCAGACAATGGATTCCAAACTTTTCATTGTTAGCGAAGCCATTGTTAGCTCTCACGTGCAAGGATGTTCCGACTCCTTTTCCATGGACTGAAGAGTGTCAGAAAAGTTTTTCTGAATTGCGTGATGCGTTGTGTTCGGCTCCTGTCTTAGGTACTCCTGATTACAGCAAGCCGTTTACACTATACGTTCACGAGAGGGAAGGTTGTGCGTTGAGTGTCTTGACGCAACAATTTGGTGGTAAACAGCGTCCATGTGCATATTTTTCTTCGACCTTAGACCCAGTAGCTAGAGCATTGCCGAGTTGTCTAAGAGCGACAGCGGCAGCTGCGGTGTCCATTCGACAGTCCGCAGGTCTGGTCATGGATAATATGCTCACAGTGATGGTTCCGCATGCAGTTGACACTCTCTTGAATCGAACAAAGACTCAACATCTGACGAGCGCAAGGTTGTCTGGTTATGAGTTGACACTTTTGGCAAGTCATATACAGATAAAACGTTGTAATGTGTTGAACCCAGCGACATTGTTGCCGATTAATATGGAATCAGGTGATGTAGCGCCACATGATTGTTATTTAAGAACTGAAGAAGAGACGAAAGGTCGTATTGACCTGAAAAACACTCCATTGGTAGATCCCGATGGTACTTTGTATGTCGATGGTTCGTGCTTTAAGTTGCCGAATGGTGACGTGACGACTGCATATGCTGTAGTGACGTTGAGTACGGTTGTGGAAACTGCGAGATTGAGTCAGAATTCAGCGCAGGCGGCAGAATTGATTGCGTTAACGAGAGCGTGTGTTTTGTCTAAAGGGAAGCGAGTGAATGTGTTTACAGACAGTCAGTATGCATTTGGCGTAGCACATAGCTTTGGTCGATTGTGGAGAGAAAGAGGATTTATGACGTCGCATGGTACGAAGATCCAACACGGACAGCTCGTGAATGATCTTTTGGATGCACTTACATTGCCTAAGCAAGTGGCAATCGTTAAATGCAGCGCGCACCGAAAAGTTACAGATGATGTTGGTCGTGGTAACGCGTTTGCGGATGAGATTGCTAAGGAAACGGCCAAGAATTTGATGAGTCGAATGTATGTTACGAGTTCAGTGAGATGGCCGGCGGAGACTGGTATGTGTGAGGACACAGTTGAAAGTGTGAAAGCGATTCAGAATGAGGCTACCGAGATTGAAAAGACTAAGTAGAAAGAAAGCACGGGGAAGTTAGACACAAATGGATGTTGGGTTGATTTGTCAGAATATCAGAGATGGATGTTACCGGATGCATATGTGCTTGCCGTTGTTACTATGGCTCACGGCATGTCACATATTAGCGCGAAAGGTATATGTAAGTTGTTGTCTTCTGTATAGAAGAATGATGGGATTGCTAAGTGTGCTGAGAGAGTGGTTAAGAATTGTATGGTATGCTTGATGTATAATCCTGGTAAGGGCACCCCCACTCCATCTGGTCATTTTGCTCCTCCTACATGTCCCTTTGAAATTATCCAATTGGACTTCATCCACATGGAGAGATGCAATAACCTGAAATATGTTTTGGTTGTGGTTTGCGCATTCTCCAGATGGATTGAGGCCTACCCTCTTAAGGATAATACTGCCCTGTCCACAGCAAAAGTTCTGCTCAAGGAATACTTTCCCAGATATGGAATGCCACGGATCGTATGGTCGGATAATGGAAGTGAGTTTGTGGGAAGTGTGATGAAGAGTGTGTGTAAGGGCCTGGGAATACGTCAAAAATTCCATAGTGCTAATCATCCCCAGTCGGCGGGTTTAGTGGAAGGGTACAATGGTACCCTGAAACTAAAACTTGCCAAGATCCAAGCGACGACTGGTTTGTCGTGGCCTGATGCATTGCCTCTAGCTCTCTTAGCGACCAGGGTGACTGTGCACTCTCGAGTAGGGCTTAGCCCATATGAGATTGTGTTCGGCCATCCTGCGAACGTTTGGGGAGTCCCGAGGCCTAAGGAGTTCGACAGTCTTGAATATCCAATGTTGATTGACTATCTTTACGATTTGACTGCTAAATTGAGTTTGATTCATCAACAGGTTTTCGAGGCTCTACCGGCACAAACGGAAGGACCAGGACATCGGCTCCAACCTGGTGACTGGGTGGTCACACGCAATTTTGGGAGAAAACGTAATCTTGAGCCAAGGTTTGTGGGACCCTACCAGGTTCTGCTGGCAACAAGGACTGCAGTTCGGCTGGACGGCAGGAAGCATTGGGTGCATGCCACCCATACGAAGAAAGTCCCGCTTCCTTTGCCAGCAGATAACTGGGTAAAGACAGGAGTTGCCCCAACGGAGACCGACGCCCTTCCACGTTATGTGCCATTCAGTGATGCCCAACTTGTAGAGAACGACTCAGCTCAGTCAGACACACCTGTCGAATCATCTGAAACTGTACCTTTGTTTTCAGCATTGGAGAATTCAAGTTCTGAGCTGTCATCTGAACAATCAAACACTGTTTTGCCATCTGAACCGTTGTTTGAAGAGCAAACGCGACTTGGAAAGAGTCGATATTTTCTTCGATCGCGTGACAAGGACTAATAAAAAATCCCCTTTTTGTTTTTGAATTCACATTACCCCCCATTGTTGCTATGAACATTGTGAACATTTGCATTTTTTTTTCCTTAATTTTTTGAGTTCTTATATACATATTATGTGTGTTTCTCTTCCATGCAGCTAGGAGACTTATATCAAATTGAATGTTCAATTGATTAAACCTACCATCTGGGTTGACCGTAGGGCCGTGCGGGTACCTCCTTCTGTTTAGCAGGTTTCTGACACTAGGTCGGTTACTTTTGTCGGTTTCTGGGAACTCCTGGGAACTGATAATCGCTACTCAGAACGAAGTGCGTCAAGAACGTTACGGACGGTTTTTAGAGGATGGAGTTCTCTAAGCTGTCGGAAATAGAAAGGATGTCGGCGCAAAGATCCTACTTGCATAAGATTTTGCGAACGAAATGTTTTTTGCTCCAGGTTTTCATGTTGTTCCTAATTGTTTCTATGTTCCTGGTGGGTGGAGTGTATTTTGGGATTCAGTCATTGTTGCCTTCCACTTCACCTACCTCTTCTTCTCAAGATCTGAATTCTGTTCCCACTATTTCTCCACATTCCTTTCATCTTCTGCCCCAACATGAACAGGTTAGACGTGCGGAATTCATGAACAATTCCTTTCTCCAACTTCTGCATCAGCATCAGTTGGTAATGAATACTACCAACTGTTGGGTGTGCGGGATAATTCCACATACCATGGATAAGGGTGTTGGACAGGCCACATGAAGGGCCACTCTCCCCCGGCTCAACCAGGCCCGAGCCCGGTCACGCAAGTACCACACACCACCATTGCACGTCCTCCGTCCCCTCAGGGACCCCTGCCCTCGAGCATGTTAACCTCGTGGGTCCGATCCACTGCCGGCCCACGCGCCCAGCCTGGGCCGCCATCTTGGACACTTCACCACGAGGCCGCCTGGCCCCCAATCGACCTCAACCCTGGGCCTAGCCCGGCCTCAGACATTCCGGCACCACCCTCCACCCAGGAGGTGAGCGGGCTACTTGGCAAGTCAATGGGAGAAAGAGGTGCCGATGGCTCTCCCCCGCCAAGTGCCGCTCGCCCATCGCCTCCCCGGGCGCTGGCTCCACCCCCCTGCTGGGTGTCTGGACTCCCTCATCCCGGACCTCCCGACCTCCAAGTGCGAGGGTCCGGACATCAAAGCACGCCAGCCCTATAACTGGGGCAGCTCCAGAGCAGGAAGGCAGTTGTATCTTGGAGTCGAGAGACGTAAAGAGGAACTCATCCTGGACAGACTACTGGCGCTGCCGTAGCTCTATCCTGTGCACCATCGTCCTGCCTGTCGGCGCTGCCACAGCCGTCGTAACCTTCATCCTTCATCGTCGTCCGGATCTGCTGGCGTGGCCGCGGACCGTTGTAACCTTAACCTTCACCGGGACCTGCAGGCTCTGCCGCGGACCGTCGTCTTTCATCCGTCCATCTCGGGACCTGCTTGGCTCCTCCACGGCCCGACCATCTAAGAACACCGAGCTCGAGGATTGAGAGCTATTTTGTACTCATTGGTAACTAAAGACTGTCCCGCTACCCCTTTCCTCAACCAAAGACTAAACTCGAGGGGACCCCTGAGTCCAGACCTCCTTGTATCATACCATCGTAATCTAAGAATTGCATATAAAGTCTCGTTAATCTTCCGTCCTGTGTGGTGTCCGTCTGTGGGGGGGGAAGTTACCTGTCTGTACAGTCGTTGGAGACGGCTCTCCCTGGAGACCTCTCCCCGTAATCTCGGCCGACCCTCCCGGTCCGTCTAACATTGGTGGCCAGCGGCGCGATCCGAATCACCGCATAACGTACAGAGAGTAGCTCACCCCACAACGAACCACAATGACAACTAAAGAAAGCGGATCAACTGAGAAGTTCCAAATGGAAAAACTAGAGGAGTACAGCCATCGTGAACTAAAGCAGTTCTGCATCGAACTAGGTATCGCTACCACCGGACTAAGCACCAAGGACGATTTTAAGCATGCCCTAGAATCTTGGGCAGAAACCGGGGATACCGAAGCCCCTGAGCAAAGCACCGCGAAAAAAACCAACACGGTCCCTGAAGGGCAAAGAACCGGTCTCTCGCAAGACGAGATCCAAGAAAGAGAAAAAACCCGACTACACGAGCTAGAAATGGCCCGACTCAAGATGGACGTAGAACTCAAGTTGGCCGAACAAAAAATCAACTTAGAGCACCTACGTCTCCGAGAAGAAAGAGAGGAGAAACAGAGACAAAGGGAGCTCGAGGAAAAGAAACTGGCGTACGAGCACGAACGGAACCTAGCCGAGATCAACCTGCGCAAACAGAATAAAGAGTTAGGGGTGCCCGAGAGACCACACACCCCAGGAACCACGGAGAAAAAAGTACACATCCCCAAGGATGTGGTCCGAGAATATTTCCGAGAGGACGACATCCAGCAATGGTTTAAAGCCTATGAAATCGCTATGACTGCGCACCGGATCGATAGAAACGACTGGGGTGCCGGCCTATGGGGCAGATTCCTCAATGAAGGCCGCGATACCCTGTTACAGCTCCCAGACCACCAGATGACCTCCTACGACCATATGAAAGCGGCCCTCCTCACCCGCTATGGCCTCACGCCCGAGATGTACCGTCAGAGGTTCCGAGACTGCACACGCATCCCGGGTACAACTTGGGTGGACTATGTAACGTACTTTAGCCGAGCTTTCGAAGGCTGGATCAGAGGAAACAACGTCACGACCTACGAGCAGCTGTTCAATCTGATGGTATGGGAGCATCTGTCCAACAATTGCTTCATTGAACTACGCCAACACCTCCTCGACAGCAAGTTAACCGATCCCCGGCAGCTCGCAGCCGAAGCTGACCGGTGGGAGATCACCAGAGTGGGCCGGAATGGGTCCTACGAGCAGAACAGGAACAACAATGGTCACTACCGACCCAGAGGAGGAGGAGGGGGCCAAGGACGAGGAAGAGACAACACTCCGGCCGTCCCCGCTACCAGCACCACCCCCCCGGCCAACCGGGGCGGCACCCCGGCGCGACCGGGGTACAGAGCCAATGTCACATGTCACCGATGCCAACGAGTCGGCCACTATGCAAATGACCCAAGCTGCCCGCAGTATCAGAGTCCAAAACCCCGCCAAGTGGCCGCCGCGGCACTAGGGGAAGAACAGATCTCCGAGGAGCAAGAAACAAACGAGCAAGAGTATCAAGAGTGGGAGCCAGCCGCCATGACTCTCGCGTGCTTAGGGGGAAGAGACATGGTCCCGCGGGTCCCCCTACCCGCTAACACCCAGAAGTACAGCCAATGGGTGAGCATCAATGGACGACGGGCCGAAGCCCTTCGGGACACCGGGGCCAGTGTGACAGCCGTCCGCTGTCACCTGGTGACCCCAGAACAATATCTACCGAACATTCTCTGCCCTGTGCGATCAGCCGACAACTCGGAAAGTCTGTGTCGGATGGCCTGCGTCCCCTTTGAGTGGGGAGGGGTCTCCGGCATGTTGAAGGTGACGGTCCGGGACGACTCCCCCGTGGACTGCCTCCTCGGAAATGACCTAGAGAGCTCCCCGTGGGCAGCCGTGGAGCGAAAAGAACACTTGGGGATGTTAGGCGTCCCGGACTGGGCGTGCGTCACCACCCGGTCCATGGCCGCCCGTGCCAACCATCACCCGGAAGAACCAGAATGGCCGGCGCCACCGCCTCCGGTCGCCCCAGCCGAGACCACTGACCATGACACCCCCCTCGAACCTGCTCAACCTTCCGACCTCGCTAACCTTGACCAGTGGGCCCAAGAGGGGGGGCCCACACAAGAACAATTTCGCCAGGAACAAAAGACCTGTCCCTCCCTAGAGGGACTCCGCCAACAAGCGCTCGCCCAAAGCGCAGGGGATACGTCCGGAACTCATTGGGTCTACTGGGACAATGATCTGTTGTACAGCGAGCAAAGAATCGCCGAGCTGGGGGCCAACCGAGTACTAGTAGTGCCCCTCCGCTTTAGAACCTTCCTGCTAAACCTGGCCCACGATGTCCCCCTGGCAGGGCACCTGGGACAAGATAAAACCTACAGTCGCCTAGTGACCCACTTCTTCTGGCCCAAAATGAGAAACGATGTGCACCAGCATTGCCGATCTTGCCCCACATGCCAAGCCAGTGGGAAGAGCGGCCGCAAACTAAAGGCCCCCTTGCAACCTTTTCCAGTAGTCACGACCCCATTTGAGAGGGTCGGAATAGACATTGTGGGACCCCTGGACCCGCGTACAAAACAAGGCCATCGCTTTATTCTGGTGCTAGTGGACCACGCCACCCGCTACCCTGAGGCTGTTCCTCTCCGGACCGTGACAGCCCCAGTGGTCGGCCGGGCCCTGATGGGGATCTTCTCCCGTGTGGGGTTCCCCCGAGAAGTCGTCAGCGACAGAGGCACGAACTTTATCTCTAAATACATGAAGTCCCTCTGGCAACAGTGTGGGGTCACCTACCGATTCACGACTCCCTATCACCCCCAAGGGAACGGACTTGTTGAGCGGTTCAACCGCACGCTAAAAGGGATGATCGGGGGATTGGAAGAGCCCCTCCGTCGCCAGTGGGATGTGCTGCTGCCGTGCCTCCTCTTCGCCTACCGAGAGGTCCCACAAAAATCCCTAGGCTTCAGCCCATTTGAACTGCTATACGGGCACCCAGTGCGGGGGCCGCTCAGCCTGATCAAAGAAGGCTGGGAGATGCCTCCGGCCAAGAACCCTCCAGATGTCTTCCGGTACCTCCTCACCCTCCGCAACCAGTCCCAGCGGTTCAGAGACCTAGCAAAAGCCAACCTAGAGGCCAGTCAAGAGGATATGAAAAAATGGTATGACCAGAACGCCTCATCCATTGAATTCGAACCGGGGCAACAGGTATGGGTAATGTCCCCCACAGAGCCATGCGCTCTCCAAGACAAATGGACAGGGCCCTTCAAGGTAATCGAGCGCAAGGGTCCTGCCACCTATCTGATCGATATGGAGTCCTCCCGGAACCCACTCCGAGTCCTCCACACCAACAGGCTGAAACCCCACTTTGCACGAACAGAACTCAGCCTACTGATGGCCACAGACAATGGGGTTGAAGACGACTCCGAGCCTCTCCCTGACCTCCTACGGACCCAGGAGCAAGACGGCTCCGTAGATGGGGTCCGACTCTCGGAGACCCTCACCAGAGAACAACGCCAAGAGTGCCAAGCCCTCCTGTCCCAGTTCGCCAGCCTATTCTCCCTCACCCCAGGTGTCACTTCCTGGTGTGTACACGATGTGGACACCGGAGATAGCCCTCCTATCCGCCACCGGGCCTACCGCGTACCTGATCGGGTACGGGCCTGCATCCAGGCGGAAGTGGCCAAGATGCTCACGCTCGGGGTCATCGAGCCCTCAGACAGTCCATGGGCCAGCCCGGTCGTACTGGTCCCCAAAGCAGCCGCCCCCGGAACCACACCAGAACTCCGGTTCTGCGTCGACTACCGGGGCCTGAATGAAGTCACCAGAACAGACGCACATCCCATCCCCCGGGCAGATGAACTGGTCGACCGAATGGGAGCTGCCCGCTACCTCAGCATCTTCGACCTGACAGCAGGTTATTGGCAGATCGGCCTCACACCCCGAGCACAAGAACGTTCTGCCTTCTCCACCCCCGATGGCCACTACCATTTTACGGTCATGCCCTTCGGCATGAAGAATGCCCCAGCAACTTTCCAACGGCTCGTCAATCAGGTCCTGGCGGGGCTCGAAGGGTTCAGCGCCGCCTACCTGGACGACATCGCTGTGTACAGCCACCATTGGACCGAGCACCTCCACCACCTCCGAGCAGTGCTACAAGCCCTCCAGCGAGCTGGCCTCACGATCAAGGCCAGCAAGTGTCAAATTGGACAAGGGTCTGTGACCTACCTCGGGCACCAGGTGGGAAGCGGCCTAGTGGCCCCTCTACAGCTGAAAATTGCCGCCATCCAGGACTGGCAGCCCCCTATCACCCAAACTGAGGTACGAGCCTTCCTGGGCCTCACGGGCTATTACCGAAGGTTCGTGAAAGACTATGGTACCATAGTGGGGCCCCTCACAGAACTCACATCAAAAAATCAGCCCAAGAAAGTGAACTGGACCCCAGAGTGTCAAACGGCATTCGAACAGTTGAAGGCCGCCATGTGTTCCGCTCCTGTGCTCCAGGCCCCAGACTACAGCCGGGAGTTCGTCGTCCAGACGGACGCCTCCGACCAGGGCATTGGGGCGGTCCTGTCTCAAGTGAACACCGAAGGCCTTGATCAACCGGTGGCCTTCATCAGCCGGAGACTCCTACCCCGGGAGCAACGCTGGAGCACCATAGAGAGGGAAGCCTTCGCTGTGGTATGGGCCCTCAAGAAGCTCCGGCCCTACCTTTTTGGCACCCACTTTCGGGTGCAGACCGACCACCGACCCTTGCAGTGGCTGATGCATATGCGGGGGGAAAACCCAAAGTTGCTACGCTGGTCCATCTCCTTGCAAGGTATGGACTTCACAGTCGAACACCGGCCTGGGCCCGATCACGCCAACGCGGATGGCCTGTCCCGGTTTTTCCGCCTCGACGAAGAGAGTCCCCAAGGGAATGGGTAACTCTCCCCGCCTTCAGCTGGGGGGGACGCATGTTGGACAGGCCACATGAAGGGCCACTCTCCCCCGGCTCAACCAGGCCCGAGCCCGGTCACGCAAGTACCACACACCACCATTGCACGTCCTCCGTCCCCTCAGGGACCCCTGCCCTCGAGCATGTTAACCTCGTGGGTCCGATCCACTGCCGGCCCACGCGCCCAGCCTGGGCCGCCATCTTGGACACTTCACCACGAGGCCGCCTGGCCCCCGATCGACCTCAACCCTGGGCCTAGCCCGGCCTCAGACATTCCGGCACCACCCTCCACCCAGGAGGTGAGCGGGCTACTTGGCAAGTCAATGGGAGAAAGAGGTGCCGATGGCTCTCCCCCGCCAAGTGCCGCTCGCCCATCGCCTCCCCGGGCGCTGGCTCCACCCCCCTGCTGGGTGTCTGGACTCCCTCATCCCGGACCTCCCGACCTCCAAGTGCGAGGGTCCGGACATCAAAGCACGCCAGCCCTATAACTGGGGCAGCTCCAGAGCAGGAAGGCAGTTGTATCTTGGAGTCGAGAGACGTAAAGAGGAACTCATCCTGGACAGACTACTGGCGCTGCCGTAGCTCTATCCTGTGCACCATCGTCCTGCCTGTCGGCGCTGCCACAGCCGTCGTAACCTTCATCCTTCATCGTCGTCCGGATCTGCTGG
Organism: Lissotriton vulgaris; assembly: GCF_964263255.1. Taxonomy (NCBI): domain Eukaryota; kingdom Metazoa; phylum Chordata; class Amphibia; order Caudata; family Salamandridae; genus Lissotriton; species Lissotriton vulgaris. Next base: position 1,352,523,112 of record NC_141695.1, read on the forward strand.
CGTGGCCGCGGACCGTTGTAACCTTAACCTTCACCGGGACCTGCAGGCTCTGCCGCGGACCGTCGTCTTTCATCCGTCCATCTCGGGACCTGCTTGGCTCCTCCACGGCCCGACCATCTAAGAACACCGAGCTCGAGGATTGAGAGCTATTTTGTACTCATTGGTAACTAAAGACTGTCCCGCTACCCCTTTCCTCAACCAAAGACTAAACTCGAGGGGACCCCTGAGTCCAGACCTCCTTGTATCATACCATCGTAATCTAAGAATTGCATATAAAGTCTCGTTAATCTTCCGTCCTGTGTGGTGTCCGTCTGTGGGGGGGGAAGTTACCTGTCTGTACAGTCGTTGGAGACGGCTCTCCCTGGAGACCTCTCCCCGTAATCTCGGCCGACCCTCCCGGTCCGTCTAACAAAGGGTATACCGTATTTGGTTCTTCCCTATAGCTCCCAGGGGTCAGCTCGAGCATTTCAAACTATGTTCCGTAGTGCACTAGATTCCTACCCCCGTCGAGAGCCACGCTCCACAGACCTTGGTCCTGGCCCGTACCACAAGTCTTTGGCGATAGCGATTGCTGATTTAGATAGAGATATTTTCGATGCATCGCTTATTCCAGAGGAAGAGGTACGAGCCTACAAGGATCTGAGTGAGGCTGAGTATAGTATGTCAGTGGGTGATAGACAGCTTAAGAGCTCGTCTCCGATCTGGATCGTACCCCACCTAGGTCATTTTTGTCTGCAAGGTCTTGGTCGAAATCCGAGAGCTCAGCTTGGAAAGAGCGCTTGTACTGAAACGTACGTGTTACCGATGCTCTCTTCCCCTGTCTTCCTGACTGCCAAGGGTACTTATTTTGTATGTTATGATCGCGCTTATACGTGGTTGCCCCGTGACTTTTCGGGCACTTGTTATATAGCGAATCTTTTGCCACCGACTTTTACAGTTGCCTCAGACTATCACAAGACCTGAGTTGTGAGAGGCGTTATTAGCAAAGAGGACACTGCCGGTCAAGAAGCAGGAGACTTCTTTAAGGGTTTCCTACCGTTTTGCGGACCTATGGTCAATAGTAGGAACCTGAGACAGTTGACTCGTGTGGTGGAATCGACTGCTAACATAACTGCAAGTGCTCTTGGTAACCTGACAGCAGAGCTTCAGGTGGATAGACTTATGACATTACAGAACCGTATGGTTCTAGACATTGTTCTTGCAGATAGAGGTGGTGTGTGCAGGGTGATCCATTCGAGCTGCTGTATTTTCATACCTGATAACGCTCCAACTGTTTATCAAGCCATCTCGAAGTTGCATAAAATCTCCGAGTCCATACACGTGGACGAAGGTGATTGGACGCTTCTAGGGTGGTTTTGGGGTCTGATGTCGACTTGGGGTTGGAAGATTCTGATGATTGTAGGGGTTGTTGCGACGTTTCTGTTCACGTGTTGTCTTTGCGTACAGTGTGGTCCAGCCTTATGTGGCCTCTGTGCTACAACGTGTATAAGAAGGCCATCTGTTACCAGAGAGACATTGATGGATAAGATAATGTTCCAGCAACATCTGAACGATCTGATGAATATCGATATTGATTCTGATCTCGACTAGTGCTTGCCTACATGAGGGCAAAAGGAGCGTCTGAGGTTCCGTGGGAATCGTAATGGCGTTTTTGGTCTGATCAAATATGGGTGAGTTTGGTATCTACGAACAGCAAATGACGAGTTTAGTGGGTGTACGTGTTTTTGCTACACTACTCCAAAGGGTTCGTCTTATTTACGGGTTTCTTCATATGAACCCTCGGGTTCCATTTTAGATACGGCATCCATTTTGTTTCTTGCCCTCACGTAGCCGGCGAACGACCAATGTCCGCCTGGTGACCCTGGGACTCCCAAGCTCTTGCGGAAGACGCATATCCCTTTGAGTGAGTCTTTATGACTAGGGGAATGACACGGTAGAGGCAGATGGCTCCGCTCGAGGCTCATCTCGTTGTGCCGGTCTATTGTTTCAGCCTTGCATGCGCCAGGCTCGAATCCTTTGATCCTGTGATCATGCTTCCGATATTGCCCCCACACTCTTTTTCAATCTGTTGTCTGTCTTTGTTTCTCCTTGCACCTGTTTCTGTCTCTTCTCTTCGCTCGTTTACAACCAGAATGGAATGTGCCTGATAGTGGGACAGCGTGCTTTTACAGTTGGGAACCGGCAATGCTACTGTAATTATGTTCCGGGCTTCTGAAAGCATGAATGCGACCCTTTTGAAGTTTACTGTGGGAACTGAGTTGTAACCTTTTGTTCGTATGTTGTGCAATGGCGAATATGTGTATAAAAGGAGCGATCCACTTTTGCAATTCGAAGCAGACTCTCAGAACCTACACTATGTTGTACTTCTAGCGATCTCTGTATCCCTGCAGTAAATAAACGCTGATCTTTGATGCCGAAGGAATTGTCCCGTGTCTCTGTGATTTGTACGCCGGAACAGGTAACCCACAAAGGTTTCAGGTGTTGTCCCCTGGCACCGCTGGGCCTTAGAATAGCCCAGTCCTTCACTAGAGCCAGCATCTTGGACACCTCCGACTGGATGCAGGCGCGTACACGATCGGGAACTCAGTAGGCCCGGTGCCGGATAGGTGGGCTATCTCCGGTGTCGACATCGTGGAGGCACCATGGGGTGACCCCGGGGTGAGGGAGAATGGATCGGCAAATTGTCGTAATACGTCTTGGCAGCTTTGGCGTTGCGCTGGGGTCAGGTGGAAGAGAGGTTGACTCCTTCCACGGAGCCGTCTTTTTCGAGGGTCTTCAGGAGGTCGGGTAGGGGCTCGGAGTCCTCTTCAGCCCCACTGTCGGTAGCCATCAGGAGACTAAGTTCTGAGCGAACAAAGTGAGGCTTAAGTCGGTTGGCATGGAGGACCCGGAGGGGGTTCCTGGGGGACTCCATGTCCACCAGGTATGTGACAGGGCCCTTGCGCTCCACCACTTTGAAGGGCCCAACCATTTGTCCTGGAGGGCGCATGGTTCGACCGGGGACATGACCCAGACCTGTTGTCCCTGCTCGAACTCAATGGACGAGGCGTTTTGATCATACCACCGTTTCATGTCTTCTTGGCTGGCTTCGAGGTTGGCCTTGGCAAGTTCCCTGAACCGCCGAGTCTGGTTCCGGAGGGTCAGGAGGTACCGGTACACATCAGGAGGAGCATTCTGGGTGGACACCTCCCATCCTTCTTTGACCAGACTTAGGGGACCCCGGACGGGGTGCCCATACAACAGTTCGAAGGGGCTGAATCCCAGGGACTTCTGTGGGACCTCCCGGTAGGCAAATAGGAGGCAGGGTAGCAACACGTCCCATTGGCGCCGTAAGGGTTCTGCTAGGCCCATGATCATACCCTTGAGGGTGCGATTGAAGCGTTCCACCAGTCCGTTCCCTTGCGGGTGGTAGGGGGTCGTAAATTTGTATGTGACCCCGCACTGTTGCCATAGGGACTTCATGTATCGGGAGATGAAGTTCGTGCCCCGATCACTGACGACTTCTCGGGGGAAGCCCACCCGTGAGAAGATTCCCATCAGGGCTCGGCCCACCACGGGCGCTGTCACGGTCCAGAGAGGTATGGCTTCGGGATAGCGGGTGGCATGGTCCACCAGGACGAGTATGAACCGGTGACCTTGCGATGTCCGGGGCTCCAGGGGCCCCACAATGTCAATCCCTACCCGCTCAAAGGGAGTGTTGATGACTGGAAAGGGTTGCAGGGGGACTTTTCGTTTTCTGCTGCTCTTCCCGCTGGCCTGGCAGGTGGGGCAGGCTCGGCAGTGGGTGATCACATCGTTCCTCATCTTGGGCCAGTAGAAATGGGTCACCAGGCGGCTGTAAGTTTTGTCCTGCCCCAGGTGCCCGGCGAGAGGTACATCATGAGCCAGGTTCAGGAGGAAGTCTCTGAATCGGAGGGGGACTACCAGCACCCGGCTGGCCCCTAGCTCGGCAATCTTCTGTTCGCTGTAGAGAAGCTCATTGTCCCAATAGACCCAGTGAGCCCCCGAGGCATCCCCTGTGCTCTGGGCTGTGGCTTGCTGTCGGATCCCCTCGAGGGAGGGACACGTTTTTTGTTCTTGGCGGAACTGTTCTTGAGTGGGACCACCTTCCTGGTGCCACTGGGCCAGCTCCGGGAGGTCACGGAGTGGGTCAGGTTCTTCGTCGTTGGGCCCCGGTGGACCGGGTTCAGGGGTCGTGTCTTCAGTGACGACGGGCGGTGGAGGTTCGGGCCACTCGGGTTCTTCAGTGGAGGGGATGGCGCGGGCGGCCATGGATCGGGTCGTCGCACAGACCCATTCAGGGAGGCCAAGCATCCCCAGGTGCTCCCTCCGTTCAACGGCAGTCCAGGGGGAGCTCTCGAGTTCGTTCCCCAGGAGGCAGTCTACGGGGGCATCGTCTCGGACGGTCACTTTCAGCATGCCTGACACTCCCCCCCATTCAAAGGGGACGCGGGCCATCTGGCACAGGCTTTCAGAGTTATTCGCAGACCGTACTGGGCATCGCACATTGGGCAGGATTTGATCCGGGGTCACCAGATGGCAACAGACGGCCGTTACGCTGGCTCCCGTGTCGCGGAGGGCTTCGGCCCGGTGTCCATTAATGGTGACCCACTGGCTGTACTTCTGCGTGTTGGCCGGGATGGGGGTCCGTGGGACCATGTCTCTTTCGCCTAGACATACCAGGGACATGGCTGCGGGCTCCCACTCGGTCTGGTATTGTTCACAGTCTTCGGCTTCTTCTTCGCCTTGTTCCTCCCCTAGGGCGACGGCGGTGATCTGGCGGTTTAGCGGACCCGTGGCATTGGATGGTTGGTTTCTCGGACAGTTGGGGTCACTGGCGTAATGACCGGGTCGCTGGCATTTGTGGCAGATAATGTTGGAGCGGAATCCCGGCCGTGCCGGAGGGCTTCCTCTCCCGGCCAGGGACCGGGGAGTGCTGGTGGGGGGCACCGTGGCGGTGTCCCGGCCCCGGCCCTGGCCTCCTCCTCCTCCTCGTGGACGGTGGGATCCCTGGGAGGCTCGGCCTTGGTCTCCCGTCCAGTTCCGGGGGACCCGGGTGCTCTCCCATCGATCCGCTTCAATGGAGAGTTTCCGGGGCTCAGTCAGTTTACTGTCGAGGAGATGCTGCCTTAGTTCGACGAAACAGTTATTGGAGAGGTGTTCCCATACGATGAGATCGAACAATTGTTCGTAGGTGGTGACCTGGCTGCCCTTGATCCACCCCTCTAAGGCTCTGCTATAAAAGTTCACATATTCTACCCAGGTGGTACCGGGGATCCTTTTACAGTCTCGGAATCGCTGCCGGTACATCTCGGGGGTGAGCCCATAGCGAGTGAGGAGGGCGGCTTTCATATGCTCGTAGGAGGTCATCTCAGCATCGGGGAGCTGTAGCAGGGCATCTCTCCCTTTGTTGACGAATCTCCCCCACAACCCGGCCCCCCAGTCTTTTCGCGGAACACGGTGGGAGGTCATGGCTACCTCGTAGGCCTTAAACCATTGCTGGATGTCGTCGTTCTTATAGTACTCTCGGACGACATCTTTGGGGATGTGGACCTTGGTGTCCGTAGAGGGAGCGGAGCTCTGGTTCTCGGAGACGCCGATGTCCTTGTTTTGTTTCCTAATTTCTAGCTCTTTCAAGCCACGCTCGTGTTCGTACGCGAGCTTCTTCTCCTCCAGCTCCCTCTGGCTTTTTTTCTCTTCCAGGTCTCCCTGTAATCGCAGTTGTTCAAGGGCTATCTTTTTTCCGCTAGTTTCAGTTCCCCATCTAAGCGGAGTCTAGCCAGTTCCAACTCGTGGAGCCAGCTCCTCTCTCGTTCTCGGGCATCCTCGTGAGAGAGGCCCGTGTTCCTCTCCTCCTCGGGGGTTGCAAGGTTCTCAGTGATTGCAATGTTTTTGTTTTGGGGAGGCGACGCTCCCGTCTCCACCCAAGTCTGCAGGGCCTGCTTGAGGTCATCTTTGGTGCTTAGTCCCGTGGTAGAGATACCCAAGTCTATGCAGAATTGCTTCAATTCCTTGTGACTGTAATCTTCCAGCCGTTCCATCTGGAATTTCGCGGTTGGTCCGGTTTCTTTAGTCGTCATGGTCGCTGTGTGTTTTTCGTTTGTAGTGGGGAGAGTTGCTCTCTGTACGATTTGCGTCGGTTCGAATCGCGCCGCTGGCCACCAATGTTAGACGGGAAACCTGAGGGTCGGCCGAGCAAGGGGGAGAGGCCTCCTGGCGAGGGCCCTCTCCTAAGATCGTACGGACGAGCAACCACCCCCCTACAGATGGACGCCACACAAAGATAGGTTCTTAACACTTTTATCGGTATTCTTTGGCAGGTTATCACAACGATACAGAAGGAACGGGATGCTGGGATCCCTTTAAACTTAGTCTCTGTGGTAAGGGGGTAGCGGGACAGTCTTGGTACCGGTCCGGTACAGGGATATCTGGCGCACAGCTCTCAATCCTCGAGCTGGAGGGTTCTCTGGTATGGGCCTCGGCAGCGCCAGCAGGACTCCAAGATGGTTCACGAAGATGAGCCGCGGCAGCGCCAGCAGGACTCCAAGGATGGTTCACGAAGATGAGCCGCGGCAGCGCCAGCAGGACTCCAAGGATGGTTCACGAAGATGGGCCGCGGCAGTGCCAGCAGGACTCCAAGGATGGTTCAAGAAGATGGGCCGCGGCAGCGCCAGCAGGATTCCAAGGATGGTTGCAAGAAGATGAGTTCGTCTCGGTGTCTCTCGACTCCAGGACACAACTCCCGACCTGCTCCGGAGCGCCCCCAGTTATAGGTCTGGAGCCCTTTGATGTCCGGACCCTCGCACTTGGAGGTCGGGGGGTCTGGGATGTGCGAGTCCAGACACCCAGCAGGGGGTGGAGCCAGCGCCCAGGGAGGCTGGGGGCGATCGAAACCAGGCGGATGGGGGACCATCGAAACTCCTTCCCCCATTGACTCGTCAAGTGGTCTCTTTACCCCCTGGTTGGATGGTGATGCCTCGATGTCGGGGCTTTGCTGGGCCTGAGGCTGGGGTCGGGCCGAGGCCAAGGCCACGAGGCCTGGTCGTGGAGGGTCCAAGATGGCGGCTGGGCCGGAGACGGTGGTCCGGGAAAGGGTCCGGGCCAGCGAGAGGGTTGAGGAGATGAGGTCGAGTTCCGTCGGGGAAGAGCTGGGGGCGGCCCGGATGGGCGGCACTCGTGGAAGGTGGAAGGTGCTGCTCTTGGCCGGGGAACAGGGGTCGAGGTAGTCCGGGACCCGCCATGCGGGAGGGGTGGGACCACGCCACGAGGCCGGGTCCAACAAGTACCTTTACCACGCAACCTTTACAACGCAGGTCATTACAACAACTTGCGCTGGGGGGCGCTGTAGGATAGGGAATAGTTTAATTTACTATCCAAAACCTTCTCTATTATCCACAGGGACTGGAGTTGGAATAGTAAATTAAACTATTCACTATCCAGCGCCCCCCAACGCAAGTCGCTGTAACGACTTGCGTTGTAAAACCTGCTTGGTAAAGGCATGCATTGTAAAAGCATGCGTAGTAACAACATACATCCTTTTTTAAGCAAGAGTCACTGGGGTACTGCATGTCTGAGCGGGACCTCCAGGATAAAAAGCAATACAAACCATTTTTTCCCCTCATTTGAAGAGAAGACATTGTCTTTCAGTGGATTCTCTGATTGCTTCCCTTCTATTCCCTCAGGCAAGTGGAACACTAGGTTAATATGGGGTAAGAAATGGGGATCCTAACTCTTTTATATAAGGAGGAGAAGGCTGTGGTTTCCATTGGGTTCTCTTATTGCTTCTCTTCTACTCCTTCAATATCCTTAGAGAAACCAACTTGGAAACGAATAAAGGGGGCAACTATGAGGAATTGCATGCTCATCAGAATTGAAAACAGATTTTTACACTTAGGGGGACAAGAAAGGCTGTGAAAGGGAAGGAGGTAATGACTCTGTATTGCATCTTTGGTCCCAACAATAAAACATTTGTATCTGCAAATGCGGTTCACGTGGTCAATCTTCTGCTGCAATTTAGTCAGAAGTGGGCTAGATCAGTCACGTCAGCCCATGGACAATGTACTGTAACAGCTGGTGGAATGCCAAATAGTATGCCTCAGAAATATACTATTGGAGAAGATCCCAGTTACTTCTTTACCATCTTTGAATGAATGGCACACAATGCAGTATGGCTCCAGGAAAGATGAGCGGATTACATGGCTCGCTCCTCACTGGGGAGCTGAAGAATGCCCATCACGTGGCCAACCCAGGCCCAAGAGGATATAATGAAATCAATACGTTGTTTTTGTGATACTGCATTTTGATAAAGATGCATATTGGAAACAATTGTGGTACATTAGGCTGAAAGCCAATAAAACACTGAACTTTATTTTCAACTAAGGGAATGGTCAAAATTAGATATAGGTCTTCATTCGCACCAAAGAAGACCTTAAGAATAAGATGATATTTTAACAGTTAACTAAACTTTTGCCTCTCTCCATGCAAAGTGGGCCCTCAAGTACCCCCACCCCTAGTTAGCAGGTGTTGAGGACAGTGATGGCTGGTAGTGAACGATGGTGGGGAGGCGAGGGGAGGGGGGGTGGATAGAATATAAAAAAGTTAACAAAAAATACAAAAACGTACCTACTGCTTGCGCCACCAGCTGCTGCCTCTCTTCAGCCTCTCCAGCATCCTCGAAGTAGGAAAGCACCTGGATTCTGAGGTCCCTAAACCAATCACAATGCTGCAATGCAGTGTTATGATTGGTCTGAGGAGCTGTGGTTCGGCGCTCAGAAAAGGACAGGGAGCCTGTGAATGTTCCCCACCAGCCTTTGTAATGCAGCCTGGTGGGGAACATGCAAAGTGGGCATGAATGTTTGGCTGGCCCAAAAGGGCTGGTCAAGAATTAATGCGCACTTTGAGTGGGCAAATCACTCCTTCCCTCGGCCCCTGCTCTGGCCAGCCCCATCCCTCCCCGCACCTAGGAATGGGAAAAGAAAGTGATAATAACGCATTTTGTTATTATCATTTTCTTTTTCCTCTGCACTGCCTTGAAGCAGTGGGGCGACAGTCCTCCACCTTAGCGGAGGAGCCCCCCCTGGTTGCGGACCTCTCTCTGGCATATCTGCAGGCTATACCTAGAAACCTGTTTGTGTTCCTTCCACAAGCAACCTGTAATTCCCAATTCAAGCCCACATATGTGTGTGTCTGAGATGATCTTTTGAAAAAAGTAAACACTCATTGTTAGAGAAGCCCATAGGTAGGGGTACAATACCCCAGCTAGGGCTGCTATGCTGAATGAGGACATATAGCCAGAAACTATCATAACAGGCCCAAAACTGAACCTCTGGACATAGGTATGGTGGGGGTCCATTATAGACACACTCATCACTGCTGTTATCCATAATATTAGCAAAGTAAATATTAACTGAAAATCTACTCAAAGTTTGGTAGACATTGGTCCTATATTTGTCCCTAGACCCTTCCGGAAAGGGATCCAATATATCTCAAATGCTTTTGTGAGGTTGAAAATCTTGTAATCATAGAGACTCTGGGACATCTTTTCCTTAGCCTTCAGGGTTCTTTCTAAAATATAAGAGCCCATTGACCAATGACAAATATAACCATGTTGAATTTCTATTCTAGGAAACAACTTTCAATTGGTTACAACAAGCACTGTTTCCTGCGCCATAACTCAATGATTTTTTAGAAGCCAGTGAAACAAAAGAAGAGAAAACCCAAGAAATGAGAAGAAAAGAAACTGGGAAAAGAGATATTGTTAACTTCAGAGGGTGAAAACACAATTGACTGGAGACCGGAGGGGTCATTCTAACTTTAGAGTAGGTCAAAACTAAGACCATGTTTTACAGTATGATGAACTGAAAGCAAAAATGGAGGGTTCCTTTGATATCCTCCTGACCTGTCCCTATTTCCAGCACAAAGCGGGTTTGCCCAGGGAAGACATGGCTTGGCTTTTCGGGCTGGACTGTTCCCATGAGGCACAGGGTCAGACTGATTTGCATATGGCCATGTCTGAACTGGTGTGGCGGAGTGAGCTAAAGAATGGTGATGGATTAAACCCAGATCAGTTGACTGGGGGTGAGTGTTTGTATTGTCAACGCTCCGTCCATCATCCCCTTTGGTTTTTCTTTGTTCGCCCTAAGTTGGCAGGGTATGCTCAGACGTGAGCCCCTTGCTCACTTTGCCACTGGATTCAAGCAAGCCCGGCTGAAGACGGCTGTAATGCCAGAAACCGGTCCTGGAAGCTTGATTCCGGTCCAGGCAAGACATGGCTTGGCAGTTTGGGCTGGACTGTTCCCATGAGGTACAGGGTCAGACTGATTTGCATATGGCCATGTCTGAACTGGGGTGGCGGAGTGAGCTAAAGAACGGTGATGGATTAAACCCAGATCAGTTGACTGGGGGTGAGTGTTTGTATTGTCAACGCTCCGTCCCTCATCCCCTTTGGTTTTTCCATATTTCAGAACACTGGCACCAGTGGTATCCATTTTAGGATCCTGGTTTAGCATAGCACAAGATGGGGCATGGGATATAGCTCCCCAGACAATGCAAGTGAATTTCCTACATTTCTGAAGATGGAGGTTGCAGAACCAGACCCTTAAGTGAGGGCAGATGGAGACAGGACTGAAGTTAGAAATGCAATGAGGACATTTTAGCAGAGGATTGCTAAATGGCCCTTCATGAGCACTTCCATTTGGTGGATGGTGTGTGAGATAGGGCATGTCAGAAGATTCTGCTGTTAAAGTTCAGGCAACCTGGGTCTGTCCTTTTGTCCTTCCAAGATTACTTCTTCAGGGAGGCCTATGACACCTAAGTGTCAGTCTTTGCACTTAAATGTGCCTGTGTTCTCAGATAGTTCTGCTACTAGCCAGCATCATTAATACCCGCTGGACGAGCACTTTCACTTTGTACAAAGTCTTGTCTGCAATGCAACCAGGAACTGTCATTTGAAAAAAAACCTCCTTAAACCAACATTCAACAGTGGATCAAATCCCCCTGTCTGAAAAATGAATATAAAAGTGGGGCCCAAAATATCCCGCTTAGTTCCTGTTCTAAGTAAGTCTTGACCAAGAAGGGACGTGCTCTGCAGAGTACTCGAAGAGCTGCTGTGGGAGAAGGGCTGGTGTCTGCATGACTGCCAGTCTCCCAAAGGTAAAGGGAAATTACCTGAAGTTCTTGTAACATACTAGGGAAGCTGTGGGTCTGCAAGGAGCCTAGAAGCCTGCTTACCTGCTCAGGATGGGAAGGAGTGTGACTGGCCGGGCAGGAGGCGATACATTCAGGAGCAGAAGTCTAGCCATTTTACTAACGTACTGAGCACCAGGAGAACTGACTGATATTAGGAGCAGAGGTGTAAGGAGTCCACTGGTCTCCTGGTGCATGTAATGAAGTAAGTGGTACCCCTGCAGAGCTACTCGAGGGACTTGTACTGCTGCTGCCTCAACATGTGGCGCAGCATTGCGAGAATCAATGTCGCTGCTATAGTGGAGGAAAAGCCCCACAGCCCAGAGGCTGCATCTACTGAAGATGAGCACCCACCAACCAGGCCTACAGTGCTGCTCATTTCTTGCAGCTTGAGTGAGAAGTGAGGCCACCTTCTGTGGTCCTGGGCCTCTAAAATGCGGATCCTTTGAGATTGTCGATCTCACCAACCTGTACATCACTAAGCCTCATCTCTGCTGTACAAGTGGCATGTGAGTGAAACTCTTTGGGGCCTATTCACAGACTGCACTTTGTAGTAAGTTTAGTAGTACTATGGCCATCTTATTAATGTATTATTAAATGCTATTCAAAAACTTACTTGCAGAGGTCTAGGCTTCCACCACTCCTATCTTTTCTATATAGAGGCCTTCGACCCAATTGCGGATATCTCCACACAAATAGGGCTGGAAAATGTAAAATGTTAATTAGTTAATACATGGGGTTTTAGGGAGGACTGAGAAGGAGTTTAGGGAGGAACATCTACCAACCCACAAAAAGGGTAATACAACTATTATTCACAAACGGCACTTCCAAAACTACTGCAAAAAGCGCCAAAACAGTTGTAAATATACTCCTGTGTAAGTCCAGCACCACACAGGGCCAAGCACTGATACTGCAACACCCTCACAAACAAAATAATGGTGGCAGAAACTTAAAGAAGATCCCCAAAGGACATATTGGTAAAATAAAGTCATTTATTTTGACTTTTCAAACATTTTAATACATTTAATTTATTGTTAAAATAAAACATAAATATTATCTTATAAAATATTTGAATACATTTTTGTATTTAAAGTTATATGTGGCTTTTATTTTTCAATGAAAAATGTAAATGAATTCTACACATAACGTTTAGTAATTGTTACTGCATAGTATATAAAGATAAACATTTTAAGTTTGGGGTGATTAATGATTGTGTAACGTAATTTGACCTTCAACTCGAGCACCTGCTTTACTTTATCTATTAGTGCGTCCTGTTGAAGCTGACTTTGTAGCTATTTTAGAATGGCGCTGGCAGCTTGCCGACGCCATTCTAAGTGGGGCTGAGGGCAGAAGGCACAAAGTGGGACAGAGGGCAGAAGGGGACAAAAAATGAGTGGGGCAGAGGGCAGAAGGGCACAGAAACGAGTGGGGCAGAGGTCAGAAGGGGACAAAAACGAGTGGGGCAGAGGGCAGAAGAGCACAAAAACAAGTGGGACAGAGGGCAGAAAGGCACAAACACGAGTGGGGAAGAGGGCAGAAAGGCACAAAAACGAGTGGTACAGAGGGCAGAAGGGCATAAAAAACGAGAGGGTGGCAGTGATGAACCAGAGGGCGCACCACGGTCTAAAAAATCCGCAAATTTGCACAAATTCGTGAATTTTGCGGATCGCGAATTCGCAAATCCGCGAATTCACGAATCGCTAATTCGCAAAATTCGCCCATGCTTAGTTATTGTGCACGCTCATTTAATGTTTTAGTTCAGAATTTCTCCGTCCCTTACTATCATTCCTGAGAAGCCTTTGACTGCCCTCTCTAGCTACCCTGAGTAGTGTATGAAGAGCCATAGAAGGATGAACACCATGGGCAATTACCACAGCCATCACAGTTGTGGCCCAGTAGCCCTGTCAGCCCTTTGGCATCCCCAAAACGGGTCTGGCATAGACACCAAAGACCTATCCTGAAGCAGTTAGATATCTCTAGGTTTCCTAGTTTCAAGGCCTGGTGGTTTTGTTAGGATCTGTTTCGATTTCAGACATTTAAACAAAAGGGGACATTTACAACAAAATGCCGGAGCGCTGCGCTTTGCAAAATCTGGCAACGCCGCACTACATTTTCTAAACGCAAGGATGCGCCGTGTTTACCAAAATATGGCACACCATTGAGTTTCTCCTAGCGCTGGTGCTAAAAAGGCTGCCTAGCGCCAGCACAGGCACCCTTGCACACCCTCTTGCACATAATCAATAATGGTGATTTGCTCTTCCTATGTGTGCTGCAGCCCACATGGAAAGATGTTGCTCCTTGGCTGCTGCAGACTGTGGCGGTACCGCTGTCAAGTACCAAAGGGTAATGGAAGTAGCACATAATCCCAATAATTTGCATGTGTCAGACTATTTAGAAAAAAATTGTTTCGTCAGTCCTTCTTGTAGGATCACCTGGTACACTTAAGGTTCGATTATAAATCGTGCAGACCAGAATTCCTATGTGGAATTCCATGATGCACAATTATCAATGAAACAGCGTTCCCGCACTATGGTTTGCTGGGTGTGGGAGCAATGGACCTGGTTTTAGTGGATGGGAAATATGGCCTGCATAATCACTGTGGGAAAGGGTCTCATTACAGCCCAACCCCTTGCCCAGGCCCTGCCGACTTCATGCAATGCATCCAGGGGAATATGTAATACTACTCTGCCAGGCAACATTCACCCCAACCCTCAAACCTCTCCCACAGTCCCCACCATCATCTCTGCCCTACTCCACAAATAAGTCTTTGGAGACAATTAATGTCTCTGTTAAGCCACCGGAGTCTGGAATACCCTGCAGAGTTCTGCCTAATAAATCATGATCTGCACAGGTATTTAACATTTTGAAGGATCTAACTTATAATTGAAGGAATTCAATGTGGTAATTCTAGAAAGTGTCAGTAATACTGGAGGGACAGACTCTTTGCATTGAATGTCTCACAACTTATGATCAGGGCCCAAGTGTTGGCACGTCCTTGTCTCCTCATGGATGGGCTCAGAGCAAACCCCTTCGAATATGTCCAGGTGGCCCAAAAGTGTCAAATATCTCATTTATGCACTCTGCAAATTTTTCCTAATCACAAAATGTTTTTTTTTACCTATATTAAATTGCAATCTAGAAGGGGTGTATTTTGGGTATTTCTTCCAATTTGCGATTCAATCAGCTATGTATCAATGATTTGCGACAACCGTTCTTCTTCTACTGACTCCCAAGTTGGGGTGCTAACTGATTTACAAAGGGGAAGGGTACCCATTTGGACTCATTTCCCTTTGGAAATCAGGGTGGCAACTGAAGTTTTTCAAACTGCAAAAGATTTTTTTTTAAAGTAGCCACATTTCCTTTAAGGGAATCAGGCTGCTTTGAAAAACTATGTTTTCTGTTTCGAAAAAAACTCACAGGATCAATGAGGGGTCTGCTATTCCTGAAGGTCATCATACCTTTGATTGTAGCCAGTAGCAGTGAGTCACAGATTGTGACCTCCCTAATAAATATCAATTAGGCTGCGATTCTCTATTTTGCAAATTGACTGATTAGTCCATAGGTCGTTAACAAATTCAGATTTTATTACCTAAAGTTGGAGGGCCGGCTATAACACTGGTGGTGCCCTGTGCTACAATGTTTGTTGGCACCCCCCACCCCCAATGGCCACATCTGCCACGGTTCTCTCAATAGCACCCTTTAACAGTGCCTCTCAAGTCTCCACACTAACTCTCTCTCAGATTAATTTAGTTTTATAGCACCACTCACTGTAAGGTGTCAGAGCACTTTACATCACACACACATTGCACAGAGACAATCATATGTGTGTAAATCAGTGTATAGAAAATGTGACATCAGACAGCACAAAAAGGTTGTAGGAGTGACATGTCATTGATACTGGTAGGCAATATCGTTTAATATCCTACTTCTAGAAAAGCACATATTCAGAATTTAAAACATAATACCATTATTACAGGTTCTTTTAATAATAAGAATTATTTTAAACCCAAATTAACCCTTTTGGGAAAATTAGGATAATGAAAGACTGTGCATTAAAACATATAGCTCCAACATATACCTTGCAGTGTGCATGCAGCTTTTTGATGACAGTTAATAACACAATGTTCTAATATTATGATTTTGACTTATAAACTACATGTAACAAAATTAGCTATTTTACAAAGCAGTAACCCACTGATCCAATTTACATTATATGCACGTTCTGATCTGCATGGTACATGTTCTTAGCAGCAGGCATTTTAACCCTCTGCACTACCTTAGGATGATTCCAAATTTCCACTAGACAACCCTGTCTCTTCCCAGGAAGACAATTAATCACAGGAGTTATCTACATTGTAATTGATGCCTGAAATAACTGGAGGCCAGAAACACAGCAGCAAATGCTTTTAAAATGTTAATATACTTTCAAAAATGACGCCCCCACCCTAAGTCAGCGCCCGGTGCGGTGGCACCGATTGCACCGCCCTAGAGGCGGCCCTGGTTGGTGTGCAATTTGGGACGGCTTTGAGTGAATCAAATCATAGTACCTCTGGGCCATTTTTCACATATTTTGATTCTGCAAATATTTCACAGGAATTTGATGAAGAGTGAAGTCTTAACCACACAGGATATGTGAGCCAATTACTTTTGTGATTCACTTCAGCTGGTAGCTTCAGAAATTATTGACAAAAATATTACTGAATATATCGCACATGATGAACTGGAATACTTTGGGGCCTTTTCACAAACTGCAGTTTGCACTAAATGTTGTGGTACTTTGTGATATTACAATACATCTAGCCATGTACAACAAAATGGGAGGGCTTCAGAAAGAAGTAAGGAGTGGTTTAGGGAGGGCTAATGAGGTGCTTAGGGAGGGATAGACCCCCCCCCCCCCACTAAACTGTAAGCCCATTTCTATACACAAACTGCACTTCTAAAACTGCTACAGCAAAAAAGGATCCAAACAGTTGTAAATATATTATAGCTCAGCTCTAGAGTAGGTCTAGCTCTGCACATGGCAAAACCAGCAGTCCTGCAGTACCCTCCCATAGAAAAGAATAAAGGCAGGAGCTTAAAATAACGCACCAAAGGAAATAATGTTAATATAATTCCTTTTTTTAATTAACTTTGACTTTTTATCAAGAAATAAAAATGTAATTTGATGTAAAAAAATTATATATAAACATATGTAATATTATTTTACTGTACAATAAGTTAATAACCTGTGGTAAATCTAATATTAAATGAAACTTTAAAAATAACAATTACATTATTTTACATTCTATGCATTTCTTTTTAAATCTTTTTACTACATTACAAATATAAACCCTCCTTCTTTAGGTGGTATTTTGTAAAATAAATATTTAAAAAATACACTTAAAGTAATGTATTTAAATTAATTACATATTTTTTCAAAAGTAAATTCTCAGTGCAATAGCATTTTATTTGTTCTACATTTTAAATAAATATATGACATTTATTTCCATCAATGTTTAATATAAATATATATATATTTTTTTTAAGTTTAATAAATGTTTAAAATTGTCTCTCTTCTTTGCCATAGTGAGATCTCAATCCTATTGGTATATGTCTCTGCCAAATTGGGTAAAGATACAAGTAGTAACTTTACACTTGGAAATTTAGCGCGATCCCTGGTTTCAGGAGGTAGAGACATGTAACTTTACACTTTGCAGTATATTTACTCTTGGAAATGGTGAATAGCCAATAGTGGTATATTTTCTGCAAAGTGTAAGAGTAAAGTGCAAATGTATCTTTATGAATTGGCCCATTTATGTCTGTGTTATTGATGTGTGCATAGTCCTGTCTCTCTAACCCACACACACTGTCATGTGATGCTAGGTGGCTACATACAAATAGCAGGATTGCACAGGTCTGACTTATCAAAACTTTGCACTGGTGCAAAATCAGCAAAAGTGATACAAACAGGTGCAAAGTGTTTTTGGGGGTTACTTTCTGCTGGAAGTTGCATAAAAGTAAAGCAAAATAACACTATGCACTACTTTGCTTTACTTTGCATCAAGCAGGCGTCCTATGTGTGGTGCCTGGGAAGTCCCATGCAACCACCCATGGTTTTGTTGCAAAGCTCAATCTACTAACATTAGTAGAAAAGCCTTTGTACCAATAAACTATGCCTCCTTGGGCAGGCACACAAAAGTAGAACATTTTCTACAAACTTTTTTAACTTTTCATGTGTGCTGCACTGTACAGGACATATATAACTTGGAAAGAGGCTAAAAATAGATATACCCATAGTTTCTGACCTGAAAGGGCAGTTTTCCAGTTCAAAATATAAGTTATAAAAACACAGACACCTTTGCACTATGGTGCAAAGGCTTGTGCATGGTTCAAGACAGTTAAATGGTGCACTGGCGCTTGTGGAAAGAGTAGCAGCAGCACCATATCTTACTAAAGATGGTGTTGTCATATTCACCTTCTTTAACGCAAAGCAGCTCAGCAAATTAGGGCTCTGCACTGCTTTGCGTGAAATATTAGTAAATCTGTCTCACCACGTAAATATTCACTCAAGCTATGCATTTGAGACACTTTAGTGAGGCTTCTGCAAGAGAAAGATTAGCAGGGTAGGCCTTCCAGAGCTGCTAAAATGAAGGGATTTGCGCCTGTATTTTAAAGCCTTTTAAAAAAGTAATTTTGCGCCTATCTGTACCCTAGCAAATAATGCCCTGTAGCCTTTTACTTTTAGTTTGGACATACAATTTAAATCAGAACTCTCCTTGTTGCAGCAATAGCGCGGAGATACCCCTTCGGGGGTGTAGTCTGGCGCTTTACAAGAATATAAAATAAATAAATAAATAAATAAAGACCTTGTGGTGTGGATGACTAATTGGTTTAAGAGGCCCCCTCTGGTATCTTGACTTCCCTTGGGGCCTGATGACCTTGGATGGATTTCTGAAATGTGGAGATGATGTCCCTCAGGCGTGGAGCAGAGGACCCGGAACCGCAATTGATAGAGAGGCTGTAATCCTTCTGGATAGCCAAACTGAGATGAAATGGAGGGGGTGTCCAAGACGCGGGCCAGAAGGCAAAACAGAACAAGTAGCAAGACTGAAGATCCTGAAGAAACTCCTCGGGTTGTACTAGTGATTTAAGAAGGCTTGAATCAGAGAGTACCTGTGCCAGTGCTGCATGGAGCTCGGTCCGTATATCAAATACCTAACATATATATTTGTATACGTGCCATAGCAATGTAGATAGATAGTTTGAATTTGAGAAACAGAGACGAGGAAGTGGACAGGCAGGATGTGTTGAAGAGTGTGAAAATAGTGATGAATAAAGATAGACCTCACATGCTGGAAGGTGCGACTGCAGCTATGAAAAGAGGAAGGGGGCAGGCAGAAGCAAGTTGGGAGGAGGGGTCTGTGAAGCCACAAAAAGGAGCGGTGGCTGGGTGGTGTAAGGAGAGCTGTTGAGACCCGCTGACCAGAGGAGAGCAGTGGGTGAGTACTTCAGATCTATTCTGACACTGGGCTCCTGGAAGTGTTGTCAAGGCAGCAGAATTGGGGAGAGGTTGTGGCCTTCGGGCCGGAGCTGTTGACTTTGGAGCTGGGGGAACCAGGTTCGAGTCTGGGCTCAGCATCCTGTGATTCTGGACAAATCACTTACAGCTAGATTCATGAAGCATTTTTGCGGGCGCAAACGATGCGAATCGCAGAATTCGGCCGTTTGCGCCCGCAAAAATGGCATTTGGAATTCATCAATGGGTCATGAACTCGCAATTTGAAAAATCGCAAAAAAATTGCGATTTTTCAAATTGAGATCGCATTTAAGGTATCTCAATTTGAGATTCATTAAATGCTATTCATGAACCATTAATAAATTGCGATTTCGCTATTTTTTGCCGCTATTTACCACGAAGTCTGACTTCGTGGTAAATAGCGAAAACTGAGAAAAATGCACTTTAGTGCATTTTTCTCAGTTGTATGTTACACACGCACATGTCCTTTGGACATGTGTGTGCGCAACATAAGTCTAAATTTACATTTCAGGGGTGTTACAGGGTGACCTTTGGACACCCCTAGCACCCTTGAAATCGCATCCTTATTTGCGATTAGCAAATTGCTAATCGCAAATAAGGAATAACTCCCGATTCATTCGTATGGGCCTAAAAATTCCTTATTTGCGATTAGCAATTTGCTAATCGCAAATAAGGAATGTGTAGGGATCGCAATTTATTTAGCGATTCCTACATGAATCCCCTTTTGCAAGTCCTTAATAGCGATTCCTTAATAATCCCAATTAGGACTCGCAAAACGGGACTTTGATGAATCTAGGGGTAAATCTTCCCGTGCTTACCAAAAATGAACTTGTTGTGTAACACTAGCTGGTGCTCTTGTAGAGCGCTCAAATACCTTCGGTTCGAGTTCGCGCTACATAAATCTGTAAAAAAAAAAAAAGATTCCTAAATCACGCCCTGAAATGGTTCTCTCCTAGTGGCACCCTAGAACGAAAGAAGTACATCAGTCCTTGCCCACGGACACTAGGAAAGGGAGGTTGTTATGTCCAGATCAAGGAGGTCTGCCCCCTTGATTTGATGTGGCAGGATCGTGGTGCCCATCCACTGCGGGCAGAGACGTGTGCACACGTGGGGTCTTGGTAAATTGCACGCTAACTTAACTTAAGGTTTGACTTCTCAGCATTCTGGGAGGTAACTGTGCGGAGCCAGAAAAACGCCCCGCAGGAATATTATTGTATATTCAGCCTGATGAGCGTTTTTACTAAGTTCACTGGTAATTGCCAGGTGTAGTTGTAATGCCAGGAGAGGCGCAGTAACAACATGCACTTCCGTAATTATCTGGCATTGCTGTGCCAGCGTTTTGCTGCAACGGGAGACATGTTTGATGGCAGGTGGAGGTGATGTCTGTGCCGGTTATTCCCCACACTCCAGCCCCATATGTAAACACAGCTAAAATGGCTGTGGGTAACGGTAGTTCTGGGTCACTCACCCCTTTCCTTCACATATCACGACTTAGGTTGTAAAGGGAGCCTTAGTTTAAAAGTATGACAGGGTGAATTGGACGACGCCGGATTCCGGAGGGGGGTTGAAAGGTTACTACTATGTACCGAAGTAGGGGTGCCCTGTGGAGTGAATGGTCCATCTGATTGAACTAATATTGTTAAACTAATAACATCTGTTAATTAAAGCACTTCAAAGCTGCAAGCTAGTGGCAGTAAGATGTACATAGATACTGCATTTTATTATACTGATATTGCAATAGTGAATAAGAAATGAGATTTATCAGAGCTGCTGATATTATTAAATACTAGCAGTAGTCCATGCTTGTATTTTCGTTATTATCTTCTTTACTATACTTCTGACCATTACATTAACTCTGGCTCCCAACTATTCGCAATACAACTGGCCGGAAAATGTGGGGGGCACTGGGGAATGCGTCCTCTTAAAGAAACAAGCATAGACAAAGCCAATAGTTTTGTCTTTTTTTTTTATAAATAAATGTTTTGTATTTTGCTGCATAGAATTCTTGTGTGCTAACACATAGACCGTGACTACCAAATCATTCAGTTTTATGTTGATACCATGGCTAGCTTTCATGTTATCTCAGATAAAGTAGAGTGCATGAGACATTTACCGGTAGATGCATCAACGTTGTCATTAGCGATTCCTTATTTGAGAAAAATAAGGAATCGCAAATAAGGAATCGCAAATGGCAATGCATCATTTCTTTCGCAATTTTATTGAGATTCTGTAAAAATCGCAATTTGTACCGAATCGCAATAAAATTGCGAGTTTCAAATTGCGATTTCGCAATTCCCATTGATTCCTATGGGCCAAAAGGCCCATAGGAATCAATGGGAATTGCGAATTCGCAATTTGGAACTCGCAAAATGTTAATGCATTCCATGGGTGCAGGGGGGGTCCAAAGGAACCCCTCCTGCACCCCTGAAATGTATTTTAAAGTGCATGTTACACACATACATGTCCTAAGGACATGTGTGTCTGTAACATGACAGTGTTTAAAAATGCATCTTTGGGCATTTTGACACATTTATGCAAATTTGCACCCCCTATTTGCGAAATCGCAATTTTATAAATAATCATGCATTGCTTTTAAGGAATCGCAAATTTGCGATTCCTTAAAAGCAATCGCATTTTTGGAATTCGCTAAAAATAGCGATTTTCCAAAAATGCTTGATGCATCCCAGACACCTATTTAGGAAGTGCAAACGGCCGAATTTTGCGATTCGCACCGTTTGCACTTCCTAAATAGGTTGATGCATCTAGGCATTCGAGCTTTAAAAAGATAGCACCGTGAGCACCCACCTTTTGCCTGCTGTGACCAACCATAAAAAGGTGAACGCGTTTTGTTTCCAGCAGTACACCTTAGCGATCTTACCTTGGGTTCTGGAGCAGCATGCTGCCCGGTATAAAGCACTTCATATGGGGAAGTAAGCGCTATACAAATGAAATTACAATACAATTGTGACTGTTGCTAGGTGGTTGTTAATGGTAATAATTTAGTGTAATGGGGGAGGGGGTTGTTTTCTTTGTTATGTACCTTGAGGAAAAAAGAAAGTAACAGTAAAGGTAAATTACATACATTTACAGCTGATGGAGATAATCCCCCATTCTATTATAAGATGAATATTTCTTTGTATTTTTGTACTATAAAAAGATAAGTCCATATATATGTGTATGTATTCATATATATATATATATATATATATATATATATATATATATATATATATATATATATATATATATATATATATATATATATATATATATATATATATATATATATATATATATATATATATATACTCGCACCTAATTTTGTATAACACTGGGGGGGTACATTTATTTCTCCCCAAAAACTGCCCATGGCTCCCTGCAATCCCTCTGATTGAGCCCTTCGATGTGTGTGACAGGCATTCAGATGTACTATACAATTATGTTTTGTTCACTTAAAGAGTATCACTTGCCACAATGCATTAATTCTTATATTTACATGCCTTGATTTTTCTTATAATTTGTCATGGTGACATTAACCATTTTCTACTGATTAATTAGGATGACTTGCAAATAGCAATATTTATTTCATTTCTATGCACACTGTCTCTTTAAAAATGTGGGAAATTCATGGAAGGTCATGTGACCAAGATCTCAGCCGAGATCGAAACGCGTCTTCTTTGTTTGCCTGAATAAACCCGCAATACTTCTTATCGCATACCTGGTGTGGCTTGTCATTTCTGCAAAAATCGGTGGGAATTCTTGTTGAATATATATATATATATATATATATATATATATATATATATATATATATATATATATATATATATATATAATATATATATATATATATATATATATATATATACATTCATTGAAAAAAGCAAAGTTTAAAGTAAAGTTATAGTTAGATGTCATAAAAAGATTATCTTTGTTTAAAAAACAAATGATACATTCATTGATAAAAACAAAGGTTAAAATAGCGCTATAGTTAGGTGAATTTCTCAGTGTCTTCATTACCATTCTAAAGATAAAAAACCCCACAGAAATTCTGCAGTTATAGTTAGTAGACCTAACTATAATTTGTGCTCTACCATTTACTGCTTATGACCTCACATATGACATCATTCATGACATGTTCTATGACATAATTGATGACATCACTAATGACATCACTGATGACATCATCCAAGCTTCTTTTGTACAAATAACTCTTTAAACCTGTATACAATGACTGCTATGAAAGTAAGTGTAAAATACTAATACAAAGTCTTTATTGCTATTGTACATACAACCCTGATAGGTAAAGCAAGCTTATGTTATTTGCAGCATTGACCCTATACCATACACTTCATGGGTATCTGAGTTCATATTGACTATGAACCATAGATGAAAAGGTAACCTATCCTGCACACTGTATTCAATCTGAATACACCTGTTCAGGGACAACCATTTTCCTCCAGATACTCAAGCCTTGTTACTTAACTAATGTCCTACTACAGACAGTCTTTACCTGTGTCAAACCTCTGACAGTCACTTAACCTACATTGAGAAATAAAATGGATATGAGTAAATAACTGGGTACTGTTAACACTGTGTACTCCATGGAGAGAGTTTCTTCTGTACTACACTGTTTGCAGACAGTGAAAATCTCATGAGGAATACAGCACAGAGTTTTTAAAAGTATCTACTAAGAACGTGTACACTCTATGTAAAACATCTGAAGAGCGATTTAAAAATACCCAGGTCTGAAGGTGCTAGAGATCATACTAACCGCAGCCTTAATACTGTGTAGAAAAATGTACTGATAGCCCATCTTCCTAAGCAAAACAAGCACATGTACATAGGCTAGTACCTGTTGCACACAGTCATCTTTGTCAAGTAGAAATTGTCATGCTGAGATGATTCTGTCTAAAAGTGCAAGGCTTCTTACAATACTTAATATGTAGTACATAGAATCTTTGCTCTGCTGGAATCTTTTTCTGCATTAACAAAAAATTGTGTGAGACATAATGAACACAAGTCAACTGTCACCTGGACACAGAGTTACTCTTCAAAACAATGATTCAGAACGTGCTCTATACCTCTTCACACCTATGGTGCATCAACAGCACATGCGTTTTATAAACACTTACACCAATTATCTGAACACAGGTGGTTCAAAATAATGTAGAAAACTATTATGGCAGTTATCCGCCACTATGTAAACTATAAAGCAAACCAGCAAATTCATTGGATGATGTCATCAGTGATGTCATTTGAAATGTCATGAGTGGTCAGTCTGTCAGTCAGTATAACTTTATTTCACAGATAAAGTATCAACATAAAAATTATTCTGCAAACATACATTCATCAATAGAGATTTGGGCTGACATATAGCTAAAATATAGGTTAAAACAACAATTGTGGTTTTAAGGACAAAAAAGAAAAAAGTTTTAAGAAACATTTCAGTAATTCATATATATGTAAACAGATTTCCAAAAGAGCCAGTTTTTTAATTACATTTTAAAATCTGGTAATAAATTCAACTTCCTTCTATTTAAAACAGATAAAAAAAAGCAGCCAGAGAGAAACATGTAAAAGGGTCTGGTAATGACAGAAGATAATATAGGGCTACACGACATTGTCTAAAATTATTTTTCCTGATAAGAGGGACATAAATCTTTTACTTTGAGTTTCGTAAAATGTACAGAAAAATAAAAAATGCAGGTCATTCTGAGACGGTCTCTTATCACAAGGGCAAGGTGGAAGTGCACTAACCACATAAATGTTGGACGGGTAGGCTTGCATAAGAGAAATATAATTTAGGCAAAATATCACTAAGATGTATCTGTGTTGGGGATGCGGCACAAATGTTAGATATGAGGCCTTAGTGTTAATTATGATAGGTACTGTTTGATGGTGTCTTACAGTAGACAATTTGTGGTTAGAATCATCCTTCTTTGAATTAAAATAAGATAATAAGCGAGTCTTCAGTTCCCTTTTAGTTAATGACATGTACAGTTTCGGATCCTCATAAAAGTTTTGTAGGTCAACGGCTTGCAAGGTATTCCTAATATATTTTAGCCAGTTTATTTTTCTTACACCATCTAAATTCAGAGAATTGTTTATAATAGCTCTAGTTAATGGGAGAGTTTCTTTTCGCCATACTGAATGCCACATCAGAAAAGGAGTGATCCAAACTTTGTCAGTAATATAGGGAACTCTCAGCTCCATGTGGCAGATATAATTAGAGCAAGATTGAGGAAGAGATATCACATTTTTCAAAAACCATCCTCTCTATAAGCTGTAATTTAGAGATGTCAGATATATCCCAAACGGCTGCACCATAAGATGCAGCAGATAATGTTTTGCCTCATAGACCTTTTTTATTCTTTCAATTGGCTTAGTCCCAATTTTCTTCATAAATTTAAAAAGAGCCCCAATGTTTTTTAACATCAATAGTCCTCTATTGGTGACCATATTTGTCAAATTGCTATCTCTGTCAAACACGATCCCCAAGTATTTAAAAGAATCTACGTGCTCTAACTTTAAGCCTTCAATATACAATCAAGACTGTCTCTGCTGCTTGGACCCTGCCACAAGAACAAAGGATTTAGTGTAATTAATGTTCAGATCCAAATTGTTCATATATTTTCAATACTCCTCTATTAATTGCTGTTACGCATTACCAGTACTTGCAATGAGCGCTGCCTCGTCAGCATAGAGGAGTATCGGGACAGGGGAGGGGTTAATATAGGGAACAACAGTAGTGGAACCTAATAGAGCGGATTTGACGGCATTAGTATACAAAGCAAATAAAAAGGATGTAAGCATGCATCCTTGCCTCTCACCCCTAATAATTCTAAAGTGGTTTGTGCATTCACCATCCTTGCCGAATCTGACGCAGGCCGTGGCTTCTGCATATAAGTCATGGAGAACATTAATTATCTGCATACCAATTCCCATGGCTTCCATGATCAGCCATAATTTAGATTGTGCCACACAGTCGAAGTCTGACGATAAAATCCATAAAGCCAAGGTATAAATGATCATTCTTAGCCGCCATATATTTTCCGATAATTAGATTTAAATTCAAAAATTTATCCACTGTTCCCTTACCTTTTCTTCAGCCACATTGGCTTGGAATTATTAGATTCTTATCCTTGGCCCATTCCTCCAGTCTATTTAAAAGTAGCCGGCCCATTAATTTAGCTGTTGAATCCAATAAAGATATTGGCCTATAATTTTGTGGGACCGACTTGTCCCCTTTTTGTATAGATGGGAATGATAACTGTCTTCTTCCAAGAAGATGGTACACCTGTTTGAGCTATTTTATTAAAAACATTTGTAACAAGTGGAGCCCAAAGTTCTTGATTTTCTAGGAAAAATAAATTGGGACCCCATCAATTGGGACCCCATAATTAAAAGAATCTACGACCTCTAACATAAAGCCTTCAATATACAATCGAGACTGTCTCTGCTGCTTGGACCCTGCCACAAGAACAAAGGATTTAGTGTAATTAATGTTCAGGTCCAAATTGTTCATATATTTTGAATACTCCTCTATTAATTGCTGTTACGCATTACCAGTACTTGCAATGAGCGCTATCGTCAGCGGAGAGGAGTATCGGGACAGGGGAGGAGTTAATATAGGGAACATCTGCAGTGGAACCTAACAGAGTGGATTTGACGGCATTAGTATACAAAGCAAATAAAAAGGATTTAAGCACGCATCCTTGCCTCACACCCCTAATAATTCTAAAGTGGCTCGTGCAGTCACCATCCTTGCCGAATCTGACGCAGGTCGTGGCTTCGGCATATAAGTCACGGAGAACATTAATTATCTGCACCTCGATTCCCATGGCTTCCATGATCAGCTATAATTTAGATTGTGCCACATAGTCAAAGTCTGACGATAAAATCCATAAGGCCAATGATCATCTTCTTAGCCGCCGTATATTTTCCGATAGTTAGATTTAAATTAAAAAATTGGTCCACTGTTCCCTTACCTTTTTTGAAGCCATATTGGCTTTGAATTATTAGATTCTTATCCTTGGCCCATTCCTCCAGTCTATTTAAAAGTAGCCGGACCAATAATTTAGCTGTTGAATCCAATAAAGATATTGGCCTATAATTTTGTGGGATCAACTTGTCCCCTTTTTGTATAGATGGGAATGATAACTGTATTCTTCCAAGAAGATGGTACACCTGATTGAGCTATTTTATTAAAAATATTTGTAAGAAGTGGAGCCCAAAGTTCTTGATTTTCTAGGAAAAAATCAATTGGGACCCCACCTGAACCCGGTGCCTTTAATCTTTTACACTCGCTAAGAGCAAGCTGTGTCATTTCCAGGCTAAAAATAATCTTATCTTCTAAACTAGAAGGCAAAAAAGGCGGTAGCTGGGGGATTAAATTGTGTGTGTTACCAAAGACACCTTCAAAGTGTGCGAATTCATGCCTCCTCATCCACATGAATATCTGTAGTCATCATATTATCATCCCCCAGGAAGGGGGCATTAATTATGGACCAAAAGTCCTGTGAGCTATTTAGTGCTGCAGCCCTTTGCAACTTTTCTGACATCTCATCCTTTGGAAACTTTAGCTTTGTTATCCTTGCTTTTTTGTATGCCTGCTGTAATGTCTTCCCAAGGTTCTGATCTCTGGGTTGTACCTTCAGAGCCATGTGAAGATTTGTAAGTGCTATCACACAATCATTGTCAAACCAAGTGGAGGACTTACGATTCTCTTTGGCTATAGCGTAGCAGATTATGATTAATTTTCAACAGAATTAATTCAAAGGCTAGTGGCATTTCGTTGTTAGTAATTGGGTCGAGACATATCAATATTTCTGATGCCTGCTGCTACTATATTCCCAACAAACTTGGCCGAATCCACCCCAGCTTTCTTTGCAATCAAAGGTTTAATGGCTAATTTAGCAGAAGGTTTATTAATTTGGGTAAAGTAATTTCTGATTGAGTCTGAAACCAAATTATAATCAAGAGTTGAAAAATAAGAAGCAGAAGAGAACGTAAAATCCAACTGACCGTTAACAATATCCTGTGGATTTATCATTATAAGATTAGTCGCTATCAGTAGCCTATTAAAAAGGTCGCAATACTTATTGTGACTAAAATGGGGAACAGAATGGCCCTCTACATCTGTCAGCACACATGCAATTGTGTCAGCACTTTTACAGGGGTGGGCATTAAAATTGCCCATCCAAACTATGGGGCCGATTATGATAGCGGATAATCCGCATCCTCCGGGCCGGCGGAAGCCACCGACAGCCCGGAGGATGCGGATTAACCGCTGCGGACTGAGAAAAGCCAGATTAGGATGGCTGGGGCATCTTTTTTCCGTCCGCCGCTTTTCCGCCGCGGTCGCCTTCCGACCGCGGCGGAAAAGCTCTAACATGGCTGGCGGTGTCTATCAGACACCGTAGCAATATTAGGATGGCGGCGCTCCTATGCCTTTCCACCGCGGCATTTACGCCGTGGAAAGGCATACAGTCATTTCTTTGGGGGCCCGTTGCGGGCCCCCAGGAGTGGAGGGGGGTGGGAGGTGCACATGTGGGGTACCTATGGTACCCCCCTGCCTTTGCGTGCACTAAGCAGCAGGCACCACGCGGTGCCTGCTGCTTCGTGCACGCAAAGGTAAACATGCATTTATTAACATTGCGGCGTGTGCTACTTCAAGCAGCACCCTCAGCAATGTTAAACATACAGGATGTGACCGCCAGGGTGGCGGTCACATCCTAATTCACACGGAGGGACCGCCGCTGCCCCTGCGGACGTTCCCTCTTCCTCTGGGGTGGCGGATGGACGCAGGTTCGTCCGCCATCCTAATAGGCCCCTTAGTCACTAGATTTGTGATATATGTTCTCCAATGTCGCAATTTATTTTTAAGAGGAGCCAAGATTTCTGCTTGATTGGTACCGAAATGAATATTATATAAATGTATAAGAATCCATGTTCTATCTTTATAATGCTCACAAGGAATGATATCTTATTAAGAAGATGTAATACGATTTTTTTTTTACCTTTAGTGTAAGTGTGTTAGACAACAATGTTAGTAAGCCTCCCCTTGAACGACTGGCATTTGATGGCATAGCAGAAGACTGACCTGAGGGAAATTACTTACTAGCATGCAGAGGGGAGAAGAGGGTGTGTTACTGCTTCTGTGGACTGTTAGCAAGCCTCTGATGAAAGAGCAGGAGCTCTGAAATGCGTCAGGCTATGAAAATGTTTGGGATGAAATGCTGGTTTGAAAGTAAAATTTCTGATGAAACATCCTTTGCTTAGTGCATCTTCAATTTTTGGATGCAGATTTCACAGATTTTCACAATAATTTTGCTGGCCTTCACCCCAAAATACTGATCAGACTGCTACCTTAATGGCCATGTGGCAACTCTGCTTGCAGCATTTCTGTGCTGTCTGCACCCGTTCTGGGTCTCTATTGGCCCGCCTGCCCCCTGCAACCTTTCAGTGCTCCCTAGCTTGCCCTGCAGCCCCCACTTTTAGCACCAACTACATCCAACCCCTCTTTGTTCTCTCTGCCACAACTCTGCAGCATCTCTATGGACCCCCACCCTTTGTGGCACCCATATGTGCCCCACCTCCCCTCCATGTGTCCCTGTTCCCCTGCAGTCCCCCGCTGTGCTACTGCCCCACCTGTAGTCCATGTACTCCACCACCACCACCTGCCCCTGCTACCTGTTTGTGGCTACCACCCCTTATGTGCTGTGCCTCATAGCCCCACAAGAAGCTATGGTATGCCACCCATGCACTGCTCATATGCGCCCTCCCCTCTCCCCCCTGGAAAGCCTCTATGTGCCTTCTCTTCCTCCTATTTGCCCCCTGAAGCTCCTCTGTGTGCCCCTGTCTTGATCCTGCACCCATTCTGTGTGCCACCTCCCAGTATACAGCCCGTCTTTGTCTCCCCCTTCATCGCTTGCATGCCATGCTCTCCTTGTGCCCCTTGCCTCTCAAAAGCCTCGTTGTCTCCCTGCCATCTGTGCAGCCCCTGTTTTGTTGTCATGCCCCTACAACTGCTCTGCATTCTCCTCCTCAACTCTGCACAGACTTGTGTGTCTCTTGTATCTCCAGCAACCCCTCTGGCTGCCCTACATGCCCCTGTTGTGTTATGGTTAACCCTGCAACCCCTTTCATGACTCACTGCTCCAACATGCTGGGCCTCTCTGTGGTCACTGCAACCCTTCAGCCCCTCCTTATGCCACCTTCCCTCACCCCCATGCAAATCCTCTGTGCCCCAGTGTGTGATTTTAACTGGTGGCCACAGGGGAGCCCAATGGCACTTAATTTTGGGGACTGGCAGCTGTTTTTCCTCTATATACTTTAATTCTTTATCCAAAGAAAGAATGAGATAAGCAAAAAAGAACATGCAAGAGTTAGATAATGAGACAGGCAGTGCCTGATGCTGGGCTAATGTGGCATGAGGTGGATTCAAGACTATGCAGCCTTGGTATTTTATCCAGCACCTTGACAGTCGGCCAAGGTGTCATGCGCACTTTAGGTCCTGCCACAACTCCTCCCCCTGTGACGCAGGAAGCCCAGCTCCGCCTGCCTACAAAAAACAAAATGATAATAGCAAAGCTATGATAATTTTATTTTTTGCATTCAACTTGCAGCTGAAGTAGTGGGGCAACGCCCCACCGCCTTAGCAGGGGAGTTGCCATTGGACAAGATCGAAAGTCAGATAACCCACTATTCCGTAGCTCATGCAATGCTGTGGGCAACATAGAATTGTTTAAGCTGCGGGTACCAATGCAAAGGCATGTACCAAAGGATATGTTTGTATGCTTATAACTTCCAAACCGCTCAACGCACGATCAAGGGAGTCGCCAGAAAATGAAAAAATGCCCCCTCCCCATTTGAAACACATCTCAAATCACACCAAGCATGTGAAGTGAGCGAACGTGACCCTCCAGCATCCCCACACACACTGCAATTCTGCCAATGCACTTCAATCCTCAAACATGTCTCAATTATAATAAATCTTTCATTCTGAGGCAGAGGGCAGCTTAAGAGAGAGTAGTTGCAACCTACATTTTCAATCTAACGAGTGCTGGGAGAGACTCCTTGTTTTCAGATCTGAGGACGTAGGGTGAAAAGTAATATTGGAAGTAAGGAAACGGGTTTCATAACATGAGGACAAGAAGGAATCTGGACTAAGAGACCTACTCCAGTGGGTGAATCAAAGAGAACACCTCCATCTCCAAAGGAAGAGCTGTCTCAAAGCATTACATAGACCTACTCCAGTGGGTGAATCAAAGAGAACAGCTCCATCTCCAAAGGAAGAGCTGTCTCAAAGCATTACATAGACCTACTCCAGTGGGTGAATCAAAGAGAACACCT
Organism: Lissotriton vulgaris; assembly: GCF_964263255.1. Classification (NCBI taxonomy): domain Eukaryota; kingdom Metazoa; phylum Chordata; class Amphibia; order Caudata; family Salamandridae; genus Lissotriton; species Lissotriton vulgaris. The sequence goes on from NC_141695.1 coordinate 1,352,554,169, forward strand.
CCATCTCCAAAGGAAGAGCTGTCTCAAAGCATTACATAGACCTACTCCAGGGGATGAATCAAAGAGAACACCTCCATCTCCAAAGGAAGAGCTGGCTCAAAGCATTACATAGACCTACTCCAGTGGGTGAATCAAAGAGACCAACTCCATCTCCAGAGGAAGAGCTGGCTCAAAGCATTACATAGACCTACTCCAGGGGATGAATCAAAGAGACCAACTCCATCTTCAAAGGAAGAGCTGGCTCAAAGCATTACATAGACCTACTCCAGTGGGTGAATCAAAGAGACCAACTCCATCCCTAAAGGAAAACCTGGCTCAAAACATTACATATATGGATATATGCAGGGCTTTGTTTGGGATGAAATAACTGAGGGGTCTCTCTAAAGGGCGTGGCCGATGTACTTACGGGAGTGGCTAAAAAATACATAAGCTAAAAATCTGTGCTTGACATAGTGTGCCGCATGACTGGCTTTCTCTTGCTTCTGTCAGTTCACCCAGATATGTAATACAACAAGTAACATTACAACAACAATAAACCAGGACTATTGAGTTTGTCAATCATTGTTAGTTGCATATGCTAAATAAGCAACAACTATGGCTTCTTTATGTATAGTATTGAAAATGCTTCAAATTATGAGACAGTGAAAGCAGTTTGGCAGTAGCTCCTTTTCCCTCCCAGCAGCAGGCAAGGGGGGTGTTGGATTCCGCCACCCCGAAAACTCATGCCACCCACCAGAATGCCGTCCCCCCCCCCTTGCTATGCCACTGAGTGAAAGAACTATAACAAGTCTTTTTGATTTTATATCAAAGGCAGTGAATGGAGTTACTCCTGCATAGTTCAAAGAAAAAAAAAATCCACCCTGAGGATGACTACACACATGAAGAGCCCATAAGGACCTGTCGCGGCACCTGCTTTTTAGAACTGCTAGTGCTGAGCACCGGCAGGACCCGGACCATTTAAAGTCCTGGATCTACAGCAGATTAAATCACATCTGAATGCATTGCCTCAGCTTAGCTTCTGTGTATATGGCATACACAGAAATAGTATTTTCTAGATTAGTGGTACCATGAGGTCAAAATTCCCCTGAAAAAGGTAGTTGTAGATCGAAATGTTGCTGCAGTGACAGCTTGGGGTAAGTGCTAATTATCTCACCTGCTGGAATCCAATACCCAGGGGTTTCAGAATGTAACTAGTGTAATAAGTAGCACCTAACACAAATTATGCCCTCAAATTCGAACATAACATGCTAACTCTGGTGCTTTCTGTAACAAAATTCACATATTTCAGTTTGAATAATGAATAAAAATACTTTTATTTGATCTGTTAAAATCATAAAAAGAGTGGAACATACCACCATGATGAAAACATAATTCAGATACAAAATAAAAATTGCATTAAAACATTTTTAGTTGTCGTAACCCTCATGTGAAATGGAACCAAAGAACAGCTGAATATTGAAACAGCAATGTAAACATATCCATGCTTTCTGTTGTAATTAAAGTGCTAATGCCAACAAAAAATGGGGAGGGAGCAAAGTTCAGAACTGCTATGCATAATTTTCTATCCAGTTTCATAAGTCACTATAGTTTCCTATCCCGGAACATTTACTGGTACAATCGTGTTCTTACCTAGAGCTTGTCATAGAAAGGAGCTTTGTAAGAAAGGGAGTACAGAAAAAGGTATGAAAAAGACTTAGGCTGGCTACTTTATACCCTTCTGCCAAATTCTTTTTTTGGTGTTTCATTCTTTCCAAGGTTTTGTGCTGTTTCTTTCTTTTCTAGTTCTTGTGCTACTAGTGACAAAAATTTAACGGTGTTGCAAGACAGTTGAACTGAAGAACCGCTGAGGCATTTCATGACGGCCGCTCTGCAAGTCTGGATTTGAGTTTCTCTTAGGATTGGCCTTAAAAGTGACGTCCTACGGTTATGTAATGCCGGACAGATGCATAATAGATGTAGTAGTGTCTCTGCTCCGTTACCACAGAGGCGGCAGTCCAGTGATGGCCAGGTCTGTAGCCATTTTGGAGTGAGATCTTTATTTGAAAAAGAATCCAATGTCAGTAAGGTTAATTTCCGCTTGTAGTGGTCTCTGAAGCATTCTTGCAGATAGGGTTGTGGTTTCATATGCGTATAGGATGGCATCACAACCATGCATGACTTTTACTGACAAATAAGGTTTTATCAGTTTGAAACAATATTTTTTTAATCGATTTGTTTGTGAGTTTTTTTAAAGCAGGGTATGAAAGGGGTGTTTGCCAGGCTTCCTCCAGATTTAAGGTAAGAAGCGCTTGTTTTAAAATCTGGCATATCAAATTTTTGTTCCTATATTGTATTTCTACCTCCTCCCAGCAGTGGTGGGCAAGCGTGTTGTCTTCCGCAGTCCTCATTCGCCAATAATATTTGGCCAGGACACCTTGTCTGGCTTGCGCCTGGTTCGTTAATCCATATTCCAGGCGTATCTGTGCCCGAGAGATGTGTCACGGGATTAGAAACAGTTTTTTAAACAGTCTGGACTGGGCTAGATTTAGCATTTGGGAGTTCTTGGTTTTCAGCATCTCCGAGCCATATGTTATCGCTGGCAAACATTTTGCAACCACTACCTTTAGGAGATGGTTTGTTGAGCTGCCACTTAAGCTTTTCTGTTGAGTTTTGAAAGCAAATGATAGTTGTTTGATTTTTGTGTCGGCATGTTCTAGGTGTTGTTTGAAACTTAAATGACAATCTAAAAGAACCCCCAGATATTTATATACTTCCACCTGCGATAAGATTTTTGAGTTTATCCTCCAGATGAATTTCGGGCATTTTTTTTAGTGCTGGAAAAACATAAAATGTTAGATTTTTTTAGATTGATTATCAGATGTTCTTTTGAAATGTATATTGCTAGTTGAGAGATCAGGCACTGTAGACCAAGCGGAGTTTGAGAGAGTAACACAATGTCGTCCGAATATTGCAGACTTGCTATTGGTGTCTTTCCTAATTTGGGTGAGTCTCCATGAATGAGACTAAGGTTGCTTTCTAAATCAGCCGTGTAGAGGTTGCAAAGACAAGTCGCCAAAATTCATCCTTTCTTTAGCCCATTTTTGTCGGAAATTTCTTGGGTAAATTCCGGCCATCCCCTTTTTTTTATCTGAGCCCAGGTTTGTGAATATAGGATGATGATTGCTTCTAGTAATTTGGGGGAGATTCCCCAAGCTTTCCTTTTAGCCCATAGCTTGGCTCTTGGCATTTTATCAAAGGCTGCTTTAAGATCTCCGAAACATGTGTAGAGGATGTTTGATTTGTCTGTCGCTTTTTTTGCTAAGAGGGTGAGTGCTGAAATATTTGTTAAAGTCCCAATGCCGGCCCTGAACCCAGTCTGTGTTTTCTGGATTAGACTTTTGCAGCTTACCCATGTCTCCAAGTCTGCCAGTAGATTTGTTGCGTAGATCTAAGTCTCTACATCTATAAGGGCTATCAGTCTGTAATTGCTGGGGTCTGAGCGTGTTCCTGACTTATAAATGGGTTGAAAGATGCTGCCTCTCCAAGAGTCAGCAATATTTCCAGTCTCTAAGCTATTGGAAAACAGGGGGGTTAAATAGCAGGACCAAAACTCAGGGTTGTACCTGAACAGTGCATTCAGTAGGCCTTTGGGGCCGGGTGCCCCGTCCGATCTCAAGTGATTTATTGTATGCAGAATTCGCTTTTGTGTTATCTGTACAGGTTCTACTCTTTGCGCATGCATGATAAAAATGCTACTGGCTTTCTGTATTTCTATGATTTCGGTTTGGCGTTGGATAAAGTCTTTAAGTCAGTGACTGATGCGTCCGCTGATATCCATTTTTCCATACTCTAACTCCTAGCCTCTGATATTTTCTCTGGACTGAAGCACCTTTTAGTCTTGTTTGCATTATCACCTGTGCCTACTGTTGTCTGAACAGTTCTGAAATTGTATGTGTCTTCAATATGAATGCTCCAAGATTGTTCTGTTATGTGGGAGGTAAATTGGAGATGTTTGCTATTTAGCAGAAAGTTTATTTTTGCCCAACACTGTTTCGAGTTTCTCTGCTTACTTACGTGGAGCAAGTTGGTCTCATAATGTTCTTTGTGTGTTTCCTTGGCCACCTTTATCTCGTGTTTTAGTTCCCTTTTTGTATTTTCTATTATTATGAGAGTCTGGTGCGGAGGTTGGGGACCATTAGTTCGAATTAACCTTAGTTGTTTGTTCAGTACCGTATACTTGGCGTGTACCATGGCCCTCCTCCGGCTCTGGGTGTTTTATGATCTCTGTGGGTAGGTTAACATTTTTTATTGATGTTGTTTGTAAAAGACTCCCAGTGCCCCGTAATATCTCCAGCGTGGTCTGCGTCTGTAGATGATAACAATGACTCGCATGTCTCTAATATTTTGTCGATGTTCTTTTCATACCAAATTAACCGTTTTAAGTTGTAAAGTTGTGTTGTTAATGTAAGAGGATTTGCCTGCTCTGACCCAATTGGAGTGATGATAAATATTTCAGTATTTACTGAGTTCATCATACCATTACATTCTAGGAGGTTTGACATGATGACATTAGTGGAAGTATCTGTGGGTGCGGTCTTTATTGTACCTGAAAAATGCCAGGTGCAATAAACATCACACAACTTGGGCGGGTTTTGCACAGGGACTGTTATTTAATAAATATTGAAGGAGAATCTAACTAAATTACTATTTTCATTGAGGCTATATCTTCTCCTGACTAGCTATTGAATCACAACACTTCCTGATCTAGACAGGTATGAAGTTATGGGTTCCCATCACCTTAACTGCTAGTGGTCTATCCCCCCACTGCCCCCCCCCCCACCCTCCTCCTGGAGGTGAGCCATTTTTGGATGTTTGGGGTGGTCTGCGTACTTACTACGTAATAACTTTCTTCATGAAAGTTAATGTCCCTTTTTCCCACATGTTAGGGATTCTAAAGGCACCTAGGGCTTGTGGAATCCCTTGGATGGAACCAATAAAAAAATACCAAATACAGCAAAAATTTGGGGGGTTTGGAAAATTTGCAAAAAAGTGCTGGGCATGAAGCCTAATTTTTTACTAACAATGGCATCAACAAAAGGTACGCTATGCTGGAATCTCCATACACCCAGCTTTCAGGAACACACAGAGTTCCTGGAAAACATTTTTTACCACAGTTTTTGGATTTTTGTATGTGGTTGTCTATTTTTTCTATTTTTTGTGGTTTCAGCCTACTGGAAGTTTGAAGTGGAACCGGGAGTAAAACCTCTGGGTGAACCTGGAAAGCTTTACATTTATGAAAACTAGACAACATGTAGAATTCCGCACTTTGCATAGATCGCTCAGGGTTTCATAAATAAACTAATTATCGAAATAAAAAATAAGGGAAAATATAGAAACCGCTAATTTCATCTGTAATCGTTTCCCCAATGGATGATTCACAAAAGTAATATACTGTTGTGCCAATCAGATCCTTCTAGTCACGGGAATATATAGTGTTTGTTAGTTGTCCAAAAACACACAATACTCAGAGACAACAAATGCTGCTTATTATGATTTTTCACTGTGTTCGACTGTGCTTCATTTCGTATGGTAAAATCTATTGAATGAACAATGGGCATAAAGGAAGTGTTTACATTTTAAAAAATATACACAAGATACTGTGTCATTGTGTAATGCAGATTGATGGGGAATTTGCCTAACAAGGTGATGGAGTAGACCTGTTTCTCATCTGTTCTAGCAAACCTTAGAGGCATCCTGCCTGAATAGCACTGCAGGACCACCAGAGGGGAGGATAGCAGTTCCCCTTACAGGTGGCAGGCTTGCCGACCTGTTGCTATTCTACTGTGAAAACTGAGGGAATTTGAGGTGAGGTGGTGAGACCGTGCTCCCGTAGACGTATTGGGCAGAGCAGCACCTGCAAGGATGACAGCACTGCTCTCGATTGGAGCTGTGAGCCCCCGCCTGGAGGATATTGGAGGATGCAAATCTGAGGGCTATTTCCAAGGCCAAAGTGGGCCTGCTGATCCGGTGATGTTCTGCAGTGCACTTGGAGGGCCCCTGAGGTGAGTAGGTGAGAGCGGGCTAGGCAGATGTTCCAGGACGGAGATGCGTCAGTGAAGTTCGGCTGCACTAGTTCTGATTTGAGCTGAAGCCCCTGGCCAGGAGGACAACAGAGGCTGCACTACTGCGGGTGACCCCTGATGCAGAGCGGCCTTCCGCCTTGGCACAGTTGAGGTGGTCTGTGGTGGTCGCACCAGATGGCGCCTCCTATGGTACTGTTTTGGAGTGGGCACCCAGCTCCACTAAATAGACCTAACAGAGGACATTTGGAGGGTTCCCGGGTGACAATAGGGCTCTGGACCTGGGAGGGGTCCTGTTAGACGGCGGAGTGCAGGTGAATACAAGGCCTCGTGGCACTAAGGAGGTTGGATAGGTCCAATTGAACTATGGCCCCAGATAGGAACAACCCTGATAGGATCAATTCACAGGGGCTTCGCAAACCAGCCTTAGGAGGTGCCTAGCATATTACCTTGGGGGATGTCCCACAGAGACCCACAGAGACCCAGTGAGAGGCCATATCTGGTAGCCGGACTGAGTCCTGGGTCCAGTGTTGCCCAGCCGCAGTGAGTCATGGGTCCGGTGCTGCCAGTGGGGAGGCCCCAGAGGGTCAGCTATACCCATAGACCCTTGCAGCGGGCGGGCCTCTGAGAGCCTGGGAGATGCAGCCAAGGTGAGATAGGGAGATCTAGAGTGGACTGTGGGGAGGGGTTCAGAGCCTGGACCTGAGAAAGTCTTGAAATCCTGCAACCAAGCCGCAGTTGGTGCAACTTATAGGAAATCTGGGAGAGCCAAGTGCACCCCTCACTGACCTTGTGCCTTAGAGGAACCCTTGGCCCACTGTTATTTACTCCAGGAGGCGCAAGCATGGGAAAGGAAGGAGCCCCTAAACACAACAGAATAAAACAATATGCAACTCCTCACCGACCCACACACCTGACGGAGTCCCAGACAGTGCAGAACTGGAGGGTCCCTCAGAGGAGCCTTCAGGGGCATATTTGCTGACAGCTACACACAGCTCTTGCAAAGGGGAGACGGGCTAAACTTGCTATCAATGTAAACCTGGCTTATACAGATCTACAGAAGTTAGAGGAGCGAATACACACCTAATAAGGTATGGTATCAGAACCTCAAATGGAAATGAAGAAATGGAAGGTGCAGGTAACGTCACCAAAACTGGCAGTCAACTTGTTGCATAATGGGGTGGACGAAGCGGAAAATGTCTCCCACTCAAATAACTTGTGCTTCCTGGGCTTTCCAGAGCAGGCAGAGGGTGTCAACGCAGCAACCTTTTCCAAGGACTGGACTCTTACTGGCCTGAGAGCGAGAGACCTCTCCACAGAGTCTGTGTTGGAACAAATGTCCTGGTTTAGCCACCCATGCCAGGCACTCCCCAAGAGCTTTAATTGCTCGTGTTTTAAACCACAAAGACTGGGAACGTATCCTGTGGACAGCCAGGGAGTCAGACCACCTAGCCTTTGAAAATAAGAAAATCATTATTCACCTGGACTACACAAGCAAGATCCAATCGCACCGTAAATCTTACCCTGAGGTGAGGCAAAGTTCAGAGCCACGAATCTTCAATATATGTTGCTCATCCCCGCCTGCCTTAAAGTGATCTCCCAGGGAAAGAGTAACTTTTTCGAGGATTCAGAGGAGGTATAGGGCTTGGCTGAAGGTGTGGGACAATGCTGGGATGCGTCCAGAGGGCCCCCGATGTGAGGAGGAGTGGAACACACAGTGGCAACTTGTGAGCAGCAGTAATAGGAGGTGATCTAGACCCCAGAGAGGGGCCTGCTGAGTGACACCACAGAAAACGATCCGAGCACATGGCACGATGGACAGAAAGACAACTTCTCCTAGGAGGACCAGAGAACACACTATAATGGAGCAGAGGCCATGGTGAAGAAGACTTTGATTGCAAAGACTGGAGGGGGGGAGTCTGAGTCATAAACAATGAGTGACACTGTCCTACCCTGATGTCCCAATGCCTGGAACTGCTGGGGTGTAGGCAGAGACAACGGACAGTCCACTCACTGATTTAGGGTAGCAATAAAATGGGCAAAGTCTGCTTCACAGGATTAGACCTGGGACTGGCTGGGCATTTAAAACTCCCTGGGATTGAATGGCTGGAACAAGACATTGGGCATCTCTTTCCGTACAAGGTGAGGGAGAGAGCAACAGGTAACAGTTTCTGACCCCAACCCCAACCAGGCGATTGCTGTGGAGAACCAACTCTGGTCGGGAAGCAGCCCTTTAGGGAGGAACGGGTGGGTGATCAGACCCACATAGAGTGTTCTGGTTCCATTGACTTTATACTCTTCTTCTTTTTTCTTTTTCTTTTCTCCATTCTCGGTTTGCAAGTAGTGCTCCTGACCCAGACTAGAGACAGGGAGGAGCGACTAGTTAAGAAAGTGGGGGAGGGTCTTTGTGCATGTGGTCCTAAAAAGGAAACCTAGATGTTACATCAGGACCGGGCCCAAGTTGGAGAAAGTGAGCTGTCTGCTGAGAGGGTGGGTGGTGTGACGGAGACCTTTTTGGAGGCATGTTGGGGATCAGTTTACAGTTTATTGATAATGGCAACTGGGACTCGTGCAAGAGACTTGGAAGATATGAAAGGTATGCAAGACTTGGAAGCCGATATGACCATCCCATTGGTATTCCAGAGGGGGAGGTGGGCTCATCCCCCGGCTACCCTACTAGAACATGAATAAGATAGCAGTTACATGAAATGTGCAGGAGTTAATTAATTGCACTAAACACTGCGATGGGCACTCTTAAATCTGGAGATATAAGGTGCAGGAAGAACTTTTGCAGGAGACCCATCTGTTGAGGGCTGGGGCCTCGCGGCTAGGCAAAAGATGGTGTGCAGGTATATATTCTAATTATTCTTGAGGGGTGGTCACGTGTATGGTGGCTGGAGTCCCTTTCCTACAAAAGGAGGAGCATCTCAACCCCCAAGTGCGCTATATCATTGTAGTGGGGATACCGGATGGGTACGAAACCTGCATTGTGAGCTCTTACGTGCCCAACGTAGTTGACCAGGGATTTTACCCTAAGAAGCTGAAATTAATAGCCCACTACATACATGTGCGACTCGTATGGATGTCGGACTTTGAATGCATGCTGAACTGGAGACTGGACAATGCTCCCCAAGACAAGTTTATAAAACCCACATCAAGGTCTCTCTTGAGGAAGTCCTGGAGAGACTTAACTGGGAGTGTGGCTACACATCACCCAACTTAAAGCAACTACTCTTTTTATTCCCTGTACATGGGGTACACAGCAGGCAGGATATGGCACTGAGGTGGACAGAGGGGGAAACAACCTTTACAACAAAACTTTTACAATGCACCATCCACTCCATCGCATGCCATTACAACGCAACCATTACAACGCATGACACTACAACGCATACCACTACAACGCATGTCATTACATCGCAGTCATTACACGCATACCATTACAACGCATACTGTCACAAAGCATAGTACCCTTAATAGTAATTTTTACCCCTACACTATCCAACACTTACCCTACTTTTGCACCCCCCTGGAGTTAGAATAGTAATTTTTACCCCTACACATCCAATACTTACCATACATGCAATGTAATGGTATGCTTTGTAATTGTATGCGTTGTAAAGGTAGTATGCATTGTAATGGAATGCGTTGTGAAGGTAGTTTTTAAAAATTTGTTGTAATGGCATGCGTTGAAATGGAATGCATTGTAATGGATGTTGCATTGTAAAATATGCATTGTAAAGGTATGCGTTGCAACGTCATACATTCGGACAGAGGGCCTAGCTATGTTCAGAAGCTCTGCATACCTTAGCTGATACCTATCAGATCACTCCTCACTGCTGGGCACAGTGCTTAATGGGTGGGTTATGCCTAAAATCCTGCTGTGGCGACTCCATATGGAAGTGCTCCAGGATGAGCACATAAAAAAGTTCACAACACGCTTCATTAGAGAGAACTTGAACACCACTGATAGCAGGCTGACTGAATGGGAGGCTTATAAAATGGCACTGTAAGGGGAATGCATTGACTGCATGCATGAAGTGCAAGAGCAGTGGGAGCAGGACCTCACAGATTTATATCATAGACAGGCAGGTTGGGAGAGCCACCCTGACCAGTACCCCAATGCTGGCCAGCAGAAAATGCAGCTCAAACAAAAGACTGGAGACAGCCTGGCATGACTGGAGAACTATACCTGCACCCAATACAGATAAAGCTTTTTAGGGAAGGTGATAAACCTGGTAAAATGTTAGCATGGCTCTTAAAAAGGGACAGGTCATAATCCCATATTCTCTCAATGTGTGGGGCGGATGGGAAGGTAATGGTGGCCAGTCACCAGACTAATTCTGGCTGTGTGATGTACCTGTGGGATGGTTTCGGCTGAGGCACTGCTGGCGGCTGAGGAAGTTATGGAGAAGTATCACCTGATGGCTGCACTACCCAGGCTGGGCCAGGTGCTTCAAAAAACTCCTGGAAGCCCCCTAGAGCTGAAAGAGATAAAGGAAGTGATAGGTGATATTAGCCTGCAAAGACCCTGTGGACGGATGGGCTCCTTGTGGAACTGTATCAGACTCTCATTGATCCTACTGGAATTTTGTTTAGAAGTATATGCGACAGCGAGGGAGAAAGGAGAGTTACCGCAAACCATGAGAGTATGTACTGAGCTGCCTCTAGTTCACCAACCTATTCCAGCTGGGTTGGTCCCAAGCGCCAAGATGCTCCATGGAGTGGTAGTAGCGCTATACAAATTTGACGTTACATTACATTACAGAGGCCACAATCATGCTGATACCTAAAAAAGGGAAAGATCCAACTGACCTCTCCTTGCTGAATACAAATCTTCAAATACTATGCAAGGCCTTGGCCAATACACTACTGCCGGAGGTACAGACAGTGATACAGTAAGACAAAAACCAGTTCATCCTGGGGAGGAATACCATGTACGATCTATGACAGGGTTCTCCATAGTGGTCCTAGAGGGTCAGATCCATGCCAGATTTTTAAGATAACTACATTTATCTAAATGGGGATATTTTAAAAATCTGATATGAATCCGGCCCTCCAAGGCAGACTTGGCCTCCTCAGCAGATAAGTATGCGGTGGTAGCCCCCGATATTGAGAGGGCATTCGAAATGGTGGGGTTGCATGACATGTGGTCTGTTCTGCGACACATGTGAATCAGCAACAATTTAGTACAATAGATGTGACTAATATAAACGCATCCAGTGGTGCCGGTGGATACTGGGTGTGTGATCTCAGACTCTTGGGTGCTGGCGTGAGAGACGAGGCAGAGATGCTAGCTGTCACTTATTCTTTTCGATCCATTGGGCAATAATGGGCCTGAAACATGTTTACCCTTGACTTTCACTAACTATAGCTGGAGTGGACCATTATATCCACCTCTTGCTTAACTCACGTTTTTATCCCTGACAAAGGAACTCAGTGATGAGCTGCAGGTACACACAGGTTTGAGGCAGCTGATAGCTCTGGTAGGTTGTAGAAGATTGATTACACAACTCCATATAGGACTACTGGCAGACAAGGGGAGGCATACAGTGAGTACCAAAGATAGGTTGAGAGTGGATTGCTGAATGGTCTGAGAGACTGTGAGAAGGTCAGTCTGGTGTCACCCAACACCTGCTTTCAGCTCACTCTCTTCAATTATTTGCTTGACCCTAATGAAGCTCTCTAAAATATATCCTGAGAATTCCACCAAGGGCAGCAGCTTTTTTACTCATGACCTGGTTTTGTGCCTGGCTGGCGGGCTTCTGGATGGAGATGGTTAGCACACTGTCTCATATAAACGGAGTGACCTTGAAAAAGACGGAGAACTTCTGTTTACTAGGGGTGCTCCACAGGCACGAGCCAAATGTCAGCCCAAATGCTGACGCTCAGGGTGGTTCTTGCAAGGTGAGGGATCGCAATTCTCTGGAGGCACCCTGTGGAGGTGGGATTTACAAGAATGGGCTCTAGCAGATGAGAAACATATCAAACATATCCACAGAAACGACAAGGTGGCTGAGGATTTACTAACTTGGAGGAAGATGGTTGCAAAGCTATTGGATCCCCTAACCACTGAGTTTCAGTAACTGTTATGGAAGGAATGTATGCACTAATATGGGGCATACGCATGGTCGAAAATTGTGTGAATCGGTTGAGGGGTGGGGCGGGCTTACTGAGTACCGCAACAGTGAGAGATGTGAAAGAAATGTTTAGTGGGATGAATTGCCCGGGTAGCATCTCATTGTTTTGCTTGCCATGTGTTTTTAGTTTTTTCAATGGAAAATGGCAAAATAAAAAGTTTACAAAAAATGCAGATTGATTGTAACAAACGTTCTACTCCTAATTACTCCCACAATGCTTTATCCCTATTGTGTGGGTGGGCCTAGTACTGAAACAGACCCCCTCATATTGAAAAAATTCAGCATTAAAAAAGACCCATTTCAGCAATGTTGGTTGCTGAAGAATTTGCTGCCATCTGGGAAAACTGACTAAAACCAGCCTTTTCTGAAAACTAGACATTAGTGACACCTTGGAATACCGAAAAAAACACAGGCATTTCTGGAGTCTGGTAGGTATTTCCGACAATGCCCTGCAAGCCTCAAACTTTGGTTAAGTGAGTTACAATATGTACTGAGAGTTCCAATACCAGAGTTGAAACCAGGATAAAATTACCAAAATGATATATTTCATGGGCTTGTAACATGACCTTCCAGGGTATCAAATGCTTTCTTGACTCCTAATGAGGCCAATGTGTATTCCTCGTCAAATATGATCATGTGCGCCAGGCTCCGTAGGTTATGTACAGTGTTCTGCTATGTAATAAAACCTGGCTGTTTAGGATGTATTATATCTTGGCCTATTTTCAGGGCTCTCATTACAATGGCAGGTTAAGAATTTTGCTATCTACTGTCATCATTGACATCGGCCTGGATGAATTCAGTCCTTGTGTGTTTTGCCAGGTTTAGGGACCATTACAAAGAATGTTTCTCTGAATGAGTCAGAAAGATAGGCACTTCCATTGGACTCATTACAAATTTCCAACTTCTCCATCAGTAGCCCAGCATATGCGTGGTAGAACTCTGGAGTGTATCCAGCCAATGGGTCTTTTATAAGATTCACTGAGGATAATATTTACACTTTAGTTAGTGAGTTGTCAAACTGCTCCTTTTCCTTCTGTGTGAGAAGCAGCAATCTAGTTTCCTGTAGGTCTACACTAATCACTTATGAGTCAGGGGTTATTTCCCTTGTATGTCATTTCTGTAATTTAAATATTGTTTTAATGACCATTTGGGTGTGCTGAATTTCTTAGTTCTGATTAACTATATGAAAAATGTGGGAGTTTCCATGTATTTTTCTAAACACTGTGCTAATATCTGCCTCTCTTACATGTGTAGGCATAACTAAATCATGTGTACTAAATAACTAAAACCAACAAATGCAAATGGATGATTAAAAAAAACTAACATGTTTTCAATCTTTTAAGTTTTGAAAGAGAAATTCTTGCCTTTTTCTTATTCCATAACATTTCTAAAAAAGACTTAAAAATCTTAACCCTTTCGATGCGGATGACAAAGCCAGCTCGTCATGGGCGTTACCTGCGCTGCGTGCATGACGAGCTGGCTTTGTCACAAAAGCCGCGATTTTCAAATTTCAGCGCACAGCGGGAAAACCCGCTAGCGCGCATACGGTTAAACTTGAATCTAGGTAAATTTGATAGTGTAGAAATAAAAAAAGGAGCTAGTATCATCTTCAGGATATCAGTTATCTCCAACAGAATATTCTTTAAGGAGAGCACTTCAATGCCATGCACATCTTTGATTTACTATCCCCAAGGTTTACTTCAGTTGTCTCTTCAATTGAGTTAGAGACGTAAACATCCAAACCCTTGATTTTTTGAGTTTTCTAAATCAAACAGTAGTCTCCAAACGAATTCAATAGCAAGTTTTCTAACTTATCAACTAATCATTCATACTTAGAATCAATGGAAAATTAATCCACTTCAGCAAATAATTCTTGCATTTTAATACACTGTTTGAAACGTGTAATAAGATATGGTCAGCATATGCAGATAACTTTAATTCATTGCCAGGAAAACATTATTTTCTTTAATCTGATGTAGAAAAGGTTCTAAATCTGGAAAAGACAAAAGCACTGATAAGGGACATCCCTGTCTTGTACTGCTTCTGAAAGAAATTAAGCAATAAACTAACAAATAAAGTGATATACTTCAAACATTTGGTTCCAATACTATGCCATTTTAAAGTTTGAAACATGTATTCCGAACCCAGCTGGTCAAAAAAGCTTTTTCGTGCACCAACTACAAAAACAACAATTTTTAAGGTCATACCCTAGGTCTTACTTAATATTTATATATTTTAAAGTGACATTATCCTAAAACAATGTTCCCATACTTATATGCAAATAGATTAGGAAGAATGAATCTTTAGCCTCCGAACTTTCAATTTAGCATATAACTTGCAATTCGTGTTAGTCAGCGAAATTGATCTGTAGTTCTTCCATAAAGTTACATCTATCCTTTCTTGACACAAATGTATGGCTCAAGAAAAGAAACTGCTGACCTATCCAGGAAAAATCTCTTATATAATCTCAAAGGACGCAGGTATTAGTATGTAAAAACTTTATTCTATCTGGACTTGGAGAGTTTTGCAATAGATTCAATGTAAGCTCTCCAATAGTCAACTCTACCTCTTCACAATATTTGAACAAATCATTTTTAATATTTGAAAATATGTATTTTAATAGCTGGTGTAGACGGAGTAATCTTTGCAGCATGCAATTTCTCAGAGTATTTAATTAAAACAGATACTAATATTTTAATTCACAACTCTGCTAGTTTAGTGTTCAATACTCTTTACAAGTGATCTTCCTTTTAAGCCTTCAAATAATGTTTATAATTTGCCCATTTTGTTTTGACTGCCATCATATTTGACTTTAGCTTTGCACTGAATAGCGGATGCATTTTTATATTTTTCTTAATAAAGTTGGCATTAACCTTGACTAATTCTTCCAGTACACCTTGTGACCTACATGTTTACTAATTACTTTCTAAGCAGTTCATTTTCAACATATTCTCTTTCAATTTTGAAGAATTTATCAGAGATCTTCTTCATATACACAACGTATTTCATAAAATCCCTAAAAGGTATCCCAAGAGTTTGCACAGAGGTGTCTACATGTGAATTTAGTCCTCAAACTCTTTTAACAAGGGCTTCAACTTTAGATGCATATAACATATCCTTTAACAAACTAGTAAGAATCTCCATCTACTTTATTCATTTTGGAAAAAAAATCTAATTCAAATGTAGTTAGGGCATTATCAAATAGTAAGACAGTTTCATTTTAGACCCCTTCCATTTTGTGAATGGGTTCACCACGTCAACTTGGGAGTGGTAACTTTTCCATGGTTTACAACTGCTATTTTGGACCTAAATCATTGAGACATATGGATAGTAAATGCTATTTTTAAGTCTCGTCTATAACGTCTTCCCAACAATGATTCCTTATATATTTTTAAACCCATTTTAGGAGTCAAAAAAAGTTACTGACCCCTAAATGGGATTAGTACATTGCAAAAGGCTTTTTTGATGTTGCAAACTCCAAATCGGAACATTTGTGAAAAAATTGATACTTGTATAGCGCACTACTCATCCGCAAGGGTGAACACAAAAATGCTTTGTACATCAGGCCCCACATCCCTTAACATATCACTGAACATGTGCTTTAAAGTGGTGGAACTAAATGGCTTAGGATCTGCTTCAAGGCCACAGGATGGGAGAAAGTTTAATGAAGAAATTAAGCAAGATGGTATATTTGATTTTTTTTAAAAGGCTATTTAAAATAGCTTAACCCAATTTCCTGACCTCCTAATAAATGTTTAGGAAAATTGTGCTAAACAAATCAGTGTTTTGCTGCCATTATATAGTTTTCTTTTATGAAGGGTGAACCCCCAAAAGTCCTGTGGAGGGTTAGGTTCCTTAGCATGTTGTAAATCTTTTTTGAATGCTTAATGAGTAACTCGTGTAATTTATTGCACTATATATATCTAAAATGACAGCAAAATCATGGAAGATTTCGCAGAACTGCACAAGGAGCGTAAATCAGCGTTTAGGGATATTTTCCATAGCGCAAAATGCACTCTCGCATCCTAAAGGGAACAGAACACAAATCAGCCAGCAGCCTCGCGTGCTCACTAAGTTCATTGTTCATGTGCTGCTGCAGTAGAGTTTTTGTGCCAGAATATTCATAATTACGTAAACGCGCGTAATAGGGTAGTTTTTGGTAACTTCACGTCAAAAGAGTACAGAATTACTTAAATTACTTAGATTACTCTGGCATAATAAAAATTTCACCCAAGCAGAATTTTTAGAGAATATAAGTGAAAACTATGCTGTAAAAGGCACCATTTTGTTCAATTTTCTTACAATGTAGCAACTCTCTTTCCCACCTTCTCTGAGCGCACCTGAGGGAATCAGACTTGTTTGCTTGTCCACTGTAATTTGAGGTAGGTATTTAATCACCATCACTTTCACCAGCCGGAACTGATAACAGCTAGATTCTGTGACGCAGAAGAAGTGCTACCTTTGCGCCAGTTCCCTTTGATGTCTGTGCTACCCACCTTTCAAATAATCCAACTCTATTAATAGGCAACAACACATATGCCTGTTAGTGAGCTTATAACGAGATGAAATTAAAATCACCCAATAAACGGCACCAAATCAGAAAGAGGACTTGCTACTAATGAAACCTGCTTTATGTTTACTAATGGTAGCATTGGTGCTTCCAAAGTGCAACACAATTTAGTGGTGTGCTTGCAGGACGGTTAATGCATAGCAAATAGACGCCACCTTTTCTATTGCACTGTGCCACGTGAATGCCTTTGCACAAGTTTAGCAAATATACCTTTTAGTTTTCATGGTTTTACCCCTTTTGATTACAAAAATGATGTTGGAAACTGAAATGTAAAGTGTATTTCTTTCACATTCACATCACAGTATTACCAGATTGGCCATGCAAAACAGCTACAAACCTAGGTTTATTCTTGTTAAATTTACGAGATTTTTGGCGTACTCCTCTCAAGGAGGACTAGTTTGTTTTAATTTTGGACAGTTACCTTGGTATGAAGTGACTACATCCGTATATGCTCGTAGAGACATATTGACAGAACCAGTGACCTAAAATATGGTAAATCGTGGGGATGGTGTCTACAATGAACCCTTGATTCTACGCTAGTTGCATTAATTCTCTGTGCTTTGTTTTCAGGTGAGCAAGAGGTCTCTCGTTAGGGCGCCAATAGGTGATGGCCATGGGCCACATTGGGAAACATGTGTTTTCCCTGTGGGTGCTGGTGGTGGCCCCAGTACTTATAGCCAATGCGGACGGCCGCTGCATGTCTGCCACCCCTGAAGAATGCAAGACATACAAATACATCCCTGGCATTTTCAGCGCTGCGAATGGCTTCGATATCACCACGATGAGCCAGAAGCAGTACCCAATAATCCAGATGACAACAACTCCGGGCAAAACATGTATTGTGTGCCAGAACAGACACCAGCACCAAGACTTCCAGAAGCTGCCAGACGTCTTCGCAGACTGGACTGCCATTGATCAATGTCACAGGAAGATTGGCACCACCAACTTCCCATCCAGTGCTGAAGTAGTGGCGTCGCTTGGAAAGTGGGTGAAGAACAAGTGGGCCATAGGACTTCGCCCGCTGCCCCAGCAGAGCACCAAAGAGCAGCTGGTCTACGCCGGCTCTCAGTCGGAGGAGGCCAAGTTTGCGAACGACAAAAGGCTCCACGACAAATACAGTTTCACAAAACACGAAGTCCACTGCAGTTACTACAAGTAAGTAACATTGGGTATGGAGTCGGTGAATGGCCAATGTTCATAACAACATGCTGTAGAAGGGGCTACTTTGCAAAGTGCTCAAAAACTGCGGCGCTGGAGGGGTGGGCGACCACGCTGAAAGGATGGGGAGCGAGTGAGCCTGCATTGAAATGAATGAGGCCAGCAATGCACAAGTGAGTCAGTCTATTTGGTGAGCACGTCACTGACGTGGGAACGAAAGTCGATGAGGTGAGGAAGGAAGAAGAATGACGTGCACTCCGTTGCAGGAAAAGGGACCAGGGAGAGAGGAGCAAGGAGTAAGTCACCGTGGAGGTGTGTGTGGAAGTAGGAGGAAACCTGGTGAAGCAAACGAGGGCAGTCGAGTAAGAATGAGTGGTGTTCCAATTGAATCAGACCTCGCACACTCTTTACACACTAAAGTTGCAGTCTGCCCTACCTTGGCTAAAACAAATGCAGAGCGAAAAAAGTATACATTAATCAAGAGAGAAAGGATCACTTGTCCTGTACAACCTTTAGGCCTGCAGGAGTGGGTTGGTTTGGCATCCCAAAGTAAAAGACCCTCATGCACGTGATGGGTATGGTGGTGTTCAAGCGGTATATCTTGGTTCTCCGCTGTGTACGTCACGTGTGTGCATAATCATAAGGTCATTGAGTTATGCAGCCTCCACCTGGAGGATCTTACCCAAGGTTGTGCCAGTAGTGAGCCAGTGATAGGGAGTCAATAAAAAGGCCCGGAAAACCAGATAAAAGGTATTTATTAGGTCTGGGTTCGGGTCTGAAGAACTCTATAGATGTGCACCTTTGGATGAGTTATGCGTCGTAGATGCACACATAGTTATAAAGTTAAAAACATTGTAAAGGGGAAGTAGGGAATGGTCAACATGTTTCTGCCCTTTCTGCCTAGATTAGGGCTTACAGGCATTCGTCAGGACCGTTTACGTGAATTAGGTGAGGGAAAGAAATTAATAAAGTGCTCTCAAAACAAGGTGATCAGAAAATAGGATTAATTAACCTGTTTTCTTTGAGTAAAGGTCTCAATGTACCTGGAATAGAAATAACACAGATGCTTTTACACATACATGGGGAAGGGGAGACATTTACAAGGGGACAGATAAAAGCAGGTATCTGCTAAGTAAGTCTAACACATTCTTAGACTACATTCACAATTGAAAAATGGCAATACTTCATAAACCAACAGTACATCATGGCAATGTCAACTCTCTCATCTCACACTCCACGCTAGTGCAGTGGGCTGTTGCATGCTCAGGGAAGGTGGATCATGCATGTTTTCTTAAAATCACTCATATTTAAGATTGGGTAAAGATTTACCTAGGAGCGAAAAAAGTAACCAATCTTTATCACAGGGCAGCCTTATTCTTACCTTTAAAAAGGGAGATTCGAGGGAGGGAACAAGCACTTCCTGACAACCACCTACAAAGAGTGAAGTAATGACCAAAAGTGCCAGAACCTTCTTTCCCCTATTAACTTAACAGTTTGGAGCTTTCCAACTCTGACCTAGCTAACCTATCCACATTCCCTATCCTGTGGCCAGCACCAACCCGCCCAAGAGTCGCGGGGAAGACACTGCTATGGCTCTGCTCCCCCACACGCATTTATTAGCACATGTGCAGTTATGTGGTAGCGGGGCGAGAATAAGACTCTCCTTATGCACACGAGGCTGGAGGCAGAGCACAAGCAGGATTCCAGAAGGCGGTATAGCTGATGACGTATCCAGTGCATACAACGCCAGAGGATGGGAGATGAGCAAGATTCCTTTGATAGTCAAGCATCCAGCCTTGTAGAAGGGAGACAGGCCTTTTCTAGAAGGAACAGCATGGGAGACCGGCACACCCCATGTCATTTAAAATGCAATGGAAACTAGTTAAATTGCTGTTTCCCTACTTTAAGAAACTCCAGTATAGAGTCCTTCTTTGAATGTGTTTTGGCACTTTCCAGCGTGCCGATAACAACCTGAAAATCTTCCATTCTAAAAGAGAACGTTTTTGCATCTTTACAGATCCGCCATTTTAGAAATTTCAGTGCGTGACACAGGTTCATATATACATTTTCCTCTAGCCCTGTGCCATTCTCCTACTCTTGAAAATTGACTGTAGGCACATGAACTGGTATTCCTGTTCAGAAAAGGATGTGGAAGGAATGCTTGTATTAATCTCACCCATTAGTGTTCCCAGAATCTGCATGTGAAATTTTAATAATGTCTAAGAACATTTGCAAAGAATACAAATTTTGCAGCTCATGAAAATTGCACTGTTTTCTAATTTTTCAAAAAGTTTTTTTGCAAAACTCTGTGTACTAGTGTAAATGTATGCCAAAAATAGTTTATCAGAAGAATTTTCCTGTAAAAGATTTGGGTGCCAATTCATTACCCTGATCATTATTTGCCCCAATTTCCTGCAATTTGGTTTAATGTATTTCTTACAAAAGTTATTAACTTCATAACCGTTTTAAGACATTGAGAAGATTTTTGAAGATTTGAAGAAATTCACAGTTTTCGGAGAAACACCTTCACAACTTTCCACACTTGAAGTTCAAACACTAATCACTCTTTTTGGACAGATTACTCTGTCTATAAAGACCTCAATGGATTTTCATATCCCCTGATTCAAGCTGGTTATGTACCAACCACTGTCTAGCCATTGTGCTGTGGCCAGAAGGGTTTTGCTTTCTTTCAACCTGCATTTCCCCAGCTGGCTCTGTTGTCACTGTCCTTTGGCCTAAATTCATGAACACTTTAAATCCAGCCTTACCTGCCTATAGGAGAACTAGATGAGAGATCATAACTCAAAAGTGGTAGACCACACTTATTACAAATTTTAAGACGATCTCTGCTTTAGCTCCCCAGCCTATCCTGTAAACTGAGGCTAAGCCCGATACTAATTTCTTGGGGAGTTACTGTCCTGAGTCAGTACTATTTTTGCAACAATACGTCATGAATAGCACCTAGCAGTAATGGAAATAGGTTTTGACACCCGAAGACCGTATAGTAAGAACTGCTAGCAAACGCTGCAATCTGAATTTAAGTTTTTACTATGGTTTTCAATGTTGTAGATCATTAGAATGAAGACCTTCCCTATATGTCACTCTGTGGTGGTTGAATTATTTATACCTGCTTCATGAAAGATTTTCCTGAGTTTCTACTGAGGAGATTCCTCTATTTTCCTCCCACCTTGTGGTTACTCCTAACAAAAGTGGGCAACCAGCTTCTCTTCCTTTCTGTACCTCTCCATACCTTACTTCTGTACATCCTCAGCATGTTTCCAAAGGAGGATATTCTTGCCTGGTCTCTGCATTGAATCTACCACTATACTTGAATGACATGGTTCCCACCCCTTCAAAAAAAGAGATAGAAAACATTGGAGAAATGTAAAAAAAATGCTTCAGTTGAAACCCATCACCAATGCCTTAAAAAGTGCCTTAAAATAAAAATAAATAAACTAGAGAGATGCTAACAGGTGATTCCTTCATATAATTTCCCTTCCCCTCTGTCTTTTGCAGGTTCGGTTTGAAGCGCGATATCCCTCTCGATCCCATGTTCTTGACGTGGTTGAAAAGACTGAAGCACCCATACAACTCCCAAAACAAGGCTGTGTACGAGGAGCTTCTTCAGCTGTACGGCACGCACTACATCCACCAAGGGGAGCTGGGAGGCCATGCTGAGGAGGTGACTGCACTGAAGACATGTGAATTGTCCCTAGATGGCTTGACCGTTGATGAGATAGGTGACTGCCTGTGGTCGGAGGCCTCCACCCAAGTGTTCAGGATGGGCACCAAAACCACCCGCCATGAGATGTGCCAGAAGGCCAAACAGCGCCTGCTCTCGAATGGCTTATTCTCAAGGAAGTATGATGAGCGCTTTGTGAAGGCCACAAGCCGCTCTTCAAGTGATATTTCTCTTCTCTTCATGGGAAGTGAGAGCCGCAGAGAGATGTTGACCTGGATGAAAAACTTGAAGAAGGAGCCAGACGTCATCTCATACTCATTGACACCCATCCATGAGCTGGTCAACTTTAACCCCACGATCAAGGAGGACTTGAAAATGGCAATTACTGACTACATCCGTACCAGAGCCTTTAGGAGGAAGTGCCCGACCTGCCCTAAGGACACGATGCCAAGCCCCCTTAAGCCTTGCACATGCCTTTGCAAACAAAATGATCAGATCACCCAAGACTGCTGCCCCAAGAAACGAGGCCTGGCCATGCTGACCGTACAGGTGAAGAAAGGGGAAAAGTTGTATGGGGACGTGATTGGACAAACAGATGGGTTTGTGAAGGTGTGCCTGGGGAAGAGGTGCCTCCAAACAGACACTATTGATAACAATGATAACCCAAACTGGAATTACAAAATGATTTTTGGACCCATTGTCTTGAGCCCGAATTCCAAATTGGAAGTAAACATCTTCGATCAGGACTATCTCTGGGCAGAAAAACTGGGATCATGCACAGAGGCACTGGGGAAAACCAATGGCTTTGAGAAAAAGATCTGCTACCTGAAGCATGGCAAAATCTTTTACGATATCAATGTGGAGTGTGGCCCTTATCTGACAGGGCTGTCCTGCTCCGAGCACAAAGCCAGCTACCACTGAGCTCCACCAGTGCTGGCCGCCAAAACCAATTTCTCCCTCACCAATGAAAGCAATGACCAAGTAATTTACTTCCAGAGAACATATGGCCCTGTCTGAAGAAGAACTTTACTTCAACATAAAAATGCTTTGATCTGCGTATGA
This sequence comes from Lissotriton vulgaris, assembly GCF_964263255.1. NCBI lineage: Eukaryota > Metazoa > Chordata > Amphibia > Caudata > Salamandridae > Lissotriton > Lissotriton vulgaris. The sequence goes on from NC_141695.1 coordinate 1,352,576,840, forward strand.
GGCCATCTTCAACCATATTTTAAAATTATATTCTTTGATGTCTAACTTTTATCTTTTTGGAATCAGAATTCAAGCTGAGCTTTAGTTGTAAATTATACAGATTCTTTGTAGGTCTCGCCTATGAGAGAGAAAGTAATGTCTCTTGCGAGACCTCATGTTACTTTACAGGGGGCTAAGAGGCCACCCATTGGTTACCATTACATGGCTTCATTGTCATGTCTATTTCTTTGCTTCTTAGTGGCCAGCTTCCATAGGCTTCCTTACTCTTCGTGTGTTTTCCATTCCCTGGAACATGGACATATTACTTGTGTCCTTCTACTGCTCATTGTTTAGGTACTGCTTTTTGTTGTTCTGTTTTTGTTTATGCACCCCATACAGTGTGTATTTTGCAGATGTCTCCCTCATGTACTGATCCTCCTTTATGTACCTCCCTCAGTCCCTTTTGCCCGCCGACCCTCTGTTGTCTGTCCGATTGTCCTGGCTTCTTCTTCCTTTGCTCTATTGTGTATCTGTTTGCTCCCAGCCCACCCCGGCCACCCATAGTTGCCTATGTGCTAACCTTAACCCCTATCTCACGTCCTTTACTGTCCCTGTACTCTCCCCTCCCATCCCATCATGCCTGTCCTCTCCCCAGCACCTGTCCTTGTCTCCTGCACTAAGACCCTCATTGAAGATCCCGGCAGTGCCTCCACTCTAGGCACCGCAGAGAGATCCCACATGCCTCCACTGTAGAAAATGCTCTGTTGCAAACGCTGCACATCCTAACAGTGCCTTAAATATAGGCCTGCTGATAAAATTTGTGCTGTCGCCCCATTGTGTTTCCTAACCCTCGCCCTCTCCTCCCGCTCTCTTTTCTTCCTCTTCTATTCCCTCCCTCTCTTCCCCTAATTCTCTCTCCCCTGCCTGCGTTTCCTTTCCCCATACCTGATCCTTGCCTTTATAACTCTTGTTTCTCCAGCAATTACATACCTGAAACTTTTGTAATTATGTAACTATGGGCCAGATGTAGGTCGCCAATTACCGGCCGGTAACGGACGATTTCCGCCGTTACCGACCGGTATTTGGGATTTGGCATGTAGGGGGCATTTTATTTACAGAATCGGTATATTTACCGATTCGGTAAATGTACACAATCGGTAAAATACCGAACCGGTAAATTTACCCAATCTGTAAATCAAGATGTAGGTGGCACTTTAATCAGTGCCACAGGCCCTTACTGAATCGTTATTTACCATGGAATACTATTCCATGGTAAATAACGAATTCCAGTGTACATGCACATCTGTGCATGTACACCTGTGCCATGTGGCACACAGACATGCCCTAAGGGCATGTCTGTGTGTCACATGGCACACAAGCCAGAAACAGGGGAGCAACAGGGTGTCAAAGTGACACCCTGTCACCCTTGCAAATTCTGTAATTTTACCGATTCTGTAATTACCGAATCAGTATTTGCCATTGATTCCTATGGGCTTCAAGGCCCATAGGAATCAAAGGCAAATACCGATAATTACCGAATCTTACAGATTCGGTATTTTTACCGAATATTTTACCTACATAGCAATTACCGAATAGTGAATACCGAATCGGTAATATTCGGTATTTACCATTCGGTAATTTGCTATTACCTACATCTAGGCCTATGTTCTTGAAGCAATTGTACCTCCTCATGTAAAGCGCTCTGAAACCTCTGGATTTAGCCAGGGCTATATAAAACTTTGCAAAAAGGAAGGTAGATCCAAGAGTGCTCCTACTGTAAGCACTGCCGATCCCAGCAGGGTCTTTGCTGTGAGCATAGCAATACTCTTCAGTTTCCTTACAGTAAACAGCGCTGATCCAAGCAGTGCCTCCACAGTATACACCGCAGATCACAGCAGTGCATCCACTTTAGACACTCCAGACAAACCCCGCAGTGCCATCACTGTAAGCACTGCTGATCCCTGCAGTGCTTCTCCTGTAAGCACTGCAGACTTATCTAGCGGTGTCTCCACTGTATGCAGCGCGCATCCCTCAGTGTCCTATCTGTCAGCACTGCTGATCCAAGCAACACCTCCAATGTAAGCACTGCAGACATCCCAGTGGTGCCTCCACTGCAATCACTGCTTATCCCATTGCTATCTTACCTGCAAGCACTGCAGTTCCAAAAAGTGCCTTTACTGAAAGAAATGCAGGTCCCAGCAGTGCTCGACTGTAAGCAGGGCAGACAGATCCAGGGTCGGACTGGCCTATATGGCGATCAGTCTGGCAGTGCCAGAATGGCTTGTTTGACCGGTCCATGTGTGGGCCGTTCTTATATGTTTCTGGGCCTGTTCTAGGGTCTGGTGGGTCAGTATTGTGCTGTTATTTTCCCTGATAGTACCAGAAACACTGCATGCAGCAAGCACAAATGTATGCACTCTCTCATACTTCCCTCTTGTCAGGGCACAAGTCCCAAAAAAGAAGTGGGGGGACGGGGTCACCGGAAGTGACGTCACAACAGGAATCTCATGGGTATTCATATGCCTCTAGATGAAAGGTGGTCTGCACCCTGCCTCGTGGGGGCTGCGTTTAATCCCCCCCACAGTGAATACAGGACAGACGTTCTGAATGAGCTCCGATCTTGCCCCAGAGAGGCCAAAGCATGAAGTCCAGCTTTTGGGGCGGGGTGACGGCTTCCACCTGGTAAAAACCCAGTAAAATAAGTGGGGGGACGCCGTGCACCCGCGTGGTACCCCGACTCGAGCCCTGCCTCTTGTTCTTCCCCGCCTCCCTGTTCCTCCACGCTGCCCTCCTTCCGTTATCTGTAGTGTTGCCACCTACCACCCGCACACCCTTCCTTCAGTTGTTAGAGGTGTTGTTCTCAGTCACCCTCCAGTCCTTCTACCCTGTCCGTGGTGTTTGCCTCTCCCACCCTGCTTCCCTGGTGCCACCAGGGTCCGATTGGTAAAGCGGACACTCGGGCAATGTGCCGGAATTTGAGTTGCAGCTGTGGGCCGCTTTTTTGCCAGAGTGGTGGCTGATTTGTGCTGTCTGAGCTGTTAGGAAGCCGCCAGTCGCCCAGTGGGGGCAGGAGGAAAATGGGCCTCTATTACCTCCCTTTTACCAGCAGGATGGAGTGCCATTCCCAGTCTCTCGCCGGGCTGGCCCATTAATGTATGCAAATTGAACAGGGGCAGGGGGCCTAAGCAGACGTGTCCTCACTTATATTCAGGTGTGGTTCACCATTGTAAAATAATCCGTGCACAAAGAGTCCTGGCGACATTTGTATTTTTTTTTTATCTCAGTGAAGTTAAGAAAACATGCCTCTTTTAGAGAAGCCCAAGTCCTTCTTTTTATAATACTTAAAACACTGATGCAGAGTTTTGTGGAAAGGTGCAACCCGCAAATGTGGGACACTTTCTTTTTTAGGGTGCCCTGGCCTATTTTTGATCCCAATCCAACCGTGGGTGCTACCTACATATCTTACCTCTATTCCTTAACCCTACCCCCTCCCGATGCCAGCATACTGCTCTTCCTTGGCGGTCAGATCCGTCTCTAATCCCATAACTCTTGTCGAATGTGTGATCCTCAACAAGAAGCTGTGTATGTCATTTGCCACTGCCTCTCATCTCCCAAAAGTGAAATTTCTTAGCACTCATACGAAAGCTGTTCTGGGCACTATATGAAGCTGGAGAACTGGTCATTTCGACATAGGCAGATGCCTCACCTGGCAGAATCAGTCAGATGCCAGGTGCAACCTCATAAATCATCTTACTGAGAGTAGAACCCTTGTCCTGCCTGCAGTTTGTGTAGATTGCCTCTAGGCGAGTCATCAGGGAGTACGTGACCTGCAAGTTCAGCTGCATTACAAGCATGCTATAGAACCTGCTGCTGCTGAAGGGCATGACAGCAGGATGTTACCCCCTAGCTGGTCTTTGCGCTGGGCACCCCTAGTCGGCTGCGCTTTTCAGTTGGCAGCTGGGTGAGGTGTGTTACACCAGACTTGTTGTGCATCCCATTGTTATATAAGCAGAACTGTGTTAGCCAGATATAAGCTGCAGTATCTATTGCATGGATGAATGACTGAATTCATGAATAAGTGCATGATTAAATGTATAAATGAGAGCATGCATCGATATTTGAATGAATGACTAAATGCACAAATATGCAAAAGCTTGGAAGTATGATTGAATGCATGCATGCATGAATGAATGGTTGAATTCACAACTGAACAAGGAAGTTATTGAATGCATGGATAAACAGATGGATGGGTGATTGAACGAATAACAGAGCACATTAATAAACACATGCTTGAATGAATGCATCCTTTGATGGACCAATGAATTATTGACTTCATAAATGGATGGATGAATTGCCGTACATGCGAGCGACTGATTGAATGCATGAATAAACACATTTATGGATTACTTCTTGAGTGGATTAATGACATTTTGATGGTATGTATGAAATATCTGCTTATTGCATTACAAAGTACATGATTACATTTATCTTTAAAGTGATTCATTTGCATAGTACACCTCTACAAAGCCAGCCTCCTCGTACATGGGCTGGCTTGAAGGACTAGGTGCACAGCAGCAACAACACTTCTTCTCAGGGCAGTGCCACCTTCTGTCCTCCTTCTTACCTCACCCACCCCCTCCGTGCTGCCTCCTGTCCTGCTCTCACTTCCACCGCCAATAAAAAACAAACATCGGCAAAGCCAATAATACGAAAGCTATTGGCTTTGTCAATGTCGTTCAGCTACGTTGTATAGCAGCGACATAGCACTTTTTTCAATGACTTTCAACCATGTCGAACAGCACCATACTGTTACACAACATGACTTAAAGACATTGACAAAGCCAATAGCTCTTGCATTGCCACAAACTATTGGCTTTGCCAGTGCTTGTCTATTTTTACTCTCCCTCCTGGCACTGACAGACAGAAAAAAAGTTATCCCACCACACCCTCTAAATTGGGCAGAGTGTCGGGTGGCTATCCTCCGACGAGCCGTACTCCATCGGGCCATTGTAGGAGTTGGTCTGAGACGAAGCTGGAGTAGTCTTCGCCATCGACATAGACATACTTAAGGTCAGTTGAGCACTAAATCGAGTGGGCAAGCAGTTTGATAGAGAGGGTACTCTGTCTCCGTTGCAATGGAGTACCCTTTCAGCCATACTCAAAACCTCCCCCATGGGCTCCAGTGCCGTTCGGCTAGATTAGCAAAACGCAAATACAGCGTACATAAATCTGAACTTCGTTCTGTAGGTAGCTGATAATATATAACAAGAGAAAACCATGCTGAGAAGCTCTTGAGAATCTAAAGCAGGTGATTTGCATAGGCCAGAGGCTTTTAAAAAACAGAAAAATAACTAGTAAAAATGTCTCCCTTTTATACTGAGTGCTCCACGCCTAATGATGTAACTGAGCTGTGCTGTAGGGGTCTTAGAATACTGCATAGGGCAGAATGGTTGCATCTAAACAACAGTGTCACAAAATCTCAGGTAGACATCCATTTGTTGAAATCGCATCAAAGCGTAATTGTAAATTTACGCTTCATTTTTAATGCCCTGGTTGTGGTCTGTGACTAACTATTTTTCTTGAAGATTCTATGTGCTGGAATACATGTTAGATTTAATTACAAATAGGCAAAAGTGAGACTGAATATCCAAAATAATTTAGAATAAGATGGTATGCCTAGTGAGTATCTAGTAGTCTGAGCAATAGGTTCACTGTGATTGTGTAACTTATTGAAGCTACTTTACATTATGATTTGCTAATATATGTTAAGTATACAAAAACTAAACAAAGTTTGCATTTCTCTTTTTCATAGTTTCAAATATTTTCAAATAGCTAATAATACAATTGAACCTTCAATTTTAACTTTTAGTTTTTAAAAAAAAATTTATTGTTTTATATGCTGAATTTTTTGTATATGCATCATTATATAACTCAGAATTTATGATATATTGGTTCGAATTCACCAAACATGATAAAATATGGGATTTGATGCAAGGTTTAGAGCTGCTCTTTAATTGCTTTTTTTTTGTTTCTTTTATTCCATTGGTTCATGGATCTATACGTTGGTCCTGATTTTTATCTGTAGAATAGTGCACATGATATCCCCTACTACTGAAGTCACATAGGCTAATGAACCTCAATAAAGCATTTTTGGTTTGAAGCTGTAAAGTCTCATTTTGTTGTCTCCCGTAATCTGATGCGTCTGTTGCATTCTCTGCATCGCGTCAGGACTCAGCATTGTTTAGCATTCCACATTTCCTCCTGTTGGTGATTTGTCCATATCTTGAAGAACTGGTGCATCCACCTGCTCTGTAATCCCATTTTGTGAACCATTGTATTAATGCTGCTCATGGTCCAACACAGAGAAGACCTCATATCCAAGGAGATAAGACATCAATAATCCTTGCAAAGCACAAAGCAAGTCCCTGGCTAAAAGGGCCTCTGCACTCGGGCCGGGGGCCAGGCATTCGTGGCGGGATGTCTGCATTGATGTTTCTCATCAAGGAGGTCCCACCAAGATAACTGCAATTAGAAAGCAAAGATAATGTGGGATAGCTGGGATAGCTGGGACAGGGGTACCTTTTAAAAAACAAGCCAGATTAGGTGCCAAAACGTTGCAGGCTCTGTGCAATTTAACTTGTTTACAGACTAGGGAATGTCCTACTGTGGAATCAAAGTCCTTCCCCTGTAAGTAAAAGGTGCTTATCCGCACGCTGACATCTGTAGAGGAAAGGTAACAACCACAATTCATGAATATAGTTATTGCCCAAGGGCTCATATCCACCAACGGGATGATGTTTCATGCATGATGTGTGAACTGAAAAAGTGAGATAGGCAGCGAAATAATCCCATGTATTACCCATACCGCTGAAGCATTCCCTGCTACAGAAAATGGTAACTGTCCAAATATGTAACAATGTGTATGTTGCGTCTTTCATTGACATTCATTTCTGTTTATCAGTCAAATTAAATGGCAAAAATAGTGCAGAAGTATTCAAATAATCCCATGGCACTTTTCCATTTTTGAGTGTTTGCAAGGTCCAAGCAAACTGCATTACAGAACGTAACTGAATCAGACCATTATACAAAACAGACACTTCATGTTGAACATTATCAATGACAGATGAAACAATATTATCTAAAGTATATATATATGGGGAGACAGTGTATTAATGATGTTACCTACTACTGCAAGAACCTTTTCTAAATTAGCTTGGTCAATTTGTCCAGACGCACCGTAGCTTCCATCTGCGAAAGTTTCCAAAATTCATTACTTGCTGAATAAATAAAACGTTTTCTCCGAAGGGATTTCGGACCTAAAAGAAAATCAGCCAGGTCGATGTCACCTGACAAAAGAAAAAGGTGTTGTTTCATAGACGACAGTGTGGAATGTTCCAATCATTGCTGACACAATTTACCCACTGAATATGTGGTAACTGTATGGGAATATGGGAAACGTGGATCAGGTCTACTTTGTGTAACCCTTCTGTGGTATTCAGGAAAAGCAATTGGCAACCATTGGAGCCCTTTGGCCACAGTAATCACCCCAAGGGGTCAATATTAGAAGAGTTAAGTGTACCATTTTGAAACATGACAGCCAAGTCTTCAATTGTGTAGTTAGTGTGTGTTTGACATGCATCATATGAAGGCAATAATGGAATGGAGGGAATATTTAGATTTTTGGCGGTGGCTAAACCAAAAGAAGTAGTCTGTTGTACCGTGTCATTCACAAATAAAAATTGAGATGGTATCAGACATGCGCGATGCAAAGCTTAAGTGCCCTGCAATTGCCAATCTTAAGTGCCCCAAATAGATTTTAAATCTATTACGTCCTTCCAGTGCTCATAACCCTTCATGGACAAATCATTCCTGAAGGACAGGGATTAAACTAAATTAGTGTGTGTCAACATAAATTTAGTTTGGGACGGCATGCTTAGTTTATAAAAATAGGACTGGGGGTCTGAAAGAAAGCAACCAGAAAAATACATAAAATTACTCTGTTTGGTCTTTCAACTCCCCTGTAAAGGTGTCGTGCAATGCTCCCACTGTGTATAAATAGAAAATGGTCTCAGAGTGTTGGTTTTGTGTAAAAAATGATGGCCATAATGTTGATAACAGAATAAGTTTGTGTAATTTGCCGAATTCAAATACAAATCTTCAGTGTCAAAAGTAGCATAATATTTTAAATATTTTAAATCAGAGAACAATGAATAAACGGCAGGAACATACCAGTCATCAGAATGTATGTCAGGCAAAACCACATCTAAGGAAACGCAAAACATGTATGGAATGTTTAAAATTTCAGTCGGGCCATGGAAATAGTAAGATATTTTATCCCAAACAATGCCATCAGTAACCTGTAACCAATCCAAAAATTCTTTATTTCGGTCATTTAGACCATAAAAGATACAGTACAGAGACACAATGATAAAACTTAACTGTTATAAGCACATTTCATAGAATTCATACAATTGATTTCCCAAATAATCAAGGCTTGAAGGGGATTAAAAACAGTTCATAGCATTGTCCACACATTAGAGGATTTTTTTCTTTCTTATCTGCCAGATTGCCATTAAAAATTTAGCAACCGCAAACACTATATGAGGCAGAGTGCTGGTTTTCAGTACTCTGTACGCATGCAGATAACTCCTGAATCCCAGATTTCTGCAAAGCGGCGCCTGCCAATATTTTCTGGATTTATTATAGGCAGGGCAGACAAACATTATGTGAGTTTCATCTTCCTCAAAAGTGTTACAGCATGGACAAATTTAGTCATTACCCTTTAGCCATTTACAAGTGAAGGTTTTGATGGGCAAGGAGCCTAGCCTCCATTGTACAAACAATTTTGTCGCTAAAATGGGATAGATAAAATCCATAAAACATTCAAATACATAGGAATTTTTGGATTCCAGGAAACGGTCTGTTAGAGTGCCACTATTTTGTGCGGACAACAGCAGTGCTAGTCTTTTTTCTTTATGAGTTTGGACCAGACTTTTGCGGGAAACCCTTCGGCAGCCTTGTTCAGGATCCTCCCATAACTCGGACAAGTTCATGGAATACAGTTCTTTTTTTACAAAAGCAAGCCAGGGGATTCTGTCGCCTTGGTTCAGGTTCATGACATGGATAAGGTCTTGCCTGTAGCGAGCAAGTTCGTTAGTGGACCAAAGCCTATGCCAGAACCTCAATGGCTTTGACTCTAACTCCTCAGCGATAGAAGGGAGGCCCATGTCTAATCTTAGGGGCAAGAGCGGTGTGCCTCGAGGCAGGGCCAGGAGGCGTCTGAGAAAGTTATTTTCCACTCTTGCTAATTCTTGGCCTGCTTTATACCCCCATAATTCACTCCCATAGGTTGCGGCCGCCTTGGCTTGGGTTTTGTACGTTTCAACTGCCGGACTAATAGGCTTGTAGGTTGAGGTGTTTACAACCTTCAAGATTGCGCCCGAGAGCTGAGACAACTTAAGCAGAGATCTTACTATCTGGGGGTCCCAGGATAAGTTTTCCTGTAGCCTTACCCCCAAGTACAGAAAAGTTGTTACCCTCTCAAGGCTGGCTGTACACAAAGTGGGGTTGGGTCTGGCTTTTTTGGGTGGATTAAATATCATGAATTTGGTCTTTTCTGTATTGATCTCTAGACCATGTTGTCTACAGAAAAGACCAAAATCATCAAAAATCCTTTGAATCCCCATCGGGGATTTGGAAAGCAGGAGGGTGTCATCAGCAAACATAATAGCCGGCACCCTCCTGCCTGCCAGACATGGGGCATCATTGTCCTTAACATTATCCAGGTGGGATATAACACTGTTGATAAAAAGGCAAAACAGGGTCGGCGCCAGGACGCAACCCTGCCTCACCCCCCTATGAACAGGGAACCTTGATGACAGGGCACCATCCCTCCCGCACCTGACCTGCGCATAATTATTATTGTGGAGCCTGATTATAGTGTTTAGTAATTGAGCGGGTACCCCCAGCTTTTTCAGGACCTCCCACAGTTTCTTGCGTGGGACCAGGTCGAAGGCTGACCTCAGGTCCACGAACACCATGTACAGCCTCCCCGCCTCAATCCTCACCGTTTTCCAATAAAGCAGGACGAGGCGGAAAATCTGATCCATGGTGGACGTGTTTTTCCTGAAGCCAGCCTGGAGGGGAGTCAGGATTTCATTGGCCTCTACCCAGTCTAACAGGTGGTTCAGGACAAGGCGAGCGAATAGCTTTTGGGGGACGTCTATAAGGCTGATCGGCCTGTAGTTGGCTGGGAGCAGAGGAGAGCCCTTCTTATATATAGGGACAATCTCCGCCCCCAGCTAAGTACAGGGGATCTCCATACCTCCTAAGATGGCATTGAAGAGGATGTGGAGGTACGGGCCCCAGATCTCAGGGTGGTGTCTGAAAAGATCCCCAGGTAGTCTGTCTAGCCCAGGGGCCTTCCCCATCGCCAGTCTCTCTATAGCGCTCACCACCTCGCCAAGGGTAAATTCCAGGTCAGCTTCAGGAGAAGCAGAGCCCTCGAAGGCCACACCGTTAGCTAGTGGGGTGGTATCTTGATAAAGTGCCCCAAAATGGGCCTCCCAAACAGAGGAGGCAATATTAGGCTCCACTGCTGCTTTGGCTTCTCCTGTGCCAGTGTTCACCAGAGACCAGAATTTCCTAGAGTCTTTTTCTTCTAAAGCGTTAGAAAGGTCATGCCATCGGTTCCAGTCCCACTCCGACCTAGCCGTAGCCATTGCCGCTTTATAATCCCTCCTAAGTCCAGCAACCTTAACCTTATTAGAGCCTGCTTTTATTGTAGCAATTAGCTCAGTCTTGATCTTCTTGCATGAGGAGTTGTACCAAGTTGGGGTTCAAGTCTTTTTCCTGTGTGCTGCTACCACTGGATAAAAGACCTCAGCAAGACCTCCCACTAGTTCAGCATGAATTTGGGCCAATTCCTTGTTGTAGTCTGCGGGTCTAGGTTGTTCAATTAGATCGCCCACTTCTTTAAACCTAGGGAGTGCTATTTCATATATTTTGTTCATGCTACCTTCCGCATTTAACAGCTTCCCCCATTTTACTCGGCGCCTGTTAGAACTGGCTATTTCTGGTAGGCTAAGGCTGACGCCAAAGCCAGGCAGAAACCACCATTCTAGTCAGGGCAAGGAAGTCACACGCCAAGATAACCTCTGCTCACCCCCTTGGTAGCTTGGCACAAGCAGTAAGGCTAAACTCGGAGGCAATGTGTAAAGCATTTGCGCCAGCGCTCAACAGCAACAACATACTAGGCACACCACAGAAGAGACTCCACACAAGGTTATTATAAAAATAACTTTTGTATTGTAAAAACACATCAGATAAAATCACACATGTACATGGTGCCAACTGGCACGGGCAATATTCACAGGGATTATGTACACAAGATAGGGCCACAAGGGCCACTGTCATATTCAGATATAGCACTTCTAGATAAAATGTAGAATATCAAATCACTTCTAGAATAAATGTAACATAGAATAATAATCAAAGATAACCACCAGTAACCACTGGTAACAGGAACCAGGACCTTACTAGGACCACCTGTACTAAGAAAGAAGAACCACCTAAGTATCACACAGCATTAGGGGTCTAAGAAAGAATACATTACTCATGATGCAATAAACCTACATTCAGAGGAGTAGAAAAGACAACCACCTAAGAATAACCACATTTAGGGGCATAAACCAGAACACTTTACCCATGATGCATGAACACATTCAGAGGAGTAATAAGGAGAAACACATGATGACTAAACATTCAGAGGTGTTAAGAATAGAGCACATGATGCAATAAAATCACATTCAGGGGTGCAGCGCAAGAAGACACATGATGACTAAACATTCAGAGGTGCAGTGCATGGAAAGGAAGACACATAATGCATAAACATTCAGAGGTGCCATAACATAAGTCAATAGCGCAAAAACACACAGTAGGCAATTACTATTTAAAAGCATAGAAATCACATTGCGCCTACACTACATAAGCCACTACCTGTGGCAGTCCCTAGGCCAACTGGCCTTGTTGGGGCAAGGATGCCCTGTGTCCAATGTCAGGGCGCGCTGCCATGCAGCGCTAGTCCAAAGTACAAAAAAAAAGCCTAAACGTGGCAGGTGACCACAAAGTGCTGGGCACCTGGGCATCGCAATAAAATAAACTGCGACAGGGTCCTCACTGACCCTTGGGCGCAAACTGCGCCATGCTGGAGCCACACAGGCTCTGGGACACATATAGGCCCCTGGAGCCCTCTGGCTCTTCAAATCACGTAGGGCACCTCGATCCTCTCTGGGCCCTTAAAACAAATCTGCCCCCTTAGAGCCTCCATGGCTCTGAACACAACGATAGGGGCAAAGAGCCTCTCGGGGCTCTACACGCGTTCGGGCGACCCGCTGCCAACCGGGGCCGCCCTTGAAGCTCTCATGGCCCCCCCACGAACAAGGGGCACGAGCTCGCGCTGCTGGAGGGGCGGACACCGACAACGTGTCCCGGCGCCCCTCCTCTCTTCTGTCCCACTCACGGTGGAGTCCCCTACGGGGGACTCTAACTTCTTAAAAATGCCCCCAGGTGCTGGAGCGGCCCGCTGCCAAGTGGGGCCGCTCTTCGCAGTCACTGTGCCTTCAGCAGGCACCAACAGTGGCCCACGCGGAGCCCCCCAGCCCTTCAACTCACCGGGCTCTCCTGGGCGGGGCTCCTCCGGGCGGCGGCTTCTTCTTCTGTGCAGCGCGGGGCTCCTCTTCCATCACGGAGTCCCGCCTGCAAGCTCAGCTGCTCTCGGCCTTCGGGTCGGGGCTCTCCTCTTCTCCGGTCTCCCTCTCAATCACGGGAGACCGGCAACATCATCCAGGTCACCAGCAGGGCTCTCCCCAAGACACGGGAGTCCTGCTTACACCGGCGCCGCCATGCTCCTTCGTCGCCTCACTTCCGCCCCATGGCAGGCCCCGCCTTCGTCACGGCCGGGCCTGCCTGACTTCCGGTTTCGAGGGCCGCCAATGGCAGCGCGGCCCTCAGTGGGGAGGCGGGTGCAGCGCCTCGGATCGCCGGGCCGGCGGTGGTGATTCCACGAAGGTAATGCCGGGTGGGCTCCGGCTTCAAAATAGAAACGGACAAATAAGCGGCAAGTCCGCGGAAGCGCTCTTAAGCGCTATAATCCAAATACAGCGCGTTCCAAGCGCTACAGCCATATGAAGCGCTCATAAGCGCTAGGGACAACATCCAGCACTCCCCCAGCGCTACAAGGACCAAGAAGGGTTTAAAAATAAAGCGCTCCCAGGCGCACTCAGCAGCAAAGTCCTCCAGGCACTTCCAGGCTAGCATAAGCCTTGGCAAAAGCAAGCCAAAAGTCCTTCAGCAGTCCAGGACCTTAGCAGTCCTAGGAGAGGGAGCAGCATAGCCCCCAGCACACAAGAGTCCTCCAGGAAGTGCCGCAGGCAGGGGGACAGGCAGGAAGAGTCCCCCAGCAGTCCTCCAGGCATCCAGGGGCTGGGCAGCGCCCGCCCCTGGTAGATTCAAGTCAGAAACAAGAACATTTTGGAAGGGGATACAACCCCTTCTTATACAGTGCAAAACCTTTGAAGTCCTTTGAAGCAGGCAGTGTGAGAACCAGCTGGACTGGTTTAGAGGGAAGTCCCCTTCAGTATCAGGGACAGAGGTGTCAGTCGCCCAGCGGGAGGTGGAGCCAGCTTTGTAGTTACACAGGAACAGCCCTTCACTATCAGGTGCCATCTCCTCCCACTTCCCTGGCAGCAGATGCTGCCTTTCATCCATGGGCTGACTCAGACAACCTCCTGGGCTCTCCAGCCCCTGTCATCCTCAAACCAGACAGTCAATCCACAAGCAGGCCCATGCACTCTGGGCCAGGCTCACCAGCCAATCACACGCTAGCAACAACCTATACAAATATGCCAACTTCCAAAAGTAGTACTTCTAGACTAGACACAGTCATGTCGCATACATCATTTTGCGGCATTCACTCTCACGAGTTGATACATACCAAACTCGCCCCTGCACTCCCCACACATCAGGAACTACCATGGGCATACATACTCCCCATTCATTCCTATGGGAGGGCAGGTCACTCACCACACATACAGAGAGCTCATGCACTTTACACTGTACCCCAGTGAAAAAGTGCGCAGAGGCCTAAAATCACCAACACCAGGTTCCATAAATAGGCTAGGAAAACGCAAAAAGTCTAGGGGTGAACCTGCCTAATGGGCCGGGTCCACCACAACCCCCTTCCAGCCAAAACGCAGGGTAGACCAATCACACCACTGATGGGCTTCACTGCTTTGGGCGACAAAACCACGGACACGGCCTCGCACAGCAGGGACACCGTCCAGTTTTGCGCCACTCTGAACCTACATGGTTTCCTCCAAATAATAACTCTCTGACTCAACTAGGGTACCCCACTGGTACACACTAGTCATCCACAGCCAAGACCAGGCCATCCAAATCACAGGTCCTAACTAATCCACAGAGCGGGGGGTAGTAACCCCTGGCATACAATAGCCATTCTCCACTCTCTCTCTCAGTGTAGCTACAACTACCACTGATCCAACAACCTAGGGACCACACCCTCAGGCTGACCAGAGATCACGGGCAAGAATGCCCCACCCTACCTCTACTTCTGGGTTTCCGCACCCTCACAGAAAAGCACTTTACCAGAACACAATTCTCCTACCAGATCAGGACCTCACTCCATCACTGGTCTACCACCTGGGAACTATTCCACTTCTGAGGTACAAAGCACACAGCACAGTCCCTCTTCAAGCAGGTGGGGGGACACAGCACACAGCAAAGCCCCCTTTCCTCTACCTTGGTGGAAACAACAAACTGCAGGTGAGCCCCAGAACACACAGCAAGGGCAGCCCCCTCAGTCTCTTCAGCTGATCCACTTTGGCGGAGATTCCTCTTGACCTAGAAGTTTCCTAATCTCCCAACCTAAGATCTAAACCCTCAGGTTACACCGGGGTCAGAAGTAAGGACACCGTCCCTCTGCACCCCCTTCCAGTATCAGTATGTCTCAGGCTAGACAGAGCACACGCCAGCGGCGTATCAGCGACACACTTTCCTCCAGTACTCCTTCCAGGTCAGGCCACACCCCAACCCGGCTTTCCCCCCTCCTCGGGGAACGACCTCCAGAGGCCCCACAAATGGTCAAGCACTCTAGACGGTCAAATGCTCAGCGAGCCAGGACTTCTGCACCCTCCACTTAGGAGCGGTACTGCCCAACACTAGGACCGCCGGAGTTCTGGTTACAGACACTCCCCGTCCTCTAGACACAGGAAGATCCTCCTCAAATGACCTATGTACAGCTTAGGCCCCTGACCTGGCGCTCCCTTAAGGAACCCTCCAGGCCCTGAGACAGGGTTTCAGGCCAACGTGGGACACACCGTCCCACACTCACTCCGCCTCCACTGAGACAGGGCGTGAGCCCCTACACCCCTACCATACTACTGGGACCAAGCTGGGTTACACATGAACCTCTTCCCCTTTACAGGATCATCAGATACACAAGCCACTCCTTTTGGAACCACTCCCTAATGCCTCTGCAAGACATCTAGCACACCACCAGACATCCACCTTCCTGTCCAGTGCCTCTGCAGGACCTCCTGCACACCACCAGAGGTACACCTCTCATGCAAGCTCTTTAACAAAAAGAAAACTCACACCAACTCCTCCAGTTCAGCACATCACTCATTCGCACACTCCCCCCCCTCGGACTGGTAAGGCAGTTACTACCACCCCTGATCACTCAACCTGACCACACGTGACACAGGTACCAAACTCTGGGAGCGGGGAATGGGAATTAACACACTGGACACATTAAAGCTGCCACCACTGGATCCTACCACACTGGGGAATCCAGACACACACACTACACTCAGGGAACAACCACCCTCCTGAGCTAGTCATTTCTCCTCACACTCCCTCTCTTCCATCTACCCACACAGGGACAGGATTTGGGATTGGACACGGGACCCAGCGAGGGATTCCTAATCTATGGGAACCTCCCCCTCTAATGGCGTCCCGCCCTGTCACTTTCTCTCATCTGCCACTAAACATAAAGTGCAGAAACACATTTGAAAATGACACTCTTGAGGAAAAAAAATCAAAAACAATAATCCCAAACATGTGACTATCTGAAAAAAAAAATTGCAGAGTTTTGTAATGTAGCCAGTTGTCGCTATGGCACTGCGCAAACACATGTCCAAATCCGCACCGCTGACCAACAATGTTAGAACTGGCTATTTCTGGTAGGCTAAGGCTGACGCCAAAGCCAGGCAGAAACCACCATTCTAGTCAGGGCAAGGAAGTCACACGCCAAGATAACCTCTGCTCACCCCCTTGGTAGCTTGGCACAAGCAGTTAGGCTAAACTCGGAGGCAATGTGTAAAGCATTTGCGCCAGCGCTCAACAGCAACAACATACTAGGCACACCACAGAAGAGACTCCACACAAGGTTATTATAAAAATAACTTTTGTATTGTAAAAACACATCAGATAAAATCACACATGTACATGGTGCCAACTGGCACGGGCAATATTCACAGGGATTATGTACACAAGACAGGGCCACAAGGGCCACTGTCATATTCAGATATAGCACTTCTAGATAAAATGTAGAATATCAAATCACTTCTAGAATAAATGTAACATAGAATAATAATCAAAGATAACCACCAGTAACCACTGGTAACAGGAACCAGGACCTTACTAGGACCACCTGTACTAAGAAAGAAGAACCACCTAAGTATCACACAGCATTAGGGGTCTAAGAAAGAATACATTACTCATGATGCAATAAACCTACATTCAGAGGAGTAGAAAAGACAACCACCTAAGAATAACCACATTTAGGGGCATAAACCAGAACACTTTACCCATGATGCATGAACACATTCAGAGGAGTAATAAGGAGAAACACATGATGACTAAACATTCAGAGGTGTTAAGAATAGAGCACATGATGCAATAAAATCACATTCAGGGGTGCAGCGCAAGAAGACACATGATGACTAAACATTCAGAGGTGCAGTGCATGGAAAGGAAGACACATAATGCATAAACATTCAGAGGTGCCATAACATAAGTCAATAGCGCAAAAACACACAGTAGGCAATTACTATTTAAAAGCATAGAAATCACATTGCGCCTACACTACATAAGCCACTACCTGTGGCAGTCCCTAGGCCAACTGGCCTTGTTGGGGCAAGGATGCCCTATGTCCAATGTCAGGGCGCGCTGCCATGCAGCGCCAGTCCAAAGTACAAAAAAAAGCCTAAACGTGGCAGGTGACCACAAAGTGCTGGGCACCTGGGCATCGCAATAAAATAAACTGCGACAGGGTCCTCACTGACCCTTGGGCGCAAACTGCGCCATGCTGGAGCCACACAGGCTCTGGGACACATATAGGCCCCTGGAGCCCTCTGGCTCTTCAAATCACGTAGGGCACCTCGAGCCTCTCTGGGCCCGTAAAACAAATCTGCCCCCTTAGAGCCTCCATGGCTCTGAACACAACGATAGGGGCAAAGAGCCTCTCGGGGCTCTACACGCGTTGGGGCGACCCGCTGCCAACCGGGGCCGCCCTTGAAGCTCTCATGGCCCCCCCACGAACAAGGGGCACAAGCTCGCGCTGCTGGAGGGGCGGACACCGACAACGTGTCCCGGCGCCCCTCCTCTCTTCTGTCCCACTCACGGTGGAGTCCCCTACGGGGGACTCTAACTTCTTAAAAATGCCCCCAGGTGCTGGAGCGGCCCGCTGCCAAGTGGGGCCGCTCTTCGCAGTCACTGTGCCTTCAGCAGGCACCAACAGTGGCCCACGCGGAGCCCCCCAGCCCTTCAACTCACCGGGCTCTCCTGGGCGGGGCTCCTCCGGGCGGCGGCTTCTTCTTCTGTGCAGCGCGGGGCTCCTCTTCCATCACGGAGTCCCGCCTGCAAGCTCAGCTGCTCTCGGCCTTCGCGTCGGGGCTCTCCTCTTCTCCGGTCTCCCTCTCAATCACGGGAGACCGGCAACATCATCCAGGTCACCAGCAGGGCTCTCCCCAAGTCACGGGAGTCCTGCTTACACCGGCGCCGCCATGCTCCTTCGTCGCCTCACTTCCGCCCCATGGCAGGCCCCGCCTTCGTCACGGCCGGGCCTGCCTGACTTCCGGTTTCGAGGGCCGCCAATGGCAGCGCGGCCCTCAGTGGGGAGGCGGGTGCAGCGCCTCGGATCGCCGGGCCGGCGGCGGTGATTCCACGAAGGTAATGCCGGGTGGGCTCCGGCTTCAAAATAGAAACGGACAAATAAGCGGCAAGTCCGCGGAAGCGCTCTTAAGCGCTATAATCCAAATACAGCGCGTTCCAAGCGCTACAGCCATATGAAGCGCTCATAAGCGCTAGGGACAACATCCAGCACTCCCCCAGCGCTACAAGGACCAAGAAGGGTTTAAAAATAAAGCGCTCCCAGGCGCACTCAGCAGCAAAATCCTCCAGGCACTTCCAGGCTAGCATAAGCCTTGGCAAAAGCAAGCCAAAAGTCCTTCAGCAGTCCAGGACCTTAGCAGTCCTAGGAGAGGGAGCAGCATAGCCCCCAGCACACAAGAGTCCTCCAGGAAGTGCAGCAGGCAGGGGGACAGGCAGGAAGAGTCCCCCAGCAGTCCTCCAGGCATCCAGGGGCTGGGCAGCGCCCGCCCCTGGTAGATTCAAGTCAGAAACAAGAACATTTTGGAAGGGGATACAACCCCTTCTTATACAGTGCAAAACCTTTGAAGTCCTTTGAAGCAGGCAGTGTGAGAACCAGCTGGACTGGTTTAGAGGGAAGTCCCCTTCAGTATCAGGGACAGAGGTGTCAGTCGCCCAGCGGGAGGTGGAGCCAGCTTTGTAGTTACACAGGAACAGCCCTTCACTATCAGGTGCCATCTCCTCCCACTTCCCTGGCAGCAGATGCTGCCTTTCATCCATGGGCTGACTCAGACAACCTCCTGGGCTCTCCAGCCCCTGTCATCCTCAAACCAGACAGTCAATCCACAAGCAGGCCCATGCACTCTGGGCCAGGCTCACCAGCCAATCACACGCTAGCAACAACCTACACAAATATGCCAACTTCCAAAAGTAGTACTTCTAGACTAGACACAGTCATGTCGCATACATCATTTTGCGGCATTCACTCTCACGAGTTGATACATACCAAACTCGCCCCTGCACTCCCCACACATCAGGAACTACCATGGGCATACATACTCCCCATTCATTCCTATGGGAGGGCAGGTCACTCACCACACATACAGAGAGCTCATGCACTTTACACTGTACCCCAGTGAAAAAGTGCGCAGAGGCCTAAAATCACCAACACCAGGTTCCATAAATAGGCTAGGAAAACGCAAAAAGTCTAGGGGTGAACCTGCCTAATGGGCCGGGTCCAACAGCGCCTGTTTGAGGTGAGAACCAAGTTACCAGGCTCATCGCTAGAAATAGAAGCTGATGACCCAACTACAGGTGCGGGGTGTTGGATCTCCAGTAGGAGCGCATTGTGGTCACTATCTATTCTAGGTACCACCCTGAAATCCTGGACTTTGGGCCACATGCCAATGTCTATAAAAATGTAATCTAGCCTCGACTCATGGTCCTTCCTATTGAAGGTACACAATGAGGGGGTGTCGGACGGAGTACGTCCGTTGCAGGCCCTTATTGCGAAATTTAAAGTAAGGGTCAGGATTTGTACTGCAAGCGGGGACCAGGATTTAGGGTGGGGGGATAAGCATGGTGGAACTCCCCAGAAATCGTCCTCTATGGTGAGGGCGCCCTCCTTTAATCCTTCTAGGGGTTCAAAGTGGCAATTGAAGTCCTCACCCATCACTATCTTATGGTCACCTGACAATTGACCCAGAAAGATTAGATAAGTCTTCAAGAGTGGGTGATTCCATGGCCACAGCAACTGGACGAGAATAAACATTAATAATTGCCAAAGTTGTTGGGCCAGGCCACCTGAGCAGCACACATTGGATGTCCTGTGTGGCTAGCTACCCAAATCGCCAAACCACCCGAAGGCCTCCCCTTGCCACTCCACCTGGCCGGGATTTCAAAAATGTCATAACCCATTCTACTCAGGGGTTCCCTCGCCCACGTCTCCTGGAAGAGGCAGACATCACTGCCTCCTATCAAGAGATCCCAGTCAGTTGTGTGTACCTTGTTTACAATCCCCGCCACGTTCCATGAGAGGACCTTCAAACATTGAGTGCGAGCCCTAGAACCTGCCCCGTCAGATGTATTAGGTGCAATGTCCATAGGTGGATCGACAGTTTCCGGGACAGTTAGGGCAGCTGGTATGGGGATCGGAGCACACCCGGCTACAGATATTAAATTGGTACCCGGCATGCCCTGGGATAAAGTGGCTACATGGCCCCTGGGGCTTTCAGAAGTTAAAATGCTCCTTAAGGGGGGTTCCAGTTTCCGGGTGGTAATCTCACAAGCTGCTCTTGCCAACCCCTTGCTTGAGTATTCATTGACAGTATTTTGATATACCTGTGGGAACGCACCCTTTTTTGGTCAATCAACATGATCAAGACAGGAAAATCTGTTTGGATGCATGAAGTTACCATGAGTGGGGAAAACATTATGCTTGGGCCTGTATAGTGAGCCATCCACTGCAAAGCCCACTCTAGTGCAGCCATCGTCCCTCCTCATGGTTGAGTTACGTGTATTTGGATAAATGTAAGAGAGGGGGACCAATTCAATAGAGGTATTGCCAACGCTGCCAAGCCAGTTACAAATGTAGGGAGCAACCTGTGGGCTCCTAAAGCTGACAATTATACAGTCCCCCACACATTTCTTGGAAGTGAACCCGATCCATGGGACCCTTCTAACCATAAGAACATCTTCTTTTAAATTAGGTGGAAGTGGCCTGTGGATATTTAACCAACTGATTACCTTGTTGCGTAGGGAATCCTGCGGTTCCGTTACGCCACCGGTAAGCTCTGGTACCCCCATCAGGATCACGGTATAGGCTACTGCTTCAGGGGGCAAGTTTACTGCCCTACGCCTGATGTTAGGGCTAGTAGGGCAGTTAGTTGCCCCATTAGTTGGTCTCTCCTGACTAGATTGATTTGGTGGAGCAGGTTGTTTTGACCTCCTGGGAGCAGGTACCGGGGGCCTCGTCCTTTGAGATACTAGTGGTACAGGTTGGGGGACTGGTACAATGCTATTGTTAGAGGATTCCCCTGGCTGGGCTAATGGTACATTTGGAGCTTGGGTGGTTGTGACAGATAGAGAATGAATAATCCCAGCACTTAACCCAGGAGCCCTTTGTGAATTTACTCCTAACCCAGAATCAACACCATTATTCGTACTCTGTTTTTCTATGGCTGTCAGTCTGGCCTCTATTGAGTCCAGTTTGGCGGACAGGGGATTCAAGAGACTTTTAAAGATATCTGTGAGTGAACTAATAAGGAGGTCTGTGGTATTGGAGGGGACCCCGCCGAAGATGAAAGGCCCAGTATGCACAGGTAGGGGTGGGGCAGAAGGGGAGCTAAATGTTTCCATCCCATTTCTCGTGGGTGATGCACCAGGAGAGGCCACATTATCTGCATTATCAACATGAGTGGGCATTATTAGATCAACCTTAGCCCTTTTAGCGCCTTTAGGCATCCTTGTTCTCTTCCTTTTGGACGCAAGATCCCCTCTACTGCTCTTATGTTCTGTAGGTGCTACTGCAGGGCCCTCCCCCTGGGCCTCAGACTGTGCCAACTCAGCGTTAGGAGAGAGCTCTACAACCCCGGACAAGCGTAATGAGTCTCTGTCCCTGTGCGAAGTTGAAGTTGAAGGTGTCCTTAGTTGTTGAAGGACTGACTCTATGGTCTGATCAATGCTATCCATGAGAGATAGATGGGTAGCATCAAGCAATAGAGGTGTACTGGCATTAATAGAAGAGCCCGGGGAAGCCAGGGACAAGTTAACTGCACCCTCCTCAATTTGTTTTTCCAGTATATTGAGACCCTTATTGACCACGGAATTGGCTTTGGAGAGAAATTTGTCCATAGTACCTGAAACCACATGAGCAGCCTTGCTTCTGGATTCTCTGCTGGCCATTTTGAGCAGGGCCCCTTCGGGACAGGAACCAACCAGTAAAAGTAGACTGTAAAGGCAAGGCATCAGAGGGGTGGCCCGGTCCGGTCTCTACCGTCCTCTAACGGCCTAAAACGGCCCGCCCTTTGCCCGGGCTTAGCCTGGCGACCGCCCGCGCGCGTCCCGCGATGCGCGTCTAAGGGCGTGGTTCTATAGCCGCTGGCCTTGAGGGGCGTGGCCAGCCGGGAAGAGTCTCCAGGTGCGGCGTGTCAGCAGCCACCTCAATTCCTGGGACTCGCAGTCCCGCTGCTGCGCCGATGGTGGTGTCTCCGCCCTGCAGCCCACAAAGTCTCCTTCCAAAGTTAGGGCACTGAAGAGTTCTCCCTGCACACAAGCCTCGAACGGCGCCCGCGGAGCGGGGGGCGTGAGTCGCAGTTTTAACCTCACAGGGCGGGGGGCGTGGCCAGCCGGGAAGAGTGTCCAGGTGCGGCGTGTCAGCAGCCGCCTCAATTCCTGGGACTCGCAGTCCCGCTGCTGCGCCGATGGTGGTGTCTCCGCCCTGCAGCCCACAAAGTCTCCTTCCAAAGTTAGGGCACTCAAGAGTTCTCCCTGCACACAAGCCTCGAACGGCACTTGCGGAGCGGGGGCCGTGAGTCGCAGTTTTAACCTCACAGGGCGGGGGGCGTGGCCAGCCGGGAAGAGTGTCCAGGTGCGGCGTGTCAGCAGCCGCCTCAATTCCTGGGACTCGCAGTCCCGCTGCTGCGCCGATGGTGGTGTCTGCGCCCTGCAGCCCACAAAGTCTCCTTCCAAAGTTAGGGCACTGAAGAGTTCTCCCTGCACACAAGCCTCGAACGGTAACCTGTAACACTGATATATTGACAAGAGCTTGGTCTCTTATTATTTTATGGGAGATTACATATGGGGGACCAGGACAGAGCGTTCAGGTAAATAGTGGCCATTAATGAGTAGGAAAAACACAGTCACAAACCACATGAAGAGGAATATCATTGTAAGCACCATCCAGGTATATGTCCTGGTTCGGACTAGGTAAGTTTTGAACCAGGAGAGGAAAAGACTGGTACGTGTAGGGGGCTCTGCCACAGATGATGACGAGGAAGATGTGTCAGATGTAAAACTATTACGGTCCATACATTAACCACTGGAACCCAGCTGAAACAACAGGGGTTGTGCTGCATTAGATGGTTCAGGTATGGTACTCTAAAGAATGTCAATTATGACCTCAACTGGAGGAGAAGCATACTCAATATCTATAGTGGTGGATGAAGAAGGTAAAACAGGCAATAAATCAGTTATCGTTTCCATCTCCCCCTCCATTTTTTGGGGAGTAGTCGAAGAAACAGAAGCCATCAGATTCAGTGAAAGATCTCGGCGTGGAATGCTTGGAGGCCCGGAACGCGAAAGCATGAAATATCTACTGCTGCAACCTCCCCCTTAATCAAGGCAAGGCCCAGGTTCCCTGTTTACTCTGTCCTCTTGGTCCAGGGACCACATGAGTGTGACATGCTTAAACTACACACACTACAGAAAACATGCTCTCCCTCTTCCGACTTCATGTGTTCCATCCATATAATGGATAAACGTGTCCCAAAGGTATGGAGAACTGAAGTATTTGTAACAATAAAAACTATTTAATGTGACTCTGTTCACACATAAAAGACATGATAAATAGCACAGAAGAACACCAATCAAGAATTCAAGCAGTACTTGGTCCATGCTACAGACAAAAGAGGAGGAAGTGAAGCCAGTACTGGCTGCCTGTCAGAAATTGGGTTGCTGATTGACTGGGCTGTAAGTCCTGGTGAAGCAGCATCCACAATCCTAGTTAGGGTAAGGCACAAGAAAACCCCAAATTAACCCATTCTCACCCTTTGGCATCTTGGCACAAAGCAGTCAGGCTTAACTTAGAGGCAATGCTTCAAACCGTAAAACAGTGAAAACACCATGCAAAAAGATTCCATACCAGGTACAAAAATACAGCTTAATTTAATAAATAAAACAAGATCAAAATGACAAAACTCCAATTAGTAGAACCGGAGATATTACATTTCAAAGGTTTTACGTAAAATAGCCCCAAAAATAGTAAAGTGGTAACTGTGTTTATCTGGTTGCGCCGGCTTGGGACAGTGTCAAAAGTTCAGGCCGACCACGATGGAGCATGGGCCAGCTACAGGGACCCAGCTAGGCCAGCTGAACTAACGTACCTTAAATCCTAGATTCAGGAGTGTTGTGTGAATCCACCGCATTAAAGAAGTGTTGCTTAGTGGAAGCAATTTGTTCTTTCAAAGATTCAGCGATACTGCAGTGTGAGTTCGTGTTGCATCGGCCTGTCGGTGGGGCTTGCAATGCGAAGTCTGGTGTTGAGGATGCGAGGCGCCGCAGAAGAGAAGTGTTGAGTCTGATGAGCGGTAAAGCTGCTAATCATCGTCAAGGCTGCCATCGACGAAGGATGTGAGGAGTTTGCTCTGGAAAAAGCCTAGCATTGCAGTGGTTCCCACGGTGCTATGTCGGTCCCAAGATGCGGTACGTGCCGGTAATGTGAGTCTTTGCAACGGGTCCAATCCATTCAGCGGTGCTAATGCATCGGTTCTGCTTGGAATTGCACCCCACAGCAGAGGATGCGTGGGTTCTGATGGTCCACAGTAGGCAATGCACCTTAGGCCCACTTGTAAGGGTCCAGCACTGGAGTGGCACCACTTGGCAGGGTAGACTCACAGATGACAGACTCTATGTGCAGAAGCAGAGTTGTTGGATGTCTGTTATGTCCCTGAGACTTCAGATAAGGAGGACAGCCAACTAGCCCTTGGAGTCACTTTGGGTTCAAGTAGATGCAGGTCCAGTCCTTCTCACCCAGGCAAGTGGGCAGCAGGCCAGCACAGTACAGCACAGCAGGAGTCCAGCAAACTAGCAGTCCTTGTAACAGCACAGCAGTCCTTCTTGGCAGAGTATCCACAGGTCCAGAAGTGTACTGATGTGGTGGTGCCTGAGGTCCAGTACTTATACCCAGTGGTGCCTTTGAAGTTCTGGAGACTTTGAAGACTTGCCTTTGAAGCGCCCAGATGTCCTCCCTCCCTGCCCTGGCTCCAGACTCACTATAATGGGTATGCATCCCATGGTATGGGGACCGGACACAGCCTATTCAGGTGTCAGCGAGGCTGTACCCAGTTCCTCCCTCCCATCCTGCCAGGGATGGCCCATTGAGGCACACCTAAGCTCCCGTTGTGTGTCGCTGTCTAGGAGGAATACACAAAGCCCAACTGTCAAAAACACCCAGTAATGTGATCAGAGGCAGGCTACAGGTACCAAATAGCTAAAGTAAGAACATGACAGCTTTCTAAAAGTTAGTTTCAGAATTGCAATTCAAAATCTGACTTCACCATAAGTTTGGATTTGATTTTAAATTGTGTATTATGTTTCTCTTGATGTGCCTTTTATGGCTTTTATTTTGATTGATTGGAAATTGTGATTCCAGAGACACCTGACATAAAGGGATTATCTTTCCCAATTGGAAAATACACCTATAAATTGTTATAAGGTGATCCCAATGTTATCCTATAGGAGAGATAGACCTTCTAGTAGTCAAAAACAAATTTGAGAATTTTTTATTACCAGGACATGTAGAACTCAAAAGTACATGTCCTGCCTTTTTAAATACATTGCATCCTGCCCTTTGGGCTGTCGAGGACTTACCTTAGGGGTGACTTATATGTATAATTCTATTCTGCCATTCATATCCGGCTGAGGACTTGTTCTCAGCCCCATGTGAGGGCCTTCTCTTCTAATTATCTGCATAGGCCCTATTAGTACCTCCTGCTGAGAGAGGGTTCATGCCTCTGTGCTGCCCTCCATCTCCAGCCACAGGATTTGTTCCCAGGCCCATGTGAAGGTCCTCATTTCTAGATGTCTGCAGAGGCCCTCAAATGAGGATGACCAGAGACCTGGTGACTACCTCCTCCTGAAGTAAAAAGTCCAGGCGTACTTCCAAACCATGACAATTTGCTCTCCTCAGTGAATCAAAGGCAAAATGCCTCCTATCAACATATTTCAAAACACACTTACTCGAGTAAATTGTTCACAATCTTTGGAGTGCTCAAAATCTTTTCTGCCGCTGATGTGCTCTTTGTGCAGAAAATTCTTGCAAATTTTCCATGGCCTGTGAATTGTCTACAATTACCCCAGAAAATTGGCCCATCGATCCCTGCAGAGTGGATGGCTTTGCAGAGCAGTGCAATGTATAGAAAAGTAACGGCTTGTGAAGCGCCTAGTCCACAAAAGTAATCTTTTTGGCTTGTTGGTGCAACAAACGTGCAGGCTCAGTATGTCTTTATATTTTTGCGGACTCTAAAAATCGATTCATTTTGAAAAATCAAATTCTGCTTAATGCCGCCAAGTTGGCTGTCTTGGCACTTTGGGAAGCAGTCTGTTCTGCCAGTTTGATTTCTTTTTTTTTAATCTGCTGTCAGCCTTCAAGGAACTTTAGCCTGCCTGTGCCATGTTTACACTGGAATGGGAATCCTGGCTTTCTCACCCTACACAATAAATATTTTACTTCTGAAATATAGGATTTTTTTTTCAAGGGCAAATTAAACTGGGGGGGGGGATCCTGAATAAGCTAGGGATGAAAAATTAATTTCAAGACCTTGAGGAAGACGTGTGTTCAACATCATGGAAGTGAGTGTTCTACAATGGACAGCCGAAGGCATGATGGGAAGATGGAATGGGGTAGTACGTACAATTGAAAAAGAACTTCAGAAACGCCGCAACTGTTACTCCACAATTATAGCTTCTGTTCTTTAAAGACGTTCTCAACTCACTTTTAAAACCAACATTACTTTATGTGAACCTCATAATATGCTTTGTTGCAGACAACATGTGTTTTGCAAAATGTCTACTTTTTCAGGGCAAGCTTTCTACTGTATTCCCTTAATCATCTGCTTCATTAAGTGTGCCATTGTTGCCCTAGATGTATTTGTCCAAAATCTTTATTCCGTAGCAGGGAAGTCAGGTTTCCTACAGAGCCAACATTAAGATTAGAAGACCATTACACGGCTGACATTGAGATTAGAAAACCCCGAGTGATGGTGCTCGAGTGAGGAGGAGCCGCGTTCCAGTCGCCTGGCCACCAGTGCATGCTGGGAGAAATCCTTGGCGATGCTCGGTGCTCGGCACACCCTGTGCAACGAGGAGAGAGCAGGTTGCAGGCAGCGGAACGAGTTGTATGATCTGCCCAATATCGGCGCTTCAAGCCGCGAGATAGCAATACAGCAGCGGATTAGAACATCGAGCAGAACTGAGCTGGAGCCGAACTGCAGGGCGAAGAACCTGGTTACCAACCCCCCGACACGGACGCTTTACCCCGCCCGATCGAGGTGCCTCGCGGAGAAGCTCCTTTTCAACCACTATCCATTTTGCCAGCATAAGCTGATCAGCGCCGCTTTTTCAGTGTTAGCGGCCGTCGGAGCCAATTCTCCCGAGCTGAGGCGGAGGTCTGGTCGTATAACCCACCGCTATTGGGACCTTCTAACTGCTGGCAAAATGCCCACGAGGGGTCAAAAATCCAAGATTAAAGCAATAGCGCCACAAATGGAGCTGGAGAAGGAGAGCGAAAATTCTACCCAGCAGCAGCAGCAACAACAGCAGAAAGGTAAGAGAGACTTGGGGGTTATCAGAAAGACTGCCAAGACTAATTCTGTTACAGGTGCAGGCAGCTCCCCCTCCATTAGCCTCCATTTTCCTGTGTTCAAGCCGGCTAACTCAATCAACTAGAAGGGGGGGGCTGATGGAAACGATAAGATCACACCCACTTCTAACCCCCAAGTACCCTCTCCAGATCCTGAAATATCTACCCCAAGTGGGGTGCAGACAACACCCATAGTTATTAGGGAGAGTGATAACCGGCCTACGTAAACCGGCCCTAGCGAAACCTCAAGTTTGAACCCTGGTCAGGTGTCCGGTGAGGGAGAAGATATCAGCGCAGGGCTTATTCAGCCTCCAGGCTCTGAACCCAACACAGAAAATTTTTACTCGGTCACTGACGGATCACTCTCGGAATCAGGCTCTTGTAGAGAGAAGACCTCATCTGCAGAAGTGCAGTCAGAAGATAACGAGTCTGAGGAAGAAAGCCTCCCTAATAAAGCTTCTGAACCCGATACCGTACTAAGGAAAAGACACTCCAGCTTAAGGGAGCTCACCACATTTCACTGAGTCTACTTGCTCCTAGTGATGACCACAGACCCTCCAGCGTATCTAATGCATCCAATACCACCTCACTCCAGATGGCGAAAATCCTACCCTGGTATTCATACTAAATTCAATCAAGGCATTCCAGGAAGAGGTACGGTCTGACAATCTGACCGCTAAGATTGCTTCCAAAAAACTCCAAAGCGGGATGAGAAAACTTAATAAGGCTTGCACAGACATTGGCGATAGGCTAACTATGGTTGAAACCAGGACTGAGATTCTAGAAGGGGAGGTCGCAGAGGCAAAGGAACAATGGACCTCACACGAATCATGCCTGGCAGACCTAATGACTAAGCTGGTGGACCAAGAAAATCGGCAGCGCGCAACAAGCTGCGACTTCTAGGAATTCCGGAGGGAGTTGAGGGGGAGGACCCTAGAGGTTACATAGTAAAGCTCTTGCAAGCTGCTTTTCCCTCAGAAACTGCCTGGAGCTGGGACTTCCAGCGAGCGCACAGGTTCCCCTTCAACTTGAAGCATAAAATGGGCGTTGGCAACCTCAACGACAAACCGAGGGTCTTCCCGGTATTCTTCGGAAACTTTCTTTTGAGTCAATTGGTCTATGATAAAGCGTACCCAATGTACAGAAAGAAGCTAATGGGGTCAACTTTTTCGCTAAACCGGATTTCTGCCATGCAACGGTGGAGCGCAGATGGAGACTACGGCAACTGATAACCCCGTTCCAACAATTAAGCGCCCAGGTCTATTTATTGAACCCTGCCAGTTCAAAAGTAACTATCGAAGGAAAAACGAGGGTCTTTCTATCTGAAATCAAGGCCGAAGAATTTCTAAAAGACGTTAAAGATATAAGACGGAAGAATTGAATTGAAACTCTAAGATTGTTTGGTTAGGATACACCGGTAGCTAAGCCACTAAGACATTGGCACATGGGACGTTTCTAATGGGCTTTTGTAAGAATAACCAGGGATTACACATTTCATTACTTTGTTTTTGCAGATATGGCTGGGTGGCTGGGTCTCACTCGTGATCACTATCAAAACAAGTCATCTCGACTGCTCAATCAGGGAGGGGGGTGGGGGGGGGGCACCCAAGAGAAACAGGGACACTAAGAGCACTAATGGCACAAAAGGCACGGAGGATATAAAAACACAGGGGGCGGCATGCTATAAAATACACTTCAGGAAAGTCTTACGCAAGCAAAGGGGATCGAGAATTGGCAGGATCTTATAGGGATTGAAACAAATACTAAGATAGGATGACACAGTTATGCAAAATAAAAATTTTGTCCAGCAATATATGTGGCTTAAATGATCAGGCTAAAAGGCTGAAGGTGGCACACGGTTTACGCTCACTTGGTCCGGATCTGATATGTCTTCAGGAAACACATGTGGTGGGGACACAGAAACATCTTCTTTCCTCGCTGGGCTTCAAGGTAGTAGCTGCCACCACACAGGGAGCCAAGATAAAAGGAGTAGCAATACTCGCTAGTCACAGACTCAAAGTGCAGGTGGATAGAGTAAAGACAGACCCTTTACGTAGATGGGCTATTGTAGGATGCACTCTTGAATTAAACTGCAAGTTTACACTATGCTCAATATATGGTAGTAACTTAGATGAGCAAGGGATCCTAGATTGGGTATCAGGGGAGCTAGCCCACTGGCAAACGCCCATAATATTGTGCGGCGATCTGAACTTAAATCTACCCGTGGGCTGGAGCTCAAACAAGGACTGGAGATATTCGGGGAGGAAGCCAAGGGTGTTTCAATCTCTACTGAATTTACTAGAGACTCATGGCTTACGGGATGTCTGGTCTGAGCTAAGACCTAAACAGGAGGGGTTCACGTTTTTCTCAGCTCCTCACGTAAAACTCACAAGAATAGATTACTTCTTTATCTCGTAATCACTGGGTAGCTCTTCTAGTATAGACATAGTACCCAGATTTATGTCAGACCACCATCCACTAATATTGCATCTGGATGGCCTAAAAATTGAAAACAAGAGTACAACCTGGTCCTTTGAGAAAGCACTGCTATACGATATCAAATATCAGACACACATGAAGAAGTGGATAGAGGAGTTCTTGGAGATAAACTTAGACTCCGCTCCTTTGATGGTGGTTTGGGACGCTTTCAAGTCCGGGGTCAGGGGGGAGACTTTGAGTTTTTCTGTCAGGAGAAACAAAGTTGAGAGGATACAGGTTTAGGAATTACAGGAGAAACTAGGGGTAGAAGAAACCAGGCTAGTGCAGGCAATAAAAGCAGGAGGGAATGTCGAAGAAATCCAACATGCAGTCGCTGTTATAAAAACCGAGATTGCCTAAATTTTTGCTGAAAGAATTGTGTCCAAATGGGAAACAACAAAATGGAAACTGTATGAATGTGGGGAACATGTCGGACATCAATTGGCACTAACGATTAGACAACAAACGACATTAAACGCAATAGCGGAAATTAAGACAATCGCGGGGGGCTGACTAAGGATCCCACCGAAATACTTAAGGCTTTCAAAGAGTACTATAGTAAATTGTACACTGAGGAGGATGTCAGGCCCGTAGATGATCGGAGCTTGAATGCTGCAGACTATTTAGACTCTATAGATACACCAAAATTAAACTAAATTGAACAAGAGAAGCTAGAATTCTCTCCTACCTGGGAGGAGATACATAACGCGATCAAAAGTCTTCCAGACGGAAAGGCGGCCGGCCTTGACTCTATCCCTGCTGAATTTGATAAAATCTTTGAAATTCAGATTAAGGAGATATTCTCTTTAGTAGTAGGGTCAATATTCGGAGGCACGTCACCACCTGCTTCTTGGTCACGTGCGAAAATGATCATCTTTGCTAAAAAGGAAAAATCACCTCTAGAAATGGCATCTTATAGACCGATCACTCTAATTGACACTGACTCAAAAATATTCTCCAAAATATTAGCCAACAGGATCTCACAAAACATCCAGAAATTAGTCTCTAACTGGCAGCATGGGTTTATTTCCAACAAAGGTACCACAGAACATGTCAGGAGGGCAATTATGTTAATGGATGCAGCAAAGGTAACAGGGGACCCGATTGCTTTAATACTATTAGATGCTGAGAAAGCATTCAATCGGGTCTCCTGGTTATTTTTGTGGGAGATACTGAAAAGGTCAGGCTTTGGCCCGAATATGCTACAGGCAATTCAGGCATTATACCAAACACCCAGGGCCCAAATCATGATCAATGGAAATTTGACCAATCCAATTACCATCACTCAGGGCACCCGGCAGGGCTGTCCATGTTCCCCTTTGCTGTTTGCACTGTACATAAACCCACTTATCACAAACATTTGAGCAAACCCTGAGATTAGGCCAGATGTCAGGCAAGGGGTAGAAACTAAAATCATGGCATATGCGGATGACCTGGCAATAATTACTCCCGATCCCGAGAAGTCCATCAGGGCCCTGGAATTTGAGACACAGGAATTTGGAGAGATATCTGGCTACTCACTAATTAGAACAAAAACCCAGATAATTATAAATGAAAACATAAGCTGATCCAGCCCCCTAGTAGTTACAAAGGCCAAGTATTTGGGGGTAAGCATCACTGCAAATCTAGACGCAATAGTGGGTAACAACCTAAACCCACTTGCCAAGGATACTAAAAAAGCATTAAAAAGAATTGATAATCTACACCTCACAATAGTCGGCCGGAGCAAGGTAATAAAGATGACTTACTTTCCAAAACTACTGTACTTTCTTAGAACTATCCCTCTGGAATTCAGTGATGCTGTCCTCCAGCTATTTGAGCAAATTTTCAGCCAGTTCATATGGTCTTATTCTAACATAAGAAGGTCTTACAAATGGCTATCTTTACCAAAAGAAAGAGGTGGTTGGGCGCTACCGAATCTTAAACTCTACTACTGGGCTGTCGTTTTGCAGTATAGCCCTTCGTTACTGCTTGATTACGACGTACAGTCCGTCGCAGATCTCCCATCTCCTTACATAGCTTTAATTGGAGTGAATGCTCGAGGAATACTCTGGAGACAACTCGAATTCGGCTACTTTAAGCGGCTGCGGTTCAAGTCTTTAATAAATATTTACCGGGTTTTTACCAAAGTACGAAAACTGGTAGGGCTAGGTAGACTAAATTACTACACTCCAATTAAAGATAATGCAATACTTCCTGCAATTTTTAAAGGATCATATCTTTATAAATGGTACAACACGGGCGTTATCAAATTGGGCGATCTGATTAATCAGGAAGGCGTTCGGACCTTTCAGGACATTAAAATACGGTTTCAGATAGAAGAGAGACAAATATTTCAATACTATGCGATTAAAAGTTTCTTGGATCACAAGACCGGTGGACCGGCTGGATTCAAGAAAAATGATATCATGGATAGACTGCGCTCAAATAATCTGCCTAGGATAGGAACTATCTACTCCAGTTTTAATGATAAAATGCCCAATGATTTAGAAAGGATTGGGCTGAAATGGCAAACAAAACTGAATATGGAATCAAATATTTTCACCTATGCTCTGGATCTGTCCCAAAAGTGTTTACTTTCCACTAAACTGCAGGCACAGTTTTATAAAACAGCTTTTTTCTTATACATTACACCGGGCAGGATAGCTAAATGGGGGAATGGGGCGGGGACTGTATGCCCTCGATGTCAAGAATATTCAGCAGATCAGACGCATATGTTTGCCACCTGTACAAAACTTAATCCACTCATTCAGCAAATTTAATTCTTTGTAGGGGCGGTTTTAGAGCAAAGGATACAATTCACCCTTGCTGAATTACTGTTAGGGTATGACGGCAGCACTAGACCAGGGAGACCATTTATCTTTGTAGCTATGACTATTTACAGAATTTGTATCGCAGCACACTGGAAAGACCCTAACCCGCCCTCATTTACACAGTGGCAGGCCAGACTACTGGCGACTTATAAACTGAAAAAGGCAATTTATGCAAAAAGAGAGAAAAAAGCTAGGAAAAAGGGCCTCGCGCTCTGGGAACAGCTAGAGAAATGGGCAGATGGTACACAAAGCTGAATTAAGCAGCATGCTGGCAAAACTGTTCTTTTCTTCTACCTGCTTTGGAGCATTATGTAGTAGCTTGGCATTAGGAAATGTTTGCTTTTCTCCCTTTTTTTTTTTTCTCTTTTCTTTACTCACTACCTTTAAATTTTCTCCCGTTCATTGTTTGTAAACATAAGAGGGAACGATTGTAAGCAAATGTTGCGAGTTGGTGCCGGGGGGGGGGGGGGAGGGGGGGTCCTGTCAGAAGTGGAGCAAAAGTATAATCTGTATATTGTTTATCATTGAATAAAAAAATAAAATTTTAAAAAAAAGAGATTAGAAAACCCCTACAGGGCTGATGTTGAGATTAGAAAACCCCAACAGAGCCAACATTGATAATAGGAGACCCCCACAGAGCCAAAATTGAGATTAGGAGACCATCCTATAGAGCAATTATTAAGATTAGGATGCCCCCTACAGAGTCAACATTGAGAATAGGAGATCCCTTCAGAGAGGACACTAAGGTTAGGAGACACCTACAGTACAGAGCTGACACTGAGCAAGTAGACACCATTAGAGCCGACACGGAGGCTAGCAGGCCCGATAGAGCTAGCATGAAGAATTGGAGATTTCCCAGCATAACCTACATTGAGATTGAAAACCCCCTCCAGAGCCGACATTGAGAATAGGAGGTCTCTATAGAGCCGACACTGAGGTTAGGAGACACCTACAGTACAGCGCTGACACTGAGGCTAGAAGATACCTACAGAGCTGATACTGAGGCTAGCAAACCTTTATAGAGACAACATTAATAATAGGAGATCTCCAAGGAGCCTACATTGAGAATAGGAGATCTCTACAGAGCCAACACTAAGGCTAAGAGATTCATACAAAGTTGACACTGAGGCTAGCAGACCCCTATAGAGCTAGCATTGAGATTAGGAGACCTTCTCCAGAGTGTACATTTGGATTAGAAGACCCCAACAGAGCCAATATTGATAATTGGAGATGTCCTACATAGCCGACACTCAGACTAGGACAGCTCTACAGAGCCGGCTGAGGCTATTGATACCTACAGGGTTGACACTGAGGCTAACAGACCCCTATAGAGCCAGTATTCAGAATAGGAGACCCCCTACAGAGCCACCATTGATAATAGGTCACCCCTTATAGATCTAGCATTGAGACTCCATCCAAGGTACAATTTGAGATTGGAGACCCCTATAGAGCCAGCATTGAATCAGAAAATCCCTACAGAGGCAACAGTGAAACTAGGAGACCTCTTTTGAGGCAGAATTGAGATTAGGAACCCCTTCAGAAGTGATACTGAGCATATCAGGGATCTACAGAGCCGGCGTTGAGGCTAGGAGACACCTACAGACCTAGCATTCAGAATAGGATACTCCCCACAGAGCCACTATGGGGATTAGGAGACCCTCTACAGAGCCAGCATTAAAAATAGCAAAACCCCTACAGAGCCAACATTGAGAACAAGAGATCCTGAGAGAGCTGGCACTAAGGTTAGGTAACATCTACAGTCGACAGCTGACACTGAGGTTAGGAGACACCTACAGAGCTGACAGTAGAATTACCAGACCCCTATAGATCCAGCACGGAGAATGGGAGACCCCCTACAGCGCCTACATTAAGATCAGAAATCCCATAGAGAGCCCACAATGGAAGGCCCCCAAAAAAGCCAAAATTGAGATTTGAAGACCCCTACAGAGCCAACATTGAGATTAGAAATATCCACCGAGCCAACATTGAGATTAGAAGACCCCTAGAGAGCAGGCATTGAGAATAGTAGATATCTACATAGTTGACACTGAGGCGAGCAGATACCTACAGCTGGCACTGAGGCTAGCTGATCCCTATAGAGCCAGGATTGAGAATAGGAGACCCCCTCCAAAGCCTACACTGACTTTAGAAACCCCTCACCTTCGAAACCCCTCATAGAGCCTACATTGAGAATAAGACACCCCATACAGAGCCTACATTAAGATTATAAGACCCATACAGAGTCTACTTTGAGATTAGAAGACCCCTACAAAGTCGATATTGAGATTAGAAGATGCTACAGGGCAAACATG
Organism: Lissotriton vulgaris; assembly: GCF_964263255.1. Classification (NCBI taxonomy): domain Eukaryota; kingdom Metazoa; phylum Chordata; class Amphibia; order Caudata; family Salamandridae; genus Lissotriton; species Lissotriton vulgaris. Next base: position 1,352,612,167 of record NC_141695.1, read on the forward strand.
GGGATTAGAAGACCCCTACAGAGCTTACATTGAGAATAAGACTTCTCTACACTGAGCCTAGGACATACCTCCAGAGCTTACACTGAGGCTAGGAGATATCTACAGAGCTGACACTGAAGCTAGGAGACCCATACAGAGGCAACGTTGACATCATAAGACCCCTACAGAACAACATTGAAAATCGTAGATCCACCCCCAGAGCGTACATTGAGATTAGAAGGACCCCCCGCCACTGAGCCAAAATTGAGACTAGAAGACCACCTATGGAACCTATATTGAGATCAGAAGACCCCCCCTACAGAGCTGCTATGAAACTAGGATAATTCTACTGAGGCAGAACTGCTGTTAGGAACTCCTTCTGAACTGATACTGAGGCTAGCAGGTGCCTTCAGAGCCGACTTTGAGGCCAGGAGACCTCTATAGAGCTGACATTGGGATTAGAAGGCCCCTATACAGCCAGCAATGAGAGTAGGGGAACCCCTACAAAGCTGACGGGGAGTCAAGGAGGACCCTACAGAGGCAGAACTGAAACTACAAGACCCTACACAACCAATAGTAAGAATGTCAGACACCTAGAAAGCCAACATTGAGATTTGAAGACCCTCTAAAGAGCTAGTACTGAGACCTGGAGACCGCCGATAGCGCAACACTGAGGTCCATGATACTCCACCAGAAGCAAAGGTGAGATAAGGGAACACCAACTGAGCCCACATTGAGAATAGGAGACCCTCAGAGTGGGCAGAGGCTGGACATTGTTTGAGATCAGAGACCTAGAACACACTGCGCTGGGACCAAAACTAGGGGACCCCTGGAAGAGGATACGTCCTATGCTCGGTTCGTGCAGGTCTCTGGTCTGAGCCAGAGGGTATCCTATCTGGGAGTCTCCTGGTCTTGGTCTCAGCTCATTGTGTTCTAGGTCAATGGTGAGAGGCTACACCTTGAATCACTGCCTCAAACCAATGACCTTGAACCAACAGAGCTGACTTCAAGACTAAGAGACCCTGAGAGAGGATGCCCACTGGCTCGGACCCGAGAGCTGGAACACACAAGCAGAAACTGAGATGAGGAGACACCTAGAGTGATACAGCCTGGCTCAAACCTGAAACTTGGAACCAATCGAGCTGAGACTTAGTCTAGGAGACCCTTAGAGAGGATACACCATGGCCTAGACAAGAAACCTGGAACACACTGATCTGAGACTGAGACCAGGAGACCACTACACAGGATGGATCCTAGCTCGGACCAGAGACCTGGAGCACTATGAGTGGAGACCAAGACTAGAAGGCCCCTAGAGAGGATACCCCCTGGTTCGGACCAGAGAACTGATACCAACTAAACTCAGACCAAGATTAGTAGACTCCTATAGAGCATACCCCAGCTTGGATCCGAGACCAGGAAGCAAGCAAGATGAGACTGAGGCTAGGAGACCCCTAGAGAGAATGTATACCAGTGCAGACCAGAGTCTTGGAACACATTGAGTGTTGTACCTGATACACTCAAGTGATCTATGCACGTATGTCAGGTAATCTATGCAGATATGTTAGCCTCTATTAATAATACTGTAAGTAGGTTTTATTTATATTTGTACTTCATTGTTATCATTGCTTATGCAGAGTGAGCGCTTGCTGGGTTAAATATTCTGATGTAGAGTGTTTTCACTTGAACTAGAGGAGTTCTGGGCTCATGCTGCTTTCGGTGTTGATTGGCTCAGTTACAACTGAGTGGCCCATGCAGGAAGAACACTGGTTGTGGGCTCCCTATTGTGGGCTCCCTATTTATGAAACACTGGAACTTGAAAAAAAAATAAAGTTTTATATTTTACCTGTTTGAAGTCTCTTTTCAACATTTGGCGATGAGCTGTGGAGTTATTGAGGAGTGAAGATTCAGGGAGCCTGCACCAGACATTAATTACAGTTGCCTACTTTCAGGCAACTCGGACACAGTGTCGCCATTTATTGCAGCATCTATTTCTGTTGGCGGGGAGTTTTGCAACCTTTCTTGTTGACGCTCTCTCATTTATCCGTCCCAATTGCTGCATCTGTCTTTCGTGCAGTCACTCACGCACACACATTGGAGCGTGACGGCCTTTCAGCAACTGTTTCCGCATGCGGATTGGTATGTACTTGTACAAAAGATAACAAGTGCTTCCCCACGTCTCTGTCTCAAGACGCCATCCCGCTTTATATGCCCGGCGACATTTTAGATTGGGAAATACATTTTTCTCAAACTGTTGTGACAAAAAATCATAAAATAGCACCATACAGAGCAGTCTTGATAGGAACCAAGTTAGACAAACATGTGACACAAACATACATATACGTTTTTATGTATGTGTCATATGTTTGTCTAACTTGGTTCCTATCACTACTTGTTACAAATCATAAATTCATGCATGCTAGTATTGCATGACTCTACAAGTACTATACAAGACTGCTATATATGAGGCCTTTTATGATTTCTTGTCTTCCTCCCCCAGGTCAGTGATTTTACATTCTGCAGGTACACTTATAAGGTACTTAGTATTTGGACACTACTTGTTGCATCCTTGGTCCTATTCAATGTGTAGATTAGTTATAAAATTCATGGTCCTGAAGAATTGCCCTAGATCACATCTTGACTAATTGACGGCATGAAACATGTTGACCTTATAAGTCACCAGGCATTATTGTCCCCACTGGTGACATCACGTTTTAAAATAAGTCAGGCATACTCATCAATTAAAATTTGATTTGAGACTTGCCTAGCCTTTTGCAAGTCACTAATCACTACATCGACAACTACGCTTCCTCAATCTACACAAAGGGCCTTCAACTTGCACTTTATATCAAGGCTTTGGAAAAAGATCTCCAATAAAGAGCCCCCTTGAGGGTGCCCATCAGGCATTGTAGTGACCGCCCGACGAGGGGCAAGCCCGATGGTTAAGCATGACACCCGCAAAGGTGTGTGAGGGCCCGATTTCCAAAAAGGAACTACTCAGCTTGTTGTGGCTCCTTTTCTCTGACCTACTCCCCTTTGTCCTTTATCCCCTGCAGGAACTGCAACAAAGTTTCCTAATGTACTTGGCACATATTTTTAAAGGAGGCTCTGTTTATGTTTATTTTCTGAGTTTGAAGCACTTTGAAATTCTAACTCACATTGCAACATGACTACAATGGCTTCAACAGCTTTTGGGCAAATCACTAAATTTTTCCAAAATCCAGGAAAACCAGCTTTTAAATCGATGGTGTGCATGGTTATGATCTTTTGAAAACTTTTAAAATGCTGTTGGTGCTGGTGAATTTGAACCAAAGAGCAAACCTGCAATTTTATTCAGTCAATTAGGCCATAATGGCCAACACATTTTTGACTATTTACCAAAAGCTGTTTCGTCAGTGGTGGCTGGTATTTAACGGCGGTGGGAATGAAAAAAAAGAAAAACTTACCTCTGTGCTGCCGCTTCCCGGTCCTCGTCTTCGCTTGCTTCCAGGACTCCAGGGCAGGAAGCAAGAAGCACCCGGCTTCCAGGCTCCCCATAGCCATTCACAATGCTGCAATGAAAAGCTGTGATTGGTCTGAGCGTTGTGGTTTGTTGCTCAGCCAGGTAATGGGAGCCTGGGCATGTTCCCACCAAGGCTGTATTACAGCCTGGGTGGATAACATTTAAAGTGCGCATGGTGGTTTGGCCAACCCGAGACGGCTATCCAAAAGCCTCATGCACACTTGGAGTGGGCAAACCTCTCCTCCCTTGCCCTGCTCTGTGAGCAGAGCAGGCCCACCCCTACCCAGCTGAGAAAGGACGAAAACATTAAATGATAATAACAATGAGTTATTATCATTTCAAATTTTGACCTTCTCAGTGGGGTGACGCTCCTCCGCCTTAGCAGAGGAGCTGTCCCTGTATTGCACCATCTGGGGAATCTGCAATTTAGGATTTAGGATTAATACCAAGGTTTATCTGCGATAAAAATCGCCGCAGCTCAGCGGTAAATTTTTGTCTATAACCAAGCAATAGCGATAATTATCGCTATTACTTGGTAATATGCCCCTTGTTTTTTGTCCAGGCCCGTTCCTTCTCTTTACACCCTACTCCATAATAAAAGAATAGTCATGTTTTTCTGTGAAATTGCCATCTGTGAGCTACAGGGCAGAAGCAACCGAGAGTCTGAAGAGCAGGTGGAAAAGTGGAGTACAGAAAAGATCGCTGTTATCCATGTAAAAGATGTGAAAGGTGATGGTGTACAAACTCCAAAATGATTTTGATGAGGTCCCAATGAGCAGTGTATACATTACTGTAGATATGCAGAGGTCACATGTTTCCGCTGTGGGTATTAAATAAACGTTGCCTGCGCTTTCCTGCCAGCCCTAAACATTGTTTTAATGGCAGGCAGGAAAAGGGGCGTTATTGCAGTGAAAGGAAAGGGTGGAGGACAGTCAAGACAGTGCAAGGCCCGTTTTCAGGACAGTTTTTGTTTATGTGATATTTATATCCTTGAACATAGATGACTAGTTACTTACTTAAATGCCGCATTTTTTGCCGACTAGACACACCTCAGAGCAATTTCACCAGCATTTCCAAATCAGCATTTCATCTATGGGGGGCGACTCACAAAAGCATTTATGAGTAAAAGTGCAGGGGTACTCTTGCGAGCTTCTGTGAATTGGCCCAATCTAAAATACGAGAATATTAGGACCGTGTTCATATACATTTAGGAACAATAGAAAAGGCGGTCCCTATTTAGTACTTTGGAGGGAAGGGATTTAGACGTTTCAGGGCAGAGTCACAAACGCATGTAACAGTTCCTCAAAAAGAATTTCCGTAGTAACACTTCCCATACTCTTTAGTGAATCCGCACCAACATGCCTGAAATCTTAAAACAATCTTGCAGGTGCGTACTTTTAATACATTATTATTATCCCAAAGGGCCAAAGTAAAGTAGTTTAAAAAGTCAATTCATCTAAGTGCGTGATGTGGTATCACATTTACAGGTCCTCTCGTAGCCTACATGACTCTGGGGGAACGCGCGGGGGGGGGAACCGGGGGTCGCGGGTATTTAAATACAATACAAACAAATAAACTAAAACTAAACGTACCAGGATGAGGCATCTCCTCCGACAGTCCTGCGTCACATCACGTCTCCCAGTCCAAGTGACGAATCGTAGGACTGGATGCGACTGGGGGCAGTATCCTGCCATTTGACAGGGCATGGGGCGACTGTATGTCACCGCCCGAGCAGGAGCCCATCTGCAGACTCCTGCACTACACTAGGCATGTGCAGCATGCCTAATATAATATCAATGGAGTGGCCGTGCTAAATAAAAAGCGCCCCGCGCAGATGAGCAGTAGAAGGCCACTTCTCTGGACTCCTGCTGCTCTCGCCTGCATGCATGCACTGTGCGTAATTGTTGAATGACGCATGCACACTTGATACTGTGAAGCAGCTGCCAGCACAGGCCGGAAAAGTAAACAGACAAATGAATTGCGTCTGCCGTCTGCTTACATTTCTTGCTGCCCATCAACGTTACAGTTTGTCTTGTTGATTGTGCCAAGTGGGACGCTTCCCCGACGCCCCTAATTGACCAGCCACCACTGGGACTGGCCCATGGCTTCCTACGTTCCTAGATCAGACGTGGGACAGCTAGATGAAACCACATTTGGTGGCACCGACATTTCCCAAATCTAGTCCTAAAAAATGAACATCTGATCTAACTAATGGTAAGGCAAACAGGGATACCAAACACTTGTTTCACCCAATGACATTAGTTGTATTTACAAATAAACAGTAAAAGAAATAGGCACTCACTCATTTTTATTATGTTTCTTATATAGCGCCAGAATCAACCCCCGAAGGGGTATCTCCGCGCTTGCCTTGGGAACCCGTCCTGGCTTTTCCCTGTGAGATAGCCCCTTGCAGGGCATCCTCAAGGTGAAAGCCAGGCATCCCACCGCAGGGGGGGGGCCGTTGTGGAGATTAAGCAAGCTTAATGCCCAGAGTTGCAGAGTGTGAACCCATGATTAGGTCAGGCACCGAAGCGAGAATTATCGAGTCCATGGACATTTGAGCTCAAGACCCTGCCGCGTCGGGAATTGAACCCTGGTCCCGGGTCTGACCTCTGCTTCAGGGTCTGCCTGCTCTAACCAGTGAGCCACACTTCTCAACATCGGTTGTTCCTTATCTAGTAAAGGAGTTTTGTGGCAGCGTGGAAAGGCCCAGGAATGTCTTCCACAAGCGCCCTCCTTTACAGGACAAACACCCCTCAAGCTGCCAGCATAAAACAATAATTCAGTTGTAGAGAACAGTTGTTCATGCTATTGCTAACAACCAATGGAAAGTGACTGCGCCCTATTCTCTACTGGAGACGCCTTTGGACAACTCCAGAGATTAAGCATTACGCAGATGGTTTCCTGGCAATAATTAAGGAAGATAATCTTCACAAGATTAACTGGCTAAAAAACCTAAGGGCCATGTTAATTAAATTGGGCCTTTCTAATCTTTGAACCAACCTGCAGGGGGAAGTCTTTCCAAGTAAAGAAGCCCTCAAGTCTCAATACTGGGATTGGGTAGATAACAGTCTTCTGAGAAGCACGAGATCTGACTCTATGGCTGGTCGTTTCCTGGAAGTCAAAATCTGTCCCATTTTAGAAAACTACTGGGACAGTATTACAGTCTCATTGGACAGAAAGTTAGTCTTCCAGTTGAGGTCTGGATCGCTCCCTTTAAAAGTATTAACTGCAGGATGGCAGAGTTCGACCTCTATGTGTTGTCCAGCGTGTGAAGTTGCTACAGAAAGCCTAGGCCATTTTTTATTTGTCTGCGAAGCTTATTCGTCACCAAGTAGGGTATAGCTAATTCCAGTTTGTAAAAATCTTGGGTCACGACACAGTGTAGTGGCTATGAGAATCCTATGTACATCTACTCGCGAGTCGATTGTTCTTGGAGTGGCCAAATATCTGGGGTGGGCTTGGGCAATTAGGCGGAGGCTGATGGGTAGGTCTAGTTAATTCAATGTATATTTTTTAATGTAATTCTAATGTAATTTGGTGTTATATTTGTGTGTAATTTTTCATTGTTTGGTATTGTACGAGCCCGCACAACTGTTTTTAAGAACAAGTATATGTATCATGAATTGTTTTTATCTGTATTGTTTTTGATTTTATGTTGTGCTTTTATGAGAAGTTATCTCGAATAAAGCTTGTACTACTACTGATATTCATTTTGCGAATAGTTCTGATCAGAGGACAGTCAACACCGAGCCATTAGGTTTTCAATTAACTAAACTCCTCTAACAAGCCAAAGGCTATCATTTTGTGGAGGACAGCTTCCCTACTGCAGCTTAGTAAGGGAGGAGGTGCGGTTGCTAGGTTCCCTTTATTTTTTTTAAAACTTATTAACTGCATTTTGTCCACATACCTTTAAAAACATCGGAAAAGTAATAGTTGTGATAACTCGTGGCTTGGTGAATGCGGGGACCTTTCTGGTACTCCCTTTGCAGATTGAAGTATGCAAGCATAGATACTCAGGGCCCGATTCACAGAACTAACTTAAGACAAAATCCTAAACTTACTACTTTTGGTATTCACAGAAGTTAGGATTTTGTCTTAAGTTTGTCTTAAGACAGACTTAAGTCAGAATTTTGTCTTAAGTCTGTCTTAAGTCTGTCTTAAGACAAACTTAAGACAAAATCCTAACTTCTGTGAATACCAAAAGTAGTAAGTTTAGGATTTTGGCTTAAGTTAGTTCTGTGAATCGGGCCCACTGAACCTTTGTGAATAAAACAGGGCGCCAGATTGTTCAGTTTGTATAGGATACTCTGCCAGCAGATTTCAACACATCTTGCATCGCTTTACATGAATAGAGCACAAATTCACTACGCTGTCCCTGCCATCACTGTTTCTAAAGGTGGGCAAAAAATTCAGCTTCACAGAGCCTGGTGGACACCACAGATAGATACAGCAACTTACAGGTGGATGAAGTCATGGAATTGTGAAACATAAGGGCAGGACATTGGTTGGAAGGCTTAGATTGGTGATACATGGCATTTTAAGAAAGGTCAACTTATCTCCCATTTTGAACAATTCACAGCCAGAACTAAGTTCTAAATTGTCTTTGCAGACAGAAGTGGCTAATATTGTGAAAACCTGAAATAAAATTCAAAAAAATAAAACAATAAAGAATTGTGCGGTCATTGGGGAAGCATCAGGCCTATAATATGTTCTGCTGCAGCAGTGACTCGCTTCATGGCCAGTTTGCTATTGCGGTCTTATTGCAACATCTGGGCAACAAAAGCGGGGATGGATGTTATTGCAGAAAGTGAGTGATGCCTCATCTATATGCCATACTTACTAAAGCCAAAAAGGATCCATAAATAAGTGAACAGGAAGCACACACTCCATCCATGCAAGGTAAATGCCTAACCCCAAAGCGTACAAAGAAGGGAAGGGACAGACTGCTTGGCTACAGCGCCGGCTCTGTGAAGCAGAATTTTCAGCACAGACATCTCATCACTGTACCCCACCCAGCAGTTAATAAATATAATAGATTGATCAATCCAAATAACTGACTAACATAGAACCACTCAAATTACGTTACTATTTCACTATACTAATTCAAAATTAATCCATATGGGTTCCAGAGTAGCATGCTACTCACCAAAAAAGCGCTATATAAATACAAACCTCTTTCCCTCTTCTATGAGTGATGTCACTGACCATGTCATGAGTGATGTAATATGCGATGTCATCAGCAGTGCATTGCAGGCGCGCAAGTTATAGTGAGTCCAACTAACTATAATGTGGGAACTTCAATGGTTTTATGTCAGTAAAATTTCCAGCTAACTATAACTGGTGTGAAACCTATGGTTTTTTCAGTGAATTTAATAGGTTTTTTAAATGCTAATTCCTAACTATAACTGGTGTGAAACCTATGGTTTTTTCAGTGAATTTCATAGGTTTTTTAAATGCTAATTCCTTTCGATATCGAGTTTCTAACCTATGATTTTTTTTTTAATTTGCTGTTTTGTGTAATTATTATTTATTTATTTATTTTTTAATCATTTTTTCCTGGGGCGCTCTGGTAGCGCGCTCCGGTAAGCTCTCCGGAAAGCGCACTTTCGTTCGTGAAAAAAAATATGAATGAAAAGTAAATAATAACGCAAGACATTTAGTACCATACATATAAAAGCAGTTTTTTTTAATAGGGAAATGAAAATGATTTTGCATTTCCGTGAAACTATCAAAACGTCACTTCGGCGCACCGCGTAAGCGCCCCCGGAAGCGCCTACGTTCGCGTCACGTATGCGACCCGGAAGCGCCTAAGTTCGCGCCGCGTATGTGCCTACATTCGTGCCGCGTGTGCACCCCAGAAGCGCCTACGTTCGCGCCGCGTATGCGCACCCGGAAGCGCTCCGGTGCGCGCAGCGTCAGCGCGTCAAGTCATGTGACCTTAAAATAACACTTTTCATTGGTTGCTAACAGTTTTTTTTACAAAGAATGAAATCCCACCCATTTCCTTCACTTCTTCTTTCACTTTTGTGACTGAAAAACCAGTTTTTTGCTCTTGGATCTTTCTTGGTTTACCATGGCTGCCAGAGAATCCAGCAGTGATGATGAGCCTGAATTCATCGATGAAGAGCCTCCTCAGCCAAAGGTGAAGGAGCATTTCATTTGGAATTTTTTTTCAATACCACCTAACCAGAAAAAGGTGAATGCTCTAAAAGTGGAGTGCAGGATCTGCAAACAAGTCCTGTCACTTGGTGACCCCAATAAGAAATATTCTTTTGGGAACTTTACAATGATACAGCATGTGGAGAGGAGGCACCCCCAGAATTTTGCCCGGGAAAGTGTCAGGGCTCTGGCACAAGAGGTTCCCAGTGATGGGGCCTCTACATCCACCGGAGGAGCAACTACTTCTGGGAGGGGGCGATCGCAGGAGCTCGTTCCAAATATTCAACCTGCTTTTAGCAATGCTGTCCTGAAATGCAGATACTGCGATCAACTCCTTACCTATGGGGAGCAAAGTGTCCTGCTCATGGTTCGAGCATTGGAGAACCATCACTGCCGTTCCCAGCCCTAATTTATTTTGTTTTTTTTTGCTCCTGTTGAGCAGTTTCCATTCCCTGTTTTTGTTTCTGTTCTTAAAAAAAAGAAGAAAAAAAAAGTTCTTTTCAGAACTACCTCCAATTCTCATCAAAGAGCTATATTCTTAAAAAAATGAAAAAGAGTAAGTGAAATGGAGTGCATTGATAATGGAAAGGAAAATGAGTAAGAAAGAACAGAAAGGTATGAGAGGAGAAAGGAAGTAAAGTAGGGGGACTGAAAGAAGGTGAGTGTTGGGCAGGAAAGTAAGGAGAAGAAGAGTGAATATGGGGAATGTGGATATTCAAAGAAAATGTTGAAAAGGAACGGGGGTGTGGAAGGGTAAGAAAAGATGCATTACTGGAGTTGAAGACTGAAGGCCTCATTTATGAAGCCATGCGTCACTTTAACGCCACCAGAGCGTCACTTTTTGTGACGCATCAGTACAGTAAAAAATGCACCTTATTCAGTCATATTTACAAAGTGGCGCATCTAGGTAGATGCGTCACTTTGTAAGCCCCTGCGCCACATTATTCCTACGTCAGGTGTAATGTATGCAAAAGGGACGTATTGACGCAAGAAAGGGTCGTAGAGGTGACGCAGTGAAATCTATGAGATATCACTGCGTCACTTTTATGACGCTGTTGCGTCCAAATATTACGCCTGTTTCACAGCAGACATGCAGGCCCTTTCACATGGGGCCTGGCCCCATGTGAAAGGATGCATTGCTGGAGTTGCATCATTTTTGAGACACACTCCAGCAATACATCACTTTTGCGCTTACAGATACGTCTGAAATACTGACGTATTTGTAAGAACTTCCAACATAATACGTCATAAATTTAATATGATGCATGAGTAGAAGACTAAAGGCCTCATTTATGAGGCCATGCGTCACTTTAACGCCACCGGTGCGTCACTTTTTGTGACGCACCAGTGCTGTAAATAATACACCTTATTCAGTCATATTTACAAAGTGACGCATTTAGGTAGATGTGCCACTTTGTTAGCCCCTGCTCCACATTATACCTACGTCAGGTGTAATGTATGCAAAAGGGACGTATTGACGCAAGGAAGGGTCGTAGAGGTGATGCAGTGAAATCTATGAGATATCACTGCGTCACTTTTATGACGCTGTTGCTTCCAAATATTACGCCTGTTTCACAGCAGGCGTGCAGGCCCTTTCACATGGGGCTTGGCCCCATGTGAAAGAATGCATTGCTGGAGTTGCTTCATTTTTGTGACACACTCCAGCAATGCATCACTTTTGCGCTTACAGATACGTCTGAAATACTGACGTATCTGTAAGAACTTCCAACATAATACGTCATAAATTTAATATGACGCATGAGTATAAGACTGAAGGACTCATTTATGAGGCCATGCGTCACTTTAACGCCACCGGAGCGTCACTTTTTGTGACTCACCAGTGCTGTAAAAAATGCACCTTATTCAGTCATATTTACAAAGTGACGCATCTAGGTAGTTGCGTCACTTTGTAAGCCCCTGCGCCACATTATTCCTACGTCAGGTGTAATGTATGCAAAAGGGACGTATTGATGCAAGAAAGGGTCGTAGAGGTGACACAGTGAATAAACTGGGGGCCTCATTTATGAAACGTGACGCATCGCTGCGTGAAAACAGCGATGCGTCACGTTTCAGTGTGCACTCCTTACGACATTCCTGATGCGTCATATTTAATGTATGACGCATCATGTCGCAAGGAGTTACAGATACGTCAGTATTTCTGACGTATCTGTAAGCGCAAAAGTGACGCATTGCTGGAGTGTGTCACAAAAGTGACGCTACTCCAGTAATGCGTCCTTTCACATGGGGAAAGCCCCATGGGAAAGGGCTTGCGTAAGTCTTACGCCTGCTGTGAGGCAGGCACAAGATTTTGACGCAACAGCGTCCTAAAAGTGACGCAGTGAAATCTCATAGATTTCACTGCGTCACTATTACGAGGCTTTTTGCGGGGGAACGCCCCCTCTGCATACATTATACCTGACGCAGGTATAATGTGGCGCAGGGGTTTAAAAAGTGACGCATCTACCTAGATGCGTCACTTTTTAAATATGGCGCAACAAGGCGCATTTTTTACACCGCTGGTGCGTCACAAAAAGTGACGCACCGGCGGCGCAAAACTGTCGCAAGGCCTTCATAAATAAGGCCCTGGATTTTCCCCATGCTTCGCTCCCCGGTGCGCTCCCCAGTGCGCATAGCGGGTGCTCCCCCCGCGCAAATCGAATTTTATTTTATTTTTTTAATGCCCCGCGGGACCCTATTATAGCCCCCACATCAAACCTAGGGGGTCAGGGGGGGTCTACCCTGCCCCCTTATAGCCATTTCCCCATTTTTTTTATGCCACCTCTTGTGTCTCGATCCTACTGAGACACAAGATGGCGGCCGCTCCAGACTGTTTCGAATGTTTACAGACACCCGTGAGCCAATCAGCTTTCCATGCGCAAGTCGCGTTGCAAGCCCGGTGCGCTCCCCGGTGCGCGTACCGGGGCGCGCCTATAAATATATATCTTTTTTCGATCCTAAATTACTCAAAATCCACTGGAGCACATATCTTGAGACATAGCAAAGGCACATCGGGCTACCAGTCCCTACAATTTTGCCAAGTTTGGTGTAAATCCATTCAGCCGTTCGGGCTAAAAGTGAGTTCGACCTCCCTACGGAAATTAACATGGGGAAACGCGTTTTGGGACCCCCTTTTATCTCGGCCCCCGCTTGACGCATCCCCCCAAACTTTCAGGGAAGGACCGGAGCTCGACGAGGCCATTTTGAGGAAATTTTCAGGCAGATTCGTCAACCGGCGCCAAAGTTATTCCAAATAGAATTTTGAGATTTTGCATTGAAAAAAATCCTAACAATAACTACCTACTGGCGACCGCCAGTAGGTAATATATATATATATATATATATATATATATATATATATATATATACACATATAAAGTGTTACATTTTGAAGACTATAATGTTGCTCCATCTACAATAGGATTCTAGACCACATTTAAAGGTTCACATAGGCTATTGACTTACCTCTTAGTTTACTATTAGCATTGTCATCAAGGCGGTGGTATGAATTTTTCTCAGTTCATGAATAAAAACTGTGACTTTTAATAAATAAACTATGTAGTGATATATTCTGATGTCTTAAACTGAAACCACTTCAGCATGAGAAAGAAATACACTTTTTCGAACTTTGAAGGGACTGTACCATATTTTTACTTTATGTTTTTTGCACGATATACATGTCAAACATTTTTATTGCTTGGTTCAGGCACCGACTCTTACGGCCACATGCATCATTGTTGCCGTTTGCGATTTCTTAATTGCGAAAATTAAGGAATCGCAATTAAGAAATCGCAAAAAGCTATGCATTAAGAATTCGCAATTTTTTTTGAGATTTCTTAAATTTCCTTAATTGCATTCCACATTGCATTCCTATGGGCCTAGAGGCTCATAGGAATGGATGTACGGCTTTACGACGCATACTTTTACAACGCGTGCCGTTACAACGCGGTTTTTCCAACGCAAGTCGTTACCACGACTTACGTTGGAGAGGTTGCGGACTTAGGACTTTTTTAATTTACTAATCCAACACCAGCCTACGTACAGTAGGGAAGGTGTTGGATAGTAAATTAAAAAATTCCTTGTCCTGCAGCTCCCTCCAGCGCAAGTCATGGTAACGACTTGCTTTGAAAAGACCGCGTTGTAACGGCACGGCGGTGTAACAGCCGCGTAGTAAAGGCTGTTCACCCATAGGAATCAATAGTAAGTCATTTTCAATTAGCGATTAGCAATTTGCGAATCGCAAATTGAAAATGCAATGTCAAGGGTGCAGGGGGGGTCCAAAGGACCCCCCGTGCACCACCTGAAATGTACAACACTGCCTTGAAGCGCCTGATTTGAACAACATCGGTGCAGCCTGGTGACCATGATGATCACGATGTTCCTGAAGGTATCTGCACGCAAAATTATTATTTTGAGCAATCTGGACGGATTCCTATAGTGGTACCTGCATGCAAAATTATTTTTGCGGACACTGCGGTCCCTGCACTTTCCATTGTCTAAAATGGCGGGGGCCATAAACAGGAGCCATAAATCGTCTCCACTGCCCACCAGATGACCATGAGGCTATATACCAATGCGTTCAGGGGTCACCAAAACAGAGATAAGTCTCTCTCCTCACCTCCATGCAACACAGAAGCTGTACTCTCTCCTCCCCACCAAGCAACATAGATGATGGACTAACTCGACCTGCCCTAGAGTAGAAAGGGAAACTAAACTCTCTAAAACACAACAGACAAAGGACTACTACAAAGGACTCTTGTCTCTGTATATGCTACTCTGGTGGCCATCTTTGACTAGTCCTCCTCTTTGGTGGCCATCTTAGACTAGTCATCCTCATCAACTGCCCACACCTAAGACTATCTTCAATTTCTCCTCTGGACATGATTATATCCACCCTCTTACAAGTCAAAGAAGATCTCCACACCATCAAAGATCTTCTTACCACACACACCAGACAACCCCTACCTACCACCGCCTCCTCACCCAACAAGTCCCCCATCCACCCCACATACCCTCTCAAGCCATACTCCCCACTTTGGCCCTCTATCCCCGCTTGCAATCACCCCCATCGCCCCCGTCGCGCCCTCAACTCCCTTTCGGACCACGACTTATACACCCTCCTTCGCTCATTTGGCCCTGGTCCCTTAAAACACACAACCGCTACACACCTCCCCATTCCCACAATCCTCACAAATCCCCTTAGGCCCCCCACTCTAAGCAACAGAAGTTCCATCCCCAATAATCTCAGAAAAGTCCCCCTCTCTCTAGAACACTCGATCACCCTTCTCTCCCCCAGACTCAAATGCATCCTACTCAACTGTAGATCGGCCCCGAGACACTCCTCCGACATCGCAGATCTCATCATAGCAATGGACCTCGACCTAGCCATTCTGACTGAAACGTGGCTAACTGAAACTTCTACACCTATAAGGGACATACTAGTCCCCCCCAACTACCACATCATTAGGCTCGACAGGACTGGCAGGTTGGGCGGTGGAATCGCATGCATTTTTAGGAGCAACCTCTCTGTTACCAAAGTCACCTCCCCCTCCCTCACTTCCTGTGAACTCTTCTGCCTCGATACCTCCAGCGAGGGCAAACCTGTATGCTCTTTACATGTCATCTACCACCCGCCCGGGGACAACCTCAACTTCACCCAACAACTCATGGACACGATCTCATCCAATGCCGGTCGGCAGATCACTCAAATTTACCTGGGTGACTTCAATCTCCATTGGAACGATCAGAAAGACGCATTGGTGAATAGTCTCAAAACTTTCCTCAATGCGCTTGACCTCACCCAAATCTGCAACAGCCCGACAAACGCAAAGGCTCGATCCTCGACCTTATCATCGCCAAAGAGGACTCTACCCAATTGGGGTCGATCCAACCCTGTGACTGGTCAGACCACCACGTTATCACTTTCTTCATCAACGAAAAAGTTAAACCTAACACGGCTCAACCCACCAAATCCAAGATCTGGAAAAGGGACATGAAGAATCTCAACCCTAACTCCCTGCCTTCTCACACTTGCAGTCTCCTCCTTCCCCCTGCGGGTGCCCCTGATGTTCAATCTCTGACTGACCTCTACCTCGATTCTATGAACTCAATAATCAACGAAGCTGCCCCCCTGCAACTGAAGAGTGTCTCCACCAAGAATTCGAACCCTTGGTATGATGGCAGACTCAATGAAGACATTGAGTCTGCTATGCAAATGGCAGAGCGCACCTGGAGATCTGACCCCTCAGCACTGCACCTAAAAACGCTGAAGAACAAGAGAAATGCCTACTTTAGGAAAATCAAGCATTCGAAATCTGACTTCTTTAGCCTCCAGCTGGATCAAGCAAAGAACCGACCAAGAAAACTGTTCGAACTAGTCAAAACTCAAACCAAGATGCAACCTTTACAATCAAACAGCACAACAAGCGATATTCCACACTGTGAAGACTTTTCTGCATTCTTTAAGCTAAAGACCGACAACATAAGAAGTGATCTCCTCAATGATGTAAGCCGATACTCCAGCCCCATCAGCATGACTACCACTCACCCTAAAAACAACGCATCATGGACGTCATTCGACACCTACACTGAAGAAGCAATTCACAAACTGCTCGGCACCTTGAAGCCCTCTAATCACTTCTCAGACCCCCTACCTGCTAAAGCTGTGAAAGACTTCACCCCCCTGCTCCTCCCACTCTGAACCAAAATCATTAACAGCTCCCTTCAACAAGGTCTCATCCCAGACTCCCTCAAGGTGGGGCAAGTCACACCTATACTCAAGAAACCTACAGCTGACCCGGCTGACCTGAACAACTATCGCCCTATCACCAATATCCCCACCTTGGCCAAGCTACTGGAAAAATGTGTACAACTCCAACTGACAAAACACATTGATCAGTTTGACCTCCTCAACCCTCATCAATCAGGCTTCCGAGCGAAACACAGCACGGAAACGGCTATGACGCACATAATTGATGACGCCCTTCAAATCCTTGATCGCAACGATTCCTGCCTCCTCATCCTTCTTGACCTCTCCTCAGCTTTTGATACTGTCAAACATGAGAACCTACTGGAGCTGCTAAATACCAGAATGGGTCTATCCGGGACTGTTCTCAAATGGTTCACTTCCTTCCTACATAACCGGTCTCAGCAGTTCAAGATCAACAACGTGCTGTCTTCACCTGTGCCTGTAACTTTAGGCGTCCCACAAGGCTCCTCCCTATCCCCCACATTGTTCAACCTCGTCATGGAACCACTCACCACCTTGCTTCAAGCATCTAATGTACACTTCCATATGTACGCTGATGACACTCAACTTTACCTCAAGCTACAATCCCCGGAAGACATCAAGCTTCTGAATTCCACACTCAGAAACACCCAATCATGGTTGGCCGATAATCACCTCAAACTAAATGCTCTGAAAACTGAGTTCCTTCTGATCTCACCTCCCACGAAAATTGCCATCACCCAAACCTGGCTCAATCACCTAACTGCGCTCAATGTCCAACCCACCATAGTGGAATCTGCGAAATCCTTAGGCATTACACTTGACGCCAAGCTCAACATGCAGCAGCACATTAGCAAAGCTACTAAAGGAGCTAACTTCCAAATCAACACGTTGAGGAAACTTAAACCCTTCGTCCCAGCTAAGGACTTCCAAACTGCTGTACAGGACCTAGTCATCCCTCGCATAGACTACGGAATTGTGGCCTTTAGCGAACTCCCCCTTTAAACAACCGCACCCCTAAGAGCCTCCTTGAACGCTGCCGCGAGACTCATCACTGGTTCAAGGAAACATTCGCATATATCTCCTGATTTAAAATCCCTGAACTGGCTGCCCTTTGAGGCCAGAATACAGCTGAAAATAGCCGTTATGACACACTCGGCCGTTCACCACAAATCACCCAGCTACCTCACCCAAAAGCTGACTATATCTGGAGGCTCGAGATCCAATAGAAGTACAAAAAATCTACTCCTGAAACCTCGTAGATTCCGGAAGGAAAAAACATGCAAACGCTCCTTCTCAGGAATGGCTCCCAGGATCTGGAATGCACTCCCTCCTGAAACCAGGCTTATCTCCTTCACGGCACTTTTTAAGAAAGAGGTAAAAGCCATCCTTATGGCCAAGTTCACCTGAACTCTTCTGCTGCTGGAACAGAGACTTCTGCACCGTTGCTGCAGTGCTGGTTACTTGATTGTCTATTGGTATTATATTTGTACATGAATGATATCCTATTATGCTATTTCACTTACTACCGACTACTATATTGTTCCTAATAGTTGGTTCCAACTACCTTATTGTTGCCCCTACCCCTTGTTCCTGCAAGCTTTAAGAAAGAGGTAAAATCCATCCGTTTGGCCTAAGTTCACCTGATCTCTATTGTTGCTGGATCTAAGACTCTGCACCGTTTTTGTATTATTAGTTACTTGGTCGTTTACTGGTTTCATATATGTACTTGATTGCTATCCTATTCTACTATGCTACCATATTGTACCCAATAGTGTATTTAATCACCCTCCTGTTGCCCCTACCCCTGTCTATGTAAAGCGCTCTGATATCTGCAAAGATCTTGTTCGCGCTATATAAAACTTTGAATGAATTAAATAAATAAATAAATAAATAAGTTCCTTTTTTTACACACACATGCCCCAAGGGCATGTGTGTGTGTAAAATGAAACTTTCAAAAATGCACTTTTGTGCATTTTTGAAAGTTTTCGCAAATTACCATGAAGGTCAAATTCATGGTAATTTACCTCTCCCTATTTGCGAATTTGCAAATTTAAAATGTTTTTGCACTGCATTTAAGAAATCTAAAATTGCGATTTCTTAAATGCAATCGCAATTTTAGAAATCGCAACATGATTGCGATTTCAAAAATTGCGAAAAACATGATGCATTCCAATTTTGTCAATTGCATTCGCAAACGGCCGAAAATTGCGATTCGCACCGTTTGCGAATGCAATTCACAATGATGCATGTGCCCGTTAGAGTCAAACGAGACCAATGGCTCGGCTCTGGCTTGATTTGCCCTATTATTTTGCTGGCACACCAGCATTTATTTTCGACTCAGGATTAGTACAAGGGGATACAATGATTTTTCAAAGGCAAGGACCAGAAACATGGTTCCCTGCCTACATGCACCGATTTGACAATTCTATTATCAAGGCTTCTCCTAGCAGAGACAAACAACAGTGCGTGCAGTCAAAATGCATTTTAATAAATGATCCCAGGGCATGTACTTCAGGCCACTGTCCTGCATGTTTCTGTAGTCATGAATTTCCAAGGAGAACTGCCTGGCCCAAGTGGGACGGACAGGGGCGAAGCTTTGGAGGGGGTTTGGGGTATGACACACCTCCACATGCCTTATTGGCTTGGTAGTTGGACCTAGGGGTCCTGGGTCGGGGCTGCTATGTCTGCTTGTTTTTCTTTTTCTCATTTCACTAAGAGCTTTTAACTTGCTAATTTGTTTGGAAAGGAAACTTAAATATATATGGCAATCTCACTACTCCACCCATCAGCCCACTGCTTTTTCAGTAGAGGCATTTGAGATTCACACCTTCCGAATCTCACTGACTAAGCTACGCCCCTGGCAAGGACTCGAGCGGATCATGATGACACTCCCTCCATCAAAAATGGCAACAATTTGCATATTGCTCTTTGTGGATCTTCATCTGTGATTTATGCAAAGCTGTTTTAGATCTAGCGGAGTCAGGAACTCTTGTTGTTCAAATGTTCTGTCCCATTCTGCTCTTGTTTGCTTTGGATCAGTCCCCTTCAGTCATTGCTTGAGAAAAAAGACATTATTACATATAGCATTTTGAGGATGTTTACCTATTTCTGTGGTGATTTCGAAGAACTGTCTTTCTCCAGGATAAGAGGGCAGCCCTCAACCTGTTGGTTGGGTACTGCCATCAAGTGCACCCTCTTTCTCATTCCGGCGCTATAGGGAAGTGGCAGTGGCAATGTAGGTGGACTTGTTCAGTTTATTTTAATGTTTGTACTAGAACTCGATAGGGATCCTGACTCTAAAGTATCTGCCATACTGAATTTTCATCACTCAGGACAATACAGCCTTATCCCTAGATGACTACCATGGTGTCTTGAGAGATCATCAAGAGCTGTTACTTTGCAAGATTTCATGGTGACCATGTTAGGGCCAGGCAGCCCAGTCTGCAGATATAACCCAGTGTCAGTCTTGGTTCCCAGAATGTCATAGAACCATTAATTAGTTCTAAACTTAGACTGTGAATGTTGCCAATGACCAAGTTCAAGTTAGAGTCGAAAAATGGTGATGAGAGTCCAAAGACTGCCACTACAATCATGTATGTACAGGGCCTGATGCGCAACAGGAGTTTGTGCCCACTTTTCACACACCTGGTCTCTAAGGTATTAGAAAAGGAGCCACAGACAGTTGTGCGCCCCATCTGTAACAGGGCTTTCCTCATTTGCACTAAGTGGCCTCACGCAAATGAAGGGATGCCTTTGCACCCACACTGCATTACAGATGCAGGCACGGGGCAAATAAGGCAGAGGGGTAAATAACCGATTGTACACCCTTTCACATCGGGTGCACAATTATTGCACTACATGTGAAGCAGTGGACAAGCAGTGGACCCCATAGGTGCACTTGCGAGGGGGACAGGGATCCCACCAACAATCTGGACATTCCTCTACAGGCTGGTGCTGTCACTCATTACACTGAGCTAAAGGGCCGTCCCTGCTGCTGTTTAACAATGAGGTCAGTTCTGCTTCCGGTGAAAGAAGGAGCTACAGTTCAGCCAAGCGCAGGTGCGAAGCAGGGCCGGACTGGGAACCAAAACCGGCCCAGGCGAAGGAGCTACAGTTCAGCCAAGCGCAGGTGCGAAGCAGGGCCGGACTGGGAACCAAAACCGGCCCAGGCAAAGTGCTCTGGTGGCCCCCCCGCCCCCTCCCCCGGGGGTTGGGGGTGCCGCCCAGCTCTTTGCCAGGGCCGGTTTTTGGCTGATTTTGGTACAGGGCTGATTTTGCAGCTATGCTGCAAAAACGGCCCTGTAACAAAAACGTCCCCGAGGGGCCCCAAACCGGCCCCCCACCCATGCGGCGCACCGGGGGATTGCCCGGTGCCCGCTACGGCCAGTCCGGCCCTGGTGGGAAGTTTCAGAGTTTGCACCTGCCTGGGGACAGCGAAATTTTTTCTGTAATCAAATAAACTGCCCCAGCCTTTGCCCAGCTTTCATGCTCTTTGGTGCAAACTGGGACACTGTGTCCGATATGTAATTTGGCATCAGGCGAACCAAAGGCTAAATTTAGTTTATCCCACAGGACAGGCTCTCTCTCCCTGCCTCTGTCCTGTCCCAGTGAAGTAGTAGTCTAATGTAAAAAAAAATGTTTGGAAACTTCGAGGGGGACACACAGGCGTGGAAGCCAGGAGGGTGATAACTATGTGGCAGATTCAGTAGGGACAGTGTGAATAGAAAGAACTATGAGCCCTACTAAGTATCCACCAACAAATAGGTTTAACATGAAGAGAAAAAAATGACATCTTCCAGAACGCAAAGCACAGTTAGCCATATTTTTAGACCAGGATTAAGTGTCACATGGGGTCTTTCGACAACTTACGTTGAGTTTGCTTGTGAAACAAGCAGTCACAGTTTTTAAATTGTAGAGCCACATTCTTGGATAAAATCCAAGGCGATTAAGAGTTGTTGGGAAGTTGGCAGAGATGTCATTTCATGTGCAGATTTCCACATCAAAATGCTAATGGTCAAGCAGCTACTCTTATGTTGAACAAAAAAACTTGCTAACAAACGGAGTGAGCTCAAAAGGGCTGAGGCCCTAGGAGAAGAACTCCTTGCAGTTCTATCCCTTCCGTGATAATGTCTGAAGCAGATGCAGAGCGCCAGGGAAGGCACAACCATCTGTGCTGGTGCCCTGGCATTGGAGGAAATCCATGAGGTGCATTTGTCAGAGTCTGCCACCATGGGGGAATCTTTTTTATGCAGTGTAGCAATGGATATGTATGCACGAAAAAGGAACAGGGAAACTGATCCTAGTAGTTCTTATCCACTTTGACCTCTGCAGTAAAGAGGGTCCAGAGTCCATGTTATCAGGTCTACCATTAGGCAGGGGTTACCAGGCCCCACCATATGCACTGGATGTATGGAAGTCCAGGTTTTACAATGCTGAATAACAAAAAACAATGTGTTTATAATAGATGGAGCCCATTAAAGCATGTCCTATCAGTCATGGAGGAGGAGAGGGAGATTGACATCCTGACCCACTGCCCTCTGTCTGAAGGTTCAGGAAATAGAAGTGTAGCAGAGCGTTGCACAGGCGCACACAGGGCATGCAAGGTTGGGTGGGCAACTTCACAATCACATGCTTCCTATGCGAATGGGAGGCAGAGGTGAGGGCAGGCAGAGACAGACAATGTCAAAAGCAAAACTTTCAAAAATCAAAGAGAGGGGAGAAGGAATATGTGATCCTTTCAATTTCCTTAGGTTTAATGTCAATAAACACACGAATCTGGAGAGAAGAGATTTTTATACCGTTTCACATCACCCACTCACCGACACATCACTGGTCACTACTGCTCTTAACTAAGGGTAAAACCTCCTGGTGGAGGGTGCAAAACCACTAAACCCAATGATTATGCACACACGTGTGAGGGAAAGCGGAGAACCAAGATATACCGCTGTAGTTACCATCTAGAACACGTGCATGAGGGTTTTTATTGGGACTAGTAAGAACGAACCCTACATACCCTGTTTATGCAGGACAAGTGATCCTTTTCTTATGATTATATGAAAAGAAAAATTTTGCCAACAATCCCTATAGGAGCTGCAACACTGTAGGGACTCACCATCTAAATAGTTGTTTGACCATGACTAGTTGTTCCTAATGGGTCAGTCTCTGAAGTTTCCTTTAGAGGCTGTGAGAAATGTGTTTGTTGGTTGATGAAGATGTGAGCCCTTCTCAGTAAGCAACCTGAATCCCAGTCAATGTGAAGCACTAAAGTCACTAAATTAACATGTGCTTAACTGTCTTGTAGATTGGCACAGAAGCAGTTATGTTTACCTTAGAGGCAATGTGTAAAGTATTTATTTATGCAGTACACAAAAAATAATAACATGAAAACACAATGCAAGAACAATCCCACACCAATTTAGAAATATACTGTGCATGTTAATAGATTATTTGACACTAAAATGACAAAAATCTAATTTGTAGAACCGGATATATGCAATTTTAAAGGATTAGGTAAAAATAGTGCTTAAAAGCACAAAGCGCTAAATGTGGTTATGTGGTTGCACTGGGCTGGTTATGTGGTTGCACTGGGCTGGGACAAAGTCACAAGTTCATGCTGACCACAATGGAGCATGGGCCAGATACAGGGATTATTGTTAGGCCCACTGAGAATTGATTGTATGTGGCCTGGCTCCAAAAAGGCCGCCAGGACTCTAACACGCACTACTACAAATTGAGTACTCCTTTTATACGTTTCAATTCAGTTTTATCATGATATCAAATCAAATCATCACATTTCTCTCGTTGTTAGTACATGCGTTACTTACAATATAGTCAATTACATTTGCGTTACATAAATGTACATTCACCAAGGCATTCAGGCTGCAGTGGCAGTTAGCATGGCCTTGGTGAGGGGTCTCTAGGGGACCCTCTTCAGTCCCAATGACCTAGGTACCAGGGGTACCATTTACTAGGGATCTGAAGTTGTGCTAATCATTGTACAGTTTTAAGGAAGGAGCTCTGGCACAGGGGTCCTGCTTGGCAGGGATCCAATGCACTTTCAATCGAAGCCACATCATTTTCCAGGCATAAAGTGGAAGGCTAACCATGTCAAAAAAGGCACTTTCTCACAAATACATATGAGTCAACCCTAAGGTAGGTCTGTAAACAGCTCATTTGCAGTGTATATTGTAACTGAACAGCTTTACAAGTTTTACATGCTTTGGTAGTGAAAAACTTGGACATTAGTTTTTCACAACTGTGAGACCTTCCTCTCCTATAGGAAAACAATGGGTTTACTATTTAGAACTAATAAGTGCTAACTTTTTATTGGGAGCAGGTAAGAAAGGCAAGTTTGGTGCCTGATGATTTGTAATTTAAAATTCTCTTTAAAAGTGAAGTAAGATTCTAAGTCTCAATGCTGAAAATGGCACTTTAGAAAGATGTAATGCAAAACAGAGCCACCCAATATTCCCAAAGGGACTGGGTATATTAAATAACAAAATACAGAATGTCCCTATAGGAATTATTACACAATTGATTTTTGAATTGTAATTTAGTCGCCTAGGCGATCTATGGTTTTATACAGGCAAGGAAAAACAAACAGAATTAAACTGTTCTTTATTTTTCTTATATAGCGTATACACTAGGAAGCGGCGGCATGTTCTCCTAGGACGCGGGAGTCGAGTGGGCAATAACGGCGGTGCTTCTCGAGCGTTATTAAGTAAGTGATATTGCCGGTCTGTACATCTCCGGTTTTAAAACGAGGGATTTGGGTCCCATTAGTGTACGTTTATAGTGCAGGTCAAGCTGGGTATTAATGTGACGCTCTTTTGACCTAACAGGTAACGTGTTAAGCTCCTGTTTATGTGTGGCAGTCACATTTCGACGTTGAGGACGATTGAGGTATAGAGACTCCGACTTCTTCTGTGAGTGGTGATTTATGCTTTAGAAGTTTGATGAACATATTGGGACTACATGTCATTGACAATGTGCTGTTGTTGGTTCCTTTCTCTCGTTTCCATTAGCAAATTGGATATTTGAGTTCTAAGTCGTAGGACCTCCGGCTGGAGGTCTGGGGTAAGACTCTGTTGATTTTAATGTTTTCACTGGTTTGAAGGCAGTAGGCACACGAGTACACACTTGTTTGGTGATGGTTGATTGAATGGGTGTAGTAAGTGTTTAGTTGATTGTTTTGGTAACAGGCACAATGTGGTTGGTTTCGTTTTGGTGGTGGCTGATCTACTCTGCTCATGTAAGAGGTTGGCTTGAAGTCCATTTTTCATTCGTTTTTTCTTGGGTTAAGTAGACGATACTATTGTTGCAAGGGTACGATTATATTGTACTTATATGTATATATATTCACTTTTAGATTTATATGTGCAACGTATGGTCCTGATGATGGTCCTATGGATTTTGTTAACCAATGTGGACCGAAACGTCGGCGCTTGACAACCTTTTTTGCTAAAGGATGTATCATCATTTGAATTTCTATTGATTGTATGACAGAAAGTAATTTCTAGAACATGGTATTGAGTGTCTCCATGTTATTAGCAAAGGTTGTCATATACTACTATCAATTGATCTCGCAAATATAGTAGTATTTCTGTTGCCATATTATACATTGTGTGTGTAAAAGATTTTTTTTTGAGAACAGTACTTTAGAAAGATGGCTTTTTGTCTTAACCATTTTGTGGCTGCAGCCTGTCACATGACTAGGTGTACTTACCAGTTGACCTTTGTGCATTCCTTCTAGACAGCATCACAATAGAGGGTGTGGGTGTTGGCAGGATAGGCCATCTCTGACTTGAAAGGGGCGGAGCTGTCACCTACCACACTTGCACTTCAAAATCACTGGCCCAGCTCACACACCAAGGACTTCACACTAGCCTATAATGCCACCAGACAGACTGGGAAAAGGGCTAGGAGGCAAGAAATTCCAGACGCATATGTAGGGAGAAAATCTAGAATCTTCTCCCACTTCAAAGTGGGCACCAGTATTGGACCCTCAGACCCACTTTTCAGATCATTCTTGAAACTGCGGAAGACTCAGAAGAAGGACTGCTCTGCTGCAAGAAGAAATACTCTGCTGCCCTGCTGCTCTGTGGGATTTAATCCCTGCTGCCTTAGTAAGGAGGACTGTACCTGCACCTTGATCTCTGGTCCACTAGAGTGACTCCAAGGGCTAGTTGGCTGTCTCCTTTATCAAAAGACTCCAGCCATATTGAACCTTGCACCAGGACCCTGCATACTGTGAGTCCTGACTCTGTGCCTTCCACAGGTGGAGTTTGTGGAGTTTTGCCACTCTGTGCTGCTCCTGGAATGCAGAGTTTGGCAAAAACTCTGCCAACCTACCGGCGAAACAGAGTTTACCGGCACACTCACACCTAGCCTCAGCAATCCCGCTGTGGGGGAGTTACTTGTGGCAACAATATGGGTTCTTGGCCCCCAGTGACCCTCAGCAGCCAAGGAGACTTTATCCCCCAACCAGGGTTGTATGACGATCCATCGTGAACTTTCATTTCGCGCGTGTTCACATTGTGGGACACCCGGCGCGGGGGTGTCCCATTGTGGGACACCCCCGCGCCGCACGGCCACCAGCTGCTGCGTGTGCCCCATCGCCTTGCCCTCTGCCTCGCTGCCTGCCTCGCTGCCGGCCGACTCTGCTGTTGTCGTTTTGGTTTTTGATTTGTTTTGTCATCCATTTGTGCCTGTTTTGTTATATTTTCTGCCCGTGTTAGTGTGTTTTTGATTTGTTTTGTCATCCATCTGTGCCTGTTTTTGTTATATTTTCTGCCCGTGTTAGTGTGTTTTCCTTCCTGTTTGCCCGCCTACCTCGCCGCCCTCCGCCTTCCCTCCCCGCTCCCGCCACCACCGCTAACCCCGCCCCTTTTTTCCTTCTGTTCCCTCCCCGCTCCCGCCTCCCAGCTGCTCCGCCCACCCGCGCACTTCGCCTTATATGGCAACAGTGCGAACGCGCAGCGGTCACGCGCAGCGGGCGCGCCGATTGTGCGCCGAAGGCGCGCCAAAGGTAAGCCCGTCTACGCCCGTCCGCGACCGGATCGCGACCAGCGCCAGGACCCCTGGCCCACAACGACCCCGACCTACCCGCCTGACGTACTCCGCCGCCACCCTCATCGCACTCAACACCGGCCGACTCCCAGAATGCCACCAAGCCACTCCACGACGCACCCACGGACCCTTCAGCTGCCACGCCTGCAAATTCACCTGCATCCGGACCTGCCTCGCACCAGCACCCGCCAAGTCGAACACCAGCAGCACCCACCTCAAGTGCATCCTGCTCAACACCCGCTCCGTCCACAGACACGCCATCGAACTCTGGAACCTTCTAGACGCCACAGCCCCTGACGTTGCCTTCCTCACGGAGACCTGGATGAACGCCTCTTCAGCTCCCGACATCGCCATCGCTATCCCAGAGGGCTACAAGATCGTCCGGAGGGACCGCAACGCCAACCAGATGGGAGGAGGCATCGCCATCATCCACAGGAACACCATCCGTCTCACGACCAGCACCGACAACACCCTGACCAGCGCCGAACACCTGCATTTCCAGATCCACACCAACCCGAACACCACCCTCAGAGGCACCCTGATCTACCGACCTCCGGGACCACGCACTCAATTCAGCGAGGACATCGCCGACTTCGTCAGCCCGCATGCCCTCCCCTCCGCTGACTACATCCTCCTGGGGGACCTCAACTTCCATCTGGAGAACAACAACGACCGCAACACCAGCACCCTGCTCGACAACCTCGCCAATCTTGGACTCAAGCAACTGGTGTCCACCCCCACCCACCTCGCCGGACACACATTCGACGCAGTCTTCTCTTCCAGCACAGACGTCGACTTCAGCCACGCCACAGAGCTTCAATGGACGGACCACAGCTGCGTCCACTTCACCTTCAAGAGAACGACAACCCACCACCACCAGCAACAGGCCGCCCGCAGAAGCTGGAACAAGATCCCAGCAGACCAGCTCGCCACCTCCCTGAGCCAGCACCCTCCTGCCAGCTCAGCGAACCCCAGCCAGGCCGCCGACAACCTCACGAAGTGGATCAGCATCTGCGCGGACGAGCTTGCCCCGCTGAGGACCCCGCCCAGCAGACCCGGCAGCAAGAAAGCCCCGTGGTTCACCGACGAACTCAAGAGCTCCAAGAAGAACTGCCTAGCCCTCGAGAAAGTCTGGAGAAAGGGAACCTACACCGGACAACAGGACCTCCTTCAAGCTTGCCACCCGGAAGCACCACCAGCTGATCCGCGCCGCCAAGAAAACAGCATTCAAGGACCGGTTGGACAACAACGCACACAACTGCAAGGAACTCTTCAACATCGTGAAAGAGCTCTCCAACCCCAGCGCAGGAAACAACGACATCACCCCATCGCAAGACCTCTGCAACTCCCTCGCTTCATACTTCCACAACAAGATCGCGGACATACACAGCAAGCAGCTTCAACAACCAACCAACGCACACCATGACCGAACAGCCACCCCCCACCACCACCCTCCACGCCTGGACCCCGATCAGCACCGAAGACACCATCCGCACGATGAACTCCATCCACTCCGGATCACCGACCGACCCCTGCCCTCACCACGTCTTCAACAAGGCCGACGCTGTCATCGCACCCCACCTGCGAGACATCATCAACACATCCTTCCACACCGCCACCTTCCCTGAGAGCTGGAAGCACGCCGAACTCAGCGCTCTACTCAAGAAACCAACAGCGGACCCCACCGAACTCAAGAACTACCGCCCCATCTCGCTCCTCCCGTTTCCAGCCAAAGTCATCGAGAAGACCGTCAACAAGCAGATGGCCGCCTTCCTCGAGACGAATGGATCCCTCGACCCCTCACAGTCCGGCTTCGGAGCCAATCACAGCACCGAGACCGCCCTCATCGCCGCCACCGATGACATCCGAGCCCTGATGGACAACGGAGAAACAGCGGCCCTCATCCTCCTAGACCTCTCCGCGGCATTCGACACTGTCTGCCACCGCACCCTAGTACAGCGCCTCAGCAACATCGGAATCCAGGACAAGGCGCTGGAATGGATCATCTCCTTCCTCGACAGAAGAACACAGAGAGTCCACCTACCACCGTACAAGTCAGAGGCCTCCGAAGTCATCTGCGGCGTCCCTCAAGGATCATCTCTGAGCCCCACCCTCTTCAATGTCTACATGAGCCCCCTCGCGGCCATCGCACGCAAACACAACCTCAGCATAATCTCCTACGCCGACGACACCCAGCTGATCCTCTCCCTGACCAACGACCCGCCTCCGCCAGAGCCAACCTGCACGAAGGGATGAAAGAGGTAGCCGAGTGGATGTCGACCAGCCGCCTGAAACTAAACTCTGACAAGACGGAGGTCCTCATCCTGGGCTCTTCACCCTCCGCCTGGGACGACTCCTGGTGGCCTCCCGCCCTGGGCACCGCACCCAAACCGACAGACCATGCACGCAACCTGGGCTTCATCCTGGACTCCTCCCTCTCCATGACCAGGCAAGTCAACAACGTCTCCTCGGCGTGCTTCAACATCCTACGCATGCTACAGAAGATCTTCTGGTGGATCCCCACCGAGACCAGGAAGACCGTCACCCAGGCCCTCGTCACCAGCCGACTGGACTACGGCAACGCCCTCTACGCCGGTACCACCGCCAAGCTCCAGAAGAGACTCCAGCGGATCCAGAACGCCTCAGCCAGACTCATCCTCGACATCCCAGAAACCAGCCACATCTCCGGACATCTGAGAGACCTTCACTGGCTCCCCATCAACAAAAGAATCACCTTCCGCCTCCTCACCCACGCACACAAAGCCCTACACGACCAAGGCCCGAGCTACCTCAACAGCCGGATCAACTTCTACGCTCCCAAACGCCACCTCCGATCAGCCAACCACGCCCTCGCCGCCGTCCCCCGCATCCGAAGAGCGACTACAGGAGGAAGGTCCTTCTCCTACCTGGCCGCCAAGAACTGGAACTCCCTCCCGACCGACCTGCGCCTGACCCAAGACCACCTCTCCTTCAGGAAGAAGCTGAAGACCTGGCTGTTCGAGCAGTAGCGGCACCCCCCCCCACCCCCAGCGCCTTGAGACCCTACGGGTATGTAGCGCGCTCTATAAGTGTCATTGATTGATTGATTGATCGCGTCATTTACATAGCAACTGTGCTTACATCGCTATAGTTTGCACCGCACGTTGTTGCGACGCTAATGCGGGCATATTATTGGACAGCCTGTCACATCGCAGCAGTTACATCGCGCGATGTGACAACGCAATGTTTGTGCCAGGTGTTTAGGGATTATTTCCCATTTCCCGTTTTCCTCGAATGAAGAAGTCTGAGAGAAGAAGATTGTTGCCATTAATTAAGAGAAGAAAGGCCCCTGGCTCTGGGACCAATGATCTACCAGCCAGGATGCTTAATTTTTTTTAATTAAAATCATATTCAGCAATCCAGTCTATTAATGCTTCAATACGTAGTGGTGTTTCAACGGCGTTTGACATGGTTAAGCATCAGTTGCTGTTAAGGCGTCTGGATGGCTTTGGTATTAAGTGTACTGCGTTCGACCGCTTTAAAAGGCAATTTGCTCTTAGGACCGTCTAGGCTGAACTTAACCATCATCTGTCAAAACATTTTCTTGAAGAGTGTCAGTGCTTTCGTACCTAGACGTAGCTCAAGATCTGAGAAAGCACAGACAGTCAATGTACAGACATTTCTAGGAGACACCACAGGTAGTGGAGCCTTTCCGGTACTTTGTATTTGTTACACCATGCAAAGCCACACAAAATGGCTTTGCGTGGTCTTAGTAAATGCCAAAATGGATTTTATATCTGGGCTACACCACAAAAGTGATGGAGAGGATATTGTATAACTGCCAGAGCTGCTGAATTTCGAAGTGTGGAACCATCTACGAGTCTTGGCATGTGCTCAAAATCCTGTGATTGAGGACAAATCACTTAATCTCATCATGCCCAAAAAAAGAAAAATGAATCCATCCATCCACCCCCCCCACCCACCACACACATATCACCCATACACCCATCCATCTATCCAGACAGCCATCCATTCATACATTCGCCATCCATTCATCCATCCATCCATCCCCGAGCACCTATACATGCATCCATCCATCCCCCATACATGCATCCACCCATTATTCATTCATGCACCCATACACCCATCCACACAAACACCCACCCACCCAGCCATCCAGCCACCCAGCACTCATACATGCATCATTCATGCATTCATCCATCTATATACAATAATAACTACATAGCCCCTGCATTTTTTAATGGCATGTGACATAGTCTGCATTTCAGTTTTTGAATGTTGTTACCATCATTTAGCTCCATTTTTACAAGGAAAATCCCGTACAATCAGCGAAGCTTTGCCGAAGCCCTGCCATGTCATTTGTAAAAGGAAAAGCACGTTTTGAATGGTGTTACGATCATTTTCACAAGCCTCTTTTACTTTGAATGGTGTTACGATCATTTTCACAAGCCTCTTTCATTAGAATCAGCGGAGCTTTGCCGAAGTTTCATGTGGCAGACTGTGACGTTTTTTTTTATTGGCAAGCCTCTTTTATTGCAATCAGCCCTGTCATTTTTACAAGCCTCTTTTAGTAGAATCAGCGGAGCTTTGCTGAAGTTTCAAGTGACAGACTGTGCATGGATGGGTGTATGGGTGGATGGGTGTATGGGTGGATGGGTGGATGGGTGGATGGATGGATGGATCTACCCATCCCCATGCATCCATCCATCCATCCATCCACCCATCCATGCATCCATCCAACCATCCACCCATCCATGCATCCACCCATACACCCATCCATGCATCCATCCATACACCCATCCATCCACCCACCCATCCATCCATCTACCCATCCCCATGCATCCATCCATCCACCCAACCATGCATCCACCCATACACCCATCCACCCATCCATGCATCCACCCATACACCCATCCATGCACCCATCCATACACCCATCCATACACCCATCCATGCACACCCATCCATCCACCCATACACCCATCCATGCATCCATCCTTACAGGCATCCATCCATGCAACCATCCATCCGCCATGTATTCATCCACCTATCCATGCATCCTTCCATACACCCATCCATGCATCCATCCAGTAATACAGTAAAAAAAAGTAATGTCGCGCTGTACTTTTAATTCCTGCATCCATCCGTAATACATGAATAAAAATGTAATTTAACGCTGCCCGTTTAATTTCTTCGAGTTGATAGGAGGCTCGAACCCTTGCTGTCTACACCTAAGTCGTCAGTCGTCACACCTACCCGCTAGGCCACATCCTCTCCCTGTCATCGATGCGGCCATCGTAAGATATATTTGTAACTCCGTCTTTCGCCAAATGATATTTTATTCTGGCCCATTGTAGCAAATTTACCTTTAGGACTAATTCCGTTTTTGTCGAAAATCCATGTTCCCATTTTAAATATCATCTTCCATTCCCAATGTTTATAAGTACATTCGGAATAATACATTCTGAAAATCCATGTTCCCATTTTAAATATCATGTTCCGTTCACTAAAATCCCACTCTAAAGTACATTCCCATTTTATGCGTAGTAATGGCATTTTAACATTTAACATTTTAACATCGCATGCGATGTAATTGCATGCGATGTTAATGCCATCGTTCCGTTGTAGCATGCGCACTAAAAGGCTGCGATGCCAACGACAATGCGATGTAAACGTCGCGGTGCAATAGCACCGCAATGTATTTCCATTGATGTCATTGGTGTTTCCCCCCAACCAGTAGTGAGCCAGGAGGCCCCTTTGCAGAGTGGTTGTGAAAGGGGAGGGGCATCCGAAGATATCTCAGCAACCCCACTGTGGGGGTCTTACTTGTGGAAATAATAATGGTTCTCAGCCCCCATTGACCCTCAGCAGCCTAGGGGGCTTTATCCCCCAACCAGTAGTGTGCCAGAGGACCCTTTTCAGAATGGTTAAGAAAGAGGGTGGGGCCTCCGATGATGTCCCAGCAGTCCCGCTGTGGGGGGGACTTACTTGTGGCAACAATAGGGGTGCTTGGCCCTCAATGACCCTCAGTAGCCAAGGAACTTCATCCCCCAACCAGCAGTGTGCCAGGAGGTCACTTTGCAGAGTGGTTGGGGAAGGGGCGGGCCTCCGACAGCAACTCAGCAATCCTGCTGTGGAGAACGTACTTGTCCCCAGACGACTCTCAGCAGCCAAGGGGACTTCATCTGTCAACCATTAGTGCGCAGGAGGCCCCTTTGCAGAGTGATTGAGAAAGGGGGCTGGCCTCCAATGACGTTGCAGCAATCCCCCTATGGGGGAATTACTTGTGACAACAATAGGGGTTCTTGGCCCCCAATGATCCTCAGCAGCCAAGGGGACTTCATTAGGGGTGGCCAAGCAATACCTCACCAGCTCATGTTACTCCACAGACTTTGGCGGACTTTTTCCGGCAACTATGTGGAATTCTGAGGAGTGAAACTCCGCAAGCTCCACCAAGGCCTACTTCCCAGTCCTGGATGCTTGAAATTGGGACTAGAGGTGCTCTGCCAGCACACCTGTGGGTCCCATCAGAATCGACACACACAGCGCAACCCAAAACAAGAATACGCATTGCGGCCCTCGCAGCTCCTCATTGGAACCAACACAATGTGTCACAACTTGACACAGTGCTTGCCTTGTAACTCTTGCAGCTCCTCTTCGGAACCGATGCAGATCAACACAATCCGATGCAGGACCTTGCATCACACCTCGGAACCACCACTGCATTGCACAACGCCCCACATCAAGAACAGAGGTCCAATTCTCAGTGGGAATGAAACAATGAATGTGTGCGGGTACTGCACTCTATTAACCTTCTTTGTACGTTTGTGCGATATGTGTGCTGTGTTAGATTAGTGCCTGCTCACTTACGTAACTAGTTGTATGTGGCCTGGCTCCAAAAAGGCCGCCAGGACTCTAAACACGGACTACTACAAATTGAGAACTCCTTTTATAGTAACTATGTTTCCTTTTTCTTTTTAAACAGACCCCTGATGAAGGGGCTGATGCCCCGAAATGCATTGGGTTTTATTGTATTTTGAAACTATTGTTTGAATGCCTGTGTGCCATGTCAACGCAGCACAACCTAAGATATGAGTAAGTCACCCCTCTAGCAGGCCTTACAAACCCTAAGGCAAGGTGTACTGTATCTAAGGTGTGGGTATATATGCATGAGCAGATATGCCCCTACAATATTTAAATCGATTCTGAAATATTGAAAGTGCCAGGTGAAGCCATAGAGAGTACATGGGGTTGAAACTCGACAACTTGAGTTCTGCAGCACCATTATGGCTTCATTGAACCCAGGCCTGTTTGGTACCAAACAGCGCCTCTTAGTAAATGTATACTGATGCCAGTGTTGGTTTAATTCAAACATGTACTCAGAGGGCACCTCAGAGGTGCCCCTAAAAAGCTACCAACCCTGGTGTGGTCTCTGACTGGCTTTAGGCAGCTTGCCACCACCAGACATGTGACTTAACCCCTGGGTTGAGAGCCCCTGCTTCCTGAGGCCAGAAACAAAGTCCATCCTGGGTGGAGGTGTCATGCCTCCTCCCCTAGGGAGGCACAGTGTCTGAGAGGGTAGCTTTAAAGGCCTTGCCTCATTTGTAATGCGACCGAGCCTCTGCTGCTAGCAGCAAATGGCAGCCCCTGGTTCAAACCCCCACTTTTGAAATGAGAACCGGTGGGAAAACTAAGTGAGAATCGAAAGTGTGCCCTCCTTCGCCAACTCCAACCCTCAGGTGCTGAAGGCAAAGTGAAGGACATTTTCCAGTAACCACCACCTTGAAGATGGTGGGACTTATCCAATCAGGGCTATGACTATGTCCACCTTCCACTTGAGTGTGGTATAATAGAGGGCGTAGACACCCCAGGTAAGGAGCCCATTGGTCCCTACATGTCAGTCCCCTGTAACACCCCTAAATCTAGTATTTCGGTTTCACCTCCAGACCCTGAAATTTGATTCCTGGTGAATTACGAAGACTGGACACGGACAAGCCACACCAGCAAGAAGATGAAGGATCAGTGGCAGATTTGATGCCAGCCCTACCGGCCTGTCTGCTGCTTTTCTCCCTTACTACAAAAGTCGACTCATCCTGCAGGTCCAGCAACCTCCAAAATCCTGGGAGGACTGCCTGCCTTCTATAAAGATGAAGAAATTCTTGTGGGTAGCCGACCTATCCAAGACGAAAACCAACTCTAAAACAGAAGAGCTCTGCCCTGAGGAACCGCAAACCTGCCTCCGGACTCACTTCTGCACCCTATGCTCACAGCCAGAGTCCAAGTGGCTCACCGGTCCTGCGAAGGTTCCCCATCGATTCTGAGTTCACTGTGGGCTGCAGCCTCAGTCCAAAGACTCCCCCGGACCACAACCTGCCGATAAGCTGTTCCCAATGCAAAAGGACACCTGCACCCGAAGCCCCTAGGCCTTGGGGAGCTTGACCAATGGTGTCCCTATGCCCCCTCGCATCTTACCTTTCCTGGGCAGCTGTGAGTTTTCTTTAATCAGCCTCCTGGCCCGAGCCTGCAGCCTTTCTCCAAAACTGATCTCCCCCATTGATTTGCATTGGGTGCCCAATGCTGTGTTGGCACTCTGTATCTAGCCGCCCTGTGCCGCTGAGCTTGTAAGTTTTGTCCTGCTTGTGCCCCCCCTGTGCTTACCTAAACTCCAGGAGATCGACTCCTGAAACTACTTTACTTACCTGTGAGGAGCGCAACTGCAATCACCCGTGGTCTCCTTTGGTTAACATTGGGCGCTCAACCCCGAATTTGACCTCTGCACCTGGCTGCACCTGTGCCTCTGGTGGTGAACTCTTGGTGCTAATTTGAACCTTGCCTGGTATTGACCTGAAACCCAGAGGACTGATTTTTTAAGTTGTGTACTTACCTTCAAAACCGCATTCTTGTTTTCCTCCCATAGGTGAACATCACTGAACTGCAAAATTGCAGATTCCACTTTTCAAAATGAAAAGTTTTTTTATTGAAAAACGTACTTACCTTTTAACATGCATCTTGGTCTTAAAATAAATCTAGAAAGAATCTTCTTTTTATAAAATAGGTGTGAATCTCCTTTTTGAGTTGAGTGTCATTTATTGGTCACTGTGTGTGTATAACAAATGTGTTACACTCCTCTGTGTTAGGCCTAAGGCTGCTCGACCACACTACCACAAATAGAGCACTTCGGGTTTACATTGAGCCCTGTACACTTCTGAGGGAATCTGTGAACTCTTTAGATGATATAACTAATTATTGGTATATCACTTAAAGAGCCAGCTTCCTACGGTATAAAAACATTTTTTTGGCATGGCAAAAGGATTATTTTGGCAAGTCAAATTAGCATAATACAACTGCTGGCAGGCTACAATGGGAGGCCTAAGACATGTTTTACTGGGCTACATAAGTAGGTGGCACAATAAGTGCTGCAGGCCCACTAGTAGTATTTAATTTACAGGCCCTGGGTATAAGGTTTACCAATTTACTGGGCACTTATAAGTAAGTTAAATATGGGAATCAGCTTTAAGCCAATGTTATCATGTTTTCGGGAGTTATCAAAAGA
Source organism: Lissotriton vulgaris (assembly GCF_964263255.1). Lineage (NCBI taxonomy): Eukaryota > Metazoa > Chordata > Amphibia > Caudata > Salamandridae > Lissotriton > Lissotriton vulgaris. The sequence goes on from NC_141695.1 coordinate 1,352,648,155, forward strand.
ACATTAGCACTGGTTAACAGTGGTAAAGTGCACAGAGTACTAAGACAAAAAAAAAATGAATTCAGCAAAATAATTGCAGGGGTGAAGGCAAAAGGTTTGGGGGTGACCATCGAGAGAGGGCCATGTCCAACCGAGACCAAACGGATTACCACAAATTTATTCCAGTAGTTTCAACTACAAGAAATATGACTATGAATGGGCTGCTTGGCTATATTGAAATGTGAAAACCAAGTACATATTTACCCAAAAATTACAAAAGTGACCTTCCAGTTTGTAGACACTGGTGCATCTTCTAGATCTCCAAAAAAAGCATCAAGAGTCAGGGGAGGTTCAAGTGCCTTCAGAAACTTCTTACAGCAACATGTACCCAAACCTCCAGTGAAAGCTGCCAAAATTTCTATTTTTTTTCCAGTTTGGGGATTGAATTGAACTTCTCAGAAACGTAAACGAGCCGATCTGACTTCACCCAAAGAAAAACTGACACTGTTGTGCCAGACCTGACTGACATGTCCTGTGACATTCTAGATTTCCATTGACTGGTTGAAAGACAATCACAGTTTCGACAGATTTTGGCTGTATGGGAACCTAAAACAATCTGAGAAATGCTAAGGCTTCGTGATGCTTGAGAGCATCTCCCTGGAGGAAGAAATCTTTACCTCATGAATGCATAGCTTCCTCTCACTTCAATCTTCTAAGTCTTGATTTTTTGAGGGCAATAAATCAACCCACTTACCTTTTATATGTTTTGTTTATTTCTGCTGTGTTTATTTTTAACTGTACTGCTCTCCTAAAAGTGTACTAAAGTTATATTCCTTAATAAAGAAGTAGAATTACCATGAAAAGGACATTGATCAGTGTGTGATTAAAAGTGCCATACTGTACTCAAATGCATAATCCTAATCAACTCCAAGAGTTAGCATAGACTGTTACTTCAGTTACAATTAGCAAGCCACTTGCAAACCAAGGACACTTTGTGAGGACTTAGTCAACCATTTGCAAGTCAGAGCATCTCTATCTAAGGTCCAGGGCACACAACGATAAACTGCAGCCCATGACCTGAAAAAAATGTTTGACATTGCAAACACAGGGATAACACAACTCAATGCAATATCTATATTGTCAAGATTTGCAACTTTCTGCACCACTTAAGAACTCCATCAACTCCTTTGGAACCGAAAATAACGGGTCGCGATGAACACGTGTTAGGTGGTAATGAAAATGGTCTGATTTGCCTTAATCGCTGAAGAAACCACCTGCAGAACTTCCTCTCTCATATTATATGGTGGAGGGAATTCTGCTGGTAGAGTCTAGTCTCGAATTATGCACATCCTCCTCAAAACGTTGTTTTTTTTCTTTCCTCCCTTTGTTTACTCCAATGCAAATCAGCCACTATTCATGATCTCCAGAAACCTCAATCTTGAGTCGATTGACTATGTGAGAAGTTGATCTTGTTCACCCTAGATAAGCCTACAGTCGAAGGATTGAAGGGCTTCATTTAGATTTTGGCTGACAGGGAACACAAATGGTGTTGCATCATGGGCCGGAGTCAGGTGAATCTCCATTATTCCAGCAGTGGAGCATCCAATAGCTCTGCCAGTGGAAACCTTTAACTGAAGGTCCGACTGACATTGCATTGCTGGGCAAAGTACGCCAGACCATACCTCCAATATAGGGCAGATGTTGGGATGTACTATTTTCCAGTTTGGAAGTGCCATGGAAATCATGGTGGTCCCGCAAAGGAAAGGAAAACATGACTCTATTAACCTGGAAGAAAACTCCCAGCATGTCAGAGTCAGTTATTTTCGTTTTTTCAGAACAAACTCCCACATTAAACCTGGTTACCCCTCAGCAAACTTTCAGTGCCTTCAACTGAGCCTCCACACAGCACCTCTTCTGAAGGCATAGAGATCTCTGCCTGTCTTATGGAGATTTCTAAATATGAAGGTCGCTCTTCCACTAGGGCAGCACAATAAGTCCCTCTGCTACACTGGCAAACCCAGGGACCAACGGCCAACCTGTAAATAAGACCTGACAGAGGAATTTACCAACACGAGCTTCTAAGGTTCAAGACCACAGCAACATCTGCCAAAAGTGAAAGGCCACTTCTGCACCACACTGTAGCAATACAACACCCATTCAGTGAAAAACCCTTCCTACTAGAAAGCAGAACTGAAACACCTTTGAACTATGCTGTAAACTTGTAAGAACTAAAAGGACCATCCCAAATTTGCAAATAGGCAGGCTAAAATCAAATGCAGTGATAGGAATTGATGTCAGCAGGGAAGGTGTCATAAAACAACAAAGGCAGCCGTTTGCTGAGGGAGGCTCATAACACTGTCACTCATCCAGAACAGCGAGCCATAAAACATTGATTCTTCTAAAGCAGAAGTAATAAACTACCACAAACACTCAGCAGGAAATCCCAATCTAAAAAACACTGATAACCTCAATACCTATAACAAATATGCAACTGTACAGGCCAAGCAAAAAATAATTTTGCAGCTCAGCAAGTTCTGGCCAATTAAGCCTGCGAATATGTGCAGCTGTAAAGTCTGTGCTGAATCTGGGGGTGGTGGTTGCAGGTGGTGGGCACCTCTATTTATTTTAGTAGACACAGACTTCGACCCAATCATGAGAGAGACAGGCAGAAAGGGGAGAATGTAGGAGGGTGAGAGCTATAGGAAACAAGCACTGGTAAATGCATTAGGTTTCACCTACATGATCAATAGCAAGCTGCTTTTTGTTGTAAGAGGTAGCTTGCTGAGTAGTTGAACAAAATAAGTTGCAGAGAGTCTGGTAAAGTGTTATGACTTTTTTATGTACAAAAAAGCAATATAATGCACAGTTACTAGTGATGTAGTGGGGGTAAGTAATAGCAACGTTTTGAAAAATTAAAAGAAAGGGAAAATATATAATTAATTGATGTAATAGCAATATTATGTGTTTAGAGGAGTTCTGACACTTTTTGGGCCAGGTGCTATTGCACATGTTGCACCATTCAAATCCTGACCCTGTTATCTGCAAGGTAGCTGCACTTGTAGTTTCCTGGTATAAATAAAATATAGCAATATTAGGTGTTTAGTGGGGTGCCTAGAGCTTTTGGTCCTGGTCTCATTGCACCTGCTGCATTATTGGAATTATTACCCTAGCGCTTGCTAGATAACTGCACCTATGACTGCCTGTTTAGTTGTACAATATAGCAATATTAGCTCAGACAACTTTTGGGCCTGGTGCCACTGCACCTGATGCACCATTTAAATCAAGCCTCGTTCAACTGCAAGGTAATTGCAATTGTGACTGCCTGTTTAGTAGTAAAATGTTGCAATGTTAGGTGTTTAGAGGAGTTGTGACAACTTTTTGGCCTGGTGCCACTGCACCCTCTCCACCATTCAAATCATGGCCCTAGTGTCTGAAAGATAACTGCACTTGTGACTGCCTGTTTAGTTGTAAAATATATCAAGAATTGGTGTTTAGTGGGGTGCCTGGAGCTTCTGTTCCTGGTGCTTCTGTACTTGGTGAACTATTGAAATCATGACCCTGGCGCTTGCCAGATAACTGCACTTGTGACTGCCTTCTTAGTTGTAAAATATAGCAATATTACGTGGTTAGAGGAGTTCCGCTAACTTTTAGGCTCGGTGCCACTGCACCTGCTGCACACGCAGCACCATTAAAATAATTACCCTGTTACCTGCAGTATAACTGCACTTGTGGCTGCTTGTTTAGTAGTAAAATATAGCAATATTTGATGTTTAGTGGAGTTATGACAACTTTTGGCCCCAGTGCAGCTGAACCATTTAAATCAAGCCTGTTTAACTGCAAGGTAATTGCAAATTGTGACTGCCTGTATAGTAGTAAAATATAGCAATATTGGTTTTTTAGAGGAGTTTTTACAACTTTGTGGCCAGGGGCTACTGCACCTGCTGCACCATTCAAAACATAACCCTGCTGTCTGCAAGGTAGCTGCACTTGTGACTGCCTGTTTAGTCGTAATATATAGCAGCTTTAGGTGTTTAGTGTGGTGCCTAGAGATTTTGGTCCCGGTGTAACTACACCTGCTGCACCCTCTGCACCATTCAAATCATGGCCCTAGTGCCTGAAAGATAACTGCACTTGTGACTGCCTGTTTAGTTGTAAAATATAGCAATAATTTGTGTTTAGTGGGGTGCCTGGAGCTTTTGTTCCCGGTGCCACTGCACCTGGTGCACTATTAAAATCATGACCCTAGCGCTTGGCAGATAACTGCACTTGTGGCTGCCTGTTTAGTAGTAAAATATAGCAATAATTGATGTTTAGTGGAGTTATGACAACTAAATCAAGCCCCTTTTCACTGCAAGGTAACTGCAATTGTGACTGCCTGTATAGTAGTCAAATATAGCAATATTAGGTTTTTAGAGGAGTTCTTACAATTTTGTGGTCTGGGGCTACTGCACCTGCTGCACCATTCAAATCATGACCCTGTTGTGTGCAAGGTAGCTTCAATTGTGACTGCCTGTTTAGTGCTAATATATAGCAGCTTTAGGTGTTTAGTGGGGTGCCAAGAGTTTTTGGTCCTGGTGTCACTGCACCTGCTGCACCATTTAACTCATGACCCTGTTGTCTGCAAGGTAACTGCACTTCTGGCTGCCTGTTTAGTTTAACATTTTAGCAATAATCTGGGTTTACAAGGGTTCCTAGAGCATTTGGCCCCGGTGCCACTGCACTTGCTGCACCATTCAAATTAAGACACTTTTAACTGCAAAGTAACTGCAATTGTAACTGCCTGTTTAGTAGTCAAATATTGCAATATATATATTGGACTCCCCCTGGAGCTACGCACCATTCAGGATACAGTACTGTTCAAACAGAAAGTGAAGACACACTTGTTTGTTTAATTTGGTTTTTCTGTCTCTCTCCTTCTCAGTCTCCATCTTACCTATGGCTACACGCCGGGACACTCAAGAGTATCCATGCGTGCTATAAATTATAACAACATAACATAACATAACATAACATAACATAACATAACATAACATAACATAACATAACATAACATAACATAACATAACATAACATAACATAACATAACATAACAATAATATGTGTTTAGAGGAGTTCTGAGAACTGTTGAGCCCAGTGCTACTGTACCATTGAAATCATGACCCTGTTGTGTGCAAGGTAATTGCACTTGTGGTGGCCTGTTAAGTAGTAAAATATAGCATAGCACTTGTATTTTAACTTTATTTTCAATATGCAGTGTTTAATATAACATTTAGAATGTTATCATAATGACCAAAATGTTGAACAAATCAATCTGATAATGCCTACAAAGTGCAAAGAAAGGTACTGAGGCCTGAATAGGAAATTACACAAAAGTTCTAAGGCTAAAGCATCTGCTCTACACAACTAAGTAATAAAAAGCAAGCATTCCAGCATACTGCTAGAAGCTGTCTGCCTTTTCCGTGGGAAGATATCTTATCTTGACAGAAGAAATCTATTCTTGACAGTGAATGGGTCTTAGACATGTGAACAGCTATAGTAGTGGCGGCTCCTCCGCTAAGGCTAAGGAGTGTTGCCGCACTGCTTCAGCTGCAAGTTGAATGCAAAAAATAAAATGATAATAACGTTTGGTATTATCAATTTGGTTTGTGCATTCAGCTTGCAGCTGAAGCCAGGCAGGCAGGGCTGGGCTCCTCGCGCGTCACAGGGTTAGGAGTGGTGGCAGCACCTAAAGTGCGCATGACACTTTGGCCGGCCGTCTCGGGACGGCCAAAGAGTCATGCGCACTTTGCATTTTCTCCATGCAGGCTGAATTACAGCCTGCTTGGAGAACATGCACAGTCTGCCAGCCCCTGGTTGAGCACTGAACCACGGTGCTCAGACCAATCACAACACTGCTAAGGCAGCGTTGTGATTGGCAGGGGATTCTGGGAGGCTGTGTGTTTTCTCCCGTGCAGAGAGGAGGGCGGAGAAAGAAGAGGAAACGGTTGGTGGGAAAAAGATAAGCCCTTTTTTTCAAAATCATTTCCCTCGCTCCCTCCCTCTGTTCACCAGTCCCTGCCCCACCCGCCTCACCACCCCTGGTCAGTAGCAGCCGCTACTGAGCTTCAGTAGATATATCGTAAATGCATGAAGCCTGGTGAAGTTAATGGGAGAAAAAGTTCCACACAAAAGAGAATTAACACAGTAATTCAGTGATGGGCACTGATAAGAGCCCACTTTTAAGATATATTAAATCAAGAGATTTCACAAGCACAGTGCAAGCGCCATCCAGGCGAAACCTAAAAACCAGTGACAAAGTAAGAAAGTAGGCATGAAAACGAACCCCCAAAGAACCTGCAAGAGTAAGATAAAGAAAGAGTTGGTGAAAGAAAGAGGCATGAGGTGGAATTAAGACTAGACAGCCTTGATATTCTTGATTTGTTCCTTCTATATTTCTGTTGTTTGTGTCACAGGTTGAATGCATAAGGTTCACATGTTTGAAACAAATGTAAAGGTCAGTGCAGACATACCAGGAAAACAGAAAAACAGATATGACATTTTGTAGACAGTTCCCACTTTCTCAGTTAGGGTTACCATATTGCTCAAATCCTTAGGACACCAAGTATTGATCCCTGACTTTCATTTAGCAATTACTAGTTATCATATTCTCAAGGAAGTGGCAGAGAGAGGCATTAGCGTTCTTGGCTTAAGGCCTCTCTCCGCCACTTCGGAAACATGAGGCTGCAACCTATTCACAAGGATATAGTGCAGCTTCATGTTTCCCCCTGTGATGGTGTTAAGCTTTACAACTTAGCGCCACTGCAGGCACCCTTGCACCAGAGTGCAAGAAATAGAACTTACTGAGAGGTGCTTATCAATGAAACCCCTTCTCTTCACCTCCGAGCCAATTGTAGAGAATACTCATGGGATATCATCAAATACTCATTCACCTTATCTGATTACATCTTGGGATCTCCCATTGGGTCAACCGGATCAGTCACCTGCAAATATATCTCTCCCTAACTTAATCGTTAGCAATCCAGTGTCTCCAGTTTCCACTACTTTGTAACAAGACCCTATAATTAATCCTCCTGCAAAAAGGCGAAGGGAAACTGCTATCACGAAACATAACCAAATAAAACCTGTCTGTTTCTCCAAAGCGAGGGGTACACAGTCCGAAGTACCAGCGCCAAGTCACCTCATATCCAAAACGACTCAAATTCCAAATATACTGTCCTCAAAAGTTTCATTCTGTTAGGAATTATGGGTGGGAGAAAGTAGAAGATTGACAATCCTTATGTATCATATTCTGATTAAGCTAATGCAGATTGAACAGCGTTTGGCCAGCCTCGAAGCATTTAATACACCAGTTCGATCTTTGAGTTAGCCCCATAGAGTGGAGTCATGCACCCATAGAGGCAGCTCAAACTGAGCCTATTGAAGTCCAAACTCAGCCAATTTCATAATCATCATCAGTGCAGGAACACATAACTAACCATGGAAGCCGGGTTATTGGACTGTGTCCCACAACAACTGATCATGAAAATCTACAAACGGAGGCCTCAATCTTACAAGAAAGGGGTCAAAGTCACTTATTACAACAGGCCCCCCTAGTGAGAAATGAACTAAGAGCACCTTGTCAGATTACAGCAACAAGGAACACTAGCCCTATACTTACAGGCGATTACTTGTTACCAGCTCTCCACCTTCCACCGGAAGCTTCCCCTATGGCATTGATTTTGGCTAACGTACCACCACTTCAGGACAATCAGTCTTACAAACAATCTGAAGAACTCCGGCTTTGGGAACACTCAATAAAATCATTCTGGCCAGAAGGGTGGGGTGGTTGGGCAGTTCTACATATACTATAGTGTGAGATTGTGTTGTGATAATTTTAACACCGCACAGTTGGGTTACATACTCTTGGATAATCTCAATAGGTCTCCCCTTTGGCCCACGCAGATAATCACTGTACCATTGGAGCACTTTTATAAACAGGCAATTAGCTTAAGGGAGGGCATGAGGTCAAGGATGGGTCAACCGTCCACGAGATACATGGATGCCCCAATTATTTGTCTAGGAGTAGACTCCTAAATAGATTTGATCCGCTTTCAGACCTGGAATCATATGATTGACCACCATTGCTGAAAGGGAGAATACCTACTCCAGCTGAACCACCACCAGTGGCATAGACAATATCCATGTTCCCCTCCTCGCAATATATAGTAGAAGGAAATAAGATCTCCTTAGCTTCTTGGAACGTGGCAGGAATTGCCGCAAAAGTAGGTAACGATCACTGGCTGAATCTTTGGAATTCCCTGGAAATGTTATCTGTTTCCAGGAAACATGGGCTAAGGAGCCAGTGTTTTTTCCTGGATTCCTTACATTCTATATCCAGCGGTACCATCTACTTCAGGTAGAGCAAAGAGGGACTATTGACTTTGATTTTAAATACTGTTCCTATACTAGTAAAACAGGTTGGCTTAGCAAATACCAATTTCCAGTTTTTATACATTGAAAATAGAAATATAGGACCCTGGATTCTAATAGATTTTTACAATATTGAATTCAGTGAAAACATGAAGAAAGTGGTAGAGGACCTAAATAGAGAGTTAGATAACTTGCAGAAAAATAAAAATAAGAGTCCCACCTATATTATCTGGTTGGGGGATTTTAACACACACCTATGTAAAAATAAATAGTCTAAGGTGTGTGGTTTAGCAGACTCCCAGGGTAACAATCTAAAGCATTTTATACATAATGAGTAGTGCAATAGTTTAAAAAAAAATTATTTTTGAGGAACATGTGCACAATAAATAACTCAATTGCAGGCCAGACAGGGATGACATTTATGTGTGGTAGTCAGGAGTCAACCATTGATTTTATTATAGTCTCTTTTTGGCTAAATGGAAAAGTGGTCCATTTAGACAACATGTTTACATGTTATAGCGATCACGCCATTTTGTTTATGTCTTTTAACTATCCCGGTAAGGCGGAAAAACACCAAAAGAAAATAGACACTATATCGCTAACCAGGAAGAACAGTTATCAGTTAAAATGGACACAGGTTGGGAAGCTGAACCTGGGCAATGAAATTATAACGCATGTAAAGGATGATATTTTAAAGTGTTTGATTGAGGGATGTCCACCTTTATATATAGTTACCCAGTTTATATCCCCCTTGTCGAAATTAAAAGTAGCACTTACCCGCCTTAAGCCTGCAAAACCAAATTCATCTAGAGGATGGTTTGACCATGAATCCTCTACTGCAGGGAAGGATCTCATTATATCAATAAAAGCCCCCCACAGAGATCCAGATGCAAAACCATTTTTGCGAAGCCATTATAATCAGGTGAGAAAATGAAGAGAGAAGGTCATTAGGGAGAAGGCCTGGAAAGATCTTGAGCAAGCTGCCGTTTCGGGTAGCAGTAGGGAATTCTGGAGAGTTATAAATGCCCCTTACTTTAAAGACGCCAAGGATCCTGGTTTGGATTCTCATGTCAATGAGGACACTTGGGTCGGTTATTTTGAAGGCATTTTTGGTCCCAAAGGCCCCCTGGCACTTCCGCTGACGGACTACTCTCGACTGCTGCAGGGTACTTTCATATTTTCATTGGCGGAAGTCAGAAGAGGGCTGGAGTCTTGTGCACCCAGGAAGGCCCTGGGTCCAGATGGGATCCCAATTGATCTTTTTCAGCATAACTATGATATATGGGTCCCTCTGTTAAGGAATGTTTTAAATAGTATAGCGATTGAGGGTTCTCCCCCATCCTGGAACCAGAGTGTAATTGTCCCCATCTATAAGAAGGGAAATAGGGGCATTCCTAAAAACTACCGCCCTATTTCCGTTCTGATACCACTGCAAAGTTGATGGGCAGACTACTATTATCTAGAATGGAGGACTGGGCAGAAGAGAAAAACATACTGATGCAAGCTCAGTACAGGTTCCAGAAGGAAAGGGGGACGGTGGATCAATGTCTTAATCTGTCACTCAGTATAGATAAATACACCAATGTAAAAGGGGGGAGAGTCTACATGGCCTTTATGGACCTCTTGGCGGCCTTCAACTGTGTTTCCCACGAGAAGTAGTGGCCAATCCTGGAGGGGATGGGGGTTGATCCCTTGATTATCCACGTTATTCGCCAGCTGTTCGCCAATGCCACTGCCTGTGAGCGGTATGGCAAAGATGGGGAATGTAAACGTTCATTTAAGATTGAGAGGGGACTCAGGCAGGGCTGTGTCCTCGCCCCGTTTCTTTTTTCCAGCTATACAAACAGGATGAAGGCTGCCCTGACTGTCTCACCTCTGGATGTGCCTACATTTGATAACATCCCCCTCCCAATATTGACATACGCTGACGATGCGGTTCTAATCGCCAGGACAGGGGTTGCATTACAATCTCTTATAACCTCATAAGCTACATTCATGGCTTCATTAGATCTCAGGGTCAACAAAACAAAATCCTTTGTTATCATAGCAGGAGCCAAAAGAGGAGCAAAATCTCCACATTTCCAGCTGGCCTCTAGGAAAATTGAAGTGGTGGACTCCTTTCCATACTTGGGGGTCCTATTCGATAAGAACCACACCTGGAAAAACTTGGTGACAGCATGCGCTCAAGGTAAGGAGAGGAGCCTACAGGCTATTAAGGGATTTGCAAGGAAGCTGGGAGCCAGTCCCTTGGACATGATTAAAAACATCTATTGTGCTAAAACGAAGGCAATGGTAACATATGGAGCGGGAGTGTGGGGGATGACACCCTTGGACCATCTACAAATTATTGATGATACATTTTTTAAAAACCGTGTCTCATTGCCTCTGTCACACTCGAACTACATTCTACATCTTGAATTGGGGTTGCCATACCTGCTGGATTCCATTAGACTAGCCCCAATTCTGTTATGGCTTTCGATTTGGTGTAGGTCCACGGTCAAGTTAACCCAACGGATATTTGGTAGTTGCTTGAAGTTGGACCACTATAACAGAATTGGATGGCTTAGATATGTAGAGGCTGAGCTGAGGGCACTTGGAAAGGGATAGCTGTTCAGGGACCCCTTACTTTGCAGGAAGACCTTGAAACAGCAAATTATTGATCTATTCTTACAGCGGGCCAACTTCCTACACTGGGAAAAGAATCATCAACAGAAGGCGCTACGCGCATATGATCTTATTCCATCTAGACTAGGGGAAGGATTTTCATACCTCTCGTGTTTCACCTATGCACACCACAGGTTTATACTATTGCGCTTCCGTTTGAATTATATCCCCTTGATGCTGGCTTTACCAGTAAAGAAGTTCAACATTCTGATTTGCCTCCCTGCCCTTGTGACATTTACTCACCCCAAACAGATTTACATGTAGTTTTATTCTGTAAGTTTTACAAAACTGAGAGGGAAGTTTTTATCCTCCCAATCCTGAGACACCATACATTTTCACAATGCAGGGTGGCCTTGAATTTTTAAAAGGCACTCTCTGATCCCTTTGTCTGCTTTTCTGTAGCTTGTTTCTTATGGGCGTGTATAAGAAAGAGGAGGCACCAGGGTATGTTGTTTTAAATTACTGTTGAAATGGGAAGTCTGTGGCATTTTCTTTACATGGTTCTTAAATCCTATCTTTCTGTGTAGACTCCACTGAAGAAATTTGGAAAATGTTAACAATATAAATTTTTTAAATTCTTTTTTATAGTTTTAAAAGTTTTCGTATGATGTATTGATGGAATGATTCTTTTATGATCTATGTTAAAACAGATGGAATAAAGATTATGAATCGAATCGATATGCCTTTGGCAAAACTATCAAGCTGAGTATGTTTGTCTATCTGTTAGTCTTTTGAAAATGTGCCATTTTTCCCAAAAACAGCCGTATTTACTGGGTATTGTCACAGCTCACTTTACATGTAAGACAAGTGCTTTTGTTTGTCCATTTCTGTTTCTTAGTATTATTTTCCACCCAACTCTACCAACCTGAACTGTGGTATATCTAGTCACCAGGGTATGTGCCCAATTCTGACATCACAAAGGTGTAATTAGTGTTGATCTGTATCGTGGAAGACATTTCACAAAATCTCACATCATTTCATACATAGACACATTCATGGTGCATGCTCCTATAACATATGCAACCGCTCCATATTAGGATCTTTTTTAAAGTTTATTTTCTTTAGCCATGCTGCGCAGCATCCGGAATGCTGTACAGCACAGCTAAAAATCATTGTAAAAAGCCAGTAGGTCCCAAAGGCAAAACATATTGGTTTTCTAAATGCTTTTACCACTGGGCTCTCACTTTGCTTTGTGGGGAGCACATTGAGAAACTACCTGTTCGGCATAAAATAACGCTTTTCTGAACAAATAAATGCACACTTAGTAATCGTGTGGGGACTTACATTCAGAAGAAATGCGACACATAGCTTTCTTGAAAGCGTTTGAACTCAATTTTCACCCTTGCACAGCTATGTCATGAGCAGGGAAATTTGAAGGATTTTAGAGGTCCAGGGCCAAACATATATTGGAGGCCCTTTTATGGAACAGGTTTGGATTTATGATCCATTTTCAGCTCTTTCATGCCCTCTTTGGCCAAGTTGCTGACAGTGCACAGGCAAATTCCAAATGTGTTAACATCTAATATTGAGAGATAGAGAGGTGTGTTTTTAATGTTGTAAAACAGAAGCAGCGCACTAGTATTATTGCAAATAATCACTGTGGCGCACCCCTATTCCTTATGTATGAGGTCCCCTTTTTAGGTTGAGTCATGGCGCACAATAAGTGGTGCATCCCTGATGATATGCAGGGATGCGCCACTTATTGTAAATCTGCCCCATACTACATATTTAAATAACGAACCAAACCACATTCACTGGATGATGTCATCAGTGATGTCATTTGAGATGTCATCAGTGATGTCACTGACCGTGTCATGAATGATGTAATATGTAACATCATCAGCAGTGGACTGCGGGTGCGCAAATTATAGTTAGCAGAACTAACTATAATGGAGGAATTTCAATGGTTTTGTACGAGTGAAATGTCCAGCTAACTATAACACCCCTAAAATCTATGTTTTTTTCAGTGAATATATATATATATATATATATATATATATATATATATATATATATATATATATATATATATATATATATATATATATATATATATATATATATATGTGTTCATGTGTGTCTGTGTGTATCCACATGTATATCAAAAATAAGCTGAGAACTGTGGGTAGTTGCCAAGTTTAGGTGGAGAGCAGCTCCCATAAAAAGCACCCTACAACACCAGCGACACTCTGAATCTACTCCCCTCAAACGTCAGTTATTGTGGCAGAGTTATTAAGCATGGGATTAGTACATTGCCATCCATGGCAAGCTAGAAATGGACAAAGTATGTTTCCATTTCTACTGCAAATTAATTGAGCATATGATTAGCACAGTACCGTCCATACCGAGCTGTAAAATGACAAAAGCATTTTACAATTCAAAGCACAGTGTTACAGCTGTGGATTGGTAAAATACCACCAACGCCAACCTGAAATGAATAGCAGCAACTCCTTGCAGGTGTTTTGCTATCAATATAGCTCATCAAAGAGTTTTAGCTTTGCCTAGACACAAGGAAGCACCCAATTTAAGATAAAACAATACCATTACAGGCTTAGAGTGTCGCATGATTCATGCAAAAAAGAAGCAGATACCTCTGGGTAGTTTTCAGGTGTAGGTGCAGAGCAGCACCTGCTTAAAAATGTTGTCAAGTAGCTCTGACAACAGAATCGCCACTAGTGCATTAACTGTTGATACTTAAACAGTGTAGCACTGAAAAAGTTGGAATAATTACAACTACAATATACTGTATTTGTTAAATGGTGAATGACTTTGTCTGTAAAATAACCACCTACGCCATAAAAATGGTCATTTATTTACTTGTTTTTGTAAAATATTCACGTCATTATATGTGAAATTAACGTGTGTGGGGTAGTAGAGTCTAGTGTTAATTTCAGTTAATGAATGAATTCACTCGTGAGTAATCATGTGGCCAAGAATTGGTCAGGGTCAAAAAGTGTCAGTTTCCCTTCCAGGATAAAATTGCATTGTACAGCATGATGACTAGTCAGAGTGGTTGGTTGTTCGTCCCATGTATGTAAGGGAGGACACCCTTGGCGATGTATATATAAATAAATAAATATATATATTTATCTATATGCACAATTAAACCATAAAAAATATAAACTATTCAATAAGAAAAACATATCTTCATTAATTTAGGTAAGAAATATAATATTTCAATTTTAAAACCTCAAAAAACACATTGCTAAAAAGAGAGCCTAAATGTACTAGTCTCACTCCAAACAGGGTAACAGTAGAGAAAGCGTTAGATTTTGGGGTGGGTGGTTAACATGTACTATACCCACTCCAAACAGCACAGCAGTAGGGAAAGTGTTGAACTGCAAAGAGTTTTAATTTACTACTCCTACTGCAGAGTAGGGAAAGCAGTTCACTTCACAACATGAATGTGATTTCCATATTTTTTTCCAATGCCCAAGTCTTGATCTCTTTTGGAAAGGCGGGGAGACACGTTAACATCTATTTTTTACATCAATTCGGAAATTGACCTACCTTAGTCTTTTTTGGTATGAACGATCTAATTAAGAGGGTATGCTGACAGAATCAAAAAGCTCTCCTGTTATACTTAGGACTCTTATCAAGAAGAGAGATCTGTATTAAATGGAAATCTGCTACCCACCCAGGTAGGGAAGACTGGCTTAGAGCCGCAGTTAACATGTCAAGACTTGAACAAGACACTGGACATGAAGGCCCTCCCAATATCTGGTAACCCTTTACAACATGGGAATGACAGAGGTCTTTGATTAACTAACCAAAGTTTTTTATAATTTTTCTGGGTAATACGGTCCTATGATTACACCAATCCTCAATCACGTGACGAAGACCAAAGGGCCTAGATGGAACCAGTGAGCCAAGGGGCCCCCAGAAACTAAGAGTGTGAATTGTCTAGTTAAATCTGTGAAAGTCTTGGTGAAGATGAAGACAAAAAAGAAACAACATGAATGTAGAAAACATATTAAACTCAAAATAAAAGTTATAAACAAGGAAAATATAGATATATGAATTAACAACACTAAAAGCAGTTAATCAGTTTACATAACTTCCCATTATAGACCCCTACAAACCTAGCAGCCCACAACTAAAATCTAGGTAAAATAAATATTCCAAAAATTGCATAGTTAAAAATCGATTGTCAATTAATTAACAATCATTAGTTAATTAATAATGAATTAACTTCCCACCCTATACCCCTACAAACTTAACAGCCCACGAATAACATAAAAGAAAAGTAAGTCTGTATTACATATTTTACATATTAAATAACAATCATATGCTCACCTAAAATATATTAAATAACTCATAAGTAATTATTACATAACTAACTTCCCAGCCTATCCCCCTACAAACCCAACAACTCATTACAACACTATAAATTACTATTAATCATGAAATAGCAAATTCTAAATCATGTAAAATTGCAATCTATATTTTTAAAGCATTAACTTTTATATAAACAATAGTAGCACAAAAAATAAATCAAAATAATTAATAAATGATACTTTTAACAAATATATTCTTTAAAACTATACTAAATACATCAAAATATGATATTCTTGTCAACAATATTTGTGCATCATTATATTTGTGTGTCATGATATTTAATTTCCGATATTTATTTCTTACAATATTTTAAACTCAATATTTTGTCTAAACACCTATATAAATATCTCAGTGCTGGGCGGTCTCTGTTCCTGCTTTGCTCAAGGAGTTGCAAGTTCCTCTGTGAAGCTGATACATGATGGTGAAGTCGATACGATGTGGTGCTAAAACCGACCTCACATAAGGAAGTTACCCAGTCAACAGCTCCGCAAGAAAGAGGGGACAAGAACGGTTTAAGAAACTTGTGAAAATTAATACTTCTCAAAAAATTTACTTTTTCACAGAATACTGCATACATATTCTATTAAAAAAAAAAGACTGGGTTGGGAGAGTTAACATAACCCAAATCATTTACATACTGAAAATAAAAAGCACACTGGTGTATTTTATTGCTAACTTATTGCCAGTATGGCAACTTATAAAATGAAGTCCATGCACAAAAATAAATCACTGATACATTTTAAAATCATGGCTAATTACATAAGGACATGATTTCTGTGATCAGATTAGCCAGGGGTTACTTGTCAAAACACTATGAGGGTCCTTCCCCCTTCACTAAGAGTTTTACCCACCACCCAAGTAGGATGGCACGGGGTACCACGGCTGACGCAAGGCACCTAAAATGGTGGTGGATGGTGGCGGTGCCTAGCAGGCACCGTCCACCAAATTAGGATGTGGGAAAGGAAAGGCTGGCGGGGATTGGGGTTGGCGGCTCGTTGTGGGCCTCCCTTGTTTTGGGGGGTTGTTGCTGCACTGGGGGTACCCATGGTACCCCCATGCCTTTCCCTGCGTGTGTGACAGACACCGTGTGGTGCCTGCCACACAGTACAGGGAAATGAGGTGCATGTACATTGCGAAAGGTGCTGCATCCAGCAGTACCGTCCGCAAAGTTAAGGGCCCGGGATGCACCCGCCATACTTGCAGGTACATCGTAATACTTGTGGTGGGACTGCCACATTACTGGCGGGCGGTCCCAACCACTGCAACAATGGAAGGCGGACTCATGTCCGCCCACCATCGTAATGAGTCCCTATGTTCCCATCCCAGGTACTTAGAAGAGGGTGCACACCAAGGAATAGTGTTTTTGTGATATTTTAAAAACAGAGACATTATAATCAAATATCTTAGTCCATATGCGTTACAAAAATCAGCTACAGAAGTGTTGGCAATATCTGAGACCAAGCATGGTACTGTGCCTACATGCATTAGGAAGCATTTGGTTTACAATGGTATTTCCAAAGTAGCCCAAGTCTTAGAAAATGTCTTTAACGGATCTTATATATTTTTTTCCAAAGGCTAATGCTTTTCAATTCATCCTCAGTAGAACAAACATTTGCTTCATACTAATAGCTGCAGTTTTTCAACGGACAACTAAGCACAGTAGATCTAATATCAGAATTGTCTACCCTTCTCAGGATAAAGTGAAATGTATTGTCAAAGAAAAGCAACATTTCAGATACTTAAAAAAACACAGTCCCTCAATGGGGCCCAAATTGCTAATCTATCTCAAAGAACGATGTGTATAGCCATTCTATAGCATAACATCCCAAAGTACAGTAATCCCTGTGTTCTGCAATTTCTTAAAACCTTCCAGGGAGATATTAAAAGCTGGCCTGGGTTCAGCCAACTATACAATGGTATTAAAAAACATTGTTCAATTGGGCCAAATAAAAAAAAACGTACCCAAATTATGTAAGAAATATGTTTAAAATATGATGCCTTGCTTTAGGGTCTGAATATGGTTACTGGGGATTTAAGTGAAGTTATGTTATGTTAAAAAGATTTGTAAAGTGCTTGCATACCTTGAAGTGTCTTGACGCTGCTTCAAAATTACTGAGATCTGACAGCTAAACGGTATAGGTTACCAACCCTGGGAAAAGCACTATGCTACGCTCGCGTAGTTTGCAAAGTTTGCACTACTTTGCACTATGCAAATTGCACGTAGCACAGTGCAAACATGCGTAGCTTAGTGCAGCAGTCATTTTTTGCTTGCTCGCGGTCCTCAACGTCAAGTTGGCGACCGCGAGCAGGCAAAATGACATTGAGGCAAGACTTTTTCCTTGTTCTTGATCATCAACATCAAGTTGCCAATCGCGAACGTGAAAAATAAACATCCCGGCGAGATTCTCAACGTGGGGCGGTCAGGTTTCTCATTGCGAGTGGTCGCATATGCTCACCACCGCTCGCAATGAGAAACTACCAGTCCGCATTGAGAAAGTTGCTGCTCGAGTAAAAATCTACTCGAGCGGCAGTAAAAGACAGCTCGCACTATGTAAGATGCCATTTTCAATGATTGCACAGTGCGGATAAGCATCCGGCACTGTGCAATCATCGCGAACAGCGTACTACACAGTTTGCGTAGTGCAACGCGTAGCTCGCATAATGCGATGTGCACTTCGCATAGCTACGGGTATTGCTACTGCACAAAATACGCCCAGTCTCATAGGTTACTTCATTAATCAATCAATCATCCAATCAGTGAGGATTTATAAGATGCAAGAAATCATCCAATATGGTATCCAGGTGCTTGCAGGCCCGGGAGGTGATGTTGCGGAGGTACGTGGGGAGGCTGCATCGACAAATGAATCGTGGGGCCGAGGGATGAGCCCTGGGTGGCACTGAAGGTGATTGCCTTGGGTTCAGAGGTGAAAGGTGTGAGATGGATTCTCTGGGGTCTTCCGGTGAGGAAGTAGGTGATCCATAGGAGTGCTTATCCTAGGATGCAGATGAGGTGGAGTCTTTTGATCAGTGTATGGCGGTAGTTAAAAACCATGTTTTCCAAGCTTTCCTATGAAAGGCCAGTGGTCTAAGGTCAATTTAATGTTTGCTGGATGTATACTTATAAGTGGAACACCATCACACTGAGCATGCTTTGCTAGGAACTTAACTTTGGAGCTACAAGCAATTTCTGCAATTTGGAACACCCTATTTAGATTCTTGCTTTGTGCCATTGTTATCCTAATCTTTTGCTGAGATGTATTTAAAGCCAAAGTATTTGAGGCTTATTGTCTTGTAGGCTCTTCAATTGAGCTACTGCTTATAAAAACACATTGCCCTTTTTTCACTGAAATATAACTGCCACAGTTAGGGATACTCAAATCTGTGATCCATTAAGGTTATTGGTCACCACATTTATGTTGTATTGTGTCCCACAACTCTTTTCATTATTTGAAATATTCTGTTATTTCATGCACAGATTAGGGGTCGGAATGTTCTAATAGTAGCGCTGGCAGACGGGACTGACGCCGAGTTGGGGAGTGCTAAGTTTGGCTGGAAAGTCAATAGGATAGGTGTCAGTCCCCTGGTCCTCCCTCCCAGGATGCACAACCTGCGCACACTGCTGCTGTGAATCTCATATCTACAATATTGGAAAGGTTTTCAAGTTACCTGCATTACTGTCTGTAGAGGATACTATAAACAATTATATCTTGCGTGCTCTGTGAAAGTTTACTTGTGTACAACCAATAAAGTTATATTTTAAGAAAACAAAAAGTATTTGTAGAAGTTGTACCTCCCCAGGCCGATCTACAATACTTTCTTTGGCTTAGCAAATTCTATTCCTGCTTTATCCCAGACTATGCATCCAAATTTGGACCCTTGTTAAATATGTCCTAGAGGGGTGTTCTTTTCAGCTGCAATTCTGAATGTCAGGACATGTTTGAGCAAATTAAAAATCAATTAGTTAGTCCTCAGGAACTGAGACATCAGGATATTGTGTTGCTGTGCATCTTAACAGCGTATGAAAGTAATGTAGTACTGGGAGCTGTGCTCACTCCCAGAGGGAAGGGGGAGATGATGATTGGATATTCATCTTGAGTGAGGAAATATGCAGATGTTAATAACTAAGTAATAGAAAAGAAATTGCTGGCTTGTTGGTTGGTGGTTTCCAAGTATCACAGTTATCTTTGGGGAAGGAAAACTGGGATCAGACAGACCATAAACCTTTAACTTTCATTCTAAGTGGCCTGAACGTGAAAGGGTCGACTCTTAGCATTGCTAGGTTATCCAGTAAATTCTTACAGTTTGATGTTTTGCCAAAATATACTACTGGTAGTCGGTACATTTGTGCTGATAATCTGTTGAGATTTCCAAACAGGGAGGTTTCTTCAGAGCCTATAAAGTCTAACAAAGATGACGATTTAGAGGATGCACTGTGGCAGATAAGGACATTGTGCATGTAAGTGTATTTTCCAAAATAGACTGGTGTATGTAATTGAGTAAAGACATGATTCACAAAAAAGTAATTTGGTTCACTGATTCTGGATGGTCAGAAAAGAGAAATGTTGATTTAAGCTTTCAACCGTTTCTTGAAATTGCTGAGGAAAGGACTCTTGAAGATGATCCTGTCATGAGAAATGACAAGCTTGTACCAGCAGTCAGTTTGAGAGTAGCCATAATACCGAAGTCACATAATGGACATGTAGGTTGTACAGTGATCAAAGGGTATGGATAGAGAACTTGATCAGGCAATCCAAAAGTGTGTGATATGTGGTAATTGTGACAATACTTTGGAAATAGCCTCTCAACCTCTTCATACAATATAGCTCCCATCCTCACCATGTTAACAAGCGGGGATTTATCTAGTTGGTCAACGCAATCTACTTATAAGTACTCACAATTTGCACTGGTGATGTACATTTTTATAGTAAATGGCCTAAGGTCATGTTTGTCAGTGAAGCAACTGCAAGAAATGTAGATTTTATAGACAAGGTTTACCTGGAGCATTATTTTCGGACAATTGTACCAAGTTTGTGCCCAGATCTCATGATTTCTCTGGGTGAATACATTGATCACTTCAAGTACTCATTGTATCATCTCCAAATGAATAGACTCATTGAGTGCATAAATAGAGCACATGGGGAATGTAAATGAAGGCCCATAGGCAATATTTGTATTGATGTCAATACAGTAAGGTCATTTCCAAGGTTCTACCACATCAATCCACATTAAACTGGGGTCTCTCATTTTGAATTACTGAACGCCAGGAAATGAGCCACCAATGTTGTTCCAGTTTGGATGTCGAAGTGGGTCAGGAATGGGAGGTCTCTGAATAATCTTGATACAAATGTGAGAGTAAATATAGAAACAGCACAAGATAAGCAGAAAAAGGACTATAATACATTGACAAAAGTGAAATCAATGTAATTTCAAGCTGGGCACCTTGTGTGGGTGAAGAAATCAGGTTGTGTGTGTAAAGGCGATCCGTAGTATGGGAGTCCCTTCAGAGTAAAAAAGATCAGTGGTAGTGCTGTCAGGGTAACAGACTGTAAATAGTGGAATGGTGAGAGAGTGCTGAAAGTTAATGGTGATCCTGAAAACACAGGCCTCTCTTTCGAGTGATGATGGCTTGGGTGGCCACAGAGATCGTCCATCAGGTACAGATCATATTGGTCCATTTGTTGTCACAGTGCTTCTCCATCAACTACAGAGCAGGTAAGTCACTCCAGGCAAGGACAGGGGGCCTAACCCTGTGATAACTAGAGACCAAGGGAGGAGGCTAAAATGGTCCAAGGTAATCCCCGATTTTTTCTTTGCTAACATATTTATGAAGGTTAAGTATGACATTGCAAAGTATGTTGATTGTTCTACCCCGGAGGATATAGTTATTAAAGCCTTTGAAGCCATTTGTGGGCAGGTTGCAACGGAATTAACTATTACAAGTAAGCCCAGCCCTAATCTAGGGGAAAGGTGGTTTGATTCTAAATGCTCTAGAGATCACTAAAATTTAATAAAAGCATTGCAAACCAAACCCAGAGACAGGGCACAGTTAGTTAGACTCAGAAAAGAATACAAAACTGCAGTCTTTTCCCGCAAAAACGAGATCAAATCAGAGGCCTGGAATGCTTTAATGTCTGCAGAAATATTAAAGGACAGCTCAAAGTTTCGGGCTATTGTTAATAGTCCTCTTTTCTCGGGGCAGGAGAATGGTAGCCTGGAAACTAACATCTCAGTGGACCAGTGGCTTTCCCATTTCGAGGGCATCTATGAGTCAAACAAGCTACATGAGTTTTTTCCAGCTTTAGACACTGATTACGATTTACCTTTGTTGGTCTTTAAAGAAGAAGACGTGGAGAGGGCAATAATAGCATCTTGTAACAAGGCACCTGGCCCTGATGTTGTCCTTGTTGACTTCTATAAGGGTGATGCCAAATTCTGGGCTAAAATTTTAACTAATGTATTTAACTCCACTGTTCTCGAGGGGTTCCCGACTTCATGGTCCCAGTCTGTTATCATTCCAGTTTTCAAAAAGGGGCAGAGAGGGGACTCCAGGGGCTACAGACCCATTTCACTGATAGACTCCGTCGTTAAAGTCCTAGGTAAGGTGATTTTGGTCAAAATCACCGATTGTGTAAATGAAAATGGGGTCTATCCAACCTTCAGTATGGTTTTAGACCAGGCAGAAGCACCATGGATCAGTGCCTTAATCTGTATCTACTGACAAACAAATACACCATAGCTTCCAAGGGCTCCATATACATGGGCTTTATGGATCTATTGTCAGCTTTTGATCTTGTGAACAGATCAAGGCTATGGTCCATTTTACTTGATATAGGGATTGATCCCGGCCTGGTTTATTTCTTAGCTGACCTACATCGGGATCTACATCGGCTGTCAAGGTTACTCAGGAGGGCAAATGCACACAACACTTTAAGACTGGTAGAGGTGTTCACCAAGGCTGTATATTGGTCCCTCTACCTGTTGCGCTATATTTTAATGCCCTAGATAAAACAGTAGATAAGGCTAGCTTGGACATCCCGCGTGTAGGTAATAGGACCATTTCAGTCCTTCTATACGCGGACGATGCTGTGTTATTAGCATAAACTCCGCTAGGTCTTCAGAGACTTTTAGATGCATTTGAGACCTTTATGAACTCCCTGGACTTGGTGGTAAATATTTCCATACCCCACGTCTTGACTATGGGTCAACATAAGAATAAAGTTAAAACCTTTTACTGCAATGGGGATGAGGTGTCCAGAGTGACAGTTTTTACATACCTGGGGGTTCTATTTGATGATAGATGTTCTTGGGTCCCCCAGCTCAAAGCCAAAAAAATGCAGTAGTGAGATCGTCATCAGCATTACTAGGCCTTGCACGGCGACTGGGAGCTAGGCCCTGTGAGGCAATTCTCGCCATTTATAGGTTGAAATGTTTGGCTATCGCCACATATGGTGCACCTATTTGAGGGTACAAGCAAGCGGTAGGGGTTCAGATGGCAGAAAATAAATTCTTCCGCTCCCTCATCTGTCCCCCAATCTACTCCAACCTTCGCTATCCACCAGGAACTGGGGATGGGATATGTGTCTGACTTGGTGAGTCTGGCTCCCTTGGTCTGTTGGATAAAAACCTGGCTCCACCCCGAACTAACGTTGAACCACCAGATTTTAGGGATTGGGTTGCTTTAGATAAAGCTAGTAACATTCAGTGGTTGTCTTATGTTAAGGATAAGTTCATTAAATTTGGGCGTCCAGACATTTATAATGACCCTGATGGAATCAAGAAAACTGACCTAAAATGGGTAAAATCGCAGTTTCTGAACATCCTGGGGCTGGAACGTCTCATTATTTATTAACTTCCTCGCCATCAATTGAGCCCAACTAAGAATTGTGACATACCCTTTCCACCGCTGGCTTTTGACCAGGTTTCGTTAACATGATCCATTTTTCATTGGGCAATCTTTCAGGGTGGTGTAAACCTGAAGATATGGCCCCATGTAACTGTGACAGCTTTTCAAACCAGGATACCCTGCACTTTATAATGTTTTGCGACTTTTACACTGATATTAGGAAGAAGTTTTTAATTCCGCTCCTGAGAGGAAGGCTTTTTACAGGTTAGACTAGCCCTAATGTACCTTCAACTGTTAGACAATACCTGGAAAAATTTTAATATCACCAGTTTTCTTGTTACTGCTGTTCGCCTTAGGAGAAAAAGATCCCCTTTAATGATTGAATCATGTACTTTTTTGAATTTTAACATGATGTAACTATTCTTATTGGATATATCTTTGGAGTTTTAAATTATTTATACGTTTGTGTAGAAGTTGTTTACATTTATGTATCGCCCTTATGTCTTTTATTGTCTTGTGTTCTTGTGCTTTTATGATTTTAATTAATCTAATAAACTGGTTTGACTGACTGACAACTACAGAGCAGGTAAGTCACTCCATTCATAGAACGATTTGAAGGAGCTCTCCAACAAGAAGTACACCTTCCAGGTATACACAAGTGTGTTTTTTCTCATATCTTTGTGTCCAAGTTGCTTATCTCTTTATTTTCTGATTTTCATTTTAGCTCTAGTGTTTTAAAATGTGTTTTTCAAGTGTATGCTTGAGTCAATGTATTCTGTTGGTTTGAGAAAGATGTTTAACACTTTGTTTTTATTTTTTATTTGTTTATAAAAGGGGAATGCCATGTAATACGCCCATAATCATTTCTCTAGAGCCTGATGCTCTGCAGATACACTCTGGATAGCACTGTGTTGATAAATGGAGCACATCGTTTAGTGTTCTGAGAATGCTGCCTCATGAGCTGTTTGGCAGTTGATGTTTGGCTCTGGTTTGAAGGACCTGTAGCAGCTCGACTCTGTAACTCAAAAAGTCAACTTACCAGAAATGTATCCCGGCTGAGCGTTTTGTGTGGTGGCGGAACACTACACTACACTAGCCATCTCACAGCAGGTTGCAGCTTGGATGTCAGGTGATACAATTTAAACTCTGGAATTCCTAACTCACATTGAGACATCAATTTTACCAGTGTCACCCACTGGCTGCCTGATCATAAATTAGGTCTACTAGAGCACATCTAACTTTTGGAAGATAGTCTTTGGCAGCAGTCGTCAAATTTAGTTAAACAGTAAAGGACATGGGGGAAGCATTACCATCTTAGCCAACCCAATTCACCCTGTTACTCACAGTGGCAGTGTCTTTCTGGAAGAAACATGTGCTCTTAATGCTGTTAAACCCTTCCTTGCATTTCCATCTAGCATATCAGAGTCCTAATGGCATTACATTTACCCCAAAATATCAGAAGGTTCTGGATTTCTAAGTAATTACGCCCCTGCCCCATGCCCCCCTTAGAACCACACAGCACTGGGACATGCTGGGGCAGATGGGAAATAGCCAGGTCCTGATATAATTGATGCCTAAACCAAACACAGTTTCAGATTTCTTGAAGAGCTTTTCTATCAGATTGAGATTTACCCCCAACACTGAGCATTACCGCCCCACAACAGAATCCTCCAATACATCCATTTTGTCATCAGCCTGACAGCAAAGGGATCCATTGCCAGGGCAAAAAATAGGGGGCATCAGGCAGCTGTGCCATTCCCTATCTACAGACAGATAACTTTGCCTGTGTGCACCCTAGCTGTTTGCTTAGCATATAACAATGCCATCCATTTAATAAAAATCATACCAATGCTGAGTTTAACAAGTACTTAAAAAAGATGCTCCCGACTCAGTGTATCAAATGCTTTCTCCAGGTTAAGGGCCAGGACAGCAGAGCAAGGACACTCAGATGGTGTTTCCTTGACCACCTGGAACAGTCTCCTGATATTTAAGAGAAGCATTAGCCTAGAATTAGGCTAGTCTGGTCTCTATGTACCAGTCTAGGTAGATGCACTTAAATTATTTAGCAAAAACTCTATCAAACATTTTATAGTCCGTATTCAATATGGGGAGTATTCTATACAAGACCACCTCCAGCATGTCTCACCATGTCTAGGGCTCAATTAGGCCCTTGCTCAATTTAGTGGATGCAAGCAACAATTCTAATAGCACACTGCATGCAATAATGCCAATCTCTTGGCCAACTGTTTCTCTAATGTGCTGTAAAACTCCAATGGTAGCCTATGTGTTACAGATGTCTTCCCAGTTACCATATACATGAGAACCCTTATTATTTCTAGGGCTGAAATTAGCTATCCTATTTCTTCCCATTCTTCATGAGCCACCTGTGAAAGGAGCACCTCCCTCAGGAACTTATTACTTCAAATGTTGTGCACAAGGCACTTCCTGTATATAACTGTAAATAATAGCCATAAAATGCTCTAACCAAACTAGAACCACACAGCACTGGGACATGCTGGGGCAGATTGGAAATAGCCAGATCCTGATCCAATTGCTGAATATCATGCTACATCGGTATTTAGTGGGATATACACATGTGTGTAGCACTCTAGAACATACCACTTCATCTAATCCTACATGTAGGGCATGGGTAGGTGAATAAAAAGAGTACTCTCATCTTAGAGTTTCTACAGTATCAGAAATCCTCTAATGACCAAATAAACAACCATGCCTGTAACACCTTTGCAGTTTTGCCCACAACTTTATGAGGAGTCAGGAGGGATTTTCTTTTGAGGATGGGTGCATGCGATCCAAGTTAAATACCTGAGACACAATTGAGTTCTCCACCAGAGGAAGGTGCATGCACCTCAGTTGTTGTATAATCAGTGCAGCACTAAAGGTTGACTGCTCAAGATTGGGAGCCTAAATGATACTCAGTAGTACCCGCGTACCATCTAACTTACCCTCCACTTAAACATACCTGCCATCTATATAGAGCATAACTGGATCGGCTACACAGCGAGGCCGGACTGGTCACACCAGGCATCGGGTGTTTTCCCAGGAGGCTGGAGTGGTGGGAGGCTGGTTTTCTTACTGGGGCCGGTTTTGCAGCAGTGCTGCAATATCGCCCCCAATACAATATCAGCAGGAGTTTCTAGCATAATGACTCCCTTCTCACTCTCACTGCAGAGTTCCATGTATACCCAGCAGTTTCCAGGCAATGATAAAAGTGTCAAGATTGATATTTCTGGTGGTTAATCTTTCTGATGGGGAGAGATCGGAGTGTTGTCTATTGATAGTTTTGACTCATTTAATGTAGTGCAGAGGGTTAAAATGCCTGCTGCAAAGAATGTGTACCATAAAGGTCACAGAACTGTAGTTAATTAGCATAGCTCAGTGGGTTACTGCTTTTGTCACAGAGATCTTTTTGTTACTTGCAATTCAAAACTTACAATCGTAATAAATCAAGTGCAGTGAGTTATGACATGCCATCAAAGAGCTGCATGCAAACTACTTGGTACAGGTTCGAAAGTTATGTTTTTTTCCCGGTGTTTCATTATCCTAATATTCATAAATGGGTTTGTTTGGGTAGAAACACATTCTTATTAGTAAGCCCAACCTCTGTCTTATGTTTTGAACTCTGAGTTTGTGCTTCTCCTGATGGAGCACTCTTAAAAATGCCTTCCAGTATGGATAATATGTAATTCCTACACCTTAAATTCCATTTTGCCTTATGCAACATTTTCTAAAATACTGATGTACACACGTATGATTCATTGTTTTTGTATGTGTGCATGATGTAAAGTGCTCTGGCTCCCTACACTGATTTGAGAGGCACTATAAAACAAATGAAAAACATGTCACAGGGGCTATGAAGAGACGAGTGGCACTGTTGGAGGGTGACAGTGGGGGAATCATTAAATGGCCCCAACAAGATTGTTGTATCCTGCTGCATTGTAAGTACATCCTTTACTGTGCTCTAAAAGCTAATACAATTGAATATATAATGAAAATGTGTCTACACCATTTTAGTAATTTTCCCCAAGCTTTTCTAGGGGAAAGAACTATCCCCTCACAGCCCCCTTTATCTTTTGTAGTGGTCAGGCTCGCTTGCTGCACTCACTCGCTATGCACTGTATGGGGACTGGACTGCCAGAAATTGCCAGGGGTGCTTTGTGTTCACAGTCCGGCCCGCTACACGGGATACCCCTTGCTTCACCCAGATCGAACAGTTCCCTGAGGTAGGGTGAAAAAATGGTGCTGTACATCTGCCCTCCTGAGCACCGTTGTAATCAGGCTCCCTCATTTGCTGTTGGATGGATCTCTTGTATGAATGGTACCTATACCACACTACACCGAGGAAAGATAGTGCAATTTGCTGACTGTTATTCACTCAAACATTCCAGGTAACAATGGTATGGTTATTAACCCCTTCTGTGCTCATGACGAGCTCAGCTCGTCATGAGGCACAGTGCTCGAATGCTCATGACGAGCTGAGCTTGTCATGACCACACCCATTTGTATTGGTCCTCAGCACAGGAGAAAAATATCTCTAGCAGCGATGGTGTTAAGTTATATCATGAATCTATATTAAATAATTTCCTGTTGGCCCGTGGGCCTCTGAGATGCAGCACATGTGGATTGCATGCAATTTCATCTCCATGTTCTGCAAAAGGAGCTACTGCCCCACACACCCTTGATGAACCCTTGATGAACCTCTACACCCTGCTTCAGGCAACCCCAAATGGTACTCCTGCCCCACTGCAGATCAGGGACATAAATGTGACTTGTCTAATCACTAAAACCTGAACTAATAATTCCGGCACCCCTTCTATCCAAATCTCTGTCTCATAGACAAGAAAAAGCAGGTGAACGCATCTTCAAACAGATCTGCTTTTTCTGCTCAGTCACCCATGGGAAATCTTCCAAGCCCTAAACTAACATCTATCAATATAGATTACGAAATGCCTTCACACAAATTATCAGCAGCAGTAACTCCATCATGGCGGGGCATCGTCATCTACCCTGCTTTGAGTGTTATGTTATGTTATATGCATCCAAATCGGTGTGTTACCCTTACAACGCATCTATTACAACGTAATGCTGTTACAACGCAGCTATTACATCGCAAATACCATTACAATGCATGCCATTACAACGCATGGCATTACATAGCAGATGCTATTACAACGCATACTATTACATCGTAAGTATTGGTAAGTATTTAATTTTTTTTTTATTTTATTTAATATTTTATAATTGATTTAATTATTATTAATTATAAAAAATATTTATTTCGTTTTTAAATATTATAAATTAAATATATTAATGTAAGTAATTTTTTAAATAAGTATGAGTATAGGAGTATATGTTTTGGGGTACTGATGTATATGTTTTGGGGTGTTTGGGTATTTTTAGGTTTTAGGGCAGGGTTTGGGTTTTGGGGTACAGGGGTGTTTTTAGGTTTTAGGGCACGGTGTGGGTTTTGGGGTACAGGGGTGTTTTTAGGTTTTAGGGCAGGGTTTGGGTTTTGGGGTACAGGGGTGTTTTTAGGTTTTAGGGCACGGTGTGGGTTTTGGGGTACAGGGGTGTTTTTAGGTTTTAGGGCAGGGTTTGGGTTTTGGGGTACAGGGGTGTTTTTAGGTTTTAGGGCAGGGTTTGGGTTTGGGTTTTGGGGTACAGGGGTGTTTTTAGGTTTTAGGGCAGGGTTTGGGTTTTGGGGTACAGGGGTGTTTTTAGGTTTTAGGGCAGGGTTTGGGTTTTGGGGTACAGGGGTGTTTTTAGGTTTTAGGGCACGGTGTGGGTTTTGGGGTACAGGGGTGATTTTAGGTTTTAGGGCAGGGTTTGGGTTTTGGGGTACAGGGGTGTTTTTAGGTTTTAGGGCAGGGTTTGGGTTTGGGTTTTGGGGTACAGGGGTGTTTTTAGGTTTTAGGGCAGGGTTTGGGTTTGGGTTTTGGGGTACAGGGGTGTTTTTAGGTTTTAGGGCAGGGTTTGGGTTTTGGGGTACAGGGGTGTTTTTAGGTTTTAGGGCAGGGTTTGGGTTTTGGGGTACAGGGGTGTTTTTAGGTTTTAGGGCAGGGTTTGGGGTTTGGGGTACAGGGGTGTTTTTAGGTTTTAGGGTAGGGTTTGGGTTTTGGGGTACAGGGGTGTTTTTAGGTTTTAGGGCAGGGTTTGGGTTTTGGGGTACAGAGGTGTTTTTAGGTTTTAGGGCAGGGTTTGGGTTTTGGGGTACAGGGGTGTTTTTAGGTTTTAGGGCAGGGTTTGGGTTTGGGTTTTGGGGTACAGGGGTGTTTTTAGGTTTTAGGGCAGGGTTTGGGTTTGGGTTTTGGGGTACAGGGGTGTTTTTAGGTTTTAGGGCAGGGTTTGGGTTTTGGGGTACAGGGGTGTTTTTAGGTTTTAGGGCAGGGTTTGGGTTTTGGGGTACAGGGGTGTTTTTAGGTTTTAGGGCAGGGTTTGGGGTTTGGGGTACAGGGGTGTTTTTAGGTTTTAGGGTAGGGTTTGGGTTTTGGGGTACAGGGGTGTTTTTAGGTTTTAGGGCAGGGTTTGGGTTTTGGGGTACAGAGGTGTTTTTAGGTTTTAGGGCAGGGTTTGGGTTTTGGGGTACAGGGGTGTTTTTAGGTTTTATGGCAGGGTTTGGGTTTTGGGGTACAGGGGTGTTTTTAGGTTTTAGGGCAGGGTTTGGGTTTTCGGGTACAGGGGTGTTTTTAGGTTTTAGGGCAGGGTTTGGGTTTTCGGGTACAGGGGTGTTTTTAGGTTTTAGGGCAGGGTTTGGGTTTTGGGGTACAGGGGTGTTTTTAGGTTTTAGGGCAGGGTTTGTGTTTAGGGATAATTAAATTATATTTACCATTTTACACTAATTACATTTTTAAATTAAATTAATTAAATTAAATAAATAATTATTATTAATTTAATTTAATTTCATTATAAAAAATATGTACTTTAAACTAATTATTGTTTTTATTAAATTAAATTAATTACTATTTTTAATAAAATTACATTTATTAAATAGTTATTATTTATTAAATAGATATTATTTAATTAAATTAATTTAATGACAATTTTAAAATATCTTTTAATTAAATTATTTTAAATAAATTAATTACAATAAACGAAATAACATTTTTTTAAGAAGGTATACTTACCTATACTTACGATGTAATGCCATGCGTTGTAATAGCATTTGCGATGTAATGCCATGCATTGTAATGACATCCGTTGTAATGGATCCCGCGTTGTAAAATCTGCGTTGTAACGGAACGTGTTGTAATACAACGCGTTGTACTGACACCAATCCATTTAAATCGCATGCGGCTACTCAGGAGTGTCCCGGAGCGGTACCTTGGGAGCAGATGGGAGTCAGTCAACGGAGTTCTATAAAAAGAGCAAGGTTTTCAACCATTTCCTTAACAGCTTGACATCTTGGATGGAACGCAGTTCCAAAGGAAGTGTGTTCCAAGCCACAGCAAACCTATAAGCCAGAAAGCTACTGCCCATTCTCACCCGACGGAAACGTGGAATTACTGCGAGGGAGATGTGTCATAGAACGTAGGTTTCTTGGGGGCACGTAAAATTTAAAACGCTTTCTAAGGTAGCCAGTTCCAGACTGATACAGGGCTGCGTGTGCTGTAGTAAGGGCTTTAAATCTCACTCTTTCCGCAACCGGCAGCCAGTGGAGATTACACAGATGTTGTTGTATGCTTGACCTTCGAGGGATATTCAAAAAAACCCTGGCCGCGGCATTCTGAATAGACTGGAGTTTTTTCAACTGGTAACCAGGAATGCCCACATAAAGAGCATTCACATAGTCAATGCGCGACAATATTAGGGCGCAAATTACCATCTCTTTAGCCGGCTGTGGTAGAAGTGGCAGAAATTTCCTAAGAGATCTTAGGACACCAAAACATTGTCTGGCTAATTCTTTTATCTGAGTGGTAAACCTGAGATCCTCATTGAACCAGACCCCAGATTTTTTACAGGTTGGCCCTCTGAATTGGGAATAGGATATTCGGCCGGCCAAAGGGATTCCTTGACTTACGAAGGAAAGGAACCGTACAAGAGGATTTTGGACTTATCCTCATTGCACTTAAGCTCCGCAGCAAAAAGCCATTTAAAAACAGCCGACAGGCAGGCTCTGGCCTGAGCCGGAGAAGAGTCATCTTTATTCCAGGTAAAGAGGAGCTGGGTGTCCTCAGTGTAAGCGATTACCTTAGCCCCCAGCTCTTCAGTCAGATAAATCAGAGGGGTCATATACATTTTAAAAAGAAGAGGGCTAAAGGTAGAGCCCTGAGGGACTCAGTGGACAGAGCTTGCGGTGTAGAGATGAACGGGGGCAGCCAGACTTGCTGTGAGCGTTGGTCCAAGAAAGAACCAACCCAATGCAGCGCAGACCCTGTCATCCCAATTTCAGCCAGCCTGGCCAGCAGCAGCGAGAGAGGGACAGTATTGAATGCCACAAAGAGGTCTAATAAAATCAGAGCCGCTCTGCCGCCAGCATCCAGACACTCTCTGATGGCCTCAGCCACTTCAACCAAGGCCGACTCCATACTATGCTTGGCCCTAAATCTAGATTGAGCTGGATGGGACAGGCCTTCGTCTTCCACAAATGCAGTAAGTTGTCTATTTTCCGCCTTCTCACAGACTTTAGGCACTGCAGGCAGAAGCGAAATTGGCTGGTAACTTGTAGGAATCACTAGATCAAGCAATGGCTTTTTAAGCAAAGGCAAGAGTTTGGCTTGCTTCCACGTCTGAGGCAAAGTGGCTGTCTTCAGGGATAGCTTAATCAGAGTGTTAACCTCTAGGTTAACTGTCACTGCACCTGATGCCAGCATCCTGGCCGCGCAGGGATCTGACGGAGAACCAGATTTAAGAGCTTTTACAATTGCCCAAGAATCTTGCAGAGTGATGAAGGAAAAAGCAGAGAAAACAGAGGATCCATTGGACCTCCTAGTGCGGCTGATGGGACAGCGCCGTCAGCTGATAGAGTCATGGTTGAGGATGTCTTAAAATTTTCTTTAATTGTCAGAATTTAATCGATAAAAAAACTCAATCATTTCTCACACCAAGCGGCAGACATAGGAAGAATAGTGCTTTCAGCCATGGGTGCCTGGTAACTGTACAATTGAGAACATTTCCTTAGCATTATTTTTTGAGAGAGCAATTCTCTCAGCATAATACATGTTTTTAGCCTGCAGAATGGAAGCATAATACAGTTTTTGTGCTTTCCTCAATAGCCCTTTAGCCAGGGGGCAGTAGGATTGACGCTAGCTTCGCTCTTACATATCCTCTTCTGAGTCTTAAGCTCCTCAGAGAACCAAGGTTTCGAAGAGGAGTCTCTGCTCCATCTGGGGGGACAGGAGGAGGAAGAAAGCTCGACTGCCTGAGTGATCCAGCTGTTAACATTTTCCCAGGCTACCTCCACATCTTGGGCTAAGTCTGGCTTGGACTCTGCCAAGGCTGATCTAAAGGCGACAGGATTGATTTTGAGTGCCAATCTGTGCTGGGTGGGCTTTTTTGGGAGGAGAGGGTCTTTAGGACACCACGAGAACGGAATAACCGCATGATCAGTCCAGGTGACTTGAAAAAGGTTCTTAATAATTATGGGAAAATTAGAGCAAATAGTGACCAGGATGTGACCTTCACAGTGGGTAGGGGAATTGAACCATTGGGATAGCTGTGCCAAGTGTAGTGATCATTGAACTCCTTTGTATCTCCTACCTCAGTACAGTTTAGATGTATGTTTAAATCCCCGAGAAGAAGAACGCCGGAGAAGTGCAATGAGCGAGGAATGATAATCTCATCCAATGCTTTCAAAAAGGTGCCTGCAGAACCAGGACGTCTGTAAACCAAAATACCCCCCATTGAGAATTGTGGGGAGATGGTAAGGAAAAAATCCAAAGCCTCACCCTCTCCAATGCTTATTATATCTCCTCGTTGCAAAGACCACTTTTCCCTATACACCACCGGAACCCCGCCTCCTCAGCCCGTTAGGCGATCGACCTGGGACACTTTGAAACCCCTAGGAATAGCTAGTTCAATAACGGGTTGGCAAACTCATGAAGCCACGTCTCGGTAATGAAAAGTAGGTCCAGAGACTCATCCTCGATAAGGTCCCAAATATCCTGAAAATGGCAGACCAATTTGCGAGCGTTAATAAGGGCTGCCTGGATAGGGGAGGGGTGCGCTTGACTGTCTCCTCCCAGGAACACTGGGGCGGGAGTGTCTGTGGTCCACAATGAAAAGTTACACAACTCACAAGTAGTGTCATAGTTTTCCAAGACTTCCCAAGGGAGGCAAGGGCAAAGTGGAGTACAAAGCTGGCACAGCTCGGCCCTACTTTTGGGTGCACCAGAAGGCTGTGGGATGAAACCCACATAGACTGCAGAAACGTGTAACATAAATTGGTGATAAAATTAATTATTTACCATTTTATGTTTTACTGCTCCCAGCTGGAACCATGTGTGAGGTCAGGTGGGGCCATTACTGTTGATTGGCAATAGCAGGGAGGATTTGTGCCCACTCCAGTTTAGTTTGAAGTGCGCATATCGGTTTGGGCACCTGTTTTGTGACTGTCAGCCTGACATGAGCACTTTAAACTGCCCCAACCGGAGCTGTGTTAAAGCTGGGTGGAGGGCAGGTACAGGCCCCCAGTGTGTCAAAGAGAGCCGAGCCAGTTCACTTCACCTTATTCTGGTGCTTTTCTCATGCTGGTTAGTACTGTCAGCAGCATGAGAGCAGCATCTGGATTGATAGAGAGGAGTTCTCTGGGTCTCACACTTTGACTGCAGAACAGATTAACTCTGAGGACATGTGGGTAAGCAGTAAACTTTGTTCCCCACTTGTTTTTTTTACCTTATTTAACAATGACAGGCAGTGTGAGAAACTCACATTGCCTTCAGCCTGAGCTAGAGAGCTTTCAATCATGGCTAGTCAAAAACAAAACACTGCTAACAAGACATGATTGAGAGTGTTTCCATTAAGCCTAAAAGCATTGGTCGTTTTTCAGAGTGCCTGTCACTGCCTGATAATCTTCTCTTTGCTTGCCCCTCCACTTTAAAATGTCACCCCCTGCCACTGCAAATTATGACACAACCACTGTAGCAGAAATTGCTCTCTGGTACCAATAAAATGATGCCATAACACCAACAACCAGTGTCTCCAGCCTAGCATGATGTAGTACTACTCAAATATCAGATTAAATACATTTTTGGAAATGTACCCCTTTTGTACTAAAACATTAGCTTGCCATTTTCTAAAAATGTGCTTGTTTACTGTCACACTCTGGCTTGTGATTTTTAGTCATCAAATTGTATGCTGTGAAACATCAATTTGTCTCTTTTTTTCAAATAGCTGTAAATAAAGAAAAATAATCATAATATTGCTACTTAAAAGCGTTGTTTAATGGACCCTATCCACGACCTAAATCCTGCCTGCACTGATGGGGTTACAGAGCTGCCTTCTAGCCCGGTGCACACTGGTCTGGCAATCATCTTTCAGAAAAGCTTGGCAACAGAATCAAAGACTATGGTCCAGAATTAGGTGGGACACGCAATTATCTCTTTGAAGAATTGGAACCACATTTCTCTCTTTCCAAATGGTTGCTACCTTCTATTAACAATATTAGTTTGCTTGACATTGGGACCCTACTTTTGAGAACAAAGAAATCCAATACATGTAAGGTGATAGGAGAGATGCTTGCAATAAGATTTATTGCACGCATTCCTCCCATCACTTTTTGTGTGTTTCATGTAACACCTTAAGTAACCAAGGGTATGCCCAGATGTGGGCCCCTTCTCACTGTGCAACTGGAACAAACCTACACCCAACTGAAAAGCCCCAGCCAGGGTGAAACCGCCTCTAGGTTACTTGAGTTGCGGTTTGGTGAGGGCCTGGCAGTTCGGGCTGGACTTTTCCCATGAGGATTTGTATATAGTTAGGTCCCAACTGATGTGACATGGTTGGCAAAAGAATGATGGGTTAGAATGTTACCCAAGCAATTGCTAGTGGTTAGAATTATTGCAAGCATTACTCAAATCACTTTTTGTGTGTTTGACCAAAGGTATCCCACCTGTCCCTGGAGCTTTATTAATTTCTTTGGTCGCTAGGCCTTCTCTGATTTCTACAAAAGGCACAATTGCACTAAGTGGCCAATTCTCTACCACCATTGGCCGAGCGAGTTCCATTCCAAAACTGTCTAACTGAAAGAAATTGGTCTAACCATTCAACACCATAAATAACAGTGTCAATTAAACGTGAATGACCCTTCCCAGCTGTTCCAAGCCTACAAAGATCACATAGTTTAGCAACCAGGCACCTAGAGTTGAATGTGAAATTAATGGTAAAGTTATTTTAGTTCTAGGCATCATCAACAAACGATGAATGCGATGGGTCAGTTCTTCCAAGTAGTTATTGCCTCCTAGATATTAAATGCATTTTAATGATATATGTTAATATACTGACGGTCTAGTCCACAGAGGATCATACAGGCCTCAGCATCAGAGAGGCCCTATCATGTGGTTAATAAGCTCTCAATTATAGAGGAAAGCTGATTTCAGTGATCTAACATTACATGTAAACTGCAGGCAGATTTGGGAAGTGGGTTTATAAATAATTAAGGTAGAATTGGGTAGGTCCTAAACTAACACAAAGGGTGTGTGACCAATGAAATTACCATAAAATCTTTGAGAAATGTCCAGTTTACCTGCATTATTTAATACAAATTACATCAAAATGGTCCTCTTACTGTCTCAAAAGTACATTTAACAGGTTTGTCTGAAGGATGTCTTCCATCAAGGGATCGCTAGCATCCACTGAAGAAGAAGTGTGCCATTCCACATTCACCAGCCAAAATAGATGCACTTGCATATATGTTGATGTTTGGAACTTCATAAATCATATGCACCACAATGACATCAAAGGCAGGCTGATCAGTATGAGCAGCATTTAAATCTCCCACAATCAACTGTACTTTTTTAAAAGATGGAGTAATAACAGAGGCTCTTTAAGATAACGTAGAAATGAGGAATCTTAAAATCGCATAAGACCCACTTAAATCAATAGCAAACATATCGACCAAATTCAAAATTCATTAAAGTCTAGTATGAAGGATGTTCAGATTCCATATCTATAGCTGCGAAGAAGTTACAATAAAGTTTATTGAAACCCAAATTAAAAAGCCTCCTTTTGGGTAATTTGTCTTGCAGGGATGAAAAAGGACCCATTCACTTGTTTACACAAATTAGTCAACGAGCAGGCAACACAATTAAAATAAAGAATTGAATGACTACCAATGCTGACCTGCCAGCATTGTTCACAGTATGGCAATGCGCCACAATCCTCTCTGCAAACATGCATGCATGCATGCATGCTAAAAGAGTGGAAGATCATCACAAAAAGGTGGTAGGGGCTAAGTCTACAGCACTAAAACAGGGAATTGTACATTCTGGAAACAACGTTACATCTGGCATGTAGCCCAAACCAGAATGATGTGGGAATTCTGAAGAGGGAGTACACATTTTTTTTGACCAGAGATAATACTACAATATCACCTACCAGCACTCATCTTGCCTGTATCCTTCCATCATCCCTTCAATTTTAAGGTATTACACACATTGCATCCACTGCCGCCACCAGATCCTTGCATGAAATTCAGTTGGACAGCTAGCCCTAAAGGAGCCAAGAGTGTACCCCCACTGCAAGCAGCCCATCAACCAACTCACTAGAAAACATAAAATTCTCAATACAATCCATACTTAAATGTACATTAGTGGGGTTCATCTTGTACAACAGAATGTATTTTTTAATAATGTGTGCACGTCCTAGAAAATCCTACCCAGAACATGACCCTGCTAACAAGAGCTTTATTAGAGAATTCAGGTTAGCATAAGCCAATTGACAATAATTATATTTAGGTAAGGTTGAGTAAGCAGTTTTCAATCATAATAATGAACATGTGGTTGACTTTTCTTGAGTAAAATAGTGGTCAGAGATTACATACTAACCGTCAAATAAGTTATTTTAATGTAGTTGAAAACAAACAAATGCCTCAATTTATGTGACGAGGTAGCTGAGAACTCAGGCCAGCCAACGCCTGTTTCGCCCCTCAGTGGCGTGCAGGCCTGGGGTTTTCTCAAAGCTGTTTACGTAATTTTAGTTACAGAATTACAAGAATTCCATTCATGTACGTATATAAGTCACATAAAGAAAAAAATAAAAGTAGAAGCAAACAATAATTACAGATGAACATTAAATGTAAGTGAAAAGGAGAGACAAAGAAGAGAGAAACAAACATGAGAATGAATATGTATTAGGAAATACTTTATGTTTTTGCGTCCGTGTTGCAGTATCTACAATTCTTGCTTACAAACCACTCCATGCTTTTCGTGAGAGATTCAATAAAATGAAAAATAGTTATCAAACTGTTATATTCTGTGTCATAGGCTTGGGTTATAAGTGACAGAACTAGGGGCCTCATTTATGAAAAGTGACGCATCGCTGCGTGAAAACAGCGATGCGTCACTTTTCACTGCGCACTCCTTGCGACACCAATGATGCGTCATATTTAAAGTATGACGCATCATGTCGCAAGGACTTACAGATACGTCAGTATTTCTGACGCATCTGTAAGCGCAAAAGTGACGCATTGCTGGAGTGTGCCACAAAAGTGACGCAACTCCAGCAATGCGTCTTTTCACATGGGGAAAGCCCCATGTGAAAGGGCTTGCGTCAGTCTTACGCCTGCTGTGAGGCAGGCGCAAGATTTTGACGCAACAGCATCCTAAAATTGACGCAGTAAAATCTCATAGATTTCACTGCGTCACTGTTATGGCCGGATTTTCTGAGTAGGTGGGATCAGCCCCTAGGGGCCCCTATGACCCAGCCAAAACGTACTCACCTTCCCTCCTCAGGACCAACTATCCAGGCACCTGGTACCTACCTGAGGATGGGGAACTCGCAATATACAAGCTCATATTATTAAAAACACCACTAAATCTATAGGGATACTAAGAATACTCACTGATTACTAGGGATATCCATACCCTACACCACACTTATTCACATCAGTTGGTCTCGCGGCCACCCCGACCCAGACCGTTCTACCCTAGGGCAGATATGACACACAATCCGGTGCGTCTACACACGGGCCTGCAGAACCCAATGCTCTCTTCTCCAAATTGTTTGCAATCCTGCAAAACTACACACTAGTTCGACCTCCTAGTGTTCTCATTTACTCAAGCCACAATCCAGTGGGTATACACACTGATCTTCTACTCAGTGCTCTCATTAACGCCGCATATCAACGACGACCACATTCCTATGAACACCTATATATATATATAGTGGGAAGTCTCTTCACTAAGGGTCTGCTACTACAATATTAGGAGTTAGCCAATTAATCTCATATATCTCCTACTCTTGACATCATAGGTCCACTCACTCCCTATTTATGTGATCACCACTTACCTGATTGGGATTACTCATCCATTCACGTACCTAGTAACCACCTAGGAGATACATTTACTTTCAGTGAACAAGAATAGGAGATACACACCAGTTTGTTATAAACTGGGGGGTTATTTTATTACAACAATATAAACATTTACACAGATCTGACAAAGACTATAGGTAGAACACTCCGCTGAAAGAGAAAAGATTAAACATAACAGGAACACTCCGCTGAAAGAGAAAGGATTTAAACATACAATAGCCTAGGGAATAAGGACAAGATTAAGATGCAAGTGTAAAGTAAACTAATGTGATGAAAACAATATCACCTGATTAGTGTGAAGTCTTGTTCTAGCTGTCATCTGGGTTCCTCTCTCGTCTGTGCCTTGGCTCATCTCAGACTCCCTCTCTCTCCTGCACTCTTGGGTACACCTCTGCGCTGATCGCTCTGTCTCTGGACTCCTCTCCCCCACACAAACTGTCTCCACCTTCCATCTTCAATCTTAATGGTTCCTGCCGCTCTGATCACCGTTCATTCCACTAGCTTATTCACTCTGTCTCTGCGCCAATGTCCAATTAACTCCATCTGCTCCCATAGGTTAGTCCACGATCTCTCCTCCGTCTCTTCTAAAAGGCATTACTTCAGACTCCAGCTATTCACACCTCCTCCTGATAAGCAACTGCTTCTGACTGCTTCCTTCAGTTCCAGCTCACTATTCAACTCAGCTCTTCTCCAGCTTGAACCCTCTCTCTCTCTCTGCCAACTCCACTCCACTGCTCGACTCTCTGCTTGACTGACTGACTCCGCCTCTGCACTTCACTGATATAGAAT
This sequence comes from Lissotriton vulgaris, assembly GCF_964263255.1. Lineage (NCBI taxonomy): Eukaryota > Metazoa > Chordata > Amphibia > Caudata > Salamandridae > Lissotriton > Lissotriton vulgaris. Next base: position 1,352,687,661 of record NC_141695.1, read on the forward strand.
GCTGTTTCCTCATGGAAAGTTCCAGCCATGAGCCTGCCGCCCACCAGGTCTCTGCATCACCTTGCATCAAGGACACACACCCAGCCGGCCGGCCTTTTGTTGTGTCTTCTACACAGAGAATAATACAGCCTACCGATAAGGGCTGGCCCAGACCGGTTCTCTCCAAGTGAAAAACAGCCTTAACTATAAACTTTGCCTTTGCCCTGAAAAGCCTCTCAGCTTCATCAAGATGGAGTCCCTCTAGCTCTAGGCCTGTAGGCCTGAAAGGGGTGAAATGCTCCTTAGCTCTGTCAGAATACCTACATAAACCATACCAATGTGTCTAATATGTCAAAGCCAATAGGCAATAGACAGGTTAAAGTCAAGAATAAAGGCATATTAAGCAGCTATCCTCTTCTAGGTCTGGAAAAAGGGCTTAAAAGGGCCAACACAGGCTAAGAATACCTATACTAGATGCGAGCAAGATTAATGATCTATATCACTGCTAAATAAAGCCAAAAACTCTGCCATTACATTCCACCCTTAGATCCTTATCTTGCGAGCATCAGTAAACAACAACAACCATCTAAACAAACATCAACATAATCTATCCAACATAGGCTAAGAATACCTATCCTAGATGTGAGCAAGATTAATGATCTATATCACTGCTAAATAGAGCCCAAAAACTCTGCCATCCACCCTTAGATCCTTATCTTGCGAACATCTTATAAACAATAACATCCAGATAAACAAACATCAACACAATCTATCAACAAATCAAAACCTAAAAAACTCCCTAAAAACAATGACAACTTAAGGAAATTCCACCTGAATCTCAATTGTAGGGAATAGAAACCTAACAACCAACTGAAAACAAATCAAAGCACGCTTGACTTGAATGCTGAAACATATCTGAGATTGGATCTGATAACAACAGAAACTAACCAAAGCATCCACAAACTAAATGTGCCTCAACTTCTAATGATAACTGGTGAAATCTAGTGATGTAGGGACTTATGTGTTGAATGAAAACAGCAAGGGGCCTAAATGGGGCCTACTTCGGACAACTTAAGCCTAAATGAGGCCTACCTACTATTGTCAACTTAAGAACTAAATGTGTTTCAACTCCTAATGAGAAAGCAAGAAAGGGCCCAAATGAGCCCTACCTACTATAGGCAACTTAAGCTAATGATGACTCATGAAATCTATTGGTGTAGGGGCATGTTTATGGGATGAAAATAACAATTTGTCAAGTTAAAGAAACTTTTTGGTGAAATCTGAGAAGTACTGTTTCAAGGTCTGGGCAAACATTAATACATAATCATACTAAAAGACACACCACCCAGAACAATCCAAAGTTTAAGGTAACCACCCTTTGATCAATCAAGGTGAAAATTTAAGAACAGTAAAAAAAAAAAAACCCCATTTCTACAAGATAGCTGGTGTAACATCAAGCTTAGAACAACAAAACAACCATTTTAAATCACACGGTGGAACACATGTGTGCACCACCATTCAAAAAAAGTCCTTCATTGGCAAAAACTGTTTTGAAGAAAACAGAAAAACTATAATAGGTGACATGTTTTTTGCTTTAAAAGTGGGGCCTGCTTGTCCAAGGGATTATGCAACAAAATACATGTATAATTCTGTCCCAAATAAAACATGTTTGTGGTTTTTTTTTTTTTTTTAAAAGTGGGGCCTGCTCGTAGTGATGTCAACAAAAAATGCAGGCCAAGGAATTATGTAACTCAGTCCAAATTCTTCAGTGTAGGCCACCACCCTGCATCTTCGGTATCCGGACACTTCCTCCGATGCGGCCATCCATCACCCTTCCGGTCTGGTCTGGTCTGGTTCCATCATCCAAAAATAATAAACTAAAATAAAAACATGAAAGTAAGAAACTAAAACAAGAAAGGAAGTGGAAGGGGGAGGGACCCACGCACAACCACAACTCAGCAATCCTAGGAACAAGAGAACAAGTATCATTATTCTTGCAAAATAAAATTTTCCATTTAAAAAGCACCCCGGGTGCCTTTCATTATTGAAAAGAAAATATCCTAATTAATTAAAAACATTCAAAATTTAACTTTTAATAACATTTTGCAGGGCCTAACATACCCTAATCCTCTCTAAGCCAGCCCCTCCCTTCAGAGCAGGAGCCAGGCTACAGTATGAAGAAATTTGGATTACCGCCAAATGATGAGCTCACAGCATCAGCAGGGCACTGCAAGCCTCCCATTTCCCTGGTCAGAGAAGCCCGCCCAGGCCCACTACGACTAACTAACTCCAAGGGAAGAGCCAGGTCACCCCGCCCTTAAATAAACAAGCCGTTCGCGGAAGAAAATTGGATTGTAGCCAATCATAACGAACAGGGACGTGATCGGAACCTGCAGAATGAAGGAAAAAACTCGTCTGCACAAACCAGCTGGTCTGCCAAGGTCGACAAACAAATTCCTTTGCCTGTTCTCAGGCCTGATTGTGCTAACCAACGAAAGCTAGCATTTTAAAAAAAAAACAATTCTGTTACAGTGTACTGCTAATTAAAAGCTCCAGTTTCTAAAAAGACTTTTGTCTAACTAATTCAGCTAAAGGCAAGACATTTAAAATATGGGCACTTATTTAGAAAGGGGCAACTCAGTTTAGCACACAAAATTATACATTCTGTATTAGGAAAAAAAACGAATTAACATGGCTGTTGAAAGAGAAATAATTTTAAAACAACATAAAATGCAGATACATTTCAACATTGTATTTAATTTAACCAGGGACATTATATCATTTTACATTACAGTGTAATTTAATATGCAAGCCATTCAAGCCAGCCTAATAAAAGGGCCACATTCATACACTAAGAAACAGCCAATTATTTTCTAACTGAGTTGGTTAATTTATTAAAAAAGGTTTTGCTGACACATTTATAAGAGAATACATTTTAATTTACATTTGGGAAAATAATAATGTTACATTTTAACATTTTTTTTCAAAGGCACATGGTTGCCTTCCACTAATTAAAAGCACATGTTACCATGCACTGTCGGGCAAGATTGATTATTCTCTACCTGTAATCATTGCAACCAGCACATTCCTATCTAGATGGAAACCCCTCAAAGAAATAATTAATGAAAACAGCCCGTAGCATGCATTCTAACGGGCCATCTTTTTCACATTTCACTCATTTTAAAAGAACACAGCTCTCTCCGTAATCCGACTTGTTGATTTATAACCACATCAGTTCCAAGGCAAACCCACACAAAAATTCGTAGACGCATTTCAAAAAGAATGTGAAATGAACAAAACCCTTTGCAAAGCACAAGATGTTACCTTCCCGTCAAGAAGTTGACAAAGCACATAGGCAGACCAAGGAACCAAAAAAAAAAGTCAAAATCAAACCATCAAATAATCCTTAAAATAATCCACTGACTTTTATAGTCAGGTCAAATAACCATGCATGTTGACAGCATGTTAAAAATAAAGACTGCCATCTCAACTCAAGATATTAACCCTTTGGCAGCTCAAGCAGAATCATTCCCCAACGTCTGCAGATACATGGGAAAATCATGAGCACATTTCTTCACGTTTACAAATAACACGTACACATATTTTCAAAAACGTTATCCCCAAGCACCCGAGAGAGATCCAGCTCTCTCCTGCCAAACGTAATGATAACATGCCCTGTCCAAGCCATGACCACATGGCGCTATTCACAAGCCATATTTACAAGACAAGCTTTTCACAAACAACATTTCCAAGGCGCAATGCACAAGGAACACAACAGATCAACATGAGAACATGCACCTCACAAGCCACAATAATATGGCGCTATTCACAAGCCATATTTACAAGGAGCTATATTCAAAGAACTTCACAAATCATATTACAATGAACACATTTCACATTGCACAGCATAAGCAAATGCAGCAAGCAATTGAATGGGCAATTTAAAAGCATTTTTTACACACATTTATACAATTGGACCATCACATAGATGTAACTGGCTTCCTCATGTAATGCCATCCTTCAACTCTGACAGTTTAAACACCAAGATGAAAACCATTCCTTCCACCCTGAATAAACCAAATGCCATGATGTAATGCAATCTCCTCACGCTGCAACTGTTCAAGCCCATAGGTCTAACAGGCTACATAATCTGCAACATTACGCCAAATGGAACCAGCGTTCAGGGCACTCCCTCAGAACACATGGGAAACTCTCTAAGCACATGGCCAGATCACACAGGATTCGTAAGATGACGACTACGCCAAATGTTATGGCCGGATTTTCTGAGTAGGTGGGATCAGCCCCTAGGGGCCCCTATGACCCAGCCAAAACGTACTCACCTTCCCTCCTCAGGACCAACTATCCAGGCACCTGGTACCTACCTGAGGATGGGGAACTTGCAATATACAAGCTCATATTATTAAAAACACCACTAAATCTATAGGGATACTAAGAATACTCACTGATTACTAGGGATATCCATACCCTACACCACACTTATTCACATCAGTTGGTCTCGCGGCCACCCCGACCCAGACCGTTCTACCCTAGGGCAGATATGACACACAATCCGGTGCGTCTACACACGGGCCTGCAGAACCCAATGCTCTCTTCTCCAAATTGTTTGCAATCCTGCAAAACTACACACTAGTTCGACCTCCTAGTGTTCTCATTTACTCAAGCCACAATCCAGTGGGTATACACACTGATCTTCTACTCAGTGCTCTCATTAACGCCGCATATCAACGACGACCACATTCCTATGAACACCTATATATATATATAGTGGGAAGTCTCTTCACTAAGGGTCTGCTACTACAATATTAGGAGTTAGCCAATTAATCTCATATATCTCCTACTCTTGACATCATAGGTCCACTCACTCCCTATTTATGTGATCACCACTTACCTGATTGGGATTACTCATCCATTCACGTACCTAGTAACTACCTAGGAGATACATTTACCTTCAGTGAACAAGAATAGGAGATACACACCAGTTTGTTATAAACTGGGGGGTTATTTTATTACAACAATATAAACATTTACACAGATCTGACAAAGACTATAGGTAGAACACTCCGCTGAAAGAGAAAAGATTTAAACATACAATAGCCTAGGGAATAAGGACAAGATTAAGATGCAAGTGTAAAGTAAACTAATGTGATGAAAACAATATCACCTGATTAGTGTGAAGTCTTGTTCTAGCTGTCATCTGGGTTCCTCTCTCGTCTGTGCCTTGGCTCATCTCAGACTCCCTCTCTCTCCTGCACTCTTGGGTACACCTCTGCGCTGATCGCTCTGTCTCTGGACTCCTCTCCCCCACACGAACTGTCTCCACCTTCCATCTTCAATCTTAATGGTTCCTGCCGCTCTGATCACCGTTCATTCCACTAGCTTATTCACTCTGTCTCTGCGCCAATGTCCAATTAACTCCATCTGCTCCCATAGGTTAGTCCACGATCTCTCCTCCGTCTCTTCTAAAAGGCATTACTTCAGACTCCAGCTATTCACACCTCCTCCTGATAAGCAACTGCTTCTGACTGCTTCCTTCAGTTCCAGCTCACTATTCAACTCAGCTCTTCTCCAGCTTGAACCCTCTCTCTCTCTCTGCCAACTCCACTCCACTGCTCGACTCTCTGCTTGACTGACTGACTCCGCCTCTGCACTTCACTGATATAGAATGCTGTTTCCTCATGGAAAGTTCCAGCCATCAGCCTGCCGCCCACCAGGTCTCTGCATCACCTCGCATCAAGGACACACACCCAGCCGGCCAGCCTTTTGTTGTGTCTTCTACACAGAGAATAATACAGCCTACCGATAAGGGCTGGCCCAGACCGGTTCTCTCCAAGTGAAAAACAGCCTTAACTATAAACTTTGCCTTTGCCCTGAAAAGCCTCTCAGCTTCATCAAGATGGAGTCCCTCTAGCTCTAGGCCTGTAGGCCTGAAAGGGGTGAAATGCTCCTTAGCTCTGTCAGAATACCTACATAAACCATACCAATGTGTCTAATATGTCAAAGCCAATAGGCAATAGACAGGTTAAAGTCAAGAATAAAGGCATATTAAGCAGCTATCCTCTTCTAGGTCTGGAAAAAGGGCTTAAAAGGGCCAACACAGGCTAAGAATACCTATACTAGATGCGAGCAAGATTAATGATCTATATCACTGCTAAATAAAGCCAAAAACTCTGCCATTACAGTCACTATTACGAGGCTTTTTGCGGGGGAACGCCCCTCTGCATACATTATACCTGACGCAGGTATAATGTGGCACAGGGGTTTAAAAAGTGACGCATCTACCTAGATGCGTCACTTTTTAAATATGGCGCAACAAGGCGCATTTTGTATGCAGCTGGTGCGTCACAAAAAGTGACGCACCGGCGGCACAAAACTGACGCAAGGCCTCATAAATAAGGGCCTAGGCTTTTAGTGCAGGGATGTTCAGGCAGGGCTCCTAGATAGTGAGTCAAAAAAGTATTTGATAGGAGCATGTAACTCGGTTTGGAGGGTCGTCCCAAAAATGGTTTACAGTCAACCTTGTTGATATAAGCTGGGTTTACCTAAAATGGGTTGTAATTCAACACCACCATTATGGTAGCTGTCACATGGATTGTAGATAAGCCACATTAATCTGAAAAATTCAAACTTTTAAGAAAAGCTTTATGAGCAAGCTAATGTTATTTATGTACTTTAAAAGTTAACCTGAATTTAATGGGGCTTTTTAAGTGATAAGCACTTGTCTCTTCTTGTGGTCCTAATCATGTCTTCAGGTAGTAGATATTCATGCTTGTTTGTTAGAGAAGTTACTTTTAAGAATGGTCAATATCTATCAGGAGGAAGAGAATGGGGGGCGGAGAGAAATGAGGAAAATAAAGGAAACAAACATTCTCAAACAGAAACAACACTAGACTACACATTTCCTTATTTCCAGACAAGAAGAAATGTCAATATTCAGGCACTCAGCACTCCCCCATCAATATACATTTGTTAAAAGGTTTTTCATTCAAAGGCCTGGGGAAAAATTTGTGAGATCTTCCTCTAAGACCAAATCATTGGCTTGCCTATCCAGGGCCTCAGATGCCTCAACACTGTTTATGTAAGAGAATAATGTCCTTATGATGAATGTCAGAAAAAGAATCTGGGAGCTATGATAAATTACCATGGACACCAGAGTGTCTTTACTAGCACAGCTTGCACCACCCAACTGTCAAGCTGCCTTTCCTGCCAGCCACCCTTTTACCTAAATATGAAGGTATGCATGTTTCCATATGGTATTTATATAGTGCAAATTCTCTAGCATTGTACAAGCACCATGTCAATGAGTGATAGAAGAGGTAGCTGAGTTGCGGATGGTTAATGTACTGTGATACAGTGTTCTTTTAAGAGGTGAGTCTTCAACCCATTTCAAAATTGGAGCAGTGTTTGGGCAGTCCTGATTGATAAGACCACGTTTTTTCAGGTCCTGGGTGCATTAATGGAAAAGGCCTGCTGCCTTGTTCTTCTCCTTTTTACACCTCTTAGTCTGAAGGCTGGTCTCATGGTGTCTTGGTTGCACATGTGTCATCTTTCTTCAGGCCCTTGTTGAAACATGAAGAATGTGCTGATGGAGTGCCACAGTGGTGTTTGGGAGTTCATGGAGCAGGGTATTACAATGGTCCAAATGCAAGAGTATGAGGGCTTGAACTGCAGTTTTCAAGTCGCTTTCAGGAGGAAACATTTTCATTTTCTTCAGAAGAAACTGGTGGTACTAGGCTGTCTTTGTTTCTTTGGCAATGTATTCCTCATGGATGAGTTTAGTTTCCAGGGTGAATCCAAGTGACTTGGCATTTAGTGAAAGTTCAAAAGCCATTAAGGTTCATGTTAGTGGGCCAGATCTGTACTGTTTCTTTTTAGTTTAAAGAAGAACTTTAATTAAGTAAGAATGCAATAAGCATATACAGTAATTTAAAGCTTAAATGCAATTATTAACAATGGGGTAACTAATAATACAATAAAAAAATCAGGGATGTCAAAAGAGTTGCACATATGGGAGGGTTTACAACAAATCAAATGAGAGAGAAACTCAAAGAGGGGGGTTATGTTATATTAATGTAATGATAATAATGAAGGAGCAGGAGAGCACAATACATAAAAAGATCAACATTGTGAAGAATAATGGCTGTAAAATGGAATTTAGAAAGGAAAAATAGAAACAAAAATGCAAAAATATGAGACAATGTATGTAGGTTTGGTAACTTCTTCCAACAAAGGATGATGTAGGGCAAGCTTTCGAGCAGAAGCACATAAAAAAAGTTATAGGGAGCCACATATGTTCTCTTTTAAGTTTAAGGAGTGGAGATAATGGAGAGACGTATGCACGTTCAAGTTGATGATTGTAGCAGACACTATGCCACCATGCCTGATAAAAAAGTACTGTGGATTGTTTCCAATATTTTGTTTTTTGCTGAAATGCAACTGCAATTGATAAGTCTACAATGCTAGTGTTACATGTAAGTGATTGCCAGTAGTCAGAGTGTGTGCCTAGAAAAATAATCATAGGAGAAAATGGAAAATGTGTGTGAAAAATGAAATTAATTTGAGACCATACCTTCAACCAGAATTGGTAAGTATAGGGACTGGAAAAAAGCATATGAAACAAATCAGCATTCAAAGCATACATGACCAAGTTTGGGTTGACTGCAGAATTACACTTATGTAGCGTAGTTGGAGTAATCATAAGTTGTTTGTATAGAAAGGAAAGAGTTTGAGTAGCACTGGCCGACCCTGAGGACTTACACATTTTTTACTACAATTTATTCCAAAATTCAGAAGTCCATGAAGAATATGTGACGTTACAACGCGATCAAAATGATCGTGGAACGTTACATCGCAGCTTTTACAACGCAAGTCATTACAACGACTTGTGTTGGAGGGCGCTGGACTTAGGAATAGTATGCTTTACTATTACAAAACCAGTCTACGTACAGTAGGGAAGGTGTTGGAATAGTAAATCATACTATTCCTTAGGTTATAGCCCCATCCAGCACAAGTCATTGTAACGACTTGCGTTGTAATACCCACGATGTAAAGGCATTGCTATGCAATGCCCGTGTGGTACTGGATGTTTCCCATCCATGAAGTATGGAAATCATGTTCCCATTGTAATTCCATGTTAGTTTCATTTCACTAATCTGTGAAGTTCACTGAGGAACTTGTAAATATATGAGGCACTTGATTGGGCTCTTAATAAATGAAGGTTTTTGCTTTGAGATAATAAAGAGGGAGAAGCCAACGATAATGAAGACAAAGAAGCAGATATGATTTGAGGTGAAATTGATTCGAGTATGATTTTGGTAACTTAAAAGTACTTGTGCTTCAACGAAGTTAAGAAATGTATCATTTGAATTTAATTGATGGACCCAAAGCAAACCCTTATCCCGCCAGGTCGTCCAATAAATAGATTTATTGTTGATTTTTATAAGACGATTATGCCAGATTGAAGAGTTGAGAAATCGGTCACTGTCTGAAAGATGTGACATATGCACTGAATGAAAAAGTTTATGGGTAGTTTTGTGTATATGTGAGGATAGGTAGTGTGTCTTATGCATAAATGAAAGAGATTCTTAGATTGAAAAAGGAGAGAGGAAAGAGAGTTCAATGTCCTTCCAGAGTGGGGAGAAGTCGTAAACCTGATGTAAACACTTAGGGGCTCATTATGATGGCGGGCGGACTTGGTCCACCCGCCACCATAGTGGTGTTTAGGACCACCTGCCAGACATTCAGCGGCCCCATCACTGCTCTTAGGATGCACCCGCCATACTGGCAGGCGCATTCTGGGCCTTTAACATTGCAGGCGCAGCTGCTGGCTGCAGAACCGTCCACAATGATAAAGGTGCTTGCACCACATTTCCCTGCACCAGGTGGCAGGCACTATGCAGTGCAGAGACCCCCCCCCCCCAGAAGGGGGCCGCAACGGGTCCCCAAACCCAATTCCAGCTAGCCTTTCCATTGCAGCATCGCTGCCATAAGAAGGCCTCCTAAAACCATCTTAGTGACCTTGCTCCGTCCGCTAGGCAACCAGTGCGATTGCCTCCGGCGGAAAAGCAGCAGACGGACTTTCTCCGCCTGCCGTGGTACCCATCGCCATGCTAATTTGGTGTTGGGTAAATCACCATGTGATGGTGGAAGGTCCGCGGTGGCGGTCCTTCCGCCATCATAATGAGCCCAACAAAAAGTTGTTTGAGGAGAAAAGCATTATAATAAGATAGGAAATCAGGAAAATGTACACCTTCATATGTTTTATTACATTTAAGCATGGCTAGAAACATACATAGTTTCTTTTTATTCCATCAAAAATGAAGATAAGAGAGAATACATTTGTTTGAAGAAATATGAAGGAATGGTTAGAGGAATGGCAGTAATTTTATAAAAAACCACAAAGGCAAGCATAATTTTTATAGTGTTGAGTCTACCTACCCAAGATAGATATAGAGGATGCCATTTGGAACTGGAATTAGATAGTGTGCAAAGAGTTTGAGTCATATTTAAAGATAAAGTATGGTTTAAAGATGGAGCAAACCAAAGTCCTAGATACTTAATTTTCTGGAATTCCATGCAAAATTGGTAGAGATGAAATCATGTTTTAAAAAAAAAACATCTAAAGGAAGGATCTTGCATTTTGATTTATCATGATTCAATTTATAACCACAAAGTGAGGGAAAAGTGTTAACTTCTGCAGTGAATGTAGGGAGAGAAGATTCTGGTTTCAATAGATATAATAAGATATCGTCAGCATAGACACTCAACTTGATATGAGTTGTGGTGTGTTGGAAACCGTAAATGTTTGAATTTTGTTTAATCTTAGCAAGAAAGGGTTCTAATGCGAGAATGAAGAGAAGTGGAGAAAGAGGACATCCTTGACGACACCTCTCTGCAAGGGGAAAAGAGTAGAAATAGAGCTGTTAGCAAAAATAAAGGCTTGGGTGATGTGTATAATAAAGATATGTAAGAAATAAATTTAGGATCGGAGCCAAACCAAGAAAGGGTATGAAAAATAAAGGACTAATCCATTCAATAAAAGCTTTTTTTGCATCAAGAGAAAAAGCTGTGAGTGAAACAAGGTATTTGTTGGATTTATGTAATATATTAAAGAAAATTCGAGTGTTATCAGAATTCGTTCTGCTTTAGTAAACCCAGATTGTTCCTTGCAGAGAATCAAAGGTAGAAATGGCTCTAATTGAAGCACAAGGACTGTAGCAAATAATTTATAGTCAGAATTGACTAATGATATCGGTCTATAATTTCTTTTAAAAATTGAGGTCTCTTCCTTCTTATTGAAAAGTACCACTGGAATCTTCAGATGAGATGAAATACATAAACAATAAATGAAGATATGGAAGAAGAGATTTAGAAAAGTGGTGATAAAATTCAACAGGGAAACCATCTGGACCCAGAGCCTTCCCTATTTTAATGAGTTTTTAAAGCCTGAGAAATATCTTTTATAGAAACATATCTTTCCAGAGATGAAAAATCCAGATCTGTAGGAAATAGTTTTTGTAGAGGAGAGATATTTTTGCATATCAGTAGTGTTCGGGATGGTTTCAGGTGTATAGAAAGTAGTATATTATTTTTTGAATTCTTTTAGATTATCTGAATTTTTCGTCACTTGACTGGAGTCAGAATGTAAAACATAATCAATATTCGTACGTTCTTTCTTGATTTTAAAGTATGAGGCAATTAGTGTGCCTACTTTAGTTTGGCCTCCATAATAACGAGCACTACCTCTAAGAAGGTAGGAGCTAGGATTTTATGTAGGCAGCTTATTATATTTAAAATGTTCTACAATAAGATTATTAAGATCAGATTTAGAATTAGTGATAGTATACAGTGTTTCTAATAATTTGATGTTTTAGAGCATTTGAAGTGCTTTTTGGGAGTTACATCCCTTTTTTCTAGTGAGATGAGATATAATAAAATCTCTAGCTGAGGCTTTTAAAGCACCACACACAACAGGAAAAGAGATAGCTGAGGAAATGTTACAATTAAATAATTCGGTAAGAAAGGTTTCAGAGGTGTAGGTAAAGGCGATCAATTAATAAAGAAGTGTTAAAATGCCATCTTTTGTTGTCATAGTAATGGGGAGTAATTCTAAATATTGAGGCTTGTGTTGAAGACACAAGGAGAAGAGGGAAGAACCTGTCAAAACTCCGACACAAGCAACGAGGAGGAAAATAATCCAAGCGAATTATATAATGATGGGTGAAACAGAGAAACAGCACCTGATATTAAAAAACATAAGAGACACGTGACAATCATTCAAAAACATATTGTAGGAAAAAATAGAAACAGTATAGATAATTTTTAGCATAATAAAGGGGAAAAATTATTATCAAGTAGAAGATGACGATCTCGCAATCTCCATGGTTTCTTTTTCACAGTTGTCAATGAATCGTTGAAGAAGGGCTGGATCCTCATAAGTAGTTGTCTTATTTCTGTAAATCACTTTGAAGAGACAAGGGTGGATTAAACCAAATCTGGCGTTTAAGTTCCTTGTGCTGATCACAAAGCTAAGACCCTTTACCTTCTATCTGCCGTGACTTTAGCATTGTCTTGTGTGAAAAATAAGGGAGAACCCTGCCAAGATATACGATGTTTAAACTTTACTGCCTGTAAAACTTTCAACAAGTCAGTATACTCTAAAAAGTACAAGATTACACCTCTTGGTTTGCATGAGGATGCTGAGGCATGAGGGGTATGACCAACTCAATGGGCTCGTTGTATGTTTAATCGCTGTGAGTCAGGAAAATCGAGGATCTGTGGAAGAAAGTTCTAAAAGAAAGAAAGAGGATGGGAGCTAAACCATAAATTTGTAGATTGTTACGTCTACTTTGATTTTCAAGGTTTTCCATTTGTTTCTGATGTTGAGAAATCTCTGCCTTCATAGGGTGAATCAGCTGAGAGGATACTTGTAGAGACTTATTTTGATGTTCCATTAGATGAATTTTGTTGCCAAAAGTAGACCATTTATCCCCTAAGCCTTGCAAATGCAAATTCGTTTCCTCCATATAGGGCTTGAGAGCCCGTATCTCATCCAAGAGTAAGTCCTAAGATGTTGGCGGAGGAGAAATCGCTGGCGATGGAGGATCTTTTTTAACTCGTTTAGTAGACGTCAGTATTAAGGAAGGTGTAAGCTTGGATGTACTTTTCACATTTGGTAGGGGGAATGCAAAGCAAGAGTAGAAGCGGATGTAGAAGTGAGTTAAGCGCGCTTAAAGGCATAGATAGTAAGTCTTTCTCTTTCCCTGACAGGACTCGGAGATTGGGATAATGAATGAATTCCCGAGCAGAGCATTATGAATCATTGACGGTCACCATAAAACCAGACATAAAGCCCCTCCACTAAAGATCCCACACTACAGAGAGAGTGGTAAGTGAATAATAAGGGACACGACCTGACAAACACAAGATTAGGCCGACATGATGGGGTATTGTACTAATTTCCATTCTTGCACACTAGATAGTGTACAGACAAGACCAAACAGCGAATGGGAACACCGAACCCTGTCTGATGCAGACCAATTGAGTATGGTCAACAGAAAATACAAAGGAGGCATCGCCCCTGTCCAGAGTAAGTGAACAAACGTAGACTACCATACCCACTAAAAATCAAGGGGGAACATAACTAGTAATTGAAGTCTCCCTTGTTTTGCCCTGTTGTTGTTTTCCAGCAGCTGGAAAGAAAGTGAAGCTACCAGAATAATTGATAAGTGGAATATCTTATGGCTTTTAATAAGGTTTGTGAAAAAAAACACCTATATAACTTCATAATGGGTGTGAGTAGCTAGTTTTAGTATAAAGACAGACCCTGAGAATATGAACAGCGGGGTAGCAGAAGGGATGACTAAGATCACCCACGATACACAAATTGTAGCAGGACTGTGACATGAGTGGCATCTGAATAAAAATGAATGTAAAATGAGGAGTAATAGAGGGTACTGGCTTTAGGAGTGGGACCCACAAACTAAGAGCACAGGTAGAGGGGTGTAAATGTATATATGATCAGAAATGAATGTATTGTGAAGCCAAGGAGAGGATCTATAACGCCATGATCTAGGGATGAGCACGCTTACTGTTTGTTGCATATACTGTAAAGAATGAGTAGTGACTTTGGTCTACCTTTTTGTAATTTATCCCAACAGATTGTTTTTAAATTTGTCCTGAGGAAGGTGGTGCGCACAGCAGGATCCACCGAAACGCGTCGACATTGTTTTTATGAATGTTATCCGTGAAAATTTCTTAATTATATGTTTTTGCACATTGTTGAATATAAAGTGTTTATTTTTATGAATACAGAATGTTGAACCTATGTATGGGTTATAGTGAAACAAAGTAAACTAAATCTAATCTCAGTTATTTATTGATAGTACGAACTGATTAATATTAGTATCTTGTGCATTGGATTGAGCTTGCCGCTTTACCCTATTTTCATAAATAAAATGATGAAAGTATTCTCTCTGGCTACGCATTCCACTTTTTAAGACTGTAAGTGCCTTTTGGGGTTCCACTTCTAGCCAAGTATCCTTATAGAGGTATGATTGATGACTGTGTGCGTGTAATCCTATTGATTTAGAGTCTCATACCCCAATAAGGTAGGAACCTATCAAGATTGGATAGTTGGTACAACCAAGGGAATAATTTATTTTTATTTGCTTTCTAACCCTGCTCCCTTGCGGTTGTTTAAGAGTTACTCTCTCTCTTTTTTTTAAAGTAGGCATGGAAGCCCCAGTAAGATGGGGGGTGATAACCTGCTCCGGTTCCTCCATGTCGCTTTCTAATATAGAAAAAGGATTTGATGTTTCCAAAGCGGGGGATTTAGGGTTGCAGTACAGTAGTGGAGGTAGCACCTGACAGAATTGGTTCTCCCCATAGACATGAACACAGCGACAAAAGCCGGAACCTGTGGAAGCGTTGATGCTGGAATGCTTTGTGAAGGACAAAATGGCGACCGCGAATCCAGTCATGGAGACACCCTGCAGCAACTAAATTGGAATATGCGGTCTCAGTTTCTTACCACGATTTGAAAAAGGCATCTTTAGGAGCAGTGTGCCTTCCCCAACAAAACTGTTGGCTTGAGAGGGGTGCCGAGACTCTGCTACCAGCTAAAGTAACAAACCTCCCCGGAGTTCGGTGCGGACCAGCGTCAGCCAGCCACCATCTTCATTGGTGCCCGACCACGCCCCCAGGTGTGTACTGTTTCTTGTTTCTTATTCTTGGCATATACCAGGAAGGGTGTCTAGGTTCGGTTGAGCTTTAGGTAGGTGCTAGGCTTCCTGGTCTGGATGATGCACAGGAAGCATTTGAGGAACAAAATGTCTAAAACAGAGGGGACTTTGAAGAAGAGAAGTGCATCATCAGCGTATTGGTGGATCTTGATGCTGCTAACTCTGATTTGAGCATCAAGCAGCTCCAAGTAGAGGTTGAAGATGACAGTTGATGGTATGGAACCATGGAGGACTCTGAGATGAGAAGGATATTTTGATACCTGCAGGTACCCAAGTGAATACACTGGTGTTGGTCGGAAAGGCAGGTGTAGAACCTGTGAAAGACACTGGCTATGAGTTCCATTTTAGACTCCAAGGTGTTTATGATAGAGAGATGGTCCACTGTGTCAAGAGCAGCTGAGAAGACAAGCAATATAAGGAGGCAGTTGTCATCCTCGTCTGTGGGCCTTGCCTTTGATGAGTAAGGCAGCGGTCTGTGTACTGCAGTGTGATCAGGAGCCAGACTCGTAGTTGTGCAGGAGATGACTAGCAGTCATGTGATCTTGGAGCTGAGCATATACTGCTTTTTCAATGATCTTGGTGTTGAATGGTAGGGATGGGCCAGTAGCTGGCAAGGTCATCAGGGACTGATGTAGGTTTCCTTAGGAGTGTGAGGATATTTTGACCTGTTTTTGTCCCTGGTTCGTGGCTCCCCCAATCATGTGCCAGGTCTAAAGGTTAGTCTCTCTTCCTAGCCTGAAAACATCTGCCTGCTGTCTGTCAATTGTGCTACGAGGGCATACATAAAGGCCTGCTCCTTTCCCGTTCTGGTTCCCAGACTTTGGAACTTTTACCAGTTGGTGTTAAAAGCACAGTCAAATCACCTACTCTTTTGAAAAGCACCAAAATCACAAAATTTCTGTTGGCAAGCTCATAAGCTGGATGGTTATGGACTACCGTACTGTTATATGCCTTGTATTATTTTGATTTTATGCTTCTCTTTGTATTTTTCATCTACTTTTCTCAGTTCAGAAACATTTATGAGAACAGTGCACTTCATAAATTAACAAAACAAATACATTGATAAATAAAATGCTTTCCCTAATAGAGGTCTTATTGCTTTAGTTGCAGGTGCCTCATTTAGCATTTGCCCAAGGCAGGCTGTGATGACAGCTGTTTAGTCCTGATTCCACCTCACACCTAATTTTTTTCCCATTAGATACTACCTGCATTTTACCTTACTCGAACAGGTTCTTATTTTCTCCCTGCTTTCTCCCTTTGACAACTTTTTCATCTTTCTCTTCTTCTGTTTTGCTTTGTCATTCAATTCCTGATTTGCGTTTTTCTCATTCTTGATGTGATTGAAAGACTGATGAAATAAAGATATGTGCCGCTCCCCAGAAATGAATGCCAGCGGGCCCTACCTGCAACCACCAGATCCAACTATGTACTACAGTACTGGAATAACTGGGACTTTAGCAGGGCAATGTGATTTAGCATATATGACTGCCTTTGTGCTGGGCCTTCTCTGTTTCCCCTTTGCACATGAATTCACAACTAACTTCCTCTATGAAGCTGATGCATGATCGTGATGTGGATAAGCTTTAGCGTTAGAACCAATGTCAGAAAGGGAAGTGACCCAGTCGACACCTCCCCACAAGCACTGCTTCATTTTAAAAATAATTAGTGTCAGTGCTCTAAGTTGTGCTCAAAAGCCTCTGGCTGGATCAGTTAAACGTTGGCGGGCCACATACCAAGGCTGGTTGTCTTAAATACACCCCTTGCCTCTCTAATCCACAACCTTACACTCCCTGTTCCTTCACCTCACTCTTGCAGGAGCCTGCCCTCTCGATTTGTGACAGTTTTTCAGACGTCTTTGTCTGCCTCTGGCATTCCGATATGTGTGTTTTTCCTTTTCTTGCTGTCATAAATATCTGATGTGGAAAATATGTGCTGGTCCCCAAAGATAAGTGCTGGTGGTCCCCACCAACAACCACTGGCTCAAAGTCAAGCACTGCGCAAAATCTAGGGGACTAACACGTATTGAGAAACTAGACAGCAACGTTTCTCAAAAGTTTGCCTTTTACACAGAATTCTTAAGCTATGTGACGATCTGTTCTGATATGGGAGACTAGTGTGATCTCAAGACGGTTGGACACACCCACATCCTTAACATACTGAAAATAAAGAGCTAGGATGCCTGCTTTTAAAATGGAGTACATACACAAAATTCAATCACTAATACAATTCTAAGATCATGGGCACATCAATCTGGAAACTCACAATTTCTGTAGCCTAAAATGGCTTTATTTTGACTGTCTCCCACCTGAAATTCCTTCTTCTTCAAAGAAGTCAATAAGGGTAATACATTCCCTCAATTTTCTTTTGAGAATCTCTCACATTCTGCCTCTAAAACGTTGGCATGCACGGAGAGGTTTTGAGGCCAGGTTCTGACTGGGGTGTCTTGTCGCAGCACCATGCTCTCACCTCATGTGTTTTCACTCTGTGCTCACAAGAAGGTGCACTCCAATGAATCCCTATTCATTTATATTTTAAGTCCACAGACACTATAATGAAATACCTTATTCAATATATTAAAATATTATCAGCTACAAAAGTGTTCCCAGTATCTGATACCAAACACGGTACTGTCCCCAGATTCACTAGCAAGCATTGAGTTTAAAATAATATTTTCAATGTAACCCAAATCTTAGGAAATTTCTTTAACAGCTCCTTTCTTTATGTAACATTTTTCGAAGCCTAATGCGTTTTTGAAGCACAGTTGCATTCATCCATAGTAAAGGGAAAATGTTCTTTAAATTCATAGCTGGTGTATGCAGTAAATAATGTAGCACAGTAGATCTATTGTGAGTTTTTTCTACTCCTCAGGATAAAGTGTGATTTATTGCCAAAGAAAGAAACGTTTGACATACCTAAAAAACCCACAATCCCTCAGTGGGGCCCAAATTGCTATTCAATCTCAAAGAACGATGTGTAGAGCCGAGACAGCTAACAGACCTAGATGGTTTAACCATGAATGTTCCATTGCCAACCGTCAATTACTTACGGCTCTTACCGCTAACCCTAGGAATCCCCGGAAGGTGGCATCCCTATGCAAGAAATTCAAGGAGGTCACCACCACGAAGAGTAATGAAACACCGGACCAACAATGAGGATCACTGGCTGGGGAGGCAAATTAAAAAAACAGTAAACTTTTCTGGGGATCTGTAAAAGATATGCGACAAATGAATCAGATATTATTAACCCCAATCAGTTATAACATTAACACTGAAGGTTGGGAGGCACACTTTACAAATATATATGCTGCCTTTCCAAGAGAAAGTGAACCCCCACCGGCTCTTGCCCATGAGGGAGTATTGTTGTCTCTGGGTGAAGTTGAAGACAGCATAAGTCAGAGCACTGGTGGAAAGGCCCCCGGCCTGGATGGGGTACCTATAGACCTTATTAAACATGACCACAAATTTTAGGCACCGCTTTCACACAACGTTTTTAACAGTTTGGCTTATTTCCCTTTACCAAGCCCCATTTTTAAAAAGGGTGATCGTTCACTACCAGGCTATTATAGGCCTATCTCTCTAATAGACACCACATTAACGATCATGAGAAGGGTCCTATATAAAAGGATTAAGATATGGGCAGAGGAGAAATTTATTTTGCACCCTTGTCAATACAGTTTTAGGAACAACACTGCTTTATCTGGCGTTTGGTTCACTGATAGAATATCGATGTGACAAAAATCGATGTAAAAAATATCGACGAAAAATTATCGACTACAAAAATATCGACTCCCATACCTTAAAAGATTATTACAAAAATATAGACTCAAAAACATCGAGGTAAGAAATATAGATGTAAAAAATATAAATTTTAACACAAATATATAAAATAAAATAATATATATTAAACATATCAAATACTAATATCATTTTGAACAAAATTGATTACATTTAATATATATTCTAACTAAACATAACAAATAAAATTATTTAAAGAATATAAATGCACAAAAATTATAATTTATACATATACATATATTTACTTAAAATTAATGTATTAACTATTATCTTTGTTTAATTTTCAAACTTTAACATTATATACAAATGAAATATGTATATATATTAATAATTTAAAATAAAAAAAATATTTTTATAATAAATTAAAAGATTAAACTATTAAAAAAATTAAACTAACATTTCCTAATACAATAAATGCAACAGTAGGGACAGTGTTGGATAGCGGAATAATTCCAACTCCAGTGAGTGCAACCATAGAGAAAGTGTTGGAAAGCAGAGTGGTAAAAATGACTATTTCCACTCCAGTGATAGCAACAGTAGGGAAAGTGGTGGATGGCGGAGGGGAAAAAATTACTATTCCCACTCTAAAGAGTGCACCAGTAGGGAAAGTGTTGGATAGCGGAGGGGTGATAATTACCATTCCCACTCCAAAGAGTGCAAAAGTAGGGAAATTGTTGGATAGCGGAGTGGTACAAAATCACTATTCTCACTCCAGTGATTGCAACAGTAGGGAAAGTGTTGGATAGCGGAGGGGCAAAAATTATTGTTCCCAATACAAAGAGTGCAACAGTAAGGAAAGTGTTGCATAGCAGAGGGGAAAAATTTCTATTCCCACTTCAAAGAGTCCACTAGTAGGGAAAGTGTTGGATAGCGGAGGGATAAACATTACTGTTCCCACTCCAAGGAGTGCAACTGTAGGGAAAGTGTTGGATAGCGTAGGGATTACACTT
This sequence comes from Lissotriton vulgaris, assembly GCF_964263255.1. Classification (NCBI taxonomy): domain Eukaryota; kingdom Metazoa; phylum Chordata; class Amphibia; order Caudata; family Salamandridae; genus Lissotriton; species Lissotriton vulgaris. The sequence continues at coordinate 1,352,707,644 of NC_141695.1, forward strand.
ACTATTGGATCTCCAGGGAGTGCAACATAGGGAAAGTGTTGGATAGCAGAGGGGTGAAAATTACTATACCCACTCCAAATGGTGCAACAGTAGGGAAAGTGTTGGATAGCGGAGGGGCAAAAATTACTACTTCCAATACAAAGAGTGCAACAGTAAGGAAAGTGTTGGATAGCGGGGGGATACAAATTACTTTTCCCACTCTAAAAGTACAGCAGTAGGGAAAGTGTTGGATAGCAGAGAATAAAAAAATACTAATAACATTTAAACAGTTACAAATAATATAACAACATTTCAAAAATCATAAAAATAAACAAAAATATTTGAAAAATATACACTTAAATATATTAAACATATAAAAATAACACATATTATAATATTAGTTACATATAAAAAACGACAAATAATACATAAAATATTGCAATAAATATGTTTATAAAAAAGAATTATTTAAAAGCAGCAAATATTAACAAACAAAAAATGTTTAAAACATAAATGTATTAATTTTATTTCATACCCTATAACACCACACCAATAACAAAACACTTCAACATTTTTGATTACATGTATTTCCATTATTAACATAATTACTAATCAATTTAAAAAATAAACATCAATTGAGTACACAAGCTTTAATACACTAATATCCACAGCACACACCTGAATTAAACTATAAAATAATAGAACACAATTATATATTAAACAATATAAATATAAATAAATATTAATAACACAATTGTAATTAATACCCACCCTTTACCACTTTAAAAGTAAAAACAAAACACAAAAAAAACATTTACCCAATATAAATATCAAATAAAGAACATGAATTAATTAAACACAAATTACTTCCCACCTTTTACTCCTATAAAACCCCACAACATTCATACAAGTAATTACACAATTACCATATTATATAACCAATTAATTATTCAAATGAATTATTAACTAATTATTTGTTCAATTAAAAATAATTCACTTCCTTCCCTTCCCACCCTTAACACCTATAAAAACTACTACACACAAATATAATTAATTACTCAATTACCATAATTAATTATCAATTGATTAATTAAAATTAATTAACAACCAATTATTAAATAACTAATAAATTACTTTACACATTTAACACTATAACATCTCAAGCAAACAAATATAAATACATAAAAAATATAATTAAATTACTTCCCACCCTGTTCCCCTATAATCTCACAACCTGCCACGGAAATAAAAATGGAAAAATAAAATTAAAAAAAATTAATAAATTTAATATAATCAAATTACTTCATTACCCTATTCACCTATCAACCCCCAACCCGCTACGGAGCTAAAAGCGCAAAATTTGTTTAAACAACATTAATAACTACTGAAAATCTATCACATATATTAAAAATACAAACAAATCTTATACCAAAATAATACATCACTTACATATAAATCGTATACTAAAATACATAACAATAAGAAAAAACGATATTTTCAACAACTTTATTTTTGGAAACGATATTAAACACTTTGATATTTTTAAAATCAATAATACTTACCTTAACTCGATATTCTTCACCACAATAATCTTGCCGTCTATATTCCTGACCGAGGATATTAATGACTCGATATTTGTGCAACTCGATTTTTTGTACTTGATATTCTGTCTCTGCAACCTGCCGTTATGGACTTGACCTCAGCTTTTGATTATGTTAATCACTCAAAGCTGTGGTCAATTCTATTAGCGAGCGGGATGGACGATGCACTGGTGCAATTTTTGGCTTATTTGCACTGGGACATGAAGGGCAGGATCAGAATAAATATACAGGGGGAGGTTCATAAAGATAGATATTTTCAGGGGTGTGAGACATGGGTGTGTTTTAGCTCCACTTGCAAGGCTGTGGTGGCCCCCATTTATTCTCCCCATTTTATCTGTCATAGTGAATTGTGCCTACCTTACACAGAAGATTATATCAGAACCAGCCCACCTTTGTTATGCATATGTGTGGAAAAACAAAGCAGCGAGTCTCACAAGATATACTATATTCGATTGTGTTAGCTGCGATAAAGGTATGAACATTCCATGGTTAGCATGGGTGGAGTCTGGTCTGCGCAAAATTGATTACCTGCATGTTTTTGAGAACCCCTAGGGTATTCGTGCTATCAGTAGAAAGCTGTTTCAGCTAGCCCTGTAAAAATGCTTTTGTGATGAAAGAATGGCCACAGGGTCTAGATGTCGAGCGTGGTAGTTTATTCGAATATCAAAAACAATTTTCCAAATTGAAGTGTATTTAAATAAACCATTGGGCAGCTAGGAATGAAGCTTACTGATCCACTTTAGTGCTGACACTATAAGAATTTGATATGCTTCCCCTCAGGCTTTCAACCTAACCTTGATTTTTCCCCCGTCCGTGTGATGGGCAATCTGGACAATCTTTACTGAATTTCTTATTTTTATGTGGTTTTTACATCATCTACACAAAGCTCATTTTACACCACCTATTTGAGAGGCGCTATATTACAAATTATAGGAAAGCTTTTAGCATGCTGCTCCTACTTAATGATGAAGAGACAAGTTTTTCATATTGGGGCTTTCTGAATACCGCTGTGCAAGTGTATTTTATCATGTGCTACTATTGTGTGTGTTTGTACTTTTGTGCATACTTTGTATCCGATTGAAGATTAATTGAATTGTACAGAAAAGTACAGTAATCCCTGTTTTCTTCCACTTCTTAAAACTTCCATTGAGATCTTAGAAGGCATGCCTGAGTTCAGTCAGCAATACAATGGTAATTGAAAACCATAGGGGTCGATTAGCATGGCAGTCGGAAAATCACCCCGACCGCCGTGGTAGTGGAATTCAACCGTCCGCAGGTACCGTGGCAAAACCGGCGGTCCGATTAGGATCAACCGCCAGAAAAATCTGACCGCGGCAGAACGATGCCACGAAAGCCCGCCGGTGGCGGGCGGAGCAGGTGAAAATCCGTCTGCGGTGGTCGGATTTGTGGCGAGAAAACCCAAAACCGCTGCACTGCCAGAGAAGTATCATCACGTACAATTAGGGTACCATAGAGGTCAAAGCAGAACGATCCACTGTTTCCGACCACCGCGATCGCAAACTATGATGAATAGGAGAGCTGGCAGAAGGGCTGTTGCATACCCACTCCTGTGGCCGCTCCGGAACAAATATGGCGGTCGAAAAAGAAAACAAACAACAAGGCCACCAAGTACACACATAAAACTAACTCAGCCCCCCAAAACACCTAACACACCCCAATGACACACCCCTATGACAACTAAAAAAATACAAATCCCAGGACAACCCACACAACACACCTGACAACAATACTCCTTTTTTACACACCCACATAGCTGAGTATAAAACCAGCCTCTTCCCTGACCAGAATCCTTTACAATACTCCACCCCTGAAGGTACTAAACCCGACAGCACAAAGGAGAGGCAAACCACCACACATCTAACCAGCACAACAATACACACACACACCCTACTAACATCACCACCACCACCACTCTCACACCTGCACCTCAAACCATTTGCACATCACACACCATGGCACAAATGAAAATGCCAAAATTCACGGAGAGTGAGTTGTCAGCCCCGTTTTTATAATCCATGGGCGGCCCCATAATAGAAATTGCTATATCAAAGGAGCTATGGATTAAACACTTTTCAAAGGTGTATAATGGGCAGTTGAATCCATACCTCCAAGTTAGTGATACGCCAGCGAAGTCCACTGACTACACAGATCTTCAGTTCACTTTGGAGGAAGTAGAAAGAGCCCATCAGTGAGCCAGAGCGGTAAGGCGTCAGACCCATGATGGAGTACCTGTGGACTTGTTTAAGTCAAACATCTTCCTTTGGGGGCCGATTATAACACGAGTTAATAGTGCTAGTTGTTCGGCCTCTATGGCAAAAACATGGGCGGAATCTATCATAGTCCAAATTTTTAAAAAAGGGGACCGAGATGATCCCAGGTGTTACAGGCCTATATCTTTTTTGGATTCTATGGTCAAGGTAGCAGGACGGGTTATCCTGGAAAGACTACAAACCTGGGCAGAAGAGAACTCAGTCCTATCAGACATACAATATGGATACAGAGAGGGTCTGGGTACTACTGAGCAGTGCTTAAATGTGGCCTTACTGGTCGGTAAATACATAAGAGTTAAGAAAGGTCGTTTTTACCTGACATTTGTTGACCTTACCAAGGCCTTTGATTTAGTAGGACATGACAGGCTGTGGGAGGTTCTTGAAGCTGTCGGTGTTGATCCTCCTATTATACTTTTTCTAAGGCGTCTGTATAGTGGTGCAATGGCGAGTGTGCGTTTTGGTTTGGCTGGCGAGCTCACACCTGATTTTCCTATTAAGAGGGGGGTGCGGCAAGGTTGTGTGCTGGCCCCTTTTCTTTTTTACCTGTATACTAACGGGCTGTGCCAAGCCCTCCTTAGGAATAATCAAGATTTCACATCTTTGAATGGATGCCCCATACCTGCTTTCCTTTATGCGGATGACACAGTTTTAATGTCAAGAACGCAAATAGGACTCCAGAGGGCTTTAGATAGTTTTACTATTTTTATGAAGGACCTTGGCCTTACCATTAACATTTCTAAGACTTTTACAATGAGTTTTGGCTGTGGGTTTCAGAGAATGAAAAGCATGTTTGTTGACACAAAAATTAGCTCAGATAAAGAGTTTTTCCTACCTAGGTATTTTATTCAATCAAGACGACTCTTGGACACAAGCTATCCTTGCAAAAAAACTGGCACTTATCAAGTAAACAGCCACCTTGATGTCCTTTTCAAGAAAGCTAGGTAGGAAGCTGCCAGGTGAGCTTATTCTAATGTATAAGGCCAAATGCACCACTAACGCAATGTATGGGGCGGGAGTATGGGGTTTTGCTAGCACCCTCCCTCTACAAAATTTTGAAAACTCTTTCTTAAGATTTATTTTATCGGTGCCTGCCAGTACACCTTCTTATGCTTGTTACGATGAGCTAGGTCTTCCTTTTATCTCAGACCTCATTAAATTAGAACCAATTCTCCTGTGGCATAGGATCTGGTCAAGGGACCAGTCAAAGATAAAGAGGAAGATCATACAGGACTGTTTAAAATTAGAAGGGGCCTTAAAGATCCCCTGGGTGAAGGATATCTGTGATTTTATGAAGGATATCTGGCACCCAGAATACTTTACCGACCCTAGTTCCTTACAGGCAATTTCCAGAAATGCATTAGAAAGGAGTACCTTGAGCTATTGGCTATAGGAAGAATGACTGGAGAAATTTTAAAACCCAGTGTAAGGCAATCATAACCACTGCTCCTAAGGAACCTTACCGTACATTTGTACCGGGTAGCTTCGACAGACAGTTACTAACGTGGTTTAGACTGGATATTGTCCACACACATGTGACCCTTCCAAAAATTACTGACTGGTCATGGGATCTGCCTTTGTGTCCATGTGAAAATAATTCTACCCAGTCCACCATTCATCTGGTTTTATTCTGTAAATTTTATGCAGCTTTGAGGAAAGCGTGGATTTTACAGTTTTTTAAAACAACAGGGATTCTGGCAATGCCGCCCTGCATTAACTAGATTATAGTTTCTGGAGGATGAACAAACTGCCTGGTGCATAGTCATGTTCCTCAAGAAAGTACTCCTCCAACGGAAATAGCTTGCAACGAATGAAATATAGCATAATGGGCTTTTGATATTTTTATATTTTTATTGCTAATGTTTTAATATCATCTGATATCTGAATATTATTATATGACTGTTGGTTTTATATTGGGTATATTGCTGTGATAATATGTATTTTTGACTTTTATTTGCTTTCATGACTGTTAAAATATCAGTTGAATAAAGGTTTCCTTGATTGATTGAGTTTTCAGTCCAGGCAGATAAGATAATAATTTGGTAACCTGGTCCAACAGACACCATTAAACCACCAGAGCACAAATGTGGAGAAAGATAGTCAACAGGTCAATGCAGTAGGGACCACCCCGCGTACCAAGAAGGAGATCATGAAGTGGTGGCATGACCTCAAGAGGCTGGTGAAACAGAAGAACTACAAGAACCATCAGCTGGCTTAGATTACTGGTGGTGGCTCTCCCATTCCACCAAGAACATTTACTGCATGGGAGGAGAAGGTGCTTGCTATACTGCATCCAGAGAGTCTCACATGAGTAGCCGGGGGAGTGGAGGCTGGTAAGTACAAGCAAACGTCTACTATTACACTGCTATGTACTGTCCTGCACAACTACAAAGCTACACCTCCTATGCCCAAATCCATACATGTGCACCACACACTACCCAACACATGTCTCACAGATGTAACATTCACTCACTTTGAATCACCCCAAAGGTAGCCAGCAACATTCCCAGGCTTGTATGTGCTCCCACCAGGCACCCTTGTCCGACCCCTGAGCAGGATGTAACACTCCACCCCACCCAGAAGCATGTGGCAGCCATTGCATTGTTCACCTTCACCAAACAGGTAGGTAGCCATTTACACAGGGAGGTGGGTTTGAGGTTGGCAAGGCAGCACTACAACTCCCACCAGACCCCCTTGTCCCACCGCTGAGCAGGGTGTACCACTCCACCACACCCAGAAGCATTTGGCAGACATTGCATTGTTCACCTTTACATAACATACAGGTAGACATTTTCACAGGGAGGGATGTTTGGGGGTGGCAAGACAGCACTACAACTCCTACCATGCCCCCTTGTCCTACTGCTCTGCAAGATGGAGCACTCAACACACCCACAACCATGTAGCATCCATTGTATTTCACTCATCAAACTTACAGGTAGGTAGCCATCTTCCCAGGGAGGGTGGTTTGTGGGTGGCAAGGCAGTACCACAACTCCCACCAGGCCCCCTTGTCCCACCCCTGTGCAGGATGGAGCACTCCACCCCACCCAGAAGCATGTGGCAGCCATTGCACTGTTCAACTCACCCAATAGTTAGGTAGTCATTTCTACAGGGAGGGGTGTTTGGGGGTGGCAATGGCATCACTACAACTCCCACCAGGCCCCCTTGTCCCACCCCTGAGCAGGATGTAGCACTCCCCCAGCCAGAAGCATGTGGCAGCCATTGCATTGTTTACCTTCACCTAACAGGTAGGTAGCCATCTTCACAGGAGAGGTATTTGTGGGTGGGAGGCCTGCACTACAATTCCCACCAGGCCCTCTTGTCCCTTCCCTGAGCAGGATGAAGCACTCCACCTCTCCCAGAAGCATGTGGCAGCCATTGCATTGTTCACCTTCACCTAACAGTTAAGTAGCCATTTCCACAGGGAGGGGTGTTTGGGGGTGGCAAGGCATCACTACAACTCCCACCAGGTCCCCTTGTGTCACCCCTGAGCAGGACGTAGTATGCCACCCCACCCAGAAACATGTGGCAGACAAGAGACGGGGTACCACAGGTGAATCAAATGCAAAGCTCTCTTGGGGAAAATCTGTCACATTAATATCTATTCCTCTATCGCGCAGTACCACAATCATGCACACTCATTCAAAAACCCCAGACCCTACTGTCAATTATAATTCATGTGATGTAACAAAGAAATGCAGTAAAAAGATTATTTATTTATTCCAAAAGTATCTATATGAAATTCTTCAGATATTAAAACTTACAGCATATTAAAAATACATTAAAAAACAACACTGTCTTCATATAGCAATGAGAGACAAAAAATGAAGTGCAAACAATAATCGCATCTATGTTGAGTTGTTTCCTATGGAATTCGTACTATTATTTGTCAAAATGTCCACAGATCCCTATATTCTATTGGACATAGAAAAAAAAGACCCGTAAATTCCTAAATAATTCCCAGGATGGACCAGAAGCTTATGTCCTCCAACTGATATGGGAGGGGCTCCTTAGGGCTCCAAACGTCAATTCTATATACTCTTCTTAAGTGTTAATAATTCCCAGGTTGGACCCGAAGTTTGTGTCCTCCAATTGATATAGGCAGGGCTCCTTAGGGCTCCAAATGCCAATTCTATGCGCTCTTCATAATAGCTAGTGCTTACGGAATTATTACGGGTCTTTTAACAAGAGAGACTGTTATATAGTTTTAGTCTTGAAGAAGGTGGTTTTCATAAGAATAATATCACTGAAACGCGTCGACGCCTGTGGTTTTACAAACTGGTTGTATCCAAGGAACTTGTCAATGTCCAATCGAATATAGGGATCTGTGGAAATTTTTGACAAATAATAGTACTAATTCTATAGGAAACAACTCAGCATAGAGGCGATTATTTGTTTGCACTTCATTTTTCTGTCTCTCATTGCTATATGAATACAGTATTGTGTTTGTAATGTATTTTTAATATACTGTAAGTTTTAATATCTGAAGAAATTGATATAGATACTTTTGGAATAAATAAAGAATCTTTTTAATGCATTTCTTTGTTACATCACATGAATTATAATTGACTAGTAGGGTCTGGGGTTTTTGAGTGAGTGTGCATGATTGTGGTACTGCGCGATAGAGGAATAGATATTAATGTGACAGATTTTCCCCAAGAGAGCTTTGCATTTGATGAACATCACATGGGTCAATAATGCCTAGTTTGTACGTTACCATGCATTTTTTAAATTTTTTATTAAGGTTGTACAATGTGATTGTACAGGGTGGTGTTCAACATGGGGGTATCACCATCTTGTTTTGTACTTTGCTTGCATATGAAGTTTGTGTGTATGACACTAAACTGAACCTACGTCTCTGTTCTTGCAGCATCTACTGAGGGCACAGAAGTACAGGGCACGGACACCGGGGATGAGGCATCTTGCTTGATGGCTACACATGATCTCACTGAATCTGATGTGACCAGCGCCTCGGAGGGGGACAGGAGTGTCCTTGAGGAATCACACCCAGAAACACCAACCTCTACATCATCTGACGCCAGCGGTGACTTCTCGATGTTGGCGGGCACAGGGAGTGGTAAATCTGCCTCTTCTTCCACCACACATCGTCCAGTGCCCACCATCCCAGCTACTTTCACTAGTGCTGCACGTGCTCACACCAGTAAGAAGGGAAGAGTGTCCTTCCCCCCAGGCATCGCTGCCCCTGCCCGTCTCCCCTGCTGCCCTCAGTGTTGAGGCGGTGGACCTTTTGCACTAGCTGTGTGTGTGGGTCAGGCAATTCTCCTGAATGCCTTCCAAGACCATGACAAGAAGTTAGCACAGGTAGTTGCCTTCATGGAGGGGATTCATTCAGACATTGGTGGGCTACAGAGGACTGTCCATCTTTTGTTCTCCACAGTGACGGCAGCCATTCAGCTGACACAGGCTCAGAGTCTGGCACTAGTCCTTTTGGCAACCCCACTGCAGGTGGGTAGATCTGACGAGAGTCACCACACACCACAGCACACAGGCTCCAGGTACACCACACGCAGCACACAACAGCTGCAACCCAAGCGGGCCAGAGCGTAGACACCATCCCCCAAACAAATTAAAGTGACATAGGAGCACAATTTTCAAAGGACCTTCAAGTGACACTCAGTGGCATCAAGCCAAGAAGCAGGCCTCAGGTTCACATGCCTCAAAAACAGCCCTATCAAAGGACACTCCCGTCCCAAAAGCGTCTCCCAAAGACAGGCAGGCAATTCCCATGCCTGTTGTGAAGCTGGTGCACAACCTCAACTCCCACACACCTGTGAAGCTGGGAAAGGAGGGCGCTGTAGGGGGTTCAGCAGGTCAACAAGGGATGGAGGGGAAAAGGCAAGGTTAGGCCAAGCTTACCGCCTGATCCAGCAGATCCCTACAGGGAGGGCCGCCACCTGCACCTAAGGCACCTGTGGTGGAGAGTGAGTCTGTTGTGCCCACCCCACTTTCAACTCCTACCAGGACAATTATTCCCTATCGACTCCCAAAGAAGTGGAAAGGCACCCCTCTACACTCTCACTCACACACTGTGTTTCATGGCAGTATGTCTCCGCCTCCACATGCCACCACACCACCCAGTCCAAGCAGCCCTCCGGCTCACAAAGCCACTGATGCCTCTACCTCAGCTGGTCATCTCTCGCCTAGGTCCAGTCCTCCAACTAGCCCAACAATCAGCCACCTCCCAGTCCAACTGACAGGAAAAGTCCCCTTCCCACACCTATCTTTCCCACAGCGGGGCCTGTACTGCCCATTGTTACCCCCCTAGCTGTGTTGCTTCCCATGGCAGTGTATGGTGTCACCCATTCCCTGTGCCGCTTCTCATGTACACATGTGCCTACTTTGAGCTATGGACTGGCCACTGGCCTTGCTGTTTATCACATTTTTTGCCCATTACCTGTGCAGCTTCTCATGCATACATGTGCCTACTTTGAGCTATGGACTGACCACTGGCCTTGCTGTTTATCACTTTGCCCATTCCCTGTGCAGCTTCTCATGCACACATGTGCCTACTTTGAGCTATGGACTGGCCACTTGCCTTGCCATTTACCACTTTGTTTGCCCATTCCCTGTGCAGCTTCTTATGCACACATGTGCCTGCTTTGAGCTATGATCTGGCCACTGGCCGAGCTATGGACTGGCAACTGGCCTTGCTGTTGTCTACTTTTGATGCCCATCTGGCAGTTCCTCCTGTTGTCTGCTTTGTCAGTGTCCTTGCTTAATAAAATATTTTCTGTATGGGTACGGTTTCATGTGACACATGCTCAGTATGCCACTTTGACATTGCCAATTGCTTGTTTTACTTTTTAGGTTTTGTCTTGATCCAGCGCATGTGCTGGTCTGGCTGAGACATTTAGTAGCTGCTTTGAAAAGTGCTACTTTCCCGGGGACCAGCTTACTATTAATTGCACAAGCACGCACGTGACGTTCACAGCTGCCATCGTGCACAGCTACCATTTGGCTTTACAACTCCCGGCCGGGTTGCGCAGCCATTGCTTGTTTTTATTTATTATTTTATTTTGCGGCCGCGCGGGCAATGCTTGTTCTTGTTTCGTTAGAAAGGTCGAGCGCACTGCCCCTGAAAAGCCTGAGGGGTCTCCACCTCATCTCTGCCATTCACACCCTCCGTTTTTATCAAACTGCTGCACACACGCTGTGCACTGCCTGCTGCCTCCGCTGTTGTGAATGTGTTTTCAGTCATGATAATTTCTGCCAGGTGGGTCCTGGGAGCTGGCTCACCTGCGCTGCTGGTTCCAAACACCCCGGCATCACCTGGCGTCTCAAACTGCAACGGTGTGTCCCATGATTTACCCAATCACAGTTCAGAGACAACTAAACATGCAGGCAGCCCAGTCTCTCCGCATGATACCACAACCGGCCGCAGCACATGCTGCTTCCTGGAGAAACTCATCATGGCTCTCTGCCACAGACAGTCTCAGGTCTGTAAAATGATCCATTATTTATCCTTAAATCCGGACTTTGAAATACATTAATTTAGAGTGTCATTCCTGAGCCGCCTGTTACAGAGCTCGGCTCTGCTCACTGCTTTCCTCTGGGAGATACTGCACATTTAAAACTGATCGCTGCACTAGTCACCAGGAGGGAAGACTCCCTAGGACGCCAGACTCTGTGACTAACCCCCGACAGCAAGAAGCACTGATTGCGGAGCAGCAGACACTGTGTGAGCACTTTACGCAGCAAAGGAGCAGCTGCACAGCACAAAGCACTCCTTGGCGTCCAGTCCCGAGGCCTCATAGCCTGCAATGCATTCAAACCTGTCCTGTAGAACCTGTCCGCCTCACTCAACCTAGTTTAGTTTCAAATAGTCCCGCCTGTGCCTCTCACTGTTTGAATCACCCAGCAGCATGGTCGGTGCAGTCAGATCAGCTCAATATTTAAATGTTTAATATGAAACCTGCAAGAAAATACGAACCTATGAATTGTCCTTTCACATAAAGTACAATAAATTATCACATTTGTGTGTAATGCCTACCCTATATTTAGAGCTAATCACTTAATGTAAACTAAATAAAACCTTTACCGAAAACGAATATTTGAGAATGATGTACATGAATGAAGTAACTCTGCTAAGGTAATCCAAGGTTTGTAAACTATTACTGTACTATCTATTTGTCCACCTTGGCCCCACTGCTGCTTGAGTTTAAAATCAAGTATTTTTACATAAACTGATCTCAAGCCCGCGGGAGCAGGTTACTTGCAGTGCATACTCTGAGTCACACATGACCAGTCCTTGTTGGCAGATGCCTGTCTAAAAATCTGTTTTTTGTTTGCAGGAGTTGGATAATGAGCCTTGAAATCTGTAGTCTCCCCCTGAATCAGGAGGGTTGGCATGTATGGTTTCCCTCATCTATATTGCTTGATTTTCCTCGTTAGAAAGTGTCACTCGTAGTTGTTGAATGTCACTCATAATTAAACAAATTATGAAAATACCACACATAAGCAATCTGAAACTTTTGCAGCAATGGACTTTGGTCAAGACCTGTCTCACAGTAAGCATGGAGAGCCACTGGTTTGTCCAGGAGTGGCTAATTTGAGTCCGAACAGGACAAGCAAGCACATTCTTGCCTTCCCTCCACCTGTTGAATCATAATCTTGCCTTGCGAGGTTTAGGAACCCAGTCAAAATAAATAACTCTTTCATTGATCCAGTGTAGGAATGGAGCATTCAGCATGTTTTTTATTTGAAATTTGGGGATTTCAGATTGTTTTTTATAAATATGGTGCTGCAAATTCTAGAAAGCAAAGAAAAAAAACTGGAAAACAATTTCCTCACATCGGACGTGGAACAGCTCTAAAACTTTTGCAATAGTGGAGAATGTTACTAATTTGAAACCAATAGAAACAAGCATTGGCATAGCGTTTGGGACCTTATACGTGTTTAGTTATCCAGCACAATATCCTTGGTGCAACAACATCAACTGTTGCATGGCTAAACACTTATAAGGTCCCAAAGGCGAGACCTATTGGCTATGCCAATGCTTGTTCAGGGTTTGCTAGTGGTGAGGGGCACTTTAGTTCTTCTTAATACTGTTTGAGGGTGCAATGATGGTTGTTTGTGATGATCTACTGTTATCCTAATCATTCTATGGTCGGGTTTGCTAAGTTGTACACATGGGGGCATATTCTCAAGGAGCCATTGCCGTGTTAACGGCACTTTATCGCAGCCAAAGTCACAATAAATTTATCACCTGATACACAAGCTGGTGCTAACAGCCCATAGTACCAGTTTACCTGCAATAGCAGCCGCAAAAACATCGCAACAGATGACCCCCACAACTATCGCTAATGAGATGCAGAGTAGGCGTTCCCGTGCCAAAAGCTGTGACAACACCAATTCCCAATATTCTCAACAACCAGACAGATCGGCCATAAGAGCACAAAACATGCAATGAGGCGCGTTAGCAGCAGGAAACCAACACCTGCTCTGTCCTGGTGTAAAGTCCGACTGCAGCCTGCACCACAAAAGGAGAGCCCAGCCCAGAGCCACACCTGAAGGGCAACAGATGCCATGGAGCCACTGACCAGGCAGCTCGGAGCCCCAACAGGACCACAACACCCACTGCCACCACTCCCAGGACACTCCTAGGACACCCCCTCCCCAAGCATCCATCCCGGGCACACCCCACCACCACCGGACCAAGACACTGCACATCAACGACCCAAAAATATGGAAAAAAGCACCCGCCTGATGTCGCACAATCGCAGCAATCAACACACATGTGAGTCATCCATGCACCATTGAAAGACCAAACAAAATGCCACATACTAGTTCATCTCTAAACAACTATTGTGAAGAGTCATGGCGGGTTGTACCTGGACAATCTGTAAGTCACAGCCTGCAAGACAATGGCCAAGATAAGATGGTGTGTCAGGTAGCAAAGGACAGGGAGAGAGAGACAGAGAGAGAAAGAGAGAGACTGAACAAGGAGCACAATGCCAATCATGCCCATGGCCCATGCAAACATGCAAACAGCTGTGTGTGTCCCGAAATTCATGCACCCCAAATCACAGGCCTAGCATCAAAGTTAGCGCGAAGGCCACATTACATCTCAGAAATGCAAGCAGTAGTCAGACTAAAATTAGGAATGAAAGCTTCATTGTCCATACACACAAGGCGGAAGGCCAACCGAACCCCCGACCTTGGTCCTAAATGTAGCTGGCACACCCTGCGCAAGATACCAAACCAGCCTCCGATGACTCCCACACCACAAACTGGGCTAATGAAAAAACAACATGCTCACACCCCACACATACTTGTCCCTGCATGACCTACACCTGCAAGGGCTGGCCTTGACTCATTGGTCAAAAACTACCCATACATCCAAGCATGGCTGCATCTCTGGGTGCCACTGACACATCAGGGTGCGATGGTGATAGAGAATTATCACTGGGTGCCACTGACAGATCAGGGGTCGGAGAGGTGTGTGTCGCAGTTCCCGCGGCAGTCATCTGTTCTCAGCTCAGTGGCAGCAATGGCAGGATGATGAACTGCATGGCATGGAAGATCCCAGCTACATCTCGCTGGTGTTCAGCCGTGGCAGCCAAACTTCCAGCCTGCATCTGCTCCATGGTCTAAATTGACCTGCGCATCTGTGCCAACTCTGTGCTGTCATCGCTGGTGCCTGTCTGACTAGACAGTTCTTGTATCCGAGAGTTGGCCCCAGCGATGTCAGACAAGGATTGTCGTGGAGCATGGTGCGGACAGTGTGTGTCTGTTAGGGACTGTTTTGGTATTTGATGGGACTCAGACACCCACGTATGGCATCCAGTTTGGCTGCCACAAGCTCAAAACCTACCTCAGCTAACTCCACCTGGTAACCTAACACACGGCGTTGGAATTCCATGTGTTGTTCGTGGGTGTCCTGGGAGACAGCTGCGGTGGTATGTGTTTCCTGCTGTGTAGTCTGTGCAGGTGGTGGGGTCACCTCGAGGCAGCTGGGCTGCCCTGCTCCTGGGGGTTGGTGTGCGGAGGCTGTCCATTATTCGTTGGAGGGTATCTGACCCGATGTGCAGGGTGTCCTCTTCATCATCACTGATGGGATTTGTGGTCTGCTCTGCAGTAGGTTGTGTTTATCTCCCTGTAATGTTAAAGGGAGATGCATGTTAACAGAGTTTCCCATGTATGTTGCCATTTTGCAGACGTTTACATGCAGACTGCATGGAAATGCACATTGTGACTGTTTTGTTGGTGCTGGCTATTTGATGGCAGACATTGAGTTTTCCGAGTACATGACGGATGTGTGGGGGAACCCATACATTGTCATTACACAGTGTCAGGCAATGCCAGATGTGAGTAGCCAGTTACTATGCACAAGTGAAACTTGTTGTGTTGTCTGTCCTGTGGTGTAGGTGTTGCACTGTGTCCCACATTGCCGTCATTGGTGATGTTTTGTGGTTGCCATGTGTGTGTGCTGCATTGTGGGGGGAGTTTGCCCTGCAGCTCTGAGTTCGTGGACCCTTGTCCCTTTGAGGTGGTGTACCTTTGAATTGTGTGATTTTCGGGGACTGGGATGTTTTCGACTTGGGTAATGTGTGCTCTTGCACAGATTTTGTGGCTGTGTGCATTGTATGTCTGCTGCGTGTATTGGACGGCATGGTTGTAGGTGCATGTGGATGTGTCACAGTTTGACCTGCTCCTGTGCGGATGTGATCCACACTGGGCCACCTCCATGTTGATTTGTGCACAAGTGCATTTCTTAGGGCTGCTGCCATGCTATCAGTAGTTCAGTGTCACTTGCTTCGCCAGTGTGGCTCACACAGCCACTGCTTTTCTGGTTTCATCACATGTACATGGATTAGTAGTGTTGTTGTTTATTCAGAGGGAGACCATATGTGCACATGGTGGACGGGCACCTACTTGGTGTTTCTATGTGTACTGCACTCTGCCAAGGGTAGTGTTGTAGAGCATTTTAGGATCCTAGCGTAATTTTCCCGATTCATGCCCATATGTAGGTATAAATCACCATGTCCTTATATAGGCATAGAAATCATAACTATATTTAGACTTAGTCCATGCACTCCAAATACGGCATGGCTACTTCCACTAGTTCTGAAAATCCACAACGATTTCTTGGAAAAACTCACCTTCAGCAGTCAGGGACTTCCCCCTGCTTGAATATTGATTTGTCCAAGAACTCATGAAATTTTCAAAGAACTGCGAGTCTTTGATGACAATATTATGTCCAACCCTATGTCAAACTCTGCACCTTCAAGGTATAAATATGCCCACACTTGCCTTAGCAGACACACTGTGGTTTGGAGAAGTTCGACTATCTACCTACACGACACAGCTCGCACCAGCAAGTGCCGAAGGAAGCCGACCCTCCAGCTGACGTGCTGAGAGAGACGCTGTCTTTTCTCTTGCCAAGAAATCCAGCTCCAGTATTTCCAAGCTCCCCTTGCGGGGTGTTGGTAAATCGAGTCCTGAGAGAGAGATACCAGACCTCCTTCATTTTAAACCAAGGTACGGAGCTGATTAGACCCTTAGAGAATTCTTGGATAAGATTCTTAGCAAAGAATCCTAAAACTAAGCTACACCTCACTTACTTCTTCCCTCGTACTAGACTTAGGTTAGGTACACCGGGGTAGGTGTATTTTAGAAGCACCAGTTGAGCACTTTTTAGTCATTGTTATTTATGTATGTTATTTTATATGGCTTAGAAACCATACCATGCTTTTACAATATTATTTTATAATACTCTTCGTACTTTACGCATTGTACTTTGCAGCCAGTATTAGGATTGTAGCAGTTAATTTCTTCTGCATGAGAAAGGAGACTGTTCTATAAATACTTTTATTGAAAACGCCTGTCTCTCTATTTCTCTGCACCTCTGGCGAAACGAAGCATGCACGATTGCCTTAGTGAAATAACTATCTATTGTTTCCATGACTCTAGAGATATATTTCTTATTCTTGGGAAGCAAAGTTGTCATGTTTATGCGGTTGCCAGTAGCTAATCCCTTCTTGTTTATTCGAGAAAGTTTCTAGTGACCTCTGAGCGAGCTGGCACTCACAATTAAGTCTAATATATACGATAGAGACCTAGTCCACCAAAGTCCTACGTCAATTCTATTGTATATATTATGCCAATGCGCAGAGCCTATTGGGAATATAGGAACTACACTATATGGCGCCCAACGTTTGGTAAGGCACTAATTTAACGCTAGATACTAGAGTAACTCAGTCGTGCTTTTCACACAGACCCCTTTTTTCCCGTAAATACTCCAATAGACGTCTGGAGCGGGTGAAAGGATAATATCTGCCAAAACTTAGTAGGACGAAAAATCCTATGTATTAGTTTTTGGTTTGTTCAACGTTGAAGGATACAGTGTTAGAAAAATATTGTGCACCTGATCTTTGTTTCCTTGAAACTTGCTCTGCAAAACCTTCCTAAAAAATTATGGAGAGTGACAAAGAATTGGCTAGAGCTGCAGTAGCAGCAATTGAACAAAACTTAGACACTACAGGCTTTAATGAAAATGACCAGGATGCTATACACATTCCGGCAAATGTAAGAAAAACTAAAACTTACAAACTTATAGCGCCCCTCCTGTTCACCCTATACATAAATTCACTGGAAAAATCTTTGGAGGGGGCCACTATAGACATACCGCGAGTAGGGGACTCTGTGGTACCTGTACTTCTTTACGTGGATGACGCAGTGTTACTGGCCCGCACAGGGCTAGGGCTGCAGAGACTCCTGGACGCTTTGGGGGAATTCATGCAATAGCTAGACCTTCAGGTAAACAATAAGAAATCGCACGTCATGGTCGCGGGTAAGCGACCAAAGACCTTTAAAATAAACGCTTTGCATGCAACGGGGAGGAGGTATCCAGGGTTCCGGTATTTACATACCTGGGCGTCATCTTTGACGAAAGGGGCACCTGGGGACCCCAACTAAAAGCTAAAGGCACAGCTGTTACCAGATCAACCTCAGCCCTATTGGGCTTTACAAAACGTTTGGGGTCACGTCCCACTGAGGCTCTGCTAACAGTGTACAAGTCTAAATGTCTAGCAATAGCTATGTATGGCGCATCATTATGGGGCTTTTTACCTCAAGGTAAACTACAGATTATAGAGAACAAATTCCTCAGATCCTTATTAGCGGTCCCCCAATCTACCCCAGTACTCTCGGTGCACTCTGAGCTAGGCCTAGGTTACATTACCGATCAGTTACACTTGGCTCCATTGATCTGCTGTGCCAAAACTTGGCTTAACACTAAAATCACACTGAACCATACCATTCTTAAAGACTGTATGGCACTAGATAGAGCAAACAAAATTCCTTGGTTAGTATATATTAAAGACACTCTGTGCAAACTGGGCCGGCCGGATTTATATGCATCTCCAAATTTACTGCAGAAGGCTGATGTAAAGTGGATCAAGGACAATTTTCTGGGAATAGCTGTGCAAGAACGGGAGGCAGTAGAGGTGTTAAAACCAGGTGTTAGACCAAATTACATGCTTCTGACCACTCCTCTAATCGAACCCTATCTAAAGATTGTTACCATCCCGTTCCATCGGCACCTCCTTGTTAGATTCAGATTTAATATTATCCAGTGTTCCCTTGGTGATTATCCTGTATGGGTAAAATCAGATCTGTCCATTCCCTGCAGTTGCGATAATTTTTCTGATCAATCTTTAATGCACTTTATTATGTTTTGTGACCATTTTGCTGTCATCAGAAAATAGTTTCTGGTTCCATTGCGGAGAGAGGCGGGCTTTACACAAGTGCGGCCTGCTCTCATGTATTTACAACTGATGGGGAGCACCCGGTTAATCTTTGGGGTTGCAAGCTTTCTAGTCGGTGTTATGCGTATCAAGGCTAAAAGCCGGACGGTGAATGTCTTAAAAGGGGTGATCTTATCTTAGCCAATTTTTTATCCTTTTGTACGTGGTGTTATTTTTATCCAATTTTTAATGTACAGTCATGATGATGAATTGATTTAATCTGTTTTTTATACTGGAATTGTTTTTAACATTTGAAAAATGTAATGTAATTGCTTTTATGATTTTAATTAATCGAATAACGTAGGATTTGACTTGAAATAATGGAGTATCATCGAGAGGTTGTAAAGTAATCTTTGTTATAGAGGCACACGAAAATCGGCAGACAGGGGTATTCTAATCATGGATTCTGTTTCCTGCAGCAAATCCAGTAACACATGAGTTTCACTACTACAAAGTGGAGGAACCTCCAGCGGGATACTTTCCTTTCGAGGACATTGAAATTCAATTAACATACCAAGAGTATCAGCTCTGGTTGAAAGGCGCCCTACAACATCAAAATCACATTACCAGGCTCGGTCCATTAGGTACACCAGGAGCAACATGGCCGGTACTAGCTAGCTATACACCACATCCTGACATTGAAAGATTGACAGGTCTAGAACTGTTAGCTCAGCTGAAACAGTTAATTAAAATACATAGACAGCTGGTTTAATATGTAATGCGGACTTTAACAGTCCAACCTCCTATAAGGATTCCACAGCACACCCCTCACCAGGGGAACACAAACAAAATTACACCACAGACTATACAATCAGTCATTGGTAAATTGCCCTCAAAAAGGGAACAAATTTGGTTCTGGTTGCTCAAACAATTACTCAAATAGAGGCAGTATTTCCTGATAGTAGACCTCATGAGAAACACAGGATCTTAACAATCTGTTTACCAATGGGGATTGCACCACACGTGGAGGACTGTGACACTTGGGGTACAGTCTTTGCTTCTATGTACACAAAAACACACAGTGTTCCGTCTATGGGGGTAATACCAGATGTCCTAAGACAGATTCAAAATGGATACGGACCAAAACCAGCTTTGAATCTTGGTATGAAATTACTTAAAGATTTCAGACAGGTCTCGGCTATACTACTAGCTAACATTAAAGGTGAAGCAGCATCCATGCTGATACTGATACTCGTTCCTCTCGTACCTTTAAGACTTCCTCGCCGAAATCCGAAAGAAGAGGACGATCAGAACACAAAGAAGAACGCATGAAGTCCAAAGACGATCAGCACGTTCAGAAAAAAATAAGAAAACACAATTCTCCAAAAAGAAGGTAGCAAGTCTAAAAATCAGACATGCCGAGGATCTTGAGGACACAACTCAAGAACAGGGAGTGGGCCAAGACAATGCTAGACAGCGCAGCAGAAGTCACCATAACTTGCAAAATCTTGAAGGATCATCTGGAGACAGTGGACTTTAATTAATGCGTTCAAGTTGAAACTGTCGACACCAGGGTTAGTGTACCCCATACGTTATGTGAAGTAACGCTCCGGATGGAGGGGGACATACCTAGAAAAGTAAAAGTGCTCTTTTGGGAGAAGCTTTCGTAGGGTTATGAAAAAGACTGCCCACCTGAATTTGTTAGGGAGTGCTCACATGGCGAAGACATCATTATGCCAGCCTTCTCAAATCATATTCCAATTCATAAAAAATACACCTATGCCAGAAAATGGGCAGTAGCCCACGCTCCAGCATTATATAAAAATCATGTAGGATGGGATGAGGACTCTCCTCAACATAAAATCCAGTTAAAAAATCAACCTACTGCACAGAGGCAGTACCCAGTTAAGCAAGAAGCTAAAAAACAAGTCAGGGAGATCTAAAATCAACTTGAATACCAAGGGGTGATTGAAACATGCACATTGTCAATGAACAATCCTTTGTTTCCTGTCTTCAAACCGGACAATACATATTGTCTAGTTTTGGACTACAGGCATTTAAACTCTTGTTGCAAAACATTTGCAGTACAAAATACACACAGTGAAGCACTAATGAATAACATAGTGCATAAAAAATATAAAACAACATTAGATATTTCAACCGGTTTCTTCTGTCAAAACATTGCAACATAAAGCAGGTATTTGACCGCTTTCTCAATCATGGGGACACAGAAGCAATTTTGCCGTCTCCCCCAGGGATTCAAGAATAGTCCAGGGTTATTTTCAGCCAGAGTAACAGAGTTACTACAAACGCACGATGATGAGGCATTATCCTATGTCGATGACATCTATCTTACAGACAATGACTTGGATGTGTACTTGAAAAGAGTGAACACCATAATACTTGGGTTCGCTTCTGAAGGGTACCAATTCAATTTTAAGAAATCACAAATTGCCCACCTGAATGTCCTATTCTTAGGATATGAACTTTCAAGTGAAGGCAAAAGCTTGGCAGCCAACTTTTTAGAGAAGTGTGCGCTGCTCCAACCTCCAAAAATGCTGAAAACTTACAGTCAATTCTAGGTTTCCTGAATTTCGGAAGAACTTACATTCTAAATTACGCAGAAAGGGTTCAACCTCTCTACGAACTAATCAAACCTGATTTCAAACAAAATAATTGGACTCAAAAGCACACAGAAATTTTGCGTTCAGTGCAAACAGACATGTTAGCAACAACACATTTACAGGCACGCGACAATGTACGCAACTTGTAATCCGAATCATCCCAGGAAGATGCGGATTCACATACCTAACCTTTAATGAAGGTGAAAAGGTACCCATAGCATACAAATCACACTTGTGCACATAAGCTGAAATGAAATTCACTTTTACAGAAAAAATTCTGACAGCGGTTCAAACTGCAGTAGAAAAGGAGAGAGCCCTAGCACAGGGAAAACGCATAATGGTCGTTACACCTGTACCTGCCTTAGAGGCAGTGACAAAAGTGAGCATTCCAAATGCTAAAGCTTTACATCCAAGATGGATACAATGGGTTAATTCTCTTGCTGCAACAGACGTTGAATACGTTTTTGACCCTTACTTGAAAACACAGGAATTTCTACAATACGAACAAGAATGCCCTCTGCCTATTGAGATTCTGCCTCTAGAGCATTAAGGATGTATAATCTATACAGACGGATCAGCACAACCCGCAATCTGGGCTAAACAAGCATTTAGTACTGCGTGCGCGATTGTTAAAGGTCACTGGTGCGAAGGTAAATTTCGACCTATGGTCACAAAAACACAATCTCTAGGAGACTGTACAGCTCAGCGAGCTGAACTACAGACTTTTGAGATGGCGCTTGAAAATACCGATTGCAAATTCCCCACACTCATAGTGTGCAATTCGTATTACTGTGTTCAATCTTACAGCGAATATTTGCAGAACTGGGTTCAAAACGGTTTCAAAGAAGCAAAAGGTGGCACAATTAAGCATAAAATGCTTTGGGAACAAGTAGTTCTATTACAGAAGGAACTAGAAAAGACTCACGTGATCCATACACTGAGTCACCAGCGTGATGACATTCACGTTGCAGGGAATTCACTGGCTGATCAAGCCGCGAAGACAGCTGTGCAAACGGCTTCCGTAGCTGCAATCACTCGTTCGAAAACAAAAATAGACGGTGAAACAATGCTAGCTGTTAATGCCACAATGAAAGGCAGCAGTGCAGCATTACCTCTAAACTATCCACTCGAACATACATACATAATTGAAGCAAACTCCGTTCCTTTTGCTCAAATCCCTAGAGTGAGGGATAGAGTAATTCCTAACAGGAACCAGAGAGGTGCTTTGGTTCACGAAGCACATATGGGAGAAGGTCTGACACATCAAGGGATCTCAAAATCTCTACTAGAGTTAAAAGAGATGTACTGGTGGCCAGGAATGAGCGTCCAAATTTATGAATTCGGAATTAACTGCGATGCCTGTTACAGAGATCATAGCTTTGAAAGTCACCAGATACCTGACTACAGTGTAGCCAGCCCAGTTCAGACACCACTGTTAGACAGCATTAGACTTTCTACATGCAGACGTCACTATGGACGGATGCGGTCCCACAACTATTAGGAGAAGATTCATTTGGATGTGGCCTCAGTGCTTGGCTGACGCCCGAACTGTTATAAAATATTTGCGAGTCTTTATCAGCACATATTCAATCGGCATGCTACATTCTGACCAGGGTCCTGCGTTGAACTCTCGAGCTCACAAGGAGGCCATGGCCAGCTTGGGCGTTGCATTGCGGTACTCACGTCCATTCCATCCTGAGGGAAATGCGGTAGTGGAAAGAAAAAACTGTGACATAAAGCAATCTATAACTGCTAGGGTATTAGGCTCAGGTGATGGGTGGGTCAAACATCTAATAAGTGTCCAACGTAGTCTTAACAAACTGCCAAGAAATTCTCTGGGTGTAATCACTCCAATTGAAATACTTTTTGGTACTAGAATGCTTATCCAGGATCTTGATCGTCACACATTCGGAATTAACTGCGATGTCTGTTACAGAGATCATAGCTTTGAAAGACACCAGATACCTGACTAAAGTGTAGCCAGCCCAGTTCAGACACCACTGTTAGACAGCAATAGACTTTCTACACGCAGACGCCACCATGGACGGATGCGGTCCCACAATTTTTAGGAGAAGATTCATTTGGATGTGGCCTCAGCGCTCGGCTGATGCCAGAACTGTTATAAAAGATTTGCGAGTCTTTATCGGCACATACACAATCGGCACGCTACATTCTGACCAGGGTCCTGTGTTGAACTATCGAGCTTACAAGGCGGCCATGGCCAGCTTGGGCGTTGCATTGCAGTACTCAAGTCCATTCCATCCTGAGGGAAATGCGGTAGTGGAAAGAAAAAACTGTGACATAAAGCAATCTATAACAGCTAGGGTATTAGGCTTGGGTGACAGGTGGGTCAAACATCTAATAGGTGTCCAACAAAGTCTTAACAATCTGCCAAGAAATTCTCTGGGTGGAATCACTCCATATGGGATACTTTTTGGTACTAGAATGCTCATCCAGGATCTTGATCATCACACTTCCGTGGTGGAACAAAAACCCTTTGATATCAAAAGCCATTTGGCTGTTTTGCAGGACCTAAATGAAACAAGAAAGAGTCTGAGCAACACCCAACAGAAGCCAACAACCATTGAAGAACAACCACCTGTCACAGCAAGGCCTGTCTGGATTCCAAATATTGGATATCTAGTCAGAGAAAAGATTGCGGACAAGAAGGAATTTGGGCCTTCTTACAGAAAACCAGTACCTGTACTAGCAATCCACGGATCAAGAACATTGTTACTGCCGCCCCTTGCTGGAAGAAAAGAGAACAGGTCTGTATCCATTGACCTGGTAAAACCACATCATGTGGCCGATAATAACTAGTAGGCCCAGTGGACTCCAAAGGTGTAGCAGACGACCGAATCTTGCTACACTCCAAGAGGCTCAAACTGAGAGACTCATCACCTTTGATAATCCTGCAGTGGGAAAAGAAGGACTATACAACAAAGCAATGGAACTTTTGCCTCTTGAGACCCAAATTACAGTTCGTCAAGACACTCCCGTCTACAATGATATAGCCTCTGACAATACAAATATGACAAAGGAAGAAGCAGCTCCAACGATTCCAAACAATCCTGATGCACTTCCAACAATTGACAGAACTGCCTCTGGCTATTTTATCGGCTTTGATACGTTTTCTGAGGTTCCCAGTGAGCCCGAAACAACAGCAGCAAATACAACTTTCAAAGAAAAAATAACAGAACTCTTTCATCAGCTTGAAAATACATATCTGGTTTCACCATGGGTTGAATTTTGGATTGTATTAGGGTTAATTTTTCTCCTACTTTGGCTCATTCTTGTTTTAAGTCTGGGAAAGATGATAGATGGAAAATACAATACAATGGACACAGCAAGTAAGAACATCAACTTGCTCCTGAAACCTCACAAATCATCTCATTGTGAACGGAGAGACCTTTCATCAGTGAACATCACAGCTGTTCCTATACCTGGTGGTATAGCATGGGACACAACTGACTATGACATTTATGGCCCGGTGGAACTTTTGAAGACTCTACACCAGTTTAAGGTTTCTTTGAGTGACTTTGTTTCACCTAGCACATTTTCTGATGATTGGGACTTTGAGACTGTTAATAACATGATGACAGATTTAGAAAGTCAGCTAAATTCACAAAATATGAATACTTAGAAGGTTCATCAGATTATGAACAAATGTATTGTTTTAATCATTATGGTCAACATTTTTTGCACAAATCTGCAAATCCTAGAATTTTTTTTACTTATAATCAATTGAAACATTGTCCAATGCCGCCAAAGGGCAGCTCAAAAATATTTTATGAAAAGTTTTCATACTTCTCAGGTTTTAATGTCACAAATCCAGAAACGTTTTATTTCAAAAATGCGAATAAAACAGGAATGAAAAACATGTTGACTAATACTAAACAAATTTATTCTGCGACCTTTTATGCTCAGCTGTCTACATTAGGTTTTGACTTTTGGAGAGACAACATTGAGACAAAAACTGTCTGGGGCACAAAAGACTGGCAGGTGCAAGGTTTAGAAGCCTTATTCTGAGCCTTCATCATCCCAGAACAAATAATGTTTTAAATGACACTGTTCAACAGACATCTTGTCTTGGCTTGGCTAAGATAAAATATTTAAACAAACCGCCCATACCTAAGCCCACACCTAACAGTAATAGCACTACAGCTGAGGAGGTAGACATACAGCATATTTTACAACAGAACAGAAATAATCCTGATTGGAAAAAATGGTTAATCTGGCCCACAGACATGAATAACTGTCAAGATAGATTCCTGAACAAAACACAAGAGTTCACAGTAACTACGCCAGATCCAAGATATTCCCAGAGAGAACATCCAAGGATAGTTACAACATACAGTGTAGGAAAACTATGCCTTGAGTGGCTACGGCAATTCACACTTCCAGAAATTAATCAACACTTAACTTTACTTAACCCCTTGTGCGTGGCCGCGATTCTGCGCCTGTGCAGCGCTTTTAATGAGTGGGCGGGTTCATGACTGCCCCCAGCGGTCATCAACACATGCCCACCATAGTGCATGCCGTCATCAGCATGGAAGGGGTTAAAGATGGCCTTGATTTGAGAGATGTCTTACTAGGACCTCGTAAACCACGTCATAAACATTTCATTTACGCCGGTATATACGCTGCTTATAATGAAGCTTGGAAAGTCACGCAAATGGAAACTGCAGAAAGAATACGAGAAATTGATAGTATTCATTTAGAGAAAGCTCTCTCTGTAGTGGACAATGGGTTAACGACTCTGCCCTCCAGAATTTACTCTTTGGACAGCATTGTATCCTCTGCCATAGATATAATTGAACAAGACTTGCTCATGTTACAACATGGACAGTCTCAATTACGTTCTATAATGCTGCTAGGCTGGACGTTACAAAATCTCCATTCAGGCTACGTGCCATGGTGTCTAATCAACACAACGTCATTGTTTACTGTATTTAACCTTACAGATAAACAAATCTCTTTGGCAGAAAGAGAAGCAGACTATACTGTGCTGAGCATAGAAAATCTGGAAAGATTGTATAATGGATAATACACTGCACCATCACAATACCAGTGACGATTTTCCAGTTTCAGTATTGCTTAAGACACATACCAGCGGGCCTGTATGAAAGGTTGGGTAACGAGTACATTAAGTCGACCTGGAATTTACCATACACACACAATTGTTGGAGTAGGGGAAAGGAGGTATTTCTTAGTGGAAAAAATTGTAAAAACTCACTAAGTGGTACACTTTTGTGTAAAGATATTCATTTAAGCGGAACCTGTGAGGATTCTTCAAATAACCTTTCTTGCCACCTGCACAGTTCTCCGGCAGCAGTGATAGATCCAGTTTTTAGGCAGCTATCCAATGGTAGCTCCATAATGTTGAGTGATCACAGCTGTTGTGGAATGATGAAAGGAATAGCCTATCTCCTTAGTGTGTCAGCTAGGGTCACTTGTTGTATGCAAGTATTGTTTCCTAAAAGCAAGACAGACGGGGAGTTGCCGCTATGGCCTTCACTGAATATCTCTTCTATACGAATTGATACTTTAAGCAGAATGAAAGCCATTCTTTTACAAAAAACTGTGCCACTGACCTCGTCCAGAGAAACATATGATCTGCAAGTCGCAAGGACTTCTGCGAAGATACATGCCCTACTATCAACAAACTGTCCCATACATTTCGTAGAAATGTTAGGTCGTATCTTGAACATGTCTGATATGAGTGGCATTGCACATGTAGTTAAGACAGTTTTTTCTGGACTGTTAGCACCTTTTGAAGCAGTCCTAGGCATCTTTCCAAACTTCATGCACTCTGTGTTCGGCGGCCTGCTTCTCATTTTGGGACTCGTAGCAGGAATTCTATTTTTGTTTCTACTGCTTCGATATGGCAAGTCAAGTCACCAGCGATACTCAGACTACAATGGAGAACGCTCTCCTTGCCAAGCAGTATCGTGAACGAATTACACGGATTCTTGGCTTAGCTCGTTTAAGAGATCTAAACACCACATTGTTCCTTTCATTCAGACCAATCTGGCAAGATTGCATCTTACCTGTTCTACGCTGCCTTCTTTGCGGAGAAGAATGCGTGTTGAATGTTTGTCTTACACTTCAATCAGCACTGCCAACGGATGTTGACGCTTTCCTTTGTTCGGTAACGGCTCATGCATCGTGTTGCCCCCAAAGGCTACCAAACCTGATGACGGCATTCATTGAGATCTCACCAGCATTTCCAGCTGAGGGTGAGATACGTGGAACAACAGGCACACAGGTACCATCTACTATGAACATTGCTAATGCGACTGACGCTGACGGCAATGCTTTGCATCTGTGTACAATTGATCTACTTAATGAAGTAGTCATTAATGTTTTCTCCTGACACCGAGAATAACTTTTGAAATCTAGCACACAGCGTTCAATGAACTCTGAATTCGACCTTCACTTTTCAAAACAAATCTTCTAACTTTGGAACTCTATTTTTTTCTACTATTTTCGATTTGACTTTTTCCAAAATTGAACTTTTTTTGGGGCACAAAGTAATCTGCTTAAAGTAGAACTATTCTTAGAGAACAAGAATTCTTTAAATACTTCCTAAAGAGACAATATTTGCCCTTGTCCTTCAAACCAAAACAGTTTATATATTCTGCTATGGGATGGTCTTGACCTTTTTTATTCTGTAATTAAGAGCCATTTCATAAATGTAATTTCATGATTCATTTAATCAGCATTAATACTTTCATGCTACATGCTTCATATGAAAACACTATTCTCAAATGCGTACAGTACAAATGCTCATTTCTGTGTACAACCTTTTCAAATGCATTTTTTTGTATTTTGGGCGGGATTGTAAACACATGCTTTAGATATGTTTTAAGTGCTTAGAATTTAGTAATGTTAAACATAATAAAGTGGAGTGGGTGTTGTAGAGCATTTTAGGACCCTAGTGTAATTTTCCCGAATTATGCCCATATATAGCTATAAATCACCATGTCCTTATATAGGCATCGAAATCATAACCATATTTAGACTTCGTCCATGTAGTCCAAATACGGCATAGCTACTTACACTAGTTCCGAAAATCCACAACGATTTCTTGGAAAAACTCGCCTTCAGCAGTCAGGGACTTCCCCCTGCTTGAATATTGATTTGTCCAAGAGCTCATGGAGTTTTCAAAGAACTGCGAGTCTTTGATGATTTTATTATGTCCAATCCTACGTCAAACTCGGCACCTTCAAGTTATAAATATGCCCACGTTTGCCTTAGCAGACACACGGTGGTTTTGAGCAGTTCGATTATCTACCTACATTACACAGCTCGCCTCAGCAAATGCCGAAGGAAGCCGACCCTCCAGCTGACGCACTGAGAGAGACGCTGTCTTTTATCTTGCCGAGAAATCCAGCTCCAGTGTTTCCAAGCTCCCCTTGCGGGGTGTTAGGAAATCGAGTCCTGAGAGAGAGATACCAGACCTTCTTCATTCTAAACCAAGGTACGGAGCTGATTAGACCCTTAGAGAATTCTTGGATAAGATTCTTGGGAAAGAATACTAAAACTAAGCTACACCTCACTCACTTCTTTCCTCGTACTAGACTTAGGTTAGGTACACCGGTGTAGGTGTGCTTTAGAAGCACCAGTTGAGTACTTTTTAGTCATTGTTATTTATGTATGTCATTTTATATGGCTTAGAAACCATACCATGCTTTGACAGTATTATTTTATAATACTCTTCGTACTATACACATTGTACTTTGCAACCAGTATTACGATTTTAGCAGTTAATTTCTTCTGCATGAGAAAGAAGACTGTTCAATAAATACTTTTATTGAAAACGCCTGTCTCTCTATTTCTCTGCACCTCTGGTGAAACGAAGCATGCACAATTGACTAAGTGAAATAACTATCTATTGTTTCCGCGACTCTAGAGATATATTGCTTATTCTTGGGAAACAAAGTTGTCATGTTTATGCGGTTGTCAGAAACTAATCCCTTCTTGTTTATTCGAGAAAGTTTCTAGTGACCTCTGAGCTAGCTGGCACTCACAATTAAGTCTAATATATACGATAGAGACCTAATCGACCTAAGTCCTACGTCAATTCTATAGTATATATTATTCCAATGCACAGAGCCTATTGGGAATATAGGAACTACACTACAGTATCAGGGACATGTCCCACTGTCATTGTGCATGTGCGGAGTGCTTCACATGATTGTGTATGTGTGGCATTGTGCCCATCTCACCCCGTCCCCTCAGTCCCTGGTCGTCATTCACCCTGTTGCTGCTTGGTCAGGTCATATTGTGCTATGTCAAGGCCCCCGACTCCTGCCACTGTCTCCACACTGGTGACTGTGGCCACCATTTCCTCCAGCTCATCCAGCTCATCCTGTGGTGCAGGCCTCCCACCTCCAGTCGCCGTTGCTGCCTTCCTATTGGCGGTGAGTTTCTGTTTGGTCTGCCTTTGCATATCATGCCAGCGCCTCTTGACCTCCTCCATGGACCTCCACGCCACTATGTCTGCATTGACATTGGTGACGATGGTCTGCCATATTTTGGTTTTGGTTGCCAGTGCCGCAGTGGAGGTGATGAACAGTTGTTGGTAGTGTCCTATCACCTCCGTGACGATGATCCGGTCTTCCTGAGGACCTCTTCTCCTTGCCCTTCCCCAAACACGGGGTTCCATGCTAGTCTTCCGTGGGGCTTGTGGAGTTCGGCTTCTCCTCTGAACTCAGTCCGGGTGCATCCATGGTGCTATGCAGTTTGAATTGGTTTCGGCGAGTTTTGGCTTTTATAGTGCGTTTTCCCGCATGATGCGTTGGGATTGCAGGGCTGTCGCTGGTTATTGTTGAGTTTGGTATCGCGCTTTGGGGCATCTCAACTATTTTGGCGTTCGTGTTTCGCATTTCTTGTTGGTCAT
Source organism: Lissotriton vulgaris (assembly GCF_964263255.1). NCBI lineage: Eukaryota > Metazoa > Chordata > Amphibia > Caudata > Salamandridae > Lissotriton > Lissotriton vulgaris. The sequence goes on from NC_141695.1 coordinate 1,352,737,748, forward strand.
GTTGAATTTTGCGCATGCATTTGCCGCGCTATCCTGCAACTATCGCATGGTGCCGCAGGGTTGGGAATTGGATGTTAAGACAGTGTTATTTTCTCGCGATAGACTGTGATATGCACAGTTGCGTTAAGTTACTTTTGCGATGGTTATCACACGTTCTTGAGAGTTTGCCCAATGTCATGATAGGGTGCACAGCCAGCACAGAGAGGAATTCTATCCACAGGATTACAAGCAGCCTGGCCAGGGTTCATCATGTCTGTATGATCCTTCTTGATGTGTGAACAGCAGTGTTGATGCATGGTCATCTTGTGATGGCCTGTCTTTGGAGTCACATGGTACATTTAAATGTGTGAACTTGAGTGGTCATGAAGTGTGAAGTGGTGACTTTGTCAGTAGTGTTGATGTGTGTGTGCCCCTGCAATGCCAACTGCAGACTTGTATGACCCAGGAGCTGAGTGCCTGTTTGTTTGAATTGTCAGCCCTGTGCTTGTGATTGTGTGCAGATGTATGAGTTGTAGGTTGTGCACTGAGCAGTGTGTTGGTGTGTCCTTTCACTCCTGGGGACACCTACTTGTTGTTGCTACCAGTTGTGAGTATGTAGAGTGTGTGACAGCCAAGTCTGTGTTGTGTTTTGTTGATCAATCATGTGTCTTGTTACTGTTTGTGCTCACTGTGCAGACCTTCTCAGCCACACTGACATTGTTGGTGAGTTTTCCCATGCATTGCTGTCACATGAGCAATTTTTGACTCCAGTATGGTATGTAATATGTGGAGTCATAACATCCCCTAGCTTTGCTTCTGAAGCCTATCCTTTGTGAGTGACTCCTCCATGTATTTGTGTATAGTTTACTCCAGACCTGTCCACTACTGACGTACACACCACTTCACTCTCATGTCAGCTATCCCCTTGGGTTGCCAGTGTGTGAGCCTCCCCACCACTTCATTTGTTACACTACGCTTTGTGGTGCTGATCTGCGCACAGGACCAATGCGCCACTCTGGACAGTTTCCCAATAAGTTATATGTGATTTACTTGTACTGGTTTGCAGTCATGATTGCTCATGTTCAATGCATCTATTTGTGCTGCACAGTCCTCTGGTCATGTTGTTTGCACCTGGGCGTCCCTGAGTTGTGCATCGGTGAGTGTTTGGTTAGCTGTATATGTGTTTGCTGAGGTACTGCTACCCTTCCTGAGTGTGATGTTGTCTTTGTGCTGTGCTGATTTGTGTTGTGGGAGTACATGGTGTGACACTGAGATGTGTGTGGCACTGATTTGGTTGGTGTGCACCACATACTGCGTGGCCTGCATTCAGTGCTGTCAGTGTATGTTGCCTTGTACTTGCCTGATGTGCATCCCCTGATGTCCAGCTGAGTTTGTAATGTGATGGATTGGCATGTGCATCTGTTGTGTTTTTGTTGTGGATGTATGCAGTGTTTGGCCTGTGTTGGCTCTTTCTGCTGACAGATGCTCTTTGTGTGATTTTCTATTTGCATGACATTGTGTGTGAGTAGTTTGTGAATTGTGATACATACTGATGTTTGTTGCAAGTGTAGTGGGCATTACTTGTGTGTTTGTCACATGCAGCAAGCTGTATTCTGGTTACTGGCCGGGTTTTGAGTGCACATTAGTGCTATGTCCTCCTATCTTTGACCTATCACTTGTCAGGATTGTGCATGTGCATGCATGTGGTACACTATGGCCCCATATTGACTTGATGGGTGGTGTGGTGTGTCTGTCTGTGCTAGCTTATTGTCCCAGTGATCCCAGTTTGTGTTCATGCTTGTTTTGAGATGATGCATTTCTTGTTTGTGTTGGGGTATGGTGTATGTTCTGTCTGGGATCCCATTGCCTTTCCACTGTTTGTCTGTCCATATGTGGGCTTGTTGGACTTCTGTGTATGTTGTTTGGGAGGTTTGTGTTTGGCTATTGTTTTTGTGTCAGCATTGGTTCAGGCATCCCTGAGTATGTGTGTAATGTTTGTGGATGTACCCCAGGGAGTGTGATTGGTTGTCAGTATACTCACAGGACATCATTTATACCTTTCTGTGTTTGACACTGGTGTTGAGTGCTGCAGGTGTGAGGTGGGTGGAGGAGGGGTATGAGTGAAGGATCCAACTTGAGTTTTTCAGTCAGGGAGTATGAAAATGAACCATGTGTGTTGTGCTGATGTCATACACATGTCAAGTGAGTTGTCCTCCATTGCTGCTGACATCTGGTATGTGTATGTGGCTTGTGTGGGGTGTGTCTGAGTGACTTGACAGGCAGTGTGTACAGTTAAGTGGTTGTTCATATGCAGTATGAGTGTTCATTTTATGATTGGACTCAGTTTGCTTGACGTGAGTGGAGGGTAAGTGTGAGGAGGAGGAATGCCCTACCTCTGAAATTCTGTGCAGGGTGTTCCTCTTCACCCCCACCTTCTGAGACAGGCTTCCTGGTTGTTTGGTGTGTGTGGTGTAGGGTCTGGGTGCACCTAGATAGTTAATTGTGCAGGGAGTGCACAGGAGGAGCGAGCACACAGCATGTCCCCAAATGGGTGTGGGGGGTGTAGTGTGTGTAGGGTGGAGGTGGGGCCCTGTGAATCTTTGTGGATTGCTCATGCCTGGCCTTGGCCCTGCCTACTACATTGTGCGCAGGTTATCCAGCGTCTGTACCGCTGCGGTGACATGACCGGGACATTGCTGTGATTTTGCGGTTGATGGGTGACCAGGATGCAGAGGAGTGATATACTAACAGGTAGGACATGTGTGGGTAGAATTGGGGATGTGTTCCTGTCCCCACTAGAGTGTCTGATGTGGACAGGAACCGTACATCAGCCCAGGAGTTGTGTGTTGTGGTTGTGTGCGGAGTTGCGTGATTGTGTACCTGTGGCGTTGTCCGCGACGGTGCATTACTGGCTGGTAGTGGGACAGGTACAGCACCGGTAAGGCCTGTCGAGCTGGATCTATTGGGTTCATGACCGTGTGGAGGGGACCAGAAGTCTGGTTCTTAAGCAAAAATTTTAAACCAAAGGATATCCCAATAAATTGATAAAAAACTCCATAAAGAGAGCGTGATTTTGTGATAGGGACAGCCTGTTGGAAGGTAATAGGGAAAAGAAGAATGTAGCTGAAGGTAGAATAGTGTTTGAGACACAGTTTCCCAATATTAGCAACCAAATAAAAAATGTAGTGAATCGCAATTGGAGAATCCTGAATTATGGTGCCAATGTGCAACTACAGAAACCCCTTTTCTCATTCAGGAGTAACAAAACAATTAGGAATGCTGTGGTGCAAACATACAAAACACCAAGAGCAAGTCAAAGTACAATCATGGGGACTGTGGCGAAGGGTAATAACAAATGTGCCACATGTTTGTTGTGCCGCCAATGTCTGGAGTGTAAAGTCATGAACTTTGTGGGAAAAACCCTGACTGCCACCACTCTCAATAACTGCCGCAGCAAAAATGTCATCGATTTCCTGGTGTGCCCCTGCGGTCTTGGATACGTGGGTGAGACTAGTAGGGAGCTTCGCACCAGAGTATTAGAACACAAGTCTGCTATTAGAACAGGCACAGATAATGCCCCCCCTTACAGAACATTTCAGGATTAAACAACATGATTGTAATATATTTAAATTGTTCATTTTAGAAAAAATAGTTATCAATAGACGAGGAGGAGACATAGATCAGAAAAGAAAAAAACGTGAACAATGAATTTTATCGATCTAGGGGCCAGTATTAGGGTATTTAAGCAGTTTTGGTCTAAGTATATCGAAATGCTAGAGTGTAGAAGTGGATTTACTGAGAATATAACTAATTAGACAGACATATTAGATAGTTCACAGTTAATTAGAGGAGAGGTATGATAGGTCATAATAATAATAATAATAATAGGGGGTCTTGTAAAGCGCATGGTAACGCCAGACGGCGTGTCCCCGCGCTGTCATGAAGAATGCATTAGAAAATGAGAGATTCGTTGCCCAGATGAACTTTGGGAATGAACTAATAAAGTTGCAACAAAGTAAAAACATCGTAGTTGGCATGAATGCTGGTTAGGACCAATGAAAATGGAGCTCTCAGGGCAGTTCATGAAGGCGGTGCCAAATACGAGGAACATCCAATCAGAAGGTGGCACTCATGAGTTAAATACGAGTACTTGAGACCCTTACTCCGAGGATTCATAACAAACCCGGGGTTTTTAATGACGGAGCATACACGCTTAACTCGAGGTATGTAGAGAAATTGGGGGCCGTCCAAATTAGTAAAGATACGGCGATAGAGACAACATTCTCTATATTTTTTAATATAACCAGAATTGCTTTTGGTTGTGTTTCATTGACGTAATACCGAAGCGCAGCCCAAAACAAACGACACAACCAAGACTTGCGATTGTAAGCTTGAGAAACAAATGCGGGAAACTACAGATTTTACCAGGTAACAACTGAGATAGAGAGGCAATGGTAAGGGGAGGTGACGTTTTATTAACGCATCGTCGGTAGAGATGTAATACGATAGTAAGAATTGCTTTGTGTTTTGGTATTTCTCGCTCTCTATATAATACAGAGATAACCCGGAATGACGTATAAAACAGAAGTCAAGCGAGAAGCTGATATTTATAAATAGAGTACCAGCACAAAAAACATTTTTTTGACATCGCATTTACGAGTCAATTCAAAAAAACGCAGGTAAACCTATGGAAACCTAAAAAGAGGGAGGGTGGTTTATTAACGAATGTGGAAGTGGAGGTGCCTTATTTATACTCTTTACTTTCATTTGGAATAGCTCCGGCAGATTGATATACTGCTCGTATGAAGTAGACGAGATATAGGACTCTGAGACGTATAAAGACTACCGTCTGTAATTACGAGGTGAGATATTCTTCGAGGAGGTTACTAAGAAGAAACCTAGCAATAATTTTGACAAGGAAAGATTACTTATGGTAGCTTTGCGGTTAACCCTTGGGAGAGAAGGGAGGCCCAATAAAATAGAGAGCAGTACAGGGAACTACCTACGAAACCATAGATATTCAGAACTAATAAGTATGTATTACTAGCTACGACAATGAATATGCATCAGGGATGAAGTATTAATCACCATAGTGAATGTGCAATAGGAGAATATGAATGATGGGCAGGAGTTCATTGGGATAGGTAGTTGGACAGAGGGAACCACCCCAAGAAAATAGGTTAGGGACTCCGCCAAATACAATTGGGTAATAGATGGTGGTAAAGAAATAGCGCTCTTAAGAAGCTGGTAATGGCACAGATATCCCTTAGGGTGGACATTCAAATGTATTAACTTGTTATGCACAGAGAGGAGTTTTTTTGAAATAACATGATTATGATTTGTGTAATCTGTTTTATTGAAGGGATAAGATATACAGCAAGTTTTGAAAACATTAAGACAACGAGAATTTTAATCTTGATAAAGATGGAGATAATTTCATGAAAACCATTGAAACGCATCAATGCTTTCTTTTAGGCACAATTGTAGGACTGATATGCTAATAGTTAAAAACTGTGGCAGACAATGTGTTAACTGACATATCTAGAATGGAAAACCAATGTGCTATTGTATGTGACAAGAGTTAGGTCTTACACGTTGTGTTGTCTTCATTATGCTGTTCATAATTGGTGGTTTGGTGTATTAAGAAATTGTATGAATTACCTGTAAGAACTACTTGTATTGTTGGGATTAGATTTTATTTTGACCATAGTACTGTTTTTATTGTTATGATTGTGTAAGCATTTTTAAATGTTGGATGATGTATAATGAGCTTTAAAATAATTGTTCTTGTGATAATAAAATGTATGTTTTTAACTAGACTATAAAATAGTTGGTATATGGTTTATTGCCTCCCAGTATTACAATATAGTGGGTCAAGGGAATAACTTGTTTTTTGATTTACAATAAATACATAAGCTCCCTTTCTGAGCAAGGATCTAGCTTTCTGCTAAATTTGGTGTAGTTCCGTGCACCTGTTGTTTTCTGCATTGCTTCCCAAATTTCCTATGGGAATTTACAAGAGAAAATGTTATTTTGGGAGCCCTCTTTTTTTTTACTTAGCCCCCCCTAGATGGATCACCCTAAAACTTTACAGTAAGTAGCTGAGTTGGATGAACTTTATTTTGAAAAGCTTCATGAGGATTCATCAAATGGAGCAAACGTTATTACAAAAGACGTGATTCCTATGGATACTCTGACCTTCCAATAAATACACAGTGACCATAACTTTTTTATATATATATATATATATATATATATATATATATATATTGGTCTCATGGAGGAGAATAGATGCGAATGGGCAACAGATTTGAGCTCTGATCAAGAATGAATCAATTGACAGCGTATCCCCAGGAACAGGAGAGCAGATGTCTTTTTCCGAGGAATTTTGACTCCTCAAAATGAACAATGAGCAATCGATCAGAGGCAATCAGAAAGGAACAGTGCGAGGAAGTAGAGGCAAAATCAAAAACGGCTAAACCGACTAAAAAAACGACTGGTATGGGAACTCGTGGCCAGGGTTAAGTATGGGCAAAATTTGTGAATTCACGGTACACGAATTCGCGCGAAAGCAAATCCGCGGCCCGCAAAATCTGCGAATTTGTGGATTTTTTTTTGCCGTGTTCTCGGGGCGCTTTACGTGTTCACTGGGTTTTTTCCAGCGCGTCAACCGCGAAGTTACCGATGGGCGCGGCCATCTTGTTTTCAGTATTTGCGTTGCGTATTTCCGTTTCAGGGCGCTCGTTGCATGCTCGCGTTGGGCATTTCTTACGTGCGGGGCGCAATTACGTGTTCGCATTCGTTTTTGCGTGCTCGCTGGGGAAATATCGCGCAAACTTACCCACGTGGTCGCAATGGTGTGGCCATCTTGTTTTTCATTCATTGCTATGGTTCTGGGCACGCTTTTTCAATCCTCCCCTAATCTTTGCAATCCTTTGTTTCTTTGAACTTTTTTTTGATCTTTTTTACTCATTATCTATCCCTCTATTTTTCTACATCTATATTTTGTGTTTTTTTCAACTTTTCATTACTTTAAAAACTACTGTTTTTACCCCTTTTTTATTAACTTTTTCCCTATTCTTTCCTATTTTTTATTTAACTTTCTTGTCCAGGACCATGGCAAAGGGAGCCGGAAAGAACCAGAAGGGGAAGGGTCCTGCACCCCGTACCCGGCTCCCATGTGGGTGCTTAAGGGGGGAGGCAGTAGTAGCCCAGGAGATCTTCAGCGCGGTGGAGGTGGCTGCACTGATTTTCTACGTCCAACGCCACCTCCCCAAGACCGTCATGGCAGGCGGCAGGCCTGGTACCGGGTACGGGCTCTGGGAGCGTCGCAAGCTATGGGAGAAGGTGTGCCGGGCCATGTATCTGGAGTCTGGGGTCCGGCGCACCTACAACCAGGCGACGCACCGGTGGTCCGACTTTATGGACCAGGAACACGACCTGCTCGACCTGCTAGGCATCGAGATCCCTGGGCTTGGTGAGTAGTAGTAGCTATTTAATCACTACTCTGTTTTCTCCTGCTCTATGTTATTATATTGCAAATGTTTGTTTTTTCCGAAGAGCAAGAATGCTGCTGATTACATTGCAGGTAAATTATGTTTCAATATCTTCTGTGATTGAAGGTGCTCGCCTGCTCAGTGGCGGTGCTACTATGCTTACTTGTTTTCAATTTTGTGCTCATTTGGCCTGAGTGATTATGTATGAGTGTACTTTACAGAACAGCGTAATGCTAGACACTAGAGATTACACTGCAGGTAAATTATGTTTCAAAAGCTTCTGTGATTGCAGGTGCTCGCCTGCTCACTGGCGGTGGCTCACTGGCGGTGCTACTATGCTTAGTTGTTTTCAATTTTGTGCTTATTTGGCCTGGGTGATGATTATGTATCAGTGTACTTTACAGAACTGTGTAATGCTAGACATTAGAGACTCAAGTCCAGTCCTTCCTTTGTACTCCTGCCACTAAGAAGAGATAGTGGTGGTGATTATGACAGACTGTGTCTGTCACTTCGAGTGCTGCGGAGTGCTGTCTGCCAATCCTAGTAGAACCTTTTTGTAGTTGGTTTAGTGAGTTACATAACTTTCCAAGTAGACGGTCCGTGAATCCAGCAATACTAATATCCTAGCATACCACAACAGATTGGTCAATAAATTTAGTGCAATTGTTGTCTATTTCCCCGAAATAATTTGTTATTGTTTTTTTAAATGTTTGATTTGGTTGACAACAATCATCCGTTTGTGTCTTTCTTTCATGTTGTACATCAGCTCCCCCAGGGGCAAGAGGACACAGGAGGAGGTAGCGGCGCTGGCGGAGCAGGAACAACACCAGGAAGGCCAGGATAGGTCCGCCGAGGGCTCCTCTGCTGGCCAGAGTAAGTTTTCCTGTTAATAATATTAATAATTATACTTCCCTATCTTTTACAGCACCTATTTTTTTCCAAACGTTCCTCATTCTATTTTTGTTCCTAAATTGTCTTTGATCTTCTTCTAAACTGTTTATAAATTCTTATCCTGCCTCTACTATGACTCCCTGTGGTACTACTAGATTATAGTAGCTAACTAAGCTTGCACAGTTGGCAAAAGGTGTTAAACAAAACTCCTATTCTATTCAGCAATAGCTCTATGCACTGAGTGCAGTCCTCTGGGCTGTCCATAATGTCTATTGAAGTCTTTTAAATGTTTATGCTTTGACAATTCCCAACAATAAAATGTCAATGGCCACCAAGAATAAGATATTAGTTTATTTTCTGATTGGATAGGAGGACAATCCATACTACTACTGTTGCAGGGTCTATTCTGCACAAACAGAACTATGGACAAGAAATAGAGCCTTGGTTATAAATTATAATAGGCACAGTTAGATTTTCCACATACCTCAGTCATAACAGAAGTTGAACCCCCAATCTCCTTAGCTAGTGTGTCAGAGTCATTATTTAGCTCCCGAATGCAGCGATGATACCTAATGATTATACAACCCAGAACATAATACTACGGAGTCAGAGTCCCGACCTCTCAGAGCCACGGACTCATGCTTGCAAATTCCAAACCCTTTCGCTCACTCACTCTTGACCACAAACCAGAGTCTATGTAAGTTTTAAAGCTTTATTAAAAGTAAAAACATTTATTAAAATCAACTTCATATAAGATAAACGGTGAAGGATTCAAAACTGAAAAGTGGCTGATTTCACACATTAATTGTGGGAGAGCCCTCACCTGGTTGGAACTTAAAGTCTTGGTGGGGCTGAATCGTTGACGACTCCGTCCAACATGATATGATGATGATCGTGCTCTTGTTCTTAGAAGGGAAGCTTCTGTCTGTTATGAGAAAAATGGTGAGTGTTAAAAAGCAAGCATTCATCAGTTGTGCCAAAAAGTGTAGCATCACATTTTACGGCTAAGAATAAATAAAAAACACCCTTCCCTGAAGAAAGGGAATTTTGTAGTTTAGACTAGAGTCACAAATTAGTAAATTTGTTTATGTAGTACTAGTAATTTTTTTTTATTCCTAGACAAAATAGGGAGTGGTGAATATGGCATCTAAAAATATGAAATGTATTTTCTAGGCGGAACATCGGCACAGCCAAGCACCAGTGCCGGGGCCAGCACTGAGGTGGACACTCCAGTGTTGGATGCAGTGCAACAGCCATCAGGAACTGCTGTGGGGGATACCACGGGAGTGGCGGGCAGTGGCAAGCTATTATATTCCGTTACTTATTGAGATTGCAGACTGCAGAGTGGGCTCTCTGCAGGGGTATATATGTTGTACTGTACAAGTACACTTTACTGTTAAGAAGACTTACAAATTTAGAACTAAGTTTTTGTCAACCTGGTAGAAGACATTCACCCTTGAATTCTCATTAGCAATAGCATTAGCAGCGGGAGTTGATGAGTAACCAATGGCCTCCTCTAAATTTGACTTCAAATCAGCTGTGAAAGTTTTATCGAGAAGCCAAGTCAGATCAGAGATGAACTTGATGGATGGGATGAACGAAAAGGAAATGAAGGGTGTAAGGAAGGACGAGCAAGTTAAAAGTAATGACTGGCAAAGAATGATACGTGTTTTTGAATGCTGCCCGATGCGGCTGGGAATATGATGCATGGCTGGTTGAAGGCTGAAGCAAGGATGGGCGGAAGGAGAAAGGAAAGAGGACTGCCTGGGTGGGTGAAACAGAAACTGTATGTGTGCGCAATATATCCTTTGGTTCAAATTCAAATGCAAGTCAAGCATGGATGCATGGCTGGCGGTTTCCAAAATAAAATAAAAAGTTTTTTTCCGTGAGAAAAAGTAAGGTTTGTCCAGTTGTGACATTAAGAAGAATGATTGACATTTACTTTGAATGGATGGATGCCTGGATCATGGTACTCGGGTACAAGTTGACTGCGCTGGCATTATGCCGGCTTCCACAAGTTTACATACCAATTTCGCTAAAAAGAGAGAAGAAGAAGAAGACTGGTGTACTGTCTGAATCTAATGTAGTGAGTCCATATAGTGCTAGTAGAATTCCTGAAACTCCCACTAATGTTAGAGCAGAGGCCGACGAAGTGGGAGGTTAGATAGATACCGGCCACCAATGTTATGTACTGTGCTTGCAAGTTGCTAGTGCTACTGTGACACACAACTTTCTGCTGAATTATTTTGTGTTAATCTTAAAGAGCATTGGTTACAGTATGTTTTTCTTTCTTCATATAGATGCTCCTTCCAAACTAACACGGAAGGAGCTGGCTAGACGGGCACGGCAACGGAAGCTGGAGACGATTGTTGCTGAATATCGGCGGCTGGTGGCCCAGGAGGAGGAGGGCACGCAGTCTCAGCCAACATCTACAATATCCATGACAGCTGCATCCTCCTCCGCTCACCCTGGGTCATCCAGTCAGCGCAAGCCTTCAACGGTACTCCACCGTCAAGCAGCAAAAAAATCAGCTACCCCCCCACAGCAGGTGCAAGGCTCGTTTGCACCGCTTGACCCTCAGGGTGTCCAACCTTGAGCAGGAGGTTGAGAGGCTAAAAACCCTGCTCAAGGACCTCCGCAGGGAGCATCGGGACCAGCTGGCCAAAGAACACAGCCGGTGGCAGTAGAGGAGGAGAGACTGTCCCTTGTCCCTTTTTTAAAGATTTTTGGGGGGGTGGGTATTGGACGTTGGGGTTTTGGAACTTTTCTTCGGAACATTTCAAAGACATTGGTTGGGGTTAGGTCGGGTCTTGTGGGATAGGTTATTTTTGTTAGGGTGTAAATAATTATTTATTTTCCACTTAAACATAGCATATGCGTTTTTACTGATTTGTGGGGGAGGCGGGGGGTGTAATTCAACTGTACGTTTGTTTTCCTGAAACTTAACTTGCTGGTTGATTCAAATTGTCTAATCGCCCACATTTTTAGAAAAGAGCCACTGACAGAGTTAGTGAATTCAATTGTCCTACTACTTTACTAGTACTACCGTCAGTCTCTCCTCTCCTCCTACTCCATTATTCTTCCTCCCCCAAAATGCTTATCTTACATGTGATTCGTGTTTGAGACTAGGGCTAGGCACAGGGCTGGGTGCATGGCAAATGGCGATTAAGGTTGGCTCGGGAATTCTGGACAGATGAAATGTCATCGTTGTGGTGGTGGTAGTAGTAGTGGTACACACTGGCAGTAGCAGCATATGAAAAAAAAGGAAATGAAACATTGAGTGGCCTGAGCGTAGCATTAGAACAGTCAATAGATAGTACAGTACACAGTAAGAATATATCCTCAGATTCCTTCACCATCGTTGAAATTTATTTACTTTTGCTTTGACCTTATCCTCCCCAGTGTGTGGAATTATTGTTGTCATTTAGTCACCCCTCAATGAAAACCACACAGCCCGGGGTAAGAGGGTTAGGGTTTGCAAATTGGATGGGAATGGGGGTTTTTGGGAAAGTTTTGTGGAGAGAGGAAAAAAAACACAGCAAGGACAAACAACAAATGAAGAAAAAAAATCTTGGATACGAAGATATCCATAAATCTTTTAAGGGACATAAAGGAAGTGCATGCACTACTGGATGCATGAAGTTGTTTGCTAAATGGATGGTTAGGTTACTGAAAAGTAGTACTTACTACAACTTACTAACTATGAAGAAACAATGTGACAGTACAGTGCTGCAGTAATTATGCAATTTAATTTGGCTATCTGCCCTCAGAGAGAATAAACCCTTAGTAGTACATTAAATTAGTTTTAAAAATAGCAAAGAAACTTATCAAATAGCTGGAGGGATGAATTTGAAGCACAGAGTCACAATCTAAAAAGTTCACAATAACATTATTTAAAAGATAAGGAGAAGTGAAGAGGATACTGTAACTGTATGTTGCAGTTGTCCTGTTTAATTTGGGAAGTTGCATGCATCCAGCCATTCCTCTTCTTCGCGGTACTCCTCCATTCCATCTGACGCTCCGTCGATCAATCTTGGTGACCAGACACACTGTCCACTGCCTGCCTGGCGGATTTGGAATTGCGGATCGTAAATGGTAAGCCTGAGTTAATCGTTTTCCCATCGCACAGGGTAAAAGCCGGCCTGTAATTGTTGATGGAAAAACAGGAAGTGATATTAAAACACCACGGAGAAAAATATATAAGGTACAGTGTGTAGTGCAAAAATAACACTTTCAGTTTCAGAGGCGACAGTATTACATAAAAGCATCATTTCTAAAGTACGTACTCTGAGTCTCCTTTTCAAGGATAGTAATTAGCACACAACAGGCCAGGGCCATGCAGACGGTCAAGGCAGGCACCACTGAGTGAAGCAACCTGATGTAGCATACCTCTTTGACACAGACAGACAAAGCATATCTAATTGTATGCAGCAAGCCACATAGCCTCAATTTTATATGAACTGCTGTCTGGACTCTGGCATAACAACACTGCACTGGCTCGACCACTCCATAACACAACTAGACAGATATGTAGTTCTGCTGTAGTTGTTGTTGACTGGTTTACCTGTTTGCCACTCACGAAATGGCCATAGTTCTTCGGTAAACGGACGATGATGCTCCATCCATCCCAGTGCGTGACTGTAAAGAAAAAAGATATTATGTAACTTTGATCATCAAGACTCATCATCATCATCATGGTATATTGGCAAACTCAATGTTGTTCATGCAGTCGCAGTCTACACACACAGTGAGTTAAAGGACATTTTGCATTTAAAAAAATGCAACGTAGTGGCCTCTGCAGTAAAAGAATTTGAATTAAACAAGGTAAAAAAACACAGAGTAGACTTGAGTTACATTTAGTGTGTAAAATATTAAATAATAACAGAAGACATATGATGATTCATTTCATGCACAATAAACAAACAGCAATTGCTTTTATCAGAGCCAGACAGCCAGTGCTGTCCACTGCATGCCATCTCATTATTCATTACCTGTTCGACTTTTTGTCAGCATCTTGTTCTTAAAGTGGAGGCCCACAGGGCAGCCTCTTGTGTGTGTCAATTTCAGAAGTAACTGTCAGCAATCAGCATATAGTCAGTAATTCCAGTCCCACTTCTTTTGAGAGGACTCGTCTACGAAGCAACAGTTTCTTCATTCTGCGTAATCCAGCCATCTGCCTTGAGGGAAATGGATAGGGGTAGTCTGGAGGAGGAGGATAGAGGAGCATCACTGAGTAGTGAACATGTGAAATTCAGGATTGTAGACAGCGGCACATTCAATAAGGAAATAAGAAGAAGACAGTGCTGCTGATGGATTTGTTGTGATTAGAGTTTTGTTATGGTAAATGTTGCAAAACAAAGAAAGACACACAGGAGCAAAAGTGAATAAGAAGTCAGGATGAAAGGAAGTTTCAGGCCTAGGTGTCAGGGAAGTAGAGCTCGTCCTCAAACTCTGTGAATTGAGACGGGAGTAGGTCAGCTAACAGAGAAGAACTTCCGTCACCTAAGTCGGTGTCCTCTTATTCCTGCGTGGATTCCCTTATTTTGTAATCTGGTGGTATGAAGTGCTGATTCATCTTGATCATTGTTAACCTCTCCACATTTTTGGGCGAGAGGCGGGTCTTTTTGAAGTTACAATGGCACCAGCAGCACTGAAAACACATTCAGAATACACGCTTGCGAGTGAAAAAGACAAATAATTTAGAGCCAAGTTGGTGATCAGTGGTCATTGACCCCTTTTCCCATACCAATACAGCAATGGGTTCTGATTAAAGAAGAGCTCTGTTGGTCATCCAGATAGGCCTGCACCATCCACTCAAGGTTCTCCAGGGGTGCTCCACTTTGCCTACCATCTGTGGCCTTTGCATCAACGCTGGAACGAGAAAACCCTTGATGAGTTAGCCAATCCGCTTCCAACAATATTATGGCTGGGCCTGGTGCAGGTGAGGATGATTATACGGTTGCTGGTGTCGGTAACAGCTGTGAGGGAAAGTGACTGCCTTCGGCCACAGAAGTGGACCTTGACGCTGGATGGCCTGCTGATTTAGTAGTACTTCTACCGGTTCCTTCAATTTCCTGCCGCTCTTTTTCAAACCGAGTGGCTGACGGAGCTAGCCAAAGTTTGTACTTTGAAAAATCTGCTTCATTAAAAGGAATGAATGCTTTGCTGGCCACTGCCTTTTTGTACCGTGGATCCAGAATAGTGGCACAATTATAATGTTGTTCTGTATGTATTTTTTTAAGCCTTTCATTGTCAACTAGGCGGGTTAAAAAGCTCACAGTCAACTGATATGCATCTTGCTTGTCAGTATCACCTTTGAACGTTGAAGACACCGCCTTCAGTTTGTGCTCAAGCATGCGCAACAATGGGATAGCTTTGCCCAAAGTACAGTCCTCCCTGCTGACTTCACGCGTGAAGGCCTCAAAAGGACGAAGCATGTCTGCAGGCTTTTAACTAGGTCCCATTCCTCCAACTCTAGCCTCATGTCTTTCATAGTAGAACCCAGTGCAAAGACATACTCATAGATTTCCAAGCACTGCTCAGACAGACGCTCAAGCATGTAGAAGGTTGAGTTCCAACGTGGTACCACCTAATGGATTAGTCCTCTGACTGCCAGTCTACGTTCACGTTGCATGTTCCTCAGATGCTTCCGGGCCTTAAAAGAATGGCTGAAATGTGTGCAGATTCTTTAGCAGGTGGTCAGTAACTAGCTGACTTTGTTTTCTTTTTTCAAGAAATCTTGAACAACTAGGTTAATACAGTGCGCCAAACACGGCACTCTGAAATAGCCACCATCACCCATGGCCCTAACTATATTACTGCCATTATCCGTGGAAACATAACCAATCATGCGGTTTCTTGGATGCAGCCATTGAAAGACCTTACTGTTGAACTCCTCCAAAATGTTTAATGCAGTATGAGATTTCTCCATGGCAAGCATGGCTACTGTTGCATGTTTCCGAGTAGCTTGAAAAATTGTGTCTGTGTCAACAACACCTTCAGATAGCTTCTCTCTAACCCCTACAAAAGAGACCCAGAGTGCAGTGATGTACATGTAATCAAGGGCTTGGCAACTGGTCTACATGTCTGATGTCAGGTGGATAGTGTGAACAGCACTCTTCTGCAAAGCTGCCCCAATCACCTCCAGCACATCTTGATGTAGTGCTGGAACCGCAACTCTGCCAAAATAGGACCAGCTAGGAACCTTCCATTTAGGGCAGACTGTTGCCACAAATTGTAGAAAACCAAAGCCTTCCACGAAAGAAAAAGGAAGAAGGTCCAGCACTAACATTTTAGCCAGCATTGAATTTTAACCACATCGCTGCTGCGGTTATTTTTCCCCTGTGCTGGAAATTGCTATTCTCCTGTATTCATGACGAGCTCAGCTCGTCATCAGCACAGCTCAACTGTGCCTCATGAGCTCGTCATGAGCAGGAAAGGGGATTAAGACGTGCTGTTGGGTGGTTGCGTTCAAATGGCTCCTCCGACAAAAACATGCTTTTAATGGTGGTCTGGACCGTTTTACGTGATGATGATGATCCAGACTTCTATAATCCAGTTATGCTCATTGATGTACATTTTTCAGAAGGGTGTCTCTCCCAGACTCTCAGTGTGCCTCATAGATGTTGCTGGAGTAGAGGGTGTGGGCGCTACCACTGCAGTGCTGCTGCCAGGGGTACTGTGTGTACCAGAAAAAATGTCTGTCACTTCTTCACCTCCCCCCTGCATGATCAGCCCCTTGTCATCATCAGATGCAATGTCAATGGATACATTTGGATTTCTTGTACTTTTGGCTTCCGGCTTCCCGGATCTTACTTAGGTGCGCCTCCCAAGGGATAGTGTGGTGTTTTTGGTGATGACCTCTCTGGCCTCCGGTACCATAGTTGGTGCCAAGCTTACCCCGACTAACTACAGCTTTACAAATCGAACAAATGACTAGGTTTTCTGCCTTTTTGCTAACACTAAAGAAGTCCCAAACTGGGCAGTTGAGATTTCTGGTGGTGGTGGTAGAGGTGCTACTTTCAGTTTCAATGCCAGATGAAGTGGAGGATGGGCGTGGCCGAATTTGACCCTGTTGTGCACCTACAGTTACAGCACCACTATTTGAGGTAATGGAGTCGAGCTGGATGGAGGTCCCTGCTGGCCCTTCTGAAGAGAAAATATGGCAGCTGTAGGTCGTGTTGGTGTTGTGGTTACCTGGGTTGGTAGTGGTACCAGTGCCACGCCGCCCACATCCCGCTCAGCAGCAATTCGGGATAGGGTAAAAATGTCTGTCTGCTGCATGCCCGCTGGGGCCGGAGTGACAACTGTGATGATTGGGTCATCGTCGTCATCGTCAGACTGTTCATCAGCAGCAGAATACACCACTTCTACTTCTTGTTTGTCATCATCACCCATAAGTGGAAGCCTTGCGGGAACCTTTCTTTTAGGCTTAGCTACCTTTGTGGGCTCATGGCGTGCCTCCCTCTCAGATGGTGTGTTCCAATCTTGATCTAGATCATCAGAAGGAAGGGGGCTTGAAGAACTTGTACTAGCCCTCCTTGACCTTTTTCTTGCTGGGGATCTAGAAGACAATGGTTAATCAAGAGGAGTGGCTTGCTCGGATGATACCTCCGCTTCAATCTCGATTTCCTGATGTGCCTCTACTTCTGGAGGAACAAGCATTGTGGGCAGTTGTGCCTCTCCATGCACCTCTACTTGCGCCTCTCCTTGCGCCACTCCTTGCACCTCTCCTTGTGCCTCTCCTTGCGCCTCTCCTTGCACATCTCCTTGCGCATCTCCTTGCGCCTCTCCTTGCGCCTCTCCTTGCACCTCTCCTTGCACCTCTCCTTGCACCTCTCCTTGTTGCACCTGTGGTTGTTGTTGCGGCTGCGGTTGAACACTCGTCAGATGAGTTACACCCTGCGTTGATTGGATGCTACTTTCTTGCGATGAGTCAACGCCAACATCACTGGTCGATGGTGACTGAGAAATTTAAGTGGCTGCCTCTGCGGCACTCATGGCCTTGGGCCTAACTTGGCGTGGTGGCAATGAGACCAAAGAAGCTGAGGAGCTACTCCCAGCTTGGTCCCAGGCGTAGTTTTTTTCCCCAAAAAAAGTGTCTGTGGGCACACTAGTCTCCTTGGTAAGTGGCGCCACTTGCTTCTTCTGCTCCTTCTTACTGGCAGTGGCACTGGCAACTTTCTTGGTAGAGGAGCTACGGCCACCTTTCTTTGGGCCCATCTTCTTCAGATGTCAGAACAGCAGGCCGCAGTTGCGCGAGTTGCAGAGTTGTCTGTGGCCACACGTGACGTCACGTGACGTTGTGCTGCACACACTGCAGCAGGACTTCTTCCTGGCACTGATGATGAACGATGATCGATTTGTGGTTCTCTTGTGCACCTAAAAGCAAAGGAAGTCAGAGGAACATCAGTTAAATAAATGTTGCATATGTCGTGCTTCAATTAATTTTTGCAACTAGACATTTATTTTTACAACACACCCAAAAACAGAAAGACCCAAAATAAAAATTGCAATTCTAATAAAAAATGGATGTTTACATTAATAGAACAGAGACCACACAGAGAGAGTTGTTTCATGCACCACTGAGTACCCCTGGGCATAATGAATGAAACCAAGGCAAACTGGGTGCAGGCCTGAGCACACTGCCTGGCTCCAAAATGGCCCCTTGACCCCCACCCACATGGCCAGGCCCTGCCTGGACCAGGCCCTGCCTGGACCAGGCCTCAAAATGGCCCCCACCCACATGGCCAGGCCCTGCCTGGACCAGGTCTCAAAATGCCCCCCACCCACATGGCCAGGCCCTGCCTGTACCAGGCTTCAAAATGGCCCCCACCCACATGGCCAGGCCCCAACAACACCCACAAAAATCAAACAACACACAAAAATCACCAGAATCCAACGCCATCCATGGCCTAAATGATGTTTACATTCAAGACACCACCACAGGAAGACTTGGCCCTTGCACCACTGACTACCCCTGGACATATAATGGGTGAAAGCAAGGCAGACTGGGTGCAGGCCTATGGTACAAAGCACACTGCCTGGCTTCAAAATGGCCTCTTGACCTCCACCCACATGGCCAGGCCCTGCCTGGACCAGGCCTCAAAATGGCCCCCACCCACATGGCCAGGCCCCAACAGCACCCCAGAAAATCGAAAAACACACAAAAATCATAAGAATCCAATGCCATCCATGGCCTAAATGAATTTTAAATTCAAGACACCATCACAGAAAGACTTGGTCTATGCACCACTGACTACCCCTGGGCATATAATGGGTGAAAGCAAGGCAGACTGGGTGCAGGCCTATGGCTCAAAGCACACTGCCTGGCTTCAAAATGGCCCCTTGACCTCCACCCACATGGCCAGGCCCTGCCTGTACCAGGCCTCAAAATGGCCCCCACCCACATGGCCAGGCCCCAACAACATCCCAAAAAATAGAAAAGACACAAAAATCACCATAATCCAATGCCATCCATGCCCTAAATGATGTTTAAATTCAAGGCACCCCACAGAAAGACTTGGTCCATGCACCACTGAGTGACTACTCCTGGGCCTACTTGCTAGTGTGGCTTTACACACACCCCAAAATGTTAAAATAAATTCCACATATAACAGTGAGCTATTCAATTCCATGACATAAATGATATTTAAGTTCAACAAAACTCACAGAAACAGTTGTATCATGCACCCATGACTAACCCTGGCCTACTGGATACTGTGCCTATCCACAATATATTTTTTTTAAAGTTGTGAAAAAGTTTCAAAATTGTAGTTGCAGCAACTGCAATGCCCCAAATAAACAACACCAACTTACTTGTAAAATCTAAAATCCAAAAGTAGTCCAAAAGTGATTCAAACAAAAAGTCCTCAAATACAAATATCCAGCAGCAGCCACAAAGAGTAATCCTTCCAGCTCCAGATCCAAATGAAAAGTGACCAGGACATGGACAAAACACTGGGAGGAGCCCGCTGAACAGGAAGTTGGAGACTCTGGGGCACTTCCTTCCTCCCACCCCCCCCCCCAAAAAATGGACTCCTTGCACAAAAAGTGCAGCAAAATGTCAATCTGAGGAGGTATTCTGATCCAAATCATCATTTTTAGAAGGTTTATGCTGCCTGCTGTAGATTTCTTGCGCAGAATTCCAATTTTTGCAAGTTGGGGAAAGCGAGCTATATAAATCTCCCGCCGAAAGTCAGCTGCGCGTCGCATCTACGTGTTCGCAATTGTTTACTCCCGCGATGCGTGATCCCGGGCCCTTATGACGTAGTCGCGTTCTCAAACTGTCGCAGTGCAAGATGGCGGGCCGCTATGATGTACTCGCGGTCGAAAAGTCTCAAGCGATCACGCAGCTAGATCCAAAATGGCGCAGCGCACTCAAACCGGGAGGAAAAATAACTCGGCGAACTCAGAATCATGGTATGTCAACGCCGCTTGCGATATTGTATTTTTGAAGCGCGACCAAGCAAAAAAATCTGCAAGCTTGTGAATTGCGAATTTTTTGACAAATTGGCATGATTAGCAGAACGCGAATTTGCCAAAAATTTGCAAATTCCGCGAGCGGAACGGATTTTACGCTCATGCTTAGCCAGGGTGCAGCAAAATCATAGGGGAAGACAAAAAAGGGCAACAGTTAACAGTAATTAATCTTTCACCCAGATTGTTAACTAAGACTGAAGAGGATGTGCTGAAATTAGGCATATGGTTCTGTCCAGATACAGAGTTTGACTATGCACAAACTAGGGTGGATTTAGACAAATCTGAATGTAAATTGAAATTGTTTATATTGCATGCCTTGAATGAAAGTAATGCTTTACAATCAGGTGTGTTGGGACCCAACAGAGCTCAGTCTAATCAAGCGATTGAAGACATTCCCACACTTTTTGCTATTGACGACCTAGGTCACCTTAGTCAAATGAGCACTACGAGTACACACCATGATTCTTTTGACCCGACACATTTAGTAGACATCCCACTGAAATTCGGATTACAAACTGGTGATTCTGATGAAACTAGATTTAGAGCCAAATCTATGTACCTACCCTCCATGAACAAAGACAACATTAATGTGTTCTGTGATGCCGGAGCCAGGGTTGGACTGGGAACCAAAACCGGCCATGGCAAAGTGCTCTTCCCGCCCCCCTTCCCCCCGGGGGAGGTTGGGGTGCGACTGAGCTCTTTGCCGGTGCCAGTTTTCCGCCAATTTTGTTACAGGGCCGATTTTGCAGCTAGGCTGCAAAAACGGTCCTATAACAAAAACGGCCCCCAGGGGCCCAAAACCGGCCCCCACCCTTGCGGCGCATTGGGGTATTGCCCGGTGCCGGCAACGGCCAGTCCGGCCCTGGCCGGAGCAGAGGATCTACGGGGACTGATAAGGAAGGCACCTCCTAGTGAGAACATGACGAAAGAGCAGAGGGAGGCTGTGAAAAGATAAATGACCAAGACTTAGTAATAAAACCCTCTGATACAGGGGGGAATATTGTCCTTATGAGCAAGAAAATATATATGAAAGAGACATTCCGTCAACTAAATGATCCTTCATGTTATTGTGGGGTAGATAAGATATACCTCAATAAACTTAGTGAGAGGTATTTTGCGATGTTACAAGGATGATATGATAGGCAGTTGTTTAATTGGGATGAGAGACAGTTCCTTCGCAATGATGTACCTACCACCCCTCCATTGTATTTACTACCCAAAATTCACGGGAATGCGAGTGAACCCCCATGGAGACCCATTGTCTCATCCAAGAAAAGTCTACTTGAGAACATCTCTATGTATGTTGACCATTTTTTGTTCATGTTTGTGAAAGACCTTAGTCCCTATATCAGGGATACTAAGGAATTTGTTCAAAAAATACAAAATCTATGTCTCACTGATGATCATTGGCTGGTGAGTCTTGATGTTGAGAATCTGTAAACCACAAAACAAACAAGATGATGGACGGAATGTTGCACAATGGCAAAACATTCACCCCTAGTCACAGATCTGGGTTTAATCCATCGTTATTTTGCTCACCAAGCAACTCCAGTTCAGAAATGGCCATATGCAAATCAACCTTGACCCTGTGCCTCATGGAAACAGTCCAGCCCAAACTGCCAAGCCATGTCTTCCCTGGACCGCAATCAAGCATCCTAGGACCAGTTTCTGGCTATCAGCCGTCTTCAGCCAGGATAGCTTGACTCCAGTGGCGTAGTGAGCACGGGACCCACGTCTGGGCATACCCTTCCACATAGCGTGAACAGCAAAACACACAAGATGATGGACGGAATGTTGCACAATGGCAAAACATTCACCCCCAGTCACAGATCTGGGTTTAATCCATCGTTATTTTGCTCACCAAGCCACCCCAGTTCAGGCATGGCCATATGTAAATGAGCCTTGACCATGTGTCTCGTGGGAACAGTCCAGCCCGAACTGCCAAGCCATGTCTTCCCTAGACCAGAATCAAGCATCCTACGACCAGTTTCTGGCATAGTGAGCACAGGACCCACATCTGGGCATGCCCTTCCCACATAGGGTGAACAGCAAAACACACAAGATGATGGACGGAATGTTGCACAATGGCAAAACATTCACCCCCAGTCACAGATCTGGGTTTAATCCATCGTTATTTTGCTCACCAAGCCACCCCAGTTCAGCCATGGCCATATGCAAATCAGCCTAGACCCTGTGCCTCATGGGAACAGTCCAGCCGAACTGCCAAGCCATGTCTTCCCTGGACCGAAATCAAGCATCCTAGAACCAGTTTCTGGATATCAGCCGTCTTCAGCCAGGATAGCTAGCTTGACTCCACTGGTGTAGTGAGCACGGGACCCACGTCTGAGCATACCCTTCCCACATAGGGTGAACAGCAAAACACACAAGATGATGGAGGGAATGTTGCACAATGGCAAAACATTCACCCCCATTCACAGATCTGGATTTAATCCATTGCTATTTTGCTCACCAAGCCACCCCAGTTCAGACATGGCCATATGCAAATCAGCCTAGACCCTGTGCTTCATGGGAACAGTCCAGCCCGAACAGCCAAGCCATGTCTTCCCTGGACCGGAATCAAGCATCCTAGGACCAGTTTCTGGCTATCAGCCATCTTCAGCCAGGATAGCTTGACTCCAGTGGGGTACTGAGCAGGGGACCCACATCTGGGCATACCCTTCCCACATAGGGTGACCATCAAAACACACAAGATGATGGACGGAATGTTGCACAATGGCAAAACATTCACCCCCAGTCACAGATCTGGGTTTAATCCATCGTTAATTTGCTCCCCAAGCCACCCCACTTCAGACATGGCCATATGCAAATCAGCCTTGACCCTGTGCCTCGTGGGAACATTCCAGCCCAAACTGCCAAGCCATGTCTTTCCTCAGGGACATTGTCAAGACTGATTTGCATATGGCCATGTCTGAACTGGGGTGGCTTGGTGAGCAAAATAACGATGGATTAAACCTAGATCTGTGACTGGGGGGAATGTTTTGCCATTGTGCAACATTCCGTCAATCATCTTGTGTGTTTTGAGAATCTGTAAACCAGCATCAGACATTCTGATGGCTTGAAAGCATGTCAATATTTTCTTAAAACCCGGAGTATACACTTACTCAAACACACACACATGATTATCTCCATGATTGAGTTTTGTCTGAAAGAAAATGACTTCATGTTTGCCAATGAACATTTGAAACAAATACAAGGGACTTCACTGGGCACTTGCTTTGTTCCTAGCTATACCAACCTGGTGGTTAGCTGGTGGGAGAGGCAGGTGCTCTGGGGTAGAAACACAGAATTCTGGGTCAACAATGTGAGCATTTGGCTCCAGTATATCGGTGACTTTTTCTTTGTATGGGAAGGTAATGAATCTGCCCTAAAATTGTTTGTTAGCGCTCTCAATGACAATAACATGAACCTAAAATTCACCATGCATCACTGCAAAAAAAGTATCAATTTTACACTGAAATGTATAGGAAGGAAACTGCAGGTAACTCCATCTTACATGCTTCAAGTTGCCATCCCCCAGTTTCAGGTGGCGTATTCCATTCAGTGAGTTTCTGAGGGCAAAGCGTAACTGCAGCACTACTGAGTGTTATCAACGCCAACCCTGGGCATGGTTGCGTAGTAGCGCTATGCAAAGCTACGCGAAGTGCATTTCACACTACGCGAGCTACACGAACTGCGTAGTGCACTGTGCAAAATGCTGTTCACACTCTCTGCACAGTGCCGGATGCTTGTCTGCACTGTGCAATCAGTGCAAACGGCATCTTGCACAGTGCAAGCGGTTGTTTTCTGCCGCTCGAGTAGATTTCTACTCGAGCTGCAGCTTTCTCAACGCGGACTGGTAGTTTCTTATTGCGAACAGTTGCGAGCATACGTGACCATTCGCAATGAGAAACCTGACCTCCCCGCATTGAGAATCTACCAGGAGGTTTATTTTCCACGCTCACGATCGGCAATTTGATATTGCTGATCGTGAACGAGGAAAAAGTCTTGCTGGGATGTCATTTTGCTCGCTCACCGTCGCCAACTTGACGTTGAGGACCGCAAGCAAGCAAAAAATTACAGCTACAAGTGTTTGCACTGTGCTACGTGCAATTCACGTAGTGCGAAGTAGCGCAAACTCCTCAAACTACGCGAGCGTAGCATAGTACTTCACTAAGGTTTAATCAACGCATGAGACAGGAGATAAAACATCGGTTTCATTTGTACATTTATTGTTCCATGCAGGACATTTCCAGTCATTCACTAAATGTCGATTGCTACCACAGCAATAGTGTAGGAGAGTAGGGTCTGCTGATTCTCACTTGTTAACTGTACACCGCTGTCTTTTGTTCTCCACTCCGGTGCAGCCTGCTGTGCTCTTGTAGAGATAACTTGTACCGGGGATTCTGCTTATGTTTCATTTTTTGAATTATATTCAATATGGTGGCACACACGTTTCCTGTGCGCCAGAAGAAAATCTAGGCTGCTTACTTCTTACTTTGCTTGTTATAATGTAATAAAGATGGCGGTACGCACGTTTGTTGTGTGTCATTTGAAAGTCTTGATTGCTTAAATTTTCCTTCCAAGATTGCGCCTTATAGCGTGCTACGTAAGCGCGACGTCTGGCCTCTCTGCGCACTTCAGTTCTGAGGAGATTTCCTATTTCACTTAGATGCCGAGTTCACTCCTCACTGTATTTTCCATGCCAGAGTACTTAAAAGCATCGGCACTCATTTCTCTTTCTCACCTCCTACTGTTGTCTTCATAGGATCACGTTTCAGCGTTCTACATTTATTCCTTTCTTATTTCAAAGGCACACACAGCACAGAATTCGTTCTTGAGCCTTTCCTTTAAAGCAAAAACTACATTTGCGCTGATTTAGTTCATTCAAATCTTCCCGCTTCAGGATACATCGGAGTGATGTAGTTCAAGATCAGGTAACTGTCTTTCTTCCTGTTCTTGTTGCGAATTCAGTGATTCTGCGTGAGCTCCCTGGTGTGTTGTAGAGTTCAGCTCATTGCCATAAATGTTAAGAATTCTCTAGTCAAAGCTCTGCGTATATTAGTTTTATTAATATATATAGGTTAAAACACACCAGCACGACAGGAGCGTTCCGTACCAGTTGCTGGCTGTGTTTGAATCATTAACTGTCAAAGAAGCAACTGTCAGCTGGCATTCTAGAATGCCAGGATGTCACAACAATGCATATGTGAGGGCCGGGACGTGTGTGGAGGGGGACGGGAGCCTAAAGGGGACAATAAGAGGGGAAGAGAAAAGTACAACACAACAGAAATCTTCTGCCAATGCTAAATCTCAGAGCTATGAAAGAGTACATCACTCTTAGAGACCCCATAACTGGTGGAACACCCCAACCTTGATTACTGCAATGCAATATATAACCTTCTACCAGTTTCAACTTCAAAAGTTTAACCGAATGCAGACTGTAGCTGACATGTTAGCCCCCTAAATCTTGTTCAACCTCTACACCAACGGGGTTGAGAAGGCCATGCTGGAGGGAAGCCAGGACTTACCATCTATCATACAACCGTCCAATTCCAGCGTTACTATATGCTGATGACTCTGTCATTTTAGCTAGGACACTAATGCAGCTGCAAAAACAACTAGACAAATATTGCCAGTTTATGCTATCTCTGGGGCTAAAAGTTAACAAGAGTAAGACCTATGTTATGCATTTTGGTCCCAAGGTGAAGAAACCCAAATCCATCTTTATTGAACAGGTTAGATTGGAGTGTGCTAGACAATACCCCTACCTAGGTATCCTAATGGACGATCAGTTAGATTGGAAAGCAGGAGTTACAAGTAAAAAAATGCTCTTTCAAAGAGCGACTTCTGCCCTTGTTTCATTCTCGAGAAAATTGGGTAAACCGGCCCCAAAAGAGCTGCTCAAAATTTACCATGCAAAATGCCACAGTGTTGCCATCTACGGTGCTGGCGTTTGGGGCTATGCTTCTGTGGATGGATTACAACTGGTCCAAAATGGGTTTTAAAAATATATTCTGGCACTTCCTTCTAGTGCTCCAATATACGGATCCCATATCGAGCTGGGTATCGATTATATAACTGACAATATTAGATGCCAGCCGATACTCTTATGGCACCGTATTTGGACCAAACTCCAATGTCACCTAACCCGCTCTTTATTACAAGACTGTTTATCACTGGAGAAATGGAAAAAAATTCCATGGCTTCTTTATGTTTTCAACTTTTTAACAGACTTGAATTGTGCTTTCTACTTCACCGAACCATCGACCCTGACAGAGATCAGTAGAAAAGCGCTGAAAGCTCTCTGTTTAAACCATCTGAGAGATCTCCACCTTCTAAGTGAAGTTTCTAAGCCTACAAATGTGCAAATTCTTATGGTTCAAACCTCCCCAGGTATCCAGCCTTGTCTTACTTTCTTTTTGACTAACCATGAGAAATTTGTCCTAACAATGTTTCGGTTCAACTATTTTTTTCGCCTTGTAACCTTCCCCAAGGTATCAAATTGGTCTCATGATCTGGCAAAGTGTCCTTGTGACAGAGTATCACCACAATCGACCATCCACCTTACTTTGTTCTGTCGTTACTATGAACAAACTCGTAAACCCTGGATCATCCCACTCCTTCGTAAAATGGGGTTGAGAACATGTCGGCCAGCCTATCTGGCACTTCAGATGTTAGACACACCGTATGTAGCCAAATGTGTAGCTCTTTTTCTAAAATCATGTCTGAAAATGCGTTCCAACTTAGGGCTATTATCACCCTGATTTATTATAAATTGCCATACTCTGATTATCTTGATATTATCAATTTTTAGTTATGTCACAAATTATTAATCTGTCCATTTTTTTAACTGTACATAATTTGTGTGTTTTTTACAGTATTTGAATTTGTAAATGTACTTTTCATGATTTAACACAATGGTAATCGAATAAAAGTTTTTCTGATTCTGATTCTGATTCTGATTACTGCAATGCAATATATAACCTTCTACCAGTTTCAACTTCAAAAGTTTAACCGAATGCAGACTGTAGCTGACAGGTTAGCCCCCTAAATCAAAACTTAGAACCCCTGCCCCCACCGACGGAGGACAGCATAACGGCCAGGAATTAAAATGTGGCCCAGAATTTATTCCAATATTTTTCGGTAACTCTGAAATTCTATCGTGTTTGAAGCTTTCTGGAGTTCTATTCTCGGTTTAAAAACACACAACTGAAAAGCTGTCTTCTTCCATAAGTTGTGTTCATCAATTGAATACAATAATTCCGTGTTTTCCGGCAAGATAACCACTGTGTCTGACTTTGCAAGAACAAAGAATTATTGTCAGCACCCAGAAGTCACATGTGGTAACTGGGAGCTTCATAAATGATACAGCAGATAAATCAAAAGAACGCACACAAACATTATCAATAGTACAGGAATGATAAGGAAAGTGAGCAGAATTCTTCAAATATGAATGTATTCACGAATCCCCTACAAAGTTTACCCTGAGTTATCCATAAGCCAAGGTAATACAGAAAATGTGTATTAGCCTCCTCAAAACAGCTCAGCAGCAAGCGAAATGCATAATTACTATGATTTAATACAATGCAGAGCCTAGATTATTATTAAAAAATATCTCTCTCTTAGACTTTGTTACACCACCAGTTTAATTACTTCATCTCTCCCCCACTGGGATTCTTGTTTTCTGACAGGACTCAATGGTTAGGTGTTCAATGTTTAACCAGGTCGCAGTGTGGGAGATCAGGTCATTGACTTATAAAAGTGCCCTAGATCACAGGGTCCTCAGTGATCTGGTGTTAGCCATCACGGACGAGGGCGCAAACCCTAAAAAATGCTGAAGTTCCTTATGAATGATTCTTCCTTTAAGCACACAACCTTCTCATCCATAGTCAAAGTACTTTAACCATTAGAACTAAAGAACGGACCGCTGCTGCTCCCCTATCCCAATATCCAAAATACCTACTGGTCTCACCCTTGCATTGGCCATTTGTCCCACAATTCCTTGCTCTTCTCTCAGACCAATCCCACTCTTGCTTTCTTCCCTCCACTCTGCTCTTCCTTTAGTTACCCTATGGCAGGGAGCTGGCTGGGGCTTCCACTGCACCTTATAATACTGCTGGAGGACAGGGAGGGCGCCCGGTCGCATCAATTGCGAGGATCGCAGTGATGCACCAGTGTCGCTAGATCCACCTTAAGAAACATTCTGCAGGACATCTACCCTTGTTTTCATCATGATGCCCGCCCCCCTGCGCATCAGTCAACTAACCATGGCTGTTTAAGCAGCTAAATGCAGAAACTACCTTTCTCCTTGGCTACCAGGGAAAAGCTGTTGCGCACGCGCACTTCACCCCATTGATCACTGGACATGCCAATGGTTGATCTTCTCACATTGTCTTCTACCTACTCTCCAAAAATTCTTGATGGAAGATGTAGCCATATTCCTGTCTCTGGGGCCTTACTGGTGGAAAATCTAACAAGGTCCTTTAATTGCTGCAAACACTGGGCAATTTTATCTAAGATTCAGAAGGGAGAAGAATGATTCTCCTGTGCCACAACTTTGTTATCCTCTAGAGGTGACTTGGTAGCTTGAGACACCGTTATCTTCCTGAATCATTGTACTTTTCAGCATTTTAATTATTATGCAGAGCGCCTCATAGGTGCCGCATCGGGCAGCATTTGGTGCACAAAAAGAAATATAGTGAACCAGACAAAAGAAAAAATATCTGTAGCATAGTAGGAAAGACCTTAGGCTGAGGCGCAAGTGTAGCTAACAATTAGAAGAAATTGTATTTGCGTCTGTATTAGTACTTCCGTCCCATTAAAGATGCGTGCCAACAGGGTTCACTCCTAGTTTTGTGCAAGCACATCCGCTAGGACCTACCTGTACGTAATATATCAACTAAAACCGTGTACCAGAGGTAGTAATCTGGGCAAACAGGTGCACACTGCACACACCCAGTTCACAATTTACTTATAGTCATATGTAAGTGTGGTTCAACAATAGCCTAAGTAATGGGGCAACTGTTCTTTGCATTCTGGTGTGTGTGCACTCACCATGTATACATGAAAGTACAGGGAGATAGCAGAGGGCCTGGTGTAGCAACAGAGAAGTAAAGTATGTCCGATGGGGCCTTCCTCTCATTGGCACGCTTTAACCTGTGGTCGCTTTAACCTGTGGTCGCTCTAACCTGTGGTCGACTTGCTATATTCTATTTGAGGCAGTACTTAAGCCGAGAGGCGCTGCACACAGTGACACCTGATTTTAAGGCTGCTGTGGCATGTTCATCTACCCTGCTTACTCCACTCACAGTACCGTATAAAGTGCAGAGTACGGCTTCGCTTGAAGAACTGAAGAGTCAAGGACAAACGGACAGAAGCACCAGCGAGAGAAACACGTCGAAGGTAAAAGCAACACCGGTGGTTGGTTCTTTAGGTTACTCCAAGGTACACAAACAGGACAAAGCGAAGTTCATGCAATTTTCTTTTGCATAATTACTCGAAATTTCAGCCCGCATTCTGTGAAATTAGCGAAATGTAAATCTGGCATTTAGCGTTATATTTTAGCATAGAATGTGTCATCGCATCCATTTTGGATGCACGGATGCATTTTAGAAGCAAATCTCTCTCTCTCTTTCTCTCTGCCTGTATGCCCGCCTGCCAGCCTGCCAGCCTGCCTGCCAGCCTGCCAGACAGACTGACTGACTGACTGTCTGTCTGTCTGTCTGTCTGTCTGTCTGTCTGTCTGTCTGTCTGTCTGTCTGTCTGTCTGTCTGTCTGTCTGTCTGTCTGTCTGTCTGTCTGTCTGTCTGTCTGTCTGTCTGTCTGTCTGTCTGTCTGTCTGTCCAACCTTCTCTATGCAACCATATTTATGTCTGTAACCCCCCCTTTTAGCTATCTATTCAACCATCTTGATCTATCTTATTATCCATCTTACTATGCGGCTCTTTCTATCTATCGTTCTTGGCCATTTTAGGTCTGGTGTTGCACGTGACCTTTTGTTTTTTCAAAAAGTATGTGTATAACATAATTAATTAACGGGGTTGTCAGCCAGACGTCATCCATTGGTCCGTTGGTGTGTCGTTCACATTTTTCGTCCACCCACTCCAGCATACATCATGGGGCAACGTGTCAGCCCACTTCAACCACTGGCTGCCTTCACTGTGAGTTATGACAAGCTTCCCTTTCACAAGGAGCACACCCATGCACAAAGTAGTATCCTTCAGTGCCAAGGACTACTATGGTAATGTGTGCTTCTTTCATGGCCTAAAAGTATTTTGACTTTTAGCCAATGGTTTTTTTCAGATTGAAGAGGGCCCAGCAGGTTTTTTTCAGGGTTTGTCTCACACAAATCATATTCTAGTGGAACTTCCACCCCTGCTTTTATTTCTAAACCTTTGCAAGCTTTACACAAAGTTTGCAAAATGAAAAACACATAATTCCATAGAATCCCTGCAAGTAAGCCTCTGCAGCTTTGATCAACCCACCTTATTCTCCATTTGAAGATAGCGGCAGCTTTCAGGTTCTGGCAGCATAGACTGGGTGGAATAAACAATAGAGGAGGAGAGCTAACAGGGATGGGTGTAGGGTGACCCACTAACATCGGTGCATATTCGGGATGGTGGGTGTGAAAATTCAGGACAAAAATGCAGGATGGAAGGTCACAAATCAGGGCAAAAATTTGGGACTAAAGGTACGTTTTCCAGACAAATCAGAGGAGGTCGTGCAATAGTATATGAGTAAGTAAATTGACAACCAAAAAAAGTACAAGTCAAAAAAAGTTTATATTATGTTGAGACAATCGTGCACTTCACAGTTTTTCAGTATGCACGCAGCTTTGAGCAACCGTGCAGGTCTTTTTGTGGTATTTCATTTGATAATAATCTTTTTCTATTATTCTTTTCTCTCTATTCTTTAAATTCATATTTCATTTTCTTTTTATATTTTTTCTATTCCATATTCCCATTCATTTTTTTTGTTCCTTTTTTCATTTGATCATCCTCTCGTCCTTCTGTCATTGTCAAATCTGTATGAAATGTCATACTCAGTTTGTTCCTTCGTTTCCTCATTCCATTTGTATCATACATCCTTTTGATTTACCAATTTAATAATTTATCTTTCTGTCGCCGCTTTTGCCTACTACTGCATCTTTGGGCCCCTCCCCTGCATCACTGTGATTATTCTTGTTTTGTTTATTAGGTTCTTATCGTGTCTTGTGCTGACCTGCGACCATGGATTAAAGTTAGGTTGGGTGATGAAACGCTTCTATCTGAGGCAGCTCCCATTCCCTCCCCTGCCCCCCCCCCTCCACCCACTCCCACTTAGTGAGTGCTTCAATACACTCTTGGCCCAATGTCATTCTTTGATGACGGACAATGGACAAGACAGCAACATGATGGACAGTCCATGAAATTTACGAACAGTTGGTCACCCTAGATGAGAGGGAGGAGAAACAGGGACAAGAAAGGGTATAAAGGAAGAGGACAAAGGAAGGAATTGGGGAAAAGTAAAAAAAAAAAAAAGACAAGGGACGGGAGAGAATAAGGAGAAGAAAGAGGTATGGAAGGGCTGGTGGGAGGTCGAGAAGAAACAGTGATGAGTTAAGACGGGAATGACTTTATGTACGGGAAAAGCATGCAAATTACTGAAAATGTGGACAGCAAATTGTAATATCAGCAAAAGCACCCCCAAAAGGCCAGGGCACAAATAAACAGTGCTGGGTATGCTATAAAAGCATAATCAATGCCTAATAAAACTGCACAGAGTAACATCAAATGAAGTAATTTCACACTCCCCTTATCCACTCACTAAAAGGAATAATAATTTCGCGGTCTGAGCAGACATACAATAGGTGCTATATTAATATATGACCGTCAGACTCCTGCAGTGCGAAGCCCGAAGCCCGGGCCAAGGGAGGGCCCGTCCTGTGCCCATCAGAGGCAGGTCACTGCCACCCCCCTTGGTAGTGTCGCAGCAACGCAACAATCAAAAGTGCATGATGCCCCTGGGTAAGAGACGTAGGGGCATATTACCAAGCAATAGCGATAATTATCGCTATTGCTTGGTTAGAGACAAAAATTTACCGCTGCGCTGCGGCGATTTTTACTGCAAATAAACCTTGGTATTACCAAGGTTTATCGCAAATGCGATGAAAATCGCCGCAATGCATGAATATCGCTGAAAACTCAGCGATATTCATGCATTACTGAGCTAATGCTCTTAGCCATGTTATCCACCTCCCATTGGATAAAATGGCTAAGAACTGCTCAGGGCAGGTGTTAGCTTTTGGAGATATTCGCGCTTAGCGCGAATATCTCCAAAAGTTGGTAATAGGAGATAGCGATGTTAGCGACTGTTTTCAGTCGCTAACATCTTGGCACGCCCACTTTGCATATCATTAGTGATAAATATCACTGACATGCAAAGTGGGGCCCAAGATGGTCGCTATCTCCTACTAGCTGTCGCTAACTGGTGTTAGCGACAGCTAGGTAATAGGGAGATAATTTTATCTCCGCTTTCTTGGCTTTTAAAGCCAAAAAAGCGGAGATAAACCCCCTTGATAATATGCCCCGTAGTTTTTACTTTCCATGGACTCTTGAGAGCTGGAAGGGGGTTTTAGTCACTAACGGCCATATTCAATTGCGCTCGCAAATGGCCAGATTCTGAGAATCTGGCCGTTTGCGAGTGCGATTTTTGCATTTGGGATTCATCATCCCAAATGCAAAAATCGCTATTACCGAAATCGCATATTTGCGAGGAATTGGATTTAAGGAATCTCTAATAGAGATTCCTTAAATCCAATTCATCAACCAATTGGAAATTGCGAATTCGCAATATTTGGTCGCAATTTACCACCAAGTCTGACTTGGTGGTAAATTGCGAAAAAAGAGTAAAAAGCACTTTAGTGCATTCTTTTCTTTTGCATGTTACACACACACATGTCCTCTGGACATGTGTGTGCGCAACACCTGTTCAAATGTGCATTTGAGGGGTGCTACAGGGTGTCCTTTGGACACCCCTGGCACCCTTCAAATCGCAATCTTATTTGCAATTAGCAAATTGCTAATCGCAAATAAGGAATACTCCCCATTCATTCCTATGGGCCTTTTGGCCCATAGGAATGAATGGGGAGTTTTTCCTTATTTGCGATTAGCAAGTTGCTCATCGCAAATAAGGAATCAGTAGGAATCGCAATAAATTTTGCTAATCCTACATGAATCCCGTTTTGCGAGTCCTTAATAGCGAATCGCTATAATTCGCTATTAGGGCCTCGCAAAACGGGAGATTGATGAATCAGGCTGTAACTGTTTTACCTGCCCTAAGACAACGATATTTCCTTGAACTGCAGCTCCGAAAACTAGGATGAGCTGAATGGTGAACCTTTTGTAAGCTTCCTTTGTTCAGACTGAATAGAACATTGTCCGTATCTTTTTTAATGCATGTATATTTTGCTTTACTTTGACTGGTATAATCACATGAGCATTGGATTTGGATATACTGAACGCTGCACGCTGGGGACTCTGCATCCAAAATCGATAGAATTATTGCATCTTGCATTTTGTCTGTTTATAATTGTTTATAATTGCCCTGCCGCTACCGCAAAAGCGTAATGGCTTACCCAATAGTTTACCCAACGCGTGTGAAACCATCCTACCAGCAAGTTTGAGCAGCTTGCTGATAGGAAAATGGGTCAAAGGAAGGCAATAGAGTCAGCAGCCGGAAGGAAGAAGATGGCTAAGCTTAGTAAGACAGCGACTTCTGCAGCAGACTACTGCACGTTAGCAGCTCTTGACGAGCTTGATTGAAGAGGTAGAATCTATCCTAGCAAATGGGAATGAGGTACCTCCCAAAGGCACAACAAAAATCTCCACTTATTTTAGTAAGCAAAGCAAGTTGGCCTCCAAAAAACAAACCCAAAAGCAATTAAGCCCCCTAGTAACTGTACACTGTACCCAGGGTCTCCCATAGCTACACAAGCTAATATTTCACAAAAAGATGCCCCAAAGCTAGATACCATAGAACTGGTTCATTTAAGCCCCCCAACTAGGGATTTCATAAATCTAGAATTCTCCAATTGATACTTAATTCTAGCAGAAGGTCCTGAAGTAAACTCTGGGGGACAAGAAGAGGTGACAGAGCATAGCAGCAGGAGGCTTCTTGACAGTGCTAGAGAAATAGGGATGCAAACAAAGCCAGAAGACACAAGCGTTGAGGGACCTCTGCTTATAGCAGAATGCCATACAAGAGGAGATTGTAGGTCTCAATAGGATGCTTTTGGATTTAATAAAATCCCTGTTTTTAACTTCAAAAGAAAAAAACATCTCGACAGAACGCTCTAAACCCCCTGGGGGAAAATGGGACCCAAACATTAGATTAAATGTGCGACCAGTTCATCCACTGAACACAAACACTAACTATCTTGTCAAGGACCCAATAATCCAGAATACATTTTCAAGTAACATAGCCTCCTACCCAGTAAGGTCAACCCCCTTCACGCCCCTCCATGATGAGTTAGCAGGGCCAAGCAACCTTCAGATTCATAAGAGTTGTATTAGAGACCCTTGGGAGCCTTACAATCCACATAGGTGGAAATGAACAAGCCAATACGAATCAGGTCTGAATTAAAAAAAATACCCAGGAGGGCGAGGACTATTACTATCAGAACACTCATCCACTACCGCATTATCCGAATAAGCACAACCCTTTCTCACATAATGTCTTTTTGACAAATCTCCCAAGGCTAAATCGGGGAATCAGGGAAGATGAGGACTCATTGATCAACAAAGCAACCCATTGGATCAGATCCAAACGTCAGTGCTTGTCCCTAGTGGGATCGGATATTAAAAGAGCTGAAAGGTTCCAGCAGAAAGTGGGGAACATGGACATTATAAAGCTAACTTTCCATTCAAGGTACACAGCAGACAGTTTGATTAACATGAATCTCCGTTCACATTCCTTTTTTGAAACCAGAAAAGCAATTAGCATTAAGCAAAATATTAATGAACTAGGTAACTGCCTCAATCTACCCCAAGACACGCTGGAGTCTGTAGATTGACTAGCTCAGCAAGACAGGGGGAACGAAAAAGATAGGGGAGTCCCTTCTGAACAAGACTTGAACCCTCTTAGCTTTACTTTTACCCCTCAATCTGATCACGGTTTCAGCCTGGAACAAATATCATACATGAAACCATGCCAAGCAACTTTAACACCGTAGGGGAGATGAACTCCCATTCTAAATCTAGTGACCCTTTAATTACTTATATAGCCCCGCCCTCCAACCTTATAAAGATGGTATCTTGGAACATTGCTGGGCTTAAACAAAAATTAAAGGAACCTGACTGGCAGAGTTATGTGAACATTTTGACCTTTGTCTCTTCCAGGAGACTTGGGATAGAGAACCACAGCATAAAGTAGGATACAGAACTTTCAGTATAGAGGCATGGCAATCAAAAAAAGTGCGAGCATCGGGAGGATTGTTAATATGGATAAAAATGTATTTAAACACCACTATAGAAATTGTATCCAATGGCTCACCAGACATCTTGGGGCTGAAACGTAGGGTCTCTAATGATACACAGTTGTATCTTTGTAACATATATGTAAGACCTAGGGAATGTTCAAAAGAATCACCCTTATTTGAACATCTCAAGAAGGTCCTGTGACCCATAGACCCAAAAGATGCCATCATAGTGGGGGTGATTTAAACTGCTGCTATGAACCCATCATGGGACTTGATGTAGTTTCCGAAGAAGAATATCAAACTAGAGGGATCCCTCTCCTCAAGATAAAAAAACACAGTGAGATGTACTACCTCTGCTTTGCAAATATTACACCTTACCATAGAGAAAGGCCTCAGGGCATGCAATGGTCGTTTTTCTTCGGATCTTGCCTGCATAAACATCTTTCTAAGGGGAAAGTCTACATCAAGGATGGATTATGTGCTCATAAGTACAACACATTGGGCATATGTAAAGGATTTTAAAGTAGGTAAGAAGAGAGTGACCATTTTCCATTATGCTTGGATCTAGAGGGGAACATTTTCCAACTCATGCAATTACAGAAATTGATCCAGGAACAGAAATAAGACTGCCCCTGGTAACTAACAACCGGAGGTCAGTCAGATGGCCTGTCATACTAGACCAAGCCAAACCTCTCTCCAATATATATAACATCTTTAGTGATCTTGTAACCTCCTATCTGGACCAAAACTACGAAACGAACACAATAACAGTAATCCATCAAAAATTGGTTAAGGAAATACAAGTCGACCTAACCAAACTGAGAATAGTAACAAGTGCTGCCAAGGCAATGGTACAAAGAAAATATGGGGAGACCCTGTGTGTTAACTGATCAATATAATTTGACCAATGAATTTAATGTATATGGACAGTATGGTGTTGAGATTTCGGGGTGAATTCTCAGGGAAGCTAGGATTTCTATGCAGTATTTAAACCTTCATGGTAGTGGGTAGCACAGGAAGAAACAAATAAAACTAAAATGTATATGAAAATATAATGCAATTTATTAGGTACCTCCCTTCAACAGGGTTACATTCTAAAATTAAAAACTTTAAAAACAATAAAAACGATGCTTTTGTGATTTACAAATGACACAGTGTACATAGTCATGAACAGTCAAAAGACAAGAGTCGACGCGGCGTTTCGGTGGTTGCTACAATAGTTTCACCTTCTTCAGGACGTTTTTTGACTAGGGTTACATCAAAATCTTCTTATTGAAGACTTCATTGTTGGCAAGACCATCTTTTACACTAGTGTCTCATTATGGTAAGCATCCGTTAAAATGAAGCAAGACCTTATTATGGTTGCCTTTTCCCTTTATATTGGTACAGAGGAGCCACCGATATTTGGTATAGTAGTTGTTCTCTGTTAGGACTTTTTTGGACTCCTTTTTTCAATTGGAATCTCAGAAAAGAGGCGATATATTCATCTATTCTGTTCACTCTACGGTGGGGTACTCGAAGCGTGACTTGTTTGAAGATATTTTTTCTTGGCTGGCTGATACGGCCTCCCTGCTCCTCTGTAACCGGGTTTCCATCGATGCAACGAAGGCAATGGTACAGCCATGTAACCCCTGGTATAATAAGGAATGTAGACTGGCCAAAGACCAGCTCATTAACACTCTGAAAAACAAAAATATACTTGAGATTAGAGTAGAAAGGTCAAAAGATAAGAAAACACAAAAAGCCCAAAGAAATTGGGAAGACAATACTTGGGAGGATCTAATAAAATATGCAAACATTGGGGACCAAGCTATGTTCTGGAAATTTATGACATACGGAAGCAAATTAAACATGACGGCTTCTGATCACTATCTGGATCCTAATACCTGGCAGAGGCATTTCACAAACCTTTATGATTTTACCATTGATTTGGATTTAACCCAAGATCGTGCAAGTGACCCTTGGGGACTTTTAACATCAAGGCAAGCATCACATTACAGTTTAGCATGGAGGACACAGCGCTTGCTGTAGTAGCCATAAAGCCATCAAAAGCGCCCCGGCCAGATAGAATACCAGGGGACTTATTTAAACACGCCCGGACGTGTGGATTCCATACATAAACAAATCAACCAACGCAATAGCAAGGGAGCAGCCGATTCAAGAGTCTTGGAAGGGCACAGAGATAGTCCCTATCTATAAAAAGAGCAGCAGGGAGGAGCTGGCAAACTACAAGTCTGATAGATGTCTTACAGAAAGTCTATGCAAAACAAATTTTAACTAGGCTCACTGATTGGATGACAGCAGAGGACATACTCTCACCTTGCCATGCGGTCTTCAGGCAAAAAACAAGTACGATAGATCAAGTTTTTAGACTCCTGGTCCTAGCCTGGAAATACACAAGGATAAGAGCCAGCCACTTGTATGTTGCCTTTATTTATCTAAAGGCAGCATTTGATTCCATCCCAAGGGCTCAGTTGGGGGAAAATCTACACCAGATGAGCTTCTGACCAAAGTATGAGATTACACAAAGGCAATTACACAAAAGTACGTTTGGGCAAAGGAGGTGAAGTGACAGACGAGATTCCAGTTAGGAGGGGAGTGCGACAGGGCTGTGTCCTGGCGCCGACTCTCTTCCCCCTGTACGTAAATGACCTGGTTGAACACCTCCAAAAAGTCACCCACGACTAGCCAAAACGTGGAGGTAATCTTATCTGCGCCCTAACATTCGCAGATGACACTATTCTGCTGTCGCAAACACCAAGTGGCCTACAGAATTTACTCCATATCCGCAAAAAATATTGTAAAATAAAAGGCCTTGAGGTTAATCCAACCACAACAAAATATATGACCATCAGGCCACATAGAAGTTTCAAGAATAAAATATTTTTGAATAACGCAGCTATAGAACGTGTATCGAACTTCGTATACTTAGGAGTTACTCTAGATTCTAGACTTTCCTGGGCCTCACAAATAGAGAAATCAAAGGCCATCTTAATGCAGAACTCTATCCTCATTGTAAAAAAGCAAGCAGCAACATCTTCAAAAACTATTACTCCCGCTCTGGAAGTATGTAGGGCCAGAGCCCAAATTGCCGCCTTGTATAGTTCCAAGATATGGGGAGGCAGCAGTCTCAAACCCCTAATTACAAGTGAAATTTAAAATTCTGAGAATGTTTTTTTTTAATATTCTGTTTATTGTTTTATTATACAACAATTACAATCCCAACATTTATCCAACTTGAATAGTGTTCCAGTTCATCACAACATTATGCACAGTTCAAAAATGCACATTTGTGAGCCATTTTCCCATCATACTCACTAATGTAATATCATATCATTCGGGGTGTCAGGACTTCTCCCTCTGCCCGGCATGCAGTTCCATACAACCGCACATCTAATACATGCATTGGTGCCCATTCCCCAGTTCCTGCGTTATGTTGAACACATACCAGGCAGTCGTATGGTCAACAATTAATCTGCGCACTTAGTATCGTACAGACTACCTCCCACACATATAACTCGGTACCATCATGTCTCCACTCTGTGTCCTCTACTATGTGAGATTCAGAACAGTGTTAAACCTCAGCCCTTGGGTGCGTAATCAAATAACATGTCAATGGGGCCCATATGTCATTGGGTCTGGAGGCCACGGGCAACAATTCCGCATATGTAGCAAGCTTCTCCTGACATGTTATCAGGTCTTCTAGCCATGTCTTGAATTTAGGCGCCCGCCCTCTACCCCACCTGCAGGCAACCCTCCTCTTGGCCATTAGAAGTGCTATGGCAACAAATGTACGGTGTTCTGCATGCAGCGGTTTAACATACCCTAGCAAGGCCAACCAAGGATCCGGTTCCACAGGTGTATCAATCATCAGCTGTAGAGAGCGGAAAACCTGGACCCAGTAATCCTTGACTTCCGGACAGTCCCATGCCAGATGCAGAAAATCCACCCCCCAGTATGACATCTATCACATCTATCATCTTCCCTAAGCTTATACTTGCACATTTTAGCAGGGGTGTAATATAGCCTGTGTAAAAACTTGTAATGTATAATCCGGAGTCTACTACTCGCTGATACTCATTCTGTCTGCAAGCAACAGTTTTCCCACTGGTCATCCGCCAGGTCAGTCCCCAACTCCTCCCCCCCATTGCGTATGGGACAGCGTGTCTGGATTCTCTCTCTGCTCATGTACTGATTTATAGATCAAGGAGTCTTTTCCAGTAAGAGCTGCAGAGGGGCCAGTGCTTGTGGTTCCTCTGGAAATTCCAGAGTTAGCGATCGTATACCCTGTCGCAACCTAATGAATAGAAAAGCATCAAGAGGTGTCCTCTGTTTGGATGGACACATATGTTCGATAGTATGACATCACTCTTCATAAGACAGATGCCCCAATTGTGAATGTTGGTCTTATTCTTAAAATTACAAAAAAATTCTTCCTGCAGTAGTGGCATGTCAGGGTGGTATGTTAGGGGCAACAATGACGAATACAGTAGAGGTACTCCCAGTACACGTCCAATGTGTAGCCATGCTTTTATCGTAAATACTAGTGCATTAGGCTGTTTCTCTATGTCCCCCACAGGTAGGTATAGTGCTCCTTCTAGAGGAATGTGGTGCGCCAGCCAATGCTCCGCTGCCACTTGTGGCATATACCGTGGTTGCTTTACCCAGAACCAGGCAAAATGGGCCTGCGCCGCAGCAAAATATAGCTTGAAATTCGGTATTCCAAACCCTCCCTTTTAGTAGGGCCGTGTCATTATTTCCCACTGTAATCTGGGTTGTTTGCCACCCCAAACTAGTCTTATCAATTCCGATTTAAGTGTTTTAAAAAAATGTGGACCCGGGTAGAAGGGTATGTTCATAAATAGGAACAGAAGCTGGGGGAGAATCACCATTTCTATTAATGATGCACGTCCAGTCATGGATAGAGGCAGCGCCACCCACTGTGTAATATTGTCTGTCATTCGAGCTATAGCCGTCCTATAATTCATTGTCATCAGTTCCCCCCTGTCTCTAGAAACTCTGATCCCTAAATATTTCAAGTCATCTTCACACCATTCCAAGGGGTAGTCCATCTTGAAACGCTTAGTAGCTTCTGTGAGTGGGAAAAAAATTAGACTTCACCCAGTTTATCTGGACTCCAGAAAGTCCTCCAAACACTATGAATTTATGCAGGATCTGGTTCAAGTTTTGTTGTGGGTCCCGTACATACAAGGTAATATCGTCTGCATACAGGGATACGAGTATTTGGCGTTGGAAACATTGCAGTGCCAGTGGCTCAACTGCGATGGCAAATAGTAATGGAGATAGTGGGCAACCTTGCCTCGTTCCTCTCGTTATATCAAACGTTTGTGAGGTGTGGCCATTAATAACAATCTTTGCCACTGGCAAGGTATATAGCAATTTTCTTCATGATAAGAGCAAAGGTGGGAACCCCATTTGTTTCATCACTCCAAAAATATAGTTCCACTC
The DNA here is from genome assembly GCF_964263255.1 of Lissotriton vulgaris. Classification (NCBI taxonomy): domain Eukaryota; kingdom Metazoa; phylum Chordata; class Amphibia; order Caudata; family Salamandridae; genus Lissotriton; species Lissotriton vulgaris. Next base: position 1,352,778,521 of record NC_141695.1, read on the forward strand.
CACAGAGTCAAATGCCTTGGTGGCATCTAAGAATATCGCCGCCATGGGTCAGGGGACACATTGTCTAATATAGCAAAGAGCGTTCTTAGATTGTGAGAAGTTGCTCTCCCCGGCACAAAGCCCGACTGATCAGGCAAGACCAAATGCTCCGTCAGCAGGCTCAGCATTGTCGCTAGAAGCTTGGCTAAAATTTTTGCATCACAGTTAAGGAGCAAGAGCGTTCTATACGAGTCGCAGTGTTCCGGTGCCTTTCCCAGCTTCAATAGCGACAGTATTAGGACTTCCCTCATAGTTGGAGGCAGATGTCCCACTTCCAATGCATATTCATACACTTCCCTAAGAATGGGAGCAATAAGATCAATGTATGTTCTGTAAAATTCAGCCGGGATCCCTTCTGTGTCCATGGCCTTGCCTGATTGCAACCCCATTATAGCCTCCCTCACCTCATCCAACTCAAGCGGCGCACATAAGAAAGCCCTCTGCCCGTCGCTGAGCCATCGCAAAGCCACATCTCCAAGAAAGCCATCCAAATCTATGTTGCCCTGACCTGTCGTGGTATATAGCGTGCTGTAATGCTCCAGGAATGTGTTAAGGACTTTGCTGTATCATGGCAGACCTCCCGATCCAATCTCCTCACCTCTGTTATGTAAGTGGAGCAGTGAGGCTACCTCACCTTCTGTGCCATTATTTTGCCAGGCCTATCCCCTTCTCCATAATTTCTGGCCACCCGGTACTTTCTGTTAAATTTTGTCTTTCTTTGCGCTTCCTCCATGTATAGCATAAGTTTCTCTCTAAATGTAGCTTGGAGTGAGCCTTCTGGATTCTTTGCAAGTTCCGTTTCCAAACGTTTAAGTTCTTTTTCCAATGTTCGCAGTGTCGTCTGTTTGTCCCTGAGTACACCAGCCCCCTTCGCTATGCAGTACCCCCGGATTGTTACTTTAATGCCGCCCATATTACCTCCACACTTTTGACTGAGTCCTTATTCCTCTGAAAAAAATCACTTATCTCCTCCTGCAATTCCTCCTGGAACACCGAATCAAGTAGTATAGGTGCGTATAGTTTCCAAGGGCTGCGTGGTGTATTAAAATCTGTGGAGGAGAGTGCCAACAGCATCGGTGCATGATCTGAGTTGTCCAAGCGAGGTGCTTTGTACTGGCTATCGCCGGCGCCAATCCCCTAGTTACCAGAAAATAATCCAACCTAGCCCAAGATTGAGCCTTTGCAGTGAAATGTGTACCCTCCCGTGCCCGTGGGTGCCCATGCCTCCACGCATCTGTCAGCTGATAGGCCTCTATAATAAGCATGGGCGAATTTTGTGAATTCACAATCCGCCAATTTGCGGATTTTCAGATTCGCAATCTGCAAAATTCGCGAATTTGTGCAGATTTTTTAATTTTTGCGTGTTCGCGGGGCGATTTGCGTGTTCGCGGGTTTTTTTTGTGCGAGACCGCTCGTTGTTGTGCCCTTCTGCCCTCTGCCCCACTCGTTTTTGTGCCCTTCTGCCCTCTGCGACACTTGTTGTTGTGCCCTTCTGCCCTCTGCCCCTCTCCTGTTTTATTTTAGAATGGCGCCGGCAAGCTGCCAGCGCCATTCTAAAATAGTTACTAAGTTAGCTTCATCAGGCAGCACTAATAGATAATATAAAGCAGGTGCTCAAATTCAGTTAAACTCGAGCACCTGCTTCTATAAGTGCTTCCTGTTGAAGCTAACTTAGTAACTATTTTAGAATGGCGCTGGCAGCATGCCGGCGCCATTCTAAAATAGTTACAAGCTTAAAGCTTGAACTTTTGCCCCCGGATCCGTTCCGCTCGCGGATTTGCGGATTTTCGGCAAATTCGCAGGAATTCGCGGATTGCGAATTTGATGAAAATCCGCAAAATCTGCGAGCGGAACGGATTTTGCGCCCATGCTTACTCTTTAATCTCCCTAACTACTGCCTGAGCCCTCGTGTAATGGCGCCGCGCTGAGTGGGATCTGTCCACATTGGGACTGAAAGTGATGTTAAAATCACCTTCCCCAGATTACAGGTGTAGACTCCGTTTCAAATATTTTAGCCCAAAGTGAATCAAAAAACTCTGGTTCGTCTGTATTTGGACCATAGCAACAGGCCAGTGTTATCGATTGGGAACCCAGTCGCCCCCATGCTATACAATATCTGCCCTCTGAATCCCATGAAGCACCCACTAGCTGGAATGGTGTCTGCTTGTTTATCAATATCGCAGTTCCACTTGCGTATGTGGAATATGAAGAAAAAATCCTGGTTCCTGCCCAATTGCTAGCAAATGTGTTTGGAGTGTTGTGAGAGCAGTGGGTCGCTTGTAGCATCGCAATGTGTACATTGTGGCGGTCCAAATAAGACAGGACTTGCCTCTTTTTTCTGGGATCTCCCAGTCCTCTCACATTCCATGTGATGATGTTCAGTGTGCCCCCGTTCGCCTCAGCCATATTCTTTAAGTGCTTGTTGTGTAACTAGTGGTATCCAAGGAGTGTGTCTTCCCCCCAGCCACCCATTCCTCACCTTAGTTGTAACGCACTGGTTATGTTGCATGTAATATTCCAACAGTACCCATTCGCGCCCAATAGGGCTCACTGTTCATACAAACTTCTCAACAACCAAACTTCCCAATTACCCCCATCCCTCCCTCCTCCCACAGAAGCAACCCAAACTTGCTAGCATCCTTTTCCCCCCCTCCCTCCTCCCCAACAACTTCAAATAGGTCTCTAAGTCCCCTGCACCTTGTGTGCTGTGTTCAAACATAGGGGTATACCCATCTCCAGATGGCTACACAGTCACCCCTCCCCGTTCAGGCCTCCCTTCGATGTGACCTCAGGGCCTCAACACAGGGGGAGGGGGCCAGGAACTCCACTTTATCGAACAACTGGATCAGCTGTTATTGTCTCACCTACAAATCTCTTCTGCGTTCATATATCTGTGCCCTTTCCTCTTACATTGTCATTCAGAGCATCCAGCAGCGCCTCTATGCCTGTAGTCATTGCGGGCCCCCTTTGGCTCCCGCAGGAGATGATTGCTGAGAACCTCCTGGGTTTCCGCCTCCATGATGCATACATTTCACTGTGCAGAGGAAGTTCTCCACTTGTTGGGGATTGGTAAAGAATCTTTGCTTTCCATGATTCTTGACTCTCAATCTCGCAGGATAAAGCAGGGTGTAGTCGATTTGTGCTGTTCGTAACTTCTTCTTTACTTCAATAAATTTACGTAGTTCTTCCTGTACCATAGGAGTAAAATCCAGGTAGATCGAGAACATGTTGCCATCATAGCTCAGGGTCTGCTTGTTTCTCGCTGCACAAAGTGCCATGTCCCGGTCTTGATAATTCAGCAGGCGTGCAATGATGGGTCTCCGAGGTTTACAAGGCGTCGGTCGCGGTCCTAGAGACCTGTGGGCCCTTTTGACTATGAATTGTGAGAAAGCTTCTGCCCAATGGTTACCAGTAACATCTTCTCCACATGTTCCTCCATTTTGCCAATGTTGGTTGTCTCTGGAATGCCAATCACCCGAATATTATTTCTCCTGCTGCGTGCTTCCAAATCCTCATTTTTAGCTGCTATATTTCTCAATATTTTATCCATGCGTTCCAGCTGTGTAGTATGTCTGGCTGTTGAGTCATCATTATTCGAGATTTGTCTCTCAGTTTCCTTGATATGCTCCTCGTGCGCATCCAATTTGTGTGCTATTGTGTCCATCCTAGATGATATACAATCAACTTTGTCCACCACTGTAGCAAACCCCTGTCTTATTTCTTGCAGGATATTGTGCATGTCTGCCGTTTGTGGTATGGCACTGTTTTTACCACTAACCATGTCTTCGGTGTCAAGTTCCCCTTGCTTGGACCTGGTTGTTTTTTGGCAGTTTCAAAGTTTAATTTTGGCTGTCTGGTATCGGACTTACCCATTTTGCCCCGTGCGTCTCAACTCTATGACGTGGCTTTCGGGTCTCACATTGCCGTTATTTCACCGTTCGCCAGGTCTTTTCACATGCCAGTGGGGGGGAGGGGAATCCACACTTGCACATTACCATTTCCAAGAGAAGGCCTTCTGTACTTGTTTTAATGGGGTTGCTCTCAATTCCCGGTCACTTTGTCCCTTGCTTCCAAGGGCTGCACAAATCTGAGGGGGAAGGTGTCTCCCCATCACCACTACGGGGCCTGCCACGCTCCGTTAGATTCCCTCAGCTCTCGTACACGATAGGCCCCCCCATGCGCAGGTCCGGTTTCTCCGCCATCTATTCCCCCACTTCACTTGTCTCGCCGATGTTCCGGTGCCTGCTGCGATGCCTGCAGGCCACGTCCGCCGTCAATGCGCCGCCTCACTTACTCAGCCGCTATCGCATATCTCCACCGCCCTGACTCCTCCTTCTCCGCAAACGATGGATTTAGGCCCAGATCTTTGTACTGGGGTGAATGTAAGACATTGTTCTGCATTCTGTCCATCAACTGTGTTTTTTGCAATTTTTCACCCTGAGTGGGCTGGGTATGCTCAGACGTGAGTCCCAGGCTTTCCACATCACTGGAGTCAAGCTATCCAGGCTGAAGAAGGCTGATAGCCAGAAACCGGTCCTTGGATGCTTGATTCCGGTCTAGGAAAGACATGGCTTGGTAGTTTGGGCTGGACTGTTCTCATGAGGCGCAGGGTCAAGGCTGATTTGCATATAGCCATTGTCTGACCTAGTGTGGTGTGGAGTGCAAAAAAACAATGGATTTAGGCCCAGATCTTTGTACTGGGGTGAATGTAAGACATTGTTCTGCATTCTGTCCATCAACTGTGTTTTTTGCAATTTTTCACCCCGAGTGGGCTGGGTATGCTCAGACGTGAGTCCCAGGCTCTCCACATCACTGGAGTCAAGCTATCCAGGCTGAAGAAGGCTGATAGCCAGAAACCGGTCCTTGGATGCTTGATTCCGGTCTAGGAAAGACATGGCTTGGTAGTTCGGGCTGGACTGTTCCCATGAGGCGCAGGGTCAAGGCTGATTTGCATATAGCCATTGTCTGACCTAGGGTGGTGTGGGGTACAAAAAATGATGGATTTATGCCCTGATCTTTGTACTGGGGTGAATGTAAGACATTGTTCTGCATTCTGTCCATCAACTGTGTTTTTTGCAATTTTTCACCCCGAGTGGGCTGGGTATGCTCAGACGTGAGTCCCAGGCTCTCCACATCACTGGAGTCAAGCTATCCAGGCTGAAGAAGGCTGATAGCCAGAAACCGGTCCTTGGATGCTTGATTCCGGTCTAGGAAAGACATGGCTTGGTAGATCGGGCTGGACTGTTCCCATGAGGCACAGGGTCAAGGCTGATTTGCATATAGCCATTGTCTGACCTAGGGTGGTGTGGAGTGCAAAAAAACGATGGATTTATGCCCAGATCTTTGTACTGGGGTGAATGTAAGACATTGTTCTGCATTCTGTCCATCAACTGTGTTTTTTGCAATTTTTCACCCCGAGTGGGCTGGGTATGCTCAGACGTGAGTCCCAGGCTCTCCACATCACTGGAGTCAAGCTATCCCGGCTGAAGAAGGTTGATAGCCAGAAACCGGTCCTTGGATGCTTGATTCCGGTCTAGGAAAGACATGGCTTGGTAGTTCGGGCTGGACTGTTCCCATGAGGCACAGGGTCAAGGCGGATTTGCATATAGCCATTGTCTGACCTAGGGTGGTGTGGAGTGCAAAAAAACGATGGATGTAGGCCCAGATCTTTGTACTGGGGTGAATGTAAGACATTGTTCTGCATTCTGTCCATCAACTGTGTTTTTTGCGATATATGAATTTAAGCGTATGTACAATGCATATATACAATGAATGTACACTTATATAGATTACTTGTCTTAATTCCAAGGAACAGATGTTTTGGAACCAAAACGCAAATTTAAATTATGTATGCAAGGAGTAATTTGCACATTACCAAACAGTGAAGAATTGTGCATACCTGCCAGCAAATTATAAAATATGTTAGTCGGGAAATGCACAGGTTGATTACGGAGCTCTACGCTCAATAATATAATGTACATGTAAACTCAAGCTGATGGTGTGAAATCAAGGGCAATTGCCTGTGATAATGAAACAAGATTCGTTATCTGGACTCTAAAATGGCCTCTACTGCAGGAGAACTTTACAAAGACAAACACACTCGCATCCAGTTAAATTTTGTAGCAAATTTAGTGAGTACACAGGTTTGGTGAGTTCACGCCATCCACAAAAAGAGGCACGTCCCAAGAAGGAGGGAGGTTTTTGTGGCATTATAGGTATCTTCTCCTTTTGCCAAGAGCTTTGGAATGTGTTATGTAAGAGACTGTCAGTTGAAGCTGAGTCTCCTTTGTGTCTGCATGGTTTCTGTGGATGGGATCCTTTTCTTCTTGAGAATAAACTTATCTTACAAACGTCAATCTGCGCAGAGCTTGATTTTACATTTGGCGACAGAGGATGATGGGATACACTTGAAAAGGATCTCAGCTCCTTCTACATTAAGCTCTTCTTAGTGAGCTCATCTACCGCTTCAAAAGAACCCTTGGACTACTAACCTGCCTTGAGGTACTGTCAAATATATTTTTCTTTTCCTCATTTTCAGTCTCCCAAGGCGCTGCGCATTTCACTCCTGATGTAACTTTCCCCTGGATTGTCATTGTCTCCTGAAAGTGAAAGTTACCAACGTTTTCAAGCCTGATTTTTGATTAACTGTTTAGTCAAGTTCACGCATCAACAGTTTAAAGTTATTTCCGCCACTAATGCTTAAGCGCGGACATACAGCGTTTTAAGAAATTTTAAATACGTGGGCTTACCGGTGCTGCAGCAAGCTTTGTTTTAAATTAAAATTGCTTCACGCTCGAGACTCCTCTCCGCTTTAATGCTGTGGAACCTGCATTGTTTGTGATGAAATTTCACAATTTTGTCTCTGCTTCCCAAGCTCTGCTTTCGTCATCTACGATCTGACATGCCCAGGCTGCTCCTCACGTTGAATGGCGGCCATCTTAGGTGTCCATTGTGGCTGTTTGGAATTCTCTTGCACCTGCTTTTCACATCTGCGATACGCACACGCATTTTTTTTAGCATTCTAGCCTTCTAGCATTGTGTTGCTTAGTGACTAGACATCGTCTGCTACATCGATTTAAATGCGGAGACATTCTGGCACATCCTTACAGTGATGCGCAGTCTCCCTGTAGAAAATAGAAACCTTCTCAGGGGTCCCACTGATACTTGGTCCTTTTAAACCAACAAAGAAGAAATTGGCACAGAAGCTGAAATATAAAAAGAATTCATTTATTCACCTCAGATGAGGCAGACTACGTCACACAGAAGCCTTAGCAACTGAATGAGGCAGTCTAAGGAGTACAGAAAACAGGGGCCTTATATATATGCTTAGGGTTACATAGTCAGCATAAGACCAAGGGGCAGTCCTGGCTCATGTAAGCATGCAAAATGCCTAAGATGGGCATGCAAGATCTGCTTGCTCAACAAAGTGGGAGGAGAGTTACTACTCCATACAGCAGCAAAAATAGCCTGACAGTTATACTAGAGAAGCAGGTGCATTCTATTGGCTAGGCCCTTCTGAGCATGTGCGAAGGTGGAAGATGCTAAATATAGTTCGTTTCTAGGCAGATTACAAGAACAGTCAACACTGAGGGAGGACAGAGCACATGGCGAGCATGTGGCAGCACATGGCAAACAAGATGGCTGCCAGAAATCCCTGCAATATTTAACAGATGGTCCTTTTAGCACGAGCTGAAGACATTCCTATGATGCAGTAGGAACACAGAAAATATTTGCACATTAATTTTCATAAATTTATCTGTATCCTAATTCATTTCTAGGTGAGCATTTTCCATTCTAAACATTTCATTAAGCGGGTATATATAAAGTGTAAGCAGGAATACGAAGGGAAAGGAGCATTGGGTCATCATTAACATACAGATAGCAGGAGAAAGTAATTACCACTTTTACAAATAGAATTATCATTTTTTTAGTCCTAAGCAAAAGCAAATCCTAAAACCATCTAGTTTTCATTTTCAGGGTTACTTGTCCATTTCCTTTCTATGAGGGCTAGAACATCAATCACATCTGGGACCAGGAGGACCACACAGGGCCATAAGAGTTAGAACGAAGACCTGCAAAGGGCTGCTCCTCCTCAAAAATGGGACGACTAAAGGGGTACATTATTAACAAGAAAAAGAAGAAGTCCTTGGGGAAATTGAAGCCGCTGTACAACCAAGCCAGAGGGAAGTCTTCTCCCTGTGTCCGTTTGAGCCTCACAGGCAGGCTCTTGTTTTTTCCACTGTGGAGCTGCACAACTCGCAACTCAAAAATCACAGCCCAGTTTCACAGAAATAGTCTCTTCTTTCAGGATAGGGTAGTCACCCACCAGGCAAATGCTCTTGGCGATCCTGTCCAGTGTCTCAGGCAGTGCATCAGTTTTCTTCACTTCAATCCAACAGGCACAAGAGACACATCACCTGTACCCTAATCTCAAGTCCTTCCCTAACTCCTGTATTGCTTTGCTGGCGCACTGCTCATTCGGTGGGGCCACACATTACATCCAGTGTGCTCTTGACCAACAAACAAAGGAGAAAACTTGCATTCACTTTAGGACCAGGATTCAGAGGCCTGTTGCTAGGATCTCTGAAGCAACCCTTGTTTCAAAAGGTGTCACCTCAAGAAAAGCCTCCTCGCCATTCTGGTCAGTCTGTGACTCTCAGCTGGCCATGATCCACGATTTCTCCTTTCTGATTCGTGACCCCGTCTTTCGCCCAAGACAGTGGCAAGGGTACACAATTCATTTCAGGGCTTCCGCCTTCACTGAGGTCCTAGTTGCCAGCAATGCTTGTTATGGTTACCTTTACTTTGGCTTCAAGCTGGACTGGCGCTGAAGCTGACTCCCCGGCTGAATCTGATGTCTGGGCCCCTCTGGCAATGGTTGTAAAGCAGCAAATCTCTATTGGTGGACAGAACAAAATGTATTTAGACAAGGCACAGAAACAGTCTATCAACAGAGAGGATAGTGTCAGAATTCTTCCTAGTCTTGGGACGCCCCATATATTAGCAAGGCACCCAAGAACCACTTCCATTGATCTGTGTGAGATAAAAAAAAACAATAGCCTGGACCTATTGGCAAGTATAAAAGGAATTCTTGGGTGAATTGACAAGAGTAATACATCACCCAATCCCAAGCAGCCAAGGAAGTCTGTATTAATTTGCTAAACTCAGAGGAAAAAGAGGAAAACAACACAGACATACTCTAAATCCTTACATTAGTGTATTCCTGCGTACTAATCTGAAAACCCTAAAAAAAGGACATTTTCTACACTTTTGTTCATAAACTTTACATTACTTGTACAGGACTGCAGGCACTTCTAAATGATTCTTCTTAATAAAAGCAACTACATTGTATGCTTAGGACCATGCTCTCATGTTATAGGAATAGCAGAAAACTCCAAAACTGCTAATTTAACAGGAGTTTCTTATCTATAAAACAACATTTTCTTCAAAAACATCAGTTCTAATAAGGACTGTCAGTTTATTTACACGGACTAGCTAATAAAAAACTAGCAATGCCCTTGCAAAACTATGTAGCATGGAATAACATACAATAATGGTATTATCACCTAAGACTTGTAGAACAAAAACTACCCACATCTAGTTCCCCTTAAAGGTCAAATAAGGGAACAACAATCTAGACTATTTATCCTGTCATAATTTCATTAAACAGGATAGGCAGTAACATACCATATATTTTTATTCATTTTATTAATGCTAACAATGTTTAAAACAGTATTACTGAATAGCCAATTAAGTGTCTCATTCCAATTTCACGGACAATTTAGACAGGCTAAAAAAAATTGAGAAAAAGAGAGAGTAACAGACATTTTACCTAGCCTTAATTTGTAGAGGAGATAGCCTCCTTCCTCCATTTTGACAGTAGGAAACCTGAAACAGGTTTCACTTCTGACAACACTATCAACCCCTATTTGTAGCAACTAGGCATAAACAAAGTTATAGGTGGTAAATAGTACTTTTGAGAAAGCAAAGAATATAAATACCCAAACCCCAATCCTTTTAGCAAATGTACAAGTGAAACATGAGGGCGAATGAATTAAAACTAAATTCCACTGGCTCAGCCCTAGTAAGCACCAAACTAAAAGCATTAGTGCTGTATATATGGCCGAGCTCACACATACAATTGTATTGTGGTATATTCATATGAGTGCATAAAAACTTGCTTTTGCCAACAAAAAATAAGCTTAACTCCTCCTTCTTTCCCTCCGCTGCCATCTTGTCTTTTAAAAAGTTTCAGATGTCAAAATGTCAAAGCAGACCATGCTCTGGTAGCCCTGCCAGTCTTCTAAATATAGAACTGACTTTTAACCCTTCCCAGCTGCCCTATTCTGCGTGCAGATTTTCCATGCAGCTTTCCCTATTCAAAGTCATCCTGAAAACAGAAAGCTGACCCATTCCCCTGTTTGTACACCATCTCTCTTATAGATGCCTTGCATATTGAAACGCAGATTGTTGTTGTAAAAGGACCCCATTCTATAGTCTCGGAGAAAAGCAGAAACAAATATATTCACATGTTTCCTAGCTTTCTCAATCTGTGGACAACATTGATTGGACTAGTTCCAATTCTGCCTTTGGCACATATTAGAATAGACACAGGTAGTTTGGGGGAAAAGTGAGATCAGTTCTGTAAAGGTGTCCTTCATAAACATTTCCAGACCTACCCCAGTCAAAGTGCCTAGGTCATTTTCCACCACAGTGCACAATTATGAGGTCAGGGTGTTGGAGATGCAAAAAGGATTTTACCAATGGCTTCAATTGGTGCCAATTTAATCCTCTGTGTCCAATCCATTTTATGTCTACATTTGGTAAACTTAGGTCTTTGTGAATTCCTTTCTGTTCTGCGTACCTTTGGCTCCAGAAAATATAGCTGTGTCCCACAGTCCACACTGGATGCACTTAGATGGTCTCTGTAAATGAAATGGCAGTTTGAAAAAGAAAATCTAAAATGGTGGATAAGTGGAGTTTTAAAAAAAGCAAAGAAGTAATTGGTTGTTTGAAAACCTTTTACATAGAAAACTAGGGTGCAATTTTCTAATTTTTAAAAGCCTGTTATTTATTGGTTAGGAAAAAGTGATAGAAAAGAACAATACTTAAGATAAGTTGGTATATTGTTTGTATAAGCTTTATTCGAGACAATTCTCATAAAAGCACATAAAATCAAAACAGTTACACAAAAAGACATAGTTACAGAATAAAAATTCATTAAACATAGAGTACAGCTCATACTACATTTACTTATAAGAACCATATATACCAATAGTATTGCATAAAACATTGTTAAAAGGAATACCTGATTACCTGCTACCCCCCCAAGGACCGTCGTCTAATTGCCCAAGCCCAACCCAGGTATTTAGCTACCCCTATAACTATCGAATCCTGGTTTGTTGTACGTAGGATTCTTAGAGCCACTGCACTGTCTCGTGTCCCCAGGTTTTTACATACCGGCGAGAGCCATTTTCTCCTCGGGTTTGCGTAAGCTTGGCATACGAAGAGGAAATGACCTATGCTCTCCTCGGCATTTTCGCATGCTGGACATAAGTTGTTGGTGGGTCTGTGCCAGCCAGATGTCAGTTTCTTAAGGGGGATAGAACCTGATCTTAACTGAAATACAAGTTTCCTGTCCATAGGTACCGTGATGTTATCCCAGTAGTTTTCTAGGGCAGGGAGGATTTTTGTCTCCAGGAAGCGACCAGACATAGAGTCAGCCCTGGTGTCTTTCAGCATCTTACCACCCACCCAATCCCAGTATTGTTATTTGAGGGCTTCTTTACTAGGGAAGATTTCTCCCTCGGGGTTGTTCCAAAGATTTGAAAACCCTAAATTTACTAACATGGTCTTCAGATGTTTTAACCATTTTATCTTATGGAAGATATCTTCCTTGATTATCCATAGAAAACCCTCTGCATATTGTCTTATTTCTGGAGTCGTCCAAAGGCGTCTCCAGTAGAGGACTGGGCGCAATCGGGCTCTGTCTACAATGGTGCGTCTACCCAGCTCCAAAAACAATGGGATTAGGGGGGTGCTCTGTGGGAGTCCTGTAATCCCTCGCATGAACTTGTTCTCGGAAGACTGAAGAGCCACTAGACTATCCCAAGCCCATAGCTCCGCACCATATAGAGTGGCACCCAAAACCTTCGCATCATACACTGTTATTGCGGGTTTTATAGGTTTTGTTTTAGATTTGCGGTGTTCCCCCCTTAGAGCACCTGAAAGCTGCTGGTGCTTCAAGACCACTTTATCCACATGATGCGTCCAGCCAATGCCCTCTGCGATCTGTACTCCCAAGTACGTAAATTCAGTAACAATGTCTAGCCTGCTGCTATTTAAGGTTACCTTGGGGTAACTCCTGCGTCCTGTGGAAAAGGCCATTAATTTTGTTTTTCCCACATTTACCTCTAGCCCATGCTCCATGCAAAAAGCATCGAAAATGTTTAATGCACGTTGCAGCCCCATGGGGGTCTTAGACAGGATAAGAGTGTCGTCGGGGCGAACATCAGGATCGGAACCCTGGTGTCCGCTAACGATGGGGCATCTACACTAGCCTTCAACATTCTATCGACGATCCCGTTAATAAATAACGAGAAAAGTAGAGGGGCCATGGAACAGCCTTGTCGGACTCCCCTTTCCACAGGGAAATCCGCTGTTGTCTCTCCACTTCCACCCCACTGGACTCTAGCGAAGTTGGATTCGTGCAGTCGCATGATTAATGTTAGCAGATCAGCAGGAATCCCCAGCTTTTGGAGAACCGACCATAGCTTGTACCGGGGGACTAGGTCGAACGCCGCCCGCAGGTCGACAAACGCGACATACAGGCAGCCCCTTCCCAGTACAACGGTCTTCCACCGCAATATAGTGAAGCGGAAGACCTGATCGATGGTACTGGTTGCTCGCCTGAATCCCGCTTGGTATGGGGAGAGGGCGTTATTGTCTTCTACCCAGTCCATAAGCTGGTTTGTTATCATTCTCCCAACTACTTTCTGTATGGTGGCTATTAAACTTATATGCCTATAATTAGCAGGCAGTGAGCGATCACCCTTCTTGTGGATGGGGATAATGGTTGCACCCTTCCAAATGTCTGGGACCACTGCCCCCTTCGCTAGGGCATTTGCTACAAGGAGGGTATATCTCGCCCATCTAGTTACGTCGTGTTTAAAAATATCAGGGGGAATACCATCTGGACCTGGTGCCCTCCCACATTTCGCGGAACCAATGGCAATTTCCGCTTCTCTGAGGGAGAATAGATCATTGGTTGCATAAACCGGTATTATACTGTCAGCTGCCACGGGATGGTTACTTTCCGCATACTGTGGTCCAAAATAATCGACCCAAGCTTCCTCTGCTACATTATTATCTGGTTTCGCAGGACCCGCTCCACTACCCCACTTGATAATTTTCCAGAATAACATTGAGTCTTTGTTATCAGAGGCCTCTTTTAATTCGGCCCAGTGGTCTTCGTCCCATTTCTTTTTGGCACGATAGATGGCTAGTTTGTACAATTTCCTATTCTTTATCACTGCAGCGCGGTCCCTATTCCTTATGGCTTGTCCCAGGTCTAGTCGTGCTGTTCTACAGTGATTGTCAAACCACCTGCCCACATCCTTAGCTTTCTTCCCTTTCCTTTTTTTAATAAAAAAACATGGTCTTAGAAGGGAGAATAACTTATTGTGGATTTCAGTGATGCCACTGTCCCCTGGAACCACTGGAACCGCTGCTTCAATCGCAGAAATTGCACTATCAACCTCGTTATTGATGTGAGTCATGGTGGCCTCATTTGCCAGTACCTTGGGCCATTTTAACCTGCGTTCATCGTTACTCATAACAGGGGTATCGTCGTATGACTCTATGGGGTTTCCTGAACCAGTATTCCACCACCTGTGGGTCACACATAGGGGGTTGTGGTCACTTTCAACCCGGGGCCTAACAGCCATATCAACAACCCCGTTCCACAGCTGAAGACTACACAATATGTAGTCAATTCGGCTCCTGTTGATACCATTGTCAAAAGTGTAGCTGCCCTCCTTGTCCCCAGGTGTCCTCCCATTCAGTGCTCTTAAACCATGTTCCATACAAATTCCATTTAGTAATAAGATCTCTTTTGTCCATCGCTTCACAGGTTTTAAACATAGAGATGGTACACCCCAGAGATTGTCCTCTTCACTCTCCAGGAGGTCATTTGTACAGTCCAAAGGTTCAAAAGTCCTGTTTAGGTCCCCAACAATTATCATTACACTTTCCTGGGAATTGGCCTCTATCGCAGCAGACAACAGCTCAATAGTGGGTAAATTGGTTACATTGTTACCTCTCACATAGACATTATATAAATCTATTGGTTGGCCCTTAGCTACGGAGATTCTTAATGCTTGCAGATCAATATTTCCCAGGTCCAGCATTTTGATGTTGATGTGCAGGTCCTGTCTGATCCAAACAGTTAGGCCTCCCTTGGGCCGCCCTCTTCCCCCTTTTGAAGCTGGTATACAATAATTCAGGTAACCTAGGCAAAAGAGGGGATCACAAGCCCAGGTTTCTTGGAAACAACAAATGTCAAAGCCACTTATAAAATTCACCCAGGATTGGGAATCCAACTTGCTAGCCAACCCGGCGACATTCCAAGATAAAAGTGTACCAATGTCGGCATTTGTCCCATCTCGAGCATTAGTAAATGGGAATACTTGGGCTAACATTGGGCTTTCCATAGGACTGGTCAGCCTTTCTAAGTCATCTTTTGGATCGACAGTCAAGTCAACTGTTGCTGGGTATGTTATCATGGCATTTATATTTGGGGTTCCCAGTCTTAAACCACCTTCTTCAGCCAAACCCCCGTCTCAATATTGTTGACCGATAAATTTGTAACAATAGTATTACCACAAACATCACATGACCCTTTTGGCTCGTTTATATTCCCACCTGTGCTATCTGTACTAGTTTGTCAATATCCCCATCCCGGGTCCTGCCATCCTACATAGGGGTTGTAATATGTATGTAAGGTATGATTATGACCAACGGGAGGAGGTGGTAGAGGATTGACTGGCCATGATACAGTAGGGGGGATTAAGGGTTCATTGAGTAGACTAGTCGTTACACTTGAAGGTCGGGGGTAAAAAAAGGTAAGGTCCACAATACCAATACCACCCTTGTTTGTTCCCCATCCCTGCCTAGTTATCCATCCCACCACCCTTGGGTCTTGAAAATTAACCACAATACAATCCCCCCCAAGGTTTTTGGTGTATATCCCATCCAATCTATTCTCCTTGCCCCTATTATTAGCCCGTCGATATCACCAGGCAGAGGACGGTTTTCCTTTAACCAGTGCATGGTCTTGTTTTTGAGCATCTGGAATGTTTCTCTCTGTCCTGGGGGTAGTGGTGGTACATTGATAAGAACTGCCACATAGGGGAAGGAGTCTGGGGTGAGATTAATTGGGGGTTTTCTGTGGGGTGGCTTTGCCAAGGGCGGTGGGATAGATTTGGGAACTTGGGGGACAAGTTGGGGGGCAGGCTTCTGCGCCTGTTGTTTGTTATTTGTTTGGGACGATACTAAAGTTTTACCTGCCGACGAGCATACGTTAGCCCTATTTCCTCCCCCCGGGATGTTTGGAGCTATCTGTGTGTTATTAATTACATTTACAGGTGTTGGTACTTTACCCGCTTGGTGACACGATGTAGCCTCAGCATTCACAGCGGCCGGTCGATTTTGTGTCTGGGGTATTGTGGGCTGTGTAAGATGTGTTATAGTCAACTGAGATGGTTCAGAACCAGCGGTCGCTCTCTCAGCTCTATCTAAGGTTTTTACAGTAGCTTTGGCTGTAGGTTTGCTTTGTTTGGGAGGTAAAGGAGAGCTATTTGGGGGTTTCTTCCCTTATCCTGGATAACAGGGTTGTTAATGACCTGAGGGTTTATGTCCGCTTCCACCCTATTTGCTTTAATCAGGGATTTTGTAGAATAGAAATTGTCTAATGTTATCTGTTCAAAATGGTTTAGCCTGTCTGCAAGCTTGGCAATTCTATCCTCAATAGGGGTAAGTAGTAGTCTAAACAATTTTTCCAATTCTGGGAGTACATTTGCAAGTGATAGAGCATTTTCGTTACATGATACATTGGAGACAGTACAAGAATTGTCCGCTTTGTCTTGGCTATCCAGGGATACAAGAGTCGTGGGTGTGACACTTTCTGTACTTTGAACTTGTTCGGTAACAACCTTTCCGATGTTCACGAGTTTGTGTAGCTTCCTGAGTTTTTGTGGGGGTTTGACCACCTTTTTACATTTTTTTACAGAAGCTGGTCGTTTCCTTTTGGACCCGATTTTGGGATGGGCCAATGTAACCTGGGGACCAGAGTCAGGGTGCAGTGTTGGTTGGGATTTGCTGCAATCTGTCGCAACACACTTATTTATTTTTTCAGCCTGCGCCTCAAAATGTTCGTTTGTAACTGGGAGGTTCACTGATGATAAGGGGGTTACCAAGGTGGGGTAAGCTAGACTTGGAAACTTGTCCGTGGAATTCTTGAGTATTTCAATTGATAATCTACGCTCTGCGCGCTTCTCTGCCAAGGTTAGCTCTTTGTCTATTGTCAGTGAGCGGTTAAAAAAGAATTTGTCTAAGGGGCCAATTGCCAGTGGACCAGACTCTACAGGAGGAGTTATCAAGTGGCTGTTTACAGAACTTGTAATTGTAGACATTGCCATATTGATCTCAAAACGAAGCTGGAGTGTCAATGTCACTTACTGGGATAGATGACGCTGGTTAGAGGGGTGGCCCAGCCCGGCCTCCTTCGGCCCCTGACGGACACAGACGGTCCCGCCCTTGTCCCGGGCTTCTCCCGGCGCCCTCCCGCGCGCTCCCGCGACGCGGGTGTCTCGGTCCGTTTTATTCCCAATCAGTGTCAGTCATTGGTTAGTGGACAGGGGGGTGTGGCCAGCGGGGAGAGCAGCCCAGGTGTGAGCAATGGGCGCGCAGGGGCTCCTGGATACTGGAGTCCCTGCCTGTGCTCGCAGCCCCGCCGGCTCCTCTGCCTGCCCGCTCCTCAGCCGTGTATTCTCTACAACCAGCAGCCCCAGATGGCCAGGCGCTGCGGGACCCGCGAAGCGGGTCCGGCGAGGTGAAGTGTCAAGCGTCAAACGTCCCTGAAGAAAGCGCTAGGGATCCCACGAAGAGGCACACCCACGGTCAGCAGCACAAGCGACTGCAGGAACGGTTTGCAGGGATTCCGCAGAACGATGGTCTCAGCCCGATTTTCAGCTCCAAGGCGGGGGGCGTGGCCAGCGGGGAGAGCAGCCCAGGTGTGAGCAATGGGCGCGCAGGGGCTCCTGGATACTGGAGTCCCTGCCTGTGCTCGCAGCCCTGCCGGCTCCTCTGCCTGCCCGCTCCTCAGCCGTGTATTCTCTACAACCAGCAGCCCCAGATGGCCAGGCGCTGCGGGACCCGCAAAGCGGGTCCGGCGAGGTGAAGTGTCAAGCGTCAAACGTCCCTGAAGAAAGCGCTAGGGATCCCACGAAGAGGCACACCCATGGTCAGCAGCACAAGCGACTGCAGGAACGGTTTGCAGGGTATATTAACAAGTCAAGAACACTTGCTGTTTTGATTTGCAACAATGTATGATGAACTTTTCACCTGTGTGCTCAGTTAGGTGTTCCCTGAAGTGTTTTTTATGGTAACTGGCAGAATGTGGAATGGGGGTAGGGTTGAAAGTTTTGTCAGTTGGAAAGGGTTAAAAAAATCAAGTAATAGAAATGTATGTTTCGTTTTGATTTAATGTGGGAATAAATGTGATTTGTTATTTATTTGTATATGTGTGTATATGTGTGTAGATTGTCAGGAAAGGTTTTCTATTTGCGGTTAGACTTCTTGACCCCCTAGGGCTGCTTAGGGGGTTGCAGAATGATCCCCAAGGTCAAAATCTTGTTTTTTTTAAAATCACAGAATACGCGTATGGTATGAGTAAACCGTGAAAAAGAAGAAAAAACGAAGCCCGCTTCATTGTTATTTAGCCCCGGGGGGGGGGGGGAAATCCAGGAGGCAATGTTTTTATTTATAATGGGGGGCCCAGAGGGGCCCCCCAGCCCTGATGACCTCCACCACCGGGGCTTTAGCTATATGTATACGGCCCCCCACCGCCCCGGGGAACGTCACCCCCCGGGGCTTCTTTTTTATATATATATTTTTTTTAGAACACCTGTCAGGGGGGGCTTAAGCCCCCCCACACGCCCCGGGGACCGCCACCTCCCGGGGGCTCTAATATTTAAAATTGGGGCTTTGAAATGTTGGGAGGGGGGCTGCGCAGCCCCTCTCCTGGAGCCTTGTGGTGGCCCTGGGGACCGCCATCCCCCAGGGCCGGCTCCTGCAGTGTCCCAGGGTGCCTACCCCCGGGACACTGCTGTTTGCTATGGTAGGACGGGAGACTTGCGGCTCCCACCATACCACAGCAAACTGCTTTCCTATTTGAAAGAGAGAGCAGGTTAACCTGCTCTCTCTTTCAAATAGGAAAGCATATTGCTTTTTCTCAGGGAGAGCAGCATGCAAGCTGCTCTCTCTAACGAAAAGCAATGCCGGCTCCCGAAGGACGCTGGGAGCTGGCTGGGACCCTGGGGGCATTGGGGCTCCCCCCATGGTCCCCAAAATTGTATTTTAGCCCCGGGGGATGGGGTCGAGGGGAATATAAAAATGTGTGGTAGAGGCTATTTTTTATGGTAGATTTACCGTACCCGTACCGTGCACGTACGGACGACGTGTGAAGTGTGTAAGTCGTCCCGTAAGCGTACCTAAGCAAGAAAAATCAAATAAAAAATATATTTTATAGATATCTATCAAGTTTATGTGTTTAGATGTTGGTTGGTTCTAATAAGAGCTTTTCTCTTTATTGGTACTTATAAGCATGTACCTATGCAGAGTCTAAACTTGTTGAGGAGGAGTGTTTTACAGTATGCCTCACTTTTGACCTCTGTGGACAGTTGATTTTTGCATTATCAGTTGGGAGTAGGGTACAAAGTTATGTCAGTTGCAAAGGGTTCAAATGTTCAACCAATAGATATGTGTGTTTGGTTTTGAATTAATGTGTGAAGGAATTTAATTTGGTATTAATGTGTATATATGTGTAAATTGAGAGGGAAAATGTGCAATTTTTTGGTTCTGCTGCAAACACTGAAGTAGAGAGATTCTGTATAAGAATATCTGCTGTGTGAGTGGCATTCTCCTTAATCTACAAATCAATTTGAAAGGTGAGTTTATAACTTATAAGGGAATGTATGTGGTACATGTTGTTTTTAGTAAGAGTAATGTGTTTATTCTTCTAAAGAGTGTAGATTCATATTTTGAGTTTGTCTGCATTTGGATAACTATTATGATAAAATCATTTGGTAAGTTAATGTATTTAGTGAGTCGCCTTCATGCAATAAAGTGCAGTACTAAAAAATGTAGAATGTGTGCAGTCACTTTTGCAGTTGTTGAGTAGTTAATAGTGTTGCTTGCTTAGAATTAGGTTTGTGTTCTAAATGTACAATTTTCCAGTCAGTATACATATACTGCTGCATACACGTTTGGGCAGATTTACAAGCCCCTTGTGCCTTTTTGTTGTTGTATTGTGTCACTTTTTTTGATGTAATGTTGGCAAAAATAATGTAGCAAATGTGTATTTGCAAAATGAGTGAGGGTTGTCCACTAAAATGTAGTAGTTATATACATGGAATGTGTGCAGTCAATTCGCCGTTTTAGAGTAGTAAATGTGTTTTGGTAAAATTTATGGTCTCATATTTTTTTGTCTAATATCACACTGTGCGTCTGTTTACATTAAGGAATTATATTCGCCCCTTTTTCCATATTCTTCCCCCTCTCTCCTCATACTCCCAACGTCTCGTCTCATACATACCCCTCTCTCCTTATACTTTCCCTCTCTCCTCACACTCCCTCTCTCTCTCCTCATACTCTTTCTTCTCTCCTCATACACTCACCTATCTCCTCATACCTCCTTTACTCCTCATACTCTTCCATCTCCTCATACTTCTTCCTGTCTCCTCATAGTACCCTTTGTCTCCTAATACACCCTCTCTTTTCTTATACTCCACATTCTCCCCCCTCTCTTCTCATACTCTCCCTTCTCTCCTCATACACACTCCTCTTTCCTTATACTCCTCTTTTCTCCTCATACTTGTGCCTATTTTTCCATACCCCCCGTACTCTTCATATTCCCCCCTGTCTTCATATTCACCCCTCTCCTCATACTTCTTACTGTCTCCTCATTCTATCCCCTCTCCTTATACACTCCCTTATATTCCTCTTTTGTCCACATTCTTCTCTCTCTCTCTTCATATTCCCTCCTGTCTCCTCATAATTACTCCTCTCTCCTTATACTCCCCCTTTCTTGTTATACTCGCTCCTCTTTGCACATACTCCCTCTTCTCTTCTCATACTCCTCTTTCTCTTCTTATACTCCCCCTCTCGCCTCACACTCCCCCTCTATTTCCTTATACTCCCCACTCTCTCCTGATATTTTCCCTCTTATCTCATGCTCACCTTTCTCTCCTTATACACCCCCTGTCCTTATACTCCCCCTGTCTTCATATTCTCACCTCTCTTCTCTTACTCCTCCCTCTCTCCTCATACTACCCCCTTGTCCTTATATCCCCCTCTATCCTCATACTCCCCCTATCTGTGTTCATATTCCCCTATCTCTCCTCATATTCCTCCTCTCTCCTCATTTTCCCCCCTCTCTCTTCATACTTACCCTTTCTCTTCATATTCCCTGCTCTCTCCTCTTACTCCTCCCTCTCACCCTGCATACACTCTGCACCATTCTCCTCATACTCCTCGTCTCTTCATACTCCCCCCTCTCCTTATATTTCCTCCTCTCGTCATAATCCCCCCTCTCTCCTCATACCCCTTTTACTCTTCATAATGCCCATCTGTTTGTACTCCTCCCTTTCTCCTCATACTGTACCCTCTGTCCTTATACACCCATTTTCTCCTTATGCTCCCCTTTTCCCCTCATTCTCCCTCCTCTCTTCTGACACTCTCCTCTCTCTCCTTATGCACACCCCTCTTTCCTTATACTCCTTTTTTGTCCTCATACTTGCGCCTTTATTGACATATTCCCCCTTCTATCTTCATACTCCATCTCTCTCTTGTCATACTGCCCCCCTCTCTCCTCACACTCTCTCCCTCTTCTTATACTCTCCCTTCTCTCCTCATACTCCCACCTCTCTCCTCATACTCCCCCTTCTCTCTTCATACTCTCCACTCACTTCATACTCCCCTTCTCCCCTCATACTGCAGTGTCTCTTTATACTGCCCCCTCTCTTTATATTTCCCTTGTCTCATACTCCCCCTCTCTCCTTATACCCCCTTCTCTCCTCATACTCCCACCTTTCTCCTCATAATCCCCACTCTCTTCTTATACTCTCCCCTCTCCCTATACTCACCCTCTCCCCTTATACTCCCTGTTTCCTCATACTCTCCCCCTCCTCATATTTCCCCCTCTTTACATATTCCTCCCTCTCTCCTCATACCCCTTCCTCCTCATACTCCCCCATCTCCTCATACTCCTCCCACTCTTCACATAGTAGTCCCTCTGTCCTCATACACCCCCTCTCTCGTTATACTCCTCTTTTCTCCACATTCTCCCCCCTCTCTTCTCATACTCTCCCCTCTCTGCTTATACACACCCCTATTTCCTAATACTCCTCTTTTCTCCTCATACTCGCTCCTCTTTACACATACTACCCCATCAGTCTTCATACTCCTCCTCTCTCTCCTCATACTACCCCCACTCTTCTCACACTTCCCTTTTCTGTCCTTATACTCCTTCCTCTCTATTGATACTCCCTTATCTCTAATCATTCTCCCTGCTCTTTTCATACTTCCCCCTCTCTCATCTTACTCTTCCCTCTTCCCTCTCTCCTCATACTCCCCCTTCTCCTCATATTCCCCTCTCTCCTCATACACCCCCTCTTTCCTTATATTTCTCTTTTTGCCTCATTCTCCTCCCTCTCCCCTCATACTGTCTGCTTCCTCCTCATACACACTCCTCTTTGCTTCTACTTCCCCTTTGTCCTCATACTCGCCCCTCTGTCCACATACTCTTCTGTCTCTCCTCACACTCTCCTTCTCTCTCCTTATACTCCCCTTTTGTCCTGATATTCCCCCTGTCTCCTTATTCTCCTCTCTTTCTCTGCATACTCACCCCTGTCCTCATACTCCCTGGACTGTCTATCCAAACGGAGCTACAGGACGCTCTTGGACACTGGGACCAGCCCTGCTCTGACTTGTGACGGGCTCTGCCGCCGCTCCTCGCCGCACCCGCTTCGCGGCATCAAACTCTGGGAGCCGCCTACGAAGAAGCCTGTGATCCCGGTGGGGAAGCCCAGCTGCTACAGGGGTGTTGCGCTGCAGGGACTCGCTCTACCAGGAGTCCCTGCGTGACCCGCATCACCTGCTCGGCGCCCCCTGTTAGCCCCGCCCCCAGCCGGCAAGCATTTCAAAAGTGCCCTTCCCAGGTGGTTTGTTGGGACTGTCGAACCAAACGGAGCTACAGGACGCTCTTGGACACTGGGACCAGCCCTGCTCTGACTTGTGACGGGCTCTGCCGCCGCTCCTCGCAGCACCCGCTTTGCGGGTGCCGCTTCGCAGCATCTAACTCTGGGAGCCGCCTACGGAGAAGCCTGTGATCCCGGTGGGGAAGCCCAGCTGCTACAGGGGTGTTGCGCTGCAGGGACTCGCTCTACCAGGAGTCCCTGCGTGACCCGCATCACCTGCTCGGCGCCCCCTGTTAGCCCCGCCCCCAGCCGCCATATATCGTATATATCTGGTTCACTCTCCCGCAGCGAGGTCGAGCGCCGGGAGAAGCCCGGGACAAGGGCAGGACCATCTGTGGCCATCAGGGGCCAGAAGAGGCCAGGCCGGGCCACCCCTCTTGGCTGTAGGATAAAAGGTTCAAAATGGCAACAGGTACGCGGTCTAACAAATCCTGCAAAGGTGGAGGGGACCAAGTGACTGGCACCATGGACCAATTCATCATTCGGGCTTTCTCCATCGTGGAAAAGGAGATCGCCTTGACTGAGCGCAGACTTTCGAGGGAATCATCCCGCTTTGCAGATAAGCGCTCATCCATGGGAAGCTTGGCCCTGGTTCCTTCCCCAGCTCACGCCCCGGTTCCTTCCCCAAGTCACGCCCCAAGTCCTCCACTGACTGAGGCCCCAGCTCCTGATATAGATGAACGTGTAATCAGGATTAGGGCGAGTCTTGATAGGCTGTCCACGATCTCACACAGTAGGGCCATATCTCCCATTCCTGACCCTCTGGCATCCGGTGTTGTGCATACTGTCCCTTCCCCCATTGTTTCTGTAGATGCCTCACCCACGCCAGAGAAAATCGCGTTGGATGGCACAAGGCTTGTTCCTTCGGCCACAGGTGAGGCTCATTTTTGGAACTCGCTGCTTGCCATCCCGCGCAAAAGGAAGCGGCCAATTAGCCCGCGTAAGGGAATGATATCAAAACCATATAATAAGGTTAGAAGAAAAAATGCATCTAAGGGGGGCCTTATTAAGAATGGTATTTGTCAGGGGAAAGATCACCTAAAGAGTGTTGCAAATAAGGGGCTGATTAGTACCCAACAGCCCTCTGTGTTTGGAATTATCCACAAGCCAGCCCAGGAAGCTGCTCCGGGTGATTCCTCCTTACTTCTTAACATCGAGTGCTTATTGAAGTCAATGGTTTTGCCAATAACCGACAAACTTGAGGGGCTATCAAAATGGGTTGATTCACTAGAACAAACCATGTTGGATAATTTCTTCTCGGTCAAATCACTGATAAAACTGCACTCAAAACTTCGAGATGAGGATAAGTCTAGGAAAGAATTTAGTGCTCCTCCCCAGGGGTCCATCCCTTCCACTTTATCCTCAGCTACTAACTCGGGTCACCAAGGGCAACTCCCTGGGCCACCTTCCGCTATCTCGGCAGGTGTGCGGGAACGTGTTGTTACAGCTGCAACAATTCATTCACAGCCTAATGCCAAGAGCTCCCTTACTAGATCCTCTCAGCAGGCCCCAAAAGTTAAAAACTCCCCTAAACCCAGCACTCCAGGAACCCCCAGCAGTATCCCCACTGATAATAGCGCCCTTGTAGCCAGTCCTAGAGTAGCTAGCACATCATCTTCCACTAAGCAGGCACCTGCTCCACCACCTCTAGCACAAGCACGAGCAAGAAAAGACACGCAGGCCCCTCACGCCAGCCTCCCGCCTGGGGGCCAGCCATTTGTTGTGATCCTAACTGGGGTTCCTGCCCTTAAGCCAGGGACACATGAGTCATTCTCTGACCTTAAAAACAAAACCACCTTCTGGCTCAGGGAAAATAGGCCTCTACCAGGCTACATAGATGGGAGGATTATTCATGTCAGACGAGTAGGGTGGGTTGGCAACAGACAAAAAAATCTTAAAGGAGATTGTGTATTGGTTAACTTTAATGACCCAAGAGCAGCAGGCATTATTTATAGCCAAGCTACTAATAGCGACCCGCATGGCATTCAAACTAGGGACTTGGGATACTTCTATCGCCCTTTGCCATCTCCCTGGCCAAACCAGTCGTTCTTTGGTGAGGGCAGAGGTGCTTGGTACCCTCGCCATGAAACTCTTGATGCAAGTGCCATGGTTCGGAATTTCTCCCAAGTGCAAGGCTCCCATGGTTGGGGTTGTTGACTTAGTGGGCAGGATTCACTGATAGCAACCCCTCTATCCAGCAGTAGGCCCACATTGGATGGGTGTTCTGGGGAACTGTGTGATCTTCCCCTCCTAGTCTTCCAATCCTGTTTACCCCTAATACTGTTCCCTTGCTAAATTCTTCCAATTCAGATGGGCTGAGTTGTGTGCAGACCCCCGAGAGAGACTTGGGGCCATCCAACGATATTCCGGGTCTTGTACCTGGTGCCCGTCGTCCTGGATTGCCTGCATCGAACATCTTGGTTGCTCAGGATACTCTCCATCCTACTCTGAAAGTAGTCAGTTGAAATGTTGCGGGGCTTAGTCGCAACCTAGATTTGCCTGACTGGAATTCTTTCATTGAGCCATACGGAATTTGTACCTTCCAAGAAACTTGGTGCCTGGAACCACGCCACAGAGTAGGCTTCACCTCTTTTTTTGTTCCCGCTTGCCCTCCTGTAGCAGGTAAAGGCCGGCCCTCGGGTGGGCTGCTCGTGTGGGTTGATGTCTCCCTTGGTCTTCGTGTGAAGCAGCATGTCCTTAAAACCCCGTACTTGCAGAGGCTTTCCGTGAGGAGCCCTGTGAGAGGCTCCTCACTGGAAATTTTTAACATCTACACTAGAGGGGCCACTGGGAGCTCAACTTCTCCGACCTTGTCGGAATTAGAGGCAGAATTGAGAGAGTGTCCAGTTAACTCACTCATCCTTTTGATGGGTGATTTCAACTGCACCTTTGAGCCACTAGCGGCCGATGATATTCTGGACCTAAACGAAGAGGACTCAAGGAGAGGTATACCCTCTCTCAACTTGCCTCCGGTGAAAAGATGGTCGCAGAGGGTTGTGCAATTGAACGCACTAACGCTGGAATTTGGGTTAAGGGCGACGAACGGAAGAACCACATCAGATATAAACGGGGCCCACACCTACAATAGGGCGGGACATACCTCTAGATTTGACTATATATTTCTTAATTTTAGCCTTTGGGCCCACCTAGTTGACATGATGGTTGTTGCATCTACCGACAGCGACCACAACCCCTTCTCCCTATCCCTGACCCCCTTGTGGTGGTCTAATGGACTGTCTATAGCTGCACCCACAACGCTCACCCTAAGGGAAACTGGGGAAGTGGTACCAGCAAACTGCCTTAGACGCTTAAAATGGGATAAGGTGGTTATCGACCCCGAAAAGGTTAGCAGCATTGGGGGGATTTTGGCCAATGCTATGTTGAAGCTAGAGCATGGGAAACTGTGTCCAGGGGATATTTCATCCCTATTTTGTGAGACCTCAAGGTCCATAGGGGACATGTTCACTGTTACGAGCAGCCAGAGAAGGGCGCATGGGCAAGTTTGTGCAAAAAAGAAATTGGGCTGGTATTCTCCTGCATGTCGGACAGCGAAGAGAGCAGTCATTATGGCAGTCAAACGCGGGGACGGGGCCGAGGTCTCATCCAAGCGCAAACTCTATAAGGCTGCCCTAATTTCTGCAAGAAAGGATTGGGAGGACACCTTTTGGCATGAGTTAAAAGTAGTCAGTGGGGATAGGAATTCCAGAGGTTTCTGGAATCTCATTAGGGAGAAACACAGACACATTGACACTCTCTTTACCTGTAACATTCCTGAGGCAGCCTGGAACAATCACTTTTCCAGTTTGTATAATGTAGCAGTAGAGGAGGAGGGGGTTCTCGCCCTCTCGCCAATCCCCCTTGGCCCTTTGCTTGGTGTGGGCACTATCTTCACCCCGAAAGAAGTTGAGAATGCAGTGAATAGCCTTGTCCCACGAAAAGCTGCTGGACCTGACGGCTTGCCGGGGGACCTGCTCCGCATGAATCCCATGGAGTGGGGAACTTTGATTGCCTCCCTGGTCAACGCATCCGCTGAGGGCGCCGCCCTACCGGATTCCTGGATGGGCGCCGAGGTTGTTCCGATCTATAAAAAAGGTAGCCGGGATGACCCAGCCAACTACCGGCCTATTAGTCTAATTGACTCTTCTCAAAAAGTGGCTGGCAAAGTTGTACTGGGCCGGGTTTTAGACTGGGTTGAAGATAACAATATTTTATCTGATTTCCAAGCCAGGTTTAGGGCAGGAACCGGAACAATCGAGCAGTCATTGCGACTACTCATGATATATTGGAAAGTTGTACTGTTGGGGAAAGGCAGTTTGTATCTAGCATTCATTGATCTTCGAACTGCTTTTGATCTTGTGCCCCGGAACCAATTGTGGAGGGTTCTACTAGAATTGGGAATGCCCGAATATCTGTTGTCCCTGATTATGAGGCTCCACGAATCCAACTATGCGCAAGTGCGCTGGGGGACCCAGGGGCAAAAGACAGGTCGCATCGAGGTTAACAGAGGAGTCCGTCAAGGGTGCATACTCGCCCCCACCCTTTTCTCACTCTATGTAAACGGGGTAGTCGATCACCTCTTGTCATCTCCAGCTGATGCTCCCCGTTTGGCAGGACGGCTAGTACCTACACTCTTATTTGCGGACGATACCCTGTTACTCTCGAAATCCCCTGCTGGTCTCCAGCGCTTGTTAACTAGCTTTGAGCAATTCTGTGCATCTAGGGGTCTCAAGATCAACACAGACAAAACTAAATACCTTATCTTGAACCCCCCAAAAAAACTTGGTCCACCTCCCTTGCTGGGCACTGTCCACTTAGAGAGAACGAGGGAGTGTGACTACTTGGGTATTCGACTTGTGGACACAATGAGGTGGGACAGTCATCTGAATAAAATGCTCCTGAGCCACAAAAGTGTAACGGGGGCTTTGTTGAAGGAGCAGAGAGCCTCGTCAATGAAGCCAATAGCGACGGTGCTTGATATCGACAATGCCAGAGGCGTCAGCGCAGCGCTTTATGGCGCGGAGCTCTGGGGTGCATTGAACATGAGTCAGTTGACCATTTCTGAAAACACTTTCCTCAGAAACCTCATGTGTCTCCAAGCTTCCATTCCTATCATTCCCCTCCAACTGGATATGGGTTGTCGTTCCATAGAAGATCAAGCGAGGCTCCGCCCCCTCCTCCTATGGGCTCGCATTTGGAGGGTGAAGGAACTTAGCAGCTATGCGGAGGGCTTGCGAGAAATCCTGGATTCCCCCAGATGGGCGAAAGTGAAATGGCTCAGAGGCATTAAAGCTCTACTGTTGAACTTAGGGCTGGGAGAGGCTTGGCACCAGCGGACTGCCCCTCCCAAAATAGCACTTAAAAAATTATACTGGTCTTGGATTATGGCCAAAAGGAATTCCAACACCAACTTGTGTAGATCATCCAGGACTTTTCTGATGACTAAAGATGTCCCACTGCGTGAGATCTACCTGGACATTATTACAACCACTTGGGATAGAGCTCTCTTTTTTAAATTTAGAACTGGCATGCTTCCGGTAAGGGAGTTCACTTCCCGGTGGAAACCACCACATCAAACTGTTTCCTTTTGTCCCTTTTGTCCTACCAGGCCTGAATCCATTCCTCACCTGCTCTTCGAATGCCCTGCCTACAAGACACCTCGTGGACGTTTGATTAAACCCGTGTGCCTGGTCTTGGGCACTAGGCAGTGTTGTGTTGCCTTAAGAATTCTACAGACGGACACTCGCCCGATATATGTTTGTGCCATAGCCAAGTTTTTAGGCTGGGCTTGGCGCATAAGGTCAAAGTGGCTTTGCCAAATTGTTTAATCGAGGACTGAATATACAGACCGTCTTAGTTAATTTATTACCCCACTGAACCGCAGTTAGGATTGTTATTTACGTATACTGTGGGTTTCTTAATTTTTTATATGCGCAGGATGGTTTTTTTTAACAATGTTTTTATGCTGTATGCTTTTTAAGATATTTGTATATCGAAATAAAGCCTCTTTGACTTGACTTGACTTGACATACTCCCCCCTCTTTCCTGTTACTCTACCCTCTCTCCTCATTTGTCCCCCTTTCCTCATACTCCGTCCTTTCATCATACTCCCCCATCTTCTAATACTCCACCCTCTTTCCTCATACACATCCCTCTCGCCTTATACACACCTGTGTGTCCTTATACTCCTCTCTATTTCCTCATTCTCACTCCTCTCTCTTCATATTCTTCCCCTTTCCTCATAGTCCTCATCTGTCCTCATACACCGAAGCACCTATAAATTCAGTCAGGGACTCTCCTTACAGAAGTGTAATCTTTTAGTCAGTACTCAAGTATTGATGCTTTGAAGTAGGCCTTAGCAGATGAACTGCTTGAATCCCTTATCCAGTATATATGCATTTTTGTATCCATGTGCACTCTTATGTTTCACATCTTTAAATTCTCCATTCCGTATCCTTATACTTCCATCAAACACTCTGTGACTGTTCTTACACTATTATAGTGACCCATTTAGCAGTATGTGATCATTTTTTTAGTGCACTAAAACTCAAGCACTTATAAATTTAGTCAGGTACTCTCCTTACACAAATGTAATCATTTAGTCAGTACTCACGTACTGATGCAGTACAGTAGGCCTTAGGCCATGGGCTGTTTCAAACCTCTATCCAGTATATATGTATTCTTCTAGTAACCTGTACACTTGCGCTTTATATCTTCAATTCTCCACTCTGTATGCTTATACTTCCACCAAAAACTTTGTGACTGTTCTTGTAGGACTGTAGTGACCAATTTAGCAGTCTGTGGTAATCCATTCACTGCACTAACACTGAAGCACTTATAAATTCAGTCAGACAATCTCCTTACAGAACTGTAATTATTTAGTCAGTACCGAAGTACTGATGCATCATTGAAGTAGGCCTTAGGCCATGGACTGCTTCAAACCTCTATACACTATGCATGCAGTCTTCTATGGACCTGCAAACTTGTCTTTTATACCTTCAGTTCCGCTGTATAGTATGTGTTTCCCCTTGTACTGTTCTAGTGATGCATTTAGTAGCATATACTAATCCATTCACTGCTGAAAAGTTGAACTACTGATGAATTCATTAAGGTATTCTTCTTCCAGATGTAGTTCTTGAAAGATTTATGCAATGTATACGCACTTCTGTTATCAGTTACACGTTGTTTTTTATACTTAGGGATTTTACATTGTATTTATTTAGTGATAGAATAGTATATTTCATATATTTATTTTTATAATGTTATATATATATTTTTATAACAGATTCTATTTATCAACACTGAAATAAATTAATCATGCCTTCAAAAAGTGAAAAGAGGAAACAACATAATAAATCTTATTATTTAAAGAGAAGTCATCCACAAGATTTACCTGAACAACAATGTGTGAACAAAAAGAAAAAAAGTCCTGGTAAGAGAATGAAGATTTTTTTGAAGAACTTATCAAACACTAGGAGTAGTGTGGACAATGTCAAAAATACAAATAGTGTATCTGCAACTAAAAAGAAAAACAAGAGAAAAGAGAACAACCATGGGAAATCATCTTGTAAAAAAGCATTGTATAGTAAAAGAAGGAAGAATCAATTTCAGGAAATTAGAAAAAGAATGTTTTATAATAGAGTTGTGACGAATTTGATCAAGGAAGTGAAGAAATGTAAAAAAAACCTGCATTTTATAAGAAGAAGAAACGTATAGAAAATATAGTTGAGAAAGCTTTGGAATTGAAAAAAAAATTGTTTATTTTAGTAATCAATAGAATTCGATCACTAGAAAAGCCAATCCATTCAATGAAGGCCAAAAGTAAGTGAAGAAGAGTAATTAACAGAAGTAATTTTTCTGAGTTTTTTTGGGTGAATGGAAACATAGTTCAAGTTTTGAGCCTTTTTTTAATGAAGAGAGTTATCTTCAGAGTAATGATTTGTAGCATGCAGTTGACACTAGTGGTCGTGCTTAGGAGGTTAGAAATGGTTGTCCTATTGAGAAAGAGAACATTGTTCCTAGAAATGCAGAAGAGGTGTTAGCTGATGAAGTTTTAGGGAGACGTCCTAAAGCTCCAGGGTACACTTGGAATTGCAGTAGTATTTGCAGTGTACGGCAGGAATCTATTGATTTTTTAAGCAATTTCTTATGTAACTATACTAAGAAAAGTGTTAAACAAAAGATTAAGATGTTGCAAGAACTAGACCCTTGCAGAGTGAGAGAAAATACTGGTTTGCAAGGTCATTCTCTGGCTTGTCTTTCTAAAAAAGTATGTTGAAGCATTTTTCACCATTTCAGGATGTTAGCAGTACATCATACTCAAATGAGGAAATTAGTCAGAAGATTGTATTATGCAAAAAGTCCAGCACTAATGTTAAAAAAGTTAAACAGTACTCTTTTGCGTGGATCTGTATCAGATGTAATGAATGTTTGTGAAGAAATTCAGGTAAATTACTTTGATCCTGAGGAAGACAGTGCAGACATTGATACATTAATAGAAGGAAATGTGGAAGAGAATGTAAAACATTGTAGTACAGAAAATTTTGAGGTAGAAATGAGGAAGTTTAAGGTGATTTCAGGTGAAAGGCCAAATTATTCTTGTATTTGTTGTCAACGTACTCATTATAAAAAGCAGACCAGGACTGTTGATCTGTATTTAAAAAGTGAAAAGGAAAATAATAATGAGTGGATGGAATTTGCTACTTATTTGTTGGTAGAGAATTGTTTTGATTTGGGTTATGATCAGCTTATTTGTAAATATTGTTATAATCAATTAGACGAGAACAAAATGCCTGCTAGAGCTGTGCATAATAATCTTGAGTTGGTAAATATTCCTTCTGAACTGATGGATTTAAATACCTATGAGTCTATTCTTATTCAATGTGTGCTATTGTTCGTATGGAGCCTAAGACAGGAAAATTGCCTCCTTCAGATTTACAGAGAGGATTAAAGGGAAGAGTTGTATATTTGCCTCTAGATTTAAAGAAAAATATTGAAACAATTGGTGTAGAAAATGTAGACGATGAACCTTTAGTTATTCTTGTTAATGGCATTCCTACGAAGAGTAAGAAAATCTGGCAAGAATTAGTGGATGTTAGGAAACTGAAAAAGGCAACGTTGTATCTGGTAAAAAATAATCAATATTATAAAAATGTGTATGTGAGAGAAGAAGAAATAACTGTAGAAGAAGATAGTGACTCGCCATCTGGACAAATTGAAAAAGTTGATGTGTCCAGAACTGAAGAAATCTATGAACATTACAGTGTTCACCCACTTCATTCTAAAGAAGTGATGGGGAATACTATAGAGTTATTTCAAATGAAAGAAGCACAAGGGAAGTCCCATTAGTGTATGGGAAAAAAGCTTGGAAGCTCGTTGTTACCCTCAGTTGTTTCCCACAGGAAAAGGAAGACGATATGATTGCCGACCTGTGCAGATTCCTGCATCTGAATACCGGACATCAAGATTGTATGCAAAAGATCCAAGATTTCGACAATGTATTCCATATTTGTTTCCTCTTTTGTTTGAGAGTGATTTGTCTGGACTTTCTAATGCAGTAAACCATATATTGAAAACAGGTGTACATCTGCAAAATGTTTCGGCAAAGCAATTTATAAATTATAAAGTACTGCAGAAAGATAATGTTTTGGAATCTCAGCTAATTAATCTCATGGCATGTCAGCGTGGTACTAATGAGTACTCGTACAGTCGTCATGGAGAACGTAAATGTATGCTAAGGAACTTAGGAACTCCTACATGGTTCCTTACTCTAAGCTGTGCTGAATATGCTTGGGATGATTTACTTCAATTTCTTCGAGAGGCAAATCCAAATATACTAAATATTGAATACAAGACACCTGGAGAATTGTGCTCTTTGGATCCAGTTAATGTATGCCGGTATTTCAATCATAGATTTGAAGCTATGATGTCTTTTATCACCAATAAAAAAAATCCTCCTCTTGGAGAGGTTCTGGATTTCTTTTGGAGAAAGGAGTATCAAATGAGAGGTGATCCTCACGTACATATGCTAATATGGATCAAAGATGTTCCCAAATTTGGAACGGACTCAGGTGATACTGTGTTGTCTTTTATTGAAGAATAGGCTACATTTGATATACCCAAAAGTACAGAAGATAAGGACTTAAGACAACAAGTCTTACGATTCCAAAGCCATCGTTGAGGGAAATACTTTCGTCGAAAGTACAAATTAACCATGAGCGCAAAACCCGTTCCACTCGCGGATTTCGCGGATTTTCGGTAAATCCGCGATCCGCGAACTCCCGCAAATTTATTGAAAATCCGCGAAATCCGTGAGCGGCGGATTTGGGGGGCAAAAGTTCAAACCTCTTGAACTTGTAACTATTTTAGGATGGCGCCGGCAAGCTGCCAGCGCCATCCTAAAATAGTTACTAAGTTAGCTTCAACAGGAAGCACTAATAGATCAAATAAAGCAAGTGCTTGAGCACCTGCTTTATTTTATCTATTAGTGCTTCCTGAATGATGAAGCTAATTTATGTGTGTTTTGTCGAGGCTGGGTAGGTGTGCGTTCTCCCCATATCTATCGTCGAAAATTAGCTATGATGCTTGATGGAGGCCTTTGCATATTTGACTTTCACGAGCTCAATCCCTGTGCAGTTCCTGTGACCACGAGCTTCTCTGATCCGTGCCTGTCCTTTTATGCACACAAGAGGCATGTGAACTCGCATATAAGGCTCGCCCGTTTGGCCCTGCCCCTTCACACTAGCGATGTGCACCGTCTTCGCGCCCTTTACCCACTTGATGGACAGCTCACTCGAGTGACCCCGGCGCTCTTTGGTGTGATGGCAAAGTTAATCAGCCCCCCCAAAAATGTGTGTTTTGTCGAGGCTGGGCAGGTGTGCGTTCTCCCCATATCTATCGTCGAAAAATAGCTATGATGCTTGATGGAGGCCTTTGTGTTATTGACTTTCACGAGCTCAATCCCTGTGCAGTTCCTGTGACCACGAGCTTCTCTGATCCGTGCCTGTCCTATTATGCACACAAGAGGCATGTGAACTCGCATATAAGCCTCGCCCGTTTGGCCCTGCCCCTCACACTAGCGATGTGCACCGTTTTTCCGCCCGGCCTTTACCTAAACAATCCGCAAAATCCGCTAATCCGCAAGTTCACAGATTTTGCAGATCGCAAATTTGCAAATTCGTGAATTGCGAATTTGCAAAATTTGCCCATGCTTAGTACAAATCTAAGGACAAATTCTACACCAAATGTCCTTTTGGATTTTCACATCCTGTAATATCGAAAGGAAGAGTGAACATTTTTATGTCATCTTTGCGACATACTATCACAAGAAAGTCTCCAAAAAATACCTACAACTCAAGACAAAATGAAGAGTCAAAATTCATAAATGACTACAACCCAGCCATTTTTGGTCCATGTGGAATGCTAACATGGATATTCAATACGTTGCGGACAATTCCATTGCTGTTGCTCGATATGTAACATCCTACATAACAAAATCAGAAAAGACTGAATTGAAGGAAATGTGGGAAGAGATTTCCCACGAGAAGAGTCTAAGTAAGAAATTATATAGTTACAGTTTGAAGATGTTATCTCATCGAGAAATTGGAGCGTATGAATGCTCGGATCGCTTATCATCTTAAAGTCTATACTCTAAATCTAGAAGAATCATTTGGGTGAGTCTAGGTCTTGCTGCAACACGAAATCGAGTACTTAAATCTGTACAAGAAACTGAATATTTAGCTGAAAAAGAGCCAGAAAGTACAGATATTGTGAAAACAAATATGTTGGATACAAATCATCCAAATAGAAGTCATCATATTGAGAACATTTGTCTCTATGAAGTGCTGCAAAACTATATTTTTAAATGGAATATTACAAAAAACTTCAATAATGTTATTTATGCCGTGGTTGGTTCTGAAGGATGTTTGGTGAAAGAAAGGAAAGGACATTTGATTTAATCACCATAAACTGAGTTGCGAAACTCCCGACAAAAGGGAATTTTACTATTTAGCTTTTTTGCAACTTTTCAAGCAGTGGCGTTAAGAATTGGAATACTTGGAGATTTTGAGAGCTATGAAGATTCGTTCAACGCAAGTAAATATACTATAGAATGTCCTGTTTTTGCTAATTATGTGAAAATGTTGAACGACGAAACTGAGCAAGAAGCTACAATTGCAGCTGAGATTGCTAGAGACAGTTGTCAAGACAGTCAAACTTCTGCTCCGCTGAGTCAGGATCCACTAGGAGAACCAATGTTCAAAATGAAGCAGCAACTGCTTTGGAAGAGGTGGCAACAGCAATGTATCAAGCTCAAGAAGGTGTAACAAACTTAGGAAACTTGGAAGAACAACTAAATGTTTAGCAGAAACAAATATATGAGCAAGTGAGAGAACAGATTGACCATGGATTACTTCATGAAAAGAAAGAGTGCTCTTGCTCATCATTTCAACCTATCCAAATGTATGTGGGTGGACAAGCTGGAACAGGAAAAAGTTATTTAATTAAAGTAATCACTACTTATCTACATCGCATTTGTCTTGTGTTGTCACTGCTCCAACTGGGTTGGCAGCACACAATATTAAAGGAATTACTTTACATCGTTTATTAATGCTACCAGTAGAGCATGAAAACAAATTGGAATACCACAAGCTATCTGGAGAAGCTTGTTGTGAAGTTTCAAGAGTCTTGAAGAAAATGAAACTTCTCATTATTGATTAGGTAAGCATGGTATCAAACTTAATGCTTGCCTTTGTGCATTTAAGAATGCAGCAAATTCTTAAAACAGAGTGTGACGTATAATTTGGAGGAAAACACGTCATAGTTTTTGGAGATCTACTACAACTTACTCCTGTAAAAGGACAACCAGTGTTTAAAACACTGGCGCATGAAGGTACCAGAAATTCTTTGGGGAGCATTGAAAATGTTAACATTTATTCATATTTTGAGTATAAGGAACTTATTGCAAATATGCGACAGGCAAATGATGCTGATTATGGAACTATTCTTCAAGATATAAGAATTGGAATAGTGACTAAACATGGCAAAGAAGCTTTACAGAGCTTTACGATTAATTTCTAATTTGTTTCCAAATGTAAATATTGTTCCTGAGAAAATATATATGAGAATTGCAGAAAACAAATCTGTAATCTGCTTAATGCCAACACTGTGGGAATGTTCTATATTCAATGAAGAAATTTAAAGTTGGAAAATGAAGAAATTATAAAATTGGAAGCTATTGATAAAATAAAACATGAAGGAATCCCTATTATTTTTACCAAAAAGTTCAAGAGGAAACTGGATTCTTTAGAGAAATCTATAAGTAAAACTGCGGCTTTAGAAAATAATTTATATGCATGTGTAAACTGTAGGGTAATTTTACGACGTAATTTGAATGTGAAAAAAGGTTTAATAAATGGAGCAATGGGTAAAACTGTTGATTTCGTTAATTATGTAAATAGAGATGGTATTGAATTTTTGAAAATCAAATTTGATGAAATTGCAGAAGCACAACAATTTAGTCGTTGTTCAGCTCGGTTTTTGCTTGTAAAAGATTTGTATGTTCGCAGAAAAAAGTTTCCTATTTCTTTGGCGTATGCGTTGACCATTCATAAATCTCAAGGTTTAAGTGTAGATAGTGCTTTAGTGAATATTGGAAGTACCATGTTTAAAGAGGGTATGGCATATGTTGCTTTGTCTCGAGTGAGAACTTTATTTGGATTGTGCTTGATTGATTTTGATGAGACAAAGATTAGTGCAGAATATGCACTCAATTTTGGTCAATATCCAGGATTTGAAAAGGGTGTGGTAGGTAGAAAAAGAAGATTTGAGAATATCTGTAGTGAAGCTGTAGAGAAAGAAAAAAAACAATATGAAGTTGTGATTGCAAGCAAAAAGAAAAAGGACAGTGTTGAAGAGAATGTTGGTTATCAGTTTGAAAATAGTTCTGGTGTCAACTGCTATGCTAATGTAGTTGTTAATGTTGTTTTTTTTCTTGAGAGTTTGCAACAGCAAATTGTTGAAAATCGGGAAGGAAGATTCTGTTCGTTGTTGTATTCTGTTTATGAGAAATGTAGTAGTGATAAAAGTAAAATACAATGTGTTTCTGATATTCAAAATGTTTTGGACATATGTTATGGTTGTACTCAACTTATGCAGAATATTCAGCAAGATTGTCAGGAATTTCTAATGTATATGCTTGTTGTATTGGAAGATGAAGGAATAGATATTGAAAACCTTTTTGGCCTTTCTTATAAATGGCAACATGACTGTGAGAATTGTTTGTTTACATCTAGCACTAACATAGACACTGAAAGATTTCTATATTTGACTTTACCAGACTGTGAATCAGTGTCTTTTAGCAATCTAGTTAGAGGAGCAAGTCAAAACATGGAGTGTAGCCAATGTAAATCAGAAATGTCATCAACATTTATACAAAGATATGGACAGTATGTAATTTTAATGCTGCAACGTTGTAGAGCTGAGGGAAGAAAATTGGAAACTTTAATTAAAAATGTTGTAGCTACTCAACTATCAGTATCAGGAAGAACTTTTGTAGCTGTAGCAATTAGTTTTCATGATGGTCCTTCTACAACATCTGGACATTACACTGTTTATTTAAAATGTCTGAAAGGTTGTAATGAAAGTCAATTGGGTTTTAAACAACGTTTTCCTAAAGAGTTACCAAATTCTTACCTAATATTTTTAATGCCAAAATTTTAGGAACAAAATTTGGCCTTTCAGGATTACTGCTGTTAAGGTAGGTTGGTCTGGTGTTGTAGAGTACTTTGTAAGTGAGGGTGAGGAGCTTGAAGGTGATCCTCTTGTCGACATGAAGCCAGTGTAGGTCTCTCAGGTGGTGGTAGATGTGGCTGCGGCAGGGGACATTGATGATCACTCGGGCGGAAGTGTTTTGGATTTGTTGTAGTCGTTGTAGGTGTTTGTCCGAGTTGAAATTTAGAGAGTTGATCCTTATGCAGTTGACGACGTCTTTTGGTGGTATGTGGCTCCTTGGTGAGGGAGAAGATGAGTTGGGTGTCGTCATCTTAGCAAATAATGTTGAGGTTGTGATGGCGGGCCACTTGTGTGAGGGTGGCCATGAAGATGTTGAATAGCGTCAGGTTGAGGGATGAGCCCAGGGGGATGCCGCAAATGATGTCGGTGGTTTTGGATCAGAAAGGTGGGAGACGGATGCTGAGGATTACTATTGAGGAACTTCTAAACTAAGAATTTGAGATATACTATTTGGCCATGAGGAAAAGCATGTAAAACCATTAAGGACTATTTGTTGTATATTTTGTCAGCATATATTTGTAAGTAACTTTACTTTCAGTGTATGAAAATTAATTATAGGGTTTTGTTATTTTAAGATTGTTTGAGATATCTCATAGTTACGTAAGAAATTGCTCTTAGAAAAAAACATTTAACATATGTTTTATTTCTATTTTTTAGATTGTTTTTTAAGATAATCTTATTGATTGTCTTTTTTTTTGCCCCCTGTTATGTGATGAGTACTATTGAACTCACTGTTTCTAGTGAAATTCAATATATTCTGAGAACAGCAAAAAGGCAAATGAAATGCTTTCCAAATATTTTGTGTTGTAAAAGATATATTGTAACTGTATTTTTTTTGTCTTCCACGGATGCTAATTTTATAATATATAATTTTTGTATTATTTATTATGTTTAAGGTAAGTATAAGTAATTGTTAAAAATGGTCGATGGGATGTGCTTCTACAGAGCTGAAGTAACAAGAGATGGATGGAGTACATATCTGTGCAAAGATGGTTTGTATCTTTTAAAGACATTTGAAAAACTAAACATATATACTGAGTGTACCAGTATTCTTTGCATTTTATTACAACACATCTACTAGTTTGGAACAGGTAAGGTGAATAGACATATTGTACTTTTTTTAGTACTGCATTTTATTATAACAGCCTGCGTCTTTTCCTATAGTGATAAGGAGTTACTGGTTTGAAAATTTAAGAAAATTTAAAAACAGAAAATTCATATAAATAATTATATTTATATAATCTCATAAATTAGTAGACAATGGTATTTGTATAATATTTTTTTTAAGGGCAAAATAGTTGATAAAGCTAATTTTGTGTCATGTATTAGGAAAACTGATACAATGAAGTGTTTATGTTTTTGTACAAGGACCTGCAACATAAGAAATTGATTATGGAAAAACAACAGAACAATATGGAAGATGGTTTGGAAATTAGCAACAGTCTCATAGAAGAGCTAAACGTACATTTCACAGGCAACGAGAATGAAGAACGAGAAATGAGTGCTGCAGTTATCAGCTGTGATTTCCTAGACAAAAGCTTGGATGCTGACTTTGTGGAAGCATTAGATGATATCGAGTTTGATCATATAAATTCCGAAATTGATAACAAGGATATTGACATGAATGACATACCTGATAAAAGTATTTTAGAAGCTCTGTTAAATTGAGATGTTAAAAGAATACATTTATTATTATATAATAATAATGGTTTGAGTACTATGTAGTAAAACATTCACTGTACTAAAAGTGTAGCACTTCTAGATTCACTTATTCATTCTTTAAATTC
Organism: Lissotriton vulgaris; assembly: GCF_964263255.1. Classification (NCBI taxonomy): domain Eukaryota; kingdom Metazoa; phylum Chordata; class Amphibia; order Caudata; family Salamandridae; genus Lissotriton; species Lissotriton vulgaris. The sequence continues at coordinate 1,352,817,669 of NC_141695.1, forward strand.
TTTGCCCAGTCTGTATCCAAATTGAAATTTCAAAGCTTTATTCGACAGCATGTCATCAAAGCAATTATGCATCCTAAGACTACACTATAAATACTACAAGGTTAAATTCCTCATTTTTAAAAACTCATTAAACCATGGTGCTGTCGCTCACAATAATTAAAAACAATTTATACAAAAAGAATTAAAACAATTCGATTAAACATTGGTTAAAAAATTGATCATACATTACTCAGTGTGAAAAAAGTGAATTGGCTAGCCTCTAGGGACTGCAAAGAGCGGGTGCGTATTGTCCAAGCCCACCCTAGGAATTTTGCAACGGCTACCGCCATGGAGGGTGTGCAATCTGATGTGAGTATTCTTAGTGCCTCTACAAAACTGCGTGTCCCCAGATTTGTGCACACAGGTTTTATCCACTTGCGACGGGGGCTTATATAAAGGGGACATGCAAACAGCATGTGGGGTGCATTCTCAATCATATGTTTACAATAATGACATTTGTCATTCTGGTTTACCGACCATTTATAAGTAAAAGCTTTTACTGGAAGGGTCCCAATTCTAAATTGAAAATACTATTTTCTTTCATAGGGCCTTTCTATAATGTCCCAGTAAGGCTCACATAATGGTAGGGGTTTAATATCAAGAAAACGACCAGTTAACTCTGTGTTGGATCCAGTACTAAGGGCAGACGACCAGACCATGTTCCAGTACATTTTTTTCAGGGTTATCTTTGATGGGAAACTTGAGGCATTTGGGTCGTCCCATAGGTGATCTAGTTCCAACTTTGTTAATAAGCCCCTTATTTCTTTGAGCCACGGGATAGAATGAAATCGATCTGCCCTAGTAATGTCCTTCAGGGCAGTGGCATAATGAGCTAATTCGGGAGTTGTCATGATCCGTCTCCAATATAATAAGGGACCTAACCGTGCCAGATCCTCTATTTTTTTCCTGCCAAGATCATATACAAGCGGTACAGTGGGGGTACTTTGGGGGACCCCAACTAGACGACGTAGAAACCTATTCTCCGCTATACTTAATTGATTCAAATTGTAAAATCCCCACAATTCCGAACCGTACAGAGAGGCAGTTATCACCTTCATGTTATATATTTCTAGGGCCGGGGTGATTGGCTTGGTCAGAGAAGCTTTATGTTTAAGGGCTATTACACCCGCCAGCTGATGAAATTTTAGAACAGCCATGTCAATGTGGTTTTTCCAGCTCATATTACTCTGAAGGGATATTCCTAAATACGTAAAAGCCTCAACCTGTTCCAGTGGAATACCATCAAAATTAATTGTGCCTTTGGATGTCTTCCGCTTATTCAGGGACATGAACTTGGTTTTGGAGGTGTTTATCTCAAGTCCACGCATCTGGCTGAACTCTCCAAACGCATTCACTGCCTTCTGGAGCCCACTCTGAGTTCGAGAAACTATCAGCGTGTCGTCCGCAAACATGAGAACTGGCACGCGTGCCCCGGCCAATACAGGAGCATCGGTGGGGGAGCGGCTTAGATGGTCTACTATGCCGTTGATATATAGGGAAAACAGTGTGGGCGCAAGGACACACCCCTGCCGAACACCACATTCAACAGGGAATGAGTCGGTCACCTCACCCTGTGCCCCCCTTCTAATCCTTGCATAGTTGTTCTCATGCAAGCGGACAAGTAACGCTAACAGTTCTGGGGCCATCACTGCTTCAGCTAGAACACTCAAAAGTTTGGGGCGGGGAACTAAATCAAAAGCTGATTTCAGGTCTACGAACACCACATAGAGTGTCCTGTTACTTAAGGTCACATTCCTCCAATAGAGAGCTATGAAAAAAAAGACCTGGTCAACTGAACTAGTACAGGGTCGAAACCCAGCTTGGTAAGGGGACAAAATATCTTTTTCTTCTATCCAAGATTGCAATTTGTTTTGCACTAAATGACCTATTATTTTTTTTGGCCGAGTCAATAAGACTGATAGGTCTATAATTACTAGGTAGTGATTTGTCACCCTTTTTAAAAACCGGGATTATTTCCGCGCCTTTCCATGAAGTGGGGATTGGCGCACCCCTAGCCACAGAATTGGCTAACCACTCAAAATACTGACATCAAGATGAGCGATCACTTAAAAACACATCGGCAGGGATGCCATCCATTCCAGGGGCTCTGGCCCCTGTCACACAGTCTAGCACTAAACTAACATCTTTAGTTGTGAACAGCTGGCACCGATAAAAGACTATAGGGGGTAGTGAACACTCTCCTTCGGCAAGTTTACAGGCGTATTGTGGTCTGAAGAATTCTACCCATTGGTGTTTGGCGACATTGTTTTGCGGGGTCTGTGCTGTACCTCCTCTATCCCACTTAACTATAGCCCAGAATTGCTTTTGATCCTTTGCTGTACAAGGAGTTTTCAGTTTGCGCCACTGATCTTCATCCCACTGTTTTTTGGCTGTTTTCTGGGCTTTCCTATAAATCTCCCTAGCCTTCCTCACGCCTGAGATATTCCTGGATCTGAGTGCAACACTTAGGTTCTGGCGGGCTAATTTACAAGATTGGTTGTACCACCCCACCTCAGGTAGATTTTTACCGACCTTATCTGATTTTGTGGTCTTCCTAAAGAACCCCTGGAGCTTAGTAAAGAAATGGGTATGAGCCTCTATCATAATTTGGGGGAAATTTTTCTTTCTACTATGGATATTTATGTTTCCCACTTCTTCAATCACCAATTTTTTAAGGTCCTCCAGCTTCTCTGGACTCTCAATCAATCTGCCCCATTTAATATGGCGCAGGTTATTCGAGGCAACAATATCTAGGGTGACTTTGTCGCCCCCCATATTGGGTTCTCTAGACCCCTTTTGTGCTTGGAATTCCATACAGAGTGGGTTGTGGTCGCTTTCCAGCCTGTTTTTTACTGTCATATCAATCAATCGATCCCATCCTCTGATGTCCACAAGGAAGTAATCTATTTGACTGGAAGACCTGCCGTTGTCAAATGTTTTTTCCCCCAGGCGATCTGACTGGGTACGCCCATTGGCTGCTCTGAGTCCTCTCGCTAGACATAAAGCCTTAAGTTGGATAGCTACAGCTGACCACCTTCTAATTACAGGCAGATCAAGCTGAGGGACACCCCATTTACTGTCCTCCTCAGCAGTAAGAATTTGATCCTCCTGTCCAAGTGGTTCAAAGGTTGTGTTGACATCACCTCCCACGATATTGGACAGCTGAGTTGGGAGCACCTCAAGTTGGAGGTCAAAGGCAGAGATTACTTCTGATGTATGACCTCCCGCTACCCCCATAGCATAAATGTTAAAGATTGCCACCCCCTGGCCATTAGCCCATGTAATATTAACTGGCAGTATATTGTTTGATGGGGAATTGATTTGCTGAATTTTACAACATAGTGATTGGCGAATCCAAATTATCAGGCCCCCAGATGGGCGCCCTTTTAGTTTTTTTGTTGCAAGTGCGTGAAAGTTAAGGAACCCCAGACGTTGTACTGGGATCAATGACCATGATTCCTGGAAAAGAATGATGTCAAACTGGTCAATAAAACTGCACCATGCTGGAGATATTAGCTTATTACTAATTCCTGCAAGGTTCCAAGAGAGAAAGGTCACCCCTGCCTCGACTGCCGAAAAGCAGAGAGGATCCTGTGATGTTAAGATGCCTTAGGTATCACCCTCCCTCCCAGACCCAGATTCTATATTGATGGCTGGATAGTCTGGTGTCTCTGGTGGTGATACCTCACATCCCGGTCTATCACATATCTCTAATGGATTAGGGCAGATCAGTTGTTCAGGGTCAATGTTCTCTATCAACCTCCCTGGGAAATTGGAGCCTGAATGAATGAATGAATGAATGAATGAATGAATGAATGAATGAATGAATGAATGAATGAATGAATGAATGAATGAATGATGAATAACTTTATTGTGTGGTTACTTAAAACCATTACATTAAAACCAAAGTATAAAATTACAAAAGTTAAAACCGAAAGTGTTTCTGCAGGCAAGTTACCAATGTTCAGAAGGGCACACGCGGTCCGGGACCGGGGCGGGCCACCCGGTGCCTCACAACAAAGTCTCTATTCCTGCGTGGCCTTGGCAGCCATCAGCTCGGACCGAGTCTGTTGTATGAATTTTCCGAATGAGGCCATCTGTTTTACTATGCTCAAGGTGTATAGTTGATGGATTGCTTCCTTGGCTGTGCGTGACCCGGCTTCCCTAAGAATGGGCCTGAGGTAGAGGGTGCGGGGTGCACGTAGGGCAGGGCAGCAGAATAGTAAGTGGGCCAATGACTCACGTTTATAATTACAGAGTCTGCATTCCCGAGCTTCCGTGCCTGCTTTTCCCGGGTGATATAGTTCCTTAAGCGGCAGGGGGTGCAGTCTGTAGGCGAGAATCTTGTGGAGTGCTGGAAGGCCCACGGCCTGCGTGAGATGGTCTCGGGGATTATACGCGGTGTGCGGCAAGTTTAGGGACTCATGAAAGGCTCTTTTCGTGAGGGACTCCAGGTCCCGGGAGCATGTACGCACTTGCTTTTTTGTCACGTGTTTGATGGTCGTGTAGTTGACAAGTTCTGGGTTCCACGACTCAATCGCCAGGTTCAATTGCGTCTTGGCTGTTTCAATGGTAGCTGACCAGGGGTTCCCTGGTTCAATAAAAATGTATTTCAGGACGGCCTTCAGTGTGTTGTCGCGTGCCGCTGTTGTGGGGTAGTAATATTTACTTAGGGCTGCCATCTCTTCCAGCGTTTGTTGGTTAAGGGAGAATTCCAGGCGAATTAGAATGTTTCTTGTGCATCTGGTAGATGGTACAGTCTCTTATATGCCCCGCAGTGAATTTTTTCCATCTCCTTATTCAGTTTGCCTGGATACGCCTGTTGTGCGTAGTTTAGGGCCGGGATTAACTTGGCCTTGAGGACTCTTTGGATGGCAATTGCTGATGGGCTATGTAGGGAGGCTTGTAGTTTACATAGGGCAAAGGTGATGGTCTTCCCTTTACCCTGGATTTTCTTTAAGTGGGAGCCGCACAACCCCGATTCATGGAAGGAGACCCCTAGGTACATGTATTTCTGGATGCTGTCCAAAGTCAGGTGGCCGAGGCTCCATTTTGCTCTTTTTTTTTGGGATAGTGCCCGAAGATGACTATTTTTGACTTGGTCGGGTTTGCTACCAGCCTGTTTTTGTTGTTATATATTGACAGAGCGGTGAGTGCCTTTTGAAGTCCTATTTTTGTATGATCCAGGATTACGAGATCATCCGCATACTGCATGAAATGTATTTTGGTTGCCCCGATCTTTGGTGTTGCTAAGGCGGCCCCCGACAAGGCTATCTCCATGTCTGCTGTGTATAAGTTGAACAGTAAAGGCGCCAACACGCACCCTTGTTTTAAGCCACGGTTCGTGTCTATCTTGTCGGTTGCAGAGTCATTTGAGAGTTTGATTCTTACCCAGGTGTTTTGATACAGGGATTGTATCGCTCTTAGCAAAGAGGGGTCGATGTTCCAATGGGCCAGCTTTCTCCATAAGAATGTGCGATCTACTCCATCGAACGCAGCTGAGTAATCGGAAATTGGAGCCTCCCATCCTTTTTATTCGGGGCGTTGGAATGACGTTGGTGAAAGAAATACCCTGAACTGTGGAAGCACACATTCTACCAGGCTCGGCTAGTTCCTTATACACAATGCTATCGGCCCACTCAAGTCAATCACATTCATTCAGGTCTGACAAAACCCCAAACCTATTTTCCAAGCTAATTCCCCAATCACTAGTTTGGGCACTAGTTTGGACATCCCTACCCCATTTATTTAACACTGGGTTCCACTTTGGCCTAAGTATGCTAGAATTTGCTGCACTTCCTTTTGTACAATAGAAAAATTTCAGCGTAAGTGGGACTATGGTGGTGCTCCTACGTTGCGGGGGGAATATATTTGCCAGAACATTAGGGAGTACATGCGAACTAGAGAAGTTCAAGACTATGCAATCTCCTTTGAACTTTTTCGGACGGTTCCCTATCCAGGCTACCCTTCTTGCCATGTTAATTTCCCCAGCTAGCTGCTGTTTACCCCATGGGGATATCAACATATTGTTCGACAACCAATGCAGGGCTTTGCTGATCAAAGAGGTTGGAGATTCCACCTGGCCAGGCGCCAAAGAAGGTACATTGGCCAGGACCGAGACCAGAGGAGAAGCTTCTACAACAAACTGGAGTGAGCCTTTCTCAGGGCAAGATACAATGGGTCTTGGTGGGGGATAGTCTTTGGCCACTACCTGGCCGACTTCACCTACTGGGGGATGAGAGGGGGGAGGAATCAATGCCACTTTCGCCCCACCCTCTCCCACACTCCCAGGATTCTCCTCAATTGTTTCTGCTCTACTTGAAACTAGGGTTGTTATATTACCCACCTCCTCCACTGTCTTGTTTAGAAGTCCACCCACTCTTTTTACCTCTGCCGTAAGCTGGTCGATTTTGGCCACCAGCGGTTTAATAATACCCTTGATCTTGGAGTCAATCATACTAACTATTTTATTAATTTGCTCCTCCTCCATGACCACTTTACCACCTTCCACCCCATCTACCTCATCATTATCCACGATTTTGGGTGGAGAGGCTATCCTCTTTCTACTGGAGCGTGACCCACCACGTTTGGTCTGTGCTTTTCTGCACGTTCTAACTGCTCTGGTTACAGGCACAGGTGACAAAGATTTGTCTGCTATAGTCACTACCTGAACCTCAGGATCTATTGCTAAATCGACTGTTGGGGGTATGCTATGTTCAGAGATGTCTATTAGAGGGGGATCAATATCAGGGGCTTCACTACTGATGACCTGCAATGGGGGTTCTAACAGGGGGGGATCTAACAGAGGGCTCAACATAGGGCTTAACTCGGGGGACGTAGGAGAAGGGCTCAATCCCAGTGACTGCCTTCTCTCACTGTTGATTTTGCTCGCAACCTGCACTAGGTAATTGTCTATAGTGTTAGACACGGGGGGAACCTTTTGTTTGGGCATAGTGCACCCAGTCGCTAGTATCACAATGGTAATCGATAATGCTCCGCTAACCATAAGCCAGATAGTGAAGAACAATTTTTTGCTATGGCAGATAAGTAACAAGGTCACAAATAACCACGATGATAATGAGGGAAAACTAGCCTTACTGCATAAATGTCACAGAGGTCCCACAGAACTACGAGCAGAGTCCCTGGCCCAGTCCAGTCATGGTCAGTCACGGACTGTCTCTGACTGTCCGCCAAATGTCCGGGCTTTGTCCGGGCGCATCCGCACGCGTCCCGCGGGCCGGTAATGATGATCTAACTATATGGAGGAGGTGGTGGGCGGGAAGAGGGCGTGGGTAGGTCCAGGTGCGTCCGGTAACCTCGCTACCTGGCCTTCTGGTCCTCGCAGTCCCGCCGAGTTTAACGAGCCCCTCAGCTCTGAGTCACTCCCAAATCAGCGTCTCCAGCAAAGGACAATAGCACATCCAGTAACACCCAGTGTTTAGCGGCTGCGAGCGGCACCCAGTCTGTATCCTCTACACTTCCTTCAAATACTCTGTCACTGTTGTTTTAGTATTGTAGTGAGCCATATAGCAGTATGTGATTATCTATGCATTATGCTAAAAGTGAAGTAGTTATACATTCAGCTCAACACTGTCTTTGCAGAACTGTAATCATTCAGTCAGTACCCAAGTACTCATGGAGCAATTTCCCAGTCTGTATCTTTACACTTTCAACAAACTCTGGGGACACACAGCAACATATTCATGATTTGGGCCTCCTCGACTCTTGGCGCTTTCTCTTCCCACAGGCACGTGACTACACGTTCTATTCTCATGTACATCGTACCTACTCCCAGTTGGATTACATCTTCCTCAGTCAGACATTGCAGGGTGAGCTCCAGGACACTAAGATTTTTCCCCTGTCAATCTCTGATCACAGCTTGTACACGGTTTGTCTTCAATGGAGGGGGTATGCCCCATCAGCCCCTAAGTGGTACTTCCCCACGTCCATTAACCGGGATAAGGAATCTTGTACTAAATTACGTTCTGCTATCACTGAATTCTTCAAGACTAACCGCCCAGAGGATACCTCGGAGTTCACTACCTGGGATGCTCTGAAGGCGGTTCTTCAGGGGGAATATCGCTCTTAATGCTGCACTCAATAAGCAACGCGCCCGAGAGCGAGAGCTTTTGGAGTCTGAACTTTCTTCCCTTGAACAGGCCCATAAGGCTAAACCTACGAGACAAACGTTACGCCAACTCACAGCTCTCAGGGGTAAACTACGGTCAATTTATAATAATAGGCGGAATTCACTCTCCTCAAGCTGCGGCATTTATCTTACACTCAGGGCAACAAAGTGGGTAAGCATCTTGCAAGGCAGTTGAGGGATAAACGAGAGAAGGAGTATATAGGAGGCATCCTGGGACCCACAGGAGAGTTGATGCACAGAGATGAAGATAAGACTGCTCTTTTTGGGTCTTTCTATAAGGACCTCTATAGAGGGGACTCTGTAGCTGAGGAAGCCCAATGAGATTACCTTCAATTCCCACCTTTACCCCAGGTGTCTGAGGCGTGGAACGACCTGCTTACTGCCCCTATCACCTTGGACAATCTCACAGCGGTCATCCAATCATTGAAACCTAATGAAGCCCCTGATGGGTTTACAGCTGTTTTATAGAACATTCGCCCCCGATCTTGCTCCCTATCTTGTGACTCTTTTTAATAAAATGGCAGAGGAGGGTGTTACTTCCAACTCTATGGCGGAGGCAGTGATATCAGTCATTCCCAAACTGGGGAAAGACCCTTAAAGCTGTGCCTCCTATAACACAATAGCTTTGTTAAACTTTGATGCTAAGCTGTACTCCTCCATACTTGCCAAAAGATGAAATGACACCATGCCCGCTCTTATCCACCCGGACCAGTCCGGTTTCATTAAGGGGCGCCAAACACATGACAATATCCGTAGAACTATGCATTTAATTGAGAAAGCCAACAAGCGGAATATTCCGGCGATACTAGTTGGTTTGGACGCCGAGAAGGCCTTCGATAGGGTTAACGGGGCTTTCCTATTTAGCACACTCACGGCGTTTGGTTTTGCGCCCAAATTTCTTAACATGATTCGGGCTAACTACCGTCTCTGGAATTCCTGAGTCGTGGTCAATGGAGTACAATCTCCTACCTTCCCGCATTCGAGAGGCACGCAGCAGGGTTGCCCCTCTCCCCTTTACTTTTTGCTCTCAGCATTGAACCACTAGCCCTCGCAATACGGAATAGACCGGACATTCATGGCATACCGTTCACGGGGGAATCCCATAAAATGTCTTTGTTTGCTGATGACGTTCTTTTATACCTATCAGAACCTGAAACTTCCCTTCCAGGCTTGCAGTCTGAACTCGCACGGTATGAATCAGTATCAGGGTTTAAAATCAATTTAGGTAAATCATATATTCTCAACCTCACCCTTTCATCTGGAGCAGCCCTCCACCTTCGTAACCTTACACCATTGGGTTGGGCTACTGCATCCATACAGTACCTGGGGGTTCAATTGACTCCGGCCCTTGAGGGACTTTACAATGCCAACTTCCCTCTTATTCTTGCGCGTATCCAGGCAGAGCTGGTTAAGTGGAAGGCCCTTTTTCTCTCTTGGCTCGGTCGCGTACATGCCGTAAAGATGACTATCCTACCTAAGCTGCTTTATTTTTTCCAAGCCTTACCTATTGATCTGGAGCACGGCTTCTTTCGGAAATCGATGATGCTACGCTTTATCTGGCAAGGCCCGTTTCTCTTACTATTTGCTGCACCGTTCCCGCGCGGATGGGGGAGTTGGCTTGCCCGATCTTCTTTTATACTACGAAGCGGCCCAATTGAGAGTCTTGGTTGAATGGTCCCAATTAGAATCTGAAAAACTCTGGCTGCATATGGATCGCAGTGTGACTGAACGGACTATTTGGGATTTAGTATGGCGCCCATGTAAGGACAGACCCCCGAACACCTACATTAGCACCCCCACACGCACCACTCTCAAGAATTTGGGATACGGTTTCCAGCAATGACAGGTGGCCCTTCTTCCCTTCTTTGTTCACTCCGATCCATTTCAATCCAGCCTTTCCCCCAGCACAACATGAGGGACTCTTTGAGGGCTGGAAGAAGGGGGGATGCCTAGCCTTGACTCATGTATTCCACAACTACGACCCCCTCACCTTTCACCACTGTAAAAGGGATTTTGCATTAGAGAACACAGAACGGTACCATTACACACAACTGATGCACTGCGCGCTTTCCCCCTCGGTTAGGGATGCTGCTACTCGACCCCTTACTAAATTTGAGGCCTTCCTCACCAAATCCTCCTCTATGAAGGGGGTGATTTCGTTCATTTATAGCTTCCTGCTTAAAACACTTTTCTCCCCATGCCCTGGATATATGTCTATGTGGGAAGACTTGATCCAACGTCCGATCCTTGATGAGGAATGGGCTCATCTTTGGTTGGATACTGCACGCTTTAATCATTCTACGGACCTAAGAGAAGCGCATCTCAAGACCATGATGGACTGGTATTTGCATCCTTCCAAACTCAAATTGATCTTCCCTACTTCCTCAGATAGATGTTGGAGGGAATGTCGTCTACTAGGAGACTTCCGACACATATGATGGAACTGCCCGTCTATCCACCCATACTGGGAAGAAATTTTAGCACATATAAAAGACATGCCTGGGTATCCCATCCCTACCACTATAGAGGGAGTCCTTCTGGGGCTTTGGGATCCGTCCTTTGATCACCAGACTCGAGCAGACAAAAAGATCATGTGGCTCTGCATCGGATCAGCTAAGGTCACCCTGGCAGCTGCCTGGAAAGGGAAAGGGACCACGGCTATTTCCCTCTGGTACTCACGGCTCTGGAGACTGCCAAGTTTTGAACGAATGGCCGATATCTTCAGAGATAACTTTAAGAATTTCGAATTCCAGTGGGGGCCCCTAGTTACTTTTCTCTCCCATGGCCTTCCATCTGCGGTCTGTCCCTATACTGTTAGAGCCCTCCATCTTTTTCAAATCTGATGAACATGTCAGTGACACTTAATCCCATTCTTGTAGATGTACTGCTGCCACCACGGGTATGGTGGGGGGAGGGTAATGAGGGGGGAAGGTTTTTTTGGAGGGAGGGGGGTTTGTAAATTTGGGGTATGTGTCCCACGTTGGGACACGTTTTGCTCTGTTCTGTTTACTTCGCCTAAGGCTTTCCAGCTGGACTTCTTGGGAGATGGTGCCGCAGATACCTGTGGCGCACACTATCGTTCTGCTTAGCTGTACAGTCAAGTTGCATGGTTACAAAAGCCCTTATAGGTTGATTCAACGAAGCAGCTCCGGTACGTTAAGCAGCTGTATCCCTCATTTTGCTTTCTTATTGTGCAGAGGAGCTGGTCTAGTTTGTCTTATGCAATTTGGCTAACTGTCAAATTTCCTTGCTGGAACTTTTTGATCCCCTGTGTGGGACTACAGAGCTGTTGTATTTTCATTTGTGGAATGCATGGTACAATTTTCTAATAAACATATCTTTGACAAAAAATGTATTATTTCCACTCCATTATGTGCAACAGTAGAGAAAGAATTGTACTCTGGAGAAGTAAAATTTACTATTCCCACTTCAGTTGGTGCAAGAGTAGGAAAGCGATAGACTCAGAAGGGATAACATTCACACTTCATTCACTGGTGCAGTATAGAGAGATTACTTCATTTCAAACAAATAACATTTTTAACAGCTCAATTGAATAACCCAAGACATAAAATTCAAAATGTGAAAATTGAACGTTTTAATTTTATCAAAATTTTAAAAGAAGAACATACATATTACAATTTTTACAAATGATCAGTTAGCACAAATATTATTATTATAACAAAAAAACACATAACAGCCAACAATTACAATGTAATAGCAATACAAATTATTACACAATTAACATTTTAAATAATAATTTTTTTTTATATATTTCTTATTCATGGTTACTTAAATACCTTCTCTACAACCGAAAACAACACACACCTAACATATAACTTAACAAATATGATAAGTTCACAATTAACATAAATATCAATTAAATAATTAATAATAAAGTAATACCTAATTAGAAATACATTACTTCTTAATTGACTTCCTACCCTGTCACCCTAAAAAAATGACAGCCCACACCTGACATATAATTAAAAAACCCTTAATGACACAATTTACATAATTAAATATCAATTAAATAATAAATAGCTTGAATTAATTTACTTCCCACTCTGTGCCCCTATGAACCATAAAACATAACTTTAAACATTTTTTAACATTATTTACATAATGAATTATCAATTAAATAATTAATTATTAATTAATTCAAATGAATTTACTTCCCATCCTATACCTCTACAAACCCTGCAACCAGTACCTAAAACATAACTTAAAACATTAATTATTACACAATTTACACAATTATTTATCAATTTAAAAATAATTAAAATATTAATAAAACTCATTTACTTCTCAGCCGGCATCCCTACAAACTCCAAAACTCGCACCCAAAACATAACTTACAAAATAAATTAATTACTCAATGTACCTAATTAATCATCAATTAAATAGTTAATAATAATTGAAAATGTATTTATTCTTTAATTATAAATAATTTAGTTCCCACCCTATACCCCTACAACCCCACACAACCCACACCAAAAATGTAATTAAAAAAAGTAATTAATTGCACAATATACATATTTAATTATCTATTAAATAATTTATATTAATTAAAAATGTATTAGAATGAATAAAATTACTTCCCGCCATATCCCCTACAAAACCCACAACCAGCTACAACACTAAAAATTACAATAAATCATTAAATTAACTGTCAAAAGTAACAAAAAATGTCTAACTATATTACAAAAAACATTCGCAGTAATTATAAAGACAATTTATAATATATACTATTAAAACATGTACTTAAATACATGAAAATAATAAAAAAACGATGTCACCAACAATATTTTTGGAAATTACATTAACAACACAGATATTTTTTTTTTTGAGTTCACAAATTTTTATTGGGAGTTTAAGAGATGATCAGCATGTAAAACAATCGTAAGCACAAAGTAAATATTACATGAAGGAAATAAAGAGTACATGAAGGAGGCGAGCTTAAAGAAACTGGTGAAAGTGTACATAATTTTACATAATAAGTTACATGAATGACAAATAAGAAATCATACAAAGAAATAAGATACAATAGCATTGCAACAGTTCACTGGTATGAAGGTAAGTCAGCAAGCAGGCCTACAGGATATGTATGAACATAAGCAGCCTTGCCATAATAACGTAAGTTCAACAGGTGATCATGGTGGTTTGTGTAAGTCAAAGTATTCATCCAGGGAGGTCCAGAGTTTCCTATGTGGGGGGCGCCAATGGGTAGAGGCAAGGACTAAGTTATCGGCTCCTCTGAGATTTGAGACCCAATTGAGCCAGTGGGGAAAGGAGGATTTAGTAGTGTCCTTCCAATTATTTAATATGATCTTAACCACCGCCATCAGTAAAAGGTCAAGAAGGGCTTTGTCGTTGTCATTGAGTGTGATGGCTTTGGCAAATCCCAACACGAGGGTTGAGAATTCTCTCGAAAGCGAGACATGCAAGACTTTGGTGACGAAATCAAAGATTCTGTCCCAGTAGGTGATGACACATGGGCATGTAAGTATTAGGTGTTCGAGATCCCCACTCCCTTCTTTGCAATTCCAGCAGGTGTCGTCTTCCCTAATGTTGTGTAGTAATAACCTCTTAGGCATCCAGAAGGCTTTATGAAGAAGCCAGAACTTAGTTTGGGACAATGTGGGGCTGCTCAGCACAGCAGGGGAATCAGCCCAGTGTGCGAGCGTTCCATCTAACGGGCGTGGTCATGACGAGCTCAGCTCATCATGAGCACCGGAGCGCCGTGGCTCATGACGAGCTGACCTAGTCATAAGCACTCAAGGTGTTAAAAAACATAGATACTTTTGTAAATAATATTGACAACATAGATGTATTTTACATTGATATTACTTACCTTAGAAAATCGATATTCTTTTTAGTGATTGTAATTAATGTGCTTTTCACTAAAAGGACACACCCAAACCCTGCACTCCGATTCTGGAGGCAAATATACCACTGCACCTTTAAATAGTACACTTTGAGCAGCACTAAAGATGAGGAAAGGATGCAGCACACCCTTTAGGCGAGGCAAGAAAACAAATTCAGGTGCATGTAGGATAACTTACACTTTGAGCAGCACTCCCTAAAGACGAGGAAAAGACACAGCACTCCCTTTAAGCCAGGCAAGAAAACAAATTCAGGTATATTTGGAATAACATATATTTTGAGCAACATTACCTAAAGACGAGGAAAAGAGGCAGCACTCCATTTAGGTGAGGCAAGAAAACAAATTCAGGTGCATTTAAAATAACACACATATATCAGTAAATGCAGATTCCCAAATATCAGACAATTTGAATGAACAAGTAAAATAAAATGCAGTATGTACGAGTAGCAAAGAGTAGAAAATATATACAAATGGTTAGGAACACCGCAACGATTGATTAAGCAACATCCTTGCCAGCTCAAGCTGGAGGAGGCCTTCACCAGCCCAGGAAAGAGTTCGATCAGGACTCAAATTCTGTCACTTCCACAGCAATACGTCTATTCTGTGGCGAGCTTCCACCTGGCCCTCGAAGGTTCCCAGCTTAAATACCATTACTAAACATAAGACGAAGCATCTGGAAAATCTCGCCCCCTTCTCATGAGAAAGAACCGAGCTGGCTGTACTAGTCTGCGTCAAGGCAAAGACGGAGGCTGGCCAGCTCCCATATTTTGACTTCGAGGAAGAGTTGCACATTCCACAGATAATATCCAGTTCACTCTGGTCAGTGAGGAGCGAAAAACAAATGAAGAGCAGAAGCCTGCCCTCCCCACTCTGCAGCTAGGTGCGAGCACAGAAAATGGCGTCAGTTCAGAAAATGGAGTCAGTTATGCACAACGGAGTCAATAGACAATACACCTTTCTCTCATTCAGTACCGTGATAGCCCTGCATCACAATATTTGTGGAAAACAATATTAAAAACTCAATTTTTCTGCATCTCAATATTTGTTTCTCAGTATTTTGTCTGAATACCGTAATGTAGCCTTTGGCTCCTCTCGGTGCTTAATCTGAGGCAGTAGCTCCACATGGGGCTCACCGGCAAGGTCGGCTTTAGCGTTAGTGCTACCAAGTGTGACAATCTTTGTTGGAGCTCCAACAAGTAACCTCTTTCTCCACGCATTCCCTCACTACCACACTCCACCAGTTCCCCTCATCTCTCCATAGCCCCTCTCTAACATGTATTTAATTTGCTTACCGTGCTACTGATGCCAGTGTAGGATGTCAGAGCACTTTAGATCCCACAACACACATTTTACTGCACAATGAATCATACATGTGTATATCAGTCTATGGAAATGTTGCATACGGCAAATGTGAGTATAAGGCATAGGAGTCACAAGTCACTAATGCTACTATGCAGTATATTTTAAGTGTTTGGTCATGGAGAAGCACAAACTCAGAATTTAAATTGTTCTATAGTGAATTGCTTTAATAATAAGAATGTATTTCAACCTAAATGAACCCATTTTAGCAACATTAGGTTAATGAAATCCTGCAGAACAAAACATAACATTCTAATCTATACCATGCAGTTTGCATGCAGCTCTTTGATGACAGTCCAAAGCTCACTGTGCTATATTTGGGTTGTAACTCATGTAATAGAAGTAACAAAATGATGTCTGAGACAAAAACAGTGACCTCCTGAGCGATCCACATGAAATATAGTTTGGTGATTTGCCTGGCACACAAACTTTTGCAGCAGACATTTTATCTAACTTCTGCACTACTGTATCATGAAAGGAAACTGCCACTAGACAAAATTCCAATCTCTCTCCAGAAAGAACATTAATAACCAGATTTAGCTTGACATTTTTATTGATCCCTGAAAACTGTTGGGCACACAAGGAACTCTGCAGCAGGTGTGTTTTAAACCTGCGTTATTTCTAAATACGCCCCCACTACCCAGGTCAGCGGCAGCATCGGTCGCGCTGCCCTAGCGCACTGGCATTCATTTATTGGAAACCGGTCCTGGGAAGCTTGTTTCCGGTCCAGGGAAGGCATGGCTTGGCAGTTCGGGCTGGACTGTTCCCATGAGGCACAGGGTCAGACTGATTTGCATATGGCCATGTCTGAACAGAGGTGGCAGAGTGGGCTGAAGAATGATGATGGATTAAACCCAGATCAGTTGACTGGGGGTGAGTGCTTGTATTGTCAATGCTCCGTCCATCATTTCCTTTGGTTTTGCTTCATTCATTTATTGGAACCATCTCTTAGTTTTAACTGAGAGCAAAAGAGAACAAGCATTTGCAATGCAATAGGTCTCGCATTAGGAAAGTTTGAGTTATTGGTATTGTAAATGACAAATTTTTTATTTAGGTTTTGCTTTTGAAAATAGTGAAAGTAATAGCTTTGTCATTTACAATGCCAATAGTTTTAGCTTTCACAAATGTTACACCTATAGCATTTGTAATGCAATATGTGTTGTATTTACGTGACTTAGATGTATTGATATTACAAATAACAACGGCTTTTAATTTTTTAAAATAATTAATACTTAAATAAAAGTTATTGTAATTTATAATGGCAATAGATTAAACTTTTGTAAATAACTTTTGTGAAGATTATGTTCATTGTATTTTATTGTGGCGAAAATCCAAGAACAGAAGTGAAATATTAACATCTTTTTGTGACATTTGTAATAAAGCTTGAAACATTGAGAGAATATATTTGAACCAGGTGTTGAATGGTTGCACAGATTGATGCTGTGGTGGCGCTGAGTGGTGTTGTGGTGGCGAACGAGTGATGCTGTGGCGTTCAGTGATGCTGTGGTAGCGCATAGTGATGCTGTGGTGCCCCTGAGTGGTGCTGAGTGAGTCTTTATGCTATGTTGTGTTTTTCTATCCTATGTTTTGATTTGTTATGCTATGCTGTGTTTTGTTATGCTATGTTTTGTTATGCTATGCTATGTTTTGCTATGCTATGCTATGCTTTGTTATGCTATGCTATCCTTTGTTATGCTATGCTATGCTTTGGTATGTTTTGTTATGATATGCTATGTTTTGTTGTGTTTTATTATGCTATGCTATGCTTTGTTATGCTATGCTATGCTGTGTTTGGTATGCTATGCTATTATATGTTTTGTTTAGCTATGCTATGTTTTGTTGTGTTTTGTTAAGCTATGCTATGTTTTGTTAAGCTATGCTATGTTTTGTTGTGTTTTGCTATGTTTTGTTATGCTATGTGCTGTTGTGTTTTGTTTTGCTATCCTATGCTTTGATTTGTTATGCTAGGTTTAGGTTTGCTATCCTATTCTTTGTTTTTTATGCTATGCTATGTTTGGTTGTGTTTTGTTATGCTATGCTATGTTTTGTTGTGTTTTGCTATGCTATCCTTTGTTATGCTATGCTATGTTTTGTTATGCTATGCTATGTTTTGTTATGCTATGTTTTGTTATGCTATGCTATGCTATGTTTTGGTGTGTTTTATTATGCTTTGTTTTGCTATGCTATGTTTTGTTATGCTATGTTTTGTTATGCTATGCTAAGCTTTGTTTCGTTTTGTTATGCTATGTTGTGTTGTGTTTAGCTATGCTATGTTTTGTTATGTATGCTATGTTTTGTTATGCTATGCTATGTTTTGTTGTGTTTTGCTATGTTTTGTCATGCTATGTTTCGTTACGTTATGCTTTGTTTCGTTATGCTATGCTGTTTTGTTATGCTATGTTTTGTTTTGTTATGCTATGTTTTGTTATACTATGCTGTTTTGTTTTGGTATGCTTTGTTATGTTATGCTATGCTTTGTTATGTTATGCTATGCTTTGTTATGTTATGCTATGCTATGTTATGCTATGCTATGCTTTGTTATGTTATGCTATGCTTTGTTATGTTATGCTTTGTTATGTTATGCTATGCTTTGTTATGTTATGCTATGTTTTGTTCTGCTATGTTTTGTTGTGTTTTGTTATGCTATGCTTTGTTATACTATGCTGTTTTGTTTTGCTATGCTTTGGTATGTTATGCTATGCTATGTTTTGCTATCCTGTGAGGGTGAGTGAGGGTGAGTGAGTGAGGGCGAGTGAGGGCAAGTGAGGGAGAGTGAGGGTGAGTGAGGGTGAGTGAGGGTGTGTGAGGGTGTGTGAGGGTGAGAGTGTGTGAGGGTGAGGGGGGTGAGTGGGGGTGAGTGAGGGTGTGTAAGGGTGAGTGAGGGTGAGGGTGAATGAGGGTGAGTGAGGGTGAGTGAGGGGGGGTGAGGGTGAGGGGGGTGAGGGTGGGTGAGGGTGAGGGAGGGTGAGGGGGTGTGAGGGTGAGGGTGTGTGAGGGTGAGAGGCTGTGAGGGGGTGTGAGGGTATGTGAGGGTGAGGGTATGTGGGTGTGTGAGTGTGAGGGGGTGTGAGAGGGTGAGAGGGTGTGTGAGGGTGTGTGAGGGTGTGTGAGGGTGAGAGTGTGTGAGGGTGAGGGGGGTGAGTGGGGGTGAGTGAGGGTGTGTAAGGGTGAGTGAGGGTGAGGGTGAGTGAGGGTGAGGGGGGGTGAGGGTGAGGGGGGTGAGGGTGAGGGGGGTGAGGGTGGGTGAGGGTGAGGGAGGGTGAGGGGGTGTGAGGGTGAGGGTGTGTGAGGGTGTGTGAGGGTGAGAGGCTGTGAGGGGGTGTGAGGGTATGTGAGGGTGAGGGTATGTGGGTGTGTGAGTGTGAGGGGGTGTGAGAGGGTGAGAGGGTGTGTGAGGGGGTGTGAGGGTGAGAGGGTGTGTGAGAGTGTGAGTGAGGGTGAGGGTGGGTGAGGTTGAGAGATCCACAAAGTAAACATAACACTGTTGGGGAAAGTGGACAAACAAACACCCTTAACATAATTTGAGCCTCAGCATTGACTGTAATTATTAGCAAATCCCTATCTAGTAATTAAAAATAAATAATTAAACCGCAATCTCAGAGGGGCGGTGGGGAGAGAAAGAAAAAAGAAACACGGTTGGGATGGGTAAGTGTAGCATCTGAAACAAATGATGCAGAGAATCGTGCCGGAGCCACAAATTAAACATAACACGGGAGAGGGAAGTGCTAAAACGGATGCCCTTAACATGTTTGGAGCCTCGGCATCGGCGGCAATTATTAGCATATCTCTATCTATTAAGTAAAAATAAATAAATAAACAGCGATGTCTGAGGTGGTAGGCAGCATTCCATTGTGGTGTGAGGTTGATGGGTGCAACGTTTACACAACTATCACACAGGGTGCATGCTGCGTTTCTTCAAAGTGCAACCATATCTTTTTCAAATACAATAAAAAAAAATACACAAACATGAAGAGCAGCAGACACCGGCGTTGTACGAAGTAGTTGCTGTCACACCGCAGGTCCTCAGCCCTCACTCTCTGCAGCTATCACACCTTGTTGTTTTTAATAACACAACATGCCTATCTGCTCATTATTCTGCCGCAGCCCTCTCTCTCGCTTAAATTAAAGAAGCTTTAGGTGCACGGTATTTCACGAGGGACCACAGTTCCTTCTCCAAATGCTAATTAATTATAAACAAATGATGCAGAGAATCGTGCCGGAGCCACAAATTAAACATAACACGGGAGAGGGAAGTGCTAAAACGGATGCCCTTAACATGTTTGGAGCCTCGGTATCGGCGGCAATTATTAGCATATCTCTATCTATTAAGTAACAAGCTCGTTCCTACTGGGGTTGCAGTTGTTACACAGTTCTCGTGAGACTCGATCCACCTCCCTTATTCAGAATGACCCCCCCATGTACATGGAGTGCGCCCGCCTTCAATAAACGGACCTTGGCAGGGCCTTGAATCCCAACCTGGGGATCTCAAACGTCAGCCTCGCACCCCACCCCCCTCCCACTCCGCTCCCACCCCAGTGCTTCTCCTTCCCTCCCTTTACCGCTGACTAAAGAAACGAGGGGGCTGGTTGAAATTCTGCACTTGAAACGACATGTGAGCGCTCGCGCCGATTCCGCCACAGGCACCAGCATCCTTCCACCCGCTCCGCAGTGCAGGCTCCCCTATTCCCACATGCACCCAATTTATATAACCCCACACGTTAGATGCAGCGGGGCCATAGAGTGCCAACCACACGAGCTCCTATGTCAGTATCAAAGTTGGTGCCTGTTGTGTGCACGCTGCCAGTTGTAGGTGGCACAGCGCCTGTGCCCACCCCGCTAGTTTCACGTCTGTACTGACACACAAATAAGCAGATGTGCTGCACTGTAATGGCCTTTAATTTAAGAGCGGTACAGATGGCATTAACTCGGGCTCCCTGGCATTAGGAACGAGCCGGCGTTGCCCAGTGAGGTGTGTTCACTGCCCAGTGAACACACCTCACTGGGCAGTTCAGGTGGCATCACCTCCATGTTATGTAAAGTGCCGAATAAAGGGGCAGGGTGGCACCAGCTCTCTCCGCGTCCTGCTCCCAGCGCACTTATCGCACTACTGAGGGGGTTGAAAGGTTCCTTTTAAACCATTTCACAAGCACTGCAATACATACATTGTTGCCCCTAAGGTGCATGCGGTTGTATGCAGTTTACTCGACATTCTCGAATGCAGTATTTTAAAAACCATGCTCAAAAACATGCGTCCTACTTAAGGCGAATACCCGATTCTGCCCCAAACTTGCAGTTATCTACTCAACAGAGAACCATTGTTTACATTAGATCATTTAAGCACACCGCTCAATGCATGCATGGGATACACATCATTTTAACACACAGCACTATACATGCATGGGTTTATACATAATTTGTGCACACAACACTATTCATGCATGGGTTTTTTAGTGTACCACATCCTGCGTAAGCTAAGAAAATGTAATTGTGAATACAGGCACCGAGGATTTGATGAATATTAAATACAGGTCAGCTATCAGCTATAAACTACTTGCACGTTGAGCGTGCACCTCATGAGAACGGAAGTGCAGCATGTATACCGTAAACGAGGGGGGTGCACGGACGGTCTTACATGGAAAGGCCCACACTTCATTTTAATCCGGACACGATATTATGCTATTGGCTGATTAGCGCTGGTGCCTGAACTGCATTCCTCATCAGACGGCTACGTTCCACAATGCTCTCTCTCTTTTAGGCCCCCCCCTCCGTTACACCCGCACAAAAGATCCACAGAAAATCTAATCTCAGAAATTGCTTACTGCCTCCGAATCTTCAAATCCATGCATGTACAAATTGTCGTAGATGGACGTTTAACAGCCCAAAACACGGCGCAATGCAAAACCAGTTTAAGGCCACAGCTCCGCTGCCAAATGTCTCCACCCCCTCGAAAAAACTCTTCTGGAAGCCTCCTTCCAATTCAACGCACAGCAACAAGCACGCGCGTGTATATTACGAACGCAGGCGGGCTCTGCTTTGATAGGCAGGAAAGTTCTTTTGAACCTGCGATGTTCCGGGAGATGCCCCGCCTCTAAGCCAGGCTCGCGGTGATGTAGCTTGTCCGGAGCAGGCACCTTGGAGGCAGAGGGGTGTGGGTAGTGGAGAGCCCAGAAGAAAGCAGGGATCCCGGGAGTGCTGGCGTTCTCGGGAGACAGCAGGAGGAGAGAAATCCGGTGATGTGACGGAATGAAGGAGCCAACGACAAAAGAGCCCAGTAAGTGGTGGGGAGTGTGTGTGTGCCTGCGTGTGCCTGCATGTGTGTGTGGGCGTGTGTGTATGCAGTGTGTGTGTGTGTGTGTGTGTGTGTGTGTGTGCGCGCGCGTGTGATTGTGAGAGGCTGCCCTGTGAATGTGGAATGTGGAGCAAAAGATGTGCACGGCTGGGGGGGCGGGGCATGCGCGGTCACGATGTGTAATCGGCGCTCGTGGCCAGATCTAGGTCGCTTCACAAGGAACTTGGCAGCAATAGGTCTAGCGAGACCTAAAAAAGCACGAGAGGGGGAATGGGGCTTTGCGGGGGTGGCTGACCGATGGGAGGCTTGCCCTCCCCCGGGGGGTTTTGGGGCCCCGGGAGGGGGGGGGGTTGACAGGCAGGAGACGGGAGTGAGACTGGTTTGGGCTGGTTGGGCTGGTTGGGCTGGTTGGTCATGATTGGGCTTCCCTTGGGCTAGGTTTGGGCTCCTTGGGCTTGCTAGGGTTTATAGCCGGCCATGTCAGATGACTGTCCACCATTTTAGGGACAGTGACACGGCAGCCGGGGAATAGGCAGGAGCATTTTTGTCCCCCCACCCTCCCTATAACGTGGTTCGGGGGGGTACAATGGTCTGATCTTGGTTTTTGGCTGGATGATAGCGGGGGGTCCTGGTGTCTGGGGAGGGTGTTTTGAGGGTGTTTTCTTGGAAGCTGGTGTGTCCAAGGACAGGTTGTAGGGTTGTTTCGTGTCGCTGGAACAGGTGCTGGTGTGATGGTTGCTTTGAGGGCGTTTTTTCCTAGTATAGGGGGGGTCAGGATAGGAGGACTGAGGTTTCCTGTACAGAGTGGGGGGAGTGTACATATGACAAGTATTTAACCAGTTAGTCAGGCATTGTGCATTTTAAATGTATGTGTATGTTGTTCTTCGGGGGGAACCATTTTAGGGGTGGGGGTTGGTGAGGTAGTGCATATTTAGTTAGGCCTAGTTTTGTACGGCACAGGCCAAGTGTTTGCTATTTGTAGGGTACACCTGCTTCCAAAAAAGCGGCCTTTGTCACACCTTATATTGTGTCTCTGGTTGGTCTGTGCCCCCCACCCCCCCTCCCGATGGGCCCCAAATAACAAGGAAGAGAAAGACAGAAAAACTGTGATAAAAGAAGAAAGAAGGGATGCAAAAGAGCCCGTAACATTGAGATATATGGGAGGGAGTGTCCAGTGGTGGATGAAAAAGGCATGGTGCTGAATCTGGACTACGTTGCCTTCGTTTATGACGTCCCCGACATTCGGTAGTGCCAGCCGCAGGCTTCTGAGAAAAACTTTGGCGACTACACTTGCTGTTTCACAATCTAAGCACTAGCACCTCCATCATATCTCACACTGTTAGCTGTTTGGTGTAATATTCCACTGCCCAAGGAGTGCTGCCATTACAATACATTTAAGTTTTGCTTTTTTTTCAGCTGCAGCACTGCAGTATGTTTTATGTTTTAGACAGTACTCAAAGTGCAAGCCAGACCTACTGGCTGCCCCATTCGTTTTAGAATTTTAGTGAATATTGTTGTACATGTGTCTTGCTGCTTATAAATGTAGATATATTTTCTAATGTAGCCGTGAGGTCTAATGGTACATTTCTATGTGCACCAACAGGTGACATACAGAGCACTCTGCTGAAGCTCGAAGCTCCTCCCAGAGAGGCAAGGCTTGCACTCTTCTCACCATGAGAAGCCATTTTGGATTGCTGTTGTGTTGCTGGATGCTCTTCCTGACATCTCCTAAGTTGGCTGGGGTTGAGGCCGGCTGCCGGCCTGGAAATACTAAGGAATGTGAACTAAATCCCTATGTGCCTGGGCACAATCTAGGTGGAGAAGGGTTTGACGTCACCAAACTGGAAAGGAAGGGAGCCTATGTTATTAACATGGAGGACACAGGGGACAGAAGAGCAGGCTGTAAACTGTGCAGGAACCGACTGCAAGACAACAGATACCAGAAGATACCCAAGCAGGTTGCTGACTGGCGTGTTGTCACCAGGCGCAAGATGAAAGCGACATCCAAACTTCATGATTCCAGCACTTCCCTTAAACTATCACAAAAGGAATCCATTACCAATGACTGGAAAGTTGGACTCTCGATTGAGTATCTATCAACTGCAGTATCAGGCTCTCATTCTCGCTTGTCTGCATTTTCAGAACAGATGTCGAGTTCCGCGAGGTACAGCTATATAAGCCAAGAAGTGTTGTACACATATTACAGGTGAGTTGAGAGCACATCCATGTTGTCGTGTGCACTTGTTAAGGGCGATGGAAGGAAGGGAAGATGGGCAGCCTCTGCATCTGTAGGGCAGAGCAAAAAGCTGAGCCCAGAGTAATGGGATTAATTTCACAGAGGACGATTGCAGTGGAGATGTACATTAGAATTTGTAAAATACTGCTGGCCTTTTCAGGGAGGGAAGGGGAAAGGAAGGAAGAGAGGGAGGGAGGAAAGGATTTCAGGAAGGGAGGAAAGGAGGGAGGGAGGAAGAGAGGGTAGGAGGCCGTTTCCCAATACCACACCATACCTTGCTTTCTCTCCTTGTGACAGTTTCCCTTTATTTATCTTCCTTCTTTGCATTCTATAAAACAAAAACATATTCCCAAGTCTTAGAGTACGAGTTCAGGGCGACATATAGTTTATTGCTCGCCCCCAACTGGTGCAAGTGGATTTGAAAGGCTTTATATTCAATATGTTGTCTCATATGCTCTGATCAGGAAGGACTTCAATGGCGCTGCACATCAAAAACTCTACATATAATAAAACCATTCTCTGTTTGTTCTAGATACGGGATAAAACGTTGCCCTGAGGTCTCAGATGAATTTAACAAAATGCTGAAAGCTCTGCCGAGCAGGTACAACTCTTCCACAAAGGCTGCCTTCCGTCAGCTGATTGAAGTCTACGGGACTCATTACATCAGGCAGGCGACCTTGGGAGGAAGAATCAAGGATGTGACTGCAATCAAGACCTGCGAAGTGACCTTAAGTGGAGTCACAAAAAGTGAAGTTAAAGACTGCCTGAATGCAGAGGTCAGTCTCAACACGGCTGGCATAGTTAAAGTGGGAATAAGCACCAGTGTGTCAAGCTGCCAGTCTAGGGCCAGGAGTCAGTTTCACAAGAACACATTTTCAGAGAAGTTCGAGGACAGGTTTTCTGAAGTGATTGGTGGTGGTGGGGATAAGGAGGCGGACCTCTTGTTTCCAAATCAAAAAGGCGGCAAACGGAAGCAAAGTATTGAGAGGTGGATCAGAAGTTTGAAAGGGAGCCCAGATGTTGTAGAATACAAACTGGAGCCCCTTCACCTGGTGATGTGCTCCCAAGGTACTGTGAGGGAAAACCTCAAAGCGGCCATCTCAGAGTACATTCTAGAACAGCAAACTAGGGATAAATGCCCCAGTTGTCCTCGAGGAAGTCGTGTCACACGACAAGGCCGCCAGTGCACCTGCAGCTGTCCAAGCAGCAGCTTCATGAACAGCGAGTGCTGTCCATCAAAAAAAGGAGAGGGAGAGCTAACCGTGTATGTTAGAGAGGGGAATGGTCTCCGTGGAGACAGTAATTTGCTTTGGAATGGTCATTCTGATGCCTATGTTGTCATATCGCTAAGGGGTAATTCTCTCTCCCAACGTACCCCAACAATTGACAACAATAACAACCCCCGATGGCATTTCACGATGCACTTTGGTACGGTAAGTCTTTTTAGTGATCTGGAGATGACGCTGACCGTGTATGACGAGGACTGGTTCTGGTCCCGCAACACTGGAGAATGTAAAATAAAACTAGACCGTGCGACCAATGGATTTATCTCACGAAGATGCATCGTCGCAAAAGGTGGGCACATTCGCTATGAATACAAGATAGAGTGTGCACCAGGTTTGGGTGGCTCCAAGTGCAGCGAGTTGTCTCCCCCTCAGGGACGCTCTGAGGCTAAACAGACCTTTCCTTATAGTAAAGAAAGAGAAGACCAAGGCCTTCTTTAGCAAGCAGCAGAACCAGGTATAGCCAATGCTACCGCTTTATTGTAGTCATTAATTGCCCTAAGTACTGCCACACCTCTCTGTAATATCCGCAAAGCACAGTAAAGGTCCATTTTTGGGATTGTAGCGCAATGCAGTACAGCAAGTCACCTTATGAGTCACAATATGTAGAATTTATCGTTGGTAACAGAAGTCGAAGTAAGTGCGATCAGAGTGTCACGACATACACATACTTTTTTATTTAATGAAAAAACGTTCCCCTATTTTTTCTGAAATGTCACGTGTCCCGGGTCGGTTAATTACGATTGTTTAAATGCTTCAACTGAAGTGTCATTCAGAGAGTCTCCTGTGCTGTGAAACCAAGAGAGGGAGACAACTAAACAATCAAGAAACCTTCTTGCCAGGGTGCCTACTTGCCTGAAAGAAATGCAAATGTGCTCAACTTGCTAATCTGCAAATGTACAGAGGGTTTGGGAGCCAGCACTGACTTCAATTGTGGGATTCACTTGAAGCTTTGTGATGACAGATGTATTCTTTTTGGCTGGTAGTGCAAGGGAGTGACTAGTTGAGTTGTGAAGCGCCTGCTTTTAAGGGGTAGTTATACTTTTAAAAAATGCTTTAGGTACAGTCTGGCCATTATTAAAATCTATATTTTTGAAGCACCATTATATCTTTAGCCGTTTTGTAGCATTCTATATTATTCTGTGTGTAAATCAAGTTTAAAATAACGACTTACATATTCACATTGCTTTCTGTCACAGGATATGACCTCGTAGCACTAAAAATACACAAGTAACTATTCCCCACTGCACCAACCAAGATTTAAATCTGTGGCTTTATGGTTACACATTCACCTCTGCAGTGTATTAACTAATATATGTTTCATAATACACTGTAGTGCATTTCCCACTGATTAACTTGACACTTTTTTTTATTTTCCATTTTAGCTGCACCTTATTTTATAAATAGCTCCCTGAAGTTAAAATGCCAAAACAAAAAAAATTGACAGAATATTTAGGCCCAGATTCTGAAAAGTTTAGCGTTGGGTTACCGTTACTTTTTGAACACTAACTAGATGTTAAACCCATTTAGGGATTCACAAACCAATGTAAATGTGTTGGTTTGTATGGAAAAGTAACGCAAAGCAGCGCAAAATGCTGCTCTGCATTACTATGTGTTAAGAGGGTGTTACATGGGTGGTGCATGGGCATTCCCATGCAACCACCCATTCTTTTTTATGCTAAACCCGATTCACTAACATTAGTAAAAAGCGTTTAGCACCAAAAATTAATGCCTTTGAAAACCTGGCGTTAAGCAAAGACATTTTGACACTTCTCCATGCCTTTCTGACTTTGCATGCGTGCTGCACTGTGCAGTACACATACAAGGTTGGAAATGCTTTTGGATATGTCTAGGCATAGTAACCTATGCTAGACTCAGGCACACAGCCTAGCGCCTTGGCGCTAAGGAATGAGCCTGACACACAGCAGCTGAAATCTGCCCCTGCGTTAGGGAGAGGGATGGAGAGTGACATTTCTCTGTCAATATGGTGCTCTCCTGCTCCCTCCCTATCATGCAGCGCAGCCCCTTAGGAGGCTGCTCTGCGTTGTATGACAGTGTTTAGAATCTGGGCCTTAAGTTTTTTTTACCTACACATTTGACCCTGCCCCGCCCTCACTTGCTCACCCCCCATTGCAAGCAGCATCATAGTTCCCATCCTTTTTTTAATGCACTTGGACCGCTGATTGGTAATTATAATACCACAGGGTCCACAAAGCTTTATTATGCAGTTTCAGCTCAGCCGAAATTCCTGTAGTAAACACTTTCGAGCAAGGAACAACATCACTATTGGCAACTACTATTTAAAGCATTGTCCAGTGATAATGATAAAGTGTTACCACCTAAAATACGGCCACAACTGG
The DNA here is from genome assembly GCF_964263255.1 of Lissotriton vulgaris. Lineage (NCBI taxonomy): Eukaryota > Metazoa > Chordata > Amphibia > Caudata > Salamandridae > Lissotriton > Lissotriton vulgaris. Next base: position 1,352,845,268 of record NC_141695.1, read on the forward strand.
GTAGGCCTTAAAAGTAGCTAAAACTGTAACCAGCATGAAAAGTTGAACCTTTGTTAGGTGTGATCGCGAAACCTTCCGGTGCCCGCTACGGCCAGTCCAGCCCAGTAGATATGAGAGATTGTATCGCGAGGCACCTGTCTTCAGAATCCAAGGGGCCGCCTGTAATTTTTATCCCTCTTGGAATTCTGTTTCCAGTGGTAGACATTTTAGTGTCAATAACAAAATAATTACCATATTACTGCAGTAGTGCTTTGGTTAATGCACTGTGAGGCATTGTTCTTGGCGGAATAGCAATTTAAATCTTCTGGAAGTTCTATGTGGCCCATTGGATCATATCTAGGGGTGTATGATGTTACTTTTCGTTGAATGTTGTCAGATACGTGTGCAGAAATTTAGTGGGGGAAAATGGGCCTTCCAAACCTGGGGCATGCAAATTTTGGTAAGGAATGCAAAAAAACTTGCTTGATATGGCCCATTTTGTATGGCAGAACTCAATGCAGGTGTTGATTTAGTCTGCCATAAATTGTGTAGTGTTTCATTCCCCTGGAGGAGGAACCAATGTGTAATCATTAATGCACCCAATGAATAGCGAACCCCGGGTTATTAGATTTTATCTCGGGTATTAATTATCACCAACCCCTTTATGGCACTCATAATTAGGGGCTACATGTTCTTTGCTGCTGAAATGTCACACTGCATGGAAAGGCTCAGTAAAATGTAAATGTGCAGAGAAAAATATTGTATACATTTTCCAACATGTACTTGTGCCACAAATATGCAAATAGTATGACTTGCACTCCAAGAGCCTTGCTTGGCTGAGATGGTTTCAGTTAATGTGAGAATATCTTGTTGTGCTGAGGAAAAATCGTAGAGCTGATAAATGAAAACCAGGGAACGTTGCAACCTTCGCAGAGGGCAAAAATTGTAAATGTTTCTTATGCACCCCCTAATCGTATCATTTTTTGTTTTAAATAGTATTGCTTTTTTTCAGGTGTTGATATATGTTATCAATTACTGTTTATTTGCATGTTGCATCTTCAAGTTCCCAATAAAACAATTGCTTCAAGCTTCTTCATGGTTTTATTTGTTTTTTAAACATGAAATGTGGGTCCACATGTTTTTCTCGGGAGTCTGCCGCCCGCACAGCAGAATGCCTGATTACCAAAGCTGCCTCACTTTGATTCCTCCTCCTGAATCTTCCTTCCACCTTCCTGTATTATCTTTTTATCGCATCCCTGCAGGTTTTTTCATTCTATTTTTCCTATCTTTCTCTTTCCTCGTCTTTCTCCCTTCTGTGCCTTTCTTTCTCTTGCTCTGAGTAAAAGTGGTGATGAAAAGTCCCTGGTCACAAAAAGGAGTGCTGGTGTTTACCCCCTGCCACAACTGGCATACATTGAACATTGCATGCATCCATCGAGCTGATCTGAACAGAACTGGGTCGCTGGTCAGCCAATAAGACATTGGAGATGTCCATTGGAGTTCTGTATAGAGTTTACATCGCACAGCTACTTGATAATGGTGCTTCCATGGCAACTGTACAAAGCACCTGAAGATGTTTTGGAAGCCATTAAGACTTTTCAGAGAAACATTGAGAGACATGGGAATAATTAGAAATCTCATGGGGAGATATAGTTGTCTGGAGGTAAACAATGCTTGTTTTAGGGGATACATGTGTTAAGGTCTGTCACTACAGTGTAAGGAATGAGATTAATTCAGTGCATGGACGTCATTTAGGGGTCATCAGTGGTTGCAGCTGCTGCCCTTTGCAACCTCTGGCACTGCCTTTGCGACCCCTGCCCTCATAGGTTGCAAAATCAGTGCCAAGAACACAGCAGCAGCTCCGCATTCCTTATTGTCTGCTCATTGTTCATTTCACTAATATTGAATAATATTATATTATTCACTAATAGTTTAATAAAAAATCGAACACACTTAGCTGGAACGGTACCTTTGGTGGCAGCTTTTGTAAGTAAAATGACCTTACATGTACATTGTATGTGTGCTTGTGGGTGAGAGTGTGTTTATGTGCGAGAGCATGTGTGTGTGTGTGTGTGTCCATCTGTCTGTGTAATTATGTGTGTGAGTGAAAGTGAATGAGAGTCAGTGACGGGTAGTGTGTGAAATGGGGTGAGATTGCGGTCCATATTTACTATTGTTTGATGCAAGACAATGCTGCACCAAAGTTGCTTCGCTGACTTGCGTCAAAGGGAGGGAGAAAAAGTGAACCATATCTATTATGATATGGTGCATTTTTCTCTCCCTGTGAGCGGGTGCGCTTTTGGCAGCCACACACTAACATGCACAGACTTGCGCCATAGTACAAGGGTGTGTGCGTTCTCTAAAACTTAAGTTTTATACTGGATGGGGTCCCATTTAGTGCGAAAAGTATGCTTTAAGGCTTTTACCACTTTGTATGTGTGCTGTACAATGCAGGGCACATAAAACGTTGGAAAACTAAGATAAATTACAACATTTCTCTTTGAAAATCCTGCCTCAAGGAGTTGTAAGATTTTGTTGCAAATTTCTGTCTAGCAATGCTTAGATTGAAGTTTCTGTCAAAACCCAAGGATGTTTGATGGGAACGATCAGGCACAAACCATGGAACACTTCCTTGGTGCAAAATAATGCAAAGCAGCACATAACACAATGTTGTGTTTCTTTGGGATACTATCCAGAGCAATTCAGGATTTGTGTGGGATAGTAAATCCCACCATAGCACTTTGCGTTGGGTTTGTGTCACAAAAGTGACGAAAACATGGTACAAAGCTATGGTAAACCTGGGTCTGAGTGTTAGTAGTTCAGTTCAGTTCATTTAGTCTTTATTTGATAATTTTCAATCACAAAAGACACAATACAAACATAAAAGTGTCATAAAATATCATTTGGACATGAATGGGAAGAAGGAGAGAAGTACACCAATTTTGTTCCCTAAAATAATTGTCAATTAAAAAGATAAAAAGATATATTTTCCTTATTGTGCCTTAGAATCATACAATTCATTACACAATTTAATATCATCATTATCGGAAAAAAATCCTAACAATAACCTAACAATTAATATCCAAACCATAAACTTTATTTTATACATTTTTTATTGAACAAGGCAGTAGGAAATCATGAAATCATTGGTACAGAATTAAAAACAAAAACATTATTCACATCTAGATTTTTTAACTATCAGACAATTTTCAGACAATTTACAAGAGATAAAACTGGAAGAAAAAGAGAGGATTAAAAGGGAAAGAGACCATTATAAAAACTTACAAAGTCCTTGTACAAAAAAACGCAATTTTTAGTGAACAATATCACTGCAAAAAAGTGCAAAAACTGCAGTAAAGTGCAACTGCCAAAGGAGATATAATCCAATAAAGTGCAATTTTAAAGTGCTTAGTGCAATAAAGTGCAAAAACAGCTATTATAAAGCAGCAATATTACAAAAAAGTGCAAAAAGTTCACATTCCCCTCTACCTCCTTATCATCTTCCTTTCAACAATTCCAGATTCTCAAAATATTTCCAATTTCTTTCAAATCTTCCAATGGCTCCCACCCTACCTGCATAAGTTTTTTCGAATTTACATGTTCTTCTCATTTTCAAGTTTCAAGTTTATTTATTATGTTTCGGCTCTCAACAGAGGGCCACATAAAACACATACAATTATACAGAAATAGTTACGATGGAAAACATAGGTAACATAATTAAAGAACCACAGCTTTATCACTGGGTAAGCAGGGAACTAGCACTTCTCCAGGAAATATTTAATAAATATCTAAAAACCCCCTGAAAAAGTTAAAAATTCTAAAACAGAACATTTCATTTGGCGGACAGTAAAGTGCATGGAAAAAAGTTTTAACATTTAAAATTCCCAGTTGTAAACAAATTGGTTTTAACCACTTAGAACGCAGAGGGCGCAATACTGGACAAATAAACAAGACATGATTACGATCCTGTATGGCATTACTACAAAGATTACATATCGGGGATACACCATACCATTTCGCAATGAGGTAATTAAGGGGGAGCAGATCATGTCTTAAAAGGTACCACAGTCTACGGACTTTATGGGGAATATTCCAAGTAAGGTATTGTTGGGCCAGTTTTGGTGTATATGAACTTACCAATAACTGCCTTTCTTTATTCCCTTGTTTAGCAAGCATGTCCATCTTAAAACTGAGTTCCCATGAGGCACTTTTTAATTTTGACTTTAGTTCGGCAGGAGTAAGCAAAAACAGTGAGCTCTCATCCAACTCCAATAGATTTACAGCTTTTCTAAAGTTCTTAACCAACATTGAGAACTCATTAAAGTGGCCCAAAAGTTCTTTTTTAATAGCATCCCGTAGGGTATCAGGGTTACTTCTTGCTAAACAGGCTACCCACCTTACGAGGGCAATTAGCCCCTGTACCCAACAACTACGAAGTCCGAATTCTAGCCTGCATGCGGAGACTGAGCAGGCTGTATTTAGGGAAGAAATTCTTCTTAACACCTTTCCTTCTATTTTGTGCAGGAATTCCCAATAATTTAGGTCCACTAGTTCTAATCCATAAAGTAACGTGGCAGGGATCTTTGCTCTGAATACCTCTAGAAATAGTGTGAAGTGTCTCTTCCCTGTAGCATTATACAGAGACCTTAACCCCATACCATGAGCCAAAGCTTTATGAGAAATGTGCTCAATGTGGGGTTTCTCACTTAAATTTGATGAAATGATCTTACCCAAAAAGGTATAAGTTTTAACCACTTCAAGTTTTTGTCTTCCTATGGCCCAACCATAATTTTCAGATCTACATTTTTTCTTTCCAAAAATACACATTATTTTACTTTTCGAGACGTTAATCTTCATATAATGTGTTTCTGCAAATTGATTTAATGCATGCAGACGGTTGGACAGGCCCTTTGGTGTTAAATCTAGGACAAGGATATCGTCTTCTCATTTTATTGAACCATTGTAACTGTGATGGAATCACCACGGATTTCCAATTCTGAAGGATTAAAGACCGTGCAACTATACAGAAAATAAAAATAAATACTTCTTCTGTTTTGTCAAACCTGCTCCTCTCTTTACATATGCCAAACAGGGCCACCTCTGCTTCCGGCAAAAATACTTTCCCAGTTGCCAACTCCATATCTACGAATATTCCCTTCCAAAAAGATTCCAACTTCGGGCAGGAAAAGAAGATATGGCACCATCCCCTCTGCCCCATAGCTTTACATCTAAAACACTTAGTGCTTGATGTAGGTAACTCTAATTTACCGACTCATAAATACCGAATTTTACCGATTCGGTATTTATGAATCGGTAAATTAGAAGGAGGGAGATGTAGGTAATTTTTTATTTTGAATTACCGAATCTGTAACATTCGGTATTTACCGATTCGGTAAATACCGAATCGGTATTGCCCATTGATTCCTATGGGCCTTGAAGCCCATAGGAATCAATGGGCAATACCGATTTGGTATTTACCGAATCAGTAAATCCTGAATCCTGCAAGGGTGCAGGGGGTGTCACTTTGACACCCTCTAGCACCCCAAGTACAGGCTTGTGTGACATGTGGCACACATACATGCCCTAAGGGCATGTCTGTGTGTCACATTGCACAGGTGTGCATGCACACCTGAATTCTGTATTTTACCACCCAATAGGATTGGGTGGTAAAATACCGACTCTTAAGGGCCTGTGGCACTCTTAGGAGTGTCAGCTACATATGGATTTACCAAATCGGTAAATATACAGATTCGGTATTTTACCGATTCTGTAAATTTACCGATTCGGTAAATTTACAGAATCGGTAAAATATAGGCTCCCTACATCAGAAAACCCTAATACCGGTCGGTAACAGCCGAATTCGGCCGTTACCGACCGGTATTAGGGCTTCTACATCTGGCCCTTATTCACAACTTCCGGGAACATTCTCTCCAGGGCCTCCGGGGTATAATACGCGATCCAACGTGATAAAAAAGACATTCTTTTGTAATTATCCGCCCAAAGTGCTTTATTGCCCAGATGGCACAATAGCTCCCAATCCTTATCTGTAAGAGCACACTGTGTCGAGGGGCTTATTTTCTCTAGATGTCTATCAATTACAGGAGAAGAACTAGCAAAGTAGAGCTTATTATACCAAAATCCTATGCCTTTATTTTTATCCCCGTACAAGGCTGATATCAAAGCAGTGGAAGAGATGAACAGGCCACCTATCTCTTTTCTAATAAAATAAACCATTTGTAAATACTCTAAAAACATAAGTCGCCTGGAATTATTCATTCTGTTTAAAATCTCCTGCCAGCTAATTACCTTATCTTGTACAGACAGATGTCTTAATTCCCTAAACCCAGAAAGTTCCCAATCTTTCAGATGATTCGAGGATATCTTAAGACCCATTTTGGCACATTCAGACAAGCTCAAATAATTAGAGCCATGTTTTTTAAAAAGGAGCAGTAATCTCGCTGTATACACTTTTAGCGTCTTATATCTTGATTTCTTAGGGAGCTTAGCAGTTTTTAAAAAGATAGGAATTTGAGAACCAGCTTCCTGTATCATTTTTTCTAGAAAGAAATTATCTCTTGTCTGTCTAGTCCTTAATAATCCTGCCACAATATCAAAAAAGGCTGCTTCATAATATGTCTTGAAATGGGGGAGAGCCAAACCACCTTGATCAACAGCCAGTTGAACGACCGATAGCTTGACTCTTGAGGCTTTTTTGTTCCAAATAAAACCTCTCAACATGGTTTCGAGTTCATTAAAAAAACAATATTAACTTTAATTGGAATATTGCTAAACAAAAATATAAGCAATGGCAATACAATCATTTTGACTAGTGACACTCTACCAATCAATGACAATGGGAGCAAACACCATTGATCTAGCAGATTCCCTATTTTATTCTTCATTTTAATATATTACAAGGCAAAGAGTTTTTCATACTCTCCTGTCACATAAATACCTAAGTACCTAATCGGGTCCCTTTTTTCTGCTTGGGGCTGAAGATAAATCGGAAGAAAATCTATACTTGTGTTTAATACAAGAACTTCAGTTTTTTTTCATTAACCTTATTCCCCCCTATTTTTTCATAATCCTTGAGTTCCTTCATAAGACTTATGATGTTTTCTTTTTCAGGAGCCAGATAGAGGATAATATCGTCGGCAAACAATTTTAACTTAGCCACCCCGACGATGGGGGGTAAAATAGCAATATTATTCCTTATTCTTGTTACTAAAGGTTCAATAAAAAAAGTAAAAAGCAAGGGAGACAATGGGCAACCTTGCCTTGTTCCCCCGATTTATTTTAATCTTTCCAGCATGTTTAGCATTGATAATTATGGGGCTGATGCCCCTTCAAAGATATTATTTATCATTTGTATAATTGAAACAGGGAATCCAAATTGACCCAGAGAGAAAAAAAAGTGCTGACCAATTAACTAGATCAAATGCCTTTTCTGCATCAATCATTAAAATACACGCAGCTGTCGAACTTATATTAAAATAATCTAGAGCCTGTATCAGAAATTTTGTATTTGCTGCCATATACCGACCCGCAATAAAACCCGTCTGATCATGATGGATTACCTCTTGAGCTGCTAAAACAAATCTTTGCGCCCAGATTTTCATCAATACCTTGTAATCAGAATTCAGTAAGCTGATCGGTCTATAGGAGATCACATCTTCTGGATTTTTTTCCTTTTTAACGAAGCTAATAATTGTAGATTCTTTGAATTCTGGGGGGACCTTTCCACCTAATCTAATGTGATTAAATACATTTTTAAGAGGTTCTTCAAGTTCCTTAGTAAACACCTTATAAAATTCGATAGGGAACCCATCCTGTCCGGAAGCCTTTGCTCCCGATGTTGCCCTTATGCTGTTGTGAATTTCAATAGAGCTTATTTCACTCCTGATTTGATTACTTCGGGAATCAGAGATTTTGGGAATTTCTAGGTTAGCAAAATATTCCTGAATCATTGTATCCTCCACCTGGTATTCCGTGGAGTAAATTCTCTCATAATGATCCAGGAATATGTTGGCAATTCCTTCACTCTGAGTTTCTACTCCACCTTGAGGATCTCAAATTTTTAAAATGAAGGATGACTCTTGTTTCTTTCTAATAGAATTAGCCAAAAGCTTCCTCACCAATTGACTCTCTTCGTAGACCCTTTGCTGAAAGGCCTTTGAACTATTTATCTCTTCCAAGGTGGAAAAATCCCTTAAAAGAGTTTTAGCCTGCTCCCATTGATTCGGCTGCTGATTAAGCTTTACAGCATATTCCCTCTTGGCAGCACTCTGAAGAGCGGATATTTTACGCTTAGGATCATTTGCCTTGTTGCTAGAAAACGCAATGATTTGCCCCCGAGCGGCTGCTTTAAATGCACCCCATACAGACAAAGGTTCAGCTGAATGTTTGTTCACTTAGGAAAATTCGATCACCCACTCTTTGAACCCTGAAACCCAATCCTTGCTCTGAAGAAGGGTGCGATCCAGCTGCCACCTGGGGCGCTCCCCTTCCGTTCCTCCTATAATAAACTCAACTTCGACCCTCCCATGATCTGAAAAAGGGTTACATCCTATCAAAGTTCTAGATATTTGAAGTGATCTGGAAGTCAGAAAAAAATCTATTCTGGATGCTGATTGAAACCTGTTAGAGTAGCAAGTTATGCCTCCCTATCTAAATTCCAAGAGCGCCAAGAATCCCGCAATTGGTATTCTGACAGAAGTGCTTCAAATATACATTTTGTCTTAGGTTTTAATTGCTTTTTGTTCTTGTTAGAAGTGTCCTTCCTCAAATCCTGGATGTAACTGAAGTCTCCTCCTTATATGATTTGCCCTGGGTTGCCCCTTAAAATCTCACTAATTTCCCACAAGCCTGAAATATCATCAAGGATGGGGCCATAGTAGTTCACAAAGTTAAAAAAAATTCCCAACAGCTTTGCTGTAACCCAAAGCCATCTGCCTCTAGAATCTCTCTGAACCTGAAGGATTTCCCAGGGAAGGTTTCTTGCAAAATACACAGCAACTCCCCTTTGGGCAATCCCTGCTAAGGAGAAAAACCCATGAGAAAAATATCTCGGCAAAAACAACTTCGGGGTATCCAAACCATAAACGTGGGACAGTTGATGTCTAAAGCATTATTCCACTTTGCCGTAAAGGATCTTAGCGGAAGGGTGCCCACTCTAAATTGGTGATATAATTTCCTATTACCAGGTTTCGTGATAAAATTCCAATAGGCTTCTGCTCTTGTTACAAGCTTGTTCTCCAAGAAGATATCTGTTAGGGAGCCACTACTCACAATTGAAATGGTCTTTTTACTGATCATGTCCCAGTAGAGTACTTTGTACTAGTTTTTATTAGGAAATAAATTCACTATTGGGTCTTCCCACAGGTGGCTGAGCCCCATGTCAAACTGAGTGCCCTTGATCTTTTGTAACCATTTAATTTTAGAAAACAAATCAGCTTTTATAATGTGCATTTCTGCGATAGCATAGGATGCTAACTCTGGTGTCATCCATAGCCTCCTCCAATAGGCTTGTCCAATAGTCTAGGGGTCTGAATCCTGCAGCCTCATCAAATGAGATACAACCTAAGTCTAACAGCAGGGGCTTAATAGGGGTTGATTGGAGCAGGGAGGTTAGTGATCTCAAAAACGTATTTTGTGCAAGGACTAGGGGGGATACGTTTTCGAATCCCCAGAGCTCTGCACCATAAATTATAGATGCTCTGATTTTCCCGTTGTACATAGTTAGTGCCGGCCCCACCGGTTTAGTATATGAAAGTCTGATTTCTTTAAGTAGGGCTCCGGCTAGCTGATTGTGCCTAAGAACTAAAAGATCTAACTGGGATTTCCAGTTCATCCTCCTACCCATGGTTACTCTGAGGTATGTAAAGGTATCAGTTTGTTCCAAAGGTGCATTGTTCATTTCTACTCTGCCTTTAATGGTTTTGTGTTCATGCAACACCATGAACTTGGTCTTATCGACGTTAACTACAAGTTCATGGTCGTTGCAGAATTCAGTGAATCTATCAAGGGCTTGTTGCAGACCAGATTGAGTTTTAGACAAGATTAAAGTATCGTCTACAAACCTTAAAAGTGGAACCCTTGATCCGGCAAGAGTTGGAGCATTGGTTGGAAAGTTGGTATAATATATGATAACCTTATTTATAAACAGGGAGAATAGGGTAGGGGCAAGAACACACCCTTACCGCACTCCCCTATGAACTGGGAAGCAATCTGTTAATTCTCCCTGTTGTCCCCACCTTACCTGGGCATAATTTGCCTCGTGCAATTTAATGATAAAACTTAAGAGCTCTGGTGGCACCCCAGCCTACTTCAGGGAATCCCATAGCTTATGGCGGGGCATTAAGTCAAATGCTAATTTTAAAACAACAAATTCAGCATATAGGGTCCCCCCTGCTAGGATCACAGTGCTCCAGTAGATCATCATAAATCTAAAAACGTGGTCAATGGAGGGAGAACATCATATCATTCATATGAATTCATGACCCTTATAAGCATCACCTTGATCACTGGAATTATTACAATGAATTCCTTAATTCCTTCAATTTCTAAATGTCTGACAGAATGTCTGAGTTAACTATATACCTCCTCAGATCAGTCTGACAGCTGTCCCCCATGTTTGTTTCACTTTCAGTTAAGCCCTGTATGGGCAATGTGCTTCCTGTCCAATGTTTACCAGTGTTGTCATTGGGTCTCTATTCTATCCTATGTGTACCCACATCTCTTTATCGCTATTCAATCATCTCAGGATTAAGGTCTGCATTTCTGTAATATATCTTGATTCCAACTGGTGCAGTTAGCGTATTCCATCCCCTCCTCTTTCATTGTAGGGGATCTGATCCAAACATCAGTATTATAAGATATCTCTGTTCCCTTGATGTGTAGTCAAAAGTGTCTAAAGACTGGATATGAGGTATCTGCATTTTGTATGGCAGTCTAGTGACTGGATATGAGGGATCTGCATTTTGTATGGCACACATATGTTCTAACACTCTCATTTAGGCCATTTGTACAGTACTACCAATATATGTATAATTACATGGGCATACTAGACAATACACCACGAAACTGGAGTTACAGTTAAGTAGCTTTGTGAAGGGTCTATCCCTCTTCTCAGGGACCTCATATTCCTTGACTTTCGTGCTATACTTGCACGCTTTGCACTTCAAACAGGGAAAGAAGCCTTTAATCTTAGGTCTCTCAACCTGTTTTTGTACAAAGTGGCTGTGCACCATCATATCCTTCAGAGATGTGCCTCTCCTGTATATCACTATAGTTCTGGGCGGCAGAGTATGACATAAGAAAGGATCTGTTTTCAAAATATTCAAATTCTTCACTACAATGTTGTAGAGTTGTGTTGAGTCAGTTGAATAGTTTGCAATTAGTCTTATCACATTTCCCTACATCTCTTTATTGCTCTTGTCTTCCTTCCGTAGTAGAGTTTTTCTATCTATTTCTTCTACTCTGTGCTCTGTTTGCTTCAATGTCATCTTTGAATAGCCTCTAGACCTGAATCTACATAGGACCTCATCCTTGGCCTTTATGTATGTGGTAAATATAGAACAGTTGCTTTTACTATGCAAAAGCTCACCAAATTGTATGATGTTGATCAACCTTTTCGGATGCTGACTTTTTGCGTGAAGAATGGCATTCCCTGATGTCGGCTTCCTGTATAGTGTAGTCTGTAACTTTCCATCCTGTATATACACTGTGTCAAGTCAAAAAAGGGAATGATGTTCTACTAATGTGGCCAGTGAACTGTAAGTTTAGGGAATTCCTATTTAATTCCCTTATGTATTCGTCTGTCGATTCTTGTGAACCTCTCCACACCAGAAACAAGTCTCTATATAATGCGCCCAAATGGCCACGTTCTCCATCCATTTATCCTTATCTTCTGCCCAGGCTACGTGCTTCTCCCACCAGCACACAAATAAATTGCGTAGCTGGGGTGAAGCACGTACCCATCGCAGTCCCCTGTTTTTGTCTATATAGTTGACCTGCAAAGAGAAAATGTTATTGTTGAAACAGAATTAAATGAATTCCAAAAGCATCATTTTATGTTCCTGCAGCTTCAGAGGACGATTTCCTTAGAAGTGCTCTACCGCTTTAAATCCTTTCACATGCGCTATACAAGTGTAGAGGCTTCTTATGTCCGTGATAATTAGGAGAAAGCCATTCTCCCATTGGATATCTTCAATTCTCCTCATGAAATCCATTGTGTCATTCACATATGAACTCAGATCCTTTACTAATGGGGACAAAAAGTAGTCCACATATTCTGATGCCCTCTCCAAGAGGCTCCCTCTTGATGAGACAATAGGTCTCCAAGGTGGTGATTTGAGGTCCTTGTGGATTTTCGGGAGATGGTAGAAATTTGGTATATCCGGATACTCAACCCCAAGGAAACAATATTCATCACGTTTCAATGTCCCTAGGTCTCGCCATTTCTCCAGGAGACTGTGAAAATTCAATGTACTCTCTGTGTATTGTTCCTTAGTGATCTGTTCATAACAGGTTGTGTCTTTTAATTGTCTTAGGGTTTCCTGTGAGTATTGCTCCTTAGTTTGTAAAACAATGTTACCCCCTTTATCCAAAGGTTTTATGATTAAATTGTTATCATTTTTAAGGCCAAGAATGGCTTCCCACCATTAGGTTATGTTTATTACTCTCCTTTTTCTTGTTCATGATGTATTCATTCCTTTTTCTATAATTGTTAAATTCCTTGATGGCTGCTTCCTCAAAACAGTCTATCGCATCATGGGGTGTTTTTTTGAATTAATCTGGATTTAGGCATGAAAACACTCCTTCCACCATCTTGGGAAATGCCAGCCCATTCAAAGGTGTCCAATATTCCCTCAGGAGTGTCTCTGGTTGGGCTTAGGTGCATCTTTATCTAGTTCATGCAAGATTTGTAAAGCACACGGTTCCCTGCCTATGAGAATCTCTGTTGTCTTTGTCGCTGTATCTTCCAGTTTTTCTTTCTCTGGGATGAATTATTTGTAGATATCAATGCGTTTCTCTGAATAATTCAAATTTGCGGTGGGGTGAAGTGTCAAGCCCAGTTGTAGAAACTCCAGCTCTGTTTCAGTGAGTTTTTTTTGTGAGGTTCCAAACCGTAAAATTATTTACAGGTATCCCCAGCTATGTGAATGTAGCTTCAATTGTGTAAACTATTGGAGGATATATATATATATATATATATATATATATATATATCCAACACGTCAAGAACCGGCGTAATCCTTCCTTAGATCACGGGCCCGTGATGAAGGAGTAATCTTACTCCGAAACGCGTAGGACGTTGTGTCTGGAATAAACCTGCACTTTGATGAAGGCCACGGCTCCTGTGAGATTCCTTGTCCGAGATCTAAGGAAGGATTACGCCGGTTCTTGACGTGTTGGATTTACGGGGGTGGCTACCCCTGCCGTGAGCCCGCCGAAACTAGAGGCTCGGGAACAGCCACAAACTTTGTGTATATATTGTATATATATATATATATATATATATATATATATATATATATTACCTACTGGCGGTCGCCAGTAGGTAGTTATAGTTAGGATTTTTTTCAATGTTAAATCTGAAAATTCTATTTGGAATAACTTTGGCGCCGGTTGACGAATCTGCCTGAAAATTTTCTCAAAATGGCCTCGCGGCGTTCCGGTCCTTCCCTGAAAGTTTGGGGGGGGGATTCGTCAAGCGGGGGCCGAGATAAAAGGGGGGTCCCAAAACGCGTTTTCCCCATGTTAATTTCCATAGGGCGGTCGATTTCACTTTTAGCCCGAACGGCTGAATGGATTTCCACCAAACTTGGCAAAATTGTAGGGACTGGTAGCCCGATGTGCCTTTGCTATGTCTCAAGATATGTGCTCCAGTGGATTTTGAGTAATTAAGGTTCAAAAAAATATATATATCTATAGCCGCGCTCCGGTACGCGCACCGGTACGCGCACCGGTACGCGCACCGGGCGCTTACCGCGACTTGCGCGCTGAAAGCTGATTGGCTCTGGGATGTCTGTAAACATTCTAAACAGTCCGGAGCGGCCGCCATCTTGTGTCTCGGTAGGATCGAGACACGAGAGGTGGCCAAAACAAAGAGGGAAATGACCATAAGGGGGCAGAGTAGACCCCCCTTGACCCCCTAGGTTTGATGTGGGGGCCATAAAAGGGCCCCGCGGAGCAAAAAAAAAATAAAAACATTTTTTGATTTTCGCGGGGTGAGCGCCCGGTACGCGCACCGGTACGCGCACCGGTAAGCGTACCGGGGAGTGTACCATGGGGAAAAAGAATGACAGTTTTAAAAGTAGCTGTTTAAAAAAAAAATGTTTTGTTGTTTTTTTTTATACATACACATACATATATATATAAATGCATATGCATATATATATATGCATATATGTGTATATGTGTGCGTGTAGAGAGAGGTAGAGAGGTAGAGGTGTAGAGGTAGAGAGGTAGAGAGGTAGCGGTAGAGAGGTAGAGATTAGTAGAGAGAGAAGAAGAGAGAGGTAGAGAGGTAGAGAGTAGAGAGTGAGTAATAGAGAGTAGAGAGTGAGTAGTAGAGAGTAGTAGAGAGCAGTAGAGAGAGTAGCAGAGAGTGAGTAGTAGAGAGTAGTAGAGTGAATAGTAGAGTGAGTAGTAGAGAGTAGTAGAGAGTGAGTAGTAGAGAGTGAGTAGTAGACAGTAGTAGAGAGTAAGTAGTAGAGTGAGTAGTAGAGAGCAGTTGAAAGTGAGTAGTAGAGAGTAGTAAAGAGTGAGTAGTAGAGAGTGAGTAGTAGAGAGTGAGTAGTAGAGAGTAGTAGAGAATGAGTAGCAGAGAGAATAGTAGTGAGTAGTAGAGAGTGAGTAGTAGAGTGAGTAGTAGAGACTAGTAGAGAGAGAGTAGTAGAGAGTGAGTAGTAGACAGTAGTAGAGAGTGAGAAGTAGAGAGTGAGTAGTAGAGAGTAGTAGTGAGTAGTAAAGAGTGAGTAGTAGAGAGAGTAGTAGAGAGTGAGTAGTAGAGAGTAGTAGATAGTGAGTAGTAGGGAGTAGTGAGTAGCGAGTAGTAGGGAGTGAGTAGTAGAGAGAGAGTAGTAGAGTAGTAGAGAATGAGTAGTAGACAGTGAGTATTTGAGAGTAGTGGAGTAGGAGAGAGTAAGTAGTAGAGAGTAGTGGAGAATATTCCAAAGTTTGGCACAGCACCACTTTCACAATGAGTCCAATCAAATCATATCACTTAGAGTCCTTATTGAAGCGCTGAATCTTGGTGTATATTCAAATGCTTTTATTTTCCTTAAGTTTATGTACCACAGCCAGCCGAAAGGTTTCGTTCTGTACAACAGAACTTCTTCAGGGCGTTCTTATTTCCTTCAAGTTATGTCGGTATCCAGTTGTCATATAACTAGATATTTCTTCCAAATGTTAGACGAGACATAAGTATATTCTTATTCAAAGTGACTAGGTATCAATTTTACCCACACAATTCGGGCAGACTTGAGTAATTTATAGCATCCTCAAAGTCAGTCTTTCAAAAATTCCAAAGTATAGGACATGATAATCCAAATCCAAATGTTTCTCAAGAAAAGTAATTTACAATTGTTCGGAATATCGGTGTTTGGGCAGATATGATCCAGGGACCCCCAGTATGCAAGGGGAATTAGTCCCCCCTCTACAAACGCGCCAGTGGCCTGCATTGCAGAGAGGTGTAACAAGGGTGTGGCCTCATTACACTTCTCTGCAATGCAGCTCCCTCGCGCATACTGGAGGCTCCTGGTGGACCAGTTGACCCCAGGGACCCCCAGTATGCAAGGGGAATTAGTTCCCCCTCTGCAAACGCGGCAGTGGGCTACGTTGCAGAGAGGTGTAACAAGGGGCATAGTCTCATTACACCTCTGCAATGCAGCCCCTGGCGCATACTGGAGGTTCCAGGTGGGCTAATTGGCCCCCAGGGGCCCCCAGTATGCAAGGGGAATTAGTTCCCCCTCTTCAAACATGCACGGGGGCTGCGTTGCAGAGAGGTGTAAAAAGGGTTGTGGCTTCATTACACCTCTCTGCAATGCAGTCCCCTGGCGCATACTGGAGATTCCTGGTGGGCTTTCAGGTCTTATATAGTTAGGAATTAGCATTAAAAAAACCTTTGAAATTCACTGAAAAAACCATAGGTTTCACACCAGTTATAGTTAGGAATTAGCATTTAAAAAACCTTTGAAATTCACTGAAAAAACCATAGGTTTCACACCAGTTATAGTTAGGAATTAGCATTTAAAAAACCTATTAAATTCACTGACAAAACCATAGATTTCACACCATTTATAGTTAGCTGGAAATTTTACTGACATAAAACCATTGAAATTCCCACGTTATAGTTAGTTGGACTCACTATAACTTGCGCGCCTGTAATGCACTGCTGATGACGTCACATATTACATCACTCATGACATGGTCAGTGACATCACTCATGACATCACTGATGACACCATCCTTGTGACAGAGTGACAGACCTAATTTCAGTGTAATGTAACGCTTGAAACACATATTCAAAAATAGAAACAAACATTTTCAAAAAAATGGAGATACCCAAACCAGTAACAACAACCAATTCAGTAATTCCACCATCTATATACACATCCACTCATTCACCAACAGTTCTATATAGTCACTCATATATATACTCACTCATCATATGTAGTGATACACCTATACATCCTGTTACACATCAGCAGTCATCCAAAAGTTACTCACACACATACTCACACATGCAAATAAACTATTGAACATCCATTTATTTGCATATACATTTATACACACACTACCACCTTACTTCTAAGGAAACTTACCCATACTTACTCTCTTAAACAATCACTTATAGAAACACATACTTATTTAAACAGGAACTCCTACAATCTCTCACTATATATACTATACTCACTTATATACATCAATACTCACATATACTAGATTAAAACATATGTCGTTACTAATGAAGACACTAGTGAGACAGTCATTCACTCACTAACACACACATATACACACTCATCCACCCACACATTCCTGCACATATGCTGTCTTCAAAACACATACAAACAGTGAGTCAGTCACCAACCCCTGCAGCCACTTATACACAAAGAGAAACACTGATACAAACATTTAAATATTTAAACAATACTCGCTAATATATGTATTCACTAAGATACACGTAATAAGCCAGTTACCCAACCAATTTTTTTTAAAAAAAACATCCATTTACACACTTATTTAAACATTTATTCTTCCATCGACCTTTACAAATACATATATAAAACAAATTTATTTTTCAGAAAGACACACATTCACTGGATGGTGTCATCAGTGATGTCATGAGTGATGTCACTGACCATGTCATGAGTGATGTAATATGTGACGTCATCAGCAGTGCATTACAGGCGCGCAAGTTATAGTGAGTCCAACTAACTATAACGTGGGAATTTCAATGGTTTTATGTCAGTAAAATTTCCAGCTAACTATAAATGGTGTGAAATCTATGGTTTTGTCAGTGAATTTAATAGGTTTTTTAAATGCTAATTCCTAACTATAACTGGTGTGAAACCTATGGTTTTTTCAGTGAATATATATATATATATATATATATATATATATATATATATATATATATATATATATATATATATATCAAGGCTCAACTCCTTCTCAACTTCAACGAAAAGAAAGGCAGCACTCCCGGGATTTCAGCACAGATGAGTATTTATTTTCTAGACAGACGCGTTTCGGGAAAACTCCCTTCCTCGGTGTCAAACATTCACGCTCTGCGTGGCGCCATTTTTAAGCAAGTATCTGGACCAAAAAAGTCAAAAACAAATGAGGGACAACCATACATCATTACATGCTGGAAGCGCCATTTGTAAGTGTAGAATGTTTACAGTTTACGCATTTACTGACAACAACAGATTACCTAGTTATCTATCACTGTATCATATCATCTAGCCGTGGATCGGCAATCGCGACCCAGCCGGGTCGCAAACTCACTTCTGTGCAACGTTTACAATAGAAAACAGTGTTTTGGGGACAAATTGCGCTAAACATTAATTTAGCGCCGTAAGAAGTATTTTTAGGGGTTACAAACATTCTCCCAGAATGAGATATTTCATTGTTCATGAATACAATTAAAAGACTCATTACTACTAGAAATCAAGCCTAGTAGTGATGTCACTGACCATGTCATGAATGATGTAATATGTGACATCATCAGCAGTGGATTGCGGGTGCGCGATATATAGTTATTGCATCTAACTATATATGCGAATTTCAATGGTTTTGTGCGAGTAAATTAAGGTTTTGTAAATGCTAATCCCTAACTATATATGGCCTAAAACCTATGGTTTTTTCAGTGAATATATATATATATATATATATATATATATATATATATATATATATATATATATATATATATATATATATATATATATATATTTATATATATATATATTCAAACTGGAGGAGACCGCACACCTTTCTTTCTGCCTTCTTTATTTGGTTGACAGTGACAAGCTGGTAACGAGCCTTTCTGCGTACTCTTGGGCGATAATGCCACACGCGTTCCGGGACCACATCCCTTGTTCACTGGCTGGGCTTCAATGGGGGAAAAGACAGTGTGTTCACTTTTTCTCAGGTGTTTCAGAGTTCATGAGACTGCCTCCTAGTGGGCGTGTCTTCGCTATGCTTGCTGGTACATGCAGTTCAGGTAAGTGTAAGTTCTTTAGTAAGCGCTGTCGGCTTCCCTCCGTGGGGTAAGTGAATTGAGTTGCTGTATGGTGCATCACCTGCTTGCTGCTTGTCTTTGGTCATCCAAACCGGCACATTGTTCCAACGTGTGCTTTTGAATCCATAGCACACGGACCTGCAATTGCGGGAGGGTTTCCACGTGGCCAGAGCAGGCCACAAAATATTCAAACTGAAGGTTGCTCGCTTATTGAGGAGACCGCATACAACGTTTCTTTCTGCCTTCTTTATTTGGTTGACAGCGACAAGCTGGTAACGATCCTATCTGCGTACTCTTAGCCGATAATGCCACACGCATTCCGGGACCACATCCCTTGTTCACTGGCTGGGCTTCAATGGGGGAAAAGACAGCGTGTTCACTTTTTCTCAGGTATTTCAGAGTTCATGAGACTGCCTCCTAGTGGGCGTGTCTTCACTATGCTTGCTGGTACATGCAGTTCAGGTAAGTGTAAGTTCTTTAGTAAACGCTGTCGGCTTCCCTCCGTGGGGTAAGTGAATCAAGTTGCTGTATGGTGCATCACCTGCTTGCTGCTTGTCTTTGATCAGCCAAACAGGCACGTTGTTCCAACGTGTGCTTTTGAATCCATAGCACACAGACCTGCAATTGCGGGGGGGGTTTCCTCGTGGCCAGAGCGGGCCACAAAATATTCAAACTGAAGGTTGCTCTCGCTTATTGAGGAGAGCGCACAGAAACGTTTCTTTCTGCCTTCTTTATTTGGTTGACAGCGACAAGCAGGTGATGCACCATACCCCTCAATAAAATTTGACCAATCCGATGAGATAGTTTTGGAGGATAAGCTGACAATATTCCATGATAACAAGTAGATTAAGGTGGGAAATGAACCCTCAGGATTTACCGAAGGTAATAAAATCTCCATGTTCACCTGTTGCTTGGCCTCCATTTGGTATAATCCTACTTTAGGTGCCGGAGAAGAGATTGGTTGACTATCTGTATTCTCTACCAGAGTAGGGATAGGTGATTGTAGTCAAACACATAGATCTGGATCGGATAATGGGGCATATCTGTTAGACAATGGGCCCTCAATTGTTCTTGGTACTGATCTAAAGGGGGCCCAGTGGTAGCTGTCCCAGCCCTTGGCCCCCTGCCTTTTGGCCCCCTGCACTTGGTCCCCCCCTGCCCCTTCCACCAAAGCAAAAACCCTGGGTATTCAAATCAGCCAAGACTTGACTTTGCGCCCCCAGATCAGCTCTGTTGTCTCGTCCTGTTTTCTGTCCCTTCGTATGATTCGAAAAATTTCTCGTTTTTTTTCATCAAGGCCCTTAAGCTTATCATATTGGCCATGATCGACTCCCGCCTGGATTATGGCAATAGCCTCTATGTCGGGATACCGGCATATGAGCTCAGGCGCCTCCAGCTAATTCAAAATCAGGCTGCGCGCCTTATCTATAGGCTTCCCAAGTGCCACCGCGTCACCCCTCTACTTAAATCTCTCCATTGGTTACCCATCCTACAACGCTCTCTGTTTAAGCTAGGGTGCCTTACCTTCATGGCTCTTGCCGGCACTGCCCCAGGGTTTATCAACTCAAAAATTCGTGCCTACTGCCCCATCAGAAATCTTCGCTCCTCCACTCAAGTCCTCTTGGAGGTTCCCCGCTTTAGGAGCAAAAAACAGGGAGGCATGCGTTTCTCCATTTTGGCCCCTCGATTCTGGAATGCCCTTCCTTTCACTATCCTGTCCCTCTCCACCTACATGGACTTTCATAAAGCTTTAAAAACTCACCTTTTCTCTTTAGCTTTTCCTTTGCAATAATCTCCCGGCTCGTCCTCCCTCACACGCCAAGTCACAGCGCCAAGAAACCGCTAGGTGTTAGTGCGCTCTATAAATGTTTTTTCAACTTCAACTTCAACTTCCATGATTGTCTTACCACCCTTTGACAACTTAAGGAAATTTTGTCCGGATGTCTCTCTTGATTCCTGCCCAAATTATCCAACAGAAATCTCGTTATATATTCATTGTTGAAATTTACAACTACACAGTCACCATTCCCTTCCTTCCTAGAGGGACCAATCCACGGTGAACGTCTAGCCATAATCATGTAGTTAATGACGCCCTACTCCCAGATCCCAGCATCCTTCTATTGAGTATTAAACCAATGCAGGGCTATAAGTAGTAGATGTTCAGTCGTTTCAATCTGTCCTTCCCACAAAGCTGGGACATTCCTTAGAACAACCACTAGATGAGCAGATGCCGGAGGAAAGTGTAGGAGCAGAGAGTCAATAAGGACAGCATTATGTCCCAGACCTCCACGTCCATGTAGTCCCAAAGATGAACTATCTTGTCTTGCTGGAGCACAGCTTTTACGAGTATTGTCCTTTGGTGCGTTATTTATTGCAATCGCTGCTACCACACTTTCATCCCCCGGAGTACTCTTGAGGGATTGGGCAAATTCACTTGACAAATTCCCAGTTTCAATATGATTTCCGTACGGTGGTACTGATCTTTTAAATTAGACAGCGACTGCATCAGTGGACATTCTAGAAGCAATTGGTTTAATTATTTTTGAACTAGAGGACTTAGGATTAGCTGTGACCAAGACTGGGGCGGTGTTTCCCAGTTTTCTGGATGTGTACGCGGCAGTCGGCTTAGATTGGACAAGAAGGCCCTCAAGGACAGAAAAATCAGTCTTAGCCTGGGATTCAGAGTTATTTAAGCGTTCCTCAATCTGACTCAGTCTGTAGGTGATGGGAGTTAGTAATGTGGACAATAGGTTTTCGAGTCTTCTCCACATTTCCTCATTGGCTTTGAGGCAGAAACCACCTATAGAGTCAAAATGTAAATCTGGGCAGATGGGAGCAGCATTTTCTGCGGCATTGCGCTAGTTCAGTATGGCACATCCTCTATTTTGGTTAATCCTTAGGGCTTTTGCAGTTGAAGGCCTCTGAGGGCCTCCTCCCCTCTTCCTCTTTACTGCAGGATCAGGAATAGCTTGGTTGGTTTTGTTTTTAGTTTTAGACGTAGACCTAGCTGAAGTTCGTTGGGGCACACTGGTAACAGTCTCAATTGCAGCTACAGGTGATTTTGCAAAGTCCCCCGGTAGCCTGGTTGAAATAGATATAAGGCCACTGGCCTCGTTATTGTTCGTGGCCGTAATAGTATTTGGAGTAGAATGGTTTGGGGTACGGGCTATGGTGATAGCACCTAGGGATGATATTTTGGTCGATGGCGGTTCGAGAGATAAGCGATGCTCTGTGATCGCTCTTTTTCCAGGACAGAGGTCGCTCTTAGTATGAATTGATCTAAAGTCCCTGTCACGCTACTGCCTTGGAGTGCGCCTATCCTCTTCCCTTCACTCTTGCTCATCTTTAAGGTTTAATTCAGAGCCCTGACAGTAAACTATATACACGGGGGTTAGTGGAGTATAAGATGTAATATTAACAGAACTAACCTTATAATGTAATCAGGTTTAGAGGGGGGCCAGGCCCAGCCTCCTCCGGTCTCCGACGGGCCCGCCCTTGGCTCGGGCTTGGCGCAGGCGAGCCTGCGCGCATCCCTCGCTACGGGAGCCCTGAGGCAGCTTTAAGCGATGGGTGGTGCGCGAACATTGCGCGGCTCCTGCCCTGAATTCGTGGTGCCCCCTGGGGCTTGGAGTTCCTGGCAGTAGGCAAGTGGTGGCAGGCAGGCAGTGGCAGCAAACAGACAGAGCGTCCCTGCGTGTTAGTAAATATGAGTGAGTTTAAGACAATGCAAGTGAATGAGTGGGAATGAATGACAATGATTGTAAGAGAGTGTTATGTTTGCGTTATATGACATGCCTTTCTGGAAAAATCAGGATAAAGGGGGACCTTTCCTGTGATGGTTATTAGAGTCGAAGTGTATGTGATGTCACTTCCGCTAACCCTAGCATTTTCGTGAATCAACACCAATGAGGGACACTAATGAAATATTCCAATATGTAGCAGTGTGCTAGACAAACCGTAGCTTACTCAGGGGTGCATGGACGTATTCTAGACATTTTCTTACCCTAATGCGCCTTAAATACTTATTAAAAGTGATATGCATTACCTGCAGTATTTGGCTTTACCTGGTCATATGATCTATTGTTCCTAAGAATGTATGTAGTATCTCTCCTTACCTATTTTTCTCACCTGCTCTTTCCATGTGTATTCTCAGTCATATGTCATGGCTGAGACACTAATTGAAATATGTAGGGTAACTGTTAGACTTGGCCCTTCCTGTAGGGTCGTCCTCAAATGTTGTGCCTACACTCCTCATATCTTTGCTGCATTTCATTTGGTTGGCCTAAGCGCTCAGTGCACTTTACCACTGCTAACCAGTCCTAAAGTGCCTGTGCACTCTCCCCTAAACAAGGTAAAATTGGCTTACACCCAATTGGCATATTTAATTTACATGTAGGCCGTTAGTAAAATGGTACTATACATACCCAGGGCGGGTAAATTAAATACTACTAGTGATCCTGCAGCAGTAGTTGTACCACACATTACGTAGCCTTAAACACCTATCCAAGGCCTGCCATTGCAGCCTGTGTGTGTAGTTTTAACCTGCCAGTTCGGACTGGCAAAATAAGCCTTTTGCCAGGCCCACTCCTCCTTATTAATACATATAAGTCGCCCTTAATAGGCCCTGATAGATCAGAGGTCAGGGTATTTAAAAAGTAAGACATATACTTTTAAGTTTGTATGTCTGGGAACTGATGCATCACCCGACTGCACAATGCATATTCGATACCGAACTTTTTACATCACAAGCCCTCGTTGATGGCTCATCAACGACGACACAGGACATTGCACTACAGGCTTGCCACATGTCCGAACCTACCCATTGTGGTCAGCCTGAACTTGTGACTTTGTCTCTGTCCAGCATGATCAGATATCCGCAGTTGGCACTTTGTGCTTTTTGTTGCTATTTTTTACTAAAATCTTTTGTTCTATTTATTAAAAAAATACTCTATTTTTTTAAACTGTACATGAGTTTCTTTCGAGGTACGCCATTGAGTGCTGCCCCCAAATGTGGGCTAAGGCTTTGTTTCCGGGTCTAAACATTGCTTTTGGAAGATAGGTTTTTATTCTGTGTAGTCTTGGCTTCTGTATGTACTTAATATGTGTTCAATAAAACTTATGACTCAAAATTCCTCCCACAAATGTAAATGAAGATAGATAAGTTTCATTTATATTCATGAAGGGGGTTTTGATTGCAGACGTGGCCAGTGAATAGAAGAGCACTGAGCTAAAGAATATGTGATGACCTTACCAGCTTTTACAAAAAAAACTGTGTACATGGGAACAGAGCTAATTAAACTCTAGTATGGACATGTCCCTCTGAAGAGCTAAAAAAGGCTCTACTTCCAGGCTCCCTTCTAACCTGTCAGCGCTAAAGAGTTCAAAACTGAGGCACAAACAAAAGGAAGGTAGACATAGGGTTTCAGGCCCTTTTGACTCACAGCCCTTCCTTGCACGCCAGCACTTTTCATTTGGGGACTCCATTCCCCAGGGGGCATCACGGCAGGAGCGGCTGATGCGCTTATCTTCGCGCCAGGTGGCGGATATAGCTGCTCCGGAGTGGACTTGTGCGGGTGATTGCGTTGAAGAATATCTCTCAAAAAAGGTAAACAAATTGGGGATTTAGAGCAAAATACTTTGTCTCCGTTTCTCCCACTTTTACATCTCACCACAACCGGGTTGTTTCTGTGCCTTTCTTTTGAGTGCAAGATCACTTTTCATTCTTAAAAAAAAAAGGCACTTTCTAACCAAAGAATTATATCGGCATTAGATAATATTCTATCTTCTGATATTAAGCGGTATGTTAGTACTTTGTCTCCGTTTATCCCAGTTACATTTTACTGTGACCATGTTGTTTTTGTGCCTTTCCCCTTATGGTCTGGGACTACCGACCACCCCCTCCCTGTCATGCAAACCACCACATCAACCCCCAAAGTAACTTAGCCGTGCAAGAAGTTTCTTTGGAAGGCAGGGGGTCACACGACCCCCCGGCCGTATTTATTAAAATATGAAAACAAATTAAAATTTGTTAAAATAAACATTATTCACACAATTATTAACATGCAAAATTCTGACATTAGATTTACAGCAATGTAGACAGGTATGCAAATCCAAATGTCTAATACAACGTGTTTTTTTTTTTGAAAATCTCTTTATTAGCATAGTAAGTAGAGCATCAATATGAAACAGTTGTTACACCATGAAACGTACAGCGGTACGCTCTTGTAGTACAGTAGTATCAATTATGATATACATTTTCTGTTTTGTTGCATTTCAGATAAACTAAATAAACCCTCAAGAAGAACCTACCCGCCACCCCTTTAATACCCACCCTAGGCACTCATACATTACATTTGCAATATCTAGTGGCATTTGGCTATGCTCAAAAACAGCTCTTTCCTAGCATGATAGTCTTTTACAACCAATCAAAGCCATAGGCAATGGTTGTACGGGATCTCCCGTCACCATGTTCCAGTGCACCAGAAATTCCTGCGGCCTGATATATGTTATCAAGAACGAGTCTTCTGTTAGTTCGCAGTCAATGAGACGATAGATTCATCATCCCCCTCTGATTCAAAGCTTTCTAGTATGGTATACCATTCCAGTGAGATCGGTGTTTTCCTGAGGCCCCTGCGCTCCTCCCGTTGTAGTGCCTCACCCTCCGCCCTACCCCATCTCATAACCTCTTTCTTCCACAAGTCAGGATCAGGCGGCCTAGGTGATTTCCACCTCATGGTTATTGCACGCTTCGCCAGTAGCATAGCCATATCAGTGAAGTGTATTGACACACTTCTTTTGCGCGCTGTTGGCCTGAGCCCCAGTATTGCATATTCCAATGTGTGTGTTTGCAGGGGAGCACCTGCACAGGCAAGCGCTTCGTGTATAGTGGTCCAGTAATAGCCCAGTTTAGGGCAGTCCCAAAGCATGTGTATCAGTGACGCATCGTCCGCTGTGCACCGGGGGCAAGTGTCATTGGCGTCAGGGAACATAGTGTGTATACGGTGAGGCGTTAAATACGCCCGGTGTAAGACCATCAGTTGGATGAATTTGAATTTCGGGTTTCTGGCCACTTTACTGGGAAATTGAAGGATACGCTTCCATTCTTTATCCCTGAGTGGTCTGCCTATGTCGCCCTCCCATTTTGTTTTGAGGGGCAATAATGACGTTGCCTTCCCTGCCTTGATACCAGCCGTTAGCCATCTAGTTAGGTGGCTACCCGTTCCCATGAGGTACTGCATTGTTAGTAAAGGGTTTGTGGGCGGTTCAACCCCACCCTGCGCCCACCTTCTTGTCACATAGTGGCGCAAACTAGCATATAGGAGAAACAAACCTCCTGGGACATTATGTGTGGTCCTGAAGTCCTCAAAGGGCAGCATGTGACCATCAGTAAAGAGGTCTCCGACCTGCGTCACCCCTGCGTCGTGCCATGTTGTGAGTTTGTGGGTCATGAGCATTCCCGATTCCAGTGGGATACCTAGCAGTGGGATCGTGGGGGCGTACGAGGTCGTCGGGCCGTGTATTTCACCGCTTTCCGCCAATATTGTATGGCAAGTCGGAGAAGGGGAGGAGTAGTCCTTGGTAGTTCTGTTCGGGGCAGAAGTAGGACATGAATTTTCCCCTTAGATCGATCCTCTTCCGACATGTCTATTTCGTGTAAGTTCCAGCCTGCCAGCCAGTATGCCAGCCATTGCAGCCGACAGGCAAAGTTATAGGCGCGGAAGTCCGGTACTCCCATACCCCCGGACCCAGAGCTGAGTTGTAGCTTGGCAAGGCCTATGCGCCTCCGTCCCGATCCCCATATTAAGTCGATTAGGAGTGTATCCAGCGCCCTAAACGTGGTAGCGGGGATCAGGAATGGCAAGTTAGTGAAATAGTAAATGAGGCGGGAAGCACCACCATCTTGGAGACCTCTACTCTGCCGGCCACCGACAAGGGCAACGATAACCAAAATTGTACCTGCGATTTGAGTGCCCTCATCGCTCTACCTAGGTTGCCGTCTATCATTTCCTCGGTCCCTCTGTATATTTGGATCCCGAGGTAGCGGAAGGTGGTATCCGCCAACTGAAAGGTGTGGGGTGGGAAAAGCAGAGGTGCCGATGAGTCAGTGGCAGTAAAGCAGTATCCATACGACTTGGGTTCGCTGATAGTGAGGCCTGATAAATTTCGGTATTCCTCAAATAATTTAGGTATAGGGTCTAGGTCGCCCCTCAGATCGCAGAGTAATAGGATAATATCGTCCACATAGGCGGATACCACATGTGTCTTCTCGCCCCTCTGAATGCCTCGGTGTGAAGCCTCCACCCGGAGTCTATAGAGCAGCGGTTCCAGTGCCAGAATAAACAGGAGCAGAGAGAGTGGGCACCCTTGCCTGGTACCTCTTGCAATGGCCAAGGGCTCTGAAATGCATCGGGACGTACGCACCCGAGCCGTGGGGCGGGTTTACAGTAGCCTGACCCACGCAATGTATTCGGGGGGGATCCCGAACTTCGCAAAAGTCGCGAACATGAAATCCCATCTGAGGGAATCAAAGGCTTGTGTCAGGTCCAGAGAAATACAGCCCTCAGTACACACATCTGCCTGGTCTCGGAGCATCAGTTGGGCCAGCCTCCGGAGGTTCATGGCTGTGCTTCTACCAGGCACAAACCCGCATTGGTCCGGGTGGATCAGCTGGGGGATGTATTGTGCCAGCCTTGTTGCCAGTACCTTGCTCAGTATCTTATAGTCATTATTAAGGAGGGACAAGGGTCTGTAGTTAGCTAGGTGCATCCCGTCCCTTCCCGGCTTTAAAAGGGAGGTTATCATAGCTTGGAGGGATGACTGTGGCAGGGAGTTGGCCTGTAGTGCCTCCTGATAAATGGTTTGTAGGCGCCGGGCTAACAAGTCAATAAATGCCGCATAGAATTCGGCTGGTAGGCCGTCTGTTCCCGGAGTTTTATTTCTCGGGAGAGCGTGTATGGCTTGTCGGATCTCTGCAACGGTGATGTTACGTTTCAGGTCGTCCGTTGTCTGTCAGTGAGCTGGGGCAGATCTAAGCCCCTCATGAAGGCCTCCAGTGCCGTTTGTGAAAGGCGCCTGTGCGGGCCATAGAGTGTGGTGTAGTAGTTCTTGAATGCGTCATTGACTCCTATCTGAGTCGAGGCCGTCAAACCCACCTGATCAATAATTTCCAATATTAGGAGGTGTGTCGGGGAGTCTCGTAAGATACGGGCTAGCAGTGGGCCTGACCTATCAGCCTGTGTGTGCTGTCTGTTAGTGTATTCCTTGTAGTCCAATAACCTCAGTTCCTCTAGTAGCTCAGCATGACGTATGTGTGCTTCCTGTAGCGGTGTAAAGGGTAGGTTCGTGCCCGCAGCTTTGTTCTCTAGCAGTGCCAGACTATCCTCAACTTCCTTAAGGCTGTCGATCACCTCCCTCTTCCTACCCACCCGAGTGGCCATTGCCTCCCCTCTGATGAAGACTTTGAATGTGTCCCATTCTATGCGCCTAGAGCTAGCAGTGTCAGCATTGGTGGTGAAGTAAGTCTCGATGGAGTCCGCCATGGACGATTTGAAGACAGTGTCTTCCAACAGGTCCGTGGACAGCCTCCAGGTTGGTATCGGTGCCAGTGGCCTGCCCCATTGCAACGTCAGTTCTACAGGGTTGTGATCTGAGAGTGTCTTTCCCATATGTTGTGCTGTGAGTACCGCCCCAACATAGAGCGGAAACAGAATATGCGGTCAATTCTGGTGTGTAGTTGGTGAGGAGGGGAGAAAAATGTATATTCCTTGTCCAGCCGGTGTTTGCTGCGCCATGTATCCGCTAGGTCCCACCCTTCCGCCCACTGCGCCAGTGCGACTGCCTGTTTCCTGCTTTCGGTGGCGTGCAAGGGTGGATGTGACCTGTCCAATGTGACATCCAGTACAGCATTAAATGCCCCCCCAACAATCCATTGATATTCGGCCCAGTCCGCTAAAACTCTGTTAATTCTAATCAAAAAATCAGACTGACCCATGTTTGGTGCATACACACATCCCAGTACAACAGTGGTACCATCCAGTAAGCCCCGCACAAATACATATCTGCCGTCTTTGTCCACTCTCTGCTCTACAGGCCTGAATGGGACTGAGTTACGAAGCCATATAGCGGCCCCCCTCGAGAATGCGGAGTAGGACGTAGCAAATAGTTGACCCTTCCATTTCTTCAGTAGTTTCGAGCTCTCAGCATTATTCAAATGGGTCTCTTGGAGGCAAGCTATCGTGACCCCCCTGCGATTAAGCTGATCCAGTATTCTGTGTCTCTTGTGGATCGAACCCATGCCCCGCACATTCCAGGTGCACAAGTTGTAAACATTAGATGGCCCCATGGCTGGATGTGAAGTGTGAAAATATCAAGCACATAGATGAGCATGCCAGGTATAGTTTGTGGTAGTAGAGGAGTGCCATGTGAACAGTTAGTCCCTTAACATTGAGGTCCCCTGATAAACGGACCCGGGTTCCAAACCATGATACCCAACATGGGTAAGAGTCAAACATAACCAAGTTCATGTGATGGGGGTGCAGTCTACTCGTTTCCGATTAGCACTAGCCTGCAATGACACATCAAGCCCTTAGCAACATATCCCCCAGTCCACCCACCCGTGTGTGGTTGTCATGTGGTTCATACATTACCACCCGGTTGTCGGTCAAGGCGTAGTCGTTAGAATTCTGCAGCCATTTGCGCAGTGATCTTGGGGAAGAGCTGTAAGCTGTCCGCCGACCCTGACACTTCCGTATGCGTGTCGAGTTGCTGGCCAAGTCTCTAGCTGTGCCCGCGTCGTGTGCAGCCAGTGCCTCCTCCATCAGTTGCGTCACTTTTGTTCGATCCTCTGAACAGTCTTTTGTGGCTTGTCCCTTCTGCGAGGATCATGATGATGATGATGGGGGGCCTTGACCAGTGTCAGTGGCGGGGCGTCGCCGGCCTGGAGGGTCATGACATCCACCGCTTCCGCTATCCGCAAACGGGTCCTGTGAGGCTGGTGGTGTGAGCGTCACTTCCAACCACTCCTCGGCTTCCTCCGGTGAGTCAAAAAGTGTGATCTGTTGCCATGCAGTATCTTGAGGCGGGTGGGGAACAGGAGGGCATATTTCATGTCCCTTTCGCGTAATTTGCGTTTCACCCACAGGAAGGTGGACCTGGCTCGTTGTACTGCAGGAGTAAAGTCTGGATATACGGATATAGTCTTGTCTTCGTATCGAAGCGGCGCTCTCTCTCAGGCTACATGCAGCACCGTGTCGCGATCTTTATAATGAAGGAGGCGCGCGATCAAGGGGCGCGGTGGCGCTCCAGGCCTAGGTGGTCTGGAAGGCATTCTATGCGCTCGTTCCATGCTGTACAGGGCTGTCAGATCTTCCGGGCCCACCATCTGCTTGAGCCAGTCTTCCACAAACTGAGTAGGGTTCCTCCCCTCACTGCGCTCCGGTACGCCTAAAATGCGTACGTTGTTGCGGCGGGCTCGTCCTTCTGCATCATCCACTTTGTCCCACAGCTGTATGAGTTGTTTTTCCATGCCCTCCAGCTTAGTGGAATGTTCCGTTTGTTGGGGTATTAGATCGTTCAGAGCGAGTTTCTGTTCCGAGACCCTCTCCGCCTGTTTGTTGTGGTCCTCTCGGAGCAGCGACAAGCCCGTCGCCATGCTATCCATGCGTGACTCCAGCGCCTCTCTCGTGGCTCATATTTCGTTGAGGATGAGGTCCAGTTTGGCGTCCTGGGTGCCCTTCCCTGTCGGCGGGATAATGTCCATATTGGAGGAGGCCAGCGGGTCCTCTGAGCCGGTGGACTGCATATCTACTGGTGCGCTCTGTTCCTGGGCCTTGCCCCTGTGTCTCCCCATGGATCTGGTGTACAGGTTTGCGCCTATCCGAACACACGCCTTTCGCGCAGGCCTCACAGTGTAGTGGCACTCAGCAGTCCTGGTCTTGGCCGCCCTCAAAGTAGGCAACCCAATATAGGATGAGGTGGTAGTAGTGGAGTCCTGTGATGGTCACGGGGAAGCGCAGGCTCCAGCGCCGCTATGTATGATCCCCTGCCTGTGCCCGCAGCGTGGATAGCGGTGAGGGTGGAAGGTATAGTCCGCCACTCAGTATGAGGGGGTCGCCTGGGGTGTGCCAGACGTGCCGTGTTTCCAACCCCGTCAAATTTGGCCCTGGGGAGGCGGTGTCACTGTCGGGCTGTGGCCCGAGTAGTCTTCAAGGTGTTGTGCGGGTCTGATCCCAATGAACACCCTCGGGGATCCATCTGGCGTGTGGCCACGCCCCTGCTGCCGTGGTATCGTGATCGTAACGTCGAGCCCTGGTGGTGGTGGCTCCCAGTGCTGTTGGTCTGGCGCTCCGGTGTGTCGGGGGGTGAAGTAAGATGGTGCTCACCAATATCACTGTGGCGCCAATCCGCGTGGTGCAGCCGCTGGAAGTTGCAGCACAGTGTGACGGTCCCTTGGCAATCCCAGCCCCCCTCCAAGGTTCCCGCAGCTTTTACTCAGTGCCCGGGCTTGGGAAGAAGGGCGGACAACGCCGCAGGTAAGCTCCGGCCACTCGACCGGGTCGGGTATGCCGCAGGTTGGGGTCAGAGCCGCCAGGGCAGGGCGAGTCTCACAGGGATTCTCTGCGGGAGGAAAGTCCGTGCCGGAGAAGCTGGAGTAAGGTTCCGATGTGCGGCGGGGCCCCGCTCACTCGCTCACCTTCGGTGTTCCGGCCGCTCTCCGCTGTCCGCATGTAGCGAGTCCGCCTCCCCACTAATCGGGGCCGCAGCTTCCCTCGCGGCAGCAGGCCCCAGCGACCACCGCGGCTCTGCACGGCACCTGGTGGCACCGGAGGATAGTTGAGCACCTTCGCCGCTCCTGCCTCACTTTCCGGGGCTCTGAGTGCGGGATTCAGGTGGGTGGTATAACTGGAGAGCAGGATAAATAGCTGGTTTTGCGGGCTATGGACGGAGCTCAGGCTCTATACGTCTGCCATGTTCGGCTCGCAGCCACGCCCCCATACAGCGTGTTCTTAACCGAATCTAACATCCTACGTATGAATTTTGCATCCTAGATTTTTGGGCCTACGGCAAGGTCGTTAACCGGTGTCAGATCCTTATTACCAACTACGCCCTCACGTATGAGTGCGCATGCGCAACAGGGCTCGGTTACCGGGAGAGTACGTCCCTCTCCTGGTTACCCCGTACGCTCTGTGAACTCCATTAAACCAAAAAGGAGGGCCCTTTCACTCGTGCCACTTTATGACATCATAGTGAATGTGCGGGGTGGCTACAAGCCCAAGGAGAACGTGACTCCCTCCCCCGCACCCTTCCGACCAAGTGGATATCCTGCCCGTCAAAGTTCTATGAGAGACCATTGGCCCCTCCTCCTGGGCGACCCCATTCGAGAATGGTGCCGCCCCCTAAGGACCTTAATTTGCTGCTCACCGATCATGACCTTACCGCCTGACCAAGGATTACAATACAACAAATAAGACGATTGTGAAAGGGAAAAAAGGCCTAAGGAGAAAACCAAGTATAACATTTCAAAATACCCAACTGTTTATATTCCACTAATACTGCCTGTATCAAAGGGGAAAAAAGGCCTAAGGAAAAATTCACAAACATATTTACAGTGCAAGTATACTCCACGGTAATGACAAATAACGTCCAACTTAACTTCTGTTTCAAGGGCTGATGGGTGGGAAAATTATTTGGCCCCCAGCATAGAGGCAAGGAGTGAGCCTGGGGGGTGCGGGTGCAAGAGGGCGCCTCCCGCGCACCCCAGACCTTTTAAGCACACCTGGCCCACCCCCTTGACCCGGAAGCACTTCTACTGCTTCTGGGTCAATGCTGGGGGGCCTGCACCAATCGATGGTGGGGCGTCCCCCGCTGCGCCATCGAGGCGCGACCCGCAAAGGGTGGGGACACGCCCCACCATTGAGGATACAGAGGGGGGAAGACGGACCCGCCATACGTGCGTGGGGGGCCAAGCGGCCCCCCTTTTCTTATGGCCTGGGACTACCGACCACCCCTTCCCTGTCATGCAAACCACCACATCAACCCCCAAAGTAACTTAGCCATGCGAGGAGTTTCTTTGGAAGGCAGGGGGTCACACGACCAAGCAGATATCCTGCCCCTGAAGTTCTAGGAGAGACCATTGGCCCCTCCCCCTGGGTGACCCCATTCAAGAATGGTGCCGCCCCTTAAGGACCTTAAATTGCTGCTCACCGATCATGACCTTACCGCCAGAGGCCAGCATAGTTGACCGACTATCTGGCCCCCCCCAAACCTCCTACTCTGAAAGGTCATCCCTACCTCGCGAAACCCTCTAACCATGCTCAAATATCCTTTGTCAGTAGCTCATTGCCTGTCTCAGTCCGGTGGACCCCTTCCTGCAATAGAAATGGTCCCCCCAGATGCACCCCTGTGGAATATTCTAGAATTGAGGTGTTCGAAATAATTTCTCAATCTTATTATTGATCATCTTTACCGAGTGATTCAACGCCCTAACAGAGTCCCCCCTCCACTGCAGCCTAGGTATCAACTGAAACCACACTATGGTGCAGCCTGGACGTGCTTTTGCTAACAGTTTACTGTTGAGATTATCTCTGCCATCAGAACCCTCCTGCCCAGTTTAACCAAATCGTTGCCAGCCACATGTAAGATAACGACTGAGGGCGGTGTGGTGTGCCTATCAAGTAATTCTCACTTCCCACTCTGGACAGACAAACATCATCTTTGGAATCCCTGTAGTCGCTGTGACCGGGCGTATCTCGGCCCTAGACATGCAAACCCAACCTATTTCAGTATCCTGTTCAAGTTGCAGGGTCTAAAGCTGGGGCTGGCCTACTCATAGGCACTTGCCACCCCCTCTTGGCACCACTACCTGGCCTCCGTCATCAGCACCACGGTGCGCCGGATCTTCACACCTCCCACGTTGATGCTAATCGCTGTTGATGCTACCCTGCCATTGTAAGGCTAAGCCCTGTGCCAGCCTATCTTCCGACTCTGGAGCCTCCTAACACCATGCAGTGTTATTTATGAAAGGCGCTCGCGAGCACCGTTGACCCCTAGCAGTATCCATTTCACAACGAGGGTGTTGATGTGACGTCTCCTGCGTAATACTTGTGCTCCCGGTCAAACTGTGACAGTATACACCTGAAAAGCAGTGCCCTGCCCTTTTTCCTCAACTGGCCACACAGTGTGCAACCATAACCTTGTGAGGCTAAGCCCTGTGCCGGCCTACCTTCCTAATATGGAGCCTCCTAACTAAGGGTGGGCGTAAAATCCGTTTCGCGGGCGAATTTGCGGATTTCCCGCGATTTCGCGATCCCCGAATCTCGCGAAATCGCGGTAAAATCTGCGAATCAGCGGGGACGAATTTTCAGCCAAGCAAGGGTTACAGCAGCAGGTGCAAAAGTTGAACCTAATTTCTTTGTAACCTTTTACAAAAGGGTTACAAACAAATTAACTTCAACTTGGACACCTGCTGCTAATTGCTTCCTGGCGCCTTGTTGCCTACTTACAACTATTCTCTGACCCTGCTCTGACCCTTGAAGCAGGGTCAGAGAATAGTTACAAGTAGGCAACGAGGCACCTGTCCAAGGAAATAAACCTCATCAGGAAGCACTTACAGATATAAAAAACAGGAAGAAGGGAGAGGATGGCAAATACACCCATTTTAAGTTGTCAGGAGGGGTTAAACTAAAAGAGACCTTTACAGCACAATTTTCATATGCATTTTGCTAAAAATAAAAAGCTGTATGTTCTGTAGGGGCAACTCAGGAATCTGGCCCTTCAGAGATCCGGCCTCTCTTTCTTTCTCTCGTTCTCTCTCTCCCTCCCTCTCTTTTTCCCTCTCTTTCTCTCTCTTTCTATCTATCTATCTATCTATCTATCTATCTATCTATCTATCTATCTATCTATCTATCTATCTATCTCTCTCTCCCTCTCCCATAAACGACTGCATGGGTAACTTCGCTATGCAAGCGGCTCGCAAAGACGCAAAAATCCCCTCGAACACGCAAAAAACCCAGCGAACACGCAAAAAACCCCGCGAACACGCAAAAAAACAAAAATCCGCAAATTAGCACAAATTCGCGAATTTTGCGGATCGCGAATTTGCAAATCCGCAAATTCGCGGATCGCGAATTCGCAAAATTCGCCCATGCTTACTCCTAACACCTCGCAGTGTTATTCATGAAAGGCGTCCACGAGCACAGGCGCCGCCATAGTATTAACCGTTTCATAACAAGGGTGTTGTTGTGACGCCTCCTCCATAATATTTGTGCTCCTGGTCAAACTGTGACGTTAACACTTGAAATGCATTGCCCTGCCCCTTTCTCCAACTGGCAATACAAATGAGTGACAATTACACACTTCAACTATAATGCATGGGTAAACACAAAGTCCTGCGCACTCCAATCAAGTATATGAAGTAGTATGTAACTATATGTAATTGAATAGAAAAATGTCCAACGTCGGTTCCTGGAGTTTCATGTATATCTCCTTTTATTTGATCATCACACCATTGATAATTTACAGCCAGCCGACACTTGTTTCGTTGTAGGTCTCAGTCGCCCAAATAAAATTGCATCTCAGGGTCACAGTTAAGTCCCCGCCCTACTGTATGGAGTCTCATAATCTAGAACGCTTAAATGTGGACTACAGTACGTAGAAAGTACTATTAGGAGCTTGAAGGAGAGAATTGGGGAACATGTTAGAGCTTTGTTACAACAAGATGCTAGATATCCGGTGGCAATCCATGCTAGCATCTGCCAGGCACAAGGTCCTAAAAAAGAATTTGTTTTGTTTGGTATAGATCATATTCCCATAGACACTAGAGGTGGAAATTGAGAGTTACGCCTCAGACGCGCAGAAGCGTTGTGGATTATGAGACTCCACATATTTTCCCTTTTAAATGTGCAATGGAAGTTTTATTCGTATTATAAATAAACTCCTAAAACTATACATTTATATTTTTTCAACTGAAACGATTAAAAAAAAAAACATTCGGCCATCATCCAGATGACCAAGGGGCCTTCAGTGATGTCACTGACCATGTC
The DNA here is from genome assembly GCF_964263255.1 of Lissotriton vulgaris. NCBI lineage: Eukaryota > Metazoa > Chordata > Amphibia > Caudata > Salamandridae > Lissotriton > Lissotriton vulgaris. The sequence goes on from NC_141695.1 coordinate 1,352,881,037, forward strand.
ATTGGTGATGTAATAAGTGACGTCATCAGCAGTGCATTGCGGGCGCGCGAGTTATAGTTAGCTCAACTAACTATAACAGGCGAATTTCTCTGGTTTTATATGAGTCAAATGTCCAACTAACTATAACGTCCCTGAAACCTATCGTTTTTTCTGTGAATTTCTAAGGTTTTTTTAATACTAATTCCTAACTATAACGCCTGTAAAACCTATGTTTTTTTCAGTGAGTTTCAAAGGTTTTTTAAATGCGAATTCCTAAGTATAACGTCCCTGAAACCAATGTTTTTTTCAGTGAATTTCAAAGGTTTTTTAAATATTGAATTACTATTGTGTATTTGTCATTAGTACTGTTTTTTCTAACTTTTCAACTAAACAAAATAAACTGCAAAAGTGCTATGTAACGTAATACATTTCACAAATTACAATGAGTTTTTAAATATTACAAAACAATTTAACATTCAGATAACAATTTTTCTCTCTTTTTTTGATGTCATCAGCTACTACTTAACTTTGCTATTCACAGTTATGTCAGTGTAGTTTCATCATAAACAGCAAGGAATAAAACAATCAACTAGATTGTTAAAAAAAACTATTTCTCCCAAATTTAATACAAAATCAACACAAATAACACATCCAATACTACTTCAAATGTTCAAATCTTACCTTTACATCATAGTTTCTCTGCAAATTTTCCCAATATGCCAGATAATGTACCAAACATTTTGCTTTGAAAGTATCCAGTATGAATTCCTTAAAGAACTTAGGTAGTTTCTCTGCACATTTTCCCAATATGATCCACCTTCAAGGGGTTCAAAGGAATGTGTTTCCAAACCACAGTAGGATGAATACAGTGTTTGCTTAAATACCCCTCACACACCAAAAGGTCCCTTGGTGTCATGCTTCATCATAGGGGTCTTCCCCCCACTGTTGGATGGGGCATGCTACGACCAGCGACTACGTGGAAGCACTGGATTTGTAGTACTATGTGTGATGTAGAGGTAGTGAGAGGAAGGGTCGGGGTGGATGTGGGAAGTGAGTTAAAAAGTACCTGCTCATCTCATCAATAATTAAGTTTCATTTTCTTCAGCACTTTTGACACTTCATAAGAAGCTTCTCCAGACAACTTCTGATATTCTAATTTATTATCAAGCTCAACTGGTTACTAGTGTGTGTGTTTTTACTTTTGTGCATACTTTGTGTCCGAATGAAGATTAATTGAATTGACATGTTGAGCCATTCTACGGTATAATATCTCAAAATCCAGACATCCCTGTGTGCTTCCACTTCTTAAAACCTTCAATTGAGATAATAAAAGGCAGGCTTGAGTTCAGTCAGCAATGCCATGGCAATTGAAAAACATTGTTATAATGGTCAAATTGAGAAAATAATGTTGCCCACATTATGCAAAAAATATGATTAGATCATAAACCCTTTGTATCATGTCTGGATATGGTTACAAGGGATTTAAGTAAAGTGTACTTAAATGTGATAGATGGAATGCTTGAATTAATCTTAGTCACTGGTAATTACTTGAGGTTGAATCCTAGTCCATCATTGTTTTGCACACCATGCCATTTCAGTTTGGACCCAGCCATAAGCAAATCAGTCATTTCCCAGTCCAGCCTGAACTGCTATGCCAAGTCCTCCTCTTGTTCGGCATGATTGGGCCTTTTCAGTCAGGATTAGCTTTGTTCCAGTACCACTGGTACCAACATCTGGGAATACCAGGTGCACTTGGAGTGTCATACTGAAGTATATAAAAAAAGATGGATGGAATGGTCGAAATTGTCTCAACCATTGGTAACTACTCATGGCACATTTGGAAAATGATGGTCTGAAATGCGGCCAAGAGCTTTCACCAGTAGCTGAGATTATTTCAAGCATTCCTCCTAACACCATGCTTTTGCTGTGTGATGGGTATTTCCAGGCCTGGGTCGCGCGCTCGCGGAGCCAAAGGACTCAAGCTATACCTTACTGATGAGCCCTAAGCAGGTCTAAACTGGCCTGGGATTGCTTGAGTTCCCATCTGGAGGGGACCTGGCCAGGCAGTTTGGGCTGCATCTTTCTATTAGAGCAAGAGAAAGACTGGTTTGTATAAGTAGGGTATCTGTCTAAAATGGCACACCAGGCAAAAAACAATGGTCTGGAATGTGGCTCAGAAAGAATGCTAGTGGCTGAGATTAATTCAAGTATACCTTATTTAACCTCTGTTTTTCTACAGGGGATTAAAGGCGATTTCTCTGACTAACACCATCATTGGATTAGCTATTTGAGCAGTCTGACACTGCCAGGTGGACCAGTGTGTGGGTATTTTTGTGGCCATATTTGTGGCCCAGTGAGGTGTAGCGATCAATAATGCAGGCATCAATGTTATTTAACTTGTCATGAGTGATGTAATATGTAAGGTTATAAGCAGTGTGTGGTGGGACTATAACTGATGAATTTCAATTGGGGGTCTGAAAGTTAGTTTTATAGTATAACAACACAGAACGACATCACTTTAACCTCTGTTTTTTCAGTTTATTTTAGGGATCTTTTAACGTAAGGTAAAGATGGTTTTGACATATTCAACTGTATCGTCACTTAAACCTTGTTTATTTCAATGAATGTAAGTTTTTTTATTATTGTCACCCAGCTCCCCTACTGACCAAAGCTTTAGACTGTATGCTGCATGGGGTTGGCTGCAGGGTCTAGTCTGCAGACAGCCATACCCTGAGACGAACCCCTCAGCGCAGACGGCCTTCAGCCATGCCCAACACATGCAGGCGGCCCACCCCAGCTATGTATGGCCTTTGACCATGTGTAGCATAAGGCCAAAACCCCAAACTCCACCTCCTCAACGACTTTTTTTTTTTGAGGTACCGCTAGATCACACAAGGACTGCACTGGGTCCTGTGGGAGTACTGTGGACCTGTGGCATGAATTATTTTATTCTTTTTTTATTATGCCCCCAGGAGGCTCCCTCCAAGAGGTGCCAGGGGGCCAGAGTACACCAACCAGGCCCCCTTACATATTGTTTTAAAAATCTTTCAAGTCCCCATGGCCTGTAATGGCAGCTGCAATTTTTTTTTCATTTAAGATCACACAGGACTGGTACAGGTCCCACAGGACTGAAAGGTCCGATGGAGAAAAAAAAATTCTCTGGGCGAATCAGAATTCCCTATTTCATAGAATTGTGGTAGCATCTGCGTCCTGCTGCACCCCCGCAAGACTAACTATTCAGTTATCACTATAATTTAAATGCAAATTTCTTCAAAAACGGCTGTATTGAGTTACATCAAATTATAAAAAGCTCCCTTTCTGAGCAAGGATCTATCTCTTTGCCAAATTTGGTGTAATTCCAAACAACAGTTGTTTTCTGCAATGCTTCTCAAAATTCCTAATGGAATTAACATGGGAAAATGTTGTTTTGGGAGCCCCCCTTTATTTTCTTAGCCCCAGTGAGATGGATCATCCCAAAACATTCTAGTAAGTAGCTGAGTTGGATGACATTTATTTTGAAAAGCTTCATGAAGATCCGTCAAATGGCGAAAACGTTACTGCAAAAAATGCTCTTCCTATGAAAACTCGATCCTCCTGATAATACCCAGTGACCACCACTGTGTAATATATATATATATATATATATATATATATATATATATATTTATATGCAAAAGGAAGTCCCCACTCAGGTACGGTGAAAAAGACGAGCCACTCCGGTTTTAGGATGCAAAGTTTGTAATTTTAATGCACAAAATATACGTTTCGACCTCTCATGTGACCAAGACTCCGTATAGAGTTCAGGAATTATAAATAGCGACAGCGTCAGGAATGACGACGCAGCGTGCTAAACAACAATAGAGGAAAGACTACATGACAAAAAGCAAATAATGTGTATCGTTCGACAAAAAGTGCAAACCATATATAAATGCACAAGTAAATAAATCCCCAATTCACTGTTAATAATCACAGATTTGATTTAAACATGTGCAAATAAATTAAAGGAGTATTTGAAGATTATTGCATACATTTTAACACTCGTGCAACATAAATAAAGCACAGTCATTAGTAGGCTTCAAATACAGCTCTCCCAATTGTTGCTACTTGTATTGTGTATGGCAATTTAATGAGAGATACTACTTCACCTGTATTTCATACTAACTCGCTGATGTAAAGTGACGTATCGTGCAATAACAACAATCCACATCTTGTTATTCTTAGCAGAAAAGGTCACTTTTATTAGGACAGGCAAACAGAATAATCCTTCTTAAAGCAAAATTATTTGTCACGAGAGAGAAAGAAAAACATTAGCAAAAACTTCAAACGATTTTTCCTCATAAATATATAATCAAAACATTCCCAACTATACTTATCACTAAAACCCACATACTGTACAATCCCAACATTTTCATTGCTTCCTCTTTATCTTTTTCTTACCCATCTTCCCGTCTACCCTTCCCTTACCCCAGAGGGAAAGGATAATCCAGCTCCAGACAATCCAGACCCCCAAACAGCGCCACCCAGGAAAAACAAAGAGTTTTCCTGGCCTCACCCCACACCTGCTCAGAAAAAGGCTATTTGTTAGTGCTATCACACCACAGGTTTTCGCCCCAAAAACCCGCCAGTAGATCCCTCAATTCCATCAGATAGTATGCTTGACCTATCTGAGACAGGTGCACACCATCATCACGAAAAAGATGTTGTTCAACACCTGTGGTATTTTCATGAGACAAGACTTTGATACCCATGGCAGGACAAAAAATGTTCGTGGCGCGGTTGAGTTTTCTCCGAGCTTTTTCCAAAGCAACATGACTGCGGGCCCCTCTCCAATGATGACGATAAATGAATTCAGTCCAAACTCAACCAGTTGTCTTTTATGACCGCCATTTCCAGTTTCATTTGTTTTAAAAGCGTTAAACCGGATAACCTTACAAGATCATTTTCTCCTAAATGGATGATCAATAAATATGGAAAACCTCTCTCCCGTGACAATTTGGAAAGCAAGGAAAATAAGTCCCCCCAAAGCATCCGACCCACTCCCTTCCAAAAAACTTCATGACCCTTGCTGTGGAGGTCGAGAGCTCTGCCGCAAATCTGTCGCTCTGCAAATGTAGCTTACCATTTCACAAAAGAATGCCCTATAATCCAGGTCTGCATTTTCCTTGGCAGAGACTTAACTCGACCTAAGGCGGAAAAACAAAATTAGACAGACATCCTAACAAAATATATCATTAAATCATTTCCTGACATAACGAGAACAGCAATCTGATTTCCATCTACCAATACGTTTGATATCCTCCCAACCCCAACCCAACCTATACGCTTCAGTAGCAGCCAGAATTCTAAACAAATGTGCTCCAAATGATAAGGGGTTTTGTCCCACCCGAATCAAGGCTTTCCTTAAAACTGCAAGCAGCTGATCACAGGTAATTCTGTCACCATTAAAATGTTGGAATATCACCACTTGCCGAAAAGCAGCGGACTGCAGGAATGACTTCCATTCACCCAAAGGACAGCAATCCCGCACCCCAATTCCATTCAAATGAACCCACGCGCCCTTGCCCAATTGATCAGTTTTTGATTTTTTCAACAAAATCCTCAAAGACCCCGATGAAATTGAATATCACTAGTCTGAATGCCCAATTGACTTCGCAAACCAAGCAATTCGGACACTCTGAATGCCCCGAAAAACAACCAAATCATACAAAGTCTAAAACATGTAACCTCCCACCCAGAATAACAACAATTTGGCAATTGTAACAATAATTGCGGCAAAAGTGAAAAAGTTATGGGCTCACGCAAGGACGAGGAATGAACCCTCACTCTATTAAAACCTTTTAACATCCGCCGTAACAAAACGCCCCCCCTAATTCCAGCCCCCAAAATAATTGTCCATTGAATGAAATACCAGAAAGTTTACCAGCAATGGTCGTGTGAGATAAACCCTTATCCATCAAGGATAAGACAAGCTGTAACATGAAACCTTCGTCACCAAACAATAAACCTGAAACATTCTGAGACGTAGAATAACATAAAAACTCAGACCAAGCCTGGCGATAACTGCGTCTGGTGGAAGGAGCAATGGCTTGTTCAACCAGCTCAATGATCCTCACTCCCCCAGTGCCCAGATGTCTTAAGGAACCGCAGTTTTGCAGCTGTCCGCCACTGGCGCCGAAGTGCGGAATTTCTGCAAAGTAAAGCGAGATAAAGAGTCTGCGATTGTATTATTAACACCTTGAATGTGTCTTGCTCTAAAAACAATGTTTAAACGGATACTCTGTAACATAAAAGATCTCAAAAGCTTCAATACACGCAAATCCTTAGCTCTTTGTCTATTGACAAGATCCACCACCGACATATTGTCGATATGCAATAGCACACATCTGTCTCTAAACTCTTCACCCCAAACCAGTAATGCAACAATGAGGGGAAAAAACTCGAGAAAGGCAATACTACGTCCTTGCTGAAGCCACCGCTTAGGCCAACTCTCGGCACACCAACGACCTTCCCAAAAGATGCCAAAACCGTGAGACCCAGACGCATCTGAAAATATTTGTATCTGCCATATTGTATCATCTTCGACAAAAAAAGATGGAAACACCATTAAAGTCTTCCAAAAACTGAAGCCAAATCAACAGGTCATCTTTGATGGCTTTAGTCAGTTTAATTTATTTTGTGGTGGGAGAGATAGGCTCCCGACATAGCCATACCCAACCTTCTGCAAAATGTTCTGCCAGCTCTGACCACCCTACAGGCGAAGTTCAAGTAACCAAGCAAACGCTGGACCTGTCTTAGTTCAAGTTTCCTCCTATCAAGCACTTCCAACAAAAAAGACCTGATTTAATTCACCTTAGCTGTTGGTAAACAAGCTATTATGTCTACAGTATCAATCTCAATCCCCAAAAAGGTTAGTTGGTAGAGGGGCCTTCTGTCTTCTCAGGAGCTAATGGTACACCAAAATCAGACGCCAGATCCTGAAAAATTTGTAAAACTCTGCTACATTGATCCAGCTTTGCCTGTCCTACAAACATAAAATTGTTTAAATAGTGACAAACAAAAGTATGACCACCTTTTTGCACCAAACACCAATGTAAGAAAGAGCTAAAGGTTTCAAACAGAGCATAGGATACTGAACATCCCATAGGCAGTACTCGATCCACATAGAATGCGCCATTAAAGAACATGCCTAGAAGCTCAAAATCTGATGGGTGAATAGGCAGCAAATGAAAGGCGGACTGGACATCACATTTCGCAAGCTCAGCACCAGTTCCGGCAAATCGCACCACAGGCAAAGCATCGTCCACAGAAGTATAGGACATGTTAGAGTCAGTAGGGGAGATGAAATCATTAACTGATTGACCCTCCGGCCATAACAGGTGATGAATTAACCGAAATTTGCCTACCACCTTTTTAAGAACAACACCCAAAGGGGAGACAATCAAATTTGGTAAAGGAAGCTGTTTAAAGGGGCCCACTATTCAACCAGCTTGCAATTCCTTATTAAGTTTTTGTTGGACAATATGGGGTAATTCCTTGGCAGATTTTAAATTATCAGCCCAACGATGGTAACGCGGACCCTGATAACCTATTTTAAAACCAACATTAAAACCCCAAAATAATTTGGAAGCCGCATCTGCTTCAGTATAAAGCTCCAACCAGGCCAACATGGACTGCAAATTAACCGGGGTAGGATCCTTTGGAATAATTGGGGGAAAGGACCCTCTGCCTCTCTGACCCCTCCCTGGATCCCCGACATTCTTGTTCGTGAGACATTGAGTAAGGGCATGTATCCCTCCACATTGCGAGCACTCATGTTTAAACCGCAAAATTGCCTGGAGCAAATACCACGGTTGAAATTCCAACAGGGGCCTGCTGCCGGCAATTGACCCCTACCCAAAACACCCGCCCCCATTTGGGCGGGACGCTGCAGAAAGAGTCAATAAATTATGGGTAACCCGCTAGCCATATGAGTTGTAGCATGGGGCTGGGTAGGTGACATCCACTGTAACCATAGTTCCTAATCCACCTCCCCCCAAGGTTTGTCAGGGAAAATGCTGAGTTGAGCCCTGAATTCCTCATCATAATTTAACCATGCGTACCCACCAACCTGCAACTGAGCTCTAAGTATAGTATCCATGTATTTAAACATGGCCACCGCCCTGTCCTGATGCCTCTTGCAATATACACTAGCGTAGATTAAAAAAGCGGCGGTCCAATTTTCAATATTCTTGGGCACTCTGGGACGCCTAGATAGTTCCCATTCTTCTTCCTTGGACCCTTCCCTAGCTTGAATGTATCTATGCAATAATTTAAAAACATCAACAAATTTTTGTTACCACATTTTTTGCTTAGTTTTAACATAAAGATGCATACCAAGTAGCATAGCTAAACCTATATAAGGAAGTTTTGTCCGACAATTCATGGTACTTGAAACCTGTCCAGTTCTGGACCCGTCCTTTACCGATACTTGTTTGTTACCTTCCAAAGTCTCATCAGACCCTATGGTATTACAGGGAAAAGGTGTCAATTCCACCGCAGACCCTGCTCCCATTGATCCCCACCCATACATTGATTTACCATCCCAACAGCACCCTCCCCAGATACAATATTGCATTTGCCCGTCAAAGTTTGTGACCAAGCAGTCCACCAATGAGGCTTACCTGACGTCAACTGGGTGGCTCTCTTCTGAAACTCCTGAGGATCATCGCGACCACGATGTCCGCCACGCTGACCTTTACCCGCTAAAGACTCCGCTCTTGATTTCTGTAAAAGACTAGCAGAATTGATTGCACCCCAAGCCCTTCCCGGTAACCCCCGATTAGAACCCAACAACCTTGCAGTGCTACCCACATCATCAATTGAAACATCATCATAAAAATTGTCTTCTCCACCTTGATCACAATGATCTGTGGATAAATCCAAAACATCAGAACTGGTGCTAGGCATAACGCCACCCCCAACCCCATCATCATAGGTTGTCCAACAGGTCACAGGTCTCCGTGAGGAGAGCCTGGATGAAGAAACCAAATCCGCACTTGATCTGCCCCCGTGCTGTACGTAACTTAGAAGCCGCAACCTGCTTCGCAGATGCCAATCTGGAAACACCGGGCGCCGTTGGAAAAACTGAATGGGGCATAAACTTCTTACCGCTCCTGCCAGAAGCCGCAAAGAACTTACCAGAAAAAGACGCCGAAATGGAGCCACCAGCTTCAGACGATGAAGAGGCAGAATGCTCAACCCAAACCCATTGACCACTCTGGTCCATAAGAAGAATCAAAGTCCACCTGAGGATGAGAGGGGGGGGGGCGAGATGCTGGAAAAATAGAGACCATACCCAATACATTACTGCCATCCAAACCTTCTTGAACGTGCTCCAATGTAGGCCATTCCTCCACCCCTTGAACCATAGGAATATCCCCCCACCCTCCTCCCACAGCATCCGCAAAACCCATGTCCTCTTTGGAAAGCAGGCTAGTGTGACCTCACTGAGATTTTGACCTGGGGGGCCCCCTGGGCTGAGGGGTGAACACATTCACACTGGAAAACACACCACAACGCAGCTCCTCAACCTGTATATTCCCGGTGTCCTGTGGCACAGACAACACATCGGAAAGTTCACTGAAAATCTCCTTCTCTGCTTCACTATCCGTTGAATAGTCCACTAGAGCTGCAGAGCTGATAACCGCAAAAACAGGGGGAGCAATATTGATAAGAGACAATGCATGTTGCAATTGCACGCTGTTTTCCTGCGCCTTACCCTGTATTTCAACATGTTTGTTCGTAGAAGCACATTCTGAGTCAAAAAACTGCAAGTCCCCCACTTTGCTCCCCTTTCCTTCAGTAATACACCTATTTAGAGGAGCAGGAACACTAGTAGAGTCTGTATAATTAGTCTTACAGCTGCGCTTGCGAGCCCGCCCCAAGCGCTGAACAGACAAGACCCCCGACCGCCCCCTGACGTGCCCGGCAAGGAGGAACAACGTGGAGCACTCCCTTTCACTTGGGCGCTCCGACCTGAGGAGCGCCCCCTTCGCAAAACTGCCACAGAACCATTGCCGGCTAAAAGGGGGAGCTGTGCGTGGCTCTTTGCAGGAAGACAAGCCGCCACAGCGTCACTCACCCCCTGAGCTGCCGAACTCGACGAGGACGCGGACTGCGTCCTTGACGATGTTCTCTGCCATGCTCCGACTTTGAAAAAAAACCTCAGCGTCACGGAGGAGCCGTCGCCACAACAAACGCTGGCTGACGAAATCCTTCAAGTGACGCGATCCCGCCCAGGAAAACCCGCCCAGCCACCCGCACTAGAATACCGCCCCCTGCCGCACTCTTAACCTATCGCGCTTGATGAATTGTTTCATCGCGCGAACAATCCCAGGGGGACACCGGCTCGCGCCTGGATCCTCCTGGGTCCCATAGAACAGTAAAGTGCAGTATGGGTATAGTAGCCATTGATTCAGTTATAAAAAGTAAAAGAATGAGCTCCAGAGCTTATTTGGAGAAAATGTTACTAATGCAGCCCTGAGTGTTTGGATGGTGCAACAACTGGTATTAGTGACCATGTTACAAACTGATTCAAAATGACCTTAGTGGCAGTTGTCATATAACCTACTATCATATAATAGCTGCAAAAAGGAGAGGTGACTGTTCAGAGGAACGTCCTCCAATCCCCGGTGCTCTTAACAATGCTACTGTAGCTACTCTTCAGTTCGATCTGCCGTACCAGACTAGCTCTGGCACAATAAATAAAGAAGGCAATTATAATGAATTATCTGCTTATTTGTAAAAACAGAACAGTATCTACAGATCTCCATTCCTGATAGTTAAAAGGGTTCCGACAAGCTTGGAAATATTCATAAATGGCACATAGAGACAACAATTGATCATGGCTAGAAGGATAAGAAACATACAATCAAGTTAAAGGGGTAAAAAATAATTCCATCACATCAACTATTTAAAACAACAACTCCTTAAACTCTCGGAGTTGGACCTCAGGAGGACAAGAATACTCTACAAGTGTGAATGTAACTCTTTGTCTTATTCATCCCCATGGTAAACCAGCTGCCAGCCTGCCGCAATAAGTCGTGATTCCAGTCTACATAATGCCTGGACACGGTTCCCTCCTCTTGAGTGTTTGGGTACTGTATCCAAGGCAAAGTATTTGCCCTTTGTCCAGTCAACATTGAGGACTTTGTGGAATGTTTAGCTCTGCTATAATAAAAATCTCGATTAGTTATAGCCCTCCAATGCTTTAGGATACGTTTTTTAACTGGGAAGGTAGTGGACCCAATGTCCCACTTGTCACAAGTGCAAGTTATCACATAATCACATATACCACAAAGTCAGTTCCATATATAAATAAATAAATATATATATATATATATATATATATATATATATATATATATTTTTTTTTTTAAAGTTCAACAAAGTTAGACGCACTCTCAGAGATCAAAGTTGCTTCCACCAAGGATTTATTTTCGCCAACCGTTATGCGTTTCGACACAAAGATGTGTCTTGATCACACGGTATTACAGTTTGACACGAAGGTGCATAAATAATAAATAAACATAAAAGAAGGCATACCATTACACATAAACATAGACCTCTTGTGTTTTCTCTTGGCGGCCATTTTGGAGTGGTGGATTTTACATACAAAAGTATTAAATTCATACTTCTATGCAGGTGTGCAACAATGATTGGTATAGATCCACTTCAAATTTTACATTTTGCCTCTGTACTAGATTGTAATGTAAAATTAATGTCTGTTGTTTACTACCGCAATTGGAATTATTTTCATTTGCATTTCCTCTAGTACATCCTACATTGTAGTAAATGTGCTGTCTGTATTAAAGCAAATTGCCGCGTACAGTATAAGCGTATAAACATACTTCATGGTAAATGCGGAAGCTACAACATTCTGGTCATTTGGCAGGTCTAGTGCCCCAAAATGTCCTGTGTCTCGGAGCAGCATTCTAAAACAATCACCAATTATTTGTAAAACCTCCCTCCTGCTGACATTAGATCCTGTGCCTCAAAATTGTTTACACCCATGTGTCCATTCTACTCAGTCTAATGCCTAGGCTCATGTCTATAATAGGGATCTCCCAATTTGTGCATGTGTATTTATTCATATAAATTCCAAGATCCCTATTATAGACATCCCCTACAACATCAAACTATCATATGATACGAGTAAGACAAGAGCAGAATTCCTTGACACTCTGACAAAATGGCACCCTCACCACCAGCTTACACCGTAAAGCAACGTCAGGCAACAGTCTTCTTCATGCCCTAAGTGCTCATCCAGACACACTTGAATGGAGTGGAAGTGGAAGTGGAATGATGCGAAAAAAATGCGTAACTTTACCCGTGGGGTATGGACTATCAGGACGCGATTAGCAGCAGTTACTGCCACCCTGTGTGTCATGGGCAGACCCTTAAGCATGCCAGCCCACTGGGGCATGATTTGTTTTCACTCTGCAACATTGGCAGATGTGTCCTTTCCCTACCACTTTGGGAATTCCGGGTGACGGTAACATGGATACACAGGTCTCTTACCTTGAGGGTAAGAGTTACTCGCACTGAGCAGAGCGCTTCACGCGGCTTGGTTTGTACTTTATTTCGCATTTTTTTCGCATCATTCCACTTGGAATGCTTTATTGTTCCACCTCTCCAGATGCGCATCCCGGAGGTACTCGTAATACCGGGCTGTCTTGTAAATGAAATGCTTTACATGTCTACTTCATTTGTAGCGCCTTGCTATTTAATGCCATTTAATGCAATGTATGATATATTTTGTGTTCTTATTATTATGCCAAATATCGTGAAAAAAAGGGAACTCAGCCCACAGCAACATCAGCTAGTCTGTTGGTCATTACTATTGGTATGACGTGAATACCAGGTGACAATGTATTTAATGCACGTAACTCAGTTGACTCGTTCTCGTGAGAAAGCAGGTTTACCTGCGGAACGCGTCGAGAAAAGCCATTTTTAAATAAACACGCTTATGTAACTTGGAAGTGGCCCGGACAATCTTTTCTTGAACCGAGGAAAGTGTATGGTTGAAGGTGTAGGGATTCGCTATCCCGTCCGAGGCCCGCCACTGGAAGCGGTAGGGATCCTAAGCGACTTTGTTTGGCTGGATATATATATATATATATATATATATATATATATATATATATATATATATATATATATATATATATATATATTACCTACTGGCGATAGCCAGTAGGTATATATAGTTAGGATTATTTGTCTATGGAACTTTTGAAAATTCTATGTCTAATAACTTTGGCGTTTGTGGATGGAATCGGCTGAAATTTTCAGGAAAATGGCACATTTTGTTTCTGAGCAGCCCCTGAAAATTTGGGGGGGTTTCGTCAAGGGGGGCCGAGAAAAAAGGGGGTCCCAAAACGCGTTTTCCCCATGTTAATTTCCATAGGGCCTTTGGCCTCACTTTTAGCTCGAACGGCTGAATGGATTTGCACGAAACTTGACAAACTTATAGGGACTGTTAGCCCGATGTGCCTTTGCTAGGTCTCAATATATGTGCTCCAGTGGATTTTGAGAAATTAACGTTCAAAACAAGATATATATCTGTAACAGCGCTCCGGGCTGCGCTCCGGTCCGCTTACTTTTCGCGAAACGGAACTTTGCGATGCGAAGCTGATTGGCTCCCCGGTGTCTGTCAACATTCTAAACAGTCCGGAGCGGCCGCCATCTTATCTCTCGGTAGGATCGAGAGAGAAGAAGAGGTGAAAAACGAAGGGGGAATTTAATGAAAGGGGGCAAGGTATACCCCCTCTTGACCCCCTAGGAATGTTGTTGGGGTTATTAAAGAGTCCCGTGGGGAAAATAAAAAAAAAATTATTTTTCACGGTAGAAGCGCTTCACGGGTTTGGCAAGATGGCCGCCGTGAGGTTGTGGTGAGAGGTCGCACCAGACACCCTCTCCCCGAAACACCCAGATGGTTGGCGAGTAAGGACTAGTTATACACCCCTATGGATTTGAACAACTGGATACAGAGAGGACTGAACAGACTCCGTCCTAAGAATTCTGGTTTCAAAGAACAAATCAGTCGATTTTTTCAAAAAGCACGGGCGCTGAGAATAGTGCCCCGTGATCAACTAGCAAAGATGCCTACACGCCTGCTTAAAGACAAAGAAAAGGAGAAGGCGAAGATGCAGCAAGATGCTACAGCAAAGGCGCAGGACGGTAAAGACTCCCAAAGCTCCGTGAAGGGAACCGGCAGCGATCCAACCCCAGGTTCACAGCATCACCGAGGGCCAGGCGCCATAAGGAAGATAATCCCCATGACACAGAAGGGGAAGAAAGCGGAGAAAGCCGGGACAGCAGAGGCGCGGGTGAAACGCGATGTGACAATGCCGGCGGCAAAGAAAGATCGGCTTCAAAATGAAAATAGTACAACACTGGCAAAACAAGGCTTGAGCAGAGGGAAAGACGCGACACTGAGGCAGCCTACCTTGGTGGAAGCGTTTACCTCGAGGAGAGGCTCGCAGACAGACACGGAGATCAGCGCTAGCAGAGACGCTAGCAGAGACGCCCTCGAGGACGCAGCGGCAGAGTCAGCAACAGAGACCGGCGCTTCCAGCGCGAACACAGCGGTTGCTAGGCAACCTAGAGACCTGGCAGCAGCAAGCATCGGCAGTGGGAGTGAAGGCGGAGAGGAAACGGGAGCTGCAGCACTGAAGGTAATTCAACCTTCAGCTTCATGTGTCAGTGGGCAAAAATTGCTCAAAGGGGCTAGTAATGATGACACTCAATTAACAATAACTATAGAGGAGGGCTCACATAAGTCTAGCGCTGCAGAAAATTCAGACATGCTGGAAGCATTAATTCAGCTGGAAGCAGAATTTAAGGATAAAGAGAGGAAACAGAGTATCAATGGGGCTAATTCTCTATCAGGAGCTGGAAAAAGTATAAAATCAGGTGCAGGAAACAAAAACACTGAACTGGAGAAAAGAGAGGGAGCATCACTGGAGGGAGAGTGCTTCTTTTCAGTGAATGAGGATGCTGATACGACCCAATCAAGTGGGGAGGTTACAGAAGAATCAGATGAAGAGTCGAGTTCTGATTCAAGTTCATCTGTAAAAGATACCACGCAGAGGAGGAGAAAGTCAAAGGGTAAAAGATATGGCGGAGTGTTGGATTCACCAGTAATGGGGGGAAAGAAGCTAGACTGGGATTACTCGGCAACATCCCAGACTTATACAGAAGAAAATAGCCCACAAGCCTTAGGCAATACCCCCATACCAGCGCAGTACATGGCCCCCTTTGACATGATATGTTCTACTCTTAAGCAGATGCAAGGGGAAGCAAGGTCGGAAAGCCGTAGGGCTAGACAAGCCACAAAGAAAATTCAAAATACCCTTAGAAAAGTTAACAAACTATATGAAGGCCTCAGCGAAAGAGTGACTGAGGTGGAGACTCGGACTGGAAAACTGGAGGATGATGTTGCGGGGTGGCAGGACTTTAAAATGGAGCAGGAAAAGTTGTCAACTGATTTACAATGGAAGCTGGAGGACTTTGAGAACCGCCAGAGACGGAACAACGTACGCATTTTGGGAGTAGAGGAAGGGAAAGAGGGAGACGACATTATGGGCTTTGTGGTTAACTTGTTGAGAGGTGCTTTTCCTGAATCACAATGGGAGTGGGAAAGAGAGATACAACGAGCACACAGGTTTCCTTTTACTATCAGGAAAAATCACGGGGGAAAGAGTCAGGCAACTCAGCAGGCTCTGCCCAGAGCCATCTTGATTTATGTCGGAAATTACCTGCTCAGGGAGGAGATAATGGACAAGGCTAGGCCGGATAAGAAGAGAACTTTTGATGGGGTTACTTTTTTCGCCAGGCCAGATTTCTGCCACACAACGGTGGAGAGAAGATGGAGACTGAGGCAGCTTATCAAACCCTTTCAGTCTTTGGGCTCTGAGGCCTTTCTCTTATTTCCAGCGAGATTGAAAGTGGTTACAAGGGGTAGAATAAACATATTTCTATCCGAGATAAAGGCCCAGCAATACCTAGAGGAGATTAAGTCACAGAAAGGGGGTTGAATAGTTAAAGATGATGAACCTGGACTGCTAGATTTTGATACTCAGCTGTTTGGAGGGTTGGTTAAAATGTAATGAACAGTGTCAGTAAAGAGCGAAGTGACATAGAGGTGTATATAATATTCAGGGTTTTGGGTATAGGGGAGGGGGAGGAGCGATATCCACAGGCTACTGCGGCTGCACATAGGTCCTATGGACCTATTTGCCTGTAAAAGGGGGGAGGGGGTGGTAACCAGAAGGGAGGGGGGGTGGGAGCAGGGGTAGAGGGGGTTGTAGGGAGGGCTAAAAAAAATGTAAAAAAAGGGGTGGAAAAATGTAAGAATCAGCACAAGGAAACACAATTCAGAGTACAAAGAATGAACTGGTATTTGTATTCATTAATCAAAGTAATGACGCAGGTTTATTCTGAGAACAAAATGTTTGATTTTGAACGGTATGCTGAGTTGGGTAAAACTAATGATTCAGTTAAATGACCTGTAGGATAGCTACTATTAATATCTGTGGGCTGAATGATTTGGGGAAAAGATTAAAAGTGACAGCATTGCTTAGGACACTGAAGCTAGACTTGGTCTGCCTCCAAGAAACGCATGTTGAAGCTTCTAAGAGCTATTTAATGAATCATCTAGGATTTTCGGTACTGGCAAATACTTTGCAAGAGACGAAACACAGAGGAGTAGCGGTATTAGGAAGACCCACTGATGTAGAAGTGATTAGGAAATTAGAGGATAAGTGGGGAAGGTGGGTAATTCTAGAAATAAAATTTAAAGGAGAAATATGCACCATAGTTTCTGTGTATGGCTCGACGGAGGATGATCCGGACACTTTTCAATTCTTAGATACAGAGTTGGCATTATGGCCTGAGCCAATTGTATGCTGCGGAGACCTTAACATTCACGACCCTACTAGTTCATTTGGACAAATTGGGGGTATATATATGGGGAGGAAAAAGAGAACCCACAGGGCACTTTCAGAAATGGTAGCAAATAATTCTTTAGTTGACCCTTGGATTAAAATCAATCCAGGCATCGATGGTAGCACATTTTATTCAGCCCCGCATAAAGTACTTGTCAGGCTGGATTATTTTTTGATTTCAACTTCTTTGATAGCAGGGGCACAGATAGATAAACAGCCACGAATTGTTTCAGACCATAATCCGCTGATTTTAACACTTAAACTGGGTCAGGGGCAAATGAAAGAAAGGCAGTGGACATTTGATAGAGCCCTGTTGAAAGATGAAGGCTATAGGCGATACATGGCTGGATGGATCAGATCCTATTGGGAAATTAATAGAGATACAGCCGCCTGTGGGAGTAGTTTGGGATGCTTTTAAGGCAGGAGTACGAGGAGAAACAATGAGCTATGTATTCTCAGCTCAGAAAAAGACAAGACTTAAAATTGGTGAAGTCATACAAAACTTGATGAGGGTGGAGGAGGAGTTGGCGAAGGCTTTAAGAAATAGGGCACCAATAGAAGAATATCTATTAAAAATTGTGGCACTTAGGGTGGAGGTGACAGAAAGTATTTCCAAAAAAGCGGCAGAAAACTATTTGTCTAAGAGAGAAACTGCCTATGAGTTAAGTGAGAAGGTAGGCCATCTATTGGCAGTACGCACCAGACAGAGACTAGCTGCATCGGATATTGGTGAGATTGTGAATGAAAATGGAATTCAGGTTACTGAAGTAAATAGAGTGAGAGATGTATTCAGGCAGTTTTATGAAACATTATATACTAGGGATAGTACGGGGACGGTGGGGGAGATGGAAAGCTACTTAAGGGATGGTACTTCACCAGGCGTGACGGAAGAGGAGAAAGATAGATTGGACTCCCCTTTTACTCTAGAGGAATTTATCATGGCATTGAGCACGCTGCCAGCAGGTAAAGCTGCCGGACCTGATCAGATACCGGTGGAGTTTTTTAAGGTATTTTATCAAACAGTGGGAATGGAAATGTTCAATGTCATGAGGGAGGCACAGAAAGGAGATAAAGTACCGGAATCTTGGAGGGAAGCAGACATCATCGTTATTTTAAAAAAAGGGAAAAATTCGACACTCCCAGGCTCATACAGGCCTATTACATTAATGAATGCGGACACGAAGATATACTCTAAGATTGTAGCAACAAGACTGGCGGGAGTAATTGAGGGATTGGTAAGCCATACACAGCATGGCTTTATTCCCGGAAAAGGCACGACACAACATGTCAGACAAGTTATTACAACGTTTGATGCAGCAAATGCCCTGGGGGACTCTATCGCTGCATTATTTCTAGATGCCGAAAAGGCGTTTGATAGAGTCTCCTGGGAATACCTATGGCAAATATTAAAATGGAATGGATTTGGAGATAGTTTTGTAACTGCAATACAGACACTATATAAAAATCCAACAGCAAGGATTAGAGTAAACAGAGGAAAATCGTCGGCAGTTAGGATCGGGAGAGGGACTAGACAGGGCTGTCCGTCATCGCCATTATTATTTGCCCTTTACCTAGACCCCTTGATAAGGAAAATTGAAAGTAATGTAAGGATCCCTTCAGTGAGGCTGAATGGATGTGAAATTAAGACACTCGCCTATGCGGACGATATCGCTATTATGACTCCGAATCCGAGTATGGCTATAGCGGAAATTGAGGCCGAGGCACAAAGATTTGGGCAGCTATCTGGGTACAGTTTGAATACCCTCAAAACCCAAATAGTCTGTAATCAACATATGGTGTTTAATGATCAAAGAGTGGTGGACTCTGCGGTATATCTCGGGGTTGCAATTACAGCTGATTTAGACATGTTAGTGCAGAATAACATTACGCCACTCCTGACAAAAGTCAAGTCCGATTTAGACCGAATGAATAATTTGCATCTATCATTAGTAGGTTGCACTAATGTTATTAAAATGTTAATATTGCCGAAATTTCTGTATTTTTTTAGGACAATACTATTATTTTTTGAGTTGAAATGGTTTAATGATTTGGAAAGAATTCTGAACAGATTTATTTGGGCTCATGGTAAGACCCGTAGGGCATATCGCTTTATGTCTTTGCCTAGGGAAAAAGGAGGGTGGGGAGTGCCTGATTTCAGACTATATTATTGGGCATCTGCACTCCAGTATATGCGGGGACTGTTAGGAGGAGGGGGTATAGATGATAGAACAACGAATGATTCAACTAGGATATACTCCATTGTGTTGGGACCAGAGGTAGAGAACTCTTTCCTCAAATGTATTGATTTCGCTTATTTCAAAAGGACGAGGTTCAAGACGGTCCAAGCTGCTATTAAAATTTGGAATGCGGTGATGAAAAAAATGGGTCTGGGTCGATACAATTGGTACACGAGGTTGTATAAAAATGTCTCCCTTCCAGTGCAGATCTTTGGCGACAGTATAATGGCGGGCTGGGTGGAGAAGGGGATAGTACAGCTTGGGGATGTGAGGAATATGGAGGGGATGTTTCAATTTACAGAGTTAATGACTAAATTTGGGTTAGACAGAAGAGACCTTTTTAAATTTTTTCAGCTAAGAAGTTTTCTGGGGAATAAGCGGGGTGGAAGTATAGGTTTTGCTAAAATAGAAATTCTCGAGAAAATAAGACTTGGGGGGGATTGTTCAATACGGTGCTTTTATGCAAATTTGTTAGCAGGGAAACCAGATGATATGGATAAATATAGTAAAAAATGGGCAGACAAGTTGGAAGGGGAGCTCTGTTGGTTTAAGGAGTCACTAGACTTAGGGCGAACTCTCCTGTGTTCAGCACCGCTTCAATCACAGCAGTATAAAACTCTTTATTCGCTTTATTTTACCCCTGCAAAAATAGCAAAATGGGGAGGCACCTCAGGTATCACATGCCCAAGATGTAGCTCCCTCGACGCAGACTTAATACATTTATTTGCTGTATGCCCACAAATACAGACAACGATAAAGGATATAGAGAAGTTTCTGGATGGTACGCTAAATATTCAGATTACTTTAAAACCCCCAGAAATACTGCTTGGGATAGTCACAGACACTAGTGTTATACAGAGGGAGTTCATCTTTGTCGCAATGGCAGTCTTTAGGCTCTGCATAGCCAGGGCTTGGTTAGACAAAAATCCCCCTGGAATGCAAGTCTGGCTATCTAACCTTTTATCAACCTATAATTTGGAAAAGAATATATATGCCCGGAAGGGTAAGAAAGGGAGGAGACTGGGATTAAGGATATGGGACCCTATTATAAGATGGAAAGAAGGTCTGGATTTGTGAGATTGGACCAGGGCAAGTAATGACAATCGAAACAACAGTGCAGATGCTGATATGGCGTTTTAATGAATTTCTAATTGTTTTCCTTTTTTTTTGTATGATGTAATACGATAAATGAATACAATGTATGGTTGTAGAATATATAATGAATTGTGTGAATTGTGCAATGGTATAATAAAAAAATAAAAAATTAAAAAAAAGAAGCGCTTCACGGGCCGCGAACTGGGCCGCAAACTGGTAGCGAAATGGGAATTCGCCATTTTGTGCTTCGTTTTAATTAAATTACTAGGTATAAGGGGGTGCGGGAGACGTATCCTAATCCCCTATGTTTTCTGAGGGTGGCTGAGGAGGCTCATATATGTTGATACATCTCTTCCAGCGGCTGTGCGTGAGCTTTTTTTTTTTTTTGCTGCGTGACGTCTGTTAACGTTCGATTCGATGGAAATCAGGAAGTGTTGACCGCCAATTTGTCAGTGCGATAAAATATTTTGTTATAAATGAATCCTTATTGATAAACATTGTCTGCGCCATCTTGCCTTTTTTCCAATGCCACAATTTTGTCGTGCACGGCAGCCATTTTAGATGCCAGGCTGGTCCCAGGCTATCACCTAGCCCTGCGGATGTAGTTTATGGCCCCAGCTGTAGAGAATCCAGACATGCCAACCCTCCCGATTCAGGCGTGAGACTACTGATTTCAGTGCTAGTCTCCCGCCTCCCGATTTCTGCAAGCAAAAACCCGGGGGCATATTACCAACAACTAGCGATAATTTTTGTCTCTAACTTGTTTAGAGACAAAAATTATCGCCGCACATCGGCGATTTTTATCGCAGATAAACCTTGCTATTAGCAAGGTTTATCGCAAATGCGAAAAAAAACGGCCACAATGCATGAATATCGCTGAAAAGTCAGCGATATTCAATCATTATCGAGCAAATGCTCTTAGCCATGTTATCCACCTCCCATTGGATAACATGGCTAAGAACTGCTCAGGTCAGGTGTTAGCTTTTGGAGATATTCGCGCTTAGCGCGAATATCTCCAAAAGTTGGTAATAGGAGATAGCGATGTTAGGGACTGTTTCCAGTCGCTAACATCTTGGCACGCCCACTTTGCATGTCATTAGTGATAAATATCACTGACATTGAAAGCGGGGCCCAAGATGGTCGCTATCTCCTTTTAGCTGTCACTAACTGGTGTTAGCGACAGCTTGGTAATAGGGAGATAATTTTATCTCCGCTTTCTTGGATTTTAAAGCCAAAAAAGCGGAGATAAACCCCCTTGATAATATGCCCCATGATTCCTCGGGGGTTTCAGCTGACAAGGCTTGGTATTGTGTTACGTGGTAATTCTTCCAGGAAACGTCAGAGGGTCGATGCAGGGGTTCTAGAAGGGGTGATAAACCATTTAAGCCTCATGAACAAGCGCATGGTCTTTTAAAGATCTGTGAAGTACTCGGGCGGCGGTGTGTGTGTGTCCTCTTTCAGGAGCGGGCGGGGGGGGGGGCTCTGCCAGCAACTTGCCAGGCCAGGCAGTGTTCAACACTTGCATCACCCTTTCTCTGCCTGCTATTGCGCTCCATGCTTCGGAAAGGTAAGAAAAAGAACGTGCATTTGAGTTTGAAATGTCCGATCCTGTAGCAGTACACTTGCAAAGCCCACACATGACAATAACCCGATTCAAGGCCCCATTCACCCGATTTTTTAAAAATATATAGCACTCCAATAAAGTAGGATTATAAAACTTTATTAACTTTTAAATATAACGAACGGAACAAAAACTGTAACAAACATTTAAACATTTTTGACAAAAAAAGCAACAATGGTCAGAAGCTGTCTTTTGTGCGAATAGTCCCAAGGCAGCACAACGTGCTGAGTTCTGGACGGCACCCAGGTGATGTCACCTGGGTGCCGCACTGGTTTTTGGTTTCCTACAATGCAGCTCAGAAAAACAGCGTGGGGCGTCCCGGGTGGTGCGGGGGGAGGCCTCGTCAGTAGCGGTCTGTTGTGCGAATAGTCCCAAGGCAGCAGAACGCGCTGAGATGTGGATGCCACCCAGGTGATGTCCAGTAAACTGCCGCACTGGTTTTGGTATCCTACAATGCTGCTCCGAAAATTGGCGTGGGGCGGCGTGAACGGGCCTCCCCAGGTGGCGGCCATCCAGCTGAGTTGCGCCCGCTCTTGCAGCTACAGCGTCTCGCTCACCATGTAGTTGAGTTGCTCCTACTCTTGCAGTGCAGTGATAGGCGGCTGCCACAGGACTCTTAAAATGGCGGCCGGCTCTTCGGTTTTGGGCCTGGTCCTCTAAAATGGTACTGGGACACCTTGGAACTCGGACGCTTGCCTGCTAGGGCTTGGGCTCCATTCTCGAAAGCGTCCCCTCAGCCGTGAAGATTCTACAAAAGTCTTGGGGGCCCTCGACTCCTGCAGGCTTCCGGTGGGGAGCGGCTGCCATGATTGCTCGCTGAATGACCACGACGGAGCCACGAGATGGTGGTGCTCTCATGGTGACGCCAGCTTCAGTCTGAATCATCCTGAAACAAGGTGGGGCTTTCATCGTTTGGGAAAAAAAAATGTTCTAAACCAATGAAAAGTGTTATTTTTAGGTCATATGACCAAGCCTTCCATCTTTAGGAAACCAAAAGTAAAATGAACCAATGAAAAGTTTTATAAACAAGTCACATGACCTGTTATGCGGCATAGGGCTACAAAAAGCGTAGAAAATCCGTTGGCACGTGAGGCGGCGTCAGTAGCGGACCGGTGTGCGAATAGGCCGAAGGCAGCACAACGCGCCGAGATCCGGATGGCACCGAGTTAGTGTCCAGCAAGTTGCTGCACTGGTGTGGCTATCCTACAATGCTGTGCCGAAAGACGGCATGTCCAGCTGAGTTCCGGTCACTTTTGCGGTACAGTGACTGGAACGCGCCGAGATCCGGATGGCACCGAGGTGGTGTCCAGCAAGTTGCCGCACTGGTGTGGCCATCCTACAATGCTGCGCCGAAAGTCAGTGTGGGGTGCCCAGTTGGCTTATGAGGTGATGTCAGTAGTGGACCGATGTGTGAATAGGTCGAAACCAGCACAAGGCGCCCTGCACTGTTGAGCTTTTTTCAATGCCTGTTTTTTGTTGTTTCCCCTCCATCAAAAGAAGAAAAAAAATATAAAACTGTGCAAAAATACAAAAAAATGTTTAGAAAAGCAGTGCTTGTAAGACTGTCTGAAGCTCTTTTGCACCTGCTGCAGCTTCACTATTGCCCTGGTGTGGCCAAAGATCGCCCATGACATAGGCGGCCGGCTCCCGAGGTCCGGCGGAACTTTTTTCCTTTTCCTTTCTGCTTCTTGTCCCACAATCCGTTTCACATGAAGACACGACCAGGTTCCTGAATGTGTGCAGGGGGACGCTATTGATTGAATGAAAATGGCGGCTTGACACAAAGCTGACTCAAGCGTTGCTGTTGATGCTATACAGACTAAAATTGGTTTTCAGTTTGTACATTCTTCAGGATTTTTTTTTCCATCCAAGGCTGATTGAGAGTTTGTAGAAAAATGGCTTCAGATTTTCCACATATTACTCTTCAACATTCTTCCTAAATGTAACAATGTGAGACTCACTAGGAAAACGGCTGTTTATCTTTCCTTTCAAAATGCTGCCAACAATATTTTCTGAATGGAAGACACCATCTTGTAGCATAAAGGGCCGAAAGGGGTTCTGGTCTGGCCGATTGTTGGTGGAGACATTTTGACTATATCTTGGACCTGCCCGGCCTCGCCCAAAAGGGCGCCGGTATAAATGGGACTCGTAACTCCTTGTTGTGTACTGGTTGAACAACCTTGATATCACGAGATATGAATGCAGTTTTGATGCTCACGAGAATTGATTGAATATTTCTACATCCCTATTGATATTAAGTTCTGATGTGTTATTTATTACTGTACTATTGAAAGTTCGAATTAACGTCACCCATGGTACTTGCACGCAAATGTATATCTAGATAACTTTTTTGTAAGTGGCCCTGACGTATTTTAATTACAAAATGTACGTCCAGCGATTCCGCAACTGTTAGACATCTTAGTTCTTGCAACCTAATGGCTCGCTCGTTACGTTCCTCTATAATGTAAATGTCTCCTCATCATATACGATTTCAGTTTGCTCCGTGGCCGGCCCACGTGGTTATAGGCCCGTATTTGTATACTGACATTTTCACAATAAAGGTTTTTAAAACAAAACACGGTAGTAGTATTTACATTGGTAAAGTTTTTACTTTTAGTCACTGTTTTCGAATCAGTAAAAGGCAAGTGAAATAAAGCAGTCCAATTACATGACGGATAAAAGGTATAATATGTAGGAACGCAGTAAAGATAAATGGTCAAGGGCAGTTGTGTTTTCCACTCCTGCAACATAAAGTGATCGATAAGAATCTGATAATCAGGCGTATCGGCGACTAAGACAGCAGGCCGAGTCTCTTTTACTCAACGGCTCCGTCATGGAACGAAGAAACGCCCTTTTTCTCGAAAAAGGAATATATTTTACTTGCAGGACAGTTGTAAATTTTCCGGGAAAGTACATTAGCCTGGAATATTATAACATATATGTTTAAAAAAAAATAATGTTCGAAAACAATAAAAAGCGTAATTTTTAGGTCATATGACCAAGCTTTTCATCATTAAAATAACAAAAGTAAAATGAACCAATGAAAAGTTTTATTAACAAGTCACATGACCTGTTATGCTTACGTTACGCGCTGCGCGCCGCGCCCCGGATCACTTCCGGGTGCGCTAACGCGGCGTGTCATATAACGCATTACGTGACAACGTAGGTCAAGAATATAGTCAAAATGTCTCCACCAACCAGCGTTCGGAACACAACCCCTTTCAGCAGTCCAAAAAGTTCTGTTAAATGACAACAGAGGGGACAGGCAACAAGAACCATCAGTCAAAGAGGGGAGGGCAAGTTCTTCTCTACCGGGTCATGTTGGGGCGCTACCGGAACTGATCGAATTGGTAGTCTACAGTGTTTCTGGATGTTTCAGACTAAAGCTGGCGTCAGCATGAGAGCACTACCATCTCGTAGCTCCGTCGTGGCCATTCCACGAGCAGACATGGCAGCCGCTCCCCACCAGAAGCCTGCGGGAGTCGGGGGCCCCCAAGACTTTTGTAGAATCTTCACGGCTGAGGGAACGCTTTCGAGAATGGGACCCAAGCCCTATCAGGGAAGCGTCCGAGTTCCAAGGTGTCCCAGGGCCATTTTAGTGGACCAGGCCCAAAACCGAAGAGCCGGCCGCCATTTTGAGAGTCCTGTGGCAGCCGCCTATCGCTGCACCGCAAGAGCGGGAGCAACTTAACTACATGGTGAGCGAGACGCTGTAGTCGCAAGAGCGGGCGGTAAACAGCTGAATGGCGGAAGAGGCACAGTGTAGCAAAAGCGGACGGAATGGCAACTGAAACGGTAAAGGGGCGCCCCACTACAGCGTGTCTTCAGGTCAAACGGATTGTGGGACAAAGTCCAGAATAGAAGAGTCATCAAAAGGCAAAAAGTTCCGCCGGACCCCGGGAGCCGGCCGCCTATGTCGGGGGCGATCTCAGGCTACACCAGTGCTATAAGACTTGGGGAGGGGGTCGGAGCCAAGCGTCTTCTCCGAGTCCGTGCCATCACACCGCCCCTCGGGGGCCTCCGTCAAGCGGTTTAGGGAGGTACCATATAACATTGTTTTCAAATGCAGTCAGGTCCACAAACGACCCTCGCTTACTTTGAGAATAGTGAAGCTGCAGTAGGTGGAAATAAGCTTCAGACAGTCTTACAAGCACTGCTTTTGTAAACATTTTTTGATTTTTTTGTATTTTTGCACAGTTTTATATTTTTTTTTTGTTTTTGATGGAGGGGAAACAACAAAGCACAGGCATTGAAAAAGGCTCAAACTCAGAACTCTGAACTATGGCACCCAACATCCAGGACTTGCCATCCGGATCTTGGTGCCTTGTGCTGCTTCCGACCTATTCACACATCGGTCCACTACTGACATCATCTTATAAACCAACGTAATGTAAATAGTTATTTAATAAAATGTTTTACCCTGTTACTTTGCTGGTGTGTTGTCTATATTTTTAATATTTGCATAGGGTTTGTCGTTATTTTGGGCGGGGTGGGTGACGGAGCCGAGCTGTCTTGCAGCCCTCACGGTGTGGCGCTCAGTTCATCTCACCTATTTTCGTATTTCTCATGAAGGGTTGTTCCTAATGTTTCTATTTTAGCGAGGTCAAAAAGAGATCCAATTAGTGGCCTACTGATTTTGCTCGATTACTTTTATTTTTTTACACGATTTTTCACGATCTGCAAAGACTAAACAGAGTATTGCGACTTTGTGCTTGTTTGTAAATAGAGAATGAACCAAAGAGAATCAATTGTAAAACAGTAAATGCTTGGATAACAATCAATCAAATGGAGAGACAAGCAGGCACGACGGATTACAACGGGGGTAAAGGCCTGCGTTAACTACTCTTCACTATCTGCAAAGAGAGAGTACTACTAAGAGAAAAGAGGGGAGGGGGGCAGCGTTCAAAGCACATCAGTGTGCATAAACACGAAAAAGTGTTTACCTATCACGTACTTGACATTTTACAGCTTTTGATATTTGCTATTAAAAAACCAATGAAATTCACTGAAAAAAACATAGGTTATAGGCCATATATAGTTAGGAATTTGCATTTACAAAACCTTGAAAATTCACTGAAAAAACCATTGGTTATAGACCATATATAGTTAGGAATTAGCCTTTTCAAAACCTTATTTTACTCACACAAAACCATTGAAATTACATATATAGTTAGTTCCACTAACTATATATCGCGCACCCGCAATCCACTGCTGATGATGTCACATATTACATCATTCATGACATGGTTAGTGGCATCACTGATGACATCACTGATGACATCTCAAATGACATCACTGATGACATCTCAAATGACATCACTGATGACATCTCAAATGACATCACTGATAAAATCACTGATAACATCTCATTTGACATGAATGATCACATCACTGATGATATCATTCATGTGATAATACCATAAACCTCTTCAGACTCTAATATAACCTTAGATACAATCAGTGTAAACAGATAGTCACAGACTGTCACTCATCCATGGAGTTACTCACACACCTAGTCAGTCATGCAAAAAATCAATCACACCTCCATTTTCTCAACGATACAGTTATACACACCTTACTTATTCAAACATATACTAACACATATTTACTTTACTCTCTTATACAATCCCTGATATATGTTCACAATGATCCATACAGCCACTCACACATTCACTGGCTCTTATGCACAGTTATTTATATATGTCAACTCTCACATGTACTGTGTTTTACATATGTACTTACTTTGACATGTAGCACTGAGATATCCATTCACTCACTAATACACTCATGCACAGTCAACCGCCAATACAGCTGTTTCCACATGCACTTTTGAACCCATACATATAGTGAATCAACTACTCACACATCTATCTACAGAGTCACACACCTGCCAGCCACCCATACACACACACTCAGTTTCCCATACAAATACTTGGACAACCAATGAATAACTCATACATTTACTTATATAGCTACTGATCAACATATGCAGCAGTTTGTAGAACAACAGATATGATGATGCACAAATTAAAACAGTTTAGTCACTAACCCATGCACTCAGTGAGACACATTTAATCACTCACTCATACAGTCAGTCATGCACCTACTAAATCCTTCATCCAGACACTTATACATCCACTCATTCTTCAATATGTAAGACATATTTTAACTTTACAGAAACATACAGTCACTGGATGTTGTCATCAGTGATGTCATCAGTGATGTCATTTGAGATGTCATCAGTGATGTCATCAGTGATGTCACTAACCATGTCATGAATGATGTAATATGTGACATCATCAGCAGTGGATTGCGGGTCCGCGATATATAGTTAGTGGAACTAACTATATATGAAATTTCAATGGTTTTGTGTGAGTAAAATAAGGTTTTGAAAAGGCTAATTCCTAACTATATATGGTCTATAACCAATGGTTTTTTCAGTGAATATATATATATATATATATATATATATATATATATATATATATATATATATATATCAAATCAACTTCTCCTTCCCTCGCGGTTCAAAGAAAACAAAGGACACACCTTAGCTTCATGGGGTGCTTTATTAGGAATACAGGCATAACCGGTTTCGGCGGAGTGCCTTCATCAGATACCGCTGTTCCATTACGTGTCTCCCACTCACAGTTCTTTTAAAGCTCCTCCTCCCAGTGGTTCAGAGCTTCACCTGCATCGGATTTCCTTGCCTGCGCTAATGAAAGGGACTACCAGTCCCAAGATTCTGCACGCTGGTAATCCAATGCAATGGGGAAACGTAATTTAGTTTTTAACTTTCACAACCTCTTGCTGCCTTCTTTCAGCCAGCTACCCCTCAAGGACAAGATTCGGAGACGCAAAGTCATCAAAACGTCTCTCCAACTAGTGCTGGTCCGCTGTACAACAGCAGCTTCTAGCCTCTTGCTGGGTCCTGGTGGCGGGTCACGGAAAAGCCTGATACCTCGGGATAACGTCAGAACAAAGTCCCGTGTATAACAATATGGGGGGATTAAGGTATTTTACCTGCATGGAGCTAAGTCCGCATTGACAGCCCCTGCCCTGTCTGTTGTTCCATGAGGCTGGTTGTTGCAGTGTAAGGGGACCAAGGAAGTCGGCCGTGGCTGTTCGTCTGGATGGAATAACACACAGCCTACCTGCACCAGCGCGGACCTACCGTTCTGCCTCACTCCTCCACACCACCCGCCCAGGCTGGACGGTACAGTGCCTTCTGGGAGCTGTAGTTTACTCATTGACACTGAACTACTTTGGGTGTGGTGACACCATTAGGGGGAGGAGCAGCATTTGCTGTGAAGATTTTTTAACCGGTGGACTATTAGGTGTGCTCAGTGCTGGGCGCTGAAGAAGGCTGACTACGCCGAAATGCATTCGCCCGCTGCCACTGCCTAAAGATGAAATAAAGCGAGCTGGCTTCTCTGAAAACCCCTTCCGGCCTCTGAGTCCTTCTTTCTGCGAGAGGGACTGTTTCCAAAAGTAATTGCTGCGCCTGCCAGGGACGCAGAACAGAAGGCTCTGCAACACCAAATGGTCGAGGAAAAAATACTGGCACCAGACTGCTTGCAGCAGTTAGGCGTCGATGGATCGACATTTCCTCAAGACCGCCAGTCACCACGGAACAATATGGGGAGATTAAGGTATTTTACCTGCTTGGAGCTAAGTCCGCATTGACAGCCCCTGCCCTGTCTGTTGTTCCATGAGGCTGGTTGTTGCAGTGTAAGGGGACCAAGGAAGTCGGCCGTGGCTGTTCGTCTGGATGGAATAACACACAGCCTACCTGCACCAGCGCGGACCTACCGTTCTGCCTCACTCCTCCACACCACCCGCCCAGGCTGGACGGTACAGTGCCTTCTGGGAGCTGTAGTTTACTCATTGACACTGAACTACTTTGGGTGTGGCGACACCATTAGGGGGAGGAGCAGCGTTTGCTGGGAAGATTTTTTAGCAGGTGGACTATTAGGTGTGCTCAGTGCTGGGCGCTGAAGAAGGCTGACTACGCCGAAATGCATTCGCCCGCTGCCACTGCCTAAAGATGAAATAAAGCGAGCTGGCTTCTCTGAAAACCCCTTCAGGCCTCTGAGTCCTTCTTTCTGCGAGAGGGACTGTTTCCAAAAGTAATTGCTGCGCCTGCCAGGGATGCAGAACAGAAGGCTCTGCAACACCAAATAGTCGAGGAAAAAATACTGGCACCAGACTGCTTGCAGCTGTTAGGCGTCGATGGATCGACATTTCCTCAAGACCGCCAGTCACCACGGAACAATATGGGGAGATTAAGGTATTTTACCTGCTTGGAGCTAAGTCCGCATTGACAGCCCCTGCCCTGTCTGTTGTTCCATGAGGCTGGTTGTTGCAGTGTAAGGGGACCAAGGAAGTCGGCCGTGGCTGTTCGTCTGGATGGAATGACACACAGCCTACCTGCACCAGCGCGGACCTACCGTTCTGCCTCACTCCTCCACACCACCCGCCCAGGCTGGACGGTACAGTGCCTTCTGGGAGCTGTAGTTTACTCATTGACACTGAACTACTTTGGGTGTGGCGACACCATTAGGGGGAGGAGCAGCATTTGCTGGGAAGATTTTTTAACCGGTGGACTATTAGGTGTGCTCAGTGCTGGGCGCTGAAGAAGGCTGACTACGCCGAAATGCATTCGCCCGCTGCCACTGCCTAAAGATGAAATAAAGCGAGCTGGCTTCTCTGAAAACCCCTTCAGGCCTCTGAGTCCTTCTTTCTGCGAGAGGGACTGTTTCCAAAAGTAATTGCTGCGCCTGCCAGGGACGCAGAACAGAAGGCTCTGCAACACCAAATGGTCGAGGAAAAAATACTGGCACCAGACGCCTTGCAGCTGTTAGGCGTCGATGGATCGACATTTCCTCAAGACCGCCAGTCACCACGGAACAATATGGGGAGATTAAGGTATTTTACCTGCTTGGAGCTAAGTCCGCATTGACAGCCCCTGCCCTGTCTGTTGTTCCATGAGGCTGGTTGTTGCAGTGTAAGGGGACCAAGGAAGTCGGCCGTGGCTGTTCGTCTGGATGGAATAACACACAGCCTACCTGCACCAGCGCGGACCTACCGTTCTGCCTCACTCCTCCACACCACCCGCCCAGGCTGGACGGTACAGTGCCTTCTGGGAGCTGTAGTTTACTCATTGACACTGAACTACTTTGGGTGTGGCGACACCATTAGGGGGAGGAGCAGCGTTTGCTGGGAAGATTTTTTAGCAGGTGGACTATTAGGTGTGCTCAGTGCTGGGCGCTGAAGAAGGCTGACTACGCCGAAATGCATTCGCCCGCTGCCACTGCCTAAAGATGAAATAAAGCGAGCTGGCTTCTCTGAAAACCCCTTCAGGCCTCTGAGTCCTTCTTTCTGCGACAGGCACTGTTTCCAAAAGTAATTGCTGCGCCTGCCAGGGACGCAGAACAGAAGGCTCTGCAACACCAAATGGTTGAGGAAAAAATACTGGCACCAGACTGCTTGCAGCTGTTAGGCGTTGATGGATCGACATTTCCTCAAGACCGCCAGTCACCGCGGAACAATATGGGGAGATTAAGGTATTTTACCTGCTTGGAGCTAAGTCCGCATTGACAGCCCCTGCGCTGTCTGTTGTTCCATGAGGCTGGTTGTTGCAGTGTAAGGGGACAAAGGAAGTCGGCCGTGGCTGTTCGTCTGGATGGAATGACACACAGCCTACCTGCACCAGCGCGGACCTACCGTTCTGCCTCACTCCTCCACACCACCCGCCCAGGCTGGACGGTAGAGTGCCTTCTGGGAGCTGTAGTTTACTCATTGACACTGAACTACTTTGGGTGTGGCGACACCACTAGGGGGAGGAGCAGCGTTTGCTGGGAAGATTTTTTAACAGGTGGACTATTAGGTGTGCTCAGTGCTGGGCGCTGAAGAAGGCTGACTACGCCGAAATGCATTCGCCTGCTGCCACTTCCCAAAGATGAAATAAAGCGAGCTGGCTTCTCTGAAAACCCCTTCAGGCCTCTGAGTCCTTCTTTCTGCGAGAGGGACTGTTTCCAAAAGTAATTGCTGCGCCTGCCAGGGACGCAGAACAGAAGGCTCTGCAACACCAAATGGTCGAGGAAAAAATACTGGCACCAGACTGCTTGCAGCTGTTAGGCGTCGATGGATCGACATTTCTTCAAGACCGCCAGTCACCACGGAACAATATGGGGAGATTAAGGTATTTTACCTGCTTGGAGCTAAGTCCGCATTGACAGCCCCTGCCCTGTCTGTTGTTCCATGAGGATGGTTGTTGCAGTGTAAGGGGACCAAGGAAGTCGGCCATGGCTGTTCGTCTGGATGGAATAACACACAGCCTACCTGCACCAGCGCGGACCTACCGTTCTGCCTCACTCCTCCACACCACCCGCCCAGGCTGGATGGTACAGTGCCTTCTGGGAGCTGTAGTTTACTCATTGACACTGAACTACTTTGGTTGTGGCGACACCATTAGGGGGAGGAGCAGCGTTTGCTGGGAAGATTTTTTAACAGGTGGACTATTAGGTGTGCTCAGTGCTGGGCGCTGAAGAAGGCTGACTATGCCGAAATGCATTCGCCCGCTGCCACTGCCTAAAGATGAAATAAAGCGAGCTGGCTTCTCTGAAAACCCCTTCAGGCCTCTGAGTCCTTCTTTCTGCGAGAGGGACTGTTTCCAAAAAAAAAAAATATATATATATATATATTTTTTTTTAATTAATTTTGCTCACAAACAACCCAGAGGAGTGCACTCTTTGCATAGTGGATGCTGGTGTCGAGGGTGGGCTACCCCTCATTTACTTATTATCTCACAAGGTCCCCACACTGGAAATCACCACACTCCAAGAGAATCAATCAAGATGTTTAGAGATTTATTGCAAACGTGTAATTATTCACCATCAACCACCACCAACGCGTTTCAACCCTCAAGGGTCTTGCTCACAGTAATGTGAATCCATTATCTGTTCCACTATTTATAGTGTTTGCCCATTCTTGCCCATTATGAGGCATCCTGGGACATGTAGGGTTACATATTACAATTACTAGCGTCTTTGTTACCAATTTGCTTATCAAGGGGGATTCTACCATAATTTTAGTTGTGTCCGCATTTTACACTCTAAAGACTTCTCATTCTGGAATTGCTCTCGATAAGGAATATTTCATGATCGCTATTGCGTGTTTGTAATTATGCACTTTTTGGGGTTCCTTACACATTTCTCTTTCGAGTCAAATATATTGCTGTTGTTCGGAATCATAGTATTCCGTTACAGTCTTTTCTGTTCAATTTTTTCTTTATTATGTTTGTTTCAAATATTGCTTTATTGATAACTCCTCCTTTGGTCATCTATTTATCAAGTCGCAGTGTGTTAGGGATTCTGCACTGAACCACACTATGCTGCATTGTGCAGTCTTTACTTCAAATGCTGCACAGGTCATCTCCAGTTTATTACTGCTCAGTGCTCTAAGTGCTTACTTGAAAATAAATTGTTTATTTTCAAGTGATTAATTTGCCCTGATTTAGGAACTACCATCAGGGGCACCCCCTTTTTTTTGCAAATACAGTGCTCAAAGTGCTGCCATTCATTTCGCACTTGTATGTTCAATAGGATTTCTGCATAGTATTGGTAGGTCCATTTTCTTTATTCTTGTTCATGTGCCTTGTCCATGTTTTTATCCTCACTCTTTATACTCACTTTTGTACAAGCTAAGTGCTGTATATTATGAGGATTATTTAATAGTTGATTTTTCACCATTCCAGCGATCCATGCCGCTGGAATGGTGAAAAATCAACTATTAAATAATCCTCATAATATACAGCACTTAGCTTGTACAAAAGTGAGTATAAAGAGTGAGGATAAAAACATGGACAAGGCACATGAACAAGAATAAAGAAAATGGACCTACCAATACTATGCAGAAATCCTATTGAACATACAAGTGCGAAATGAATGGCAGCACTTTGAGCACTGTATTTGCAAAAAAAAGGGGGTGCCCCTCTTTGCTTCGATATACTGTTTAATGCTCACAAATTGTTTCTATGTTCCCTAGAGCATAATCTCTGTCAATTCGCATCACTTCTCACAAATGTGGAGACATTGGGAGATCAATATTTATATATATATTCACTGAAAAAACCATAGGTTTCACACATGTTATAGTTAACTGGACATTTCACTCATACAAAACCATTGAAATTCCCCCGTTATAGTTAGTTCACCTAACTATAACTCGCGCGCCCGCAATGCACTGCTGATGATGTCACATAGTACATCACTCATTACATGGTCAGTGACATCACTTATGACATCACTGATGACATCTCAAATGACATCACTGATGACATCACTGAAGACATTATCCTTGTGAAAGAGTGGCAGACCTCCTCTCACTGTAATATAATCTTTGATACACACATTCAAAAATAGAAACTAATATTTTCAAAAAAATGGAGATGCCAATACCAGTTACAACAACCTATTCAGTAGGCATGTTTTGACGAATCTTCGCGAAATTCTCCAAAAAATAGTCTATCCAGCTCAGCTCTGATCCTGAAAGTTTGGGGGTGAATCATCAAGTGGGGGCTGAGAAAAAAGGCGGGTCCCAAAACACATTTTCCCCATGTTAATTTCCGTAGGAAATTTTGAGACCGGCTACAGCCTGAACAACTGAACGGAATTACCCCAAATTTGGCAAAAAGGTAGAACTTGGTTCAGAAAGTGACCTTTTTTTTTTGGTGTAAATCCGTTCAGTAGTTTTTGAGAAATTCAAAAAATAAGAGTAAAAAAATCAATTTCCCATAATAAACTTTGGGCAAGGCTACAGCCGAAACTACTGAATGGAATTACCCCAAATTTGGCAAAAAGTTAGTGCTTGGATTAGAAACCGGTACAAAAGGGGCTGGTGATGGACGGAGCATCTGAATCAATCAAACACTCACACCCAGTCAAAAGATCTGGGTTTAATCCATCACCGTTCTTTAGCCCACTCTGCCACCCCAGTTCAGACATGGTTACATGCAAATCAGTCTGACCCTGTGACTCATGGGAACAGTCCAGCCCGAACTGCCAAGCAATGTCTTCCCTGGACCGGAAACAAGCTTCTGAGAACCGGTTTCTGGCATTCCAGCCGTCTTCAGCCCGGCTTGCTTGAATCCAGTGGCAAAGTGAGCAAGGGACTCACGTCTGAGCATACCCTGCCACACTTATGGCGGCCAAAAGCCGTACAAAACCGATTAGAAACCAACGTTTTTTTAAATGGTATAAATCTGTTCAGTAGTTGCTGAGAAAAGAGAAAAATAATAGATTCAATATCTGGGCGGGGCCAAAGTCCTGAGCATGAGCGTCACTGTGATTGGCTGCCAAGACTCCAAACTAGGAAGTATTGGCAGCCATCTTGTGACTCGGTAGAAGCAAGTCACCAGAAAACAGTGAAACAAAGATATAAACAAGAGAAGGGGGCCGGGTAGAAACACCCTGACCCTCAAGGCCTGCTCAGGGGGTCCCAGAAGGACTACGCGGTGTCACTGAATTCAGGTTCACGTTTGGGCAGGGATGACCTAACTGAACGATTGTGTTCACGGGCATATCCTCCTGACGGGCACCAGTTCGAGTTTATGTAGTTCATAAACTCGTGTATGTTCTCCCCGTTACTTTAGGGATATTCTCTCCACTGTATAATTGAAAATACCCGGATGAGTATGGATCTATGAGACCAACTACTTTTGGGAAACCCAGTGACCGAACTACGGTACAGGGTGACGAGTGGATTTGACTGCAACAGTCCTGAGGAAGACCGAAGTTGTCAGGGCCCGTCTACGCGCCTGCATTACTGTGTCAAGAGGATGACATAACAGTAATTGAAAATCGGGCGCCGAACAAACTACATTACCCAGAAGTCTCAGTGGAGGCTACTTTAGTTCCTGTGACACGCATCCTGTTGCGTGTTATTCCGTTTCCTATTGCAGAGAGGAGGAAGGAGGTTCGTTTCAGGTGTCCCTCTTCACCGAGAAGGAAGCTGCCGAGGCGAAGGGTTCCGCCTTCAGGTAGGAGCGGTTCCCCGCCTTTCTGAGACCGCCATTGAGCGGAGCGCTGTGGGGGCTCCCACGCGTTGCCGTGTCTGTAGCGCGCAGTGAAGGAACTGCGGCGCCTGGTAATCTGATTTCAAGACTGCAGCGGAGCGCAGTGGTTTTCTGCTACTCGCTGCCGATTGATAAGCTGATCGCACTTTTGTTTATTTAGCGTGTTGTTTGTTTGGACTTAAGAGCGGAGCGTAGTGGTGGAAGGAGCCACGCGCTGCCGTCTTTTCTGGCAATTACATTTTGGTTCTTACTACCTTGGGTAGGTGGTGCACGGTGGCAGCAGCTGCTCCGTGTATTCAGTACAAGCGCTTGTGAGTGTGGAACTATTGTTTACTGTAACGCTTGCGGAGCACGGTGGTGGTCGCAACTGCGTGTTGCCGAACAAGCAAATATTCATGTCTTGAGAAGGTTGTGCTCTTACAGTGTCAGACGTTCTTTTACTGTTCAACAACATGCTATGATTGTGGAATCGTATTTCTCGTGCCTGTGATTCCTTCAGAGACTTCGTGTGAGACTACCAAGCAGAGCGGAGTGCTGTGGTTTTTGCTTCCCACGCATTACCGTATCTGTTGGTCAACACTACAGTTTCTAAACATTATTTCCCTTGTGTTCCGTTATTCTTTTGAACAAGCTTCTCCAGAACTCCTTATTTCGGATAGCTTAAGTTCTTACTAAGGTATAAGGAAGGGCCATGCTGGTTCATTTGTGTGGGCTTCATGTATGAGATCGATTCTTAACCTATGCATATTCCCTATAGGGCTCAAGCGTATATCATCAGAGGGTGATTCAGAGAACACCATTTTACCAAGTTCTGCTTTATCTCACAGGTACCTAGTTTCAGGGGGTAATAGCTGGATATTGGTTGTGTTGGTTGTATGGTGTTCTTACCTCTGTATGTTCTGTCGTTTCAGGTACTTCCCTTTCCCAGCAGACCCCTTCCTTCCCTTCCCTGTTTATTATTTTGCATTTACCCCTCGCCTAATGGCTCAAATCCTCTGTTGATATTAATCAGAGTGTTTGTGACGTTTGGAGGTGGGCTTTATATTCATCATCCGGATCCTGTGGAGCGTACCTGACAGAATAACACGCCCACGAATTTAGCTACACCCGATCCGGGTGGGGACTATATGGCTACCTTGGAGGATGTGCTTCAGGCCTTGGTGTTGGTGCAACAGGAACTTGTTGCTTCCAAGGCCGAGGCCACTGCTCTGAAAGAAAAGGTGGATAGGCTAAGTAGGAACCCCTTCGATGCCTCTCCCTCACAAATCCAGGTTACTGTACCGCCTCCCATCCCCCTTGCCAGTCCAGAAAGATATTCAGGGGATCCAGCCAAAACACAGGTATTCCTGACACAAGTCTTAATGCATTTCTCGTGCAAGCCGGCCTCCTTCCCTACCAACCACTCCAGAGTGGCCTTTGCCATTTCCTATTTAATTGGGGATGCGGCTAATTGGGCAGTTCCATTGGTCCGCAATGATGACCCTGTGTTAAACAACTGGAATGCGTTTAGGGCGGAATTTGAACGCGTGTTTGATCGACGAGCCACTACCTTTAGTGCAGACAGAGAACTACTTACGCTTAGACAAGGAAAAAGAGATTTGATATCCTATCTGACGGATTTCAATAGGCTGATAGCTGAAACGGCTTGGCCAGAGGAAAAGAGAATGTCCCTTTTTTATCAGGGATTAAGGGACGGGCTTAAG
Organism: Lissotriton vulgaris; assembly: GCF_964263255.1. Lineage (NCBI taxonomy): Eukaryota > Metazoa > Chordata > Amphibia > Caudata > Salamandridae > Lissotriton > Lissotriton vulgaris. Next base: position 1,352,918,737 of record NC_141695.1, read on the forward strand.
GACATCATAGCTCAGATAGACCCTCAGCCAGCTACCTGCAAAGACATGATTAACCTGACCTTACGTCTGGATGGTAGAATGAGTGACAGAGGGGGTGACAGGAGACGTTGGGATCGGGGGTATTCTGGGTCCGACTCCAGTCCACATAGGGCGCTAACGTCCACTGAGTCAAGTTCCGAACCTATGGAGTTAGGGGCCGTCAAAACCCCTTTGTCCAAAGAAGAGAAGGAACATCGTCGAGCCTTGGGTCTGTGTCTTTATTGCGGGAAAAAGGGCCACTATGTTAGGGACTGCCCTACTAAACCCAAGATGAGTGGAGTGTGGAATCGTAACAAAAGGCTAGCCATTACTGCTGTAAGGGGATCTAAGGAAGAAGAAGTAAAGGTAGACACTGCTCTAGAAACCAGGGCTCCCCAGTATCAGATCCCATCGTTGTCTGTACTGACGCTGCTAGAAACAGAAACTCACATACTCCTTCCCATGTGTCTGGAGAGTCAGTCACAGAGCCATCAGGTGAGAGTGATGATTGACTCAGGAGCCACTGGGAATTTCATTGATAGCGGGTTGGTGACTGCTCTGTCCTTAGTACGAGTGCCAAGAGACATTCCTGAGGACGTACTAGCAGTGGATGGGAAGCCATTAAAGTCAGGAAAAATCACGGAACATACAGACACGCTAGTGTTGTCCGTGGAAATATCAGAAGGTCATCACAGAGAGGAACTGACTCTGAACATAATTGAGGCGCCTCAATACGAGGTTATTTTGGGAATGCCCCGGTTGAGCCACCATAACCCTACGATTGACTGGAGGTCGAAGGAGGTCCGGTTTGAGTCCGAGTAATGCAGAGAGCATGTGGTTTCCTCTTGTGGAACGACCGCTGCTGTGTCTTTTCTACCTTTGATAGTAGCCACTGCTGCTGAGAAACTGGTGGTCTTGCCCCCACAGTATAAGGGCTTTGAGGAGGTATTCAGTGAGAGTATGGCGGAACAACTGCCTCCTCACCGACCCTACGATTGCCGAATAGATCTAGTTGATGGGGCTACACTACCTTCTTGTCGTGTGTATGCACTCTCGGTTCCTGAGACAGCGCACTTGAGGGAATACCTCGACCACTATGTGGAGATTGGGTTTATCCGCCCCTCGAGATCCCCGGCGGCCTCTCCTTTGTTTTTTATTAAAAAAGCCAATGGGGAGTTGAGAGCGTGTGTCGATTACAGGGTGTTAAACAAGAATACTGTTAGAAATCGATACCCCTTGCCTCTAATATCGGTTCTGTTGGATCAGGTGAAGGATGCCAGAATATACACTCGGCTTGACTTGAGAGGTGCTTACCACCTGGTCCGGGTAAAGGAAGGCGATGAATGGAAGACGGCCTTCAAGACTCGTTATGGTCTTTTTGAATATACCGTCATGCCGTTTGGGTTGTGTAACGCCCCTGCGGCATTTCAGTATTTTTTGAATGATGTTCTGAAGGAGTTTGTTGATGTTTGTGCGGTTGTCTATATAGATGACATTCTTATTTATTCTGACAACACCTCACAACACCATGCTCAGGTGTCTCAAGTATTGCAGAGACTAGGGGAAAACAGACTGTTTTGCAAACTATCCAAGTGCGAGTTTGATGTGTATGAAGTGGAATTCCTTGGAGTGGTGTTGAGTCATTCGGGTTTGCAGATGTCTGAGAGAAAGGTAAAGGCAGTGCAGGAATGGCCGGTCCCGGCAAGTGTTAAGGACGTACAACGATTTCTAGGGTTCTCAAACTACTACCGTAGATTCATAGCTCAGTTCTCTCAGGTGGCTGCCCCTCTGTCTCGATTGTTAAGAAAAGGGGTTCCTTTCCTGTGGACAGATGTTACTGAGGGAGCTTTCCAGACTCTAAAAGCTGCTTTTACTACAGCACCGATTCTGGCCCACCCTAAGCCGGAACATCCTTTCATAGTCGAAGCAGATGCTTCGGATGAAGCTGTAGGGGCTATATTATCACAACGGAATCACCTCACGGGACAACTCCATCCAGTAGCCTACCTCTCAAAGAAACTCAGTTTGGCAGAAAAGAACTACACTATAGCGGAGAAGGAACTGCTAGCCATCAAAAAGGCATTTCAGGAATGGCGTCAATATTTGTGGGGGGCTGCATTCCCTGTTACTGTTTTTTCCGATCACCGAAATTTACAGTATATGAACACAGCACGCAATCTCACTCAGAGACAAATGAGGTGGATGCTGTTTTTCTCCGAGTACGACTTCATAATCACCTTTCGTCCTGGGGCTGACAACAGAAAGGCTGATACCCTATCCAGACAACATCAGGGGGAGGACTCAACAGAAATACCCAGACTTGAGTCCATTGTGGATCCAGGCAAGGTTGTGTGTGTGTTACACGCTGATTCTTTCTTGGATCGCATCAGCCGAGCAAAGACTCCGGGGGAGTGGGTAGCATGGGCCACCCAGGGAAGAGGTCGCATAATAAAGAAAGGCCTTCCTTTTCAAAACACCAAACTGTTTCTCCCAGATGATGCTACAAAAAAGACTGCTTTTGACTGGTGTCACGATTCTCAGTTGGCAGGACACCAAGGGGTGTGTAAAACCGTGCAGCTGATGCAGAGGTATTTCTGGTGGGATACAGTCAAGAAAGATGTGGTAGCTTGGGTGAGATCGTGTAGCGAATGTGCCATGGCCAAAAATGAGACTGGGAAAAGGAAAGGATTGTTGATTCCACTACCGACTCCTAAAAAAACGTGGCAGACCATTAGCCTAGATTTCGTCACCGGGTTACCTCCGGATCAAGGGATGACCGCAATCCTAGTTGTGATTGATAGTCTCACCAAATTGGGTCATTTCGTTCCCTGCGTGAATCTGCCTATGGCAGGACAGACAGCACAACTACTGTTGTCCAACATCATTAGGCTACACGGGGTACCCGAGGTCATCATTTCAGATAGGGGTCCACAGTTCATCGCCAGATTTTGGAAGTTTTGGTGTCAGGCCTTAGGTATCCGTTCCTCCCTTTCAACCAGCTTCCATCCGCAGACGGACGGACAAACGGAAAGGTTGAACCAAACCCTAAAGAAGTATCTCAGGTGCTATGCTGCGGAAGCTCATGACTCATGGGTTTCATTATTATGGATGGCTGAGGTGGCCTATAATAACGCCTGGCACTGTTCCCTGGGTGTGTCCCCGTTTTGTGCTACATACGGGTATGATGCTAGGATCCTTCCCATTACCATCCCTGAAGTAATAGCCAATCAGCCTACGGTTTTGGGTCAGATGCGTAAAGTGCAAGCCCTACACCAGAAAATCAGGTTTCACCTAACTAAGGCTAAGAGAGAGTATAAGACATATGAAGACCGACACAGGAAACAGGGACCAACGTATGCCGTGGGGGATAAGGTATGGCTTTCACCTAGGAATATCAAATTCAAACTCCGTAGCATCTTTCACCCCAAGTTCATTGGACCCTATGTGGTGTTAAAGAAGGTCAATCCGGTGGCCTATAAATTAAAACTGCCTGGTTCCCTTCGCATACACCCTGTCTTTCATTGTAGCTTGTTGAAACCTGCATTTTCGGACAGACGCAGGGCTCCCCCTCCTGTGTTGTGTGATGGGGGTTTTGAATACGTGGTGCGGAGCATTAAGGATTCCAAGTACAGAAGGGGTGTGTTGTGGTATCTGGTGTCGTGGAAGGGGTATTCAGTTGAGGACAACTCCTGGGAACCGGTGTCCAACATCCACGCCCCTGAGGCTATCCGGTCCTTCCATCGAAGGTTTCCTACGCGGCCTGGGCCTAGTAGGCGCTGAGAGGAGGACCTACTGTCAGGGCCCGTCTACGCGCCTGCATTACTGTGTCAAGAGGATGACATAACAGTAATTGAAAATCGGGCACCGAACAAACTACATTACCCAGAAGTCTCGGTGGAGGCTACTTTAGTTCCTGTGACACGCATCCTGTTGCGTGTTATTCCGTTTCCTATTGCAGAGAGGAGGAAGGAGGTTCGTTTCGGGTGTCCCTCTTCACCGAGAAGGAAGCTGCCGAGGCGAAGGGTTCTGCCTTCAGGTAGGAGCGGTTCCCCGCCTTTCCGAGACCCCCATTGAGCGGAGCGATGTGGGGGCTCCCACGCGTTGCCGTGTCTGTAGCGCGCAGTGAAGGAACTGCGGCGCCTGGTAATCTGATTTCAAGACTGCAGCGGAGCGCAGTGGTTTTCTGCTACTCGCTGCCGATTGATAAGCTGATCGCACTTTTGTTTATTTAGCGTGTTGTTTGTTTGGACTTAAGAGCGGAGCGTAGTGGTGGAAGGAGCCACGCGCTGCCGTCTTTTCTGGCAATTACATTTTGGTTCTTACTACCTTGGGTAGGTGGTGCACGGTGGCAGCAGCTGCTCCGTGTATTCAGTACAAGCGCTTGTGAGTGTGGAACTATTGTTTACTGTAACGCTTGCGGAGCACGGTGGTGGTCGCAACTGCGTGTTGCCGAACAAGCAAATATTCATGTCTTGAGAAGGTTGTGCTCTTACAGTGTCAGACGTTCTTTTACTGTTCAACAACATGCTATGATTGTGGAATCGTATTTCTCGTGCCTGTGATTCCTTCAGAGACTTCGTGTGAGACTACCAAGCAGAGCGGAGTGCTGTGGTTTTTGCTTCCCACGCATTACCGTATCTGTTGGTCAACACTACAGTTTCTAAACATTATTTCCCTTGTGTTCCGTTATTCTTTTGAACAAGCTTCTCCAGAACTCCTTATTTCGGATAGCTTAAGTTCTTACTAAGGTATAAGGAAGGGCCATGCTGGTTCATTTGTGTGGGCTTCATGTATGAGATCGATTCTTAACCTATGCATATTCCCTATAGGGCTCAAGCGTATATCATCAGAGGGTGATTCAGAGAACACCATTTTACCAAGTTCTGCTTTATCTCACAGGTACCTAGTTTCAGGGGGTAATAGCTGGATATTGGTTGTGTTGGTTGTATGGTGTTCTTACCTCTGTATGTTCTGTCGTTTCAGGTACTTCCCTTTCCCAGCAGACCCCTTCCTTCCCTTCCCTGTTTATTATTTTGCATTTACCCCTCGCCTAATGGCTCAAATCCTCTGTTGATATTAATCAGAGTGTTTGTGACGTTTGGAGGTGGGCTTTATATTCATCATCCGGATCCTGTGGAGCGTACCTGACAGAAGTGACCTCTTGGGGCACAATGGAAGCGGTCGAAACATGTTGACTCTAGCAGTGGTAGGAGGGTAGTCTTGAGGAACCTCATTTTCTCAGTAAGACATTATCCCATCCTTTCTTTTTACTTTTAATCCTGATAGGGGTATCAATATTGGGTTTAATAAAGCAATATTTTCTATTGGCATCCCTAATCAGTTTTAATCACATCCTAACTGCACTCTTTTCGTCGCACTTACATCAGATTCACGAGGTGTTCACTTATACGTTTCACCACTCATGTATGTTATTTGTTGTACGTATTATTTGATTGTATCGTACGTCTTGTCACGTGGATTTTATTATTTTTCCCCCTCCCTAATGCTCCGCCCTGGATGTGGCTACACCAGGGCGTTTGTAGCAGGCCCTATGATGAAGCATGTCACATACTTCGGTATGTGAGTGAGGGCAGTTTTTCTAAACTGGGGAATTTTCCACTATTGTAGGTGTCTACTCTATATACCCCCTGCGTGTGATTAACTGGTAGCCTTAGGGGGCCTGGGGTTTTGGAGTTTAAACTTTTGGGGCCCTCTCCCCTCTTGTGTGTAGATCGGTCCCAGAAGGACCCCCAGGGCCAAAAAATGCATTTAAAAAAAAAAGAAATTTGGCGCAATTTGCTGAGTTTTATTTTAATGAGGCCCCTGGGTGGGCAAGGTTCTGCTGGAATTTCTTAAAAAATAACAGCAGGGGCTCCCTGGGTCTGCATGTTGGGGGGGTAGAGTGGTCCCCCTCCTGGAGCTTTCCATGTGCTTATAACTTTGGTGCAATTTGACAAATCTTTAAGAAATTTTCCAAAAGGTTTCTATTCTTTGATCAGCTGCTATCATGAATGTTTAGGGGTGATTGGTCGAGGGCAGGCTGAGAAAAAAAGGGGTCCCAAAATGTGTTTTCTCAATGCAATTTCCATTGGAAACTTTAGACAAGGCTACAGGTCAAACTGCTGAACGGAATTATGCCACATTTGGCAGGGAGAAAGGTCTTGGCCCAGAAAGCACGCTTTTGTTTAAATGGTGTAAATCTGTTCAGTAGTTTTTGAGAAGTATCACATTTTACAGATATTGATATTTGAGAATTCTGATATCTGATTTGCTGATGGATTACGAGCAAAAGCTTGCGGCTCATTGGCTGTGAACTGTTGAAACTAGGAAGTGTTGGCAGCCATTTTGTGATTTAGTCCATCAGCTCACATCTCTCCGTCTAGAAGCCATCCGTTCCGTAGTTCTACCTCTGCGAGGCAACACTGAAAATATACTGCAGCTCTGTCTCCGTGAGATACCCCCTTCAAGGTTCCTCTCCCCACATCACCATTTTGCAGTTATGCTTTTAGAAGCCAGTGCGTCTGCTCGCAGCTCTGACTCTGCAAGCTTTCATACGTTTTGTGACTCAGTCTGGGAGCTTGCATTTCTCCCTCTACAAGCCATCGGGTCCGTAGTTCTACCTGTGCCGGGCCACACAGAAAGTATTCCGCATGTGTGTCTGTGTGAGATACCCCTTTCACGCTGCCTCTCCCCACATCACCAGGTCGCGGCTATGCCTTTAGAAGCCAGACCATCAGCTCGGAGGTCTGTGAGTCAGTCCGTTGGCATGACCCCCTACACTACCCAAACACCACTGCACTACCCTAAACACTAAAACTACTCCCAGCACGACCTCCTACACCACTGCACTATCCTAAAACACTACTTTCAGCATGACGTCATATACTACACAAACACCACTGCGCTAACATAAAATGTAAAACTCTACTCCAGCATGACCTCCTATGCTACACAAACACCACTGTGTTACTATACACTCTAAAACACTATTCCCAACACAAACCTCTGAACAGTACACAAACACCACTGCACTACTCTAAATCCTAAAACACGACCCCAGCACGATCCCCTACATTGACTGAACACCACTGCACTTCCCTAAACCTTAAAACACTACCCCCAGCATGACCCCCTACACTACCCAAACACCACTGCACTTCTCTAAACACTAGAACACTACTCCCAGCATGACCCCCTACACTACCCAAATGCCACTGCAATGTTGTAAACTCTAAAACACTACAGCCAGCAGGACCCCCTACACTTCACAAACATCACTGCATTATCCTAAGCCCTAAAACACTACTCCCAGCACGACACCCTACACTACCCAAATACTACTTTACTACCCTAATCCCTAAATTACTATCCTCAGCACGATCCCCTACACTACCCAAACACTACTGCACTGGCCTAAAACCTAAAACACTGCCCGCCACCAGCCCCTTGTCCGCCATCACCCCTCACCCCCCATAAACAAATGTGAGAGCAACCTTAGGAAATCTGAAATGTTAGAAATTAGCTAATGTCGCACAATTATAATAAGAAAGATGCATGTGAGGTTGGACAAATAAGAATATCGGTCATCTATGGATTTACATATAAACCATTTTATTTAAACAAAACAACAAATTAAAAGTAGGTACAGCCACAGCGTGTCATCCCTCGACAATTTGTGAATCACAGCCTGCAAGACAAAAAGAAAGATAAGATTGTGCGTCATGCGCCCATCAAAGGAGAGAGAGAGAGAGAGAAAGAGTGAGAGAGAGGAAGAGAGAGAGAAAGAAAGGAAGAGTGCGAGAGAGAGGAATACAGAGAAAGAGAGAGAGAGAGAGAGGAAGAGAGAGAGAAAGAGAGGAAGAGTAAGATGCAAGGAAGAGACAAACAGTGTGAGAGAGAAGAAGAGAGAAAGAGTGAAACAGAGAGAAAGAGATAAAGAGAAAGAATGAGAGAGAGAGGAAGAGAGAAAGAGTGAAAGAGTGTGATAGAGAAAAAGGAAGAGATAGAGAGTGAGAGAGAGAGAAAAAGAGTGTAAGTGACAGAAAGGAAGAGATGGAGAGGAAGAGTGAGTATTGACACTGTGGAGAAAATCCTCACAGCTCACCTTTCTGCCACTGGTGTGTTTCCAACCACGTGCCGGGAGTCGGGACATAGTGAAGCCCTCAAGTTTAGTCATCTGAAACATAGTAAAGAATTAGTATCTGCAGAGTACATACAACTGCAGATGTGTAATTCTCTGTTTCGCCCCTGCACACCCAGGCTGCTGCACCCCATTGACTCCCGCCACTCAGAGATGTCTGTCTGCCCTGCGCACTCAGGCTGCTGTACTCCATCGCCTCTTGCCACTCAGAGGTATCTGCCAGCCTCTGCGCACCCAGGCTACTGTATCCCATCCACTACCACTGCCCAGAGGTGTCTGCCTCCTGCTGTGCACCCAGGCTGCTGCACCCCATCCACTCCCAGTACCCAGAGGTAACTGCCTGTTCCTACGCACCCAGACTGCTGCACCCCATCCACTCACGCTGCCTAGAGGTGTCTGCCCGCTCCTGTGTACCCAGGCTGCTGCACCCCATCCACTCCCACTATTCGGAAGTGTCTGCCCGCTCTTGTGCACCCGGGCTGCTGCACACTATCCACTCCCGATGCCCAGAGGTGACTGCCCGATGCTGCAGCAACAAGCCTCTCTGCTCACCTTCCGCCACCGGCATGTGTGTAAGAGGGATGCCGTTGCATACACGCGGTCAAGCAGAGCTCGCAATTCAATATAGATGTTGGTTGCCAGGATGGCCACGCTTCATCGCAGTCTGCACACATGCTCATCTCTGGTGGCACTAACTTAGTAGAAGTGAAGTCATTGCCTCGTGGCAGGAGGTCCGTGTGGGGGGGGTCGTCAATCTGTGAATCACAGCCAGCAATATAAGATTGAGCGTCATGAGTCCATCAAAGGAGAGAGAGAGAAAGAGTGAGAGAGAGGAAGAGAGAGAGAAAGAAAGAGTGAGAGGAAGACTTAGAGAAAGAGTGAGAGAGAGAGGAAGAGTGACACAAATAGTGAAAGAGAGGAATAGAGAGAGAAGCAGTGTGAGAGAGAGGAAGAGAGAGAGAAAGTGTGAGGGAGAGAAAGAAAGAGATGGAGAGGGACAGTGAGTGCCCACACTGTGGACAAAACCATCACAGCTCACCTTTCGGCCACGGGTGTGTCTCCAACCACGTGCCATGACATAGTGGAGCCTCGAGCTCACTTATCTGAAACATATTACAGAATCAGTAACGCAGAGCACATACGACTGCGCACGCCTAAATCACTGTGCCGCCTTTGTGCATCCAGGCTACTACACCCCATCCACTTCCACTGCCCAGAGGTGTATGCCCGCTGCTGTGCAGCCAGGCTGCTGCACCCCCTCCACTCCCACTGCCCAGATGTGTCTGCCCACCCCTGCGCACTTAGGCTGCTGCACCCCATCCACTCCTACTGCTCGGAGGTGACTTCTTGCCGCTACGCACCCAGGCTCCGGCACCCCATCCACTCCCACTGCCTGGAGGTGACTGCCCACCGCTGCGCAAACAAGCCTCTCTGCTCACCTTTTGCAATCTGTGTGTAGTAAAGAGGGCCTTTCACATGACGCTCCAAGTCCCAAGCCCGGAGTCCGCGGACAGGGCACCCTGCATATCATGCAGCCCTGCACTGTAGGCCACCAGGTCTCACATTTGGTCCTGGGTCTTGATTTCACCATGGCAGAGGACATACCAGTGCATCCACCATCATCGCAGGCTGCACACCCACTCATCACTTGCGGTGCCACTAACTCTGTGACCAGTGAGGCGATGCCATGTGGCGATAGGCCTGTGCTATCTGTTGGTTCAGGCCTTCACTGTAGTCCAGAATGGCACACAAAACCTGAGATGTACAGACTGCCGGGACAGGCCATCATAGCAGGCTCCACACCCGCTCAGCAGTTATGGGTACCGGTACCTCAGTGGACGGAGAGTCACCGTCCCGTGGCGGTGTGCCTGTGCTGCCTGCAGTGCATCCGGTGCGAGCAACTCTAAAATTGCATACAGTACATGCCCCCGGTCTTTTTGATTGGCAGGGTCACACGTCCTGTGACGCCTGTGCTTGATGGGTGTGGTATGGGTGTATACAAGCCATGAGGGAGTGGCTGTGGTCTACTGACAACTAGGCTGTGACCAGCAGATCACTGCAATGAAAACCTGGGCCATGTTTTGTTGTTGTCCTTCCCTGTAAGCATAAGCGGAGTGAGCTGGCAAATGGCACTCCTGCGTGAGGCTGTGGAGAATGACTCCAGAGCTTCGGGTGTGGCTCCATCCTGGGCTGTATGAGGAATCAACTGATGTGGGTGTTCATATTGTAGTGCTGCCATCACCCGGGTCGCAAGCACCAATGTATCACTCTGTGAGCCAAGTCCCACAACATGGCCAGCATGGAAGATACGGGGAATCATTGACCCTACATTCATCCATAGTTCCACACATGAAAGATGGTGTACATGACACCTCTGTGTGGATTTGAATGTTTATTGCACATTCAGTGGAGTGTTGCAGCTATAGCAATACAGAGCCATGCAAAGTTAAAGTTTCTTTTTTTGGCATATGGAGGGCAGCCAATTAGAGCCAAGCTCGTGTTTGGGGTTAGGCTGCACCAACATATGTACTTATACAATCACTCCGCCATTCCCCAAGCAATTATAAATTCACTATACACTCTCCTTGCAGTACTCTAATGAGTGTAAGCCAGCCCTCCGGGAATGGCTGGTGCTGGCCACAAGTACAACAGTAATTATTGGATCAGACACAGAGATTCAATCATAAAGGGTCAATGATTTGTGCTGCACTAAGGTAGGGGCAACAGATGTCAAATAATACACAAAGGATTCTATCGTAAAGGGTCCATGACATGTGGTGCACTGAGGTAAGGGCAGCAGATGTGAAATTATACAATAAACATTGTATCATTAAGGGTCCATGAGTTGTGCTGCACTGAGATAGGGGCATCAGAAGCATTTAGCATGTGTGCAGACAGTGATGATGCGTGGTGCGGGCGAGCCGCACTGGGAGCTATGTCTGTTGCCTACTGGACTGCGCTATCTGCAATCGCGACTCGATTTGAATTGTGAGCCCTGCTGTCCGCAGTGTAAATTGAAGGCAGTAGTCAGCAAAGACATCAAGGAATGGTTTTTGTCACTTCCTCTTCGACTCGATTTGAATTGTGAGCCCTGCTGTCTGCAGTGTAAATTGAAGGCAGTAGTCAGCACAGACATCAAGGAATGGTTTTTGTCACTTCCTCTTGACAAAATCCGAGGACATAGAGTACAATTCTGTCTGCAAGTAATAAAACAAGACTGAATTCAAATTGTGAGCTTGGCTGACCACAGTGTAGGCGTATGGAAGGAAACATGAAATATGTATGGAATACATTGTCGAAATATGTAGGTTTCAGGGACGTTATAGTTCAAATTGTATTCTCTGCTGTCCGCAGTGTAGACTGCCATTCAGTGTTTGTTTGGACTTGCAAGATGAATTTGGTCACTGTACTAAAGCTATAACTGATATATAACAAGTTCTTTAAGCAAGGATACTAAAAGAATATTATGTAGATTTGAGCTACGTTATACTTAGTTGCCTGCTGGACTCTGCAATTAATGAATCAAGAGTAAATTTGAATTGTGATCTCTGCTGACCACAGTGTAGACCAGAGGCAGCGGTCAGCCAGGCCCACACCCATGTGGTGTTGAGTTGAGCGGAGCCTGCGATAATGCGTGGTCCGGGCAGGCAGGACTGGTAGCAATGTCTTTTGTCTTATGAATTCTGCCTTAATAAGGCTACGTGGTGATAACTTGTGGTGCAGTGAGTTAGTGTCTAACTAAGAGTTATGGGACCCCCTCTAATATAATATCTTGTAGGTAACGTAGGAAAGGGGAAGAAAAACAGCAACCACTATGAAAAGAGCTCCCTCGTGACCTCTCTATTTCCTTGAGGGTTTTAGCCTCTAAACTCAGACAAGGGCATAACCAAAATACCAATTCACATATATTTTATTTTCATTTTCCTTTTTTATTTAAATTATTTTTTCATTATTCTTTCTTTTCACATTGCTTTCAACATAATTCATCAAAAATATATTTTAAAAAAATTAAACACAGTTTAACAATAATAATCCATAATACACAGTTCATAATTCATGTAACAATCCATTCATTACCAGGTAGAGAACTAACACAATCGATCCACTCACTCATACCTCATACACATTCACACCTCAAACTATCTGTGCAAGATTACACGTTTCGTTGGTTTTTGTCTAATGCCCAACACAGGCCACTACAATAAGTAGGATTTTACAAAGACTTGGTCAATGCGTTCCGGTGGCAAACGGCAACTGTCAGGGACTGTCCGGGACTATTTGGGGGACACAGTCAGGGACTTGGACAAGGACTGGGAACTGGGTAGAAGACGTACACAGAAAGGAGGAGTACAGTGCTGCCCAGGATCATACAGGGAGTCAGAGGAGAAAGAGGGATCCAAAGGGGAAGCCTGTACAAGTGAACAAGATGGGTAAGGCTCAGAAAGGAAGGGCACTCACAAGGCAATTTAGCATTCAGACTAACTACACCCAGGACGGACGTGCAAGACATACATATAATACAACATTAACAATAAAGGGGGGGTGTGGGGTAAAGCACTCAGGAGCTCCACATGGTAAGACTGAAGCTCAGTAAGTTTCTTACCCGCAATTGCTGTTACAGATACTGACTGCAAATCCCCACATGTAGGATATGCATGCAAAAAGGCAGGGTCTGTGGAGCTTGTACCTATAGTGATGTTATAAATGTAACTCAAAGACAAAACTCACAGTGAACAAGAAACACCACCTAGGTAGTCAGCTGAGCCCACGGATCCTGGTGATCAAACAGGAATGCGCAAGGCAGTAACAGCAAAGGGGTAGAACTAAACACAAGCACAATAGACAAGGAGCTAGCAAGGAGGAGTGCTTAACAGGAAAGGAAGGAAATGACAGGGCACACTTGGCAGAAAGCAGGTAACAAACATACAAGGTAACAGAAGTAAGACAGCATAATAGAAAGGCAGCAGACTAGAACTGAAACCAAGGAAATGGGAAGCAAGGCAGGGACTGGAAACGGATATACAGAAGGGGAGGCTACAAGGGTATACTAGAATAGTACAGGTTAAGGAATCAAGAAAACAAAGTAGCAGAGAAGTCAGTGCTGGGGCAGGAACAAGAAGTGAGCTAAGGCTCAGGAGTCAAGGCAGCACTGCAGACAGTGCTGGTTCAGGAACAGGGAACTACCAAAGCTTCAGGAGTCAAGGTAGCACTGCAGGCAGTGCTAGTTCAGGAACAGGGAAATTACTAGAGCTTAGGAGTTAAGGTAGCACTAAAGGCAATACTGGTTCAAGGAAACAGGACATAGCTACAGCTCAGGAAACAAGGAGTCAAGAGAGCACTGCAAGCAGTGCAAATCAGGAACAAGAAATAGCTAAGCCCAGGAACAAAGAATAACTATAGCTCAGGAACTCAGGAAACAAGGTAGCACTGCAGGCAGTGCTAATTCAGGTACAGGGAATAGCTATAGCTCAGGAACTCGGGAAACAAGGTAGCACTGCAAGCAGTGCTAATTCAGGAGAAAGGAAACTGCTGCTGTTCAGGAACAAGGAATAATAAGGCTATGGGGTCAGGGTAGCACTGCAGGCAGTGCTAATTCAGAAACAGGAAAAACAGCAGCACGTCAGGAACAAGGCATAATTAAAGCTCAAGAAACACTGGAAACAAGAATAGCAAAAGCTCAGGGAACTCTGGAACCAAGGATTGGTCTCACCGGTAAACAGCTACAATGACCAACCTTTGCCTGAAGGGAGCTAGGGCTTAAAAGAGCTCACAGTAATCACATGCAGCTGGTGTGAGCAGGCTAGCAGCAGCCAGCCACAGGTGAGCTGAATTCCTCCACCCATCCTTGGCCTGCAGGGGTGGAGACAAAGCAGTGAGCAGGTCATTCTGGGTAATAGAGTTTCAGGCATGAGTAGGCTGGCTTTAAGTCTAAGCAGGCTGGCTTTCCCAAAACCCGGCATGGATTGGGAATGGATGTCAATTCCCAAATAGTGTCCAAATGGCTGGAAGTCAAGATATGCATGCAGGGGAGTGTCAGGAAGCATATTAGAACACTGGAGAGTCCCACAGTTCAGCCCCCTGGTGGTGGACACGAGAACATACAGAGCGAATTGGGACAGCAACAATAGGAGCCATCTTCATCAGGACCCGCAAGATGTATCAACACTTGTTCTCTGAAACCCTGGTTATTCTCTTGTTAAGTCCTTAATGCAGCCTATCATTCCTCCACATTCTAACAAATCTTTCAGAGTTGTAATTACTTGTCCAACAAGGCTTCTCACCAACTTTAGAAATCTCATCCCAGGAAATCAAGAATGTTACTCAGAATCGCAATTGATGAGCGAGTAGAACTTTATAACCTGCTTAAGTAGCTCGTCCCAGGGCAGCACTTTTTATCCTATCAGGGTTCAGCAAGTACGAGTCGCTGCAGTGTTCCACTCAAAAAAGTTTTACAATCTCTCCTGGAAAATATCTGTTTCTATATGCAGCGTCTGCCAGCTGATCTTTTAGCGCCATCCCCCGCACTCCATAGGTAGTAAATTAAATCACTCTATGTTAATATCTTCGTAAAATTGCTCTATTTTGCAACTCAACCTTCCATCAAAGTTGCGCAACAACTCCCACGGGTCGACGTAGCACAGGTAGCAATGTCTTTTGTCTAATTAATTGTGCCTTAATAAGGCTACATGGTGATGACTTGTGCCGCAGTGAGTTAGTGGCACCAGAAGCACTGAGCGTGTGTGCAGCCTGCGATGCTGCGTGAGCTGGGCGGGCTGCACTGGTAGCAATGTCTTTTGTCTAATGAATTCTGCCTCAATAAGGCTATGTGGCGATGACTTGTGGTGCACTAGTTAGTGGCACCTGAAGCACCGAGCGTGTGCACAGCCTGTGATGATGCGTGGGCTGGGCGGGCCGCACTGGTAGCAATGTCTTTTGTCTAATGAATTCTGCCTTAGTAAGGCTATGTGGCGCTGACTTGTGGTGCACTAAGTTAGTGGCCCCTGAAGCACTGAGCGTGTGCGCACCCTGCAATGATGCGTGGTCCATTGCGGGCTGCACTGGGAGCTAAATCTCTTGCCTACTGGATTGCGTAATCTGCAATTGTGAGACCTGCTGTCCGCAGTGTAGAACGAAGACAGTAGTCTGCACAGATATAACACTGCGGTGCTGTGCCGCTGGGTTCGCAGGGGGCCTGTGTCAAGGAGGCCGGCGGTCATGGCAGCAGCCACATGGCAGGATGAGGGCCGCCGCTCTGGCAGTCGCGTTGGCCTTCCCACAAGTGAACCACACCCACATTCAAGCCTATTTATTCACACTCCTACGCTGGAGTAGCATACATTGGACCAGCCCACTCTGCTTCCGCCTGCAGGAATGAACAACACAGTAACATGATCGAGATCTTCCTCATTGCCTGAGGTAACATGGTTACGTCCAGTGTCAACAACACTACAAGCACACATGGAGAGGTCTGTGCTGTGCATAGTGAGGTCTGTCAAGCACATCACCGCTACACTTGGCATTGTGTACATTGTTATTGATGGGTGACTTGCGTCCTTCACATATACTTGGTTCCCACATGTCCCAACATTCAGGTATTGTGCGGCTGAGGAGCCATGTCATTTTGGGAAGGTCTGTTGTCCTGTTCTGCGCTGCCTCAGTGGTAGTAGGGGGGTTGTGGTCCAGGGGGAGGTCCTGGGGGTGGTGGCGGTGGGTGTTGTGGCCTTCTTGGGTGTTGGAGTTGCATTTTCAGTAGCTCTATGAGGTGTTGGTCTTTAGATGTGGCTCTGGGCTGAGCGCCGTTTCATACCATAGGTAGTTGCCCTGCTTGACATCAGTAAAAGGCAGATGTTAAATTCTTACTGCTAACGCAGATTATCGCCTGTTTTTGGATTGCATTACAGATTTGGCTGGTCATTGAAAATATGGGGAAGTGGTATTTTCATGTTTTTTTGCATGGGAACACCTACTCTGCATATCATTAGCGTTAGTTGTCGCACTCATTTGTGGTGATTTATTTGGCGGAAGCTATCGATGGAAAACTGGCGAGATCGGCAGTTTTCACCAGGTTGAGAATGGGATGATAATTTAAAAACACAGAAAAAAAGTAGGTTTATTTACCGTTATAATTAGAAATTAGCATTTAAAAAACCTTTGAAATTCACTGAAAAAAGCATAGGTTTCAGGGACGTTATAGTCAGAAATTAGCATTTGAAAAAGCTTTGAAATTCACTGAGAAAAACATAGGTTTCAGGCACGTTATAGTCAGAAATTAGCATTTAAAAATTCACTGAAAAAAAACATAGGTTTCAGGGACATTATAGTTAGTTTGACATTTTACTCATACAAAACCAGTGAAATTCCCCCGTTATAGTTAGTTCAGCTAGCTATAATTCGCACCCCCGCAATGCACTGCTGATGACGTCACATATTACATCATTCATGACATGGTCAGTGACATCACTGATGACATCCCTGATGACATCTCAAATGACATCACTGATGACATCATCCACATCAAAATCTGACGCACCTCCTCACACTTTAATATAAACTTTGATACACCCACTGTAAAATACAGACTACCATTTTCGAAATCATCAACACACTAGTACCAGTTACTACATATACACTCACTGATTTCTAGGTCTACACACACATCCACTCATTCACCATACAATTACTCATACATACAGCCACTCATCAATACAACATTATCATATGCACTCATACACCCATACAGACACTCACACACCACCACTCATCCATGGAGTTACTCACACAGCTAGTCAGTTATGCAAAAAATCAATCACACTCCCATTTCCTCACCAATAGTTATACACACACCACCTCACTTATTCAAACATATACTCACATATTCTTACTCTCTTATACAATCATTGATACAAGTACACACTCATCCATACAGCCACTCTCATAATCACTGACTCTCACGTATATTCATTTAAATATTTGAAGTCTCACATACACTGCCTTTTACATATGTAGTCACTTGGATGTGTACCACTGAGACATCCAATCTCTCACCAACACACCCATACACACACTCACCCGCACATACAGCTGTTTCCACATGCACTCTTGAACCCATACACCCAGTAAAGTAACCACTCACACATCTATGCATAGAGTCACACACCTCTCACCCACACACACCCACACACACTCAGTCTCCTATACAAATACACAGGCAATCAATCAATAACCCTTATAGACACTCATGTAGCTACTGACCAACACATGCAGCAGTTTACACAACAACAGACATACTGATACACACATTCAGACAGTTTAGTCACTAACCAAAGCATTCAGTAAGACACATTTAGTCACTCACTCATACAGTCAGTCACGCACCTACTAAATCCTCCATCCAGACACTTATACACCCACTCATTCTTCAATACACCTTGGCATACATATAAAACACAAAGTCATTGGATGATGTCATCAGTGATGTAATTTGAGATGTCATCAGTGACGTCACTGACCATGTCATGAATGATGTAATATGTGATGTCCTCAGCAGTGCATTGCGGGGGTGCGAGTTATAGTTAGCTGAACTAACTATAACGGGTGAATTTCACTGGTTTTGTATGAGTGAAATGTCGGACTAACTATAATGTCCCTGAAACCTATTGTTTTTTCAGTGAAAATATATATATATATATTTTTTGCTCCAACTTGCCTCCTCGTAATGGCCTTACGTTAAGGAAGAAAGCACTCGCGGGGATCGTTCTGTTTGATTTATTTCCCAGAATACACACTCCAAACAGAGGCGTTTCGGTAACAACCTTTCTCGATTTTTACTGCTGCGTCGGGCAGTCATAGTTTTCAACAATTCATTTCCTGCAACAACACTGAAAGTGGAATATCATGAAATCGCAGCGTCCTCACTACTCAGGCGCCATCCTAAAATGTCCAAAAAGCCATAAATAAGCAAAACTCAACATTAAACCAAAGCAAAAATGAAATGCAAACATTCATGTCATAAACGCTACGCATAATACTAAAACGTGCCCATTACACAAATTATAATGCCCCTGGATGGGCCAATGCACAATTGGCGTCTTCTAGTGCTAACTAATTTATAAAGCCCTGAATGGGCCATATCCAGGAGTCGAAGGTCTCACAAAATGATTACCCACGACTTAAGGCTTCCTCTTTACATATTGTTCTATATATACGCATAATCATGTCTACACATAATTAATTCTACTACTACAGAACCGAGGGCGAAACACAATAAAAATTCAAATAATCAAAGGTCTAATCCACCAAATTAACCAAATAGTGGAAAGAAGAGAGAAGAAGAGGCAACAAAGAAAGAGGAAAACCCCCAAAAGAAAGATCAAAACAAGAGACTAATCAAATGGAAAATTCATCCTGAGTCTCCATACCTATATACAAATAACAACTTCTCAGCAATGTACACACTGGTCAATGTACACTGTTCAATAATCCCTATTCTGTAAACAGTAAACAGTAAGCAGGCTAACCCAATTTGACCTCATTCACCGAGATGTATGTCAAGTTCTTCCCTGCTATTGAGGCCCATCGGCACCTTCGTTTGGAGATCGATTATAAACCTCAGCTCCAACCTCCTTAGCCTCAAAATCCTGTCTCCACCTCAGGGTTTACTTGGTACATGATCCAAGCAGAAGTAACTTAGCAGATCCCTGTTGCATTGATGCACCTTGTCAAAGTGACGTGCAACTGGATACGCCTCATCTCCCTCTGCTATTGCCAGTATGTGCTCCAATATCCTGATTTTTGTTGGATGTATCATGCTGCCTACATAATGAAGGCCGCAGGGGCACATGAGGCAATACACTGTGTAAGGGATTGTACAAGTCAAGAAATTTGTTATGCTCTTCCTAACCCCTATGGTGGGAATTTCGTAAGTGAGGACCCTCTCATTCCTCTTGCAGGCTTTACACTTCCCGCATGGGAAGAGCCCTTGCATCGAGCCAAAAGCAGATCTAGGGGCGTCAATAAGATGACTTCGGACAAGGTCATTTTCAATGACCTCGCCTTCCTAAATGTGACCAGGGGGTTAGACGGAAAGTCTTCCCCTATCACATTATCGGTTTGCAAGATGTGCCAGTTCCTCTTCATTATTCTTTTCAAATCCCCTGCATTTCTAGAATAAGTCGTTATGAGGCAAAATTTCCCCTCATTATTGCTGGAATTAATTCTAGGATCAGTGTTATGTATATCCTTCTGCAACAGGAGTTCTTCGCTCTTAAGTAAATTAGCCCTCACATAGGCCTGATCTAGGACTTGCTGACTGTAACCCCGTGACTTAAACCTCCTATGCTCTCTTTCGCTGCCTTTTGGAACTCATCCTCCTCTGAGATGTTTTTCTTAATTCTAAGTAACTCCCCATAGGAGATACTTTTCACCAGGTTAAAGGGATGACTTCTGGAGGCATGTAGGACTGAATTCCCTGCAGTTATTTTGCAAGGCTGTTTCATCTTCAGCTGACCTCCTTCCATATAGATGTTAAGATCCAAGTAACTCACTGAGGCTGCACTTACTTCCCCTGTGATCTCTACATTGACCTTCTTCTTATTCAGGACCTCAATAAAATTCAGGGCTGTCTCAATTGACTCAATCCAAACGATGAATAAATCATCGCTGAAGTGGTAAAATGTTACCACCCGATTGGTCCATTCCTCATTGGCCACGCCCCAGGCCACCTGATCCTCCCACCAGCCCACAAACAAGTTCTGTACATCTGTGTCTGAAAGAGAAAAATGTCATTCGTCAGACAAAATTCAGCAAAGTCCATGATCAATGCACTGTGTTCTGTGTACTTCAATGGTCGTTTGTCCAGAAAATATTTCATTGCCCTCAAACCATCCGGATGGGTTTTTGAGGTATACAGGATTGTAATGTTTAGAACAATCAATGTGGACCCTTCTTCCCACTCCAAAGATGCAATATGTCCCAATAGATCTTTCGTATCCCTGATATAGGATTTAAGCACTTTCACATGTGGTAAAAGAAAAAAGTCCATGTAAATGGACATGTGCTCTGTCAGACTTCGTAACCTATCTTTATGCACCTTCGGTAGGTGTTAGAAGGTAGGGATTGCTGGATGCAAACATCTCAAAAACAAAAAATCATCGATGTCCAACAGACCTTTATTATGCCATTCCGAAATCAAAGAATGATAGTCCACAGTACTTTGATGATACTCCTTGTTCGTGATCGCAGCATAATTTTGCTGATTGGTCAGCTGCCGTGTCGCCTCCACGTCATAGTTCATCCTTGTCTGTATGACGATGTTCCCGCCCTTGGCTGAGGGCTTGCAGACAATTCCTTCATCCTCACTTCATCCCTGAACACTATGGTTTTTTCAGTGAGCAAATATATAAATATATTCGTTCCAACATCTGCTCTTGAGTGACAAACAGACTCCAGCACTCTCGAGATTGCATGACTGAGAGTTTATTCAAGCCGCAAAAGGTAGGTGATGCGTTTCAGCTGTCTCAGCGGTCTTCTTCAAACCTATGGTCTACGCCAGGTTTTTTCTTTTATACTAGTGCATGTTTAACCCCTTGCATGCTGCCGCGATTCCGCCCCTGTGCGGCAAAATCGCGAGTGGGCGGGTTTATGAAGGCCCCCAGCCGTCATCAGCACACGAGCACCGTAGTGCATGACGGATGGGGCCGTCATCAGCATGCAAGGGGTAAAGTGACTGCATATTTACAAAAAAGGTTCAACAAGAAACTAAAAGTGACAGTGCTACATTGTAAACTTGTCAAATATCAACAGATATTATTAGCAATTGAGGTTCCTGTAGCAATGACATTGCTTTGGCACATTTAGCTATTATAACCTCTGCACCAATATTGATCGTATTATTGCAAATATCAATTAATACAAATACATACTATTTCAAGACCAATATTTATGTGCAAATATCACTTACTTAACCCCTTCCTTGCTTATGACGGAACCACACCGTCATGAACAATGGGCGGCGTGTGCTCATGAGGGAGTGGTTTCGTCATGCAGCGGTCGCTCCGCCCACACAAAACTGATTCCACGCCTCTTCAGGCAAATTAGTGAGTGGGCAGAGTCGTGATGGAACCATGCCGTCATGACCACAGGTCACCCGTGACTCATGACGGCGTGGTTCCGTCATGAGCATGGCGGTGCCGCGCTCACCCCCACCCCACCAGCGGCGCGGCGGAATTAGCGTCGTAGCCAAGGGGTTCAATAAGTTACCAGTGCCTTGTGCAAGTAGCGCCTCATTATTAAACATTATCTTAAATGTGGCTTATAGGGAGTCTCAGTTACATAATGAAAAAGCCCACCACTATGGCTTTTTCCTACTTTTATGTATGGGCAAGTGCCCCAAACTATATAAAATTTCAACGCTATTGGCAACCTCACAGATTAAAGTGCATCGTGCTCAATCCAATGTGCAACTAAATAATTAATATATTTAAATGGAGTGGCTAAAATCATACAATTTGTGTTCTTAATTGACAGCTCTCTCCCAAGGGGAGACATATACTTATTCTAACCTTAGAACCCATCACACTGTAAAAATTGTGGGACATAAATACAGCTATTAGTCAGCAAATTCATCAAATCATAATGAGCGTAATGTGACTTTTCATTCCTTTCTGTTCACAGATGTACGTGTAAATCCTCCTCGGTGTTATGCCCACACAGAATCTTACTGTTAAATCTGAGAACGTACCTTGATTCCAGTTGTCTCAGGCATTTCTCTCTATTTCCCCCTCTCAACCTTTGCGGAATCGGGTCAACTTCAAAGTATTTCAGACTTTTCAACTTGTTTTCATGGACCTCAGAGCAATGTCGGGACATGGGTATGCCTGGGCATTGTTATTAATTGCTTGAATATGTTGAAAAATCCATTGGTGCTCTGGTAAAATTGTACTGCCTATATACAATTTAAAACAACTACACTTTAAGGCATATGCTGCAAATTGACTTTTACAGATTAGGAGCTTCATAATTTACCACTTTCTATTGAAAAATGGCAAGGGTACCTCAGTGGTATTCTCCCCATACCGGCACGCCTTGCACTTGTGACATTTTCTGAAGCCCCTACTCTCCCCAAGCCATGTAGACTGTTGCAGATGCCTGGGCTGTTGGTAACCAAAGCCTGCCGCAAAGATCTCGATTTGCGGAATGTAATCAATGGCCCATTACCCAACTTCTGCCTTAAAAATGTGTCTCCATCCGGTACATGCCAATGCTTTTGCATAATGACCCTTATGTCCTTGTGTTGTTTACTGTACCCAGTGATAAAAACAGAATTGAGGTTTAACTGCTACACTCTCCTAGTCTGTTTCAATTTTGCCAAAAAACAGCTTTTCCCTAGGCCTCGCTTCTGCTTTTCTTCTAGCTGCACACAGGACAGAAGCATTATATCCCTGTTGCCTAAATTTCTTCTCCAACTCTTCTTGTGCTTGATGTAATTGCTTGGGGCAGCTGTAGTTGCGTTTCACCCTTAAATGTTCAGCATATGGCATGCTATTCACCAGTTTCGGTGGGTGAAAGTTGTGAGCATGGAGAGTAGTATTTCCAGCTGTGCTTTTTCTGAATGTCTTTGTATTAATCTCTCCACCGTCTATGTACACTGTCAAATCTAAAAATTGGACCTCCTTCTGCTGATGTTTGATGTAAACTTCAGATTTAAATCATTGCTGTTAATTCAGTCATTGAATGACTTAGCAGAAGTTACATCCTGTTAATTCGGTCAATGAATGAGGCAGCAGAAGTTACATCCTATATATATCAGCATCAGGATGCAACGGCGTTCCTTCGAGAAAGGTCATTGGAGACTGAAACATGTCGGGACTTTGCCGATGCTGTGCCGTTATGAAAATGAGTGAGACAACGTTGTGGTGTGCGGCTAATTCTCTTTGAAGGGGAGAAGCTTGGGGCATATTCAACGTCTTGGTACTGCCGTAATGCGACGCACCACCAGTAAGAGCGCAGTGTCTGCCCGACAGTGAACTATGTTGGAAGCCCGTGAAAGCGTAAAGGGCAATAGGCAGCCGCTGAAGACCAATTTCGGCATGGTTCTCAACAGTTTTTGAACACATACTGTGGAGACACAACTTTACAAACTGCAACAGCCAAGAAATACAATTTTATGACATCACCCACTGGAGGGATTAAAAGCAAGGGGCAGCCAAAACCGCAAGTACCAGCATGCAAGATGTCAAACCCACTGAGGGTGTCCAGTAGAGGGCCAAGATCTATAAATAACTTGTGCAATCGACTTGCCGGTTTTCTGCTTAGCATCATGATGTCAACGGCGTTTCTTCGAGAAAGGTCAAAGGAGACCGAAACATGTCAGGACTTTGCCGATGCTGTGCCTTTATTAAAATGAAGAAGACACGTTGTGCTGTGTGGCTAATTCTCTTTGAAAGGGAGAAGCTTGGGACATATTCAACGGCTTGGTTCTGCTGTAATGCGATGCACCACCAGTAAGAGCGCTGTGTCTGCCCGACAGTGAACCATGTTGGAAGCCCGTGAAAGCGTAAAGGGCAACAGGCAGCCACCAAAGACCAACTTCGGCATGGTTTCCAACAGTTTTTGAACACATACTGTGGAGACACAACGTTACAAACTGCAAAGGCCAAGAAATACAATTTTATGACATCACCCACTCGAGGGATTAAAAGCAAGGGGCAGCCAAAACCACAAGTACCAGCATGTAAGATGTCAAACCCACCGAGGGTGTCCACTAGAGGGGCAAGATCTATAAATAACTGGTGCAATCAACTTGCCGGTTTTCTGCTCAGCATCATGATGTCAACGGCGTTCCTTCGAGAAAGGTCACTGGAGACTGAAACATGTCAGGACTTTGTCGATGCTGTGCCATTATTAAAATGAATGAGACAACTTTGTGGTGTGCGGATAATTCTCTTAGAAAGGGAGAAGCTTGGGACATATTCAACGGCTTGGTTCTGCCATAAAGCGATGCACCACTAGTAAGAGCGCTGTGTCTGCCCGACAGTGAACCATGTTGGAAGCCCGTGAAAGCATAAAGGGCAACAGGCAGCCGCCGAAGACCAACTTCGGCATGGTTCTCAACAGTTTTTGAACACATACTGTGGAGACACATTGTTACAAACTGCAACAGCCAAGAAATAAAATGTTATGACATCACCCACTGGAGGGATTGAAAGCAAGGGGCAGTCAAAACCGCAAGTACCAGCATGCAAGATGTCAAACCCACCGAGGGTGTCCACTAGAGGGCCAAGATCTATAAATAACTTGTGCAATCGACTTGCCGGTTTTCTGCTCAGCATCATGATGTCAACGGCGTTCCCTCGAGAAAGGGCAATGGAGACCAAAACATGTAAGGACTTTGCCGATGCTGCACCGTTATTAAAAAGAATGAACCACGTTGTGGTGTGCGGCTAATTCTCTCTGAAAGGGAGAAACCTGGGATATATATATATATATATATATATATATATATATATATATATATATATATATATATATATATATATATATATATATATATATATATATATATATATATATATCTATATATATATATAGATATATATATATATATATATATATATATATATATATATATATATATTGCACAGTGGTGGTCACTGTGTATTATAGGAAGGTCTGAGTTTTCATAGGAAGAGCCTATATATTACCTTCTGGTGGTTGCCAGTAGGTAGTTATAGTTAGAACCTAAATTCCATAGGAAAAGCATTTTTTTGATTTGCTAATAACTTTGGCGTTGTTTGACGAATTTTCGCAAAATTCTCCAAAAAAAGGTCTATCCAGGTTATTTCCTATCCTGAAAGTTTGTGGGTGATTCATCAAGCGGGGGCTGTGAAAAAAGGGGGTCCCAAAAAGTGTTTTCTCCATGTTTATTCCCATAGGAAATGTTAATACAGGTTACAGCCTGAACTGCTGAACGGAATTGCACAAAATTTGGCAAAAAGGTAGAACTTGGTTCTGAAAGCAACCTTTTTCTTTAAATGGTGTAAATCCTTTCAGTAGTTGCTGAGAAATGTAAACAATAACATTTTCAATATCTGTGGGCAGCGGTGGGTTCGCGCACCCTCCCGACCATGCGCTTGACCATCTTGTGGCTCAGTAGAACCAAGTCAGAACAAAACAGTGAAACAATAAAAAACATAAAAAAACAAGAAAAGGGGGCAGGGTAGAAACACTCTGACCCTCTAGTCCAGCTCAGGTGGTCCCACAAAGAGCTCCAGGTCCAAAAATTATTTTTAAAAAAAACATCGGAATGCGCACTGGGTGCGAGAATCCGGACAAAAAATAATAATTTGAAGTGGGTTCCCCTGATTCATTTAAATGTGCCCCTGGGTGGGACAGGTTTCAGGGGAAGTTCAATAAATATATTATGGGGGCCTGCAGGACCTCCACAGTTCCGGGGACCACCACCTCCCAAGGTCTATGTAAATTAGGTGTGGGAGGGTACACAGACCTCCCGGGGACCGTTACCTTCGTGGGGCTTGTTAAAAAATGTTTGGGGAGTCTCCGAGTCCTCCACAAGCCTCGGGGATTGGCACCCTATGTGGCTTTAATTTAATATATAGGGGGGGCTTCGCGGGCTCCCCAAAGTCTCGGGGAATACCATCTGTCCGGGGTTTCTAAAATAGAGGGAGGGGGGCTGCGTGGTTCCCCTGCTGGAGCCCTTGAAGGTCCTGGGGACCTCCACTCTCCATGGCCGGGTCCTGTAATGTCCCGAGGAGCTCACTCCTGAGACATTGTTGTTTGTTATGAGAGGTTGGAAGTTTGTCTTGCACACTGTCATAGCAAACCCTGGTTGCTCCGTTGAAGCGAGAGGAGGAAAACTTGCTCTGGGTTCAATGAAGCAAAGCAGAATTGCTTTTGGGCAAGGGGAACTGCCTGTATGTTAGCTCTCAGCGCGGTCCCCTGGTGTTAACATGATGGGTGTGCGGCTCCTTAGTTTGAATGCAATGGGTGCACCACTCAAAGTATAAATAATTTTTTTTTAAAACTGGTACAGCTAGGTTATATGTTGGGTTATTGGGTGGCTCTAAAAAGAGCCCTTGTTTTTATTGGGAGATTTTTGTAGCTACATGTAAGTGCCAATGCAGAGCCTTAGATTGTTGAGAAGGACTCTGTGTCCCTTATCTGTGAAATGTACACCATCATTCCTGTAGATGCCATCCTTATCGAAACTTAGATTGTTGTTGTATATGGAACCTATCATATGTCTCTGAGATAAGCAGAAACAGCTTTATAGACATTTTTTCTAGCTTTCTCATTTTGAGGACATAATTGATTGGACCACTTCCTTTTCTGTCTTTGGCATATGTTAGAGTACATAAAGACAGTTTGGGGGTAAAAGCAACATCAATTCTGAAAAGGTGTCCTTCATTAGCATTTCCAGACCTACCCCAGTCAATGTGACTAGGTCATTGCCACCACAGTGGACAATCATGAGGTCAGGAGCTTGGAGATGTAAAAAGGTTTTAACCAAAGGCATTAATTGGTGCCACTTTAATCCTCTTTGTCGAATCCATTTAATGTTCCTATTTGGTAAAGCTAGATCTTTGTCAATACCTCTGTGTTCAGCATACCTTTTGCACCAGAAAACATAGCCGTGTCATGCAATCCACACTCTAAACATCTTGAAGGGAAGTCTGGATGCACTGAAAATATGTCTGTAGCTGAAGTTGGCAGTTGCTAGAATGAGAGGTACCTAAAATGGTGGACAAGATGCAGTTTTAAAAAAAGAAGAGAAATGATTTTTGTTTAAGAACACTGTACAGTGAAACATAGGGTGCATGTTTCTGTCTTTCAATATCATGTTTCTTACTGGTTAGTAAAAAATGTTAAATGGTACAGTAGATAGAATAAACTCATATTTTGTAAAGTCAATTACACCTGCAGTTTGTATTTGCAACAATATGTGGTAAAAATATCCTGAGCTTGTGACCTGTGAGTTCAGCTGAGTGTTTTTCCGTGAGCTGTTACTATGGAAACAGATATTAAGCAGAATGGGGGTACGGTTGAAAGTTAACTGTGTCATTAAAATGTGAATTTGTTATAAATATTAAATGTAATATGTTATTGCAGTGAGATTTCCCAAATCAGTGCTATGTTTAGAAGTGGTGTGTTATTAAAAAAAGTGGTAACATTATTTGGAATATATTTTTGAACTCCCGTATGGATTCGTGGTGCAATCGCTTTCAGTGCACGTTGGAGTCGCGACTTCAGAAAATTTCACAAAGAGTTTTAGTTCCTTTAGAAATCATTTGGCAAGGGTTCATATATGTAACCAATAGAAATGTGTTTTAGAATTTGAAATAATTTGGGAAGCAATGTGATTTGTTTTTTACATGTATATGTGTGGGGAAAAAGAGGGAAACTTTGCCATTTGTGGTTTTGCTTTGATGAGAGAAGTGCTATACATATTGATTGTGTGCATTAGAAAATCTTTTCTGAGTTTCTGATACTTCATAATCTATCAATCAATTTGAAAGGTGAGTTATAAGTTTGTGAAGTGTATTATGTGTTGGCTTTGTTTTTAAAGGTAAAGTATAAATGATGAACTTTGACATGTTATGTATTTAAATGTTGTTTGATATAGATTCTGTATAGTATGTGTATTTTGGAATATGGATTACTGATTATTGTAGTTTGTTTCAGTGTGTGGATATGTACATTTGTAGTATACCGCATAATTTAGCGGTGCAGCACACAGGCCGAAATTCGTTTTATGGATTTGTTTCTGTATTTACCTCTGTGCGGCTGTATTCCGCAGTTTACTATCCCCTACCCCGCCCCACGTGAGCGCTCGGCAGCACACCCACTACAGGTAGAGATATTATCACTCAGGCACTTTGTATGCCAAAGCACTAATCTTGCAGTGCAAACATTGTGCTGTCAGTATCCTTGCACTCATCCAGCACCATGTACTTATTCAATCACTTGGCCAATACCCAAGCACTTATAAATGTACCATGTACTCTCTTTCCAACACTGTAATCATTCAGTTACTACTTATGTACTCATGCAATGACGTAGTTAGTAACATATGCACGGCGACAAACCTCAGTGCACTATCCATGCAGGTTTCTAACCAGCTACATAGTACTGATTCACTCCTCAACTTATTTAGGTAGTACCCATGCAGTACAAACATCCCACTGGCAGTCCCAATGCAATCTTCCAATCACCACCCATTCACATCATGTACTTATCCAACCAGTCTGCCAATAGCGAAGCACCTATAAATTTACCATGTATTCTCTTTGTAGCATTCTAATGATCCAGTCACTACTCACGTACTATTGCAATGACCCAGGCAGTCACATATGGACTGCGACAAACCTGTGTGCATTATCTATGCCAAGTATCCACTCATGGTGGGAGTGCTGCCTGGCGGTAATGTGGGGTGGGGCCGGGGAGGTGGAGGGTGTGGTGTAGTAAACTGCGGAACACGGCGACAGAGAGGTAAGTACACAAAGAAATAAATAAAACCAATGTTGTTGCGCGCCCTGCATTGCATTTGGAGATGCAGCGTACCCAAATCAATTTGTTTTATGGATTTGTTTGTTAACTTACGTCTTTGCGGCCATATTCTGCAGTTTAGTACCCGTCAGTAGCGGCCGGTGGTGGTAGTGCTGCGGGGCAGTGGGGCAGGGGTGGAGCAAGGTGGGGGGTAATAAACTATGGAATATGGCCCAATGGAGGTAAGTAAACAAATAAATAAATAAAACAAATTTCTTTGCAGGTGCTGCATCGCATTTGGCAATGTTGCACACGCAATGATATTATTTGTATTTATTTATTTGTATATTTACTGTAGGAAGGGGGAGGCTCTAGTTGGCGCAGTTGTAACACTAGCGACAAGCAGGGACTCTCTCTTCCTCGTCAGGGCTGAGGGTTACCTTCCAGACAACCTCTGCTTACCCTCTAGGTAGTGTGGCTTAAGCAGTCGTAGGCTAATCTTTGGGGCACATAGGGTTAAACACTTGCAATATTACACCGTCACAACCAACCCACCACACAGTGAGACCAGACTGTATTCTTTAAAAATATATATATCTTTA
The DNA here is from genome assembly GCF_964263255.1 of Lissotriton vulgaris. Taxonomy (NCBI): domain Eukaryota; kingdom Metazoa; phylum Chordata; class Amphibia; order Caudata; family Salamandridae; genus Lissotriton; species Lissotriton vulgaris. Next base: position 1,352,947,999 of record NC_141695.1, read on the forward strand.
TATAGAATTCAAGCAGGCTTATGAATACAGTTATCAGACTTTCAAGTAGTGGTTCCAAGTTACTTAGTTCAAGTTGCCACAGTTCTTTCGAGCAATAAGAGTTCTTTGAGGGCCTTCTTCCCAGTTCAACAAAGTTCTTGTGGAGCAGGCGGCTCCCAGGGGATCTGTCCCACGTCGCGTTGCCTTCCCGGGGTCGCTGTTCGTTGCGGCTCTCAGCCGAGCAGTTCACGGGTCATCCGGGGCAGCGGTGTTCTGTGGCGGCAGGGTCCTCTCCTCGTCGTCCGCTCCGACCCTGCAGGCGGTGGTTGCGTGGTGGCGGCAAGTGGCAGTACGGTCCTCAAGTGCAGGACGTACCCAGCCAAGTGCCGGTGCAGCTGTGCGCTCACAGCTGAGCTGTCGGGCAAGGTACCGACCTAGGGGACTCTCACAGGGCGACTGTCCGTCTTTGCAAGTGGATTGGCTGCTCGTTGCGCAGTCAACTCGAGAGCTTGGACCGGACGGGTCCTCCTTCGCTTTGCTCTCGGGCTCCCGGTGCAGTTGCGGTCACGGTGTTCGGGCCAGCGGCGGCTGGTCCTCACTTTGCTCTCGCTGTTGCTCTGGGCCCCGGTCACGGTGGTCAGGTGGATGTCGTTGCCTTGGAGGAGATTCCTCCGTCGGTACTGCCACGAGGAGCAGCACACGCAGTTGCTTTCTTCAGGGTGTAGCGCCCACTGGTCCTGGGGCGCTGGTCAGGGGGCAAGTTCAGTTTCAAGCCCTTGGAGATCTTTTAGCAGAGTTTGGCACAAAGTCTTGTAAAGCAAAAGTCTTTTCGTAGTCTTTCCTTTTTCCTCTCCTTCGGCAGCAAGGCACCAGACACAGGCAAGAGACAGCACTCTTCCTTGTCCTTCCCGGTCCTTCTCGTCGGGCAGAGTTCCTTCTGTAGCCCAAACAGGATCTAATTTACAAGGAGCAAGGCTCCTACTTTTATACTGCATTTCTTTTGTTCTTGCAGGCCAGGGGGGCCTTTGCATAGCCACTTTCAGTCCTTGAGTACTCTGGTGGGTGTACTCCGGCTTCTGCTTTCAGTGTGAGGGGCAGGCGCATCAGACGCCCCACGGGAGGTGGAGCCAGCATTGTGCGGACAGGGGCAGCCAGAGTACCTTGTTGATGGGGGCTTCGCCTTTCATGGGCCAGGTGTCGGCTGAGTCATCAGTCGCTCCCCAGGAGGGCGGAGCCAGCATTGTGGTGGCAGAGCACAGCAAGATTCAGAGTCAAGAGCCACTCCTACCTCCCACTAAGGTGCAATCTACGCATTCACCACCTGTCATCCCCCAGCCCTGTCACTCACACATCCCAGACAGTCAGATACACATACCAGCAGAGGCGGGCTGAAATGGTTAGGCAAGCAAATGCTAACTTTCTAAAAGTAGCATTTGCAAACCCAGGATACTAAAATAAACTTTACTAAAAGAAATATTTTATCATCCTGAGTTCAGGCATACTAAACATGACGCGCTACCATGCTCCTTGAGCCTGCTGGGATTATAGGGTCTAATAACTCCAGCAGCTCAGTCTGTCCTAATGGAGCAGGTAGCCTTCAATAGTGAAATACGGTTTTGGGTGTAAGTCACTACTAGGACGGCCACACACTTCAGGGCTTGTCCTACCTTGCACCCACAACGCACCCTGCCCGCAGGCCTACCATAGGGGTGGCTAATATGTAGTCAAGGGAAGGTGCGGGGGCTGGCAAGTGGGTGCACTTGCCCAGCTAGCGTGACGGTACGAGACCGCACGCGGGTTCTGCGGTCGCAGTTCCCGGACACATCTTTACGGCTGCTTCGGTGGGTGGCGCAACCAGCGCTGCAGGCCCACCAGCAGTATTGGCATCTACAAGCCCCGGCACTCCTAGTGCACTTTACTAGGGACTAACAGTAAATCCAATGAACCAATCATGGATACCAATCGCATGTACAATTTACAGTAGGGAACACTTGCACTGCGGCACGGGTCAGCCGTGGCGCAGTGCCCTGAGTATCGGAAAACCAGCAAAACATCGGAGGCACATTAGCAAAAAGTGGAAGGGAGACTCACGCCAAGGTGCCAGGTCTAACGTTTACCTCTCTGTGGCCGTACGCTGTAGTTTACTACCTCCACCCTGCTCCACCCCCACCCCGTCCCACCGCCCGCAGCACTCCTCCACCAGCTGCTACTGCTACCCATCACCCTGCCCCTCCCTTGCCATACATTAGCGCCTGGCAGCAGTCCCACCACGGGCCGGTACTGACCATGCAGTCCTCTAGCCAGCTATATACTACTATTGATTCACTCATTTAATGATCCAGGCAGTACCCATGCATTGCAGCAATCCCCCTGTTATTTCTCATGCGATCCTCCAATCACCCATTGAGCAGCATGTACTTTTACAATCACTCTGCCAATACCCAAGCACATATAAACTCAGCATCTACTCTCTTTGGAGTAATCATCCAGTCACTACCTATATAGTCATGCAATGGCTCAGGCACTGACATATGCAGTGCTACAATCCTCTATATACTATCCATGCAGGCCTCTAACCAGGTGTACACTATTGATTCACTCCTCTAATTAACCAGATAGTAGTCATGCACTCAAGCAAACCCCCTGTCACTTCCCATGCACTCCTCCAATTACTGATCGAGCAGCATGTTGTTTTACAATTATTCTGCCAAAACACAAGCACTTATAAATTCAGCATATACTCTGTTTGCAGCATCATAATCATTCAGTCACTACTTATGTACTCATGCAATGACCCAGACACTGACATATGCAGTGTACAATCATCTGTGCACTATCCATGCAGGCCTGTAACCAGGTACTCATTACTGATTCACTCCTCTAATTAACTAGGTAGTACTCATGCAGTCCACCAAACCCCCTGTCACTCCCCATGCACTCCTCCAATCACCTATCCAGTAGCATGTAGTTTTCTAATGACTCAGAGAAGAGACAAGCAGTTATAATTAACCATGCAGTTTTTCTAGCACTGTTTTCATCCAGTCACTATCCATGTACTTATGCAATGAGTGAGGCAGTAATTTGTGTACTACTACAATTCTCTGTGCACTATCCATGCAGACCTCTAACCAGGTGCATACTACTGATTCACTACAACAATTCGTCTGTCACTTCCCATACACTCCAGCAATCAGAAAACCAGCAGCATATATATATCCAAACATTGTGCCAATACCGAAGCAGTTATAAATTCACCATACATTCTCTTCGTAGTAGTGTAATCATCCACTCAGTATGCATATACTCATGCAATGATCCAGGCACTAATTCATAGAACGCTATCATTCCTTAAATACTAGCCTTGCAGTGCAGTGATCACCCTGTCACTACCCATGCAATCCTCAAATCATCCATGCAGCACCATGTAGTTTTCTAATCACTCCGCCAATAGCCAAGGAGTTATGAATACAGCATGCACTCATCATGGAGTACAGTAATCATCCAGTCAGTAACCATGTAGTGATGCAATGGTCCAGGCACTAATACATGCACTGTTACAATCCTCTAAGCACTATCGATACACTCCCGCCATCTCTCTGTTCCAATTGATGCACTCCTCCAAACACTCAGCCAGTATCATGTAGTTATGCAGTCACTCTGATGATACCCAAGAACTTGTACATTAACCATGCACTCTCCTTGCAGCACTGTAATCATCCAGACAGTACCCATGTACTCATGCAATAATCCAGGTGGTAACCATGCACCTGTGCAATCACCTGTGTGCTATCCATGTTGTACTCTAATCTCCTACACACCACTCATGCACTCTTGCAATTACCCATGTAGTACCGTTCCACTTCTCTAATCATTGTGGTAGTATCATTGCATATGTTTTTGTATTTAAACATGTGAATATTTCCATATAATTATTTTAATTATACTAAATTGTTCTTAAAACTTTTCTTTTTTTTTACAAATGTTTTGCATAATTATTAAGACAGAGTTACAATGACAAGAAACGTGCAAAGAAAAAGATAACAAAGAAAAGAGGCCTATGTAAAGAAAACAAGAAAGGAGCAATTAGTTCAAGTGCAACATGGATCCTTAAAGGAAGAAGTCTTCCGGTAAGACAAGTAAAGAATTTGTGAAAAAAGTTTTAAAATTAAAAATAAAGAAGAGCGACAGAAAAGAGGTACAGTGAAACAAAAGGAAAATAAAAATGTACAAGAAAGTGCAAAATTGGATTATCAGAAAAAAATATGTTGAAAGGAGGGAGAAACAATTTTTAGAGATTAGAAAAAGATTATATAAAAATAGAATTTTACAAAATTTGATAAGAAAATGTAAAAAATCAAAAAAGGGATCAGCATTTTGCAAACAAAAAGGGAGATTCTAAGCATGATTGAAGAAGCAATTGAATTGAAAAGTTAATTGTTTATCTTAATTTTAAAGAAACTGAAAACTTTAAATACAATAATGAAGTCTATGAAGGACAAATTGTGACTAGAACTAACTTTAGTAAAATATTTTCTGGGGAAAGAAGCTTACTTCTAGTATGGAACCTTTTTTTTTAATGAAGAAAGTTATTTTCAACAAAATACATTAGTGCATGCAGTTGCTACCTGTGGTTGTTGTTACGAACTTAAAAATGGTTCTCCATTTGAAAAAGAAAAGATGGTTCCTAGAAATGTGGAAGAAGTAATAGCTGAGGAAGTGCAAGGAAGACGTACCCAGGCTCCAGTGTTTAGGTATTGTAGCAATATTTGTAATATACGACAGGAATCTATTGATATATTACTAAATTTCTTAAGAGGATATGGGAAACAAGTGTGTAACAGAAGATTAAGATATTGCAAGGACTGGATCCTTGCAAAGTGAGAAAAAATACAGGATTACAAAGTCATTCTCTGGCTTGTCTTTCTAGGAAAGTGTGTCAAAGTTGTTTTAATCTTTTAAGAATGTTAGCAGTACATCATTCAGAAATTCTGAAGTTAGTTAGAAGATTATACTACGTGAAAAGACCTTCATTATGTCTAAATAAAGTTAATACAGGTTTTTTGCGTGGTTCAGTGTTGGTTGTAAAAAAAAATTTGGATGTACAGTTACGTTTCTTTGCTGGTCAAGAGGAGTGTAGAGAAAATGAGAGTTTGATAAGTGTAAGTGTTAAAGAGGAGATGGAAGATATTACTAATGTGAAGTTTGAAAAAGAAATTACAAAGTTCAAAGTAGTATCTGGTGAAATTCCTAACTATGTTTGTATTTGTTGCCGACGTAGTCACTATAAAATCCAAACCAGGAATGTAGATGTGTTTTTAAAAAGTGAAAAGGAAAACAATGATACATGGAGGGAACTTTCTGTTTATTTGTTTGTGGAAGGTCGTTTGGAGTTGGATAGTGAAACATGTATTTGTAAATATTGTTACAATAAATTAGAAGAAAACAAAATACCAGCTAGAGGTGTTCATAATGATCTACAGTTAGTAGCTATAACTCTAGAACTTAAAGATTTAAATACATATGAGTCCGTCCTTATTCAATTTGTGCACCCATTTCAGGCTATAATTTGTATGGAGCCTAAAACAGGTAAGCTGCCTCCAACAGATCTACAAAGAGGTTTAAAAGGAGTAGTTGTGTATTTACCTTAAGATTCTAAGAAAAATGTTGAAACTGTTGGTGTTGAAAGAGAGGAAAGTGAACCTATAGTCATTCTTGTTAATGGTTCACCTACAAAAAGTAGGAAAATATGGCAAGAGTTAGTAGATATCACCAAAGTCCAAAAGACTACATTATATCTGGTGCAGAACAATATTTACTATAAAACTGTAAATGTAGAAGAACAAGAAATATGTTTGGAAGATGAAACTGACACTGCAAATGGACCAATTGAAAAGTGGAGAAGTCCAGAAGAAGAAATTTATGAACATTACATTATACACCCTCTACACTCAAAAGAAGTGTTAGGAGTCATTATTGATTTCTTCCAGATGAAAAAAGCAACAGGCACTCCCATGAGTGTTTGGGAAAAAGGTTTGGAAGCGGGTTGTTTTTCAAAGCTGTTCCCTACTGGAAAAGTTGGACGATATGATGAACGACCTGTTCAGATTATAGCTTCAGAATATCGCACTTTACGACTGTACTCAGAAGATGCAAGGTTTAGACAACGTATTCCATATTTGTTTCATATTTTATTTGAAAGTGACCTTTCTGCATTTTTATATGCAGTGAATCACATATTAAAAACAGGGATTTATTTTTCGGATGTTTCTATAGAGCAATTCATGTACAAATTTCAAGAAAGAGACAAACAATTAGAAACACAGTTAATTAATTTGATGGCATGTCATCGAGGCACTAATTAATATTGGTATCGACATCATGGGGAACTGAAATGTATGGTAAGGAATTTGGGAACGCCTACGTGGTTTGTTTCACTTAGTTATGCATGGGATGATTTACTAGATTTTCTACGACAAGCAAATTCAAATATACAGAATATTAAATTGAAGACACCTGGAGAACTGTGTTCAATGGATCCTGTAAATGTGTCAAGATATTTTAATCATAGGTTTGAAGCTATGATATCTTTCATCTGCAATGATGAGACTGTTTTGTATTTTATTGAACAATATGTTACCTGTACTATACCAAAAGAAAAAGCAGGAAACAAATTTTTACCGCAGGTTTTACAGTTTCAAAATCATTAATGTGAAAAATATTGTCAACGTAAATACAAGTCAAAAGAAACATTTTACACAAAATGTTGATTTGGTTTTCCACGTCCAGTAATTTCCAAAGGAAGAGTAAACAGTTTTATGTCAGCAGTGAGGCATACTATCACTTGAAATAATAATATAAAAAGAACAGAAGAATCAAGGTACATTAATCAATCAATCATTCAATGACACTTATAGAGCGCGCTACATACCCGTAGGGTCTCAAGGCGCTGGGGGGGGGGAGGGCGCTACTGCTCGAACAGCCAGGTCTTCAGCTTCTTCCTGAAGGAGAGGTGGTCTTGGGTCAGGCGCAGGTCGGGAGGGAGGGAGTTCCAGGTCTTGGCGGCCAGGTAGGAGAAGGACCTTCCTCCTGTAGTCGCTCTTCGGATGCGGGGGACGGCGGCGAGGGCGTGGTTGGCTGATCGGAGGTGGCGTTTGGGAGCGTAGAAGTTGATCCGGCTGTTGAGGTAGCTCGGGCCTTGGTCGTGTAGGGCTTTGTGTGCGTGGGTGAGGAGGCGGAAGGTGATTCTTTTGTTGACGGGGAGCCAGTGAAGGTCTCTCAGATGTCCGGAGATGTGGCTGGTTCGTGGGATGTCGAGGATGAGTCTGGCTGAGGCGTTCTGGATCCGCTGGAGTCTCTTCTGGAGCTTGGCGGTGGTACCGGCGTAGAGGGCGTTGCCATAGTCCAGTCGGCTGGTGACGAGGGCCTGGGTGACGGTCTTCCTGGTCTCGGTGGGGATCCACCAGAAGATCTTCCGTAGCATGCGTAGGATGTTGAAGCACGCCGAGGAGACGTTGTTGACTTGCCTGGTCATGGAGAGGGAGGAGTCCAGGATGAAGCCCAGGTTGCGTGCATGGTCTGTCAGTTTGGGTGCGGTGCCCAGGGCGGGAGGCCACCAGGAGTCGTCCCAGGCGGAGGGTGAAGAGCCCAGGATGAGGACCTCCGCCTTGTCAGAGTTCAGTTTCAGGCGGCTGGTCGTCATCCACTCGGCTACCTCTTTCATCCCTTCGTGCAGGTTGGCTCTGGCGGAGGCGGGGTCGTTGGTCAGGGAGAGGATCAGCTGGGTGTCGTCGGCGTAGGAGATTATGCTGAGGTTGTGTTTGCGTGCGATGGCCGCGAGGGGGCTCATGTAGACGTTGAAGAGGGTGGGGCTCAGAGATGATCCTTGAGGGACGCCGCAGATGACTTCGGAGGCCTCTGACTTGTACGGTGGTAGGCGGACTCTCTGTGTTCTTCCGTCGAGGAAGGAGATGATCCATTCCAGCGCCTTGTCCTGGATTCCGATGTTGCTGAGGCGCTGTACTAGGGTGCGGTGGCAGACAGTGTCGAATGCCGCGGAGAGGTCTAGGAGGATGAGGGCTGCTGTTTCTCCGTTGTCCATCAGGGCTCGGATGTCATCGGTGGCGGCGATGAGGGCGGTCTCGGTGCTGTGATTGGCTCGGAAGCCGGACTGTGAGGGGTCGAGGGATCCATTCGTCTCGAGGAAGGCGGCCATCTGCTTGTTGACGGTCTTCTCGATGACTTTGGCTGGAAACGGGAGGAGCGAGATGGGGCGGTAGTTCTTGAGTTCGGTGGGGTCCGCTGTTGGTTTCTTGAGTAGAGCGCTGAGTTCGGCGTGCTTACAGCTCTCAGGGAAGGGGGCGGTGTCGAAGGATGTGTTGATGATGTCTCGCAGGTGGGGTGCGATGACAGCGTCGGCCTTGTTGAAGACGTGGTGAGGGCAGGGGTCGGTCGGTGATCCGGAGTGGATGGAGTTCATCGTGCGGATGGTGTCTTCGGTGCTGATCGGGGTCCAGGCGTGGAGGGTGGTGGTGGGGGTGGCTGTTCGGTCATGGTGTGCGTTGGTTGGTTGTTGAAGCTGTTGTGTATGTCCGCGATCTTGTTGTGGAAGTATGAAGCGAGGGAGTTGCAGAGGTCTTGCGATGGGGTGATGTCGTTGTTTCCTGCGCTGGGGTTGGAAAGCTCTTTCACGATGTTGAAGAGTTCCTTGCAGTTGTGTGCGTTGTTGTCCAACCGGTCCTTGAATGCTGTTTTCTTGGCGGCGCGGATCAGCTGGTGGTGCTTCCGGGTGGCAAGCTTGAAGGAGGTCCTGTTGTCCGGTGTAGGTTCCCTTCTCCAGACTTTCTCGAGGGCTCGGCAGTTCTTCTTGGAGCTCTTGAGTTCGTCGGTGAACCACGGGGCTTTCTTGCTGCCGGGTCTGCTGGGCGGGGTCCTCAGCGGGGCGAGCTCGTCCGCGCAGATGCTGATCCACTTCGTGAGGTTGTCGGCGGCCTGGCTGGGGTTCGCTGAGCTGACAGGAGGGTGCTGGCTCAGGGAGGTGGCGAGCTGGTCTGCTGTGATCTTGTTCCAGCTTCTGCGGGCGGCCTGTTGCTGGTGGTGGTGGGTCGTCGTTCTCTTGAAGGTGAAGTGGACGCAGCTGTGGTCCGTCCATTGAAGCTCTGTGGCATGGCTGAAGTCGATGTCTGTGCTGGAAGAGAAGACTGCGTCGAGTGTGTGTCCGGCGAGGTGGGTGGGGGTGGACACCAGTTGCTTGAGTCCAAGATTGGCGAGGTTGTCGAGCAGGGTGCTGGTGTTGTGGTCGTTGTTGTTCTCCAGATGGAAGTTGAGGTCCCCCAGGAGGATGTAGTCAGCGGAGGGGAGGGCATGCGGGCTGACGAAGTCGGCGATGTCCTCGCTGAATTGTGTGCGTGGTCCCGGGGGTCGGTAGATCAGGGTGCCTCTGAGGGTGGTGTTCGGGTTGGTGTGGATCTGGAAATGCATGTGTTCGGCGCTGGTCAGGGTGTTGTCGGTGCTGGTCGTGCGACGGATGGTGTTCCTGTGGATGATGGCGATGCAATCTAGTAATTTTGATGATGTGGAATGCAAATATGGACTTACAATATGTTGCAGATAACTCAATTGCTGTTGCCCAATATGTTACATCATATATTTACAAAATCTGAGAAGACAGAATTGAAAGAAATGTGGGAAGACGTTTCTCAAGCAAAGAGCCTTAGCAAAAAATTGTACAGCTTCAGCTTGAAAATGCTTTCACATCGAGAAATTGGATCCTACAAATTTTCCAATCGATTGACATCTGCAAGTTTATATTCAAAGTCATGAGGAATCATCTGGATAAGTTTAGGTCTTGCTGCAACAAGAAATAGAGTTTTGAAATCTGTACAAGAAATTAAATACTTAGCATTGAATGATCCGGAAAGTACAGATATTCCTAAAACAAATATGTTGGATACATACTATCCAAATAGAAGTCCACACCTGGAAAAAAATGTTTATATGAAATACTGCAAAATTACAGTTTAAAAAAAAATATTACGGGAAATGTAAATGAAGGAAAATATGCGGTAATTTGATCTGACGGATGTTTGGTAAAGCATGCCATAAGGAAATCAGTCTTGACCCTGAGCCCAATGGGAACAGTCTGGACCAAACTGCCAGGCCAGGTCGTCCTTCTACCTGGAAACAAGCATCCTAGGACCGGTTTCAGAACCCTTCTTCAGCCAGGCTAGCTTGAATCCAGTGGCACAGTGAGCAAGGGACCCACGTCTGGGCATAACCATCCAAAGTAGGGAGAAAGTTTACAGCAAACTAGTGATGGGCGGATTGCTGATAATGCAAACTTTCGCCCCAGTCAAAAGATCTGGGTTAAACCATCGTTCTTTTGCCCACTACGCCAGCCCATTTTGGACCCAGCCATATGCAAATCAGTCTTGTATCTGTGCCCCATGGGAACAGTCCGGATCAAACTTGAAACTTACCTATTTAGTAGATGTTGGGGAGGTGGTCCAGTCCAAACTCTGGCAGGTTCTGATGGGCGCGGATGGGCCCACCCTTGGCCTGGGCTTCGCCGCGCCGGCTATGAGGGCCTCCGGCCCCCTCCACTGATGTGACTCTCTGGCGCCACGCAAGGTCCCTTGGGACATGGAGTCACCTTGCCCATTCCCCTCACGGTGGTTTGATAAGATGGTAATACGGGTGAGGGCCAGGCAGTCGTTCCCTTCACGGCGTAGAGCAGGACAAGGTGAGGGCGGTGTAAGGGCAGTGAACTCTGTATAATCGCTGTTCCCCTCACGGCAGCCTCTGAATGAAAGTGCGTCCCGTGCTGCGGGTGGGCACGCCGGCTATGAGGGCCTCTGTCGCCCTGTGCTGACATGCCTCTCTGGTACCTCACAAGGCCCCCTGGGACTTGAAGTCTCCTTGCCATTCCGCTCACGGCGGTTTGGTGAGATGGTAATGCGGGTGAGGGCCAGACACCTGTCCCGTTCCCCTCACGGCCTAGAGCAGGACAAGGTGAGGGAGGTGTATAGGCAGTGAACTCTGAATAATCGCCGTTCCCCTCACGTCAGCCTCTGAATGAAAGCGCGGCCTAGTCCGTCATGGTGTTTCTACTAAGCATGAGCGGATTTTGCGGATTGGCAATCCGCGAATTTTGCGGATTTGCGGATTCGCAATCCGCAAAATCCGCGAATTCCCGCGAATTTGCGGATTTTTTTTTTTTGTGTTCGCCCGTGTTTCTGCCAGTTCGCGAGGGTTTTTACAATTTCGCAATTTGCGAACTTACCTGTCGGGTCGCAAGTTTTGCGAACTTGTTGTTTCTACGTGTCCAGCCTGTTTGGGACACTCTTCTTCATCACTGCCACTCTCTGTCACCACTGCCACTCTCTGACTACTCATGCCACCCTCTGGCCCACCCATGCCACCCTCTGTTTCATCACCACACCCTCTGGTTGTCCAGTGTACATTATTTTCGGCAAAGCACACCTTCCCTGCCTCAAGTGACCTGAATTAATTTGGGGCTGATTAATGTGTCACAGAATATTTTTTTAGCTGGCACCTGCTTCCTTAGTGCGCCCTGATTAGTGATCTTTTGCACTTGCTAAGTGCTTTCATTGTTGCAAAATTAGTTACAACACCTGCCCTGCCCCAACTGACAATAATGAATTAGGGGCTGATTAATGGATTTTAACTTCCAGCCTGGCTCCTGCTTGTCTCCCTTAGCTGTAATTCAGGACCTTTGTGGCATATGTGTAACTATTCTGAGGTTCAGAGCAGGGTCACATAATAGTTTCAACTGGCAACTGAACTCTGGAGGGGCCCCTCAGGAAGCACTACAGGAAATGGCTACTAATGATGTGCCTGAACTTTTGAACCTGGTAAGTAGTTACTTTCAGTTTTGCTAAGATCGTATTTCTGCAATTTTGCACTTATTCGCGGGGCGCGAACTCACGCGAACAGTGCGAGCAGCGCGAGCAAAATCCGCTGCTCGCGGATTTGCGGATTTTGCGGGAAATTCGCAAATCTCGCGGATTGCGGATTTCCCGAAAATCCGCAAAATCCGCGAGCGTAACGGATTTTCCGCCCATGCTTAGTTTCTACCCTGCCCTCTTTTCTTGTTTTTTATCTTTGTTTTACCTTTTTCTTGTGACTCGGTTACCATGTCACGAGATGGCTGCCAACACTTCTTGGTTTGGAGTGTTCACAGCCAATCAGATTGGAGCTAGGGAGGATTTGCGGTTCCTCCTCCGTGCTCAGATATTCATGTTTTTATTTTTTTAATTTCTCAGGAACTACTGAATGAATTTATACCATTTGAAAAAAATTGCGCTTTCTGTACTAAGAGCTACCTTTTTGCTAAGTTTGGTGTAATTCCATTCAGCAGTTCGTGCTGTAGCTGTGTCTAAAGTTAGGATAGAATTTTACATTGGGAAAACAAGTTTTGTGATCTCCCTATTTTCTCAGCCCCCGCTTGACCAATCACCCCAAAACTTTCAAGACAGGAGCTGCCTGCAGCACCTCATTAGTTTTGAAAATATCGCGAAGATTCATCAAATGGTGCCAAAGATATTAGCAAATCAAAAAATGCTTTCGCTATGGAAACTAGGTCCTAACTATAACTACCTACAGGTGAACGCCAGTAGGTAATATATATATATTAATATATAATATATATATATATATATATTTGAAAACAATGTGCCCTGAAGCAAAGATGCACTCCACTGCAGGTAAGTTCAAAGCTTATGTTTTGCAAATGAAAGCGGCATTTCATCCCTCATTAAATGCCAACGCGATTCGAAGCTGTACGCTTCTTCTTCTTGGGCACGTCTGGCAATGCAGTAATATTATAGCAGTCCCACATGTGTTAACTGTTTTATAGACCTCTGGTGTGCCTGACGTTTGGCTTATCTTCCTGACGCACCTTGGGACATGTAGTTTATTACCCATAGTGGGTTCCACATATTGCCACAAAATATTTGGATCCTCAATGGTATAAGCCCTCCAGTGGGCCCCGGAGTGAAACTTCCCGCTTTCTCATTGTATTGCTCTGCTGCTCTATATATACACACACATATATATATGTATATACGAGTGTTTTCAGTAACCCCACTGCACCATAGTGTTTTACAAAAACAGGACATAGGTTACAAGAGCAAAATTGAAAAACAAAAGAAAATGAACTGTGGCTCACGTTAGATACAGTTAAAATAAAGGTAAATACTGAAAAGGTGTGTTTTTAATAATTCCATTCAGTCTGGTGTTACCCTAGACTTTAGGATTGTCTAAAATCATGGCTAAACATGTATTTGAATAACGTTTATTGAATAATAAATAATGCATACATATACTTACTTGTAGGGGCTCTCAGCCTGCCCTCTTCATCTAACGATCTGTTGCTGTGTCTCTCACAGGGGGAATGGGTCACCCAAGTTGAGTCACAGGCTCACTTCACTGTGAACAATGAATTTTTGCCTAAGTATGGGCTGAAAATCCGTTCCGTTTGCGGAATTTTCGGATTTTTGGCAAATTCGCGTTCCGGGAATCGCGCAAATTTGCCCAAAAATCCGCAATTTGCAAGCTGGTGTATTTTTTTGTTTGGTCGCGCTTTGAATTACCGTGATTCTGAGTTCCCTGAGTTGTTTTTCCTCCCGGTTTGCGTGTACTGCGCCATTTTGTATCTTGCTGCGTGATCGCGCAAGAGTTTTTCGACCGCGAGTACGTCATCACGGCCCGCCATCTTGCACAGCGAGAGTTTGACAATGCGAGTACGTCATAAGGGCCCGCGATCAGGTATCGCAGGAGTAAACAATTGCGAACACGTAGATGCGGCGCGCAGCTGACTTCAGGCGGGAGATTTGAACAGCTCGCTTTCCCGAACTTGCAAAAATTGCAATTCTGCACAATAAATCCACCACAGGCAGCATAAACCTTCTGAAAATGATGATTTTGATGAGAATAACTTCTCAGATTGACATTTGGCTGCACTCTTTTATGCAAGGAGTCCATTTTTTTGTGGAGGGAGGAAGGAAGTGCCCCAGAGTCTCCAACTTCCTGTTCCTGTCCAGCAGGCTCCTCCCAGTGCTTTGTCCATGTCCTGGTCACTTTTCATTTGGATCTGGAGCTGGAAGGATTACTTGTTGTGGCTGCTGCTGGATATTTACATTTGAGGATTTTTTTGGAGTTTGGATCACTTTTGGATTTGAGATTTTACAAGTAAGTTGGTGTTGTTTGTTTGGGGCATTGCAGTTGCTGCAACTACAATTTTAAAACTTTTTCACAACTTAAAACAAAATATATTGATGGTAGCCACAGTATCCAGTAGGCCCAATGTTAGTCATGGGTGCATGATACAACTGTTTCTGTGAGTTTTGTTGAACTTAAATCTAATTTATGTCATGGAATTTTAGCTCACTGTTATATGTGGATTTTTTTTGGGGGGGTGCCTGTAAAGCCACACTAGCCAGTAGGCCTTGGGGTAGTGAGTGGTGCATGTACGAAGTCTTTCTGTGGGGTGTCTTGAATTTAAACCTCATTGAGGGCATGGATGGCATTGGATTGTGGTGATTATTGTGTGTTTTTTTACTTTTGGGGGTGTTGTTGGGGCCTGGCCATGTGGGTGGGGGCCATTTTGAGGCCTGGTCCAGGCAGGGCCTGGCCATGTGGCTGGGGGTCAAGGGGCCATTTTGAAGCCAGTCAGTGTGTTCAGGCCTGCACCCAGTTTGCCTTGCTTTCATCCATTATGCCCAGGGGTACTCAGTGGTGCATGGACCAAGTCTTTCTGTGGGGTGTCTTGAATTTAAACATCATTGAGGGCATGGATTGCATTGGATTGTGGTGATTTTTGTGTGTTTTTCGACTTTTTGGGGTGTTGTTGGGGCCTGGCCATGTAGGTGGGGGCCATTTTGAGGCCTGGTCCAGGCAAGGCCTGGACATATGGCTGGGGGTCAAGGGGCCATTTTGAAGCCAGACAATGTGCTCAGTCCTGCACCCAGTTTGCGTTGATTTCATCCATTATGCTCAGGGGTACTCACTGGTGCATGAAAGAACTCTCTCTGTGTGGTCTCTCTTCTATTAATGTAAACATCCATTTTGATTAGAATTGCAATTTTAATTTTTTGGTCTTTGGGTGTGTTGTAATAATAATAAATGCCTAGTTGCAAATATTAATTGAAGCAGGACATATGCAACATTTATTTAACTGATGTTCCTCTGGCTTCCTTTGCTTTTAGGTGCACAAGAGAACCACATCAGTCATCGTTCATCATTCATCAGTGCCAGGAAGAAGTCCTGCAGTGGTGTTTGCAGCACAACGTCACGTGACGTCACGTGTGGCCACAGACAACTCTGCAACTTGTGCAACTGCGGCCTGCTGTTCTGACATCTGAAGAAGATGGGCCCAAAGAAAGGCGGCCGTAGCTCGTCTACCAAGAAAGTTGCCAGCGCCACTGCCAGTAAGAAGGAGCAGAAGAAGCAAGTGGTGCCACTTACCAAGGAGACTGGTGTGCCCACAGCCACTTTTTTTTGGGAAACAAAAACTACGCCTGCAGCAGCGGGGTCCGCCGGGGACCAAGCTGGGAGCAGCACCTCCGCTTCATTGGGCTCAGTGCCACCACGCCAAGTTAGGTCCAAGACCAGGAGTGCTGCAGAGGCTGCCACTTTAATTGCTCAATCACCATCGACCAGTGATGTTGGCTCATCGCAAGAAAGTAGCATCCAATCAACACAGGGTGTAACTCATCTGACGAGTGTTCAACAACCACAGCTGCAACGACAACCACAGGTGCAACTAGTACAAGCGCAAGTACATGTGCAAGGAGAGACGCAAGTAGAGGCGCAAGTAGAGGCGCAAGGAGAGGCGCAAGGAGAGGCACAACTAGAGGCGCATGGAGCGGCACAACTGCCCACAATTCTTGTTCCTCCAGAAGTAGGGGCACATCAGGAAGTCAAGATTCAAGCGGTGGTATCCTCCGAGGAAGCCACTCCTCCTGATGATGATCCATTGTCTTCCAGATCCCCTGCAAGAAAAAGGTCAAGGAGGGCTACTACATGTTCTTCTTCAAGCCCCCTTCCTTCTGATGATCTTGATGTTTATTAGAACCCACCAATGCAGTCTGAGAGTGAGGCACGCCATGAGCCGACAAAAGTAGCTAAGCCTAAAAGGAAGGTTCCCACATGGCTTTCACTTATGGGTGATGACGACGAACAAGAAGTGGTGTACTCTGCTGCTGATCAACAGTCTGACGACGACCCAGTCATCACAGTTGTCACTCCAGCCCCAGCGGGCATGCATCAGACAGACATTTTTACCCTATCCCGAATTGCTGCTGAGCGGGATGTGGGCGGCGTGGCACTGGTACCACCACCAACGCAGTTAACTACTACACCAACATGACCTATAGCTTCCATATTTTCTCGTCAGAAGGGCCGGCAGGGACCTCCATCCTGCTCGACCTCCATCACCTCAAGTAGTGGTGCTGTAAGTGCACAACAGAGTCAAATTCAGCCACACCCATCCTCTACTTCATCTGGCATTGAAAGTAGCACCTCCACCACCAGCAGACATCTCCAGTCCCCAGTTTGGGACTTCGTTAGTGTTAGCAAAAAAGCGGAAAACATGGTTGTTTGTTCGATTTGTAAAACTGTAGTTAGTCGGGGTAAGCTTGGAACCAACTATGGTACCGGAGGCCAGAGAGGTCATCTCCAAAAACACCACACTATCATTTAGGAGGCGCACCTAAGGAAGATCCGGGAATACAAAAGTACAACAAATCCAAATGTATCCATTCATATTGCATCTGATGATGATGATAATGAGGGGCTGATAGTGCAGGGGGAAGTGAAGTAGCGACAGACATTTTTTCTGGTACACCCAGTAACCCTGGCAGCAGGACTGCAGTGATAGCTCCCACACCCTCTACCCCAGCAACATGTATGAGGCACACTAAGAGTCTGGGAGAGACAACAATGCGAAAAAGTACATCAATGAGCCTAACTGGGTTGAAGAAGTCTGCATCATCATCATCATAACATAAAACGGTCCAGACCACCATTAAACGCATGTTTTGGTCGGATGCGCCATTTGAACGCAATCACCCTACGGCACGTTTTTATAATGCAATGCTGGCTAAAATGTTAGCACTGGATCTTCTCCCTTTTTCTTTCGTGGAAGGGGTGGGTTTTCTAGAATTTGTGGCAACAGTCTGCCCTAAATGGAAGGTTCCTAGCCAGTCCTATTTTGCCAGAGTTGCGATTCCAGCACTACATCAAGATGTGCTGGAGGTGATTAGGGCAGCTTTGCAGAAGAGTGCTATTCACACTATTCAAATGACAACAGACATGTGGACCAGTTGCCAAACCCTTGATTACATGTGCATCACTGCACACTGGGTCTCTTTTGCAGGGGTTAAGGACAAGTTATATGCAGGTGTTGACCCGGACACAGTTTTTCAAGCTACTCGGAAACATGCAACAGTAGCCATGTTTGCCATGGAGAAATCTCATACTGCACTAAACCTTTTGGATGAGTTTCAGAGTAAGGTCTATGAATGGCTGCATCCAAGAAAGCGCATGGTTGGTTATGTTTCCACAGATAATGGCAGGAATATAGTTAAGGTCATGCATGAAGATGGCTATTTCAGAGTGCCGTGTTTGGCGTACAGTATTAACATTGTTGTGCAAGATTTCTTGAAAAAAGAAAACACAGTCAGCAAGTTACTGACCACCTGCCGAAGAATCTGCACACATTTCAGCAATTCTTTTAAGGCCCGGAAGCAGCTGAGGAACATGCAACGTGAACGTAGACTGCCAGTCAGAGGACTCATCCAGGAGGCGGTAACACGTTGGAACTAAACCTTATACATGCTTGAGCGTCTGTCTGAGCAGTGCATGGTAATCAATGAGTATGTCTTTCAACGGGATTCTACTATGAAAGACATGAGGCTAGAGGTGGAGGATTGGAAGCTAGTTAAAAGCCTGACAGACATGCTTCGTCCTTTTGAGGTCTTCACGCGTGAAGTCAGCACGGAGGACTGTACTTTGGGCAAAGCTATCCCATTGTTGCGCATGCTAGAGCCCCAACTGAAGGCGTGTCTTCAACGTTCCGAGATGATGCTGAAAAGCAAGACACATATCAGTTGGCGAAGAGCTTATTAAGCCGCCTAGTTGACAATGAAAGGCTTAACAAATACATACAGAACAACATTACATTTGTGCCACTATTCTGGATCCATGGTACAAAAAGGCAGTGGCCAGCAAAGCATTCATTCCTTTTAATGAAGAAGATGTTTCAAAGTACAAACATTGGCTAGCTCTGTCAGCCACTCGGTTCGAAAAAGAGCAGCAGAAAATTGAAGGAACCAGCAGAAGTACTACTGAATCAGCAGGCCATCCGGCGTCAAAGTCCACTTCTGAATCTCTGGCCGAAGGCAGTCACTTTCCCTCACAGCCGTTAACGACACCAGCAATTGTATCATCATCCTCACCTGCACCAGGCCCAGCCATAACATTGTCGGAAGCGGATTGGCTAACTCATCAAGGGCTTGCTTGTTCCAGTGATGCAAAGGCCACAGATGGTACGCAAAGTGGAGCACCCCTGGAGAACCTTGAGTGTATGGTGCAGGCCTATCTGGATGACCCAACAGAGGTCTTCGTTAATCAGAACCCATTGCTGTATCTGTATGGGGAAAGGCCTCTATGGCCACTAATCACCAACCTGGTTCTAAATTATTTGTCTTGCCCACTCGCAAGCGTGTCTTCTGAACGTATTTTCAGTACTGCTGGTGCCATTGTAACTTCAAAAAGGACCCGCCTCTCGCCCAAAAATGTGGAGAGGTTAACAATGTTCAAGAATAATCATCACTTCATACCACCAGATTACAAAATACGTTAATGCACGCAGGAAGAAGAGGACACCGACTTAGGTGAAGGAAGTTCTTCTCTGTTAGCTGAACTACTCCCGTCTCAATTCCCAGAGTTTGAGAACAAGCTCTACTTCCCTGACACCGAGGCCTGAAAATGACTTCCTTTTTTTTCGTCCTTATTCACTTTTATTCCTGTGTGTCTTTCTTTGTTTTGCAACTTTTACCACAACAAAACTCTAATCACCTAATCACAACAAATCCATCAGCAGCACTGTCTTCATCTTATTTCCTTATTGAAGGTGCCGCTGTCTGAAATCCTGAAGTTCACAAGTTCACAACTCAGTCATGCTCCTCTATCCTCCTCCTCCAGACTCCCCCTATCCATTTCCCTCAAGGCAGATGGCTGGATTACGCAGAATGAAGACACTGTCGCTTCATAGACGAGTCCCCTCAAAAGAAGTAGGACTGGATTTACTGACTATATGCTGATTGCTGACAGAGACTTCTGAAATTGATTGACACACACGAGAGGCTGCCCTGTGGGCCTCCACTTTAAGAACAACAAGATTCGGACAAAAAGTAGAACAGGTAATGAATAATGAGATGGCATGCACTGCAGTGGACAGCACTGGCTGTCTGGCTCTGATAAAAGCAATTGCTGTTTGTTTGTTGTGCATGAAATGAATCATCATATGTCTTCTGTTATTATATAATCTTTTACACACTAAATGTAACTCAAGTCTACTCTGTTTTTTTACCTTGTTTAATTCAAATTCTTCTACTGCAGGGGCCACTACATTGCATTTTTTAATATGCAAAATGTACTTGGACTCACTGTGTGTGTAGACTGCGACTGCATAAACAACATTGAGTTTGCCAATATACCATGAGGATGATGAGTCTTGATGGTCAAAGTTACATAATATCTTTTTTCTTTACAGTCACTCACTGGGATGGATGGATCATCATTGTCGGTTTACGGAAGAACTATGGCCATTTCATGAGTGGCAAACAGGTAAACCAGTCAACAACAACTACAGCAGAACTACATGTCTGTCTAGTCGTGGTATGGAGTGGTCGAGCCAGTGCAGTGTTGTTATGCCAGAGTCCAGACAGCAGTTCATGTAAAATTGCGACTATGTGGCTTGCTGCATACAATTAGATATTCTTTGTCTGTCTGTGTCAAAGAGGTATGCTACATCAGGTTGCTTCACTCAGTGGTACCTGCCTTGACCATCTGCATGGCCCTGGCCTACTGTGTGCTAATTACTATCCTTGAAAAGGAGACTCAGAGTACGCACTTTAACCCCATCCATGCTCATGACGAGCTCAGCTCGTCATGCAGCACAGTGCTCGTGTGCTTATGACGAGCTGAGCTCGTCATGACCACACCCGTTTCTATTGTGGTCCAGCACAGCAGAAAAAGAACTCAAGCAGCCAAGCGGTTAGAAATGATGATGCTTGTATGAAATACTGTCACCTCTGAAACTGAAACTGTTATTTCTGCACTACAGCACACCGTACCTTATATTTTTTTCTCTATGGTATTTTAATTTCACTTCCTGTTTTTCCATCAACAATTACAGGCCGGCTTTTACCCTGTGCGATGGGAAAAATGATTAACTCAGGCTTGCCATTAGCGATCCGCAATTCCGCATCCGCCAGGCAGGCAGTGGACAGTGTGTCTGGTCACCAAGATTGATCGACAGAGCGTCAGATGGAATGGAGGAGTACCGCAAAGAAGAGGAATGGCTGGATGCTCGCAACTTCCCAAATTGGACAGGACAACTACAACATACAGTTACAGTATCCTCTTCACTTCTCCTTATCTTTATAAATAATCTTATTGTTGTGAACTTCTATGAGTGTGACTCTGTGCACTTGTTTGCTCTCTGCTTCAAATTAATCCCTCCAGCTATTTGATAAGTTTTTCTTTTCTATTTTTAAAACTAATTTAATGTGCTACTAAGTGTTTATTCTCTCTGAGGGCAGATCGGCAAGTGAAATTGCGAAATTACTGATGCCCTGTACTGTCACATTGTTTCTTCATAGTTAGTAAGTTGTAGTACTACTTTTCAGTGACCTAACCATCCATTTAGCAAATAACTTCATGCATGCAGTAGTGCATGCACTTCCTTTATGTCCCTTAAAAGATTTATGGATATCTTCGTATACAAAAAAAAATGTTCTTCATTTGTTGTTTGTCCATGCTGTGTTTTTGTTTTTCCTCTCTCCACAAAACTTTCCCCGAAACCCCCATTCCCATCCAATTTTCAAACCCTAACGCTCTTCCCCCGGGCTGTGTGGTTTTCATTGAGGTGTGGTGACAACAATAATTCCACACACTTGCTTGGGAGGATAAGGACAAAGCAACAGAAAATAAATTTCAAGGATGGTGAAGGAATCCGAGGATATGTTCTTACTGTGTACTGTACTATCTATCATGCTGTTCTAATGCTACGCTCGGGCCACTCAATGTTTCATTTCGTTTTTTTCATATGCTGCTACTGCCAGTGTGTAGTGTACCACTACTACTACCACCACCACAACAATGACATTTAATCTGTCCAGGATTCAACCTTAATTGCCATTTCCCATGCACCCAGCCCTGTGCCTTGCCCTATTCTCAAAAAACACAGTTGATGGACAGAATGCAGAACAATGTCTTACATTCACCCCAGTACAAAGATCTAGGCCTAAATCCATCGTTTTTTTGCACTCCACACCACCCTAGGTCAGACAATGGCTATATGCAAATCAGCCTTGACCCTGTGCCTCATGGGAACAGTACAGCCCGAACTACCAAGCCATGTCTTTCCTAGACCGGAATCAAGCATCCAAGGACCGGTTTCTGGCTATCAGCCTTCTTCCGCCTGGATAGCTTGACTCCAGTGATGTGGAGAGCCTGGGACTCACATCTGAGCATACCCAGCCCACTCGGGGTGAAAATTGCAAAAAACACAGTTGATGGACAGAATGCAGAACAATGTCTTACATTCACCCCAGTACAAAGATCTGGGCCTAAATCCATCGTTTTTTTTGCACTCCACACCACCCTAGGTCAGACAATGGCTATATGCAAATCAGCCTTGACCCTGTGCCTCATGGGAACAGTCCAGCCCGAACTACCAAGCCATGTCTTTCCTAGACCGGAATCAAGCATCCAAGCACCTGTTTCTGGCTATCAGCCTTCTTCAGCCTTGATAGCTTGACTCCAGTGATGTGGAGAGCCTGGGACTCACGTCTGAGCACACTCAGCCCACTCGGGGTGAAAATTGCAAATAACACAGTTGATGGACAGAATGCAGAACAATGTCTTACATTCACCCCAGTACAAAGATCTGGGCCTAAATCCATCTTTTTTTTGCACTCCACACCACCCTAGATCAGACAATGGCTATATGCAAATCAGCCTTGACCCTATGCCTCATGGGAACATTCTTGCCCGAACTACCAAGCCATGTCTTTCCTAGACCGGAATCAAGCATCCAAGGACCGGTTTCTGGCTTCCAGCCTTCTTCAGCCTGGATAGCTTGACTCCAATGATGTAGAGAGCATGGGACTCACGTCTGAGCATACCCAGCCCACTCGGGGTGAAAATTGCAAAAAACACAGTTGATGGACAGAATGCAAAACAATGTCTTACATTCACCCCAGTACAAAGATCTGGGCCTAAATCCATCATTTTTTTGCACTCCACACCACCCTAGGTCAGACAATGGCTATATGCAAATCAAACTTGACCCTGTGCCTCATGGGAACAGTCCAGCCCGAACTACCAAGCCATGTCTTTCCTAGACCGGAATCAAGCATCCAAGCACCTGTTTCTGGCTATCAGCCTTCTTCAGCCTTGATAGCTTGACTCCAGTGATGTGGAGAGCCTGGGACTCACGTCTGAGCACACTCAGCCCACTCGGGGTGAAAATTGCAAAAAACACAGTTGATGGACAGAATGCAGAACAATGTCTTACATTCACCCCAGTACAAAGATCTGGGCCTAAATCCATCTTTTTTGCACTCCACACCACCCTAGGTCAGACAATGGCTATATGCAAATCAGCCTTGACCCTGTGCCTCATGGGAACAGTCCAGCCCGAACTACCAAGCCATGTCTTTCCTAGACCGGAATCAAGCATCCAAGGACCGGTTTCTGGCTTCCAGCCTTCTTCAGCCTGGATAGCTTGACTCCAATGATGTAGAGAGCATGGGACTCACGTCTGAGCATACCCAGCCCACTCGGGGTGAAAATTGCAAAAAACACAGTTGATGGACAGAATGCAAAACAATGTCTTACATTCACCCCAGTACAAAGATCTGGGCCTAAATCCATCATTTTTTTGCACTCCACACCACCCTAGGTCAGACAATGGCTATATGCATATCAGCCTTGACCCTGTGCCTCATGGGAACAGTCCAGCCCGAACTACCAAGCCATGTCTTTCCTAGACCGGAATCAAGCATCCAAGGACCGGTTTCTGGCTTCCAGCCTTCTTCAGCCTGGATAGCTTGACTCCAATGATGTAGAGAGCATGGGACTCACGTCTGAGCATACCCAGCCCACTCGGGGTGAAAATTGCAAAAACACAGTTGATGGACAGAATGCAAAACAATGTCTTACATTCACCCCAGTACAAAGATCTGGGCCTAAATCCATTGTTTTTTTGCACTCCACACCACCCTAGGTCAGACAATGGCTATATGCAAATCACCCTTGACCCTGTGCCTCATGGGAACAGTCCAGCCCGAACTACCAAGCCATGTCTTTCCTAGACCGGAATCAAGCATCCAAGGACCGGTTTCTGGCTATCAGCCTTCTTTAGCCTGGATAGCTTGACTCCAGTGATGTGGAGAGCCTGGGACTCACGTCTGAGCATACCCAGCCCACTCGGGGTGAAAATTGCAAAAAACACAGTTGATGGACAGAATGGAGAACAATGTCTTACATTCACCCCAGTACAAAGATCTGGGCCTAAATCCATCGTTTTTTTGCACTCCACACCACCCTAGGTCAGACAATGGCTATATGCAAATCAGCCTCGACCCTGTGCCTCATGGGAACAGTCCAGCCCGAACTGCCAAGCCATGTCTTTCCTAGACCGGAATCAAGCATCCAAGGACCGGTTTCTGGCTTCCAGCCTTCTTCAGCCTGGAAAGCTTGACTCCAATGATGTGGAGAGCCTGGGACTCACGTCTGAGCATACCCAGCCCACTCGGGGTGAAAATTGCAAAAAACACAGTTGATGGACAGAATGCAAAACAATGTCTTACATTCACCCCAGTACAAAGATCTGGGCCTAAATCCATTGTTTTTTTGCACTCCACACCACCCTAGGTCAGACAATGGCTATATGCAAATCACCCTTGACCCTGTGCCTCATGGGAACAGTCCAGCCCGAACTACCAAGCCATGTCTTTCCTAGACCGGAATCAAGCATCCAAGGACCGCTTTCTGGCTATAGGCCTTCTTCAGCCTGGATAGCTTGACTCCAGTGATGTGGAGAGCCTGGGACTCACGTCTGAGCATACCCAGCCCACTCGGGGTGAAAATTGCAAAAAACACAGTTGATGGACAGAATGCAGAACAATGTCTTACATTAACCCCAGTACAAAGATCTGGGCCTAAATCCATCATTTCTTTGCACTCCACACCACCCTAGGTCAGACAATGGCTATATGCAAATAAACCTCGACCCTGTGCCTCATGGGAACAGTCCAGCCCGAACTACCAAGCCATGTCTTTCCTAGACCTGAATCAAGCATCCAAGGACCGGTTTCTGGCTTCCAGCCTTCTTCAGCCTGGATAGCTTGACTCCAATGATGTGGAGAGCCTGGGACTCACGTCTGAGCATACCCAGCCCACTCGGGGTGAAAATTGCAAAAAACACAGTTGATGGACAGAATGCAAAACAATGTCTTACATTCACCCCAGTACAAAGATCTGGGCCTAAATCCATCGTTTTTTTGCACTCCACACCACCCTAGGTCAGACAATGGCTATATGCAAATAAACCTCGACCCTGTGCCTCATGGGAACAGTCCAGCCCGAACTACCAAGCCATGTCTTTCCTAGACCTGAATCAAGCATCCAAGGACCGGTTTCTGGCTTCCAGCCTTCTTCAGCCTGGATAGCTTGACTCCAATGATGTGGAGAGCCTGGGACTCACGTCTGAGCATACCCAGCCCACTCGGGGTGAAAATTGCAAAAAACACAGTTGATGGACAGAATGCAAAACAATGTCTTACATTCACCCCAGTACAAAGATCTGGGCCTAAATCCATTGTTTTTTTGCACTCCACACCACCCTAGGTCAGACAATGGCTATATGCAAATCACCCTTGACCCTGTGCCTCATGGGAACAGTCCAGCCCGAACTACCAAGCCATGTCTTTCCTAGACCGGAATCAAGCATCCAAGGACCGCTTTCTGGCTATCGGCCTTCTTCAGCCTGGATAGCTTGACTCCAGTGATGTAGAGAGCCTGGGACTCACGTCTGAGCATACCCAGCCCACTCGGGGTGAAAATTGCAAAAAACACAGTTGATGGACAGAATGCAGAACAATGTCTTACATTAACCCCAGTACAAAGATCTGGGCCTAAATCCATCATTTCTTTGCACTCCACACCACCCTAGGTCAGACAATGGCTATATGCAAATCAGCCTTGACCCTGTGCCTCATGGGAACAGTCCAGCCCGAACTACCAAGCCATGTCTTTCCTAGACCTGAATCAAGCATCCAAGGACCGGTTTCTGGCTTCCAGCCTTCTTCAGCCTGGATAGCTTGACTCCAATGATGTGGAGAGCCTGGGACTCACGTCTGAGCATACCCAGCCCACTCGGGGTGAAAATTGCAAAAAACACAGTTGATGGACAGAATGCAAAACAATGCCTTACATTCACCCCAGTACAAAGATCTGGGCCTAAATCTATTGTTTTTTTGCACTCCACACCACCCTAGGTCAGACAATGGCTATATGCAAATCAGCCTTGACCATGTGCCTCATGGGAACAGTCCAGCCCGAACTACCAAGCCATGTCTTTCTTAGACCAGAATCAAGCATCCAAGGACCGGTTTTTGGCTATCAGCCTTCTTCAGCCTGGATAGCTTGACTCCAGTGATGTGGAGAGCCTGGGACTCACGTCTGAGCATACCAAGCCCACTCTGGGTGAAAAGTGCAAAAAACACAGTTGATGGACAGAATACAGAACAATGTCTTACATTCACCCCAGTACAAAGATCTGGGCCTAAATCCATCGTTTTTTTTGCACTCCACACCACCCTAGGTCAGACAATGGCTATATGCAAATCAGCCTTGACCCTGTGCCTCATGGGAACAGTCCAGCCCGAACTACCAAGCCATGTCTTTCCTAGACCGGAATCAAGCATCCAAGCACCTGTTTCTGGCTATCAGCCTTCTTCAGCCTACATAGCTTGACTCCAGTGATGTGGAGAGCCTGGGACTCACGTCTGAGCACACTCAGCCCACTCGGGGTGAAAATTGCAAAAAACACAGTTGATGGACAGAATGCAGAACAATGTCTTACATTCACCCCAGTACAAATAAATCCATCTTTTTTTTGCACTCCACACCACCCTAGGTCAGACAATGGCTATATACAAATCAGCCTTGACCCTATGCATCATGGGAACAGTCCAGCCCGAACTACCAAGCCATGTCTTTCCTCGACCGGAATCAAGCATCCAAGGACCGGTTTCTGGCTTCCAGCCTTCTTCAGCCTGGATAGCTTGACTCCAATGATGTAGAGAGCATGGGACTCACGTCTGAGCATACCCAGCCCACTCGGGGTGAAAATTGCAAAAAACACAGTTGATGGACAGAATGCAAAACAATGTCTTACATTCACCCCAGTACAAAGATCTGGGCCTAAATCCATCGTTTTTTTGCACTCCACACCACCCTAGTTCAGACAATGGCTATATGCAAATAAACCTCGACCCTGTGCCTCATGGGAACAGTCCAGCCCGAACTACCAAGCCATGTCTTTCCTAGACCTGAATCAAGCATCCAAGGACCGGTTTCTGGCTCCCAGCCTTCTTCAGCCTGGATAGCTTGACTCCAATGATGTGGAGAGCCTGGGACTCACGTCTGAGCATACCCAGCCCACTCGGGGTGAAAATTGCAAAAAACACAGTTGATGGACAGAATGCAAAACAATGTCTTACATTCACCCCAGTACAAAGATCTGGGCCTAAATCCATCGTTTTTTTGCACTCCACACCACCCTAGGTCAGAAAAATGGCTATATGCAAATCAGCCTTGACCATCTGCCTCATGGGAACAGTCCAGCCCGAACTACCAAGCCATGTCTTTCCTAGACCAGAATCAAGCATCCAAGGACCGGTTTTTGGCTATCAGCCTTCTTCAGCCTGGATAGCTTGACTCCAGTGATGTGGAGATCCTGGGACTCACGTCTGAGCATACCCAGCCCACTCTGGGTGAAAATTGCAAAAAACACAGTTGATGGACAGAATACAGAACAATGTCTTACATTCACCCCAGTACAAAGATCTGGGCCTAAATCCATCGTTTTCTTTGCACTCCACACCACCCTAGGTCAGACAATGGCTATATGCAAATCAGCCTTGACCCTGTGCCTCATGGGAACAGTCCAGCCCGAACTACCAAGCCATGTCTTTCCTAGACCGGAATCAAGCATCCAAGCACCTGTTTCTGGCTATCAGCCTTCTTCAGCCTTGATAGCTTGACTCCAGTGATGTGGAGAGCCTGGGACTCACGTCTGAGCACACTCAGCCCACTCGGGGTGAAAATTGCAAAAAACACAGTTGATGGACAGAATGCAGAACAATGTCTTACATTCATCCCAGTACAAAGATCTGGGCCTAAATCCATCTTTTTTTTGCACTCCACACCACCCTAGGTCAGACAATGGCTATATGCAAATCAGCCTTGACCCTGTGCCTCATGGGAACAGTCCAGCCCGAACTACCAAGCCATGTCTTTCCTAGACCGGAATCAAGCATCCAAGGACCTGTTTCTGGCTTCCAGCCTTCTTCAGCCTGGATAGCTTGACTCCAATGATGTAGAGAGCATGGGACTCACGTCTGAGCATACCCAGCCCACTCGGGGTGAAAATTGCAAAAAACACAGTTGATGGACAGAATGCAAAACAATGTCTTACGTTCACCCCAGTACAAAGATCTGGGCCTAAATCCATCGTTGTTTTTGCACTCCACACCACCCTAGGTCAGACAATGGCTATATGCAAATCACCCTTGACCCTGTGCCTCATGGGAACAGTCCAGCCCGAACTACCAAGCCATGTCTTTCCTAGACCGGAATCGAGCATCCAAGGACCGGTTTCTGGCTATCGGCCTTCTTCAGCCTGGATAGCTTGACTCCAATGATGTAGAGAGCATGGGACTCACGTCTGAGCATACCCAGCCCACTCGGGGTGAAAATTGCAAAAAACACAGTTGATGGACAGAATGCAAAACAATGTCTTACATTCACCCCAGTACAAAGATCTGGGCCTAAATCCATCGTTTTTTTGCACTCCACACCACCCTAGGTCAGACAATGGCTATATGCAAATCAGCCTTGACCCTGTGCCTCATGGGAACAGTCCAGCCCGAACTACCAAGCCATGTCTTTCCTAGACCGGAATCAAGCATCCAAGGACCGGTTTCTGGCTATCAGCCTTCTTCAGCCTGGATAGCTTGACTCCAGTAATGTGGAGAGCCTGAGACTCACGTCTGAGCATACCCAGGCCCAGATCCTTGTACTGGGCTTAATGAATGACATTGTTCTACAATCTGTCCATCAACTATGTTTTTTGCAATTTTCACCCCAAGTGTGCTGGGGATGCTCAGACGTGAGTCTCAGGCTCTCCACACCACTGGAGTCAAGCTATCCAGGCTGATGAAGGCTGATAGCCAGAAACCGGTCCTTGGATGCTTGATTCGGGTCTGGGAAAGACATGGCTTGGTTGTTCGGACTGGACTGTTCCCATGAGGCACAGGGTCAGAGCTGATTTGCATATAACCAGTGTCTAACCCAGGGTGGTGTGGAGTGTAAAAAAACGATGGATTTAGGCCCAGATCCTTGTACTGGGGTGAATGTATTACATTGTTCTACATTCTGTCCATCAACTGTGTTTTTTTGCAATATTCACCCCGAGTGTGCTGGGGATGCTCAGACGTGAGTCCCAGGCTCTCCACACCACTGGAGTCAAGCTATCCAGGCTGATGAAGGCTGATAGCCAGAAACCGGTCCTTGGATGCTTGATTCCGGTCTGGGAAAGACATGGCTTGGTAGTTCGGACTGGACTGTTCTCATGAGGCACAGGGTCAGAGCTGATTTGCATATAGCCAGTGTCTAACCCAGGGTGGTGTGGAGTGCAAAAAAACGATGGATTTAGGCCCAGATCCTTGTACTGGGGTGAATGTATGACATTGTTCTACATTCTGTCCATCAACATGTGTTTTTTGCAATTTTCACCCCAAGTGTGCTGGGGATGCTCAGACGTGAGTCCCAGGCTCTCCACACCACTGGAGTCAAGCTATCCAGGCTGATGAAGGCTGATAGCCAGAAACCGGTCCTTGGATGCTTGATTCCGTTCTGGGAAAGACATGGCTTGGTAGTTCGGACTGGACTGTTCCCATGAGGCACAGGGTCAGAGCTGATTTGCATATAGACAGTGTCTAACCCAGGGTGGTGTGGAGTGCAAAAAAACGATGGATTTAGGCCCAGATCCTTGTACTGGGGTGAATGTATGACATTGTTCTACATTCTGTCCATCAACTGTGTTTTTTGCAATTTTCACCCCAAGTGTGCTGGGGATGCTCAGACGTGAGTCCCAGGCTCTCCACACCACTGGAGTCAAGCTATCCAGGCTGATGAAGGCTGATAGCCAGAAACCGGTCCTTGGATGCTTGATTCCGTTCTGGGAAAGACATGGCTTGGTAGTTCGGACTGGACTGTTCCAATGAGGCACAGGGTCAGAGCTGATTTGCATATAGCCAGTGTCTAACCCAGGGTGGTGTGGAGTGCAAAAAAAACGATGGATTTATGCCCAGATCCTTGTACTGGGGTGAATGTATGACATTGTTCTACATTCTTTCCATCAACTGTGTTTTTTGCAATTTTCACCCCGAGTGTGCTGGGGATGCTCAGACGTGAGTCCCAGGCCCTCCACACCACTGGAGTCAAGCTATCCAGGCTGATGAAGGCTGATAGCCAGAAACCGGCCCTTGGATGCTTGATTCCGGTCTGGGAAAGACATGGCTTGGTAGTTCGGACTGGACTGTTCCCATGAGGCATAGGGTCAGAGCTGATTTGCATATAGCCAGTGTCTAACCCAGGGTGGTGTGGAGTGTAAGAAAACGATGGATTTAGGCCCAGATCCTTGTACTGTGGTGAAAGTATGACATTGTTCTACATTCTGTCCATCAACTGTGTTTTCTGCAATTTTCACCCCGAGTGTGCTGGGGATGCTCAGACGTGAGTCCCAGGCTCTCCACACCACTGGAGTCAAGCTATCCAGGCTGAGGAAGGCTGATAGCCAGAAACCGGTCCTTGGATGCTTGATTCCGGTCTGGGAAAGACATGGCTTGGTAGTTCGGACTGGACTGTTCTCATGAATCACAGGGTCAGAGCTGATTTGCATATAGCCAGTGTCTAACCCAGGGTGGTGTGGAGTGCAAAAAAACGATGGATTTAGGCCCAGATCCTGGTACTGGGGTGAATGTATGACATTGTTCTACATTCTGTCCATCAACTGTGTTTTTTGCAATTTTCACCCCTAGTGTGCTTGGGATGCTCAGACGTGAGTCCCAGGCTCTCCACACCACTGGAGTCAAGCTATCCAGGCTGATGAAGGCTGATAGCCAGAAACAGGTACTTGGATGCTTGATTCCGGTCTGGGAAAGACATGGCTTGGTAGTTCGGACTGGACTGTTCCCTTGAGGCACAGGGTCAGAGCTGATTTGCATATAGCCAGTGTCTAGCCCAGGGTGGTGTGGAGTGCAAAAAAACCATGGATTTAGGCCCAGATCCTTGTACTGGGGTGAATGTATGACATTGTTCTACATTCTGTCCATCAACTGTGTTTTTTGCAATTTTCACCCCAAGTGTGCTGGGGATGCTCAGACGTGAGTCCCAGGCTCTCCACACCACTGGAGTCAAGCTATCCAGGCTGATGAAGGCTGATAGCCAGAAACCGGTCCTTGGATGCTTGATTCCGGTCTGGGAAAGACATAGCTTGGTAGTTCGGACTGGACTGTTCCCATGAGGCACAGGGTCAGAGCTGATTTGCATATAGCCAGTGTCTAACCCAGGGTGGTGTGGAGGGCAAAAAAACGATGGATTTATGCCCAGATCCTTGTACTGGGGTGAATGTATGACATTGTTCTACATTCTGTCCATCAACTGTGTTTTTTGCAATTTTCACCCCGAGTGTGCTGGGGATGCTCAGACGTGAGTCCCAGGCTCTCCACACCACTGGAGTCAAGCTATCCAGGCTGATGAAGGCTGATAGCCAGAAACCGGTCCTTGGATGCTTGATTCCAGTCTGGGAAAGACATGGCTTGGTAGTTCGGACTAGACTATTCCTGTGAGGCACAGGGTCAGAGCTGATTTGCATATAGCCAGTGTCTAACCCAGGGTGGTGTGGAGTGCAAAAAACCGATGGATTTAGGCCCAGATCCTTGTACTGGGGTGAATGTATTACATTGTTCTACATTCTGTCCATCAACTGTGTTTTTTGCAATTTTCACCCCGAGTGTGCTGGGGATGCTCAGACATGAGTCCCAGGCTCTCCGCACCACTGGAGTCAAGCTATCCAGGCTGATGAAGGCTGATAGCCAAAAACCGGTCCTTGGATGCTTGATTCCGGTCTGGGAAAGACATGGCTTGGTAGTTCAGACTGGACTGTTCCCATGAGGCAGAGGGTCAGAGCTGATTTGCATATAGCCAGTGTCTAACCCAGGGTGGTGTGGAGTGCAAAAAAACGATGGATTTAGGCCCAGATCCGTGTACTGGGGTGAATGTATGACATTGTTCTACATTCTGTCCATCAACTGTGTTTTTTGCAATTTTCACCCCGAGTGTGCTGGGGATGCTCAGACGTGAGTCCCAGGCTCTCCACACCACTGGAGTCAAGCTATCCAGGCTGATGAAGGCTGATAGCCAGAAACCGGTCCTTGGATGCTTGATTCCGGTCTCGGAAAGACATGGCTTGGTAGTTCGGACTGGACTGTTCCCATGAGGCACAGGGTCAGAGCTGATTTGCATATAGCCAGTGTCTAACCCAGGGTGGTGTGGAGTGCAAAAAAATATGGATTTAGGCCCAGATCCTTGTACTGGGGTGAATGTATGACATTGTTCTACATTCTGTCCATCAACTGTTTTTTTTTTCAATTTTCACCCCAAGTGTGCTGGGGATGCTCAGACGTCAGTCCCAGGCTCTCCACACCACTGGAGTCAAGCTATCCAGGCTGATGAAGGCTGATAGCCAGAAACCGGTCCTTGGATGCTTGATTCCGGTCTGGGAAAGACATGGCTTGGTAGTTCGGACTGGACTGTTCCCATGCGGCACAGGGTCAGAGCTGATTGGCATATAGCCAGTGTCTAACCCAGGGTGGTGTGGAGTGCAAAAAAACGATGGATTTAGGCCCAGATCCTTGTACTGGGGTGAATGTATGACATTGTTCTACATTCTGTCCATCAACTGTGTTTTTTGCAATTTTCACCCGAGTGTGCTGGGGATGCTCAGACATGAGTCCCAGGCTCTCCACACCACTGGAGTCAAGCTATCCAGGCTGATGAAGGCTGATAGCCAGAAACCGGTCCTTGGATGCTTGATTCCGGTCTGGGAAAGACATGGCTTGGTAGTTCAGACTGGACTGTTCCCATGAGGCACAGGGTCAGAGCTGATTTGCATATAGCCAGTGTCTAAGTCAGGGTGGTGTGGAGTGCAAAAAAACGATGGATTTAGGCCAAGATCCTTGTACTGGGGTGAATGTATGACATTGTTCTACATTCTGTCCATCAACTGTGTTTTTTGCAATTTTCACCCCGAGTGTGCTGCGGATGCTCAGACGTGAGTCCCAGGCTCTCCACACCACTGGAGTCAAGCTATCCAGGCTGATGAAGGCTGATAGCCAGAAACCGGTCCTTGGATGCTTGATTCCGGTCTGGGAAAGTCATGGCTTGGTAGTTCGGACTGGACTGTTCCCATGAGGCAGAGGGGCAGAGCTGATTTGCATATAGCCAGTGTCTAACCCAGGGTGGTGTGGAGTGCAAAAAAACGATGGATTTAGGCCCAGATCCGTGTACTGGGGTGAATGTATGACATTGTTCTACATTCTGTCCATCAACTGTGTTTTTTGCAATTTTCACCCCGAGTGTGCTGGGGATGCTCAGACGTGAGTCCCAGGCTCTCCACACCACTGGAGTCAAGCTATCCAGGCTGATGAAGGCTGATAGCCAGAAACCAGTCCTTGGATGCTTGATTCCGGTCTCGGAAAGACATGGCTTGGTAGTTCGGACTGGACTGTTCCCATGAGGCACAGGGTCAGAGCTGATTTGCATATAGCCAGTGTCTAACCCAGGGTGGTGTGGAGTGCAAAAAAAGATGGATTTAGGCCCAGATCCTTGTACTGGGGTGAATGTATGACATTGTTCTACATTCTGTCCATCAACTGTTTTTTTTTC
This sequence comes from Lissotriton vulgaris, assembly GCF_964263255.1. Lineage (NCBI taxonomy): Eukaryota > Metazoa > Chordata > Amphibia > Caudata > Salamandridae > Lissotriton > Lissotriton vulgaris. Next base: position 1,352,981,527 of record NC_141695.1, read on the forward strand.
AATTTATACCCCAAGTGTGCTGGGGATGCTCAGACGTCAGTCCCAGGCTCTCCACACCACTGGAGTCAAGCTATCCAGGCTGATGAAGGCTGATAGCCAGAAACCGGTCCTTGGATGCTTGATTCCGGTCTGGGAAAGACATGGCTTGGTAGTTCGGACTGGACTGTTGCCATGAGGCACAGGGTCAGAGCTGATTTGCATATAGCCAGTGTCTAACCCAGGGTGGTGTGGAGTGCAAAAAAATGATGGATTTAGGCCCAGATCCTAGTACTGGGGTGAATGTATGATATTGTTCTACATTCTGTCCATCAACTGTGTTTTTTGCAATTTTCACCCCGAGTGTGCTGGGGATGCTCAGACGTGAGTCCCAAGCTCTCCACACCACTGGAGTCAAGCTATCCAGGCTGATGAAGGCTGATAGCCAGAAACCGGTCCTTGGATGCTTGATTCCGGTCTGGGAAAGACATGGCTTGGTAGTTCGGACTGGACTGTTCCCATGAGGCACAGGGTCAGAGCTGATTTGCATATAGCCAGTGTCTAACCCAGGGTGGTGTGGAGTGCAAACAAAATGATGGATTTAGGCCCAGATCCTTGTACTGGGGTGAATGTATGACATTGTTCTACATTCTGTCCATCAACTGTGTTTTTTGCAATTTTCACCCCGAGTGTGCTGGGGATGCTCAGACGTGAGTCCCAGGCTCTCCACACCACTGGAGTCAAGCTATCCAGGCTGATGAAGGCTGATAGCCAGAAACCGATCCTTGGATGCTTGATTCCGGTCTGGGAAAGACATGGCTTGGTAGTTCGGACTGGACTGTTCCCATGAGGCACAGGGTCAGAGCTGATTTGCATATAGCCAGTGTCTAACCCAGGGTGGTGTGGAGTGCAAAAAAACGATGGATTTAGGCCCCGATCCTTGTACTGGGGTGAATGTATGACATTGTTCTACATTCTGTCCATCAACTGTGTTTTTTGCAATTTTCACCCCGAGTGTGCTGGGGATGCTCAGAAGTGAGTCACAGGCTCTCCACACCACTGGAGTCAAGCTATCCAGGCTGATGAAGGCTGATAGCCAGAAACCGTTCCTTGGATGCTTGATTCCGGTCACGGAAAGACATGGCTTGGTAGTTCGGACTGGACTGTTCCCATGAGGCACAGGGTCAGAGCTGATTTGCATATAGCCAGTGTCTAACCCAGGGTGGTGTGGAGTGCAAAAAAAGATGGATTTAGGCCCAGATCCTTGTACTGGGGTGAATGTATGACATTGTTCTACATTCTGTCCATCTGTTTTTTTTTTTCAATTTTCACCCCAAGTGTGCTGGGGATGCTCAGACGTCAGTCCCAGGCTCTCCACACCACTGGAGTCAAGCTATCCAGGCTGATGAAGGCTGATAGCCAGAAACCGGTCCTTGGATGCTTGATTCCGGTCTGGGAAAGACATGGCTTGGTAGTTCAGACTGGACTGTTCCCATGAGGCACACGGTCAGAGCTGATTTGCATATAGCCAGTGTCTAAGCCAGGGTGGTGTGGAGTGCAAAAAAAACGATGGATTTAGGCCAAGATCCTTGTACTGGGGTGAATGTGTGACATTGTTCTACATTCTGTCCATCAACTGTGTTTTTTGCAATTTTCACCCGAGTGTGCTGCGGATGCTCAGACGTGAGTCCCAGGCTCTCCACACCACTGGAGTCAAGCTATCCAGGCTGATGAAGGCTGATAGCCAGAAACCGGTCCTTGGAAGCTTGATTCCGGTCTGGGAAAGTCATGGCTTGGTAGTTCGGACTGGACTGTTCCCATGAAGCACAGGGTCAGAGCTGATTTGCATATAGCCAGTGTCTACCCAAGGGTGGTGTGGAGTGCAAAAAAACGATGGATTTAGGCCCAGATCCTAGTACTGGGGTGAATGTATGACATTGATCTACATTCTGTCCATCAACTGTGTTTTTGCAATTTTCACCCCGAGTGTGCTGGGGATGCTCAGACGTGAGTCCCAGGCTCTCCACACCACTGGAGTCAAGCTATCCAGGCTGATGAAGGCTGATAGCCAGAAACCGGTCCTTGGATGCTTGATTCCGGTCTGGGAAAGACATGGCTTGGTAGTTCGGACTGGACTGTTCCCATGAGGCACAGGGTCCGAGCTGATTTGCATATAGCCAGTGTCTAACCCAGGGTGGTGTGGAGTGCAGAAAAACGATGGATTAAGGCCCAGATCCTTGTACTGGGGTGAATGTATGACATTGTTCTACATTCTGCCCATCAACTGTGTGTTTTGCAATTTTCACCCCGAGTGTGCTGGGGATGCTCAGACGTGAGTCCCAGGCTCTCCACACCACTGGAGTCAAGCTATCCAGGCTGATGAAGGCTGATAGCCAGAAACCGATCCTTGGATGCTTGATTCCGGTCTGGGAAAGACATGGCTTGGTAGCTCGGACTGGACTGTTCCCATGAGGCACAGGGTCAGAGCTGATTTGCATATAGCCAGTGTCTAACCCAGGGTGGTGTGGAGTGCAAAAACACGATGGATTTAGGCCCAGATCCTTGTACTGGGGTGAATGTATGACATTGTTCTACATTCTGTCCATCAACTGTTTTTTTTTTTCAATTTTCACCCCGAGTGTGCTGGGGATGCTCAGACGTGAGTCCCAGGCTCTCCACACAACTGGAGTCAAGCTATCCAGGCTGATGAAGGCTGATAGCCAGAAACCGGTCCTTGGATGCTTGATTCCGGTCTGGGAAAGACATGGCCTGGTAGTTCGGACAGGACTGTTCCCATGAGGCACACGGTCAGAGCTGATTTGCATATAGCCAGTGTCTAACCCAGGGTGGTGTGGAGTGCAAAAAACGATGGATTTAGGCCCAGATCCTTGTACTGGGGTGAATGTATAACATTGTTCTACATTCTGTCCATCAACTGTGTTTTTTGCAATTTTCACCCGATCGTGCTGGGGATGCTCAGACGTGAATCCCAGGCTCTCCACACCACTGGAGTCAAGCTATCCAGGCTGATGAAGGTTGATAGCCAGAAACCGGTCCTTGGATGCTTGATTCCGGTCTGGGAAAGACATGGCTTGGTAGTTCGGACTGGACTGTTCCCATAAGGCACAGGGTCAGAGCTGATTTGCATATAGCCAGTGTCTAACCCAGGGTGGTGTGGAGTGCAAAAACACGATGGATTTAAGCCCAGATCCTTGTACTGGGGTGAATGTATGACATTGTTCTACATTCTGTCCATCAACTGTGTTTTTTGCAATTTTCACCCCGAGTGTGCTGGGGATGCTCAGACGTGAGTCCCAGGCTCTCCACACCACTGGAGTCAAGCTATCCAGGCTGATGAAGGCTGATAGCCAGAAACCGATCCTTGGATGCTTGATTCCGGTCTGGGAAAGACATGGCTTGGTAGTTCGGACTGGACTGTTCCCATGAGGCACAGGGTCAGAGCTGATTTGCATATAGCCAGTGTCTAACCCAGGGTGGTGTGGAGTGCAAAAAAACGATGGATTTAGGCCCAGATCCTTGTACTGGGGTGAATGTATGACATTGTTCTACATTCTGTCCATCAACTGTGTTTTTTGCAATTTTCACCCCGAGTGTGCTGGGGATGCTTAGACGTGAGTCCCAGGCTCTCCACACCACTGGAGTCAAGCTATCCAGGCTGATGAAGGCTGATAGCCAGAAACCGGTCCTTGGATGCTTGATTCCGGTGTGGGAAAGACATGGCTTGGTAGTTCGGACTGGACTGTTCCCATGAGGCACAGGGTCAGAGCTGATTTGCATATAGCCAGTGTCTAACCAAGGGTGGTGTGGAGTGCAAAAAAACGATGGATTTATGCCCAGATCCTTGTACTGGGGTGAATGTATGACATTGTTCTACATTCTGTCCATCAACTGTGTTTTTTCCAATTTTCACCCTGAGTGTGCTGGGGATGCTCAGACGTGATTCCCAGGCTCTCCACACCACTAGAGTCAAGCTAACCAGGATGATGAAGGCTGATAGCCAGAAACAAACCTTGGATGCTTGATTCCGGTCTCGGAAAGACATGGCTTGGTAGTTCGGACTGGACTGTTCCCATGAGGCACAGGGTCAGAGCTGATTTGCATATAGCCAGTGTCTAACCCAGGGTGGTGTGGAGTGCAAAAAAAGATGGATTTAGGCCCAGATCCTTGTACTGGGGTGAATGTATGACATTGTTCTACATTCTGTCCATCAACTGTGTTTTTTTGCAATTTTAACCCCAAGTGTGCTGGGGATGCTCAGACGTGAGTCCCAGGCTCTCCACACCACTGGAGTCAAGCTATCCAGGCTAATGAAGGCTGATAGCCAGAAACCGGTCCTTGGATGCTTGATTCCGGTCTGGGAAAGACATGGCTTGGTAGTTCAGACTGGACTGTTCCCATGAAGCACAGGGTCAGAGCTGATTTGCATATAGCCAGTGTCTAACCCAGTGCGGCTTGGAGTGCAAAAAACGATGGATTTAGGTCCAGATCCTTGTACTGGGGTGAATGTATGACATTGTTCTACATTCTGTCCATCAACTGTGTTTTTTGAAATTTTCACCCCGAGTGTGCTGGGGATGCTCAGACGTGAGTCCCAGGCTCTCCAAACAACTGGAGTCAAGCTATCCAGGCTGATGAAGGCTTATAGCCAGAAACCGGTCCTTGGATGCTTGATTCTGGTCTGGGAAAGACATGGCTTGGTAGTTCAGACTGGACTGTTCCCATGAGGCACAGGGTCAGAGCTGATTTGCATATAGCCAGTGTCTAACCCAGGGTGGTGTGGAGTGCAAAAAAACGATGTATTTAGGCCCAGATTCTTGTACTGGGGTGAATGTATGACAATGTTCTACATTATGTCCATCAACTGTGTTTTTTGCAATTTTCAACCCGAGTGTGCTTGCGATGCTCAGACGTGAGTCCCAGGCTCTCCACACCACTGGAATCAAGCTATCCAGCTTGATGAAGGCTGATAGCCAGAAACCAGTCCTTGGATGCTTGATTTCAGTCTGGGAAAGACATGGCTTGGTAGTTCGGACTGGACTGTTCCCATGAGGCACAGGGTCAGAGCTGATTTGCATATAGCCAGTGTCTAACCCAGGGTGGTGTGGAGTGCAAAAAAAGATGGATTTAGGCCCAGATCCTTGTACTGGGGTGAATGTATGACATTGTTCTACATTCTGTCCATCAACTGTTTTTCTTTTCAATTTTCACCCCAAGTGTGCTGGGGATGCTCAGACGTCAGTCCCAGGCTCTCCACACCACTGGAGTCAAGCTATCCAGGCTGATGAAGGTTGATAGCCAGAAACCGGTCCTTGGATGCTTGATTCCGGTCTGGGAAAGACATGGCTTGGTAGTTCGGACTGGACTGTTGCCATGAGGCACAGGGTCAGAGCTGATTTGCATATAGCCAGTGTCTAACCCAGGGTGGTGTGGAGTGCAAAAAAATGATGGATTTAGGCCCAGATCCCAGTACTGGGGTGAATGTATGATATTGTTCTACATTCTGTCCATCAACTGTGTTTTTTGCAATTTTCACCCCGAGTGTGCTGGGGATGCTCAGACGTGAGTCCCAGGCTCTCCACACCACTGGAGTCAAGCTATCCAGGCTGATGAAGGCTGATAGCCAGAAACCGGTCCTTGGATGCTTGATTCCGGTCTGGGAATGACATGGCTTGGTAGTTCGGACTGGACTGTTCCCATGAGGCACAGGGTCAGAGCTGAATTGCATATAGCCAGTGTCTAACCCAGGGTGGTGTGGAGTGCAAAAAAAATGATGGATTTAGGCCCAGATCCTTGTACTGGGGTGAATGTATGACATTGTTCTACATTCTGTCCATCAACTGTTTTTTTGCAATTTTCACCCTGAGTGTGCTGGGGATGCTCAGACGTGAGTCCCAGGCTCTCCACACCACTGGAGTCAAGCTATCCAGGCTGATGAAGGCTGATAGCCAGAAACCGATCCTTGGATGCTTGATTCCGGTCTGGGAAAGTCATGGCTTGGTAGTTCGGACTGGACTGTTCCCATGAGGCAGAGGGTCAGAGCTGATTTGCATATAGCCAGTGTCTAACCCAGGGTGGTGTGGAGTGCAAAAAAACGAACGATTTAGGCCCAGATCCTTGTACTGGGGTGAATGTATGACATTGTTCTACATTCTGTCCATCAACTGTGTTTTTTGCAATTTTCACCCAGAGTGTGCTGGGGATGCTCAGACGTGAGTCCCAGGCTCTCCACACCACTGGAGTCAAGCTATCCAGGCTGATGAAGGCTGATAGCCAGAAACCGGTCCTTGGATGCTTGATTCCGGTCTGGGAAAGACATGGCTTGGTAGTTCGGACTGGACTGTTGCCATGAGGCACAGGGTCAGAGCTGATTTGCATATAGCCAGTGTCTAACCCAGGGTGGTGTGGAGTGCAAAAAAATGATGGATTTAGGCCCAGATCCTAGTACTGGGGTGAATGTATGATATTGTTCTACATTCTGTCCATCAACTGTGTTTTTTGCAATTTTCACCCCGAGTGTGCTGGGGATGCTCAGACGTGACTCCCAAGCTCTCCACACCACTGGAGTCAAGCTATCCAGGCTGATGAAGGCTGATAGCCAGAAACCGGTCCTTGGATGCTTGATTCCGGTCTGGGAAAGACATGGCTTGGTAGTTCGGACTGGACTGTTCCCATGAGGCACAGGGTCAGAGCTGATTTGCATATAGCCAGTGTCTAACCCAGGGTGGTGTGGAGTGCAAAAAAAATGATGGATTTAGGCCCAGATCCTTGTACTGGGGTGAATGTATGACATTGTTCTACATTCTGTCCATCAACTGTGTTTTTTGCAATTTTCACCCCGAGTGTGCTGGGGATGCTCAGACGTGAGTCCCAGGCTCTCCACACCACTGGAGTCAAGCTATCCAGGCTGATGAAGGCTGATAGCCAGAAACCGATCCTTGGATGCTTGATTCCGGTCTGGGAAAGTCATGGCTTGGTAGTTCGGACTGGACTGTTCCCATGAGGCAGAGGGTCAGAGCTGATTTGCATATAGCCAGTGTCTAACCCAGGGTGGTGTGGAGTGCAAAAAAACGATGGATTTAGGCCCAGATCCTTGTACTGGGGTGAATGTATGACATTGTTCTACATTCTGTCCATCAACTGTGTTTTTTGCAATTTTCACCCAGAGTGTGCTGGGGATGCTCAGACGTGAGTCCCAGGCTCTCCACACCACTGGAGTCAAGCTATCCAGGCTGATGAAGGCTGATGGCCAGAAACCGGTCCTTGGATGCTTGATTCCGGTCTCGGAAAGACATGGCTTGGTAGTTTGGACTGGACTGTTCCCATGAGGCACAGGGTCAGAGCTGATTTGCATATAGCCAGTGTCTAACCCAGGGTGGTGTGGAGTGCAAAAAAAGATGGATTTAGGCCCAGATCCTTGTACTGGGGTGAATGTATGACATTGTTCTACATTCTGTCCATCAACTGTTTTTTTTTTCAATTTTCACCCCAAGTGTGCTGGGGATGCTCAGACGTCAGTCCCAGGCTCTCCACACCACTGGAGTCAAGCTATCCAGGCTGATGAAGGTTGATAGCCAGAAACCGGTCCTTGGATGCTTGATTCCGGTCTGGGAAAGACATGGCTTGGTAGTTCGGACTGGACTGTTGCCATGAGGCACAGGGTCAGAGCTGATTTGCATATAGCCAGTGTCTAACCCAGGGTGGTGTGGAGTGCAAAAAAATGATGGATTTAGGCCCAGATCCTAGTACTGGGGTGAATGTATGATATTGTTCTACATTCTGTCCATCAACTGTGTTTTTTGCAATTTTCACCCCGAGTGTGCTGGGGATGCTCAGACGTGAGTCCCAGGCTCTCCACACCACTGGAGTCAAGCTATCCAGGCTGATGAAGGCTGATAGCCAGAAACCGGTCCTTGGATGCTTGATTCCGGTCTGGGAAAGACATGGCTTGGTAGTTCGGACTGGACTGTTCCCATGAGGCACAGGGTCAGAGCTGATTTGCATATAGCCAGTGTCTAACCCAGGGTGGTGTGGAGTGCAAAAAAAGATGGATTTAGGCCCAGATCCTTGTACTGGGGTGAATGTATGACATTGTTCTACATTCTGTCCATCAACTGTTTTTTTTTTCAATTTTCACCCCAAGTGTGCTGGGGATGCTCAGACGTCAGTCCCAGGCTCTCCACACCACTGGAGTCAAGCTATCCAGGCTGATGAAGGTTGATAGCCAGAAACCGGTCCTTGGATGCTTGATTCCGGTCTGGGAAAGACATGGCTTGGTAGTTCGGACTGGACTGTTGCCATGAGGCACAGGGTCAGAGCTGATTTGCATATAGCCAGTGTCTAACCCAGGGTGGTGTGGAGTGCAAAAAAATGATGGATTTAGGCCCAGATCCTAGTACTGGGGTGAATGTATGATATTGTTCTACATTCTGTCCATCAACTGTGTTTTTTGCAATTTTCACCCCAAGTGTGCTGGGGATGCTCAGACGTGAGTCCCAGGCTCTCCACACCACTGGAGTCAAGCTATCCAGGCTGATGAAGGCTGATAGCCAGAAACCGGTCCTTGGATGCTTGATTCCGGTCTGGGAAAGACATGGCTTGGTAGTTCGGACTGGACTGTTCCCATGAGGCACAGGGTCAGAGCTGATTTGCATATAGCCAGTGTCTAACCCAGGGTGGTGTGGAGTGCAAAAAAAATGATGGATTTAGGCCCAGATCCTTGTACTGGGGTGAATGTATGACATTGTTCTACATTCTGTCCATCAACTGTGTTTTTTGCAATTTTCACCCTGAGTGTGCTGGGGATGCTCAGACGTGAGTCCCAGGCTCTCCACACCACTGGAGTCAAGCTATCCAGGCTGATGAAGGCTGATAGCCAGAAACCGATCCTTGGATGCTTGATTCCGGTCTGGGAAAGTCATGGCTTGGTAGTTCGGACTGGACTGTTCCCATGAGGCAGAGGGTCAGAGCTGATTTGCATATAGCCAGTGTCTAACCCAGGGTGGTGTGGAAGGCCAAAAAAATGAACGATTTAGGCCCAGATCCTTGTACTGGGGTGAATGTATGACATTGTTCTACATTCTGTCCATCAACTGTGTTTTTTGCAATTTTCACCCAGAGTGTGCTGGGGATGCTCAGACGTGAGTCCCAGGCTCTCCATACCACTGGAGTCAAGCTATCCAGGCTGATGAAGGCTGATAGCCAGAAACCGGTCCTTGGATGCTTGATTCCGGTCTGGGAAAGACATGGCTTGGTAGTTCGGACTGGACTGTTGCCATGAGGCACAGGGTCAGAGCTGATTTGCATATAGCCAGTGTCTAACCCAGGGTGGTGTGGAGTGCAAAAAAATGATGGATTTAGGCCCAGATCCTAGTACTGGGGTGAATGTATGATATTGTTCTACATTCTGTCCATCAACTGTGTTTTTTGCAATTTTCACCCCGAGTGTGCTGGGGATGCTCAGACGTGAGTCCCAGGCTCTCCACACCACTGGAGTCAAGCTATCCAGGCTGATGAAGGCTGATAGCCAGAAACCGGTCCTTGGATGCTTGATTCCGGTCTGGGAAAGACATGGCTTGGTAGTTCGGACTGGACTGTTCCCATGAGGCACAGGGTCAGAGCTGATTTGCATATAGCCAGTGTCTAACCCAGGGTGGTGTGGAGTGCAAAAAAAGATGGATTTAGGCCCAGATCCTTGTACTGGGGTGAATGTATGACATTGTTCTACATTCTGTCCATCAACTGTTTTTTTTTTCAATTTTCACCCCAAGTGTGCTGGGGATGCTCAGACGTCAGTCCCAGGCTCTCCACACCACTGGAGTCAAGCTATCCAGGCTGATGAAGGTTGATAGCCAGAAACCGGTCCTTGGATGCTTGATTCCGGTCTGGGAAAGACATGGCTTGGCAGTTCGGACTGGACTGTTGCCATGAGGCACAGGGTCAGAGCTGATTTGCATATAGCCAGTGTCTAACCCAGGGTGGTGTGGAGTGCAAAAAAATGATGGATTTAGGCCCAGATCCTAGTACTGGGGTGAATGTATGATATTGTTCTACATTCTGTCCATCAACTGTGTTTTTTGCAATTTTCACCCCAAGTGTGCTGGGGATGCTCAGACGTGAGTCCCAGGCTCTCCACACCACTGGAGTCAAGCTATCCAGGCTGATGAAGGCTGATAGCCAGAAACCGGTCCTTGGATGCTTGATTCCGGTCTGGGAAAGACATGGCTTGGTAGTTCGGACTGGACTGTTCCCATGAGGCACAGGGTCAGAGCTGATTTGCATATAGCCAGTGTCTAACCCAGGGTGGTGTGGAGTGCAAAAAAAATGATGGATTTAGGCCCAGATCCTTGTACTGGGGTGAATGTATGACATTGTTCTACATTCTGTCCATCAACTGTGTTTTTTGCAATTTTCACCCCGAGTGTGCTGGGGATGCTCAGACGTGAGTCCCAGGCTCTCCACACCACTGGAGTCAAGCTATCCAGGCTGATGAAGGCTGATAGCCAGAAACCGATCCTTGGATGCTTGATTCCGGTCTGGGAAAGTCATGGCTTGGTAGTTCGGACTGGACTGTTCCCATGAGGCAGAGGGTCAGAGCTGATTTGCATATAGCCAGTGTCTAACCCAGGGTGGTGTGGAGTGCAAAAAAACGAACGATTTAGGCCCAGATCCTTGTACTGGGGTGAATGTATGACATTGTTCTACATTCTGTCCATCAACTGTGTTTTTTGCAATTTTCACCCAGAGTGTGCTGGGGATGCTCAGACGTGAGTCCCAGGCTCTCCATACCACTGGAGTCAAGCTATCCAGGCTGATGAAGGCTGATAGCCAGAAACCGGTCCTTGGATGCTTGATTCCGGTCTGGGAAAGACATGGCTTGGTAGTTCGGACTGGACTGTTGCCATGAGGCACAGGGTCAGAGCTGATTTGCATATAGCCAGTGTCTAACCCAGGGTGGTGTGGAGTGCAAAAAAATGATGGATTTAGGCCCAGATCCTAGTACTGGGGTGAATGTATGATATTGTTCTACATTCTGTCCATCAACTGTGTTTTTTGCAATTTTCACCCCGAGTGTGCTGGGGATGCTCAGACGTGAGTCCCAGGCTCTCCACACCACTGGAGTCAAGCTATCCAGGCTGATGAAGGCTGATAGCCAGAAACCGGTCCTTGGATGCTTGATTCCGGTCTGGGAAAGACATGGCTTGGTAGTTCGGACTGGACTGTTCCCATGAGGCACAGGGTCAGAGCTGATTTGCATATAGCCAGTGTCTAACCCAGGGTGGTGTGGAGTGCAAAAAAAATGATGGATTTAGGCCCAGATCCTTGTACTGGGGTGAATGTATGACATTGTTCTACATTCTGTCCATCAACTGTGTTTTTTGCAATTTTCACCCCGAGTGTGCTGGGGATGCTCAGACGTGAGTCCCAGGCTCTCCACACCACTGGAGTCAAGCTATCCAGGCTGATGAAGGCTGATAGCCAGAAACCGATCCTTGGATGCTTGATTCCGGTCTGGGAAAGTCATGGCTTGGTAGTTCGGACTGGACTGTTGCCATGAGGCAGAGGGTCAGAGCTGATTTGCATATAGCCAGTGTCTAACCCAGGGTGGTGTGGAGTGCAAAAAAAATGATGGATTTAGGCCCAGATCCTTGTACTGGGGTGAATGTATGACATTGTTCTATATTCTGTCCATCAACTGTGTTTTTTGCAATTTTCACCCAGAGTGTGCTGGGGATGCTCAGACGTGAGTCCCAGGCTCTCCACACCACTGGAGTCAAGCTATCCAGGCTGATGAAGGCTGATGGCCAGAAACCGGTCCTTGGATGCTTGATTCCGGTCTCGGAAAGACATGGCTTGGTAGTTCGGACTGGACTGTTCCCATGAGGCACAGGGTCAGAGCTGATTTGCATATAGCCAGTGTCTAACCCAGGGTGGTGTGGAGTGCAAAAAAAGATGGATTTAGGCCCAGATCCTTGTACTCGGGTGAATGTATGACATTGTTCTACATTCTGTCCATCAACTGTTTTTTTTTTCAATTTTCACCCCAAGTGTGCTGGGGATGCTCAGACGTCAGTCCCAGGCTCTCCACACCACTGGAGTCAAGCTATCCAGGCTGATGAAGGTTGATAGCCAGAAACCGGTCCTTGGATGCTTGATTCCGGTCTGGGAAAGACATGGCTTGGTAGTTCGGACTGGACTGTTGCCATGAGGCACAGGGTCAGAGCTGATTTGCATATAGCCAGTGTCTAACCCAGGGTGGTGTGGAGTGCAAAAAAATGATGGATGTAGGCCCAGATCCTAGTACTGGGGTGAATGTATGATATTGTTCTACATTCTGTCCATCAACTGTGTTTTTTGCAATTTTCACCCTGAGTGTGCTGGGGATGCTCAGACGTGAGTCCCAGGCTCTCCACACCACTGGAGTCAAGCTATCCAGGCAGATGAAGGCTGATAGCCAGAAACCGGTCCTTGATGCTTGATTCCGGTCTGGGAAAGACATGGCTTGGTAGTTCGGACTGGACTGTTCCCATGAGGCACAGGGTCAGAGCTGATTTGCATATAGCCAGTGTCTAACCCAGGGTGGTGTGGAGTGCAAACAAAATGATGGATTTAGGCCCAGATCCTTGTACTGGGGTGAATGTATGACATTGTTCTACATTCTGTCCATCAACTGTGTTTTTTGCAATTTTCACCCCGAGTGTGCTGGGGATGCTCAGACGTGAGTCCCAGGCTCTCCTCACCACTGGAGTCAAGCTATCCAGGCTGATGAAGGCTGATAGCCAGAAACCGATCCTTGGATGCTTGATTCCGGTCTGGGAAAGACATGGCTTGGTCGTTGGGACTGGACTGTTCCCATGAGGCACAGGGTCAGAGCTGATTTGCATATAGCCAGTGTCTAACCCAGGGTGGTGTGGAGTGCAAAAAAACGATGGATTTAGGCCCAGATCCTTGTACTGGGGTGAATGTATGACATTGTTCTACATTCTGTCCATCTGTTTTTTTTTTTCAATTTTCACCCCAAGTGTGCTGGGGATGCTCAGACGTCAGTCCCAGGCTCTCCACACCACTGGAGTCAGCCTATCCAGGCTGATGAAGGCTGATAGCCAGAAACCGGTCCTTGGATGCTTGATTCCGGTCTGGGAAAGACATGGCTTGGTAGTTCGGACTGGACTGTTGCCATGAGGCACAGGGTCAGAGCTGATTTGCATATAGCCAGTGTCTAACCCAGGGTGGTGTGGAGTGCAAAAAAAACGATGGATTTAGGCCCCGATCCTTGTACTGGGGTGAATGTATGACATTGTTCTACATTCTGTCCATCAACTGTGTTTTTTGCAATTTTCACCCCGAGTGTGCTTTGGAAGCTCAGACGTGAGTCCCAGGCTCTCCACACAACTGGAGTCAAGCTATCAAGGCTGATGAAGGCTGATAGCCAGAAACCGGTCCTTGGATGCTTGATTCCGGTCTGGGAAAGACATGGCTTGGTAGTTCGGACAGGACTGTTCCCATGAGGCACACGGTCAGAGCTGATTTGCATATAGCCAGTGTCTAACCCAGGTTGGTGTGGAGTGCAAAAAAATGATGGATTTGGGCCCAGATCCTTGTACTATGGTGAATGTGTGACATTGTTCTACATTCTGTCCATCAACTGTGTTTTTTGCAATTTTCACCCGAGTGTGCTGGGGATGCTCAGACGTGAGTCCCAGGCTCTCCACACCACTGGAGTCAAGCTATCCAGGCTGATGAAGGCTGATAACCAGAAACCGGTCCTTGGAAGCTTGATTCCGGTCTGGGAAAGACATGGCTTGGTAGTTCGGACTGGACTGTTCCCATGAAGCACAGGGTCAGAGCTGATTTGCATATAGCCAGTGTCTAACCCAGGGTGGTGTGGAGTGCAAAAAAACGATGGATTTAGGCCCCGATCCTTGTACTGGGGTGAATGTATGACATTGTTCTACATTCTGTCCATCAACTGTGTTTTTTGCAATTTTCACCCCGAGTGTGCTTTGGAAGCTCAGACGTGAGTCCCAGGCTCTCCACACCACTGGAGTCAAGCTATCCAGGCTGATGAAGGCTGATAGCCAGAAACCGATCCTTGGATGCTTGATTCCGGTCTGGGAAAGTCATGGCTTGGTAGTTCGGACTGGACTGTTCCCATGAGGCAGAGGGTCAGAGCTGATTTGCATATAGCCAGTGTCTAACCCAGGGTGGTGTGGAGTGCAAAAAAACGAACGATTTAGGCCCAGATCCTTGTACTGGGGTGAATGTATGACATTGTTCTACATTCTGTCCATCAACTGTGTTTTTTGCAATTTTCACCCAGAGTGTGCTGGGGATGCTCAGACGTGAGTCCCAGGCTCTCCATACCACTGGAGTCAAGCTATCCAGGCTGATGAAGGCTGATAGCCAGAAACCGGTCCTTGGATGCTTGATTCCGGTCTGGGAAAGACATGGCTTGGTAGTTCGGACTGGACTGTTGCCATGAGGCACAGGGTCAGAGCTGATTTGCATATAGCCAGTGTCTAACCCAGGGTGGTGTGGAGTGCAAAAAAATGATGGATTTAGGCCCAGATCCTAGTACTGGGGTGAATGTATGATATTGTTCTACATTCTGTCCATCAACTGTGTTTTTTGCAATTTTCACCCCGAGTGTGCTGGGGATGCTCAGACGTGAGTCCCAGGCTCTCCACACCACTGGAGTCAAGCTATCCAGGCTGATGAAGGCTGATAGCCAGAAACCGGTCCTTGGATGCTTGATTCCGGTCTGGGAAAGACATGGCTTGGTAGTTCGGACTGGACTGTTCCCATGAGGCACAGGGTCAGAGCTGATTTGCATATAGCCAGTGTCTAACCCAGGGTGGTGTGGAGTGCAAAAAAAATGATGGATTTAGGCCCAGATCCTTGTACTGGGGTGAATGTATGACATTGTTCTACATTCTGTCCATCAACTGTGTTTTTTGCAATTTTCACCCCGAGTGTGCTGGGGATGCTCAGACGTGAGTCCCAGGCTCTCCACACCACTGGAGTCAAGCTATCCAGGCTGATGAAGGCTGATAGCCAGAAACCGATCCTTGGATGCTTGATTCCGGTCTGGGAAAGTCATGGCTTGGTAGTTCGGACTGGACTGTTGCCATGAGGCAGAGGGTCAGAGCTGATTTGCATATAGCCAGTGTCTAACCCAGGGTGGTGTGGAGTGCAAAAAAACGATGGATTTAGGCCCAGATCCTTGTACTGGGGTGAATGTATGACATTGTTCTATATTCTGTCCATCAACTGTGTTTTTTGCAATTTTCACCCAGAGTGTGCTGGGGATGCTCAGACGTGAGTCCCAGGCTCTCCACACCACTGGAGTCAAGCTATCCAGGCTGATGAAGGCTGATGGCCAGAAACCGGTCCTTGGATGCTTGATTCCGGTCTCGGAAAGACATGGCTTGGTAGTTCGGACTGGACTGTTCCCATGAGGCACAGGGTCAGAGCTGATTTGCATATAGCCAGTGTCTAACCCAGGGTGGTGTGGAGTGCAAAAAAAGATGGATTTAGGCCCAGATCCTTGTACTCGGGTGAATGTATGACATTGTTCTACATTCTGTCCATCAACTGTTTTTTTTTTCAATTTTCACCCCAAGTGTGCTGGGGATGCTCAGACGTCAGTCCCAGGCTCTCCACACCACTGGAGTCAAGCTATCCAGGCTGATGAAGGTTGATAGCCAGAAACCGGTCCTTGGATGCTTGATTCCGGTCTGGGAAAGACATGGCTTGGTAGTTCGAACTGGACTGTTGCCATGAGGCACAGGGTCAGAGCTGATTTGCATATAGCCAGTGTCTAACCCAGGGTGGTGTGGAGTGCAAAAAAATGATGGATGTAGGCCCAGATCCTAGTACTGGGGTGAATGTATGATATTGTTCTACATTCTGTCCATCAACTGTGTTTTTTGCAATTTTCACCCCGAGTGTGCTGGGGATGCTCAGACGTGAGTCCCAGGCTCTCCACACCACTGGAGTCAAGCTATCCAGGCAGATGAAGGCTGATAGCCAGAAACCGGTCCTTGATGCTTGATTCCGGTCTGGGAAAGACATGGCTTGGTAGTTCGGACTGGACTGTTCCCATGAGGCACAGGGTCAGAGCTGATTTGCATATAGCCAGTGTCTAACCCAGGGTGGTGTGGAGTGCAAACAAAATGATGGATTTAGGCCCAGATCCTTGTACTGGGGTGAATGTATGACATTGTTCTACATTCTGTCCATCAACTGTGTTTTTTGCAATTTTCACCCCGAGTGTGCTGGGGATGCTCAGACGTGAGTCCCAGGCTCTCCACACCACTGGAGTCAAGCTATCCAGGCTGATGAAGGCTGATAGCCAGAAACCGATCCTTGGATGCTTGATTCCGGTCTGGGAAAGACATGGCTTGGTCGTTGGGACTGGACTGTTCCCATGAGGCACAGGGTCAGAGCTGATTTGCATATAGCCAGTGTCTAACCCAGGGTGGTGTGGAGTGCAAAAAAACGATGGATTTAGGCCCAGATCCTTGTACTGGGGTGAATGTATGACATTGTTCTACATTCTGTCCATCTGTTTTTTTTTTTCAATTTTCACCCCAAGTGTGCTGGGGATGCTCAGACGTCAGTCCCAGGCTCTCCACACCACTGGAGTCAGCCTATCCAGGCTGATGAAGGCTGATAGCCAGAAACCGGTCCTTGGATGCTTGATTCCGGTCTGGGAAAGACATGGCTTGGTAGTTCGGACTGGACTGTTGCCATGAGGCACAGGGTCAGAGCTGATTTGCATATAGCCAGTGTCTAACCCAGGGTGGTGTGGAGTGCAAAAAAACGATGGATTTAGGCCCCGATCCTTGTACTGGGGTGAATGTATGACATTGTTCTACATTCTGTCCATCAACTGTGTTTTTTGCAATTTTCACCCCGAGTGTGCTTTGGAAGCTCAGACGTGAGTCCCAGGCTCTCCACACAACTGGAGTCAAGCTATCAAGGCTGATGAAGGCTGATAGCCAGAAACCGGTCCTTGGATGCTTGATTCCGGTCTGGGAAAGACATGGCTTGGTAGTTCGGACAGGACTGTTCCCATGAGGCACACGGTCAGAGCTGATTTGCATATAGCCAGTGTCTAACCCAGGTTGGTGTGGAGTGCAAACAAATGATGGATTTGGGCCCAGATCCTTGTACTATGGTGAATGTGTGACATTGTTCTACATTCTGTCCATCAACTGTGTTTTTTGCAATTTTCACCCGAGTGTGCTGGGGATGCTCAGACGTGAGTCCCAGGCTCTCCACACCACTGGAGTCAAGCTATCCAGGCTGATGAAGGCTGATAACCAGAAACCGGTCCTTGGAAGCTTGATTCCGGTCTGGGAAAGACATGGCTTGGTAGTTCAGACTGGACTGTTCCCATGAAGCACAGGGTCAGAGCTGATTTGCATATAGCCAGTGTCTACCCAAGGGTGGTGTGGAGTGCAAAAAAACGATGGATTTAGGCCCAGATCCTAGTACTGGGGTGAATGTATGACATTGATCTACATTCTGTCCATCAACTGTGTTTTTGCAATTTTCACCCCGAGTGTGCTGGGGATGCTCAGACGTGAGTCCCAGGCTCTCCACACCACTGGAGTCAAGCTATCCAGGCTGATGAAGGCTGATAGCCAGAAACCGGTCCTTGGATGCTTGATTCCGGTCTGGGAAAGACATGGCTTGGTAGTTCGGACTGGACTGTTCCCATGAGGCACAGGGTCAGAGCTGATTTGCATATAGCCAGTGTCTAACCCAGGGTGGTGTGGAGTGCAGAAAAACAATGGATTAAGGCCCTGATCCTTGTACTGGGGTGAATGTATGACATTGTTCTACATTCTGCCCATCAACTGTGTGTTTTGCAATTTTCACCCCGAGTGTGCTGGGGATGCTCAGACGTGAGTCCCAGGCTCTCCACACCACTGGAGTCAAGCTATCCAGGCTGATGAAGGCTGATAGCCAGAAACCGATCCTTGGATGCTTGATTCCGGTCTGGGAAAGACATGGCTTGGTAGCTCGGACTGGACTGTTCCCATGAGGCACAGGGTCAGAGCTGATTTGCATATAGCCAGTGTCTAACCCAGGGTGGTGTGGAGTGCAAAAGAAATGACGGATTTGTGCCCAGATCCTTGTACTGGGGTGAATGTATGACATTGTTCTACATTCTGTCTATCAACTGTGTTTTTTGCAATTTTCACCCCGAGTGTGCTGGGGATGCTCAGACGTGAGTCCCAGGCTCTCCACACCACTGGAGTCAAGCTATCCAGGCTGATGAAGGCTGATAGCCAGAAACCGATCCTTGGATGCTTGATTCCGGTCTGGGAAAGACATGGCTTGGTAGCTCGGACTGGACTGTTCCCATGAGGCACAGGGTCAGAGCTGATTTGCATATAGCCAGTGTCTAACCCAGGGTGGTGTGGAGTGCAAAAGAAATGACGGATTTGTGCCCAGATCCTTGTACTGGGGTGAATGTATGACATTGTTCTACATTCTGTCTATCAACTGTGTTTTTTGCAATTTTCACCCCGAGTGTGCTGGGGATGCTCAGACGTGAGTCCCAGGCTCTCCACACCACTGGAGTCAAGCTATCCAGGCTGATGAAGGCTGATAGCCAGAAACCGATCCTTGGATGCTTGATTCCGGTCTGGGAAAGACATGGCTTGGTAGCTCGGACTGGACTGTTCCCATGAGGCACAGGGTCAGAGCTGATTTGCATATAGCCAGTGTCTAACCCAGGGTGGTGTGGAGTGCAAAAAAAATGACGGATTTGTGCCCAGATCCTTGTACTGGGGTGAATGTATGGCATTGTTCTACATTCTGTCTATCAACTGTGTTTTTTGCAATGTTCATCCCGAGTGTGCTGGGGATGCTCAAACGTGAGTCCCAGGCTCTCCACACCACTGGAGTCAAGCTATCCAGGCTGATGAAGGCTGATAGCCAGAAACCGGTCCTTGGATGCTTGATTCCGGTCTGGGAAAGACATGGCTTGGTAGATCGGACTGGACTGTTCCCATGAGGCACAGGGTCAGAGCTGATTTGCATATAGCCAGTGTCTAACCCAGGGTGGTGTGGAGTGCAAAAAAACGATGGATTTAGGCCCAGATCCTTGTACTGGGGTGAATATATGACATTGTTCTACATTCTGTCCATCAACTGTGTTTTTTGCAATTTTTGCCCTATTCTCAAACACGAATCACAGGTAAGATAAGCATTTTGGGGAGAAAGAATAATGGAGTAGGAGGAAAGGAGAGACTGACTGTAGTACTAGTAAAGTAGTAGGACAATTGAATTCACTAACTCTGTCAGTGGCACTTTTCTAAAAATGTGGGCAATTAGACAATTTGAATCAACCAGCCAGTTAAGTTTCAGGAAAACAAACGTACAGTTGAGTTAACCCCCCCAGTATTTACACCCTAACAAAAATAAACTAACACACAAGACCCGACCCACCCCCCTCCCTAACCCCAACCAATGTCCAGAAGAAAAGTTCCAAAATCCCAACGCCCAATTCCCACTCCACCAAAAGTCTTTAAAAAGGGGCAAGGGACAGTCTCTCCTCCTCTACTGCCGTCGGCGATGTCCTTTGGCCAGGTGGTCCCGATGCTCCCTGCGGAGGTCCTTGAGCAGGGTTTTCAGTCTCTCCACCTCCTGCTCAAGGTTGGACACCCTGAGGGTCAAGCGGTGCAGACGAGCCTTGCACCTGCTGTGGGGGGCAGCTGATTTTTTTGCTGCTTGGCGGTGGCGGGTGGCTGCGGTACTACGGCTCCGTACCGCTGAAGGCTTGTGCTGACAGGATGACCCATGGTGAGCGGAGGAGGATGCAGCTGTTGTGGATGTTGTAGATGTCGACTGAGACTGCATGTCCTCCTCCTCCTCCTGGGCCACCAGCCGCTGATATTCGGCGACAATCGCCTCCAGCTTCCGTTGCCGTGCCTGTCTAGCCAGCTCCTTCTGTGTTGGTTTGGAAGGAGCATCTATATGAAGAAAGAAAAACATACTGTAACCAATGCTCTTTAAGATTAACACAAAATAATTCAGCAGAAAGTTGTGTCACAGTAGCACTAGCAACTTGCAAGCACAGTACATAACATTTGTGGCCTTCTATCTATCTAACCTCTCACTTCGTCGGCCTCTGCTCTAACATTAGTGGGAGTTTCAGGAATTCTATTAGCACTATATGGACTCACTACATTAGACTCAGACAGTACACCAGTCTTCTTCTTCCTCTCTCTTGTTTAGCGAAATTGGTACGTAAACTTGTGGAAGCTGGCATAATGCCAGCGCAGTCAACTTGCACGCGAGTACCATAATCCAGGCATCCATCCATTCAAAGTAAATGTCAATCATTCTTCTTAATGTCTCAACTGGACAAACCTTACTTTTTCTCACAGAAAAACAACCTTTTTATTATATTTTGGAAACCGTCAGCCATGCATCCATGCTTGACTCGCATTTGAATTTGAACCAAAGGATATATTGCGCACGCATACAGTTTCTGTTTCACCCACACAGGCAGTCCTCTTTCCTTTCTCCTTCCACCCATCCTTGCTTTAGCCTTCAACCGGCCATGCATCATATTCCCAGCCACCTTGGGCAGCATTCAAAAACACGTATCATTCCTTGCCAGTCATTACTTTTAACTCGCTCGTCCTTCCTTACACCCTTCTTTCCCTTTTCGTTCATCACATCCATCAAGTTCATCTATGATCTGACTTGGCTTCTCGATAAAACTTTCACAGCTGAGTTGAAGTTAGAGGAGGCCATTGGTTACTCGTCAACTCCCGGCGCTAATGCTATTGCTAATAAGAAGTCAAGGGTGAATGTCTTCTACCTGGTTGACAAAAACTTAGGGGCATATTATTAAGGACCGGTGTTAAAATTATCGCCGTTCTATCGGCAGGAAACTGCCGATAAAACGGTGATAATGGGCTTGATAATACGCCCTTGTTAATTCCCATAGAAGCCCATGTTCTTGTGTTAACATGGGCTTCTATGGGAATTAACAAGGGCGTATTATCAAGCCCATTATCGCCGTTTTATCACCAGTTTCCTGCCAATAAAACGGCAATCATTTTAACTCCGGTCCTTGATAATATGCCCCCTTAGTTCTGAATTTGTAAGTCTTCTTAACAGTAAAGTGTACTTGTACTGTACAACATATACACCCCTGCAGAGAGCCCACTCTGCAGTCTGCAATCTCAATAAGTAATGGAATATAATAGCTTTGCTTACCACTGCCTGCCACTCCTGTGGCATCCCCCACAACAGTTCCTGATGGCTCTTGCACCGCATCCGACCCTGGAGTGCCCACCTCCGCGCTGGCCCCACCACTGGTGCTTGGCTGGGCCAATGTTCCGCCTAGAAAATACATTTCATATTTTTAGATGCCATATACACCACTCCCTATTTTGTCTAGGAATGAAAAAATGTTACTAGTACTGCATAAACAAATTTACCCATTTGTGACTCTAGTCTAAACTACAAATGAAATTTCCCTTTGTTCAGGGAAGGGTGTTTTTTATTTATGCTTAGCCATAACATGTGATGCTACACTTTTTGGCACAACTGATGAATGCTTGCTTTTTAACACGCACCATTTTTCTCAGAACAGACAGAAGCTTCCCTTCTAAGAACAAGAGCAAGATCATCATGTTGGACGGAGTCGTCAACGATTCATCCCCACCAAGACTTTAAGTTTCAACCAGGTGAGGGCTCTCCCACAATTAATGTGTGAAATCAGCCACTTTTCAGTTTTGAATCCTTCACCGTTTATCTTATATGAAGTTGATTTTAATAAATGTTTTTACTTTTAATAAAACTTTAAAACTTACATAGACTCTGGATTTGGTCATGAGTGAGGGAGCGAAAGAGTTTGCTATTTGCAAGCATGAGTCCGTGGCTCTGAGAGGTCGGGACTCTGACTCCGTAGTCTTATGTTCTGGGTTGCATAATCATTGGGGATCATCGCTGCATTCGGGAGCTAAATAATGACTCTGACACACTAGCTAGTCCGTAAGGAAGGTAACTTCTGTTATGACTGAGGTATGAGGAAAGTCTAACTGCGCCTATTATAATGACGAAATTACGGGATCCTGATTTTGATTTAGATAAGGCACTACAGCTAGCGAATAAAGTGTTTCGCGCCACCAATTTTAAAGCGCAACACTATAAAGTACTCTTTAATCTGTATTTTACTCCGGCTAAGCTCTTTCACTGGGGAACAAAGGAGGATGACAAATGTCCAAGATGCCAGGATGGACCCGCCGATCTAATTCATATGTTCTCTCAATGTAAAAAAATGAGGGGAATATGTGCAGAGATTGAGACGTTTCTGGGGCTGCTGGATGTTCAGGTAAAACTATCTCCTACACTTATGATATCTGGTCTTGGTAATAATCCTGATTTAGAATGGGATAAGGAGGCTTTTTTATTTATATGTGTAGCAGTCCTCCGGATCTTAGTGGCAGCTGGATGGAAGGATAATACTGCACCTACTTTTCAAATGTGGCTGGCCAGGTTGCTAGGCATTCACAACATTGAAACTGCTCTCTATAAAGGAAGGGGAAGAAAGGTGAGTGAGTGGGGCCTATGTGTCAGGGCTCCCCTCTCTTTGTGGAGACAAACCCCTTGATTGGTTAATAATATGTTTGTATTTATGTATATATATGAATTTCTCCTCTAAGGCGTATGCTATCTTTGATCCCTATACTAAGCAATTATGAATTTTATATTTTGGATTTTTCAATGTTTAAATTAATCTGATGCTGATATATATGTTCATTTATACATATGATTTTCTCCTCGAACACCTATCTTGTTTTGGATCCGTATGCTAAGTAACAAAAAAATGTATATTCTGATATCAATCTCCAATCAATCTCTAGTAATGTATTGTACCAGGTAAATTGAAAATAAAAACTTTTAAACCAAAACAAAGAAGATCTCCCGTGCTACTACTTGCTCCCCCCTTAATCGCCCGCAAGGTAGCCGGGTACGGGGTGGGGGACCCGTCCCCTTGGTGTTCTTCCTGGCTCTCTTTGCCATGGTCCTGGACAGGAAAGTTAAATAAAACATAGGAAAGAATAGGGAAAAAGTAAATAAAATAAAAGAGGTAAAAAAAGTAGTTTTTAAAGTAACGAAAAGTTGAAAAAAACACAAAATATAGATGTAGAAAAATAGAGGGATAGATAATGAGTATAAAAGATCAAAAAAAGTTCAAAGAAACAAAGGATTGCAAAGATTAGGTGAGGATTGAAAAAGCATGCCCAGAACCATAGCAATGAATGAAAAACAAGATGACTGCGCCCATTGCGACCACGTGGGTAAGTTTGCACAATATTTCCCCGGCAGGCACACAAAAACGCTCGCCAACACGTAATTGCGCCCCGCAATTAGGAAATGCCCAACGCGAGCATGAAACGAGCGCCCGGAAACGGAAATACGCAACGCGAACACTGAAGACTAGATGGCCGCGCCCATGTACGACCGCATGGGTAACTTTGCGGTCGGCGCGCTGAAAAAAAACCCTGCGAACACGCAAAGCGCCCCCCAAACATGCAAAAATAAAAAATTCCGCAAGTTCGCACAAATTCACGGATTTTTCAGACCGCAAATTCGTTTTCGCACAAATTCGCGTACCGTGAATTCGCTAATTTCGCCCATACTTAATTTTGACTGTACACATAAAGTACTTCTGCCAAAAGAAAGTTGTCCCCTATAGTGCGTGGGATTGTTCAGCCATTTTGTGATTATTCTTGTAAAAATGCCATTTTGTTCTGAAAAGTTCCAGGAACCCTCCAGCTTTTGCTACTGGATCTTTGTTGCTTCTAACAGTGGACTGCATTGGGGAATTGTGATGAGCGTTAATCCAAAGCAAAGATGAGCAAGTGCGCACATGTGCATTCAAGAAAGCACTGCCTTGAATGGGCTTTCAAATCATTCGAAGATGACTGCCTATCTGCGCTCATCCAGGGTTAAACATAATACTTTAAAGATGAGATATGAGGTTTGGAGTGCTTAAAAGGCTATTGTAGGTATTATCAATGTCCAGTTGAGCATGTAAAGAACATTGGGTCCCTAACCCTGTTCACAATTGGGCAAAACATAAAGATAACTTTATAGGTATCCAATAATTTTTCCCCGGCATGTTTAGCCAAAGTTGTAGTACATGGTGTATGAGCACTCACACTGGATCACTTATGTTAGTTCAAGCTAGTTTAGTTTTAAGCGGGTTTTGGGAAAGATATTGGCAGAAATTATATATTTTTTTAATTAAGAATGATTTTTTTTAAACTGGATAGCATTAAATATGTAACTGTGAGCAATTGGATTTGTGATTGAAGGGTAAGAAAAACCTTCTCAATCAACAGCCACAATCCCTGTCAAGGTGTATCACAAAATTCTCCAAATTAGCCTGTGCTTTACCCTCAAGCAGCTTGGCATAAAAGAAGTCAGGCTTAACTTAGAGGCACTTTGTTAAGTATTTATGCAGCATACAAACAGTAAGACAATGAAAACACAACATAAGAAAAATCCAAAACCAATTTAGAAAAACGTAGTACAATGTAATAAATAAAATTATATCAGAATGACAAAAACCCAATCAGAAGGACTGGAGATATGCAAATTCAAAGTAGCGCCAAAAAGCACAAATAGTAAAATGGAGTTATCTGGTCACACTGGAAGAGGACAAAGTCACAGGTTCAAGCCAACCATGATAGAACCTGGGCAGTGTACATGAGCAGGTTTGGCCTGCTGAGCAATGTAGCTGGTCGTATTTGGACTGAGATGGTAGGTCTTGTGTCATGCTTTGTTGAATTGCATCTGTTCCAATGAGGCTGGCTATCAGGAGCTGCGAGATTCTGGGATGCAAGGTTCTGTGTCAAGATGTATCGTGCTGTGTTGGTGGCGGTGAGGCCGACAAACAGGAGCTGCGAGATGCTGCGATGCAAGGTCCTGTGTAGCACTGCATCATGTTGCATTGCTCTGCGTCAGTTCTGAGGGAACCAACAGTTGAGCCAGGGGGGAGTAGGAGTACATTTGGATGCCAGCCAAGGGTCCAGGTACTGGGGGGCACCACTTGGAGATTAGGACTCACTCTAGCAAAGGCTAGCAGCATGGCAAAGGCAGTCTGGGCAGTTCGGAAGATACAGGAGAGGTTTCTGGAGATTGGTATTTCCCTCTAGCTGAGAAAAGATAGTCTGTCAGCTACTCCTTTGAGTCACTCTGGTAGTTTGGGATAATGGAGCAGATCCAGTCTTCCTTCCTCAGGCAACAGGACAGTCCATCTTGCACCAAGTCAGTCCGTCTTGCAGTAGGGCAATAGATAAGTCCTTCTTCTAAGTCTTCCACAGCCTTAGAAGTGAGCTGAAGAGTTGGTCTGAGGAATCAATATTTATACCTGATGCCAGTTTTTAAGTGGGAGAAACCTCTGGACTTCCTGCCACATCTGGTTCTGGAATTTACTTCCCTCCCCTGCCCTGGCTTTGATGGGGCTGGGATGAGAATAGACTAGTGTGAAGTCCCCTGTGAGTATGCTGAGGTAGCCCTTTTGAAGTGCAAGTAGGGTAAATGACAGCTCCACCCCTCCTAATAGGTCAGGCTGGCACATTCTACCAGCACCCAGTCCCCCCTTTGTGATGCTGTCTTGAAGAAATGTAGAAAGGCCAACTGCCCATTACACATAGTCACGTGACACAGGACACAGGCTGCATGATTCAAATGGTTAGCACAAGAAAATTCCAACTTTCTAAAAGCTGCATTTTCAGAATTGTGACTTAGAATTCAACTTTACCATTAAAGAAGATTTTAAATTACAATTAATTTAAGACCAAACGTGACCTTTCTATCTACTCCGAATCAAAGTTATCACTTATTAAACATCATAGGGTAACCCAATGGTGTATTATCAGAGAGGTAGGTCTTGCAGTAGTGAAAAATAATTCAAAAGTTTTTTACTACAGAGACATGTAAAACTTAAAAGTACTTGTCCATTTTTTAAAAAGTATGCTGCACCCTGCCCTATTGGCTGGTCAGGGTAAAACCCTAGGGGTGACTTATATGTATTATAAATAAATGTTTAGACCTTACAAAGGCTTTCTTTTGCCAGATTGAAATGGCAGTTTTAAAGCGCACACAGGCTACAATGGCAGGCCTGAGACTTGTTTAAAAATGCTACTTAGGTGGGTGGCACAATAAGTGCTGCCAGCTCCCTAACATCAATCAATTTACAGGCCCAGGGTATAGCTAGTACCACTTTACTGGGTCCTTATAAATGAATTAAATGTGCCAATTGGGTGTATACCAATTGTACCATGTTTTAAGGAGAGAGCCCAAGTACTTTAGCACTGGTTAGTAGTGGTAAAGTGCACAGAGTCCTTAAGCAATCCAAAAAGAATTCAGCAAAGTAAGAGGGGTGAAAGCAAATTGTTTGAGGTGTCCCTGCAGAGGGGGCCTGGTCCAACAGTAACATAATGTAGGTTCTCACCCAAAAGAACGCGTGAGAACTATGTACCAAATGGTATATTTTCAAGTAAATTTGGCCACGAATATCAGCTCAAACTGTGTAGGTTCATTTCAAAATAAGTTCTTTAGAGCGCTTGAGCTTTAAAGGTTAATTGGTACACATCAATTCCATTTCTCCGAATGGGAACCCAAATCATATGCTAGTCTCCAGTTACTGCCCACCTGTACTTCTGCAAAGACCTCACACTGAACAATAATTGACAGTCTTCTGTCAGTCTTCAAAATGAATGATAATACCAAAAATATTAGCATGAAGAAAGATATCATTACATAGAACCCCACATTTTGGCTATCAACACATAATACTCACAGTTTTAGAGTACATATAAGGTAGCCTGTCTCACAAAGCTAAAATTAATTGAACAAATACTACATTACTGTGGCCTAAGACAGTCATCTGTTTTCAGTCTTACTTCAGTGAGTAGCACATAAATCGCTTGGATTAAGGAACCCATAGCCATATTAAAAAGGAACACTCACCCAACCCTCATTTCCTGTGTGGTGCTTATCTCCTTTGGTAATGCACAGTATAGGGTCAATACAAGTACCACTTTGACCAGTCAAATCTGATTTGACTGTGAAAAGTGGCCTCAGAAGTGACATATCTAAACAACAAAAGGGGTAGCTTTCTTATACAAGACTAGAGCATCTT
Organism: Lissotriton vulgaris; assembly: GCF_964263255.1. Lineage (NCBI taxonomy): Eukaryota > Metazoa > Chordata > Amphibia > Caudata > Salamandridae > Lissotriton > Lissotriton vulgaris. Next base: position 1,353,008,714 of record NC_141695.1, read on the forward strand.
AATCAAAATCAAGAGCGGGCGGCGGATTCACTGAAGAAGCTCAAATTGAACCTTTCATCAATCAATGTACCAGAGGAACCTTATCCTCGGCATAATCAGCATACGAATCGGGTAAGCAGGCTTTCTGCAGCAAAGGTGGAGGGGGTAAAAGTAAATACAGAGAAGGCGGGTACTACAACAGAAAACTCAATTGATCGCACTATATTTAAGGGGCTTGTTATTCCAATTAAAAAGAAAGTTCCACAGCTAGACCTACCCCACTCCCGAGAAGAGGGGGAAAAGGTTTTAAAAGCAGACCAGGGTATCATTGTAGAGCCCCCTGCTGTAGAGAGAGACGCGGGTGCAAGTCTTGACGTGAGAGTGAGATCCTCCCATTGTTTAAAGAACAGGCAGTTTCTCAAGTCAAGCCTCCCCTCGGTGGTAAAACAGCCTGTTATTCCACAAATCACTAAAAGAATCTCCCGAAAGGCCTTGAAACTGTAAGCAAATAAACCGAACTACAGGAAAGGGCAGCAGAGGCAGCTGGGAGATAACTTGGAAATAGGCGAGGGGATTGGAGCTCCCAAAATAAGGATCACTCCATCTTTAAGGTCATATTTTAAGGTACAAGAGCGGGGTCAGAGCCGGGAAAAAAAACCAAGGGCCGGGGAAACTGGTCAATTCTAAGTCTTGAATGGAAAAGTCTATTACTCAGGTTTTGCCAGATGGTACGACAGACGGCTCGGCAGGGGAGTTGGCAGAACAGACACAGGATCTTAGTCAGACCCCGGCCCAAAGTCAATCCCCAATTCAAAATCCGGTCCCTAGTTCGGCTTCTAGTCCGGTCCAGAGTCCTGTTAGAGATACATCCAAAAGTCCGCTTAAAAGTCCATCTAAGAATCCAAATGTTCTTCAAGACAAACTTCGAAGCAGTACAGACGTCTTTCTGGAGAAGATGCTAGACGAGATTAGGTCAAGGTTTGAAATATCTGAGGGGAATCAAAATAAGATTCATGAAAAATTTGAGATGCTAGACATCAAATTAAACGCATTAAGTGAGAGAGTTACTACCGTGGAAGCAGAAGCTGATGACCTAAGTAAAAAAGTAGAAATAACGCTGAAAGAAATTAGAACCCTAAAGGAAAAGGACAAAAGCATCAACGAAAAGCTAGAGGCTTTGGAAAATCAGTCCAGAAGATGCAACCTTAGACTTCTCAATGTCAAAGAAGGGCAAGAAGGTTCAGAAATAAAGAAATGTATTATCTCGCTTCTGGAGGAACATTTTCCTTGGAGTAAAACTCTTGGGCTGGAAGATGATATTCAGCGGGTACATCGGGACTCTTTTGGAAAACTTAACGAGAGAAATAACCCAAGGAAGATCCTAATAAACTTTAGGACGTACACTCTTAGAGAGAGAATTCTAAGTGAGGCTTTGAAAAGCGGGTCATATAGTAAAGACGACTGGTCCTTTAAAATCCGTTTGGATACTGCAAAAGTAACACAGGATAGGCAATGGGAGCTGGGACAGATGATGCACAAATTGAAGTCCCTCGGTGCAACTGTCCAAATGAAATTCCCAGCCTCCCTCAGGATTATGTGGAGGAACAAGATGTATAACATCAGAGACCCTAAGGAAGTTGGAACGTTCCTAGATCAAATGCGTGAACAGATACAGATACAGTCATCGACACAAGCACAAAAATAATTTGTTCACTTAAGAGAGCAGCAGCAAACTCGCAGAAACCCTTAAATAGAGGCATGGAGCTCAAAGTGGGCTAGTAATAAAGCCCAAAGAAGGAAAAAGGGAGGCTTCTCCAAGGAGGGAGGGTGACATCCTGTTTTTTCTCTCTCTTTTTTTTTTCTTTTTCTCTATCACATTTGTTTTAACTTATATATTTTAAAAGGGAAAAAAAGTGAAAATGCACGGGAGATGGGAGCAAGTTAGGGAAAAAAATCAAAAAATTGTCCTCAGCAAAATCTAAGAAATAAAATGAAGGAGGAAATCGGGGGCTGGCAAAAGAACTGGGGAGGTAGGCAAAAAGTCAGGAAGAGATGAAAAAGAACTTAAAATATGTAAAAATAACTTCCTGGAATGTTAATGGGCTACGAACTAAGAGCAGGCGAAGGAGGATTTTCGAGTACCTGAAATCAACTGATTGGGAAATAATAATTTTACAGGAAACCCACTTATTAAAAAAAGAATGGGAGGAAATAATGAAAACGCTACACTGGTTTGATTCTTATATATGCACAAACCAAGAGTGCGTTATTAACCTCTTAAGCGCTGCACCTATACTAGCGGCCGACGGCACCACTACCTCGGGAGTGCTGCCGTCGGCCGTTGGACGTTCCAACTGCACCTGCGCAATGGAACGTTCAGCACTGGAGCTGGACGTTCCAAAGCAGCTAAGGTGTTAAAGGAGTAGCCATTCTTTTTAAAAAATCCTTGAAAGCGAGAGTAGAGTCGGCAGAAACTGATCCAAAGGGAAGGTGGGCAATAGCCAACATTAGAATACTTAGCAATGCTTTCATGGTGGCAAATATAGACGGTCCCACTCCTCTTCAATCCTTATACTCTCAATTGATCTCGGCTTCATGCCCAGTGATTGTAGGTGGAGATTTTAATATTATTCTAGACCCGAAAGTGGATCGACATCCTCGAGGGAAGCAGGCAAATCTGCCAAAGATGAGAGAATGGTTAGGAGTATATAAAAGGGATTTAAGCTTAATTGACATCTGGAGAGAGAAGGGAGATAAGCAAGATAACTATACCTTTAAAAATAAGAAACTAGGAATACAATCCAGAATTGACTACTTCCTAATAGACCAAGGGCTATTAGAAAAGACACAAAAAGTGGTTCACCTCCCATCCCACCTCTCAGATCATTCGGCAGTTCAGATCACAATTCAATTAAAAGATGACATGACGTTACCAAGATGGACGATGGATCGTACAATCCTTTTGGACCCCCAAAGCTTTGACCAACTTAAGCAAGAGACAGACCTATATTTTGAGAATAACAATGAGGGCGTCTCAATTCAAATCGCATGGGACGCATACAAGGCGGTGATAAGGGGGAAGATCCTTGGCTTAGCAATATATAAATCTAGGGGGCTTAGAAACGAGATTCAGAAGCTGGAGGGTAACATCAAATCACTAGACCGGCAGATATTTGCGGACAGTTCTTCTTCCGGGGGGCTGGAGCTAGAAACTGAGAGACTAAAGCAAAAAGAAATTCTATCAGAAATATTGGAAGACAGAATCAGAGAGAACTGGGAGTGTAGCAAACTGGCCCACTATGAATATGTGGAAGGCTGCGGAAAAATGCTAGCCTGGAAAACCAAACCAATCGTTCTAGAAATAAAATTGGCTGTATAGATCCACGTAATACATCCCATAATGGTTCTGAGGAGGCTGTAATAAAACAGGAATTTACCGCCTTCTTTGAAGATCTTTATTCTGAAGACTGTAACCCTACAACTGAGGATATAAAAAAATTCCTAGATGCACAAAACACCCCTAGTCTCCCACTGGAGGAGAAAGATAAATTGAACGCAGAAATAACAACTCAAGAGGTAGAAGGCGTTATAACAAATTTAAAAAGAGGTAAGGCTGCGGGTCCAGATGCTCTTCCCAACGAGTTTTATATAAAACTAACAGATATACTGGTCCCCCCCCTAACGGCCCTTTATAATAAAATCTTTTTGAAAAATGGCAAACTCCCAGAGTCATGGAACGATTCAACAATCTCCATCCTTTTAAAACCAGGCAAAAATCCTAAAAAATGCGAGTCTTATCGCCCAATATCTATCCTAAATTGTGACTACAAGATCTTCACACAAATCATGGCGAAAAGACTAGGGAAAAATGCAGGGTCGGTGATAAACTCCAATCAAAAGAGCTTCATGGCAGGAAGACACCTACAAGAGTTGACACATGAGTTGATTGGGGCAATTGACATTGCCACCAGTGAGAGGTTACCTCTATCGATAATTACAATTGACGCTGCTAAAGCGTTCAATAGAGTGAACTGGATATACCTAAGTGAGGTATTAAAGAAATTTGATTTAGGGGTAAATATACTGAACATGGTGGAAAATATTTATAACTACCCTAAGGCAAAAATATGAATTAACGGTAATCTAACTGAAAATATGCAGATAAAGAGGGGAACACGTCAGGGGTGTCCTCTCTCCCCGCTCCTATTTAATTTTTATATTGAGCCGGTGGCTGAAAGTCTTAGGAATCAACCATTAATTTCTCCCTTTTGTTATCAAGGCTGGCAAAAAAAAGTGGCCCTTTACGCTGATGATCTTATGATCTTTACCTGCGATTTGAAGGAGGCCCTAAATGTAATAGAAGAGACCCTAACCAATTTCGGGAAAATTTCTGGCTACCAAATAAATCAGTCTAAAACTGAAACCATGACCTGGAACGAGGAATTCACGAGCCTTTATAGTAAGGACAAAATTATATACTTGGGTATTGACCTCGTTAAGGACCTGGATAAGGTAGCCAATATCAACATTCACAGAATAGAGCTGGAGGTGAAAAAGTTGCTGAAAGTCTGGGGTGGTCTACCATTATCGATTTTGGGTAAATCAAATATTGTTAAAATGTCAATCCTGCCAAAATTTACGTTTGTTTTTGGTGCTATCCCGCTGGATTTTAAAAGGGAAACCATAAAGAAAATCCAGGGAGATCTTTCGAGTTTTATTTGGTCTTCAAAAAAAACAAGAATCGCTTGGAGCAAAATAAGGAGAAGGAAGGAACAGGGGGGGCTTGTTAGCCCTGACCTCCTGGAATATTGTAGAGCTTTTCAATTTAAATCTAGCAGGACGTTGTTAGGCTCATACGATGACTACCCAACGTATCTACAGAAAATGACAAATAGTACTAGCCATTTTTTATTCAAATTCGGCCATCCGAAATATTTCAAAAAAGTAAAACTGAAGATATTGAAGTCAGCCGCTAAGTTGTGGTATTGTATAAGATCTACCTTGGATATCCCTCTTTTTAGTGACAAGGCCCTGATATGGGATTCGCCGAGCACCCCAGAGTGCCTCAAATACAGCCTTGCGGTTCCCTTGAAATCAGCAGGAATAATAGAGTGGGGGCAACTTTTGTTTCAGAACAAGATACTGGACTGGGAGATATTATCTGAAAATACGAATTCCCTATTATCAAAATTTAAATACTATCCACTCTTAAGTTGGGCAAAGTCACTAAAAGAAGTTAGAAAAGGAAACCTGCCTTTAGAATTAAAGATGCTGGAAAAGAAACCTTTAAAGAAAGAAATATCCTACTGGTTTTGGGCCCTTATTCCAGCAGGGGAGGAAGACTTCCGGATTCCAGAGAGAATATGGGGGAAAGACCTGCGGACGTTGGATACAAACAATCTATGGCAAGTATCAATGAGCCAATGAAATGAAATGAAAATGAAATGAAATGAAAAATAAATTTATAAAAGCACGATTGCTGCCCGGGGGCGTCCAAGCGCTAGGAACCAACAGAGATGGCACGACAGAGTAGCTAGCTAATTTATTGTGGGAGGTTAAACAGAAATGTTTTTAGCTGTTTTCCGAATAAAGATAGGTTGGGGTTAGATCTAAGAAGAAGAGGGAGTGAGTTCCAGGACTTGGCGGCATTATAGGTGAACGTTCTGCCGCCAAACCTTGCCTTTTTTATTCTTGGAGCTATAGCCATGAAGGCCTGGCTAGATCGGAGGCTTCTGCTGGGTTGATACTGTTTTACTAGGTCACGGGTGATCATAGGACCTGTGTCCCAGAAAGCCTGGTGGGCAATACACATGGCCTTGAAAAGGATTCTCTGATGCACTGGTAGCCAATGCAGGCTAATCAGTCCAGCTTTGGCTGATAGTCTGCGTGGGAGCTGTAGCAGTGTGCGGGCCGCACAGTTCTGCACTGTCTGAAGTCTACGCAAGGTGTACTCTGGGGCACCAAGGTAGAGGACATTATTGAAGTCTAAGCGGGATTGTATCAAACCCTGGATGGCCACCTGCTTTGCCTCCATAGGTAGAAGAGGGAGGATTTTCTTTAACATCCTAAGAAGGCCAAAGCATGTAGCCGAGAGTTTTGTAGCCTGGATGTTAAATGAAAGGGTCTTGTCCAGCCACACCCCGAGGCTCTTAATGTTGTCCTTGGGTGCTGGAGGGGTGCCTAGACAGAGGGGCCACAAGGAGTTGAAAAAGATGGGGTTTGAGGGGCCCAGGAGCATCAGCTCCGTTTTATCCCCATTGAGCTTGAGGGATGATGAAGACATCCAGCCCTTTACCTCCTCTAGGCACTTTCTTAGCCCACCTGACAGTGGCATGTCGGCCTCCTGCGCCAATGAGACCACTAGCTGAGTGTCATCCGCATAAGAAATAATCTTAACCCCAAATGGACGAACAACCTCAGCCAGTGGTCTCATATAGATGTTGAAAAGCCCAGGGCTTAAGGAAGAGCCTTGTGAGACTCCACACCTCAATGGTCTACTCATGGACACTGTCTCTCCATCGTATACTTGAAAAGATCTATCCCTCAAGAAGGACTTGAACCAAAGCCAGGCTTTATCCATTATTCCGACACTCGAAAGACGGCTCAGCAGGGTGTCATGGCTGACCGTATCGAATGCCGCGCTAAGGTCAAGGAGGATCAGTGCCACTGATCCTCCCTGATCTAGGATTTTTCTAGATTCCTCGGTGACTACTAGGAGGGCGGACTCAGTTCCATGTTTGGGTCTAAAGCCCGCCTGGGTGGTATCTAACAGTTGGTTGTTTTCCAAGAAGTTCACCAGTTGGAGGTTAATGTATCTCTCCAGGATTTTACTCACCCAGGGGAGCAGGGAAATAGGCCGGTAGTTGCTAAAATCCAAGGGATCCAAATTGGATTTTTTTAGCAGGGCTCGGACCATGCCCCGCTTCCAGGCGGGGAGGACAGTGCCAGAGGTGATGGATACATTCAGAAGGTCCATAATGGTTGGTAAGGTGACCTGGGATGCTGACATCAAAATATCTGGAGGTGCCGGATCACCTGGGGATCCAGATTTTACCTTACGAGCCACGGATTCCAAGGTTTCCAGATTTAAAAGGGGGAAGTGATCCAGTATAGGTGGAGGCTCTGATGGAGTGTCAAATTTGTTTGGGCCTGAGCTAGGGGGGCAGTGACTATAGAGGGGAAGGATGAGTAGATTTTAATGACTTTTTGGTGGAAAAATTCTGCCAGGTCATTGCAGTGGGCTGTTGTTTTTACCTCGTGCAGGCTAGAAGATGGAAGTTTAGTAAGTTTTTTCAATATATGAAAAATTTCTTTAGGTTTGGATTTGGCTAGTATAATCCTATCAGAGAAATATACAGATTGGGCAGCTTTGACTTCGGCTTTGTAGGCATTAATTGCCTCTCGATAGCTAATTTTTACCTCCAAAGAGTAGTCTAGACACCATTGTCTTTCTATTTTCCTGCATTGGCGTTTCTTTTCCCTGAGAGCCTCTGAGTACCAGGGGGCAGTTTTTTGGGAACGTTTCAGCGTTATTTTACTCAGGGGAAGAGTGGCTTCAAGGGATTGTGTGATCCAGTCTTCATAAGCCTGATTGGCCAGGCAAGGGTCCTCATTGTAAAAGGGTTGATTACTGGTGAGCTTACTTATCCATTCATCAACTGGCAGCCGTGCCCAGGATCTAGCTGGTCAATTGTGACATCTACTGCACTAAAAAGAAATCACTTATATACCACTCATAGAGCGTATTGGACACCGAAAAGGTTATCCAAACTCAGCGGGTCCACAGTGAAGAGCTGCCTGAAATGCGGATTACAGAAGGCCGATGACCTGCATATGTTCCGGCAGTGCCCCCATCTCAATGGTTTCTGGAAGGATGTGGGTAAGACTCTAGAAGAGGTAGTGGGAAGTCATCTAACTGTAAGTACTGATTTAGTTATCTTTGGGGTGACGGGCTCAAGTGTGGCAGGAAATCTAACAAAAGCTCAGGAAAATCTGGTTTTCCTACTGATACTTTTGGCAAGGAGAGAGGTGTGTGTAAAATGGATAAGTCCAACCCCTCCACTCCACAGGGAATGGCTATCTTCAGTGTTAAAAGTTTATAATTTGGATTTAAAAAAAAACCTTTTTCTAAGAAGTATAAATTCTAGGAGATATGGGAAAATCATCATATGGGTTAACGTTATCGAATCGCAAGGTTTTGACATATTAAGTGCATGTACTCCTTATTCTGTTACCAAGTCCAATGATTACGTGCGAGCAACGTAAAATCAGATGAAGGCCAGAAAGAGTAGCCAGAATGGCTAGCTCACCCCCCTCGGAAAAAGTAGCCTTCTCTTAAAGTAAATGGAAGTAAGGGGTTCCTTCTCTCCGAAACTCCTGAGGGTTGCTGCCTAGACCCGTAAGTATGGTAGCGAAGGTAAAGGCTGGATTAAGGAACAAGCATTGGAAATGCAATAGGTCTCGCACCATTAGAGTTAGTGCTTTTAGAATTGTTTATGGGATTTTTTTGTAAATGTTTAGCATTTTTGTTTCCTGTAGCCTATGCTAAAGAATTACAAATAAAAAAAGCCATAAACATTTCTAAAAGCTCTAACTGAAATGGTCTGAGACCTATTGCACTGTGTGAGGGTGAGGGGTTGAGGGTGAGTGAGGGTGAGGGTGAGGGTGGGTGAGGGTGAGTGAGGGTGAGGGGTTGAGGGTGAGTGAGGGTGAGGGGTTGAGGGTGAGTGAGAGTGAGGGTGGGTGAGGGTGAGTGTGGGTGAGTGAGGGTGAGGGTGAGTGAGGGTGAGTGAGGGTGAGGGGTTGAGGTTGAGGGTGAGGTGTTGAGGGTGAGGGTGAGTGAGGGTGAGGGTGAGTGAGGGGTTGAGGGTGAGTGAGGGTGAGGGTGAGTTAGGGTGAGGCGTTCAGGGTGAGTGAGGGTGAGATGTTGAGGGTGAGTGAGGATGAGTGAGGGTGAGGGTGAGTGAGGGGTTGAGGTTGAGTGAGGGTGAGGGTGAGTGAGGGTTGAGGGTGAGGGGTTGAGGGTGAGTGAGGGGTTGAGGGTGAGTGAGGGTGAGGGTGAGTGAGGTGTTGAGGTTGAGTGAGGGTGAGGGTGAGTTAGGGTGAGGGGTTGAGGGTGAGTGAGGGTGAGGGTGAGTGAGGTGTTGAGGTTGAGTGAGAGTGAGGGTGAGTGAGGGTGAGGGTGAGTGAGGGTGAGTGAGGGTGAGGGTGAGTGAGGGTGAGGGTGAGGGGTTGAGGGTGGTGAGGGTGAGGGTGAGTGAGGGTGAGTGAGGGTGAGGGGTTGAGGGTGAGGTGTTGAGGGTGAGTGAGGGTGAGGGTGAGTGAGGGGTTGAGGGTGAGTGAGGGTGAGGGTGAGTTAGGGTGAGGCGTTGAGGGTGAGTGAGGGTGAGGTGTTTATAAATAAGTATATTTAAGACTTAACTTGCTATGATGGCCCATTCATTATTATAATCCGTTGTTGAAGTGTTGTAAACGTTTGCACTCGCCCTGCCTCGTCCGGTTTATATGCAAGTCAGAATCCTTAGATATAGCTTGCATACGTAGGAAAGAAGCGTGTTTTAAAATAGCAAGCTGTTTGATGCGCTCTTAAACCCTGTGAGCTAGCTATTTACCCCAGGGGATAGAAACAACTACAAAATCGGCAACGGAACGTAAGGAGTACAGGTAATAGATTTAACATGGCCAAGTTAAAGCGCTATGAAGCATACTCACATACCCTGACGTGCTTCATGGTAAAGCAGCAGGAAGTGTGTGCAGATGGAGCGTGGTAAACAAAGATAGCAGGAATGGAATGTATGGAGTGCGGATAATAGATTTAACAGGCTAAGTTAAAACGCTATGAAGCATACTCGCATACATGGACACGCTTCACGGTAAAGCAGCAGGGAGTGTGCGCCATCATGTTGCCTTCCTTATCACGCTGCCCAGGAGTCAGAAGGTGGACAACATGGACAGCGAGAGGGGAGCATGGAATTTACAACTTGAACGGCTTGAGGCGGTGAGGGAAGGGCTAAAGGCAACAATGTCACCGGGTGAAAAAAAAGCGAAAGAGAAAGCAGGGTAACCTGACCCAGGAGGGGGGAGGAGGGAGGAGAAATGCGTCTCGGCCGGAGCAGGGGGCGGAGCAGGGAGAGCGGGCTTTGAAATGCACTTCACACGGCCGGCCGGTCGTGAAACTGAAAGCATGGCCGGCCGGCCGTGAAAGCCTTTGATGCCGAAGGGGGTGGAGCGGCACCAGCTGGGAGAGTAGGCAAGGCAGGCGGCTGGGGGCATGTGCACGCGCTTTTAAGCTCAATGCGCATGCGCATTGAGCTTAAAAGTCATGGGCACTGCAAGGAATCGCCACGATTCCTTGCAAGTTGGACAAAGAGTGGATAAGCCCCCATAGTCTTGCTTGCTCGATGCGCATGCGCATCGACAGGCGAGACCTAAAAAAAGGACCCTGAGAACTCCTTACTTTAAATGTTGCACAATGAGGACTTTAAAAAATAAAGACTAGAGCATCTTACACACTTTTGATTGAAACTAATACTGTGTGGCATGCTCCGCTCTCAATTGCGTGTGTGGCGAACAGGCCAGGAACAAAAGAGGCTGAGCAGGACAGAGGAGCGATTTACGTTCTAGTCGACACGAGTATGCCTCACGTCCTGCCTCTCTTTGCTTACCTGATTTCCATCTGGGTGGCTCTGACGTTTGTTGGTGTTCTCGTGATGGAATCCTGTTCTTCACTGCTGCTTTCACCTGACACAGCGGGGCCTTCACTATCCATCTGATGACAGCAGTTCACCCAAGTTACTAGAAAGGTGCAGTTTGTGAATACCGAAAAGTAGTAAACTAACTCAAAAGTGTAAGTTACATTTGTGAATATGGGGCGTAGATTCACGTTTTTTTAAATTTTTTAAATGACTAAAAAAGACGGTACCAACAAATAAATACGAGTATATCAGCAAGAATAGCAATTTGTCTCTTTCTGTATGGTGGCTTATAATTATATGTAATGTCTTCGAACCGTTTTCATGCTGAGCCCTCCTTCAGAAAACAAAAATGTTTCGACTTGCCCCACGTTATGTAGTCTTTTAAAATGTTCAACAATGAAAATTAACAACTGCAGAAATAGCACAAAATTATGGGGTTTTAAGGACTAAACTTCAACATATAAGAACAACATAACAGTCAGTGTGAATGTTTCGGCCCCTATCCTCGAAACATTAAATGTAAATTGTGTTCAAACAGTGTAGAGCAGAGGGGGGCAAATGAAGGTGGGCCTATCTCACACACAAAAATGAGGAGCATGGCAGAATAGACACTGCAAGGGAAAACAACCATCTGGCAGAGCTACTGGCCTCAGCCGTGTATGCTGAGAGGCGTGTGAGGAAGGGAAATGCCATTGAACCATCTGGGCGTGACTGGTTCTGGGAATCCCTTGATCTGCACTCACTCACCCTCAGCCATCTCTCATAAAGGTCCAGTTCACCTTGCCATCACAGATTGTCTGCTGATTCTTTGGGGTCCTTAGCTGCCCCACACAGAACCTCAAACAACCCTAACAACAATGGTATAACAAATAACCCGGTCCAGGGAGCCCAGAGCTCCAGGCACTGTGTACGGGCGGTATGCTCCTGGCCTAAGACATCATGACTGGGTCCAGAGCATGTGGGGGCCCCCACCATGTACTGTGCAGGGGGAATCATCAAGGTTATTTACGCCACTGACTAACAGAACCTCATGGGGTTCTGATAGACGTTTAGTCAGTCTTTAGTCAGTCTTTAATAAACCTGAGTCAAATCTAGGAGCTACAAAGCTATCTCAGCCAACTGCAAGCCAGCCTAGAGCCGACCTCTGAGACCCTCTGTTAGTCCAGAAATACCATCTGTCAGTGCCCCTACTATGCTGACAAGAAGGCCCCACTGAGATGGTCCATAAGCCCCTACTCCCTTCAAATGAACTTCCCCAAAAAAGTTAGATTTCCTTGCCTAGAGATCAGCTCTTTCTATAGGGTCATAAATCGCTCAGCTAAAGGGTGATAACCTCAATCCATGGTAGTTTTCTCAACTACCTAGCAAATTTATGTTACTATTTGAACACTCCACAAAAAAAGAGTTACCCAGATATACCAGAAAGGACCAGGAAGTGAAAAGAGATAACAAAAAAGATTATTCCTTTCTGTGTTTTTCAGTGATAATGTGATCAATCACAACGGTATACAGTGAACCAAAGGAAATCTAAATTAAAAAAATATATAGCAGCACATAAAATATATCCTTCATTTATTATTTTCTTCAGAGTAACAAAATTCGATATTGTTATGATTCTAGACACATTTGTTGGTGCAGTTAAAACATGTACATATATAATCAATACAGAATAAAAATTCAGCATATAAATTTTCACTTCAATGGGATGATTTTTTACAATAATCCATCCAGTAATAACAATTATTCAAACTAATATCTCAAATATAGAAACTTATTACATTGCTGTTAAATAAAAACCAATACATTAAAAACAAAAAACTTTATCCTTGTGTTGACGCGTTTCGGTGTGTCTTTTTATTTTGGAAAACACCTTCCTCAGGACTCAAAATTTAAAAACACCTAGATTTAGGTTAACTGGCGCATCCCCAGGGATGCGCCAGTTAACATGCGCCACAGTGCGCCACAGCTCCGCCAGCCATGGTGCGCCGCATTTATAATGCGGCGCACCATGGTGCAAAAACAGCACAGATGCGTGACGCATCTGTGCCGGAAATGTGGCGCATTGCTGGAGTTGCGTCGCAAGTGCGACGCAGCTCCAGCAAGGCTCGGGGGTGCCTCATTTTAACAATGCTGCGTCAAGATCTACGCCTGCTTCAAGCAGGCGCAGGCTTTCGACGCAGCATTGGCTTAAAGTGAAATCTCATAGATTTCACTCAGCCACTTTTGCGAGGCGCACCTGCCCCGGAACGCCCACCCTGCGCCGAAACGCCCACAAGCGGCGCAGGGCTTTACAACGTGACGCATCTGCCTAGATGCGTCACATTGTAAATCGTTCGTAGGGATGCGCCACGTTTACGCCGCCTTGCGTGACGCAACAGCGGCGTAAACGTGGTGCAAGGGCCTCATAAATCTGCCCCCTAGTCTTCATCCAACATGTTTAAAAATGAATGCATACAATACAGACTCATATATATAACGTGTGCTGATACAACATGTATACAATGCTTTCTTTGGTTCAATATATAAACTCAAACTAAATGCAATCAAGAGTGTATTTAAAACTCGACAATACTGGAGTACTCCAGACTAATGTAGTCCTGCTCCTTATTCCTCTATATTACTTAAGGCAAGGCTTTTGTGCTGGTTTCACAACTGCAGATTATATAAAGACAGGAACTATGATTTTTTCATGTTTCATCTGCTTAGTGTGGGGTACCCCCTCCCTATTTAATTAAATTATATGGGGTTAAGGCAGTCCCACAGTCTTTTCCATATTAACTGAATTTACACTATCTGGATAAAATGTCCCAGTTGCTTACCCTTTTTAGTCGCTGGAGGTCCAAACAGTTTGTTCTGTTTATGATCTTTTAGGCCTCCAAAAATGTTAGGTCAAATTTCATAAACTCTAATTGTGAATATCAATAGGAGTTTCTTACTTCCAATACTTCCTATAGTGTCAGATTTTGATTGTTGGATTTGCTATTTTTCATACTTTCTACCATTTGATTTAGAAGCTGTTTGTTGATATATACCCCTATAGTGTATAGTCGAAAACACATTCATTTAGTGATTATAGTCCTGACACTGAACTATCTCGATACCACCCGTTATGGCTTACAACACTTACCCTTTTTATGAATGATATCCTTCTCATAGAATCCCTCTCTGGGGTATTCTTGGGTGAATCTTGGGGCTTGTTAAGTCGCCCTTCACGGTCCAACATCCACCGCTTTTTATAATTTAAGGCGATGCTCAGACCTATGTGATAAGAATAAACATTCCTAGTTGTAATAGGGATTTTAATGGTAACATCATATCTATTAATACTATAGGGGGAATGTATTTTTCCTTTTCCTGCTTTATAGTAAAAGGTTAATCCTATATGCAGTCCCCCATTTATCCATAGTCATGACAGAACTGGGCACGCCGATATGCAGCATTGTTTCCTCTAGAGGTGACTTGGTAGCTTGAGACACGTTTATCTTCCTGAATCACTGTACTTTTCAGCATTTTAATTATTATGCATAGCGCCTCATAGGTACCGCATCAGGCAGCATTTGGAGCACAAAAAGAAATATAGTGAACCAGTCAAAAGAAAACATATCTGTAGCATAGTAGGAAAGACCTTAGGCTGAGGCGCAAGTCTAACTAGAAATTGTATTTGCGTCTGTATTGTACTTCCGTTCCATTAAAGACGCGTGCCAACAGGGTTCACTCCCAGTTTTGTGCAAACACTTCCACTAGGATCTACTACCTGTACGTAATATATCAACTAAAACCATGTACCAGAGGTAGTAATCTGGTGCACACTGCACACGCCCTGTTCACAATTTACTTACAGTCACATGTAAATGTGGTTCAACAATAGCCTAAGTAATGGGGCAACTGTGCTTTGCATTCTGGTGTGTGTGCACTCACCATGTATACATGAAGGCACAGAGAGATAGCAGAGGGCCTGGTGTAGCAAAAGAGAAGTAAATGTGGGTCCGATGGCCTCCCCCTCATCGGCACGCTTTAACTTGCGGTCGACGTGTTATGTTCTATTTGAGGCAGTACTTAAGCCGAGAGGCCTGCACACAGTGACACCTGATTTTAAGGCTGCTGGGGCATGTTCATCTACCGCTGCTTAGTTCACTCACAGTACCTTATAAAGTGCAGAGTACGGCTTCGCTTGAAGAACTGAAGAGTCAAGGACAAGCGGACAAAAGCACCAGCGAGAGAAACACGTCGAAGGTAAAAGAAACACCGGTGGTTGGTTCTTTAGGTTACTCCAAGGTACAAACAGGAAAAAGCGAAGTTCATGTAATCTCCTTTTGCATAATTAGGCACAAAAAACACAGAGGGCATTCCGTGAAATTACGCCAAATGTAAATCTGGCATTTAGCATTATATTTGAGCATATATTGCATCCTCACATCCATTTTGGATGCACAGATGCATTTCAGAAGCAAATCTATCTCTCTCGCTCTCACTATTCAACCATCTTGATCTATCTTACTATGTATCTCTTTCTATCTATCTTTCTTGGCCATTTTAGGTCTGGTGTTGCACATGACTTTTTGATTTTACAAATAGTATGTGTATAACATAATTAATTAACGGGGTTGTCAGCCAGACGTCATCCATTGGTCCGTTGATGTGTCGTTCACATTTTTCGTCCACCCACTCCAGCATACATCATAGGTCAATGTGTCAGCCCACTTCAGCCACTGGCTGCCTTCACTGTGAGTTATGACAAGCTGCCCTTTCACAAGGAGCACACCCATGCACAAAGTAGTTTCCTTCAGTGCTAAACACTACTATGGTAATGTGTGCTTCTTTCATAGCCAAAAAGTATTTTGGCTTTTAGCAAATGGTTTTTTTTCAGATTGAAGAGGGCCCAGCAGGTTTTTTCAGGGTTTGTCTCACACAAATCATATTCTAGTGGAACTTACCACCCCTGCTTTTATTTCTAAACCTTTGCAAGCTTTACACAAAGTTTGCAAAATG
The DNA here is from genome assembly GCF_964263255.1 of Lissotriton vulgaris. Lineage (NCBI taxonomy): Eukaryota > Metazoa > Chordata > Amphibia > Caudata > Salamandridae > Lissotriton > Lissotriton vulgaris. Next base: position 1,353,024,376 of record NC_141695.1, read on the forward strand.
AAAAAAAAATATTCCATAGAATCCCCGCAAGTAAGCCTCTGCATCTTTGATCAACCCACCTTATTCTCCCTTTGAAGATGGCGGCAGCTTTCAGGGTCTGGGAGCATAGACTGGTGATATTATTTTTATTCCCAGTCACTTTTGCTCTGTCCAGTGTTGCACAGTGATGTCAAACCTAAGCCTTCTCCGGACACTGTGTGCTGTCCAGAGACCTGCCTTTGCTGCTTCTTCCTCAACAGAGGTGCCAGTAGTGAGACAGACAGCATCCAGGAATCACTTGAGGGAAACGTAGACTACCTTTGCATGGGCTAACTGGAGAGAGGAAGAAGGGTTTATAAGTAGAGTGTTGGGGGGAACAATCTCTGCTGATAATGCTGGTGAACATCTCGTTCAGATCAACTGGGATTTCCTACTCAAACTCCATAAAACATGCGGTACACCTGTCCTGGGTATCTCAGTAGTTCATGACCTTTTGGTGGCATGCAAGCATAGGTGTTTGAAGATGGCATGCACTTTCTGTGCACCTAATAGAGAAAGACTACCACATTCAAGCAGCAAGGGCTGGACATTTAAATCTAGTTCTGAGAACTTTAACTAGCATTTTGTATCCTTTATAAAGGCTTTTTACACAGGTAGCAATGTTGTCTTTAAGTCATGTCTTTGGCTGAAAGCAAAGACAGCATGAGAATGACAGCTGGTATTCTGCAATGGAAAATGTGCAGCGAAATATAGCATTACAGTCCAAGAATAAATGCAGCCCTACATGCCTCCTGCAAATGTGCATCACACTGGGATCATCTCGAATAACTTTATTAAGTTGAAATTGCCTTTGCTAAGTGAATTTCTCAAATTACATTATTACTCCACGTCATGTAATTATGTGCTGCCCACTGTAAAAAGTTATCATGAGCACACAGAAACAACACGAATGGCGAAACACGAGTTACTGTTGCTTACTGTGCTTATGTTTTTTACACTACGATTTTTAGCAAGACATGAATCCTCAACTCCAACAAGCATTGGCACAGTCAATAGATTTCGCACATGGGCGAACTTTTCGCTTTGGCAAACGGATGGTTGTGGCGTACAGGGACGGGAAGGGGGAAAAAGAGACAGGGTGTAATCAACAATCGAGGAGGAGAGCAAACAGGGATGGGAGTAGGGCGACCAACTGGCATGGGTGCAAATTCAGGATGGTGGGTGTGAAAATTTAGGACAAAAATTCAGGATAGAAGGTCAAAATTCAGGACAAAAATTTGGGACAAAAGGTACTTTTTCCAGTCAAATCAGAGGAGGACGCGCAATAGTATGTGAGTAAGTAAATTGACAACGAAAATAAGTACAAGTTAAAAAAAGTTTATATTAGATTGAGAAGACGTGCACTTCACGGTTTTTCAGTTTGCACGCAGCTTTGAGCCAGTGTGCAGGTCTGTTTGTGGTATTTCATTTGATAATAATCTATTTCATATAATTCCTTTCTCTCTATTCTTTAAATTCATATTTCATTTCCTTTTCATATTTTTTCTATTCCATATTCCCATTCATTTTGTGTTCCTATTTTTAATTTGATCATCCTCTTGTCCTTCCTTTATTGTCAAATGTCTTAAATCTCATACTTAGTTTCTTCCTTCGTTTCCTCACTCCATTTGTGTCATACGTCTTTTTGATTTACCATTTTACTAATTTATCTTTCTGTCGCCGCTTTTGCCAACTTCGGTACCCTTGGGCCCCTCCCCATGGCTGCATCACCGTGATTATTTTTGTTGTGTTTATTAGGTTCTTATCCTGTCTTGTGTTGATCTACGACCACAGTTTAAAGTTAGGAAGGGCGAATAAACTCTTCTATGTGACGAAGCCGCCCTTCCTCCCCTGCCCCCCCCCACCCCCCACCACCACCACCACTTAGTGGGTGCTTCAATAAACTCTTGGCTCCTTGTCACTCTTTATGTGATAGTCATCCCCAGTCAAAATGACAATGGGCCTGTCCACAGGCTGAGTGAGGTCGGGGAGGGGCTGCTGCAGGCCTCTGGAGTTCGAAAGAGAAGTGCTAGATTGTCACAGGGAAACTGCAAAGCAGCTTGCTGCAATCCCAAAATTGTGGACAAAAGGCGTCCGTAAGAGGAATGATGACGGATAACGGACAAGAAAGCAAAATGACGGACAGTCCATGAAATTTACGGACAGTTGGTCACCCTAGACTAACATATAAAGTAATGTGTGGTAATGTAGTAGTAGGGGTAGTGATTGAGTTGTGAAGGCATGCAGGGTAAATGCATGCAGGGTCCCATCATACAACCATGCTGTAAGACAATTATCTTAATATGGACATTGTAAATATCTTGACGGTAGGATTCGTAATGGGCTACTGCTGCCCTGTTGGCCTTGCTGCTCGAGGTTTCTGTGAACTATTGCCAAACAATTAATGGCCCTTCCCCTAATTATACCTCTAAGTGACCTTAAGCTGTGCTTGGCATCTGTGTCCCCAAAGCATCCATGCCAAAGCCCCAACCTCCACCTTCCTCCAGGAGCCTCTCCCCTCTGCACTCCAGTTGCTCCATAACACTATTTACTGCTTCTTTGTATGCCTTACACCTGTTTCCCAGTACTACTGCTCAGTGCCTGCAGTTTGTGCCTGTGACCTTCTAAAGGACTGCTCCCTCTATATGGCTGTATGACAGAAACCCACATGCATTTACCCTGTATGTTTTTGCAACGCGGTCACTAATCTGCCAGCAACATTACCATGTGTGTTTAGACATCAACTTGCCTTAGGGGGTCGCTGAATTTTGGAATAGTATACATTGCTATTCCAACTCCAGAGTATGCTACAATAGGAAAGGTGTTGGACTTAAAAATCCAAAATCAGTCCAACAAGGCTGGGTACAGACAGTAATACGTGGTTCCATCTTTGGGTCAACCATTGCATCTAGTCGCTGCTATCCACATTTTTTGGGAGATCTCATCATCAATTCCCATCCTGCTCTTTTTTGATTCCCCAAATTCGCCTTGTGACAGGTAGTAGATACTGCTCCCTCCTGCTGGTGTCATTGGATGCTGGGCCCTGCACCTGCAAACATTGAAAATCTGACCCTGAGCAGGGTAAGCTAATGTTGAAACAATGTAAAACTATGGGGTATCTACCTGCCTTTCCTGACCAGGTGAATGGGGAGAGGGCTTGCCGTGCTCTATGCCAGGTGGGAGAACAAATACTGTATTGCTGGATCTCAACGCCTAATTTGTAAAATATGAAGTTCAGGTGCTCAAATGTTTGTCGGAGGTCACACCTACTTTATTTGGGCTCCACCCACATCCCCCAATGGCTTCACCAACTTACTCTATTAGCTCCACCCACATCTTCAACTAGCACTGCTAAAAGCCAGATGTAATACCTGATCTTAATTTCAGAAAGGGAGCCTTCCTCATAGTAAGGTTTTGATAGGAGGCTCCCTGCACTGTCAAGGCTAATGGAACAGATAGACAGGCAAAATCGGACCAAATGGCAGATTCTGACCTCATGGGTGATGCAACATACTCCACAGAGAAAATGGTCAAAGATGAAAAAACTGATCAATGTTTTCGGTATGCAAAATGAAGACCTTGAGGTCCACTCCCACCTCAACAACTTCAGAATAATGGGGATCGTGGAGTCTACCAATATGAACAAATGCCAGATTGTATTTATTGAGACACTTTCAACAGCACTCCTCATTGCACAGATACTAAACTTCTGTGACTGGGATGTGATATTTAGGATGACCCAAGAGCAAGGCCCTCAACAATACTAAGGTTGGAATATTTCAATCTGCTCAGACTCACAGAGCAGGAAGCCAGGTGGAAATTCCTTGCCCTGACGCGCATACCTGAGGTGTAAAATATGCAATGCTATACCCCGAAAAACTGCGTGTCAAGCTGGGTAACAAGACAAATGACTTTACATCTGAGGGCTCCAAAACTTGGGAGAGATAACTTATTGCAAACAAAGCACGCCATTGAGACCACTACAACCAAATTCACTTCAACCAACCCCAGGCACAAGGGTCAAGCCATGTAGGGTACCTCATGTTACTGGATATCAACTGGTACTCACGACCGCATGCCGCCGACTGAAGCACACACCACACCCTTGAACACCGTGACCACACTGCATATGCATGAGACTGAAACTGAGGATATTTGTCAATTATTAATTTTAAGAGTTCTGATACTTTCTCTTCATGAACTCGTGCTAAGAATGCCCTGGAGATATTGATATACAGTGAGAATAATTGCATTTAGAAACAGGAAACAGATCATGCTGAATGCGCATATTCGAAAAATTATGCACTGCCTGTTATGGAACATGGGGCACTATCACTTACAACGTAATGTAAGAGGTGCCTAGTAAAATCACACAGGCAATGTAAACTTACTGCAATATACTCTACAATGACAATTGATTAAAGTCCAACACAGAAAAAAAAAAGACAAACTGGACACTCAGAACTCTAAGATCTGGTTCATAACAAACCTGAAGTAATACAACTCATAAATAAGAATCTGATGTACAGAGCAGCTAGTCGACCACAGCCGGAGATGCTCTATGACATTAGGCTGATACTTTATCAATAGTTGTTTACTTTGGAGATCAGGAACCCCATCGACATGGTTGGCTCCTATCCAGGAAAAATCCTCAACAATGACTCCTGAACAAGTTCTGAAGTCACGCAAGTCAAACGACGACTTGCATGAACAACAACTTAGCCTGAACCAAGCATGGACGTGGTTCAGGCTAAGACGGTCTAGTGTTCGTGCAGGGCGGAGTTCAGAGGAGCATGAGACAGGAACAGGTGAGAGGGGTTGAAGGGTGGTTCGGGTTAGTGTTTTGGAGATGTTTTTTTATATAACTTTTGGGGGTGGGGGTTTTGGGTAAGTTTTAAGGGGGTGGGGGATTCGGGTTAGTTTTTAGGGGGTGGGAGGGGTTCAAGTTAGCTTTTTTGGGGGTGAGGGTTTGAGTTCGTTTTTAGGGGCTGGGAGGGTTTGTGTTAGTTTTTAGGTGGTTGGAGGGGTTCAAGTTAGTTTTTAGGGGGTGGGGAGGATCAAGTTAATTTTTAGGGGCTGGGAAGGTTTGTGTTAGTCTTTAGGGGATGAGAAGGGTTCGAGTTTGTTTTTAGGGGTGGGTGTTCAAGTTAGTTTTTAGGGATCTGGGAGGGTTTGTGCGGGTTTTTAGGGGGAGGGAGGGGATTGAGTTAGTTTTTAGGGGGTTGGAGAGGTTAGAGGTAGTTTTTAGGGGGGGGTTTGGGTAAATAAAGAGTAGTTTTATATGTAAAGTGCATAGTTTTCATGGTTCGGCAGGTCGTGGTAAAATATTTAGTGGGTCGGGTTTGGTTGATGTTTAGCCTTCGTGGTTCAGGTACTCATGAATTTGGAGGTAGTTGTTTAGTCACACATCCCTCCTCCCCCCTCCAGCACCCAGAAATGTGGTATACTGGCACATATGTGGAGTTGGCTGCAGTTACACCATGCCCTGGGGCAAGAATATCCAAAAGGTTTTTCACTACTTAGGGAGGGATCCATGGCACTAGAAGTTGGGGCATCCGATGGGAGGGAACGGGGTAAGTTGTTCTGCCATCTTTTCTTTTGCATTGCAGAGTGCAATTCCATGGTGTAGTTGGTGGACGCATATCTGAAGTAGTGTTAGACAAGATGGGATTGAAAAGCCCACAGAATGCCAGAAGGCTCATGGAGTACAAACACAGAATAGACTTTTTATTTCAGGAAACTCATCTCTCCTCAATAATGCCCCTACTCTTGCTAGGAAATATGGTCTGCACAGACATTCATGTAGATCCTATTCTACAGGGGATTTGCCTTTTGAAAAACAGACCTGTTGGCTTCCACTTGCTTAAACAATGCATTGATCGAGAGGGGTGCTACATCTTACTGACAAGAATACTTCACAATAAGAAAACATTGCTAGTTAAGGTGCACGCACCCAATATCGGTGATCCTGACTTCTTTCGAAGAATAGACATCCTGTTAAGAAATTCGGATGTGGAGTCTTTGATTAGGGTCCAGATTTTAATTTAGTGATCCACCTTGCCCTTGATAGGTCCATTGGGGATGATACAAATGCATTACAACCCACAATGATCTTGAAGGAAATAGTGTTTATGTTTGGCCTGGTGGATGTGTGCACATGGTGCCACCCTATAGGTGTGAAGTACTCCTTCTAGTCTTGCTTATACAAATCGTTGTGCCATAGAGATAACTGGCTTGAGACATGAGCAGCAAATTCGTGGGTGGAAGATGTTGAATACCGGTTTCCGGGTACCTCGGATCCCTCTCCCTTATTCAGTCTGTCTGCCCCCTGCAGCACAGTTTCCAGATTGTAGGTTCCCCTGAAGGCTCGCCTGTAACATGTCTTTAAGGATGAACTTTGGAAGACTATAGATTAATATTTTCAGCTGAATGAGAGCTCAGTGGGTACCATGGGAATACATGGGCTTATTTATGGGGAATTGGTGTAGGGCAGCACCGCAAGTCTTCTTGCAAAGCTACCCTACGCCATTGTGAAAGGGCAGGAATGCACCAAATGTATTCAATATGGTGTATTCATGTCCTCTCCCAATGAGCTGGAGCACAATTGGCAGCCTAGCGCCAATGCAGGCACCCTTGTGCTATGGTGCAAAGGTATCTGCTTTGCATGCAGGATTGTTTTTGTGCACAAAGGTGTACCTTCTTGCACAAAAACAATCATGAGAGGTGTTTTTGCTTATATACGTGTGCCACATGGAAAGAGGAAAACAATAGGAGAAATACAAATATTTCTTCTTGGTACGCCTTTTCTGGGTAGGAATAAGGTTTTGGAGTTTCCTCAGGTTTGTGTGATTCAGTAAATCAAGAGCAGTGTCAAAACCCATGGGTGTTGTGTGGGAACACCCACCACAACACCCATGGAGCTCCTCCCTGTCACAAAATAAGGCATCGCAATGACTTGCACTGCCTTGCCTAATCCATATCTATGAGGCCATTCAAAGCCATGCAAAGTAGCTTTGCGTGGCCTCATGGATATGGTTGGGAGGGTTCTGCCTCTGGAGCATAAGAAAAAGTGACAGTCTGGCAGCAAATGCATCTCATAAATAAGCCAGCTATGTTTAAGGATTACATTAGGAGCATAAAGATTAGTAAACACTCCAGTATTCTCGCAGGTAAATGCAAACAACTCTCAAGCCTGGAGGGGAACCTTAAAAAATTAGAAAGGGAGGTGAAAGTAATGCCCCACGTACAGTTCCTGCGAGAGGAGCATTCTCTGTTACAGAAGTATCGAGACCTAGTGGACAGGGAGGTGGCATGTATGGACAAATGTGCCCGCGTCAGATGTAACGGTGAGGGGGAGAGACCAAGTAAAACCTTGGCCTGGCTCTTGAAGTACCAGTATAGTCAGATACTACAGTTCACTACGGAATTTGGCGCGTGTATCATCTTATGAAGACATAGTGGAGGAACTGGTCTCTTATTATCAGCTTCTGTGCACATTCTGTCACACTGAACAGGCAGATGGTATTAGGGTCTATTTGGATGAAGGGGGCTGGTGTAGCTAGATAACTGCTACACCCTCTTTATTAGAGAGCCTATAACATTGAACAAGATTAGTGCAGCTGTAAAGGGGCTACCAGGCCCAAAGGCAACAGGCTGCAAAGGACTCCTGGACAAATTTTAATTAGACTTTTAAACATTCCCTGACCTCTTGTTTGCTTAAGGTTTATGAGGAGAAGCTCAAGGAGGGGACCCTTGCACCCTCGATGCATGAAGCCATTATAGCACTCCTACTAAAGCCTGGCAAGGACTACAACTGTTGTGCTTCTGACTGCCACCTGCCTCTTGTAAGCCTTGAACGTCACAATAAGGTTTTGCAAAGATACTGACAGGCTGTCTCCATTGCTGGAGATGTTGGCATCTCCTGTTCAATCAGGTTTCACAGCACATAGATCCACTTTAATCAGTCTGCAGGTGGTGTTTTCCACTATACATCAGATAAATCCAAATCAGGAAGCTGCTGTGGTCCTTTTGGGTGCACAGAGAATTTTCAATTGTTTGGAGAGACCTTTTTTGAGGGCTACACTTGTGAGGTGTGGGATAGCAACATCATTCCTCAAACTCATATGTTATATGTGAAACCAGTGGCGAGAATCTGGGCCAATGGGATAATCTCACAGGCTTTTACTGTAGCCAGGGGCACGAGGCAGGAGTTTCATTGTCTGCCCTGTTGTTTATCTTGGCAAGGCTGTATGATGGAACCACGCATGACATTACCATACATGCCGTTTTAACACAGTCTTAACCACGCAAGTCCTAACCACGCATGCCTTCACAACAAAATATGCATTGTTAAGGTATGTGCATATGTGTGGTACAAACTTACCAGGTAAGTGAAGTTTAACTCCAATACATAAATATAAATATATATTTAAGTCTTTAAGTGTAGGATTAGCACAGTGCCATCCAAGCTGAGACAGAAAGGGACAAAGTATTTTGCCATTTCTACAGCAAAGTCTTTAACTATAGGATTAGCACAGTGCTATCCATGCCAATCTGTAATATGGCCAAAGCCTTTTACCACTCCAGGCACAGTACTGCAGCTTTGGATTGGTAAAATACCATCAAAGCCAACCTGAAATTAATAAAAGCAACCCCTGCCACGTGTTTTGCTCTCATTACAGCTCTTCACAGGGGTATAGCTTTGTCCAGACACAAGGGAGCACCAAGTATAAGTCAAAACAAAACCCTTTCAGGCATAGAGTGATGCATAAATTATGCAAAAAAGAAGCAGAGAACTCTGGGTAATACTGTGCCTGGAGTGGTAAAAGGCTTTGGCCATTTTACAGCTCGGCATGGATAGCACTGTGATATATATATAGGTAGCAAGAAAAGGGAGGGGTTGAAGGAATGAAAAGACCGCACATGCCAACAAAAATATTGGCCAGAATATAAATATTTTCAATGGTGCAATGAACCTGAAGCACAGCCCCTCCATACTTCAAATGGAAAACAACTTCCAAAACAAATTGAATATCAATGGTTCAGCACTCACAATTTGTGGTTGTGTCAAGTAAGAAGCATTTAAAGTTCTGCATAAGTTTTCGATCTATTCACAACAGCAATGTTCATGGTGCATTGGCACTCAGCATATAATTAATACATATGAGGAGAGTTTCTTTGTTCAGTCGTTCTTTATTGATTTTCTTCTTATAAACAGTGCACCATTGAATGATAAACATAGTAGCCAACGTGTTTTGTCCAACAAGGACTTCTTCAGGGCTCTGACTTATAGATGTACATGACCAATTCCTACTGGCATTAGAACAATCCAAACTTTGTCAATTCAAACAGTACAAGAATTGGAATACGTTTGTCCCCTGGCGAAATGCACTCGTGGCATCTGCTTCCGGATTACATATATAGATCCCTACCCCAGCCCACTGCCCTGACCCCTAAAATGGCCCCAAGCCCAAAACAATGCCCCAAACCCTGCCCCTACACAAAAATGGCCCCAGGCCAAAAAAGGTGGTTTAGAGGCACTGGACTTGAAAATGTATTATCTTGTAGCCCAGGGACATTACCTTTGCTACTGGGAGCACTCAGGCAAGCAAATCCCGAGAGCTGAGGATTGCACGGTTGTCACGTGCTGTTGGGTATGGGGAAGCCTGAGCGAGAATGCTGCTATCCACTTATACACGCCCACATTGCTGCCGGGTTTACAGTGACAAAGGCTCTCTCAAAGGCTGGGTTGACAGGACTGGAGCACATGCATGAAGGGGGGCAGACCATTACACTGGACCATTTCAAGGCGGGAAATGGGACATCCATGTTAGAAGGGTTCACCTAGACAGGTTCAGGCATTCAGCCTCATCTGAGCCACAGGAGTTTACATCTCTAACACAGATTATTCAATTTCAGGTCACCAGTGGGTGGGTCACTACACTCTACACCCATATTTCAAGGCTCCGAGGGGTAGACATGGGGAAGGGATCTGGGAATAGAAAGATGTGGAAATAATGTTGTATGCAAATTAAGCTAGCTTCCCCAATCACAGACACAAGTTTGTGCATTATGAACATCTGTGTTGTGCTTAGTATACCCTAGGAAAACAAGCCTCTATAAACCCGAGTAGGACGCATGAATGCCCTGGCTGCGGTCAGGATCATGCCAATATCCTACACAAGGAATGGCAGTGTGTGCCAGTGGTGGAATTTTGAGAACAAACCTTTAGATGCATATCACAAATGATTGGTAGCAGACTTGACCCTAACCCCTGGTGGCCATGCTTGGCTATGGCAAGGTGCTGGCTAGTCCAAACAATACTGCAGTGCTTAATTTGTAAAACAATAAGTGTCAGGGCCTTCGTCAGGAAGCTACTGCAGCTCACACTACCCATATCCTCTCCCAGTGCTGCTAACAGTACCAACAAAACTCCTAACATCACACTCCTACAAGGGTGACAATTCAGACTATTCAAGGATAGCTTGGGCGCAAGGTGTTAGTCCTTTTTAATGTATTTTAAATTAATAAACCACTGTTTGTGAGCCCATCTTTAAATCAGACACACAGCCCCACCATGTGGCAGAGTGCTTTAAGTACCGGTGCTGACACTTAAGTGGTGGTGCCGAGCACTGGAAACAACCAGCACAAATTAAGCACTGCAAGAAGATTCATTGCCATGCCAACTTACTGGCCAAACGTAGAGTTTGCATGTGCTGGGTAGGTACACAATCTCCCTTGACGAATGACTGGCTGAAGGAGATGGTTTTCTCTAATGAACAATTAGAAATATATGCAACATTACATCTACTCTCCTCAAGGCCCAGATATATCTGTGGCCCACTCAGGTCCTACTTGTGACATGAGAGTGATGGCGGTGTCTGGGATGGAGCCCCGGAGGACTCCTCATCGTAAGGCTTTGCGTCTCTTTTGATGCAGTTGGATTATGCTGCAGGGTTAGTTTGGGATCGGAAGTGGATGTCTCTATACCCCTGATTGGGCTCAGATGGAACATACTGGCTGTAACTGCATCAGCAGCGTTGATGAGTCTGCCCACTCCTGCTGTTCATAAGGTACTGTTATTCCCTGAAACTTATAGCAAGATTAGTTTCCAGGCCCGGAACTAGGATCTAGTTCAGTGGTCTTCACACTGGGGGGTGGGGTGAACAAGGCTCTGTCTGCTCAAAAGCAGTATTGTGATGATAACAGTGCTTTGTTTTAAGCAGAAAAAAACATGTTTTGTCATTCATATCCTAGCTGGGAGAATGTGTCAAAAGGGAAGGGACTTCAGAATAGTATATTTGGCAATCATGTATTTGATTGCATTTTTAAAACGGTAACAGAACCTATCTGCAATGTTTAAATATGTATATACATATTTAAAAATTGCCAATTTAATAAAATAATTTTGAAAAATTCTGAGGGGGGTCCAATAATTGTGTTCCACCACTGGGGGGAGGGCGCGTGGCATTAAAAAATTTGGAGACCACTGATCTAGTTGATTGGGATAATTGTAAACTCAATAATGTTAACACTAGGTATTACCACGTAAAGACCTAAATAATGCACTGCACTGCTCAAACACCTTTACTTCATATCTTGCTTTGCACTGTGTATTTTGTTCTCTATATTCAATTCAATTCAATTAGACTTTATTTGATTGCTTTTTGAGACAATCATTAAAGTACATATATTAAAAAACAATTCAAGACATGTGATATAATGCAAATTTCATATACAGTGCCTATTTACAATAACATTTCACAATGCAAGCAATCTTACTGAATTCCATGATTAATATGGAATAGGTTTCCTGTGGCTGTATACTTTTTTAAAAAACATTCCTACTCTCCAAGTCCTGTGTATATCATCCAGACGCTGTAACACCAGAAACGCTGGACCACATTGTCTCAACCCAAGCGCCTTTAAAATTGGGACAATCCAGACTTTCCTTATGCTACTATAAAATTTAACAAAAAGGGTCACATGAATTGTAGATTGTTCTGAATGATTATCACATGGGCACAGGCTTAGTTCTCGGGACCAATCATTAGCAACCATGAAACTCACAAGCCTGTGGAAGATACTACACCGAAAACGCGTTGTTAAAAACCTATCATAGCCACTGGGTATAAATAACAGATAAAACTGAATACTAAAAGAAGTTAAAACCAATTGATTGTGCATAAGAGTGGACTTTAGGCTTTCTCCTGCTAGTCTTATGGAGTCTAGATGTAGGAGACCATCTTTCTTTAACTCCTTTCTACTAATTCATTGCATGGATGTTGGATTAGTATAATATTCCAGATGTCCGATATCGGACATAAAATTTCTAATGAACCTCAGCCATGGGATCACAAATGCTTTTTCACATTACTACATCGAAAACGCATTAGTAAAAACCTATCATAGCCTCTGGGTATAAATAACAGATAAGACTGAATACTAAAAGAAGTTAAAACCAATTGATTGTGCATAACAGTGGGCTTTAGGCTTTCTCCTGCTAAGCTTTCTTTAACTCCTTTCTACTAATTGATTGCATGGATGTTGGATTAGTATACTATTCCAGATGTCGGATATCGGACATAACATTTCTAATTCTATCCATAACCGATGCCAGAGAAGAATAGGCTCCATCTTTACCAAATCGACAATGTAAGGGAGGCCCAACTCAGAGTGGCAAACATACACAGATAGGCTGCTAGGGGCTGCCAGTATGTATCTCAGAAAGCTGTTTTCCACAGTTTGTAGGGGTTGGGTGTCCATGAAACCCCATACACATGCCCCATACATAGCTGCTGAGATGCATTTGGCTTTGTAAAAATGTATTAATTCTGATGGAGCTCTTCTCCCAAGTTTCCTCTCAAAATTAGCCAAGGCCGTTGTGAATCTGTCAAAAGCAAGTTTCTTTGCCGCAATGGCTCGTGTCCATGTGTCATTGCGGTCAAAAAGTATGCCCAAGTAAGCAAAGCTATTTGTATGCTCTATTTTCTGGCCTTCCAGAAACTTATCCCTACATTTGTGACTCCCTGGCCCGCACCTCATTATGTTTTTTTTTGTGGTATTTACTTTAAGGTCCAAGCGACCCATATATTTGATGAAACTATTTAAGACCCGCTGTAAGCCCACTTGGGTGCGAGACATTAAAACTGCATCATCAGCGTAAAGAAGAGCAGGAATAGGGCGTGCCACTATTTGTGGGAAGTCTTTATAATCCTTTATCAGCACCTCGTACAGGCCATTTATGTAGAGGTTAAAAAGAAAAGGAGCCAGGACACACCCTTGCCTGACTCCTCTTCTAATAGGGAAAGGGGCGGTGCGGTCACCTGCTACTCCAAAGCGCACTCGTCCCTTAGCTTCGCAATATAGATGTTTAAGGAAATTAATGGTTAGTGTGTCAAACCCTATCTGTTCAAGAATGACCCACAGCTCACTGTGCCTCACTGAGTCAAAAGCGGCAGTAAGATCTACAAACGCTAGAAACAATCTACCTCTCTTAACCTGTGTATACTTCCCAACTAAAATGGCTACGTTTACACTTTGCTCCACGGTCCCCAGCCCTTTGTGGAAGCGGTATTAGATATCGGACAGGATATTGTTTCCTTCAGCCTAATCTTGTAAACCTTCCAATAGGATTCAGCCCGCTACTTTAGTCATAGCATCTAGCAAAGAGATGGGTCTGTAACATTTTGGATCCTGGAGGTCCCCCTTTTTGAAAATCGGAACGACGGTGGATTCAACCCATGTTGTGGGGAATGGGGCAAGGCAGCTGGTCATTAAGACCTGGGTAACAATTGGCCCCCAGAGTTCGTTATTAGATTTTAAAAGGTCGATGAGAACCCCATCAGGTCCCGGGGCCTTCCCTCCCGCGCTCGCAGCAAGCGCACGTGTCACCTCTTCCAGTGTAAACTGGAGGTCGATATACTTAGTCGTAGGGAAAGAAGTGGTTATCATATGAGGGTTTCCACTATGGGTAGCTTATTTGGAGGCTAAATTGTATACTCCAGAGAAGTGCTCAGTCCACTGCCTCTCACATATAGCAGCTTCTATTGAAGGCCCTTCTCCGGAAGTCCAGGAAAGGAGTTTTTACAATCCTCCAGAATGCCAGACTATCACCCCTTTTGGAGGCTTCATGGAGAGATTCCCACACTTCATTTCTTAATGTTGTTATCCTTTCCTTAAAGGCCGCCCTATATTCTGCTCTCGCCCTTCTTATTTCTGCAGCATTTTTGGGGAGTTTGTGCAGTTCCTGTTTTAGTTTAGAATATGCCCTTGGGCACTTCGAATTAAACCAGCCGGCAGGTTTTCTTTTATTCTTCTCCCTGACAGACAGCAACTCTCTAACGGCCGCTGAAATAGCCTAGAGGAGGAAATAATACTAACGGGGGTAACCGCCTCACTCAGACAGGTCTTAAATGCCGGTCTACACTTGTTTATCAGTTTTTTGGTGATCTCTACGGGGTTCACCATCGACCAGCGTAGACTATATCCATTTGTCTTATCAATAACAATGTCAAATAGGGCCCGTTCGATTGCATCTTGCCTTTGCCGCCCACTACTAAGAATTTGTACTGAGAGGCAGAGTGGCAATACAATTTCATCCACATAAAAAGAATGTAATCTATGGGCATGGCTGTTTGATACCAAAATATAATCAATCATAGAATGACAGCCCCTTCCATTGTAAGTACAGGGCATAGGTACAATTTTATTAGTTCATTCATTAGCAAAGCCCAAATTCATGCTAAAAATCAAGTTATTGTACAAGTCTCCCAGTGCAGAGTGGTGGAAATGAGTGTTGCTAGTGCCCTCTTCAGGTAAAACACCACAGGTCTTTCCATCCTTGCTTTGACATAGGCTACAATTGAAATCCCCTGCCATTATCACCATCATGTCCCTGTGTGTATTACCCAACAGGGCCTGCAGGTTGTTAAGGAATAGTGTTAGGGTGCTGTGTACTTTAACTGGGGGGATATTATTATAAAAATGCATCATTAGAATCGTGTGGTTTGCCTTAACATGGATAAGGACAAATTGGTAGTAAGGCTCATCGCTCAGCAACTCTATCTTCTTCACTGCTAGAGTGTTGGATATGTAAGTTCCAAGTCCCCCTTTCGCTCTTCTGCTCCTGCCTTCAATGGCTGGGGTGCGGAATGTTTTGAAACCGTTAATATGTATTACCTCCTTTGCCCATGTTTCTTGAAAACACATGATATTATGACTCGATACGAAATCCCCAAATAGGGGGTTCGTCAATTCGGACAGTAACCCGGCAACGTTCCATGAGACTAAATCACATAAAGTGCCCTCTACTTCAGGGTTGATGATTAATGAACCCGCTGGACTAATTAGTCTACTTTCACGGATAGGTGTTGATCATATTGGATTAATAGCAACAATAGGATCTTTAGGAGTCGTCAAGGTTACACTTGTACTAGCTGTAACCTGAGTCTCCATAGTACGGGGAGTTGTTTGAACCAGAGAGATCCTATTTTTATTATTAAATGCCTTGGTACTGCGAAGGCTATTGGTACTATGATGTCTATTTGCAACCTCCTCGGTGTATAAAGAAGATCTTAAAAAGGGAGCCAGTCAATCTTGGTCTTCTAAGGAACTAAGGATGGCATAACGGTTGCTCAATGGGATATTGTGTCTTGGCCACTCGCTTCTTATGGTCGGTTCACCACTGGAGTAAAGTCTCATGGGTCGAGGAGGTTGATAGAAGTACCCCAGGGGCAGTATATTTATATTCTGGGAGGAGATAAACTGGTTCCCTCCCGTATCAAGAATGGACTGAACTAGTCTGGGAGATCTAAAAGTTATGACCACACAGTCACCTGCTAGTGTCTGGCTCGACTTGCCCACCCATGGTATTCTGCCCACCATCTTAAACTCAGAGAAGAGAACATTAGTCAGCCCGGTCCTAACGGACAGCATGTGGAGTGACTTGTTCCTTAGAGCTGACCAATGCTCAACGATGTTGGGTGGAAGAGGCGGTACATTTGCCAGTACTACCGTATATGCGGTAGCTTCTAGAGGAAGGTGTAGATTAAGATTTCTATCCCTATGAAAACCCTGATGGTCACTAAGTATATGTTCAGGTCTGTTTATCCTTGGTCCATCTGTGGAACCTCCTGCCGCTGTGTGTAAGACATTCAGGGGTGTAGGGCTCATACTATTCCCCGGGTGTGGGTCTTCAGATTGCAATAATTGCCTTGGCTAATCTAAGGTATTGGGTGAAGCTCTTAGCGTTGGGGGTTGGGTCTGAGCTTGTACCCCAGTTATGTTAGTGTGCAAGTTGGAAAATACAACTTCTGTGTTAAAATCTGCTAAGCTGTTTCCCCTGGTACCCCTACTGAGTGTAACATTCCACCCTCCGTCTATGTTGTGACCTCCTAATGTAGTATTAATGATGGTCCCCTCCAACTTAATCAGCCTGTCCTCAATTGAGGCTAGTTTTGGGCCAGAGAATCTATTAATGCAGTTACCATTGCCTCAAGCTTTTCCAAAACACATCCTCCTGTACAGGAGGTAGAGAGCTGGCTAATGGGGGTGGCAGTCTTGTTGAAAGGGACCCATTACTGGAACCTTTATCAATATTTCTAATTTTTGGTCTATTGGCTTTTGGGGTATTCGCTTTTTGACTTTGTCTCTGTGTGCCCCTGCCCTTCCTTTTCTTAGATGGTGGCTCCTCGCCATTGTTACGCCATGTGACAGCTTTCTGACCCCTAGTTGTTACAGGTGAGATGTTTCTTATGCTTGTTGGTTCGGAGGAAGGGGAGCAGTCTGTCTCAGTGTCCAGAGTAGAATTTGCAGAGGAAGCGATTTTATCCTTATCGAGTTGTAAAGAGGGTATTTGTTCTCTATAGGAAAATTAATTAAAGAAACAAAAACATTAAAGCACTGTTACAACAGGTGTTACACTGAATAACATCTCATAACATAACATAACATCCTAAGAGTAAAATCATCCCAAAAGCTTAGAAGGATAAGACATTACAATACCGGATAGCAGATTTTAAGATTAAACCTAATGTCAAGCAGACCATAGAAAAGTTGAGTTTTTCCCCAAACATTAACAGAGACCAGCATCTCCTAAATTGTAATCTCATAAAGACTGAGAGTCACAATTTGGGTGACAATGGCTGTTAACATTTACAGAAAAATAGCAGGATCTGGAAAGAGGATTCATCACAAGGGCATCTACATATTCCTATAGTATCACATCGACACAGAGGAAAACAGAGTTGCCATCTAATGGAGCCCAGTCTAAAGCATCCACTCTCACTAAAGTGGTACCCGATCCAAGTCTGCAGAAGTCTGGATCAGACCATACTCTTGCTTAGAAGGCTCCAATAATCCAACCCCTTTTCCTTTTATTAATTTCTTTATTACATTTTGCAAATGAATAAAACATTACAAAAGATCTCGATTTAGAATGAAGGGAAAAAAAACAGAACAATCACAGTAAACATACATACATGATCCAAAGATCTTCCGTGCAAAGGGTACAGTGTCGATGGGATTAACAATAAAAAGTGATGATCAATACTGAAAGATAATCTCCATCATTATTGAGTACAGTGTACACATTTTGGGGGAACAATGAGAGTGGGCTGGCCACCATGACTGCCCTTTGATGCTAATCCCCAAGCCGTAACCCAGGAACTATGCCCACTAGGATAGCCAGCAGCTCATCACGACAGACAACCCACCAGGGACAGCCAGGAAGAGGGGGAAAAGAGCTTTGCAGAAACAAACTATGTCTTATTAGCCAAGTATTCTTGATATAGACTCCAAAGATTCGTAGGGCGGTCCGTGGAGGGAGCAGTTTGCTGTACAATTCGTTTTGCGTATTGCAATATAACATATCACGGGACCATTGCTCAGCGGTGGGGGGTGGACCTCTAGCCCAATGCATCGCTTTTAACACAAGAGTAAATGGCATCACCTTTGGGGGCTCCGACAGTTCATCTCCCAGTGTACTGTGAAGAGCACGCCTTACCCTGTAAATATAACCCAACCCTTTCTCTATCATTAACAATTGAATTCATAAAGTTCTTTATCAGCCAAAGTTTATTGTTTTTTTCTTAACCATGCAGGCTTATTAAAAATAGATTATCTACCTAGATTAAAAGTGACAACCCTTAGAAAATGGAGCCAGGAAATCTTATTTCCCAGATGACATGATAAACAGTCTTTCATTATATCTTTGTTGAGTGAGGCGTGATCATTACACAAAATCAAAAAGGATAGCAGCAGTGGCGCTAGTTTGATATGATCCTCCAAGCCCAACTATTGATGGATGGCATAGTGTGGGCTGCACATAGCAATACCCAAGAATCTCTGTTTTATACCCTGTATTTCTCTACCTTAATATGGCTAACATCTTTATACCCCACATGTCCTCTCCATAGGTCAAAATTGGAATGAATTTCCTTTTGAAGATTTCCTATAGACGAGCAATAGGCTTTTTTCATATTTTTTAGGCCAGACTGAATAGTGAGCCTAGAGCTTGTATAAATTTCAGTTTCCTGATAGAAAGATGTGGCGTCCACTAACTAGAGTGGTCAAACATTGCTAACATTTTTAATTACTATTGAGGAAATTAAATTAAAAGTTAAATGTTTAATGAATGTAATTTTTTTAAAACAAAATACAATTTAATATTTTTATCAAATGAGTTAACTGTTAATTTTGCGTTTTAACAGCATACATTTTTGATTTAAAAGATGAAATAATTGTATTATTTTAACATTATTTTCCATGAGGTGAATTTTTAAGTCCCTGCCTCCATTGTTTTCTATGGGAATCTGTTGCACTACCTGTGAGTTTTCATGTTTGGTACTAGGCTTAATTCACAACTTGATTGAAGGACATTTACACCTTTTTGTAACCTTTAGGCTGTAGTAAGCTGTGTATCTTGTGAATGGCAATAGTCTTACTGTTTAATGAGTTCATTTTTGTAGCAGCATGTCTGAAAGAAATCCACCTTTTCTGAATTGTCACCCCAGATAATTTTGTTGGTTTTAGAACTCTATACACTTTAACCCTATTAACCAGTAGTAAAGTGTCTGTGCACCACTCTTTAAATGTGGTCGAATTGGCATATTCCTAGTGTATATACTTACCTTACCTATAAGACCCTAGAATATGGTAAAAATTTAACCTGGAGCCTGTATGTTAAATGTCATTAGTACACTGCAGCACCGATTGCGCCATCTACTACAGTGCCAGTGTAAAACATGGCTTCAGTCCTTCATTGTAGCCTGACTGTGGCAGTTTAAACACAACAATTCGACCTGTCAAAATAAATCCTTCTGACTGGTCAAAACCTCCCGGTTAAATATTAATAAGTCATCACTAAATGGCCTTTTGGCCCACAAGGCAGGGTGCATGGTATTTAAAAGTAAGACATGTAAAAATTTGATGTTAACATGTCCTTACATTGACTAGCAGTCAAAGCTATTGTTCACTGTATCAGGCTGAGCCTGTCCTGTGTCAAAAACCAAAGTACAGATTAAAATCATAATACTGTATCTTAGGAATGGGAATATCGAGAAAAACAATTAAGCAACTATTTCTATAGCTACTACAGTCCAATTTCATAGTAAAGTTAGCTAGTTTCATAAATATTAAGGAAAATTAACTTGCCCCGCCTGATACCCTTTAGGCTTCTCGCAGCTAGAAGTAAGCATTTAAATTGGTGTGCCATGCCTGTCATGAGCTACGTGATAGATCACTGTTAATGCCAAACCAAAACATAGTTTCTTGATGTAGATCCATGGAAGGATACAAGTCATTCAATGAAAAGGATGGTAAAGCTGCTATACTCCAGGGAGGAACAAACATAAGAAAGGAAAGGCATTGAATACAATACAAGTAAATTAGGCTGATAAGTAAGCCAATAAATTGTAAGGAATGGGCTAACTAAAAGCCCACTCTTTGTATTGGTATTGTCCCCAATAGAACTTTGACAATAGTCAGCTACCTGCTCTCTGCAGGTAAAATCTAACAAGGCTGACTGGGCAGAAATCAAATAATTCTGTAGGTGATGGAGCACTGCTCCCTATTTGCAATATTAAATATTTGTGACTCATTAAAAACTATGGAATCTGACACCTGTTCTATTGTCGTCTTTGCAACTTTTCTACAACACCTTACTTCCCCAATGGGAAGGAATAGGATTACCAACCACTCACCCCCATCACACCCTACCCCACCCCCCATCTTGGTCATGCTGATAGGCATGAAATAATCCCCATGACAATTATGTATAGTTGGGAGGGATCAGGAAATACTCCCACTCTTGTGCATGGTGGGAGGCAATCAAGAGGCTGACAAAGTAAAGGTTTTTAACATAATTATTTTTTAACTATGTACTACTGTTCATGAATACCAGGAAAGCAGAGAAAACCTTTGCATTGCTCAACTCATGTCAGACTATGAAAATATTACAGTTTGAAATGTATTGTACCAAGGTGTGGCCAAGAGGCTGCAGATGGCGGACGCGTGAGCCGGGAGCTCCGCGCTGGCACAAGTTTATTGTCATGAATTACTGGCGGCTGGGACCTGGGAGCGGGCCGAAACTGGTCCGGTGACTCCACTGACGAGCAGGGCTGCATCTGTTGGCTCAAGCACCCACAGGAGCGACAGGGGCGAGCTCTGCCCTGGGAGCCGGCCGAGGTCGAGTGCCATCAAGAAGGCGCCTCAAAAGTGAACGGCAGACTGGGAGAGAGCCGTGAGGCCCGGGGCCTGCAAGGAGGTTGTGACCGAGTGCAGAGAGGCTGCGGCAGACCCTGAGATCGGAGGGCAGTATAATAATCCAGTTACCGGGAGCATTACACAGTGGGGTCCCGTTTCATGAATGCCTTTTTTGCCACAGTTGGGTAAATCTTTAATGAATTTGGGACCAAAGAGTGCTGCCACAAGCCGACAGTGGTCTGCCTGACCCTTGTGCCTGACCTTGGCATGGCGGCCATGCTCTGACTCCTCGCCAGCCAAATACAGCGTGTGGAGAGCGAGCCCAGGGAGAGTGCCATGGGTATGCTGCCTGCTATCTATGCACAGTGAGAGCTAGTAGTGGAAAGCTTGGAGATCATGAGGGGGCACCCTGCTGCCTTATTTAAGAACTCTGCAGTGACAAACTTGGCCCGGGAGTCGGCCGAGGCCAAGCATCATCAAGATGGCGTCCCGGTAGTGAGCAAGAGACGGGGAGTGAGCCACGAGGCCCAGGATCTGCGAGGGACTGGGTGGAAAACAAGTGCAGGTGTGCCACAGTGGACACCGAGAGGCTGCTGGTGCCGACACTGAGACCCAGGACACTTTGCAGGTGCACTCTGAACAGCAAGGAGCAGGGGTCAGATGGAGGCTCAGATCCGAGGATTGGAGAGCCATGAGTTCATATAGTCACCAGGAGCGGAACACAGAGGGGTCCGCTTTGGGAACTTTTTACCTGCCACGATTGGATGGGCCATTACTGAGTTTGTGACCTGGGAGTGCTGCTGTGAGCCAGTGGTGGATAGCCTGACCTTTGTGCCTGTCCTTTGCATGTTGGCTGTGAGCTGACATTTCATCGGCCCAATTCACAAAGTGTGGTGAGTGACCCTAAGGATCGGAGTGTGGGTATACTTCCTACTACTCCCATGCTATACTGCCCGGGAGCAGTCAGCCTGGGCCCAAGAAGGTGTGCCATGATCTGTGGTCTGCTGCCCCACACAGGAACTGTGGTGGTCGGGATTTGCTGGGTGGTCCCGCCACAGCTGAGGCCAGTCAGACCAGCGAAAAACCGTGAGGAAACAAGCTGACTACTGGAAGCGACTAGGGCTATTGTACCCACTAACAAAGTACACTCCGGAAGCGGCCCCACACCAGAAAGAAATAGGGTGGTGAGTCGGTATATGGGTTGACATCCTCGTGACCCAGCATTTGAGTGGAGCTATCTGCGGAATGGCTGTGGTTCAGGGTCCAGAGCGGGCGCTGTATAGATCAGCAAGGCTGCCACACGTGATCTAGGTGAAAATCCAGCAGTGAGTGGAGACTTGGAGTGAGCAGATTTCCCCCCCCCATGGTACTTCAAGGGCACTGCCTGACTCAGTGGTGGAAATGGGCAAATCCAGAGGTCGTCAGACAGGGGCCACCCTGAATCAGGAAGATACTGTGCAAGACCAGCCCCATTCGGGGACGGAAGAATCCGTCCAGCAACAATTAAGAAGGATCCTGGAGGCTATTGCAGAGACTAAAGCCACTTTTCATCAAGATATCAACATGGTGGCGGCAGGACTAGGATTAATGAAGGAAGAGCACAAGAAACTTTCTGAAAGAGTGAAGGAGACGGAATCTAATGTTGCAGTCCTGATTCCAGCGCAGAAGTCATTGGAGACGCAGGTGGGGTTTTTGGCAAAGAGATTGGGCGTGCTCGAGCAGAAGGCCGAAGACGTGGAAGAACGTAATATATATGGAACAATATAAGATTTCCTGAGCCATCCAGAGGGGGCAGAAGGCCGTGACATGGTGTCCTTCCTGGAACAATGGCTCAAAACCAACGTAGCTTGTCATCGTTCTACACCTGGGAAAGGGCTCACAGAGTGCCGGCTAGACCACTGGGTCCAACCAGGCCACAGCGGCCGGTCGAGGCCAGACTTCCATGATAGAGACTTACTTCTGCAAAGGGCCCGTGCTGATGGCCCATACATATGGACAACAGTAAAATCTTTCCTGATTACATGCTAGAGGTTCAGAGAAAATGAGCCTCGTTCATAGAGGTCAAGAGGGCCCTAAGAGATGAGGGTCTGCAGTACTCATTGATGTTCCCTGCCCGGCTGTGTATTATTCTAGATGGGAACAC
The DNA here is from genome assembly GCF_964263255.1 of Lissotriton vulgaris. NCBI lineage: Eukaryota > Metazoa > Chordata > Amphibia > Caudata > Salamandridae > Lissotriton > Lissotriton vulgaris. Next base: position 1,353,047,240 of record NC_141695.1, read on the forward strand.
GCACTTCTGTGACAATCTGAAAGATGCGTGGGAATGGATTGAGTCATACAAAGGGGTTCCTCCTAGGGGCTGTCCTCCAATTCAATGGCCAAGAAACCAGCAGAATGTGGGAAGCGTGCTAGACGAAGAACCCGGAGGGGTCTTGCTAAGAGACAGACTACGTCGCAAACAGAGGAGGAAAGAGGAAAGGCACTGCAGGCTGTTGCGGTTCTCATGACAGGCAGAAGCCCATCTCTGGAACCTGGCGCTTGCTCTTCAAAGGAAACTGGGATCAGGACTCAGATTCCTCCCATAGTGAAAGCAACAATTTACCAGTGGTAACCCCACATACAGCAGACAAGATTATTTGAATTGAAGGGTAATCAAAAGGGTGTCCCCGGGTTTCATTTGGGGTCCCTGAAATACTGGAAGCTTTTCATCTGCAGCCCAAGGTCCTGGTCAGCGCCCTCTATAGTAGGGTTAGTGCACTCCAGGAGGTCTACGCGCCATATGTAAAGTTTTATCTTTGCCACCCCATTGAGAGCCCCACTAGATTGGAGCCTCACTTAAGACTATAATGTACCAAACTCTGTTCATGCGGCCAACTGTTGTCAGACTGCCCTGGGGATGGGGAGTTGACCATTTTGGGGGTCTTCTATTGGATTAGTCAGTTGTTTACATTGCAGAGGGGGGTGTAGGAATGAAGGAGCGAGGCAGGGGTGGGGTCCCACTGGGAGAACACCCAAGGTTGTGTTTCTACAATGGCACAATCTCATAGCGTGATACGTTTCCTAACGTGGAATATAAGGGGGATGGGGTCTTTGGCTAAGCACCATAACATATATTCATACTTACGGTGTAGAGATGTCCATATAGCTTACCTCCAAGAAACTCTTTTGAATGTAGAAGAGGCAGGGAAGCTGAAGCGACGATGGAGGGGACAAATATTTGCAACCACCGCCTCTGCTTTTGCTCGGGGCTGATATGGATTAGGCAGGGGATCCCTGTTGCACCAGAGAAAGTGTTCCTTGATAAGGATGGAGGATAAATACTAATCACTGGGAGGATGGCCATTCAAACAGTGACCTTGGGAAATATATATGCTCCCAATCAAGATCTTGAGAATTTTTACCCTATATTAGCTAACCACATAACGGATTTCACAGTCCTGGGTGGGGATTTTAACTGCGTAGTAGATATCTGGGAGGACCGCTCACATCCTCCTCTACAGGGAGCACAGCCACCCAGCACTACAGCTGGTTTCCGTAATTGGATTTCCCCTTGGGGCTTGGAAGACACATGGAGGACGCAACACACAGCAAATAGGGAATATTCTTTCTTCTCACCAGTTCACCAGGTACACACTAGGCTTTACAGTTCACCAGGTACACACTAGGCATTCTTTGCTCCCCAGATTTTAATTGTACTATACTCCATACCAAGTATTGCTGGACAATGCTCAGGTATCGGGGAAAACAGCCTGCTTATCTTTATTGCAAATCCATGGGAGATAAGACAAAGCACTCGGCCGCTTACGGTGCTATAGCCATAAGGAGTATCTGGACAGAGTTCAGAAGGAGGAATGCAGAGCGGGTCACCTCTTAGTCAGATTAATTAAACCTGAGCTAAGTGGGGCGCCTATTGGACAGTTGAAATTAGATACGGGGAAAGTTATACATGACCCGGCAGGCATAAACAAGGAATTTTGTACTTATTATGAACGTCTTTATACTGCTCCAGTGGGGACACATTTGCCTAACGTCAGGAGCTATCTGGAGCCACTAACGCTCCGCACGGTCGACAATTCAGCACAAGAGGAGTTAGGGGACCCTATCAACCCGCATGAAGTCAGACCGGCTATAATGGCACTGGCAACAGGTAAAATGTCAGGGGCTGATGGCCTACTGGCAGATTCATTAAAAAATATGTAGACTCCAATTAGCCATTAATGCTGTGCAATCTGTAAGGGCGCTGGGACCAAATGGGATCCCCATTGAATGGTACAAGGCAATGTCAGAGACGTTGAGTGCGCCACTACTGGCAATGTACATGGAAAGTCTGGAGCTTACTGAACTCCCACTAGACCAGCGAACAGCGACAATCGTGGCAAACCCGAAGCCCGGAAAACCAACAACAGAATGCACCTCCTACCGCCCAATATCTCTTCTGAATGCAGAAGCGGAAATTCTGGCGAAACTACTGGCTAATAGATTAATGCCCCAGCTCCCACACTTGATCTACCCGGATCAATCGGGCTTTATGCTGAACAGAAGTACCGCTTTGAACCTTCGCCGAGTCCATGGAGCGCTAGCGTGAGCACTGCAACTGCCGGCGTCGGCAGTAATACTATCATTGGATGCTAGAATGGCATTCGACTTGGTCGAATGGCAATATCTATTTGCGGTACTTACACACATGGGATTTGGTCCTAAATTTATATCCTGGATACGACTCCTCTACTCCTGCCCGATGGCACATGTAATGGCAAATGGTCATATCTCATGCACGATACAGCTTGCTAGGGGGACACGCCAAGGCTGTCCACTGTCACCCTTACTGTTTGCCCTGGTGCTGGAACCACTAGCAACTTTAATTAGAACTACCCCGCTGCTAAAGGGAATCAGCTGGGGGGAGGGTTGGGAAGACAGAGTCTCCCTCTACGCGGATGACATGCTGGTCTATTTGAAGGAACCAGAACGTGGTATACCGGAACTCATTGTACTATGTGACACCCATGGGGCGGCGTCAGGATATACGATAAATTGGACAACATCAGTAATTTATGTGTTGCTCAGTCCTGTACCAATCCTGGCCCTTGGCTGCCAGCTAGAGATAGCGGAGACCCCCTTCAAATATCTCGGTATCCATGTCACCCAGAACTCATCCGAATTCTACGACAAAAACTTGAAACCGCTCTGGACCACCTGCGGCGCGATGTGCAACATTGGGAGACCCTACCGTTGACGCTGCTGGGGAGAGCAGCACTATTTAAAATGATGGCATTGCCACGTTTCCTTTATGCGCTTGAAAATACACCTTACTCGGTGTCACCGCGCTATTTTCAGCAAGTGACGGCCAGTGTCTCCGGTCTACTGTGGGGGGATCGCCCAGCACGAATAGCACATATAAAGCTGAACAGAAGTTGGCATGAGGGAGGGATTGGGCTGCCGAACTTACAGATGTATTACTGAGCAACACAACTTAAGATCATCAATCACTGGTTACATGTACCCCAGGATGACCCAGCATACCGGGCCGACAGAGCACAGCTAGGTACACACAGTTTACTGGCGGCGCTTTACCACAAAGGATTGGCTGCGAAACTTACAGGACCCACAAAACATACAATAGCATTATGGTATGCAGCGCAGATGAAACTTAAATGGAAAGGCGTAATTACCAAACTAACCCCACTATGGGACACCAAGGCACTGGGTCATCTTCGGCGGAGCAAGGGCTTCACACAGTGGGATACTATTGGCATTTCAACAGTGGGGGACCTGTGGGCAGAGGGGACTGTGATTCCATTCTCCCAGCTCCAACAACAATACGGCCTAGACTCAAACGAAACATATAGATATGTAGAAATCAGGCATGCACTACTGACAGCAATACCGGCAGGCACGGAGGTCCCTGAAGCCTCCCCGATGGAAGATTGATTGCTTACAAACTTTATGCGACACAACGCCACCTCACTCACATATCGTAAGCTAATAAACAACCTACCAGATCCCACAAGCAAACTACGTGAGAAGTGGGTAGACGAACTGGGAGAAATGGATGACACAGACCGGAATACGGCACTAGCATCCCCAAAAGAAGGGGCCATTTCGGCCAAGTTCTGACTTGTGCAACTTAAGATAGTGCACCGTATATACTACACCAGGACCACCCTACACAAGCTCCACAGGGCGCCCCATCCCTACTGTCTTTGAGGGTGTGGGGAGGAAGGAACTTTCCTACATACAATTTGGGACTGCCCGAATATATTTGAATACTGGAGGCAGGTAATGCGCACCATCTCACAAACACCAGAGGTCTCTCTTCCACCCGACCCCTGCAAATGTCTGCTGAATGTATGGGACTCAAATGATCTCACGCGTCAGGGGCAAACTTGGGCCCCGATAGGCATAATGGTTGCTAAGAGAGATATAGCACAGAAATGGGGGGCAACAGATTTGCCTACCCTGGCGCAATGGTGTAGGAACATGGACGTACTGATGCTGACAGAAAGAGCAGTGTATACGGTGAGGGCAAATCCACGTAAGTGGAATAAGATATGGTTGCCTTGGAATGGGTATCGGGGGGATTTACATGACCCGCTGCCTGAAGAAGACATTACCGGTTCGGATGACGAGGGGGAGGCAGACTGAGACAGTCTCTATGATAGGGAAGAGTAGTAGTGGCGACAACTAACAACAGAACTGAGGACGACTTGTTAGGACGCCCCGGAAATAGCCAGCACACACGGGATTCAACACAAATGTGAAATCACATTGTCATTATAACTTCAATAAACTCCGTCACCACTGCCAAGGTTTCTGTTTGGTTACCATTACCGATATTTATTTTAAAATGTTTTATTATATATTTCTATATAGAAATGTAAAACAACAATCTACCTTGAGTATGCAATGATTAAACAATTGCTTCATGTGTCCTACATCACGCCGCCGGACCTGACGTTGTCGGCTAAAGGGCTGTGTAAATCCGACAGAAAAGAGTAATACTTGACATAACGCAGCCGGCCCCCGGGTTGTAGGCTCATTGCTGTGTACTAGTAATAATGTTCAATAAAGGTCTTACAAAAAAAATAAAAAATATGTAGACTCATTAGTACGTCAACTAGTTAAGCTGTACACAGAGTCATATAAATCAGGGGAGATACCCAGGTCTACCCAGACCGCACTGGTGATCCCACTTCCACAGACTAAATTGCCTGAGGCAGAGTAACAGATTACAGACCTCTCTCCATGCTTAATCTGTATACTGAGTAAGGTATTTGCGGGTAGGCTTCTACTTTATATTCAAACCCTAAAAATCCTGACCAGAATGGTTTAATCCCGTAGCACAGTACATTACTTTACACGTACCTGTGCAGACTTTAATCTATCCTGATTTACACGGATGCCCCTTCCGAAAGACAGGCACTGTACTTTCAGTCGACCTAGAAAAGGCCCATGATACAGTTGGCTGGGAGTACTTGGTCGAGGTGATGCTGCGTATTGGACTGGGGGAAGAGTGGATGCGTGGGTGTAGCTTTTATATGCCTCACCCACTGCTCAGGTCAAAACTGGTAGGATGATCTCTAGGCAATATAAGATTTTGCGGGGGACGCGTCAGGGGAGTCCACTTCCCCCTTTACTGTTTGCCCTGGCTATAGAACCACTAGCAGAGAGGGTCCGGCAGGGTGGGGCGGGGATAGGACTGACGATAGGAGGGCATCAGTATAACATATCCTTATACACTGATGATCTGTTAATTTACCTGGAAGAGGCCAATACATGCACTTCTGTGGCACTGCAGATTTTGGATAGATTTGCGCAAGATTCGGGTCTCCGAGTCAATACAGCCAAAACCTATCTTTTCCCTGAGGCTGGTCCAATAAGTAGGCCGGAATCCTTGACTGTGAACTTACATTGAGCACAAGACACATTTAAATACCTGGTCATACATGTTTTTCATTCATTGGAGAACTTGAAGTAAGGGAACTTAAATAGAGCGCTGCGCTGCGCTTCCTCTGCTCTTTTGTACACTTTTGGAGTACCCTACAAATACCCATAATGGACAGGGTTTCCCTGTCAAAGATGGTTATGTTGCCCCGCTTGTCGTTTTTTTTTGTAAACATGCCGGTCTTGATGCCAAGAAGTTGGTTCCGTCCCTTGAATACCCTCTTGCAAGGTCTGGTGTGGGGAGACGGACCCCCACGGGCGTGACACTGCAATGTCCACTGGAAGAAGGGGACTGGGAGTCCCAAACTTCGAATATTACATGCTGGTGGCCTAATTTCAATGGTTGGAACAATGGGTAGACGGGTGAATGAGGAAGGCACATGGTTGGCCATTCCGGACTCCCATCCCAACGTGTTGGTGGCCAAGTTCCTCATTCTGACAACAAGTACACCTTACTACTCACTGCTACAACGTACTGCATTGCAAGCCTCGAAAAGGTGTCAAAATAAGGGCCTTCGCCCTGCTAAACATACGCCGGCGCTATCATTGGTTGGGCTGCCATATGTTGATTTCCAATCGGTATTCACAAGCAAACAATTTGTACAATGGGCGGAGGTGGGGCTGGATAGTGTAGGAGATTGCTATTCAGACAACACATTGCTTTCCTTTGAGGATCGGATCGCCAATAATGGATTACCCCTGGTCAGTTTTTACAATATGAAGCCTTGTCCCGTATTTTTGTGCAGTTTTGGGATAATGGGAGGGAGGAACCAGAGACTCACCCAGTGCTACATGCCTTACTTACACTAGGCACAGCTAGACACATAGTGAAGTGGTTCTATGCTGCGCTGGTTGCAGCATCCCTCGGCCCCTTGAGTGGGCTTTGTGGGAAATGGGATAGACTTGGAGGGGGGAGCTCACTGACGCGGATTTCGACTGCGGAGCATACTAATTGGACCAGGGGTTATGCTGCGGTCCTAGGGGAGAGTGTTTTCCCGATACCATAGCGGTCGGAGGGATTTTCCGACCGCCATCCTAATAGACCCCTTAGGCTTTTAACAGCTGTGTTTGCAAATATGGCGCGGGGCAGTTACCTAGGTGTTGTCTGAAATTACCATAATACCACTGGGGTAGCTATCAGTCACATTTGCCATTTGGCCTAAAAAATGCGCTGGGCCATGGATAACTGTATCAGATACCTGTGGCCTGTTCATAACTGCAAACAGGACACAAGGCCAGGTGTCAACTGTCCCAGGCGTCCTTCACACCATGACTAAATAAGGTTGAAGAAGGCCTGGATCAGCAGACTGCTGCCCCAGCACCTTGTTTCTAGACCCTTGTTTCCAAGGCTCATAGCACTTTCTAGACATGGAATGAGGATGAAGGAGGAAGGTGACCGCTGGCAGGAGAACTGGCCCCCTGTTCACAATAGTAAGCTCAGTACCAGGTCATGTATAACCTGTCCTTGTCCTGCCTGGAATTTCTTATCCCGTCACCTTGCCCAAGGATGGCGGCATATCATGTCCCACACACTCACCTCGTTCAAGAGAATGGAATTTCTTACTACTTCCTCTCGCCCAAGATTGGGGTATATTTTTTATGCATCACCTCCGCCTTTCTAAAAAAAAACAGCAACCATGTCAATGGCTGCAGCTATTTAAAGGTCCTTTCCTACCTCTGCTTAAGGGATGGAGGGTTCTATGTGCCTCCCTCCTTCTGTTTTGCACTAGGGGTGCATTTTTTCCAGCTCTTCTACCTTGCTCAAGGTTCAGGTATTTAATTCCACTCCCCACCCCCCGATTTAACTAAAGCCAGTGAATAATTTTCTCCTTCTTGTCCAATGATGTGGTGGCTATTTCTCCTCCTGGAAAAAAGGAGTGCACCGATGACAGCTCAGAGCTGTCCTCTTACCCTGTTTGCAATTAAAATAAGGCAGCAGTACAGCTGTTAACTGTCCTGGGATTCCTTCAGACTCCGTAACAATTCAAAGGGTTTAAAACATTCAAATACTTTTGGATGTGACATGGAAGCCTTATTCTCACCAGTGGTGTTGTTACTCTGGCTACCAAGGCACATTTAAAAAGAGAATGGCAAAACAGTTAATTGTTCAACACAATATCCCATAATAGTAGCTGAAGAGCTAAATTGCTTTGAGATGGATAATTGTCCACTGCAGGTTTTTATACAGAGATACTCACTGCAGCACTGACCTGGCCTAGCACTGAGAGCAAACAGGCTGGAAGCTACAGGTGAAGGCTGGGTGGATATGCAAGTGGAGATGGAACGCAGCATTGAGGTTTGAATGCAAATTGCATTATCTCCCTGCAGGGCGTTCTCCTTTCATTGGGTAACTCTCTGGGTGGTCAGCCAATGAGAGGAGGTGGCAGGGACATAGGGCCTTAACTCATCTCACTTCTGACCTCAGGAACAATCCATAAATCTCCCTCAGCCCAGGAACAACTGCTCCTCTTTGCAGTGCCAACCAATGTTCCCTCTAATATATTTTTCCTTTGAGTGGCAACAAAGGTCCTCTGTGCACTGTAGCCAAGGCCAAGTGTGCCTACATCTTCCTCGTGTTGCTTGACCGACTGCCATCTTCTAACGCACTCACAGTTGGTGCTGGCATGTCAGGGAAATCAAGCCGCTATAATTTTTCCCATCAATGAGAAATATACTGCACTCCAGGAATTCTTTTCACAAAGTAATTTTATTACACCACTAACACCAACGTGTTTCGACTATGAAGTCTTGGTCATGATTGGGTGAGTCCTACTTTGATTGCACTTATGTACCAATGCCCATTTTGCCAATTATGAGGCATTTTGGGAAATGTCGTTTTCAAACATTCCTTTAAAAACGTTATGCAAATGACATTTCGTACAAACATGATTTCAAAGATATTTCAAGTCATAGATACCACATTTTTCATACATTTTTTCTTATTTTCTTACTTATAATGGCGATCACATATGTCTGTATGTTTCAATATATTTAACAATTCTACCAGTAGTTGGTACTCCTCAGGTTTAAGTATCATCATTTACTTCTGATCTTGTGGTCATACATACATGTGTGTAGCATCTTTTCTTAGGGTGTTGCATGTGATACGTATCTATTATGCCCCCATGCTAGCTAAGTGCCCAGCCATTTATGGAACAAGTACAAGAATGATTAATTCATAATTTATAACAAAAGGCAGTGTGGTTCCCATGAGTCTAAATTCTATTTTGACGGTTTGTTATTCAATCTGAGTGTCCCACTCGAGGCATAAGTCTATGTTTCTTGCGCACTAGCTCAGTGCCATGGATCTTTGAAAACGTATGTTTGGAATACGTTCTTTTTCTAGGAAATTTCCAACATTGAGTTGATTTTGCTGACTGCCCTGGTCATCTGATACAGAGGACACTACCGTTTTCCTATGTCATATTGGAAGTTGGAGTGGACTTATATCTTTGTGGTTGTTGGCCCATGGAAGAGTTTCAGTGTTCAATGTCTTCTTTTGATTTACAGATGGACAAATAACTCCTCATCGGCATTCAAGCCTTGCAGATACTTGGGCCTGAAACGTTTAACATGCAATACTCAAGACTTCTTTATTTCTGTGTCCTGGCTCCACCTCTTTCTTGTTGGGGAACATGAGCTAAACCAAAGTATTTCATATTTTGCCAAGTGTATCCTTGATGCATATCTAGATGTTTTGCCAGGGCGTAGTTAGTGTCTTTGTTTTGTACCGTTCTGACATGCTCTAATATCCTTTTCTTCAAGGGACAGATGGTACTGCCAATGTATCGTAGACCACTGTCACATTATATCACGTATACAACATAATTAGTTTCACATGTGATTTTGTGGTTGATGGTAAAGAATTTTCCGCTGAAACCCACAAGCTGCTTGATATTCTATCCGATCTTGCAGGCTTTACATTTATCACATTTGGTGAAGCCTTTCTGAATACTGGATAGCCAGGATTCATTTTTGCATCTTGAAAAGTCACTTTTTACTAGTCTGTCTTTCAAGGACAGTGCTTCCGAAAGGACACATCCACCTTGTCTCCTAAAATTCCTCAAATGCCTGGGTCTTTTTTGGTGACATCCCAATATTTGTTCATGATCTGAATGATTGAGTCTTTTTCTTTGCTGTAGGTCATGATTAGTCTAATCGTTTGATCTTCAGTTTCCCAGTTCGATTTTTTGATTTTCTTCCTGAGAGTTTCATGTCTAGGGGTATTCGTGACACATGTTCTCCCTTGTTTGATGGCACGTTTTTTGTAGCCTCTTTGTATGAATTTCACTTCTGTTTCTATGATTTTTAGTTCAAATTCATTTTTATTTGAACAATTTCTGCGCATTTGTAGGAATTCACCAGATGGGATACTCCTCATTAGAGGCTTCGGATGAAAAATAGTTCCATGAAACAGGCTGATTGTTGCCGTTAGTTTCCTGTGTACTGTGGTTTTGATTAAGTTGTCCTCAATATATACCTTACGATCCAGAAACTGTACTTCAGAGAGACTGATGTTGCAAGTGAATGATAATCCTACATCATTGTTTGGTGAAATATTCCATAAATTCCTGCTCACTGCTGTTCCAAATAATTAATAAGTTGCCTATGAACTGAAGCCATGGATGTATCTTTTCTGTGTTTTGTTTATTCCCTTCTCCGCAGGCCATGGTGCGCTCCCACCACCCCATTGTGAGATTCGCATAGCTTGGAGAGAAGCAACTCACATTGCAGTTCCAAAGGTTTCTGAGTAGAATTGGGGGATGCCCTTACCTTTGCTGGGGGTGACTTTTTGGCTGTTGCTGCTGGCCTTTCCGTGTGGTGGAGACTCTCGCTGCCCCTGTATTCGGCTCCCGCCCTGGACCTGACGCGGACCACTGCCTGCCTCCCAGACTACCATCCACAGGAGGCAGTGCGGCGTGGTCTCGCAGGAAGAGAAGCGGGCCGGGCTTGAAATAGCTCAGAGGGCTCCCGCGGCGCGGGAAGCGCAAGGGCGAAGTTCGGGCCAGGGGCGGGCTCGTCCGTGCCCGTCAGGGGTCGTAAGAGGCTGGGCTGGGCCATCCCTCCTTATTTGTATGCCATGGTGCATAATTTATTAGAGCCAAGAGGATATCTTTGCAACCGCACAGTAGGCGGTGGCATTGAGGGCGCGAAGAACTGAGACGCAGCGCTCCTCACTCCAAGGTACTGAACTTTGCTCTCCCTTATCAGGAACTAGTTGTGCTTAATTAACTGTGAAAACTTCGGGAGGCTGTTGCAATCGTAAGTGAGATGAGTAATCGAAAAGAGACAAGTTTAGCTGTGGGGGGAAGCGTAAGGGGGAACCTGGACGCTTTTATAATAAGAGCAGAGTCTATTTTAAATCATGAAATTCAGCTAACTGAAAAGAGGATCTCATTGGATAAGTTAATTGGACAGAAGAGATCGTCCATGGGCCCCATTGCTAGCAGTCCATCCCCCCTTACTGGGCTTGCCCCGGGACAAAGCATTAGGGGAAACAGGATCACCACTAAGGCTATAATACACTCTCCCTTACCAACAATAGGGGCGGTCTCATCACCACATACCATCGAACTAGTTGATGATGACCGCGATCAATCGCATACTTTCTCACAAAAAGAGGGGGCACACTAGATCGCATCTCCTTTACACCTCCCTTCTAGGGCGAAGGGAGGCGGAGGATTTAACACCCACTCAGGAGGTAGTGGAAAAAATTACTCAAGAGCTCAGAGAAGAGGTGGTCACGCGTTCAAAAAAGGTTGTGCAGGCTAATGATATCATTAACAAGATAAACACCCCAAGTGAGATCAAACCCCCAGCTAGGAGCACTAGGAAAGGGGGACATCATGCCCCAAAAAATCCGAGACAGAGAGGAAGAGTGAAAGGGAAGGGGGCCATGGAAGAAGGGGCACCGACAATTCCCGTACGGTGTCCGAATTGCAGTGAGGCAGTAGTGCTGGAGGGATGTAACAAAGATTTAGTCATAAAGTTGGAGTTCCTACTAATAGCTCACTTGGGGCCCCTGCACGAGAGGCTAAAAGTGATAGAAGGGCAACTCTCGCAGCTAACTACAAAAGGTAGTATGGAGGCCGCAATAGAGAAGGGGCCATGGACTACGGGGAGGGGAGACGTTGAGACTAACATACACCTCAAGCTAGGACAGTTGAATGGGGGCACTAGTGGGGCAAATGATAATGAAATCGCCCATGCTACACCCAGACAAGAGGTGACAAAGAAGACTTCAAGAGAGGGATGTACGGTCAGCAAGGCCCATGGCCACTTAAGCACATTGGAAGACAACGGGCAGATAAGGGGGAGAGACTAGCAGACTGATTAAATACTGACAATGCGTTCCGATCACAGGGGGGTGGATTTGGCCAACATACTGAATTTGCGCCACCAGGAGTGGACGCGGCACCTAATACCCAGGACCTGCCAGTATTAGACTTACCCCAGCCGCAAGCCCTTATGCAGTGGTCTTGACAGGGATCCACGAAAGTACAATGAGTAGGGAAGAAACCACGTGTTCCTTGACAAATAAAGCAGCCCATTGGCTGGCCACCAATGTAGGTTTTAATATCAGCAACCATAGGCACATCTTAATGGCCAGATGAGTATCATGGATCGGAAAAAGTAGGAAGGAATTTCCGGGCGATTGTGTAATCTTAAACTATAGATACCCGGAACTGGTAAGAGAATTGTTGTATCACCAAAGGAAGGGGATATACCAGGAGGAGAGTGGTACCAGGGTTAGATTGCTCCCACTGGGCTTCTTTTATAGAGACCCAATGCATGCCCAGAACAGGGAAGATTCGAGGCAAATAATGGCAAGGTTAACCTGGGGGGAGCGTCTGGTACGTTTTTTAACTGATATGCCCCCCTACAAAGTGTTTCCACCTTAAGCGACTTAGACTGAATGCATGAGGGGTCAATTATAGAACAAGGGAGTGCCTTGGAGGACGCGTATCAGGATAAGGTCACTGGAAGACTAGGTGGGGGATTGACTGTTATGTCATCACAGCCCTTAATACAGACAGCCCATAGCATGAACGATATTGAGTCTAGTCCCCCTAGAGGGCTGGTACCCCTTATGGGGCACATTGTCCCAAGGTTCAATTCCCCATCAGAAGGAGGGCAGGGAACCACACAATTGCCTGGAATATAGTGGGCCTGTCCAGTAAATTAAAAAATCAGGACTGGTTAGATTACATAAGGAGATTTAACATTTGTTTGCCTACAGGAGACGTGGGAGGTAGATCCCTCCTACTTAGCCCTGGAAGGGTACAAAATGTACTTTACCCCAGAAGTAAGATCCGCGGCAGGGAGAGCCAAGGGAGGTCTTATCACTTATGTGGATCTGAAGTTAAGGGGAAAATGGGAGGACTTAGCTTGGAACTCCGCCTGTACTCAGGGTATACAGTTTATGACCAGGGGATTGAAATTAGTTTTTATGAACTTTTATAATGCTATCAAAGTAGGCCAAACACAGACAAGTCTGGCAGAGCTGGATCATAGGCTGACAGGAATAGAAAAAGTGGTCAACTAGAGCTCAGTTGGTGGTGATGGGACACTTCAATTGCCACTTGTGTAACCAATTAATTAATAGCAAGGGGGATTGGGCCTTGTGCCCAAGGGAAGAGGGACTCCACATGGAACACACTAGGGAGGGATTGGAATTAAGTAAGGTGTTGGGCACCCATGCCCTCATACACACACTGGACCTGATAAGAGCAGTTGGGGACTCAGCATCCCCCCAACCTTTCAAGGTACGGGAAGGGGCTCTATCAGTGATTTTATCTTTGTACCCACCTCCTTAATATGTTGGATACTGAGTTTTAATATTAAACTAAGCACCTATAGTGATCACAACCCGTTGGTGTTGATCCTACAGGATCCTGACCCAGTCAAATATTCCCCCTGTAAACAGACTAGTGGTCTTTTTACAGCCACGTACCAGGGAAGGAGATTAAGATGGTCAAATATCAACTGTGACAAATTTTACAAGGCACTACTGATGGAGGAACATCATCAGGTATGAAATCGCCTAGACTCCACCATAGAGGGGGCGGACTTAATTAAAGCATTTGAGGGGGTTGCTCACTGTATAGATGGGCTGCTCAGAAGTAGAACCAGAAAAGAAGCAGAGGATACCCCCAGGTGGTTCAACCAGCAATGTTCTAGTGCCTTGAGAGATCTGAAGGCCGCATTAAAGACTGTCCCCAAAGATAAGATGAGGGTGTCTATGTGTCGGGGGAGGTACAATTAGGCCTTGAAACATCACAAAACCTCACTGCAAAATCAGGCATGGGAAAACTTGAGGGAAGCGGCCGAACCTAGGGATATGACCGCTTTCTGGAAAACCGTGAATGAACCGTATTTCCAAGATAAGAATAAGTCTAAGCTTGTCTGCCACGTCTTACCAGAGGCCTGGCTGAAGCATTTTAAAGGTCTCTACAATCCTGATAGTATGAGTACTGCACTTCCATCCGTAGGGGTAGGAAATCGAACAGCTCTGGAAACCCCTTTCACCTTAGGCGAGATAAAAGCGGGAATTGAGGGATTAACCCGTAAAAAGGCCACGGGACCGGATGGGATCCCCCCGGATCTTCTACTTTCTCAGCTAGACCTGTGGGCTCCCATCCTAGTAGGAGTGATTAATACGGCATTGGAGGCAGGCATCCTCATCTTGGTCCACTGCGATAATCGTTCCAATCTTCAAGAAGGGTAATAAAGACAACCCTCAATGCTGTAGGCCCATCTCCCTTATTGACGTTACTGTGAAAGTCATGGGGAGAGCTATTTTGAATCGGCTTCTGGCATGGGCAGATGAGCATGACATCATCTCGGACATCCAGTACGATTTCAGGCCGGGCCGCTCAACAACTGACCAATGCCTAAATCTCTATCTCCTCATTGCCAAGTACACCGTCGCCAGTAATGAGACGGTGTACTTGGCTTTCATGGATTTAACAGCTGCATTTGATCGGGTCAATCGTAGCAAACTGTGGGATCACTTAGGGGCCATGGGCGTGGATCCAGGACTGGTCAATATCTTAAGCACCCTACACCAGTACACCTCAGCCCAGGTCCGACATAATGATGAGGGTGACACTTCGGACTCTTTTCCTTGCTCTAGGGGTGTGAGACAGGGCTGTATCTTGGCACCTTTTTTAATTACCTTATATAATAATGGTTTAGACAAGGCATTGGGGGCGTTAGGTGTCGACAGCCCGAGGATAGGTAACAGGGAGACACCGGTCCTGCTGTACGCAGACGACACAGTGCTTCTGTCACGCACCGCTCGGGGCCTACAGCATCTGATTGATGGTTTTGTCATTTTTATGGAGAACCTGGACTTGTCCGCTAACCTATTCAAATCTTACATCATGGAGATGGGAAAAAGATCACCTAGGAAATTTACCTTCAGGATTGGCTCCCACCCCATAGAAAAATTGCAGGCATTTTCCTATTTGGGAATTTTGTTTGATACCCACACCAGGTTCAATAAACTGGTAGATGAGAAATGTAGATCTCTTTCCAGTTCCTCTGGGGCAATTATGAATTTCGCACACAGACTGGGTCGCTGGGCCCCAGAACAAATTGTGAATTTGTATAGGGCCATTTGCAAGGCAAAAATGTTATATGGTAGCGAGGTATGGGGATTCACTGACCCTTCAAGGATACAGGTGGAAGAAAATAAATTCTTTCGAAGGTTACTCAGAGTCCCACAGAGCACCCCCTCCTATTCAATCCACGAAGAACTGGGTCTCACATATATTAGAGACGAGATTCAACCATAACCCCTCTCTTGCAGGTTAAAAACGTGGACCAACCCCGAGGCGGCCTTAGGCAGGCAGATTATAACTGATTGTATCAATAGGGAGTATGGGCATAACATCCCCTGGTTGAAAAACGTAAAGGAAACCCTCTCAGGCCTGGGTCTTGCGGACTATTTCAACAATCCGAAATTGCTGGCAGTACGGGACAAGGAGATTGTCAAGTCAGCATTTCTGAACCAGAAGGCCTCCGCCAGGGAAGACACTGAGATGATCAAGCCAACTGTGAGAGCTCACCTACTCTCCAAATCTAGCCCAGGGTTGGAACCATACCTGGCGTATTTGCACAACGCCCAGGATAGATTCCTCATGACCAGATTTAGGCTGAACCTACTCCATCACACCATGGGAAGCCCATTGGGGTTTTTAAATTCGATTGAGATGAGGGGCCCCTGCGGTTGCGACTATAAGTCTCCGCAGGACACGCTCCACTTTGCTTTATTGTGCCCTTTTTATGTTCTCCCCAGGAAGTTGTTTTTAAAGAGTATTTTAAAGTCTGCTAAGTTCAAACACGCAAGGGTGGCGCTGTTATTTTTGAAATTGTCTGAGGAGGCTCTTACACTTTATTGCACTGTGAATTTTTTAAGGATGGCCACAAGACTAAGATACACTAAAGACTCAGGATGCTGATTGAGGTCATGATATCTCCCCCCAGCATCTCGGACCACTTGTATGTTATATTACAAGGGTTTTTTAAACTAGATGAATTTTCACGATTGGGGGGAATCCCATTTTATTACGTTGGAATTATAGTTCTACCCTTTGGAAACCTTCCCTTTTGATCCTAACGTGCCAGGTTGCAACATTCATTATAATTGTAGGACCACTTGATTTTTATTTCCATGATGTCTCATATTTACACTTGGCACATACTCCTTATTAACTATCCAAGTACTTTGTAGAAGGTTTTATTTCCCTTGTTTTAAATATCTGTTCTGTACTTTTATGGTATTGTTGTATACCGAATAAAGTAAACTTGAATTGAATTGAATTGAGTAGAATTGACGATCCAAGATGAAGACATTGTTTCATCATTTCGAGCAAAAGATCTGAGTGTTTTAAATATTGGATATTTTTTTGTCCCAGGAAATGTTTGGTTGCTTGCAAGCCCCCTTCATGACTTGTACAAGAATATATTATAAATCCACACCGATGGTAACCAGCAGAATACCTTTCTGCAATTCAGTGTTAGCCAATTTAGTCAAAAAATCCCCTGTATCCTTGATGTAGGAATTCAAGGTTGTCACAATTGGGGCAATGAAATGGTCCACCTTTGAGGAGACATTCTCAAATAATGACCCACAACTCAAAATTATAGGTCTTTCAGGTGGGTTGAATACGGTTTTGTGGATCTTAGGGAGAAAGTACATGGTTGGGATGATAGGGTTTTAATTTTTCAAAAATTCAGCCTCATCTTTATTTATTAGACTATCATCAAACCATTTTTTGACTTTTGAATTCAAGGTTGTTGTTAATTCTTTTATGGGCTTTGCTTTGAGTTTTTTGTAGTTTTTGGCAACATTCAGCTGCCTTTGGCTTCTTTTATATATTGTGACTTGTCCATCACAACAAATTTTCCTCCCTTGTCTGCAGGTTTTAGTTCAATTTGATTATTCATGACAAGCTCCTCTAATGCCATTCTTTCACATTGTGTCAGGTTTTCTTTGCTATTGCGTGATACACAATTATTCATGTTTTCCAAGTCAGATATAACCAGATCGTAGTATATGTCAATTCTATTTCCTGGTGTTAACATGGGGCAGAATTTTAATTCCCCTTTAAATTGTGAGTGGTCATGGCCACTGGTGTTGATCTCAAGATCACGTAATATCTGACTTTCAGTTACCTCATCGTCCTGTCGATTTAACATCAATTAATAGGTGGTTATCACATCTGGTATTTCTCCTATTAGTAGATTAGTTTCTGGGACATTCACTTGCTTTTTTGGATATTTTATTGCCTTCTTTTTAGCAAAGATTTTTGCAAGTTTCAGTTTCCTAATGTATTTGTAGATGTCGATTTTTGTTTCAGTGTAATCATGGTGTTTCTCAGGGCACAAAGATAAGCCTTTATTCAAGAGATTGACCTGGTCTTTATTGAGTTCCCCTTCCTTGTCCCCTTTCACAGCCTCTCCCTTTTCCCTTACCTCTTCCCGGTCTTTGATCTATATAGAGGAGTTTCATCTCCTCTAAAAAAGTGGTCTTCTCTGGATCCTCGAGGGTTCAGTTCTCTCTCACTGACAACAGCGCCTGACTCGTAACTGTTGTATCTGATTCATTGCCGTTTTTTCTGACTTGTCATTTGTTGCCCAAATGACTCAAACCTTTTGGTGAAATAAAATCCACCAACACCAATGGGATCCCATCAGGAGAAAAGAGCCTAAAAACACAATTTTCTTACCTTGAACGCCTCTTACATAAAGAAATTTCCGAAAGCTGGGAAATTATAGCTATGGAAAAATATATAGAAGTAGGTAGGGTTCCAAGAGGGCTTAGTATCTTCACTCTACCTAACCATCCTGACACAAGACCTGAAATGTTAGAGGATGGGGCAAGAATTTTATGGAATGTTTCAAAAACATGATGTTAATAATCATCAAGTACTCAAAACAAGACATGGAGAACAGACATAAATCAATGAACATGATTGAAACGCAAATTTAAGCCCTAAAAAAGGAGGAGGAAACAAAACAACTAAGACTGGAAATGGAAACATGGCTAGACAAA
This sequence comes from Lissotriton vulgaris, assembly GCF_964263255.1. Classification (NCBI taxonomy): domain Eukaryota; kingdom Metazoa; phylum Chordata; class Amphibia; order Caudata; family Salamandridae; genus Lissotriton; species Lissotriton vulgaris. The sequence goes on from NC_141695.1 coordinate 1,353,065,453, forward strand.
TATGAGAAAAAACAACGAAAATTCAAGCAGGATGAGAGAGACTATGAAGAAGGAACCATCCTAACATTTGCCAAAAGGTTTGACTCACCCAATCATGACCAAAACGTCATAGTCTAAATGCTCCTGGAGTGCGGCATATTTCTCACTGCTGGCTATATATTCACTGAAAAAACCATAGGTTTCACACCAGTTATAGTGAGCTGGAAATTTTACTGACATAAAACCATTGAAATTCCACGTTATAGTAGTTGGACTCACTATAACTTGCGCGTGTAATGCACTGCTGATGACGTCACATATTACATCACTCATGACATGGTCAGTGACATCACTCATGACATCACGTGACATCACTCATGACATTACGGGTGCGTAACGTAAGCGTAACAGGTCATGTGACCTGAAAATAACACTTTTCATTGGTTCAGAACATTTTTTTTTTCAAAATGATGAAAGCCCCCACCTTTTTACCTCATTCTTACTTTCTTCTTCCAGAGAGCAAGACCTGTTTTTGACAATGGCTTCTGTAATAGCTGCAGCTGGTGCTTCTCAGCAACCACCACCACCACCACCACCACCACTAAAAGGACCACCTTCAACACTGGACTTTGGTAGAGAGGAAGATAATGAGGACGAAGAGGAGGAGGAGGAAGAGCAAGTAAGGCAGCAAGTTCCTGCCAGAAACACCAAGGCAGAGCCATATTAAAGAGCACTACATATGGCAATTTTTAAAAATTCCACCTGGACAAAAGAAGGCCAATGCACCCCCGGTGTCTTGTTTGATATGTAAACATGTACTTTCTCGTGGCAACCCCAACAAGAAATACAGCTTTGGGAATCATACAATGATTCGCCACATGGAGCGGTGGCATCCTAATAATCTTTCCCAAGCACAAGTAAGGGATCTTGCAGCCAACCCCCCAAATGTCATCCCCAGCACCTCCAGTGGACAAACATCATTCGCCGGACCGGAAGGCCGAGAAATGGTCCACAATATTCAAAGTCGTTTTGAAAACTACAAAATAGTTTGTATATATTGTGGAGGAAGTATTTCTTATGGAGAAAAGAGTATTACTTTGATTAACTGAGCTGGAGAAAAAGCAACAAGAAGAGAAAACAATGAATCCTTTTTTTTTTTTGCTCCTGTTGAGACATGTTCAAACCCTGCTTTTTTATTATTTCCCCTAAAAAAACACAAAAAAACTCAAAATAATTTTCAAAAATCAAAAAATTGTTCAGAAAATTAATGAAAAAAATACAAAAGAAGAAAAAGAATAAAAAAACAGTTCTTTTCAGAATTACCTTCCATTTATAACAATACTGCTAAAATGTTTACACCCTGTCTTTCTTTTTTTCTCTTTGTTCCGCTTCCCGGAGAGCTGCCCGGTTCGCGTACCGGGCGCTAAACTTGCGAAAATATATATATTTTTTTATTGCTTTATATGGGCCTTTTCAGCCACCCACTTCAAATCTACCCTGCCCCCTTTTATTCATTTCCCCTTTCGTTATTGCCACCTCTTGTCTCTCGATCTTACCGAGAGACAAGATGGCGGCCGCTCCGGACTGTTTCGAATGTTTACAGACACCCAAGAACCAATCAGCTTTCTGCGCGCAAGTCGCGTGGCGCGCCCGGAGCGCGTACCGGGGCGCTGCCAAAGATATATATATTGTTTTGAACCTAAATTACTCAAAATCCACTGAACCACATATCTTGAGACATAGCAAAGGCACATCAGGCTGCCAGTCCCTACAATTTTGCCAAGTTTGGTGAAAATCCATTCAGCCGTTCGGGCTAAAAGTGAGGTCGACCGCCCTATGGAAATTAACATGGGGAAAACACGTTTTGGGACACCCCTTTTATCTCGGCCCCCGCTTGACGCATCCCCCCCAAACTTTCAGGGAAGGACCGAAGCTTGACGAGGCCATTTTGAGGAAATTTTCAGGCAGATTTGTCAACCGGCGCCAAAGTTATTCCAAATAGAATTTTGAGATTTAACATTGAAAAAAATCCTAACTATAACTACCTACTGGCGACCGCCAGTAGTATATATATATATATATATATATATATATATATATATATATATATATATATATATATATATATATATATATATATATATATATATATATATATATATATATATATATATATATATATATATATATATATTCATTCACTGAAAAACCATAGGTTTCACACCAGTTATAGTTAGGAATTAGCATTTAAAAAACCTATTAAATTCACTGAAAAAAACATAGGTTTTACACCAGTTATAGTTAGCTGAAAGTTTTACTGACATAAAACCATTGAAATTCCCACGTTATAGTTAGTTGGACTCACTATAACTTGCGCGCCTGCAATGCACTGCTGATGACGTCACATATTACATCACTCAAGACATGGTCAGTGACACCCTTGGGGTAGGGGGGTCCGCTACTGCTCGAACAGCCAGGTCTTGAGTTGCTTCCTGATGGCGAGGTGGTCTTGGGTCAGGCGGAGGTGGGTGGGGAGGGAGTTCCACGTCTCTTCGGATGCGGGAGACGGTGGCGAGGGCGTGGCTGGTTGATCGAAGCTGGCGGGTGGGAGTGTAGAAGTTCAGGCGGTCGTTGAGGTATCTTGGGCCTTGGTTGTGGAGAGCTTTGTGTGCGTGGGTGAGGAGTCGGAACGTGATTCTCTTGCTGACGGGGAGCCAGTGCAGGTTTCTCAGGTGTGCGGAGATGTGGCTGTGTCGGGGGATGTCCAGGATGAGTCGTGCTGAGGCGTTCTGAATGCGCTGGAGTCTTTTCTGAAGTTTTGCGGTGGTTCCGGCGTAGAGGGAGTTGCCGTAGTCCAGTCGGCTGGTGACAAGGGCCTGGGTGACCGTCTTCCTGGTTTTGGTGGGGATCCACCGGAAGATCTTATGTAGCATGCATAGGATGTTGAAGCATGACGAGGAGACGGCGTTGACTTGTCTGGTCATGGAGAGGGAGGAGTCCAGGATGAAGCCCAGGTTGCGTGCGTGGTCTGTTGGTTTGGGTGCGCTGCCCAGGGCAGGGGGCCACCAGGAGTCATCCCAGGCAGAGAGCGACAATCCCAGGATGAGGACTTCCGTCTTATCTGAGTTGTTTCAGGCAGCTGTTCATCATCCACTCGGCTATGTCTTTCATCCCTTTGTGTAGGTTGGTTCTGGCGGTGGCGGGGTCGTTGGTGAGGGAGAGGATCAGCTGGGTGTCATCGGTGTAGGAGATGATGTTGAGGTTTTGTTGGCGTGCGATGGCCGCGAGGGGGCTCATGTAGATGTTGAACAGCGTGGGGCTGATTGATGATCCTTGTGGTATGCCGCAGATGACTTCGATGGCTTCTGATCTGAACGTGGGGAGGCGGACTCTCTGTGTCCTTCTGGCGAGGAATGAGATGATCCATTCCAGTGGCTTCTCCTGGATTCCGATGTTGTTGAGGCGCTGCACTAGGGTGCGGTGGCAGACCGTGTCGAACGCCGCGGAGAGGTCCAGGAGGATGAGGGCCGCTGTTTCCCCGTTGTCGAGCAGGGTTCGGATGTCATCGGTGGCTGCAATGAGGGCGGTCTCGGTACTGTGGTTGGCCCGGAAGCCGGACTGCGAGTGGTCGAGGGATCCATTCGTCTCGAGGAAGGCGGCCAGCTGTAAGCTGAAAGCAACCCACTCCATCAGGACCAGAGACAAGAGAGATGGTCCCAAACATTCAACCCCAGTTTGGGAAAAACAAGATCACTTGTATTTTTTGTGGGAAAACCATCACCTATGGTGAGCAAAGCATAAAGCTCATCAACCGTGCTGGTGACAACCACAAATGCCCCAAAAATCCATAATTTTTTCCTGTTTTTTTTTTGCTCCAGTTGAGCCGTTTTCAATTCCTTGTTTTTTGTTTCTCCCCAGAAAAATAACGAAAAAATTATAAAATAGTTCATAAAAGCCAAAAAAAGGACAAAATGTTCAAAAAAACATTAAAAAAATAAAACAACAAAAAGAAGAAAAAAAACAGTTCTTTTCAGAACTACCTCCAATTTATAAAAAAAGGCTACATTTTTAACAAACTCTGTCATTCTTTTTCCCCCATGGTACGCTCCCCGGTTCGCTCCCCGGTGCGCGTACTGAGCGCTCCCCCCACGCAAATCGAATAAAAGAAAAAAAAATGTTTTTGCCCCGCGGGGTCTTTTTATGGCCCCCACATGAAACCTAGGGGGTCAGGGGAGGTCTATCCTGCCCCCTTTTGGTCATTCCCCTCTTTGTTTTTGCCACCTCTTGTTCTCGATCCTACCAAGACACAAGATGGCGGCCGCTCCGGACTGTTTGGAATGTTTAGAGACACCCGAGAGCCAATCAGCTTTCCGCGGGCGAACTCGCGTAGCGCGCTGGTTCGCGCCCCGGTGCGCGTACCGGGGCGCGCTTACAGATATATATATTTTTTTTAACCTAAATTACTCAAAATCCACTGGAGCACATATCTTGAGACATAGCAAGGCACATCGGGCTACCAGTCCCTACAATTTTGCCAAGTTTCGTGGAAATCCATTCAGCCGTTCGGGCTAAAAGTGAGGTCGACCGCCCTATAGAAATCAACATGGGGAAAACACGTTTTGGGACCCCCCTTTTTTCTCGGCCCCCGCTTGACGAATCCCCCCCAAACTTTCAGGCAAGGACCGGAGCGCCGTGAGGCAAATTTTAGGAAATTTTCAGGCAGATTCCTCAACCGGCGCCAAAGTTATTCCCAATAGAATGTTGTGATTTCCCTAATGAAAATAATCCTAACTATAACTACCTACTGGCGACTGCCAGTAGGTAATATATATATATATATATATATATAAAACGCTCCAAGAACACCTGGGCAGGGCACTCACAGGCAGGTGCTTTTCAATGTGGGGGTGCTCCCACAAATCAATACTCGCTCCAAATTCCGTAACTCAGGATTTCCATCCTACGGTAAAAAAACACTCACGGGGGTCGTTTGGGTAATTTATTTTTCACCAACAAACGGACACTTCATCAACAGATGCATTTCGGCAAAGAAACATAGATGAAGGTTCTTTACCGAAACGCTTCTGTTGATGAAGTGTTCGTTTGTTGGTGAAAAATAAATTACCCAAACGCCCCCGTGAGTGCTTTTTTACCGTAGGATGGAAATCCTGAGTAAAAAAGCACTCACGGGGGCGTTTTGGGTAATTTATTTTTCACCGTAGGATGGAAATCCTGAGTTACGGAATTTGGAGCGAATATATATATATATATATATATATATATATATATATATATATATATATATATTCACTGAAAAAAACAAAGGTTTCAGGCCTTATATAGTTAGGAATTAGCTTTAAAAAAAACTTTGAAATTCGCTCAAAAAAAGTTTTAGGGGTGTTATAGTTTGCTGGACATTTCACTCATACAAAATCATTGAAATTGCTCCTATATAGTTAGTTGGACTAACTATATTTCGCGCACCCGCAATGCACTGCTGATGATGTCACATATTAGATCATTCATGACATGGTCAGTGACATCGCTGATGACATCTCAAATGACATCACTGATGACATCATCCAGTGAATTTGGTTTGCTTCTTTATTTAAATATGCATTATATATATAGCAATTTGCATTGAAGAATGAGTGGATATATATAAATAAATATTTGGATGAAGGATTTAGTAGCAGTGTAATTGACTGTTTACTTGACCAATTTATAGTGTCTCACTAAATATAGTGGATAGGGACTAAACTGTGCGCATATCTGTATCACTTTTTCAGTTGTTGTGCAAACTGGTTCTCCAGTTGGTTACTAGCTATGTGAAAGTCTATATTAGTTATTGATTAGATAACTGAGTATTTCTATGGGAGAGTGAAAGTGTGTGTGGTTCGTTGGGGGGGTGTGACTGTCCAAATATGTGTGAATAGTTGATTCAGTAGATATATGAAGTTAAAATGACATGTTCTAACAGTTTGGGTAAGTGAATCTCTTTAAGGGTGTGGTGATGAGCAAATATATTTCTCAATGGTACATCTCCAACAAACTAGAAAAATAAAAGGCAGTGTATGTGTCAGTTGTTGTATATAAATAAGTATCCATAAGACTCAATGATTGTGTGAGTGACTGTATGGACAACTATATACTTGTAATAATGATGTTATAATTCACTAAGTATGACTTACTATCTAAATGAATAGATGAAGTGGTGTTTGTATAAGTGTGTAGCTCAGTAAATTTGTAAGTATATTCCATCGTTTGCATAACTGAGTAGGATGACTTCATATGTGAATAAGATGTGTGCTGCTGTGTAATGTTGATATAGGTGTATAAGTATTTTTGATAGTGTTCTATCGTTCATTGACAGCATGTATGAGTGAATCTACAGGTAAGTGATTAGATGTGTGCATACGTCTATGAAACACTGAGTGGGTTTTTTGATACTTGTATTGCTGTGACAATGCATTCAAATATGATACTCTGTATTTTACAAAGAGTGATGAAAGATTTTACTTGTGTATGAAAAGGTGTATGTGATTTTCACGTGGATGATGTCATCAGTGATTTCATCAGTGATGTCATTTGAGATGTCATCAGTGATGTCACTGACCATGCCATGAATGATCTAATATGTGACATCATCAGCAGTGCATTGCGGGTGCGCGAAATATAGTTAGTCCAACTAACTATATAGGAGCAATTTCAATGGTTTTGTATGAGTGAAATGTCCAGCAAACTATAACACCCCTAAAACTTTTTTTGAGTGAATTTCAAAGTTTTTTTTAAAGCTAATTCCTAACTATATAAGGCCTGAAACCTATGGTTTTTTCAGTGAATTTCAAAGGTTTATAAATGCTAATTCCTAACTATATAAGGTCTGAAACCTATGGTTTTTTAAGTGAATTTGCAAGGTTTTTTAAATGCTAATTCCTAACTATATAAGGCCTGAAACCTTTGGTTTTTTAAGTGAATTTGCAAGGTTTTTTAAATGCTAATTCCGAACTATATAAGGCCTGAAACCTATGGTTTTTTAAGTGAACTTGCAAGGTTTTTTAAATGCTAATTCCTAACTATATATGGCCTGAAACCTATGGTTTTTTTAGTAAATTTGCAAGGTTTTTTAAATGCTAATTCCTAACTATATCTGGCGTGAAACCTATATTTTTTTCAAAAAACTTCAAAGGTTTTGTAAATGCAAATTCTATTAGTGAATAACATTTTTATATGTTAATATCCTTCTGGTACCACCTGAGCAGCCATCTCATTTCTCAGTAGAACTGAGGCACAAGAGAGCACAAAACAAGAGTGGAAAACACAAAAAGGGGGCAGGGTAGAGACTCCCTGACCCCCTAGCCCTTCTCAGGTCAGGTTGTCCCAGAAGGACCCCCAAGGGCAAAATGTTTTATTTTTATTTTTATAAAATCGCGGGGTACGCGCACGGTACTCGTACGTACGTGCGCCTATACGCGTACCATGCACGTACCCTGCGATTTTTCAATTCTTTTCTTTTATTTTTGCCCTTGGGGGTCCTTCTGAGACCCCCTGAGAAGGGCTAGGCTGTTGGGGGGTCTCTACCCTGCCCCCTTTTCGTGTTTTCCACTCTTGTTTTGGGCTCTCTTGTGCCTCAGTTCTCCTGAGAAACAAGATGGTGGCCAACTCTTCCTGGTTTGGACAGTTTGGAATGTTGACAGTCGACTGCCAGTCAATCAGGATCGCGCACGTAAGGGTACGCACACGTACGCGTACGGTACGCGTACGGTGCGCAGACCCGTAAGCTCCTATAGATATATATGTGTTTTTTAACCTAATTTTCATAAAAACCACTGGAGCAATTTTCACCAAACATAGCAAAGGCACATCTGCGAACCAGTCCCTACAATTTTGCAAAGTTTGGCGGTATTCCGTTCAGCGGTTCGGACTGTAGACTTGTCAGACCGTCCTATGGAAATTAACATGGGGAAAACACGTTTTGGGACCCCCTTTTTTCTCAGCCCCCACTTCATGAATCCCCCCGAAACTTTCAGGGAAGCAGCGGAGCGGAGCTGGCCAAAATATATAATAAGCGTGAAATGGATGCAAATTTCAGGACATTGGTCGACATGCTGCAAGATAAGCTTTAACGTGTAACCACTGGGTGTTGAAATGAGACATTGTGCTAGAGTTCGACGCATTAACGGTGAGTGTGACAGACCCTGCACTACAGGTCCCAAGATGCAATGCGCCACGTCCATTTCGGGGCAGGACCTTTAAAGTGAATGGGTGGGAACACGAACTCTAGTCAGCACAAACGCCATTGAGAAAGAGAACGAGGAGTTCTTGAAACGCGTCTGGACATTGTGCCTTAGAACCTTTCATGAAGTGCTTACATGGCAGACCAAAGCCCAAACGAGTGGATTTGACATTTGCATACAGTGCTGCCACTTTGCCTGAATAAACCAGTACCTTGAATCCTGATGCCTGGTCGGCGTGTTTCTTTCCATCCAGTAAAGAAGGAGTGTTTGTATGTTCCTTGGAGGTGTTCGCCCCCAGCGCCTTATCCGCCCTTACCTGTGTCCTGCTCTGCGAACAAACGTGTGGCAAAATATATATATATATATATATATATATATATATATATATATATATATATATTACCTACTGGCGGTCACCAGTAGGTAGTTATAGTTAGGATTTTTTTCAATAATAAATCTCAAAATTCTATTTGGAATAACTTTGGCGCCGGTTGACGAATCTGCCTGACAATTTCCTCAAAATGGCCTCGTCGAGCTCCGGTCCTTCCCTGAAAGTTTGGGGGGGATGCGTCAAGCGGAGCGGGGGCCGAGATAAAAGGGGGGTCCCAAAACACGTTTTCCCCATGTTAATTTCCATAGGGCGGTCGACCTCACTTTTAGCCCGAACGGCTGAATGGATTTCCACCAAATTTGGCAAAATTGTAGAGAGTGGTAGCCCGATGTGCCTTTGCTATGTCAGTCAGTCAATAAAACTTTATTTGGTTAGTTACAACCATAAAAGTATACACTTTACATGTTATCCTCCAGTTAAAAACATATGCAAACGATTCATAAACAATGTGACCCATTTTCAATATGCATAAAAACATCAGTTTCCTTTAAAATCCAGAGTACATATTATTGTTAAAAGGTAAAAACCAAATAATTCATACATGACATAAAATATTTCCTTTAGGTCTGCTACCGTACTGTTATCCTTTAGATGCACAGCCTTTTAATAACCTCAGTGAACACATAGGTTATTTACTCAGTGCACTTGAGTAACACTTTGACCTTACACATAAATTTCCCCATGGCACAGGCTATGTCTAAGTTCTCCATTCCTACTAGTAGGTCAACAGCTTGCATCCTATTTCTAATCCCATATATTTTAAAAATTGGACATAAAATCTCCTTTCTGATATCTAAAAATTCCGTACAATCAAGTAAGACATGTAAAATATCACATGGGGTGCCCAAAGTGCAGGTGCATTTCCCATTATAACCAATCATAAAGTTTTTGACCCCATTATTCATATAGCAGGGATTTAGCCCAATTCGTGCTTTTAATACCTCGCGTCGTAAGCGGTAGCTAGGTAACCTATCAACGTAAGGATAATGTTGATCCTTTTCCCAAACCAGGATCATATGTGACACTGAATTTTTCTGCGAAAGGTACTCCCTATCGTGTATACGGGACATATCCCGACCCAGTGCCCTAAGTTCCTTCTTGCCCAATTGTGGATGTCCTAACTGCGGGTCAAGTCTTAAGTCTAATACTCCATACGCTTCCCTTACTGAGGCTCTTATCTCTTTTGCCCAGGAACGCTCACAAAATGGCAATTTCAGCTTTACACAACTGTGAAATTTTATGGGGAATTTTGTGGGGTTCTTATGCTCCTAGGCGCTGCCAAAAGCGTAATAAGGCCATGCAAGCTGTTATGGCCCACGAGGTAATACCCAGCTCTATTCTTGCTGCTTGTACCATTGATGGTTTTGGTAGCGAGAACAAGCTTTTTAGAATATTACCCTCTTCTTTATCCCAACAAGTTTTGCCACTTAAGTAGAGTACTTCTACCCCATACAGGAATTGAGGAGGGACCATTGCTAGATAGGCCTTTATAACCGGCCTGTCCGACATTTCTCCATAAATACTATTGCATCTTTTTAAACCCTTCACAGAGGTCTCTGCCCTCATTTTTAAGCTTTGCAGATGGGTGTACCATTTTAAGTTCCTCGTGAACAACATTCCAAGGTATCTATATTCTATTACCCTCTCCAGAATATCTGAACCAAGATACCAACAAAACTTAGTTTTACTTCTCCCGAAACATAGAATTTTGGTCTTTTCCATGTTTACTACTAATTTTTTATTTAAGCAATATTCTTTGAACTTATTTAGTTTTCTCTGGAGACCTATCTCCGTCTGGTCCATAATCACCAGATCATCCGCATATAGTAAGCATGGTACATGGTTTCCTCCCATTTTCGGGCTAGCTCCTCTAACCTCTCTCAGTTCCTGAGGTAGGTCGGCTATGAACAGGGAAAAGAGTAAAGGGGCCAGTACGCACCCCTGCCTCAAACCATTTCCGATCTGGATCCTCTCAGTCAATCCTCCCTTCTTATCCAAAATTATCTGGGCCCAGTTTTCAGTGTGTAAGGCCTGGATCAGGGCCAAAAGATCATCCTGTATTTTATACTCTACCAGGGTTGCCCACAGCTGCTCTCTGTCCACAAGGTCAAATGCCGCGTAGAAGTCCACGAAACAGCAGAATAAATTGCCCCTCTGTTCAATCGACTTCCGCGCAATGGACCAGAGAGCAAAGCAGTGATCCACCGTTGAGTGCCCTTCTTTAAAGCCACCCTGTTCTGGGGGTACTATCTGGTTATCATTAGCCCAATCCTTTAGTAAGCCCAGGATTACCTTGGAGAATACTTTTTCACCTATGTCCAGGAGGTTTATTAAGCGGTAATTTTTAAGGGAGTTCACGTCGCCTTTTTTGTGAATTGGCCTAATGATCGCCCCTCTCCAACTATCTGGCAGAGTTCCTGTATTTAATACCCTCTGAAACATATTCGAGAAAAATTCGGCCCACCAATCTAAATTTGTTTTTATTACTACTGCTGGCAGATTATCTGGCCCTGCCGCTCGTGTTAGGTTTAACCCCGCTATGATACCTCTAATGTAAGTTGGGGAGAAATACTGTTTCACCTCCTCCCTGACACCTTGCCAGTTATTTAATACGGTTTCCCCCCTCCTTGGCCATTTACCATAGATTTCTTCTAGATAAACTACCCACTTATCTTCCACAACTGAGCACTGCAAAGTCCCTACAACTTTCCCCGTGCATTCTTGTATTAATTTCCAGAAGCCTTTAACATTTTTATCTTCAATTACCTCCAGTAAATTCATCCAACATTTATCTTTATAACCTTTCTTTTTATCTCTAATAGTTGCTTTATATTTTATCCTTAATTTTTTAAGTTCACATAGCCATACCTCGTTGTAACTACATCTTAGGCCTCTTTCCTGTCGTCTAATCATGGCCTTTAGTTTTCGACAATCATCATCAAACCATGGTTTATTAATAGGATTTACCTTAGCTTTACAATGTGGGCCTTGATTACCCCCTTTAATTTTAATCCTGAGGCATTCTACCAATTGCTTTATTATATCCTCAAACCAGGCTATATCGGCTCCTGCTGGTAGCTTTTCTAATCCCACTATTAGCTGGAGTGCACTCAGTTTCTTTATATGTTCTTCGCTAATCCTGGTTGTGAGACGCTTGGGGTATTCGACCTCTACTTGCAGAACTTTTTGTCTCTGGGGGGCGCTATTTACCTCTAATTCAATGTGTCATGGGTAATGGTCACTGCCATCTACACTGCCTATTTCAAAGTATTTAATTAAGTGAAAGTTCCATGCCTGGATAAATACATAATCTATAGGGCAATTTTGTTGTCCTATTTTAAATGTGAGCTTTGCGGGTCGATCTGCATCATTTCTTCCATTAGCACAGACCAGGCCCATGGCCCCCAACAACTTACCAAGCTCCACGTCTTGGGTTGAGCTGTCACACCTAGGGAATTTAGCAAACTCGATGTTGTACACACTTAACAAATCCCTCTGCCAGGAGTCGGTTTTTTCAGGGTTTAGTCTATGATTAAAATCACCCAAAAGCAATAAAACATCTCTAGGGTAAATATCTTGTAAACCCTCCAAGTCCTTTTTTAATCGTTCAAGGTCCGCTTTATACTCATTTATTCTCCCTTTCTGAATATACACATTTATAATGCAAAAGCCTTCCCCACTTACATTATTATTTAATGTCAGAACCCTACTTCCTAGTGCCCAATTGCACTTACGTTCTAAGGGTTCTATATTCCTAGCTATCCTTGTTGAAACCAGTGTCAACTGTCCACCTGAAGGCCTTCCTAGTATATTCTTTATTGCAGGTTTTACATGGTGCGTAAAGCCTTCCATGGCGGGGGTTTCGTCGCACAGCCAAGTCTCCTGTAAACAGGCGATATCGGTCTTCCTAAGAGTATCTTTAAAACTTTCGTGACCCGATATTCTTTTAAATCCATTAACATTCCAAGTCAGAATGGTTAGGCTGCGCGACGACCCCAGTTCCTAATCCACATTGCTCAAATACCCGTCTTCTTCACCATCTATATAGGCTAATTCTCTGTATCTATTCCCGGCTAGAACATCTATATCTTCCCATCCTGGATTTTGTAGGGGCTATAGTGATTTTGAGGGCTTCTTTTATACCGCGTCCTGAGTTGATCATTTTTATTTGCCGTTCTCCCAGCCCCGCATGGTTCCTAAGGAAAGATTTCCCATGTTTATCCATCATCAAATCCTCTCTTTTTATTAGCCTAATTCCTTCCCTTTGCAACTCTGCTTCTGCCTTTTCCACTGCAACTTTTATTAGTGCCGAGTGTAGTAAAACCTTTGTTATTTCTTCCCCTTTGGTGTTTATTAGGAACCCCACTTCTTTTAGATCTTCTGTACTAATGTATCTTAGACTGGGACATTTCGCAAATGAAGAGAGGAGCTGGGACCGATTTAGGGGGTTTAGTTTCTTAACTCTTTTCCCCCCCTTTCCTTGTCCTAGGAGTTCTACAAATAGCCAGGTATCTAAGGGCCTAACTAGCCGGTTATCTAGCGAACTCTCCTCTGGCGTTACTTCTCTACCTTGGTAAGGTACTTCTTCTCTGCCTATGTTCCTACGCCTCACCCCGAGGATTGGGTTACTAGGCCCTGCAACTCCAGGCGACTCCGACCCCCCTTCATGGCTTCCATCCTCCTTTTCTCCTAGGTATTTTTCCTTTTTCCTGATTCCCATCTTGAGTGTCCTTCAGGACTATGGATACTCGCTCCTATTTCAGCAAAAGTTAGTTTTTTTGTGTCTGGCCTTACTACCTTAACACTTGGCTTTTGATCTAAAGATACTCCCTTTCCTTTCTCCTGTAGCTTTCTGGATTGGTTTTTGGGACTAGCCTTTTTCTCCCTGCTTTGTCTCCGTATATATTGTTTTATAGCCCTCCTTTCCGCGTATCTCTTTATAATCATGGGGCATCGGGATATATATACTGAAGGTTTGTCTTCCTTCGGACTGCTTACTCTTACCACCCCCGCCCCCCCTCTACATTTGTTTCCTCCTGTATTTCTACTGATCTTACTAGGGAGGGCATTAGACTTTTTATCTGTGTCAGTTCCCCAATTACATTCTTGAAGTGTATACTTTGTGTTTTTAAGATCTCATTGTTTAGAACAGAGACTTCTAAAATACCCTGCAAGGTTTTCTGCAGCATCAACATTACCTCGAGCATAGACACACTGGAGGAACCTGTCACATCCAAGCTATGGGGCGGAAGGTCTGATAGTTCTGAGTGGGCGGCTTTGGGGGTGCCCGGGTTTGCTTTCCCACTCACACTGAGTACCCTCCGGGCAAGGTCTTCCTCACCCAGGGATTTACACTGCTTTTCTCTTTCTAACTCCTCTACCTCTATTTCCTTGTCATAAATAGATAATGATTGGAATAACCGCGGTGAGGACGATAGATTTGCTATGTCTCAAGATATGTGCTCCAGTGGATTTTGAGTAATTTAGGTTCAAAAAAATATATATATCTATAGGCGCGCCCCGGTACGCGCACTTGGCGCGCCACGCGACTTGCGCACGGAAAGCTGATTGGCTCACGGGTGTCTGTAAACATTCGAAACAGTCTGGAGCGGCCGCCATCTTGTGTCTCGGTAGGATTAGACACAAGAGGTGGCAAAAATCAAAGGGGGAAATGAGCAAAAGGGGGCAGGGTACACCCCCCTGACCTCCTAGGTTTGATGTGGGGGCAAAAAAGGGTCCCGTAGGACAAATACAATTTTTTGATTTTTCGCGGGGGAGCGCCCGGTACGCGTACCGGGGAGCGTACCATGGAGAAAAAAGAATGACACTTTTTTAAAAAAAAAATAGAATTTTTTTATAAATTGGAGGTAGTTCTGAAAATAACTTTTTTTTTGTTTTTGTTGTTTTATATTTTTTTAATACTTTTTAGAACGATTTTATATTTTTTGGGGATTTTTTTCAGGGGAAAAACAAAAACAGGGATTCAAAAACTGCTCAACAGGAGCAAAAAAATTTGAAAATTTAGGGACTGGGAGAGCAGCGGTGTTCCTGTCTCTTTATAGCAATGAGTTCAATGCTCTGCTCCCCATAACAGAGCAGTTCGTCACAGTCCACGCATAGAAATTTAATGCCTGCAAAGACCGGCTGCGCGTTAGGGACCATTCTTTCATGTGTTGTTCCTGAAGGTGTTGCTCCACCAGTGGAGGTGCTGCCGCCATCTCTTGGTAAATTCCGTGCCAGCTCCCTGACACTCTCCCTGGAATAATTATTTGGGTGTCTTCTTTTGACATGCCTAATTAAATTAGCATTTCCAAAGCTATATTTTTTTTGAGGGTTGCCTCTGGATAAAATACTGCCACATATTTTGCAGGTTACTTTACCAGCATTAACTTTTTTTTGTCCTTCAGGGATGTCATAAAATTTCAGATGAAGTGGTTCTTTTTTTTCTGGAGAGGAGGGTCCTCAGGCAAAAAACCATCTGAATCACTGCTGGATGACTCCCTTGCAGCCATTGCTGTAGATCAGGAAAATTATGAGAAGAAAATACACAGAACACCTCTTGCTCTCTCCAAGTGCAAATCAATAGTGAGAGAAATGGGTGGGTTTCTCAAAATTTAGAAAAAAAAAACTTCTGAACCAATGAAAAGTGTTATTTTAAAGTCACATGGCTTGACGCGCTTACGCTACGCCCCCTTGGGCGCGTCCCGGGGCGCGTAGTGTAAGCGCGTCGGGGCGCTTACGTTGCGCGATCGTATACGCTCAGGCGCTTACGCGGTGCGTCATAAGACGCATCTCGTGGCTACGCGATACGTGTCTTATGACGCAAGGCGTGGCACGTCACGATGTGGTTTTCGTTCGCGGCAATAGCGCTATCCGGACGCTCACCGGTACGCGCCCCGGGGCGCGCCATAACATTGCGCTTACCGGTGCGTTCACCGGTACGCGCCTGGGAGCGCTTCGGGGTCAAAAATTTAAAAAACAAAACATTTGACATATTTATATAATATAAAATTTGTTATAAAATTTTACACTTTTTATACCTATAAATATTTGCTATTAAAAAACCATTGAAATTCACTGAAAAAAACATAGGTTTCACATCAGTTATAGTTAGGAATTACCATTTAAAAAAACAATTAAATTCACTAAAAAAACCAGTTATAGTTACCTGGAAATTTTACTGACATAAAACCATTGAAATTACACTTTATAGTTAGTTGGACTCACTATAACTTGCGCGTGCAATGCACTGCTGATGACGTCACATATTACATCACTCATGACATGGTCAGTGACATCACACATGACATCACTGATGAGACCATCCTTGTGACAGAGTGACAGACCTCCTTTCACTGTAATGTAACCCTGGAAACACATATTCCAAAATAGAAACATTTTTAAAAAAATGGAGATACCCATACCAGTTACAACAACCAATTCAATAATTCCACCATCTATATACACATCCACTCATTGACCAACAGTTCTATATAGTCACTCATACATATACTCACTCATCATATGTAGTGATACACCTATACATCCTGTTACACACCGACAGTCATCCAAAAGATACTCTCACACATACTCACACATGCAAATAAACTATTGAACATCCATTTATTTGCATATACAGCTATACACACACTACCACATTACTTCTAAGGAAACTTATACATACTTACTCTCTTAAACAATCATTTATAGAAAAACACACTTATTTAAACAGGAACTCTTTCAATCTCTCACTCTCACATATACTCACTTATATACATCAATACTCACATATACTAGATTAAAACATATGTCGTTACTGATAAAGACATATATAACACATATTTATGTTTTAAAAATACACACATTCACTGGATGGTCTCATCAGTGATGTCATGAGTGATGTCACTGACCATGTCATGAGTGATGTAATATGTGACGTCATCAGCAGTGCATTGCACGCGCAAGTTATAGTGAGTCCAACTAACTATAACGTGTAATTTCAATGGTTTTATGTCAGTAAAATTTCCAGGTAACTATATACTGGTGTGAAACCTATGGTTTTTTCAGTGAATATATATATATATATATATTTGCAATAGGGAAATCACAACATTCTACTGGAAATAACTTTGGCGCTGGTTAAGGAATCTGCCTGAAAATTTCCTCAAATTTGCCTCGCGGCGCTCCGGTCCTTGCCTGAAAGTTTGGGGGGGATTCGTCAAGCGGGGGCCGAGAAAAAAGGGGGTTCCAAAACGTGTTTTCCCATGTTAATTTCCATAGGGCGGTCGACTTCACTTTTAGCCCGAACGGTAGAATGGATTTCCACGAAACTTGGCAAAATTGTAGGGACTGGTAGCCCGATGTGCCTTTGCTATGTCTCAAGATATGTGCTCCAGTGGATTTTGAGTAAATTAGGTTAAAAAAAATATATATATCTATAAGTGAGCCCCGGTACGCGCACCGGGGCGCGAACCAGCGCGCTACGCGAGTTCGCGCGCGGAAAGCTGATTGGCTCTGGGGTGTTTGTAAACATTCCAAACATTCCGGAGCAGCCGCCATCTTGTGTCTCGGTAGGATCGAGACACAAGAGGTGGCAAAAACAAAGATGGGAATGACCAAAAGGGGGCAGGATAGACCCCCCTGACCCCCTAGGTTTGATGTGGGGGCCATAAAAGGGCCCGGGGAGCATACCGGGGAGCGTACCATGGGGGAAAAAGAATGACAGAGTTTTATAAAAATGTAGCCTTTTTTTTATAAATTGGAGGTAGTTCTGAAAAGAACTGGTTTTTTTCTTCTTTTTGTTTTATTTTTTTTTTATTTTTTTTGAACATTTTGTACTTTTTTTGGCTTTTATGAACTATTTTATAATTGTTTTGTTATTTTTCTGGGGAGAAACAAAAAACAAGGAATTGAAAACGGCTCAACTGGAGCAACAAAAAAAAACAGGAAAAAATTATGGATTTTTGGGGCATTTGTGGTTGTCACCAGCACGGTTGATGAGCTTCATGCTTTGCTCACCATAGGTGATGGTTTTCCCACAAAAAAATACAAGTGATCTTGTATTTCCCAAACTGGGGTTGAATGTTTGGGACCATCTCTCTTGTCTCTGGTCCCGATGGAGTGGGTTGCTTTCTTTTTGAGGTGATGGGTGAAGATTGGGGAGGGTTACTGGCCAGTTCTCTCACCTCTGCCGCAGCATTGTTGTTGGGATGCTTGCGCTGCATGTGGCGAATCATGGTGTTATTACCAAATGAGTATTTTTTGTTAGGGTTCCCCCTTGAAAGTTCAATGATACAGATTAGGCAAGGCACCTTTGGCGCATGAGTGGATGTGTTAGATGTTGGTATTACTGAATTGGTTGTTGTAACTGGTATGGGTATCTCCATTTTTTTGAAAATGTTAGTTTCTATTTTTGAATATATGTTTCAAGGGTTACATTACACTGAAAGGAGGTCTGTCACTCGGTCACAAGGATGGTGTCATCAGTGATGTCATGAGTGATGTCACTGACCATGTCATGAGTGATGCAATATGTGACGTCATCAGCAGTGCATTGCAGGCGCGCAAGTTATAGTGAGTCCAACTAACTATAACGTGGGAATTTTAATGGTTTTATGTCAGTAAAATTTCCAGCTAACTATCACTGGTGTGAAACCTATGGTTTTTTCAGTGAATATATATATATATATATATATATATATATTCAGCCAACCAGTCCTGAGCCACAGCACATAGGATACCGCTTTCCCAGGTACAGACCACAATGCGCAAGAAAAGTTGAAAGTACAAAGTGCTTTATTCCTCCATAGTCTCCAGCATGACGCGTATATATATATATATATATATATATATATATATATATATATATATATATATATATATATATATATATACCACAGTCCTGACAATTATCGAAGTCTTGATCCAAAAAGCAGGTACGGGCCTCAGATGTGGATAAAAAGTTCATCTTTATTAAATGCAGATTTTAAAGTGCCAGTGCACAGTCATTTAAAAGCAAGTGCCCAGCCTATCGCGTTTCGACTGCCCAACAGCAGTCTTGATCACATGACGCGCTGGACTTTTAAGATGTGGTGCAGTGTACAGTACTTTACATGCTCTATTTATTTATTTATTTTTGTAAGTTGCACATACTTAATAATAAGGCCAGTTGATTTGATTAACTGTGAAATCAGGCTGTCAGTCACTATTTGAAGTGAGGGCTATTGTAACTTAGAAGGAGTGGAACCACCGTTTGTATGCTTTCTATGTCTATTACAAGATCTGTCATGTGATGCACTTTTGAAATAAGTGCGGTTACTTTAAAAACTGTAGGAAGCCAAAACCACATTGTCATGTGATCAAGGCTCGGAGGAGCCGAAACATAATGGCGGCAGTTCACAACAAATAAAGAAGAAATTTGCACTTACCTTTGGGTCCATGTTCGCGTTGCTGTGGTGGGGACAGGACTGCCATTGCCAAGCTGTGGATTGCGAGATATATATGGATATAGATATATAATTTTAAATTAAGTTTAATTATTTTACCTATTTAGGGGAGACCCCTCCAACACCCCCCATTTTAAAAAATATTTCCCTCTGTTATGCCCCCCTCCAACCTCCTGTCAGCCACAAAAGCCTTGAACAAAGTCAAATTGCACTCGCATACATGAGAGCTATTTGGAGTTGTCAATGCTTTGTTAGCTATACTGCATAGCAGAACAGATTGCTATGCAATATGGCGTAAAGAGGAAAACAATTGCACTTTTTTTCTTTAGTTTAAGCCTGTGTTGCTAAGCAGCATATCTAATAAAACAGTGACAAAGCCAATAGATCTTGCATTGATGAAACCTATTGGCTTTGCCAATGCTTGTTACTGTAGCCATGCATGTGCCCTCATGTTTGGAATGGGTGGCAGCAAGTGGTCTCCATCAGTGAAGGAATCAGCTAAAAAAGTGTCCCACATTTGCAAGTTAAGGGCAGTTTTGAATGTGTAAAGACATACTGTTTGGGTTGCTCAAGGTATGAGACAGTCCATGCATTTGTGTTTACAGCAGGCAGTGCTTGTGATAATATCAGGGAAATCAACAGGAAAATCCAACCCGTAAAACAAGCCACAAACAACTAAAAACATTCGCCTGTAAGACCAGCCTGATTGCCCCATAGACCAGTGAAACGGTGTCTCCCCTGCAGCCTGTTGACATGTTAATGCACTGAACACCTCGTCATGTCCTTTCAAGCAAGAGAGCTTGTAAAGGTGATGAATGCATTAGCATATTTACTTAAAGAGCTGCCTCGTCACATTGCCACCCTGAGGGGTCCCATCACGATCACGATACTGATGGGATCCCAACAGGATCTCGTTTCAGCTGGATTCCCTCTTTTACAGCGCGCACACGAAGAGAAAACTTCCAACCACGCTGCTGCATTCTTTTTAAATCAGCACCTGGGGAGGTCTTTCTCTCCGTGCTGCAATCTGCTGTGCCCTCCTGCAGAGGTGCTGGGTGCTGTGAAAGTGTAGGGTGCGAGCGCACCTTACAGGGACCATGGATGCCAGCCTGTCCTCAACTTTGCCTCTTGGAAACAAACTGGGCACGGAAGGCTGGGAGTAGAATGGAAATGTCCACATTTGAATGCCCAATGTTTGTTTGCACACATTCTGCTGCACTTCTATTGTCAAGCTTGGCAGATGGAGCGCAGCAAACCAGTCATCCTTCTCCTAGTTGACTAGCAGAGATTTATCCAAACTCTCCACGGTGAGGGGCATCTAACTGCTCGCTTATGTCCTCTGCTGCTAGTGAGCGACATCATGCTTTACTGTTTACAACTGTAACTGATTTTTGTTGAAGAAACTTTTGTGCTGTCCCATAAAGCTGCACAATCCTGCTGGGAATTTCCATTTTCAAATGTTTATTATTCATTCTAGTTGAGTCTTGTGGGTTTTTGGTTACAGCACCAAATGGATCAAGCAAGGATATTTCTAATGGTTGAATAAAAGCAATAACCAGTTCAAAGATCCAACTGAAGTCAAGTGGAACCTTCTCCTCTGCATTTAATACCTATCAATAAAGCAATACACTAGAAGCTAGATTCAAGAGAAGCCATGTGTGCTTGGTCACTGAAATTTGTAGCGGGGGGAAAAAAAGTATAATAATCATACTGGGTCTGGAGGCTCAGTTGACTAAGGCATCCACTGCAGGGGCCTGTGTTTGATCTCATGGTCACAGGTTCAAATCCCGGCAGGTCCACTCAGCCTTTCATCCATTTGAGGTCGATAAAATGAGTACCGTTGGGTAACAATAAACATCTGTTATTCAGAGCCAGGACACCTTTGGGTAATCGTGCGCATTACAAATACACCTGTTATGTTATACTAATGCAGCACATTGATGGGAAGGCTTCTGCGTGACTGGTAGTTGCAGTTTATGTGCAGGGAAACACACTTACTACATGGTAATCCTGGCTTGATCTTAGTGGAACTCTTTGTCCAGTATTTTCTCTTCATTTAGCCAGTCTAGGGGTGCGACTAGGACAGAAAATAGGCATGGGCACCAAAAGAATGTGGTCCCCACTAACAAATCAGATAGCTAGAAAAGTGGCCCATATTTGCATATCCAGAAGTGTTGAACTTGTAAGGATATACAGAAAATAGGTATATTGAAAGGTATGGGAGATTGCATGCAGTTGTGCTTGCTACAGGAAATATTTATGGAAATATCAGGGAAACCAATAAAAAAAACAGCTCACCAGATGATAAAACATGTCCATAAGCAGAAAACTGGCCCACACACTGACCTATCAGACCAGCTGTTCTAGCAATGCCAGAGTGTTGTATAAAGCAGTCCGACCCTGGCCAATCTCTCTAGTTTTCAGTTTTGTTGCTTACACAGTGTGAAGACTAGACTTCAAATAACAAACTTACATATCAATCAAAAACTATTTGTTTCAATGTCTGCCTTCACTGCACAGCTGTCTGCAAAGCCTACTGCCTTTACAATATAAATAGTCCCTCATTATTGTATTGTATTGTAATTGCATTTATATAGCGCTTACTACCCCTGACGAAGCGTCAACGCGCTTTTTCGGCGGGTAGCACGCTACTCCTGGACCCATAGAGGATTAGTGTTGAATTAGGATAGTGAAACATGCAAGTACATTTTAAGTGGTGGATAGGTTAGTCAGTTATTTGGATTTGGAATGACAGCAGAAGGATAGAGGAGGACAGAGGTTTGTATTTATTTATCACTTGTTGACGCATTCAGGAAGCCTATAAAGGATTAGTGGTGAATTAATAAGGTGAAGTATGAGGTAATTTCAGTGGTGGATATTAGCCTGTTACTTGGAGTGAGAAGGATAGCGGAGGGATAAAAGGGGAAGAAAGATTTGCATTCATATAGCACTTGTTACCCCTGATGGGTGTTGAAGCGCTTTTCTGGTGAGTAGCATGCCACTCCGGAACCCATAAAGGATTAGTGTTGAAAATTAGTATAGTATAAATATGAAGTAATTTGAGTAGTAGATATGTTATTCAGTTATTTGGGCAGTATATTAGTATAGTTGAATATGGAATTTGAGAAGTTAACATGTTAGTCTGTTAATTTTGATTGAAAAGGATAGTGGAGGAATAAAAGTGAAGGTTTTTTGTGGGTTTTTTAAGGTCTTATCAGTAGGAAGAGGCTTTTGGATGAGGAAAAAGGAGTTTTGGAGGGGAGGAGTCAGAGGGGAGAGTTTAGAAAGGTTTGTTTTAGGGGATCAGTGAAGTAAAAGGGTGTCAGATGATGCAAGGAGGGGTAGAGCATGAGGGAGTCTATAAAGAGGTTTTTTTGGCGATCATAGTAATGTTATGGGGTTTGGGATAAATGAGAGAGTGGATGTAGAGGATATATTGATAGATGTATAGGCTGAGAGATAGGGCAGTGCATTGGAAGTAGTAGTAGAAAGAAGTTTAAGATGAGTCAGAAGGTTGGGCTAGAAGATATATTGAGCGAAGTATAGGCTGAGAAATAGGCTAGTGCATTGGAAATGCTAAATTAGAAGAAAGTGGTAAATATATAGATCCATAAGTACATTGAAAGTATATAGATACATAAAGGAAGTAAGTATATTTAGATTAAATATATTGATAGAGGCCTAGGATGAGAAATAGGGTAGTGCATTGGATATGCTTTTTCAGGAGAAAAGTGACAGACACACAGATCCAAGTACATGGAAGGTACATAGATGCACAATGGAAGTATGTACATGTAGACCAAAGATGATTTTTATTTATTGATTAATATTATTATTATTTTTTTTTTCTCTTAACAACATAATTATTTTACATGTTTGATAACGTAATACACAAAGATATCCACAGGGAAAACAAATGCTTATATACAGACGGATATGCTGTAAATTTCTGTTTCCGTATGGTGCTTATGTGGGGAAGAGCCAAATCTTGAGTAGTTTTCTGAAGATAAGGTGGTTGTCGGTGGATCTTATGTTGGGGGGTAAAGAGTTCCATAGTTTGGCTGCTTGAACAGAGAAGGATGTGCCACCCATGTTTTTTTTCTTGTATGGTGGGATTCTGAGGCAAGATGCTCCTTTAGAGCGGAGGTTCCTTTGTTAAATGGGTTTGGTGATTTTATTCCTGATGAAGAGTGGTCCTATTCCATGTATTGCTTTGTGGGTAATACAAAGCAGCTTGAACGTGGATCTTCTGGCAACCGGTAACCAATGCAGGGCTTTCAAGGCAGGGGAGATGTGGTCTTGTGGTTTGATATGCAAGAGTATTCTGGCAGCTGAGTTCTGAATCCTTTGTAGTCTTTTCATGGTCGTTAAAGGTGATCCGTGGTAGAGGCTATTGGCGTAATTGAGTTTGGACAGAACAAGGGAGATGTTAGCTTGGACCTTGTGTGGAAATCCCAAATGAGGGAACATTCGTTGCAGCGTTTTTATAGCAGCAAAGCTTGATCTTGCTAGTTTATTTTCTTGGGCATTCATCAACAGCTTGGAGTCCATGGTCATTCCGAGGTTTCTTACTTCCTTCGATACTTTAGGCAGTAATCCAAGTTCATCCGGCCATGCGGCAAGCGGGTTATAACTTTTCCAATCGCCACAGTGAGTATTTCAGTTTTTGAAGCATTCAATTTGAGATGGCTCCAAGTCATCCACTGATCCACGGTTCTGAGACAGCTGAAAATTGGTGATTTTTCAATGTCTTTGGGGCATCCCAGTTGAAGGAGTGTTTGCGTGTCATCTGCATAGTTGCAGCACGTGAGGTGAAATGTATGGGTCAGTACTGGTAAAGACTTCATGTAGATGTTGAAAAGCATGGGCGAGATGATAGAACCTTGAAGGACCCCTGCTTTTGTTGAGTGCGGTTTGGACGAGAAAGGTGGAGTATGGATGACATTAGTTCTGTTTCTAAGGTAGTACGCGATCCAGTCTAGAGCAGTTCCCTCTATGCCGGCTTTATAAAGTCTTTGTTTCAGAGTGTCATGGTCAACCGTGTCAAAGGCAGCTGTCCACAGGTGGGGGGCAAGGCAGCCCCCCTCCTAATATATTTTTTTTTTTTAAAAGGTCCATGCCTCGAGGAATGGTGTCCCCGGAGCAGACTACGGCCTTGGGAGGGGGCCACGCGGCCCCCTTCCCGATTATTTTTTTTTAATTAAAAATTGGGGGCAGGCCCTGGGGGATGGGGTCCCCAGGGCCAAAAGAAAAAGAAAAAGAAGGGGGGCTGCACAGCCCCCCTTCTTAAAAGTAAATTGAAAACACAACAGGATTGGGGAGGAGGCCACGCCCCTTCATTGCACCTCTCTGCAAACGCGCCCCCTGGCGCGTTTGCAGAACGGGAACTAATTCCCCTTGAATACTGGGGGTCCCTGGGGGCCAACTAGCCCACCAGGAACCTCCAGTATGTGCCAGGGGGCTCCATTGCAGAGAGGTGTAAAAAGGGGCGTGGCCTCATTACACCTCTCTGCAACGCAGCCCCCCGGCGCATACGGGAGGTTCCTGGTGGGCTAGTTGCCCTCCAGGGACCCCCAGTATTCAAGGTGAATTAGTTCCCCCTCTTCAAACACGCCAGGGGGCTGCGTTGCAGAGAGGTGTAAAAAGGGGCATGTGCAACCGTAGGGAAAGCATTGGACTAAGGAGGGGTTAAATTTACTATTCCCACTCCAGTAGGTGAAACAGTAGGGACAGTGCTGGACTCAGGAGGGTTAAAACTTACTATTCCCACTCTAGTATGTGCAAAAGTAGGGAAAGCGTTGGACTCAGGAGGGCTTCATTAGGGCAAGCGTTGGACTCAGGAAAGGTTAAATTAACTATTCCCACACAAGTCAGTGCAATAGTAGGAAAAGCATTAGACTCAGGAGGGGTTAAATATATTCTTACCACTCCAGTTTGTGAAACAGTAGGGAAAGCGTTCGACACCGAAGGGGTTTAGTTTACTATTTCCAACTCAGTAGGTGCAACATTAGGGAAAGAGTAGGACTCAGGAGGGGTCAAATTTACTATTCCCACTCCACTATGTGCAGCAGTAGAGAAAGCATTGGACTCAGAAGAGGTAAAATGTACTATTCCCACTCCATTGTGTGCAACAGTAGGGAAAGCTTTGGACTAAGGAGGGGTTACATTTACTATTCCACTCCGGCAGGTGCAACAGGAGGGAAAGTGTTGGAGTCTGGAGGGTTAAAAGTTACTATTCCCACTCCAGTAGGTGAAACAGTAAGGAAAAAGTTGGACGCAGGAGGGGTTAAATTTACTATACCCACTTCGGGAGGTACCTCAGTAGGGAAAGCGTTAACTATTCCCACACCAGTCAGTGCAACAGTAGGAACAGCGTTAGACTCAGAAGGTGTTAAAAATACTATTCCCAATCCAGTCTGTGCAATAGTAAGGAAAGTGTTGGTCTCAGTAAGGGTAACATTTTCTATTCCCACTCCATTCACTGGAAGAGTACAGAGAGAGTACTTCATTTCAAACAAATAACATTTTAACAGCTCTGTTAAAAACCCCAAAACATAAAATTCTAAATGTGAAAAAAGAAGGCGGCCGGCTAGAAGGTCCGGTCGGGAGCTCCATGCTCGCCACCAGATCTAGAACGAAATCTATCCCACACCAATATCGCAGCCGCTGATATGCAATAGCAGAACATAGCGGAATACTAAAGAAAAGTCTACATACCTGGCGAACGTCCGCGAGGGTCGACGAGCCATTCTGGGTCGACTAGTAGATTTCGGCAGAGCGGGACTCCGGGGGATGCTGGACCTCGGCCCGCAAGGATTCAGGGGCTCTTGCACCAGCGCGATCCTGTTGTGTTTCCAGGACTCTGGGCAGCGGTGTCGGGTGCGCAAAGGGAGTGCCGGAGAGCGCACGGCAGGATTGGCTTCCTCTTCCGGGGGAAGAACGGTAGCAGCGGCGACTGCTCAACACAGAAGCACCTACAGACTCAACAGAGTCACGAGCAGAAACGGGATCATTTCCGGGGCAAAAAAGGCAGCGCTGCCGGAGACAGAAACGCGACACTCGAGAGGGGAAGACAATTCCCTCTATCATTACCGGTACTGGCCAGGTTAACCAAGCGGAGAGAGGGCAATCTGAGCCCTATACTGAGGAATCTAGCCCCACGAGGCCCCAGCCCAGAAAGGAAGAAGAGGGGAGTGCAGAATCAGGGAATCGATTTCAAGCACACCCTGCAGACAAAGAGGGGAGGACTGTCTTCAGTTCCAGCTGCAACCCCATGAGCAAGGTACGAGGGGAGAAGAGAGGTCAGGGGGGCATTGCTCTGGACTTGATTGTGGGGTGCAAATGGGCTAATCAGGGGGTTTCATTAAGAATAGAAGGAGCAAAGGAGGGTGCAGAAGGTGTTGGAAGAGCGGGTGCACAGGGGGGTTGACTCAGTGGTACAAAACTCACAGATAAAGACAAGAGAAAAGGGAGAGAAAGGGGATCCGCAATCCAGATTAGAGCTCAAAGAAGGGAGTGGGCTAAGATCCAGCTATTGCCTCAGGAACAGGCAGTTCCGTAAGCAAAGTTTCTTCCCCCCCAACTAAACAAGTGATACTACCAGTAATAACAAAAAGGAAAAGGAGAGGCTCCGCTAACCGTGATCGCCAACCCAAGCCTAGATCTGAAAAAGGAGGGACCCAACCAGACCAAAAAATCAGAAATACCCCTTCGTTGAGATCCTTCTTTAAAGTTCAGCACCCGACACAAACACCAGAGAGTAGCCCCCTCTCAAAAGCACCGCCCCAAACCGAAGAACAAAGGAACAACAGTCTGAGAATGAGTACAGAAACGACCACTCACACAGGCTCACAAATGGAAACACCAGAGGCACCAGAAGGTCAAATACTGTCAGCCACAACCGAGCCCAGTACAGGCAACCCAGACTGTCCTCTCCCACATACCTTCCTAGAGCAAACGGGAAAGCTCATGGAAAATCTCATGGAGAAGGTACTGGGAGAGATGAGAGAAAAACTTTCAGTGTCCGAGTCCAATCAAGCCAAGATTCAGGAGGTATGTGAGACCCTAGATCAAAAACTGAATGCACTGGGTGATAGGGTGTCAGCAGTTGAGTCTGTGGTGGAGACCCTTAGCAAAAATGTGGACACCAATCAGAAGGAGATCAGGAAACTAAGGGACTCTGACAGATTCATAAAAGAAAAACTGGAGTCGCTGGAAAATCAAGCGAGAAAAAATAACCTGAGGATTTTAAACGTACCAGAGAATCTGGAAGAGCCTGATATCAAGAAATTCACCATCTCTTTACTTGAAGAATACTTCCCCTGGACTAAAGAGGCGAACCTGGTTGACGGCATACAGAGGGTACACCGAGACCCCTTTGGGAAGAGCAAAGATAGAAGGACGCCAAGGAAGATTTTAATAAACGTCAAAACGTACACACTAAAGGAAAGACTTTTAAGTGAAGGTCTAAAGAGTAGCTTCCTAAATAAAGACAACTGGTCCTTCAGGATTCGCTCTGATATATCTAAAGCCACCCAGGACAGACAGTGGAAGTTGGGACAATTTACGCAAGAACTAAAATCCCTCTGAGCCACGGTTCAGATGAAATTTCCCGCTGCACTGAGGATCATGTGGCGAAATAAAATGTTCAACATTAGAGAACCCAGCAAAGTAGAGACTTTCTTAGAACAAATAAAGGAGCAGCTGCGGACCACGACACTAAATTAAGATAGGAAAAACGTGTAAATAAGGAGAACCATGGAGCTCAAAGGGGCGAATAATACCGCCCAAGAAGAAGATAGGAGGCTTCCTCGGGGTGGGCATCGATGAACGCCACAAAAAAACACAAAAACAAACAAAAAAGACACCACGGGTGGGGAGCAAATTAGGGAGAGAAATGAAAAAAATATCCTCATCAGCTAAAATAGAAGGAGTTCACCGGGATGACAAAAATTACATGAAAAATGAAATAAACTTAAGAACCTACAAAAGAAAAAAAAACATGATGACAACATCTAAAGAATTCAAAATTCTCTCATGGAATGTCAATGGACTCAGAACAGCTAGCAGACGAAGAAGGTTCCTTGAATACTTAAAGGAAGTGGATAACGAAGTGATTATTCTTCAAGAGACTCATCTCCTGAAGGCAGAATGGGAACAAATAGTGAAAACCCTTAGCAGGGTTGACACCTACGTATGTACCAATCAAGACTGCAATGTCAAGGGCATCGCAATACTTTAAAAAAAATCATTTAATGTAAAAGTTGAGCACAAGGTAGTGGACAGCAAAGGCAGATGGGCCTTAGCTAAAGTAAAAATACATGATAACAGTTTCACCATAGCAGGATATTATGGACCAAATACTGATGATGACCCAAACCCCCTCCAAAGATTATACACAGAATTATTATCAACAACTGCTCCAATATTACTGGGGGGTGACTACAACATTATTCTGGATCCTAAACTGGATAGATCTCCTCCAGGAAGACAAGCTAACTTACCAAAGATGAGAGAATGGCTAGGTATTTACAAAAATGACCTAGACTTGATTGACATGTGGAAGGAGAAGGGTAACAAGGGGTCTCCTTTTACTCTCCATAACAAAAAACTAGGCCACAGATCCAGAATAGACTATTTTCTGATAAGTAAAAACTTGCACAGCAACATTAAAGCTATAGACCATCTACCAGCACATTTGTCTGATCACTCGGCAGTACAACTAACTTTGCAAACTACAATAAATAAAACACAACCCAGATGGACGGTTGACTGCACTTTACTACTAGACCCTAGGATAAGGGAAGAGCTGGGTATAAACTCAGCAAACTTCTTTGAGGACAATCGAGTAGGCACTTCAGATCAAATTACTTGGGACGCATTTAAGGCGGTTATCAGAGGGAAACTAATCAGCTTGGGAGCTCACAGATCAAAACTCGCTAAACATGAGATTGGAGACATGGAGAAAAACATAAAACTAATTGATGCGCAGATAACTGCAGAGAATGACATAGAAAAAAAAGATAAAATGGAGAAGGAAAGGAGAGATTTTAAAGAAAAGTTGGCAGACTACCTTGACAACAGAGTGAAGATGAAGTGGGAAGCTAGTAAACTCGCCAATCATGAGTATGGTGAGGGATGCGGAAAACTCCTGGCATGGAAAACTAAAACCGACCAAACCAGAAATAAAATAGCTAGCATACAAAAGAACAATCAAAGCGGCCTAACTTCGGAAGAAACAGTAATTAAGCAGGAATTCGAAAATTTCTTCTCCAACCTATACAAGGAAGACTCCGTCTCTTCAGAAGAACAAATAGGAAAATACCTAGACCCTTTACTACTACCTAAACTGTCGGAAGAAGAAAAAGAGGGGGTAAACACAGAAATAACGATTGAAGAAGTGAAATCGACGCTAAAAGGTCTGAAAAGAGGGAAAGCAGCCGGCCCTGATGCCCTACCTAACGAACGTTACTCAGCTCTGAGAGAAATCTTGGCTTCTCCGATAACGAGGTTACTGAACACAATATACAAGGAACAGGGTAAAATCCCAGACTCATGGAACGACGCAACTGTCAGCATCATTTTAAAGCCAGGAAAAAACCCTGCAAACTGTGAATCGTATAGACCCATCCCGCTGCTAAACTGCGATTATAAAATCTTTATGCAAATCGTAGCAAGGAGATTGGCCCAGGTAATGCCAAAACTGGTGCATCCGGGCCAAAAAGGATTCATAAAGGGAAGGCAAATATGTGAGACTACGCATGAGCTTTTTGCTGCGATTGATGTTGCAACTTGCGAAAAGATCCCCCTGACTATAGTTACTTTCAATGCTGCAAAAGCATTTGACAGGGCCAACTGGTACTTTCTAAACAAAGTCATCATTAAATATAACCTTGGGCAATGCTTTAGTCCTCTGGTGGCTGAGACTTACAAAACACCAAGAGCAAACATCCTAATCAATGGGGGCTTCACTAATGACATCGAGATACAAAGAGGAACAAGGCAAGGATGCCCACTGTCCCCGTTGTTATTCAATCTTTACATTAAACCACTTGCAAGTACTCTCAGGGATAACGGGTCAATAACCCCTTTTAAATATCACAAGTGGGCCAAAAAGGTGGCGTTATACGCGGACGACCTAATGATCTTTACAGATAATTTCCAAAGCTCTGCCCCAGAAATAGATAAGGCAATCACGGAATTTGGCAAAGTGTCTGGATACTTGACCAATGAAGCTAAAACCAAATCTATGAGCTGGAACGTACACCAGAATACCCCATACTCTAAAAACAAAATAAAATACCTGGGTATAACGTTGGTCAATGATCTAGGAAAAGTGCCCCAGTTAAACCTTAATAGGATTGCACTTGAGACCAAAAAACTTCTCAAAGTATGGGAGAAGTTACCACTAAGTTTTATAGGAAGATCAAACATGGTAAAAATGTCCATTCTTCCCAAATTTACTTACCTTTTCAATGCTATACCACTGGAATTTAAGAGAGACTACCTGAAGAAGATCCAGGGAGATATCGCGAGTTTCCTATGGGCATCAAAAGGAACAAGGATTGCCTGGAACAAAACAAGGAGGAAAAAAGAACAAGGGGGAATAGCCAGCCCAGATCTCATTGAATACTGCAGGGTCTTTCAGTTCAAGAATGTGAGACCCCTTGTAAAAAAACACAAGCTCTACCCTGAATTTCTCCAAATACTGACAAACAAAAATGACTATTTATTGTTTAAATTCGGACACCCGAAATTCTTCAAGAAAATAAAATTAAAGACACTGAACAACGCAGCAAGATTATGGTATCAAGTCAGAAGCACCTTGAACATTCCTTACTACAGCTCCAAGGCTCCGATTTGGGATTCCCCTTATACGCCAGAGTGCCTAAAAGATGCCCTGGCATTACCACTAAAAGTGGCTGGAATCAACGATTGGGGCCAGCTGATGTCGGAGAACTCAATAGAACCTTGGGAATACCTAGTAGAAATCACTAATTCATCAGTGTCAAAATTCAAATACTACCAACTCACAAGCTGGGCAAGCTCACTAACAGATAAAAGAGCAGGAAATATAGACCTGGAGAAGGAAATGACGAAGACTACCCCAATAAAGAAGGAAATATCAAGATGGTATTGGGCTCTAATCGCTGCAGGAGAAGAGAATTTCTGGATCCCAGAGTCAGTCTGCAGTAAAGACATAATAGAGCCGGACTTGCAAAACTTGAGGCAGAATTCACTTGGAAAATGCTGGTCAATCATCAAACCAGCACGCCTGAAGATAAATCACTTATTCACAATGCATAGGGCATACTGGACACCCAAAAGTTTATCAAAATTCAAAGAAGCCAGCGTAAAGTCCTGCCCCAAATGCGGGCTAGAAAAGGCGGACGACCTGCACATGTTCCAAGGCTGTCCCCTCTTGGCCCCCTTCTGGCAGGAAGTTGGTAAGACGTTATGCCGGGTATTGGGAAAATATCTAGAAGTAAGTACAACTCTAATTATTTTCGGGATTAATACCAAGGTTGATCTGAGCGAGGAGAGGTTAACTAGAAAACAGGAAAATCTATTATTTATATTAACACTTCTTGCAAGAAGAGAGATATGCCTGAACTGGGTTCAACTAGTACCACCATTACACGGGGACTGGCTAAATTCTATAATAACAACACACAAAATGGATAGGAAAGGAAAGCCCACCAAAAAATCTAATTTCTGGGAGGTTTTGGAAAACTACCATGCTCTCAATACGTAAGGTAATGAAGAAACGCAAATAAACATAACACGTCCAATGATTGAAGCGGTGACAATATTTCAGACGGGAATCATTCCCGCCGAGTAGCCAGGAAGGCTAGCTCTCCCCCCCCCCGATACAAAGAATTATTGATTATGGTAAAGGATACAGGAGGACTAAGTCTGACAGATCCAACATAGGGATACTCTCCGTTGCCGGAACAGTAAAACTGAGAGAGTGAAGGCACATTACCTGGATGTCACAAGTTCCGGTCATACTCCTTATACATTCACGCGCAAAATGAGGATGATAAAAAAAAAAGAAAACTAAACATTTTAAAAATGAAAAAAATAACATACATATTACAATTTTTACAAATTATTATCAACACAAATATTATTTATATACCTAAAAAAAGCACACTATTCCCACAAACATAACAGCCAACAATTAAAATGTAATTGTAATAAAAAGGTAGTACACAATTATCATTTTAAATAATACAAAATAAAACAAATTCCATATTATTTTTAGTTATGGTTACTTAAATAACTTCTCTGCACACTAAACAACACACACCTAACAGATAACTTAACAAATATGATAAGTTCACAATTAACATCATTATCAATTAAATAATTAATTATAAAGTAATAATTAATTAGCAATACATTATTTCTTAAGTAACTTCCCACCCTGTCACCCTAAAAAAATTACAGCCCACACCTGACATATAATTGAAAAAAATCTTTATGACACAATTTACATAATTAATGATCAATTAATTAATTTACTTCCCAGTCTGTACCCCTATAAACCCCACAACTCACACCTAAAACATAACTTAAAAAATGTATTAATTACATAATTTGCATAATTATTCATCATTTTTTTAAAGAGTTTTTTTATAGCGCAAACTTGACCCGAAACAGGTATCAGAGCGCTTTACATAGCACCAGTTCCATTACATGAGGACACACATTCATTTTTGTTAAGCATGGGGAGATTAAGTGATTTGCCCAGAATCACAGGATGTTTTAGCGTCATTACCAAGACTCGAACCCAGTTCCCCAAGTCCGAGGTCGAGCGCCCTAGCCGTTAGGCCAACTCCTCTATTTAAATAGTTAATTAATTAATAATTATTAATTAATTTAAATAAATATACTTCTCATCCTATACCCCTACAAACCCCGAAGCCCGTACCTAAAACATAACTTAAAAAATAATTAATTACACAATGTACATAATTAATTATCAATTAAATAATCAATAATAATGAAAAATGTATTTATTCATTAATTATAATTAATTTAGTTCCCATCCTGTACCCCTACAAACCCCAAAACCCGCACCCAAAAAATTATTAATTACACAATTTACATATTTAATTATCTATTAAATAATTAATGATAATTAAAATTATTATAAATGAATTACAATTAAATTACTTTCCTCCCTATACCCATACAAAACCCACAGCCTGCTGTGACACTAAAAATTACAATAAATAATTTAATTCAATTAAAAAGCAACACAAATTGTGTAAACTATTTTACAAAAAACATTAACAGTAATTATACAGACACTTTATAACATATACAATTAAAACATATATTAAACTACATGAAAATAATAAAAAAATGATATTATTAACAACAATATTTTAGTAAATGATATTAACATCACAGATATTTTTAATTTTGATATTAAGAGCATAGATACTTTTGTCGAGGGGGTCCAGGAGGACAAAGAGGGGGCAAATCTGTAGGACCTGTTCCCTTACAAAGGAGCACAGCGAGAACCAATATTGTCCAGATGATTATCATGTCAAGCAGATCTCACAGCCATACACATTATATTAGCGGGTGACGTACTAGGAATGCGCCCAAACTGGCCATAGCTGCATCTCTACAACCAAGATACAATCATCACATTAGCGACTCGCAGGGGGGAAGGCGGGGAAAGAAGGGGTATGGAGCCAACATGATCTATGACTATGAAGCACTCGGATGAGTAATTGCTAGATAGGTCTTTAAACGAGTACATAATGAATGCTAAGTTAGACATTCTTGAACTGCTCTGATGTTTTTTTAAAATAGATCAATAAAATCTGTTAAAAAAACATAGATACTATTGTAAACAATACTGACAACATCGATATTTTTTACATTGATATTACTTACCTTAGAAAATCGATATTCTTGTCAGTGATATTCCTGCATCATGATATTTGTGGAACACGATATTAAAAACTCAATATTTCTGAATCTCAACATCTTTTTACTCAGTATTTTGGTAGAATACCATAGTGTGGCCTTTGGCTCCTCTCTGCATAATCTGCGGCAGTAGTTCCACGAGGGGCTCACTGGCAAGGTCGGCTTTAGCGCTAGTGCTGCCAAGTGTGACAATGTTTGTTGGAGCCCCCACAAGAAACCTCTTTCTCCACAAATTCCCTCACTACCACACTCCACCAGTGCCCCTCATCTTTCCATAGCCCCTTGTTAACATGTATTTAATTTGCTTTCCGTGCTACTCATACAAGTGTAGGATGTCAGAGCACTTTACATCACACACACATTTTACAGCACAATGAATCATATATGTGTAAATCAGTCTATGGAAATGTTACATAAGAAAAATAGGATTGTAAGGCGTAGGAGTCACAAGTCACTGATGCTACTATGCACTCGGTTTTAAGTGTTTCGTTATGGAGAAGCACAGACTCAAATTTAAATTGTACTGAAGTGTTTGGCTTTACTAATAAGAATGTATTTCTACCTAAATGAACCCATTTTAGCAACATTAGGTTAATGAAAGACTGCAGAACAAAACATAACATTCTAATCTCTAGCATGCATGCGGCTCTTTGATGACAGTCCAAAGCTCACTGTGCTATATTCAGGTTGTAACTTATCATCATCATCAATAATCTTTATTTCGGCTTAGTTGCCATAAAAGATGAAACAAACAATAATACATGTAAAAACAAACATTTGCTCCCCTGACAGATAAACAAAGCAAATTTTGTTATAAACCATTAGCCTAAATCCTTGATACAAATCATCATACAAGAGGCTGTAATGAGTCAGTTGAGGCAATATAAATATAGAGGGTAAATACATGCTGATGATGTTTAGAATTATACAAATGGTCTGCAGCCCTGGGTGCAAAGAGCTGTAGAGAATACATTAAAACATTATAATAGTTAAGAGATAATTAGATTTAAAAAGGTTAAAATTGTAAAATTATCCTGCAACCCTGGAAAGCAAACGTCTTCTCATCTGCCAGAAGGTTTCCAAGTATTTGGCTACCGCAAACACTATCATGCTAGAAAGATCCGATTTGAAAACCCTATATGCCTGCAGGCAATGAGTAAAGCCTAGGTTTTTGCAGGCCGGAACTATCCACTTCCTTCTTACATGCCCATACGTTCGACAGAAAAACAGTATATGCAGCTCGGTTTCCTGATCGTAGTTGCACCCAGGGCAATGACTCAAGGGGGGGTCAGACCATTTACTAGTGAAGGCTCGGATTGGCAAACTTCCGTACCTCCACTGTAGGTACAGTTTCCTAGTGTTGGATGGATAAATTACATCTAGGATTCCCTCCAGCTTATAAGTATCTTGATCTTTAGAAAGGAGTCGGTCAGGGTGCCTGACTTTATGCCCTGTCTCTGTGCCACAGTTTTGCTTTCTCGTAAAGTAGAAGTAGCTGTTTCCTTGAGACCGTGAAGCAGGCAGTCGCAGGGTAAAGCCACAAATCAGATAATCCCATGCGCATAAACTCGCTTTTTATGTAGCGGAACCAGGGGATGTTCCCTGCGCTCGGATAGTTCACAATCTCCAGGAGCTCAGACCTATAGCTTGCCAATGCCGGAGTGGTCCAAACTCTACGCCAAAAAATTAGAGGCCTCACTGCCAGATCTTCATCAAGTGGCCTTAGACCCAAATCTAGCCTCATTGGCAAAAGGGGTGTACTAGGGGGGAGAGTTAAAAACTGCCTAATAAATTTGTTCTCCGTTACCGCTAGCTTACGATTACACGTGTGGCCCCAGAGTTCACTGCCATACATGATCGCTCCCCTAACTTGCACTCTGTAAATCTCTAACGGGGGACCAATTGCCTAGATGGTAGATTTGTTTTTGTTTACAAGGGCAATAACACCTCCCGCCATTTGGGCCAATTTAAGATGTGATTTTGTTTGGTGGTGACGCCAGGACATGTGCTCGTTTAGGGTCACCCCTAGATATTCAAAAGTTCGGACCATCTCTAGCCTATTTCCGCCAATGCAAGGGTTAGGGCGTGTTTTTTGTGGGGGATTAAAAATCATATACTTGGTCTTAAGAGCGTTAATCTTAAGACCATGGATTCCACAGAATTCCTCAAAACCCTTAAGGATTCGTTGAATCCCCATGGGTGTCTTAGAGAGAAGCAGGGTGTCGTCAGCGAACATGATCGCCGGCACCCTGCTTCTGGCGAGTTTGGGGGCATCACCATCCAATACCCCATTTAGAAGGGAGATTACCCCATTGACATAGAGGCAGAACAGGGTCGGTGCAAGCACACAACCCTGTCTTACCCCCCTGTCAACGGCGAATCTATGAGATAGAGCACCATCTCGGCCACATCTAACCTGTGCATAGTTATTTGTGTGCAGGCGGATAATCATGTTTAATAGATTTTGTGGTACCCCCATATTAAAGAGGACGGACCAAAGTTTTCTACAGGGAACGAGATCAAATGCCGCCCGTAAATCTACGAAAATGGTATAGAGGCTGCCACCCTCCATTTTTACCGTTTTCCAATATAGAAGAGCCAAGCGAAAAATGTGGTCTAAAGTGGAGACTTTCTTACTGAAGCCCGCTTGGTAAGGGCTCAGAACGGAGTGTTCAAGCATCCACTCCAGCAAACGGTCCAAAATTAGCTTTGCGAAGACCTTTTGGAGAACATCTATTAGGCTAATAGGCCTGTAATTGGCTGGGAGCAGAGGAGAGCCCTTCTTGAAGATAGGTACAATCTCTGCTCCCAGCCAGGTACTAGGCACCTCCATCCCACCCAAAATTGAGTTAAAAAGGACCTGAAGGTATGGAGCCCAGACAGTTGGTTCATGCTTGAAAAGGTCTCCGGGAAGCCTGTCCAAACCCGGAGCTTTCTCCACTCTTAGTTTTACCATTGCAGCACCAACCTCCCCCACAGAGAATTCCTCATGGGCCAGTTCCGGATTAGGGCCTTTCAGCAGATTAGGTATGTCCTCAGGATAATCTATGATATCCGGGGAATAAAGAGTGGCGAAGTGGGCCTCCCAGACACTATGGGCAATGTTAGCTTCTACTGCTGGTGTCGGGTCCGCGGAACCATTTTTAACGATCTGCCAGAATTTCCGGGCATCTTTCAGACTGAGAGCTCCCACCATTTCGGAACACTTTTCGTTATCCCACTCAGTCTTGGCAACCTGTAGTTGATGTCTGTATTCTGACCTTTTTGCCCTAACCAACACGATGCTAGCCCTTTGCTTCATAGCCTCAAGAAGTTCAGCTTTGGCCTTCCTGCAGGTTGAGTTATACCACAAGGCTTTTGTAGATTTGCTAGGCTTTTTTAATACACGCGGGTTCAGCACCTCTGCTATTGCGATGGTGAGCTCCAAGTGGAGATCACCAAGGGCAATATGTTTCTCCGCTGACGGGCTTAATAAGATGAGCTCTTCTACGCTTTGTAGTACAGGTAAAATTGTGGCATAGAGCCGAGAAATAGATGCAGGGTTCTCTAGGACTTTTGCCCATCTTATTCTGCATCTATCACTAGAAAGCGTCGCGCTATGGTCAGAAGGGGTATTGGGAGTCTGGTTCTCAATAAAAGGGCCTGGAACCTGGAAATTCAAGACCAATGGATTGTGGTCACTTTCATCACGTGGGGTTACCTGAAAACTCTTTACCAGAGCCCAGTTTCGGGTTTGCACAAAAATATAGTCTATACGTGACTCGCTCCCTAGTTTGTTATAGGTGGGTTTCGGGGGAATATCCCCGCTAACCCGCCCATTAAAGGCCCTAATGGAGTTATTGAGAGACAGGGCCATAATTTGGGTAGCAAGCGGTGTCAAGGACTTAACTGGTAAGCCCCAAACAGGTGGTATATCCCAAAGATCATCCTCCTCCAGTGTGGTACCTTGCAGAAATGCTGGCAGTGGCTCGAATTGACAATTAAAGTCACCCCCTACCACGTACGGAATGCCTTGGGGGATAGACTCAAGAAAAAGAGATAGGTCCTCAATTGTACCTGAATCCCTAGTCACGCCCGTTGGTCTTGAATTTACATTGACTAGTATAAGTTTAGCCGCATTGGGCCATTCCAATGCCACACTTTGGATATCCGCGGATTTTGTCTCCAATTCCGTTGCAGAGCATCCCAAGTGTGAACCCACCCAAATGAGTAGGCCACCTGATAGGCGTCCCTTCCCACCCCATTTTGCCTCGATAGAAAATGAGGCAAAACCAGTGCGGTGATAGTCTTCCCTGGCCCAAGTTTCCTGGAATAGGCAGACATCTTGTGGGTCAATAAATGACCCACAGTCTGGCGAGTTGATTTTGTTTGCTAAACCTGCGAGATTCCAGGAAACAATTGACAGAGAGCCGAATTCCCTGTTCTGTATTATTCTAGGCTTCTTAGCCCCATTTACAGCCAGAGAAGCTAATGCCTGCATTGCTAGTGGGCTACTTGGTCCTGTTAGGCGTATCCTATCCTCACTATTTGTATTTGAAGGGGAGACCGGTGAGCTCATTTGACTTTCAATTACAATTTTCTCAGCTGCTAGTTTAGGGAGTCAGTCTACACCCTCCAGGTCCATTAGAGGATCAAACCTATTGTGGAGCAATAAAGGTTGCACTGGCCTATGGAATGGGTTTGCTCCACAAAATCCTCTCTGGCAGTAGGTTGAGAAAGATTTTTGGGAACCATTGTACATACCCCTTGGGTAAAAATACTCAAGGCCCAGGGATTGGATATCACCCTCTTGGCCAAATCTGGGTACTCTCCGAATATAATCTACAGCCCAAATGTCTCTGAAATTCACTATGATGCAGTCCCCTTCCAGGTCTTTAGGGTTGTTACCCACCCATTGTACCCTTCTGACACCCAATATCTCTGTACACGAGGCTGGAGGAAGGGTCCTATTTCTATCTAGCCAAAAGACCACCTTATTCTTTAATTCCCTATGTGATTCAAAATTTCCATCCCCCAGAGATCGCACTCCCACTAAAACTTTTGTATAGGGTGCACCCTCTGGGGGTAGGTTTACGCTAGGGAGTTGGACTTTACTAGCTTCCTTATTCTGCTGGAGTTGCCTAATTGGCCTTCTGTCTGAAGGTAGACCACTGAATAATGGCTGAGCTGCACGTACCGGTTCCATTACCTTCCCACCCTGTCTTGTTGTACCTACTTGGTTCTTCATTGCAGTCTTTGGAATAGGTGTATTTAATGTTTTCTTATCTGTTTTTTTTAGGTTCCTCTGCTGCAGCCCCAGCAGTTGCAGTACTGGGGCCCGAGCCCTTTTTAGTAAACCCTGATGATCTAATAGGGGCATTACCCTTGGCCAGATCAGCTAATAGGAGTGTATTTTCTCCAACCTGCTTTTCTATCTGATCTAGCTTAGAGTTGATCATTCTGGTTCTTTCTAGAAGTGGCAACATAAGGGCCTTCATCAGGATCTCGATTTTGTCCAGGAGATCACCTTCAGGGACTGTTGGGCAAACAAAGGGGATAGTAACATCTGTGCCAGGCCTAGGAGAGATAGAGGGTTGGGGATCCGCTTTCGGGGATGAATCCATTAGTGAACGGCCCCTTCTTTTCCTGTTATTGATTTTTGGCCTGTCTGGAGAACCTTGAGATAAACTGTAGACAGATTGGATAACAGGCCCTGGGGAATTATGCACCCCAGCGGTATCACTGCTGGGGGCTGGGCTTAGGGAAGATAAGTTTAGGCTCGAGCTGTCTGATACATCCCCAACATCCACCAGCCTAATTTCATCCCCTGCGATGTTGGTTGGCGCCGGGGAGACCGTCGTGCCTATGCGCCCTAAAGAGGAGCGCTTCCCTGTTACTAAATCCAGGGAGAGACGTTTTTCAACATAGGCAATTTCCTTTTCCAGTATGGTGGAGGCTCTCTTGAAGAAATTATCCAGAGTGCCAGTAACCACCCCACTGGAAGTAGGGATTGCTACATGACGGTTTTTCCCAGACCGTAGAGACATAATACTAGTAACCAAAAACAGCCCACAGTTATGAATAACAATCACACTGGTACCTGTGGGCCTTCAGAGTATAACATAACATAATTTACTGGAGTAACCACACAGGAAAAAGACAGTAAAAAATAAAAAATAAAAGAGGGGTGGCCCAGCCCGGCCTTGATCATCCTTGGACGGCCTTAGACGGCCCGCCCTTTGCCCGGGCTTCGCCCGGAGCCCGCCCACGCGCGACCCGCGGTGCGGGAGCGTTGGACTGGTATTATACTTTCTGGGCGGTATGCGTGGCCGCGTAAGGTGTGGGGCAGGAAAAGAACCCAGGTGCGGCCGATTAAGGTGTTGCTTGGCCCCCTGGTCCTCGCAGTCCCGCTGCACGCCCGTTGGAAGGTCCTGATTCCGTGATCCTGGGTCAGCGTGCAAGAGCGGCAATGTCCCTGTGCTTCAAAGAGCTCGTTCAGTCAACCCGGTAAGGAGCCAAAATAAACCACCAGTGTCTGCAGCCTCGAGCGGCACCCCTTGTAACTTATAAAACAGAAGTAACAAAATGATGTCTGAGACAAAAACAGTGACCTCCTGAGCGATCCCCAAAAAATACAGTTTGGTGATTTGCCTGGTTCATGTTCTTCTGCAGCAGACATATTAACTAACCTTCTGAACTACTGTATCTTGAAAGACAACTAGACAAAATTCCAATCTCTCTCCAGCAAGAACATTAATCACCAGATTTAGCTTGACATTTTTATTGATACCTGAAAACTGGTGGGCACACAAGGAACTCTGCAGCAGGTGTGTTTTAAACCTGCGTTATTTCTAAATAAGCCCCTATCCCCAGGTCAGCAGCAGCATCGGTCGCGCTGCCCTAGCCACTGGCATTCATTTTTTGGAACCAGCTCCTATTTTTAACTGAGAGCAAAAGAGAAAAAAAGAGGAAAAGAACGAGGAAGAGGAAGACAGAAAAAGCGATAAAATAAGAAAGATGGGATGCAAAAGAGCCCGTAAAATTGAGATATAGCGGAGGAGGGAGTGTCCAGTGGTGGATGTTGAGGCATGGGGTTGAATCTGGACTCCGTTGCCTTCGTTTTTGATGTCCCCAACATTCTGTAGTGCCAGCCGCAAGCTTCTGAGCAAAACTTTGGCGGCTACATACACTTGCTGTTTCACAATCTAAGCACTAGCACCTCCATCATATCTCACACTGTTAGCTGTAATATTCTTCTTCCCAAGGAGTGCTGCCATTACAATAAATTTAATTTTTGCTTTGTTTTCTGTTGCGGCAGTATGTTGAATGTTTTAGACAGTACTCAAAGTGCAAGCCAGACCTAATGACTGCACCATTATTCTTAGAATTTTAGTGAATCCTGTACATGTGTCTTGCTGCTTATAAATGTAGATATCTTTTCTAATGTAGCCATGATTTCTAACGGTACATTTCTATGTGCACCAACAGGAGACATACAGAGCACTCTGCTCGAAGCTCGAAGCTCCGCCCAGAGAGGCACCGCTTGCACTCTTCTCACCATGAGCAGCCATTTTGGATTGCTGTTGTGTTGCTGGATGCTCTGCCTGACATCTCCTAAGTTGTCTGGGGTGGAGGCCGGCTGCCGGCGTGGAAATATTAAGGAATGTGAAGCAAATCCATATGTGCCGGGGCACAACCTAGGTGGAGAAGGGTTTGACGTCACCAAACTGGAAAGGAAGGGAGCCTATGTTATTAACATGGAGGACACGGGAGACAGAAGCGCAGGCTGTAAACTGTGCAGGAACAAAATACAAGGCAACAGATACCAGAAGATACCCAAGCAAGTTGTTGACTGGCGCATCGTCACGAGGCACAGCATGAAAGCGACATCCAAACTTCATGAGTCGAGCACTTCTGTAAAACAATCGCAAACGGAAGCCATTAACAATAACTGGAAAATTGGCCTCTCGACTAGCGTTGTATCAATTGCAGTAGCAGGCTCCCATTCTCGCTTGTCTGAATTTGCAGAGAAGAGGTCGAGTTCTGCGAGGTACAACTATATAAGCCAAGAAGTGTTGTGCACATATTACAGGTGAGTTGAGAGTACATCCATGTTGTGGTGTGCACTTGTTAAGGGCGATGGAAGGAAGGGAAGATGGGCAGCTTGTGCATCTGTAGGACAGAGCAAAAAGCTGAGCCCAGAGTATTTGCAGAGATTGCAGTTGAGATGTACATTACAATGTTTTTAATACTGTTGGCCTTTTCAGGGAGGGAGGGAGGTCTCGCCTGTCTTTCTTTCTCTTACTGTGGATCGAAGCATGATGATATAAAATAAGCCCCAGCCCATTACTGAGCTCGGACTGGTTCTGGTCCCGCAACACTGGAGAATGTAAAATAAAACTAGACCGTGCGTCTACTGGATTTATCTCACAAATATGCTACGTCGCAAAAGGCGGGCACATTCGCTATGAATACAAGATAGAGTGTTATCCAGGCTTAAGTGGTTCCAAGTGCAGCGAGTTGTCTCCCCCCTAGGGGACGTTCTGAGGCTAAACAGACCATTCTTTATAGCAAAGGAAGCGAAGACCAAGGTCTTCTTCAGCCAGCAGCAGAACCAGGTATAGCTAATGTTACAGCTTTACTGTACGCATTAATTGCCGTAAGTACTGCCACACTTCTCTGTAATTTCCGCAAAGCTTTACTGGGTAACAGCCATCGGAGAACAGCACAGTAAGGGGCCTATTTTTGGGATTGTAGTGCAACGCAGTACAACAAGCCACCTTATGAGTCACAATATGTAGAATTTATCATTGGTAACAGAGGTCAA
Organism: Lissotriton vulgaris; assembly: GCF_964263255.1. NCBI lineage: Eukaryota > Metazoa > Chordata > Amphibia > Caudata > Salamandridae > Lissotriton > Lissotriton vulgaris. The sequence continues at coordinate 1,353,108,260 of NC_141695.1, forward strand.
AGTAGGCGGGATCTGAGAATCACCACATGCCCATACTTTCTTAATTTATGAAAAAGCGTTCCCCTATTTTTTCTGAAATGGCACGTGTCCCGGGACGGTTAATTACAATAGTTTAAATGCTTCAGCTGAAGTGTCATTCAGGGAATCTCCTGTGCTGTGAAACCAAGAGAGGCAGACAACTAAACAATCAAGAACCCTTCTTGCCAGGGTGCCTGCTTGCCTTAAAGAAATGCAAATGTGCTCAACTGGCTAATCTGCAAATGTGCAGCGGGCTTGGGAGCCGGCACTGACTTTAATTGTGGGATTGACTTGAAGCTTTGTGATGACAGATGTATTGTTTTTGACTGGCAGTGCCACGGAGTTACTAGTTGAATTGTGAAGCGCATGCTTTTAAGGGACAGATATATATATTTTAAATGCTTTACATACAGTCTGGTCATTACTAAAATCTATATTTTTGGAGCACCATTTTATCTTTAGCCGTTTTGTAGCATTCTATATTATGTTGTGTGTAATGCAAGTTTAAAATATTGACTTACATATTCACAGTGCTTTCTGTCACAGGATGGGACCTCGTAGCGCTAAAATGACACAAGTAACTATTCCCCACTGCACCAACCAAGGTTTAAATCTGTAGCTTTTTGGTTACACATTCACCTCTGCTGTGTATTAACTAATATATGTTTCATAATGCACTGTAGTGCATTTCCCACTGATTAACTTGACTATTTTAATTATTCTCCATTTAAGCTGCACCTTTTTTTTCAAAAGTAGGACCCTGAAGTTGATAGACCAAAACAAAAAAATTGACAGAATATTTAGACCCAGATTCTGAAAGGTTTAGCGTTACTTTTTTAACAATAACAAGATGTCAAACCAATTTAGGGATTTGCAAATGCGTTGGTTTGTATGGAAAAGTAACGCAGAGCAAAATGCTGTTCTGCATAACTTTGTTTTAAGAGGGTGTTATATGGGTGGTGCATGGGCGTTCCCATGCAACCACCCATGTTTTTTTATGCCAAACCAATTCACTAACATTAGTGAAAAGCGTTTAACACCAAAAATTAACGCCACTGAAAAGCAGGCGTTAAACAAAGAAATGTTTACACTTCTCCGTGCCTTTCTGACTTTGCATGAGTGCTGCACTGTGCAGTACACATACAAGGTAGGAAATGCTTTTGGATATGTCTAGGCATAGTAACCTATGCTAGACTCAGGCACACGGCCTAGCGCCTCGGCGCTAAGTAGTGAGCTTGATGCACAACAGCTGAAATCAGCTCCGGCGCTAGGGAGAGGGATGGAGAGTGACATTTCTCTGTCAATATGGTGCTCTCCTGCTCCCTCCCTATCATGCAGCGCAGCCTCTTAGGAGGCTGCTCTGCGTTGCGTGACAGTGTTCAGAATCTGGGTCCTAGGTTTTCTTTAGCTAAACATTTGACCCCGCCCCTGCGCTCACTGGCTCACCCCCATTGCATGCAGCATCATAGTTCCCATCCTTTTAATGCACTTGGACCGCTGATTGGTAATTATAATACCACAGGGTCCACAATGCTTTATTATGCAGTTTCAGTTCAGCCGGAATTCCTGTAGTAAACACTTTCGAGCAAGGAAAAACATCACTATTGCCAACTACTATTTAAAACATTGTCCAGTGATAATGATAAATAGTTACCACCTTAAATACGACCACAACTGGGTGGGCCTTCAAAGCAGCTAAAACTGTAACCAGTGTGAAACGTTTAACCTTTGTTGGGTGTGATCACTAAACCGTCAGGGAAACGCCCGGTGCCCTCTAGGGCCAGTCCGGCCCTCTAGATATGGCGAGATTGTATCGCGAGGCTCCTGTCTTCAGAATCCATAAGGGCACCTGTAATTTTTATCCCTCGTGGAATTCTGTTCCCAGTGATAGGCATTTTAGTCAAAAGAGCTTTGGTTAATGCACGGCGAGGCATTGTTCTCAGCAGAATAGCAATTTAATCTTCTAGAAATTCTATGTGGCCCATTGGATCATATCCAGGCGTGTATGATGTTACTTTTTGTTAAATTTAGTCAGATAAATGTGCAGACATTTAGTGGGTGAAAAAGGGCCTTCCAAACCTGGGACGTGCATATTTCGGTAAGGAATGCCCAAAAACCTACTTGATGGAGGAAGAACCATTGTGTAATCATTAATGCACTCAATACATAGCGAACCACGGGGTATTCGATTTTATATGGAGTAATATTTATCACCAACCCCTTTATGGCACTCATAATAAGGGGCTACATGTTCTTTGCCGCCGAAATGTCACACTGCATAGAAAGGCTCAGTAAAATGTAAATGTGCAGAGGAAAATCTTGCATACATTTTCCAACATGTACTTATGCCACAAATATGCAACTAGTATGACTTGCACTCCAAGAGCCTTGCTTGGCTGAGATGGTTTCAGTTAATGTGAAATTATCTTGGGCTGAGGAAATATCGTAGAGCTGATAAATGAAAACCAGGGAACGTTGCAACCTTGGCAGAGGGCAAAACAGGAAAACGTTGCTTATTCACCCCCCAATCGTATAATTTTTTCTTTTAAATGGCTTTGCTTTTTTCTTGGTGTTGATGTATGTTATCAATTACTGTTTATTCGCATGCTGCATCTTCAAGTTCCCAATAAAAATGAACAGTTGCTTCGAGCTTCTTCTCGGCTGAATTTTCTTCATGGTTTTATTTTTTTTAAACATTAAATGTGGGTCCACATGTTTTTCTCAGGAGTCTGCCACCCGCACAGCAGAATGCCTGATTACCAAAGCTGCCTCACTTTGATTCCTCCTCCTGAATCTTTCTTCCACCTTCCTGTATTATCTTTTTATCGCATCCCTGCAGGTTTTTTTTAATTCTATTTTTCCTATCTTTCTCTTTCCTCTTCTTTCTCCCTTCTATGCCTTTCTTTCTCTTGCTCTGAGTAAAAGTGGTGATGAAAAGTCCCTGGTCACAAAAAGGAGTGCTGGTGTTTACCCCCTGCCACAACTGGCATACATTGAACATTGCATGCATCCATCGAGCTGATCTGAAGAGAACTGGGACGCTGGTCAGCCAATAAGACATTGGAGATGTCCATTGGAGATGTCCATTGGAGTTCTGTATAGAGTTAAATCACACAGCTGCTTGATAATGGTGCTTCCATGGCAACTGTACAAAGCACCTGATGATGTTTTGGAAGCCATTAAGACTTTTCAGAGAAACATTGAGAGACATGGGAATAATTAGAAATCACATGGGGAGACATAGTTGTCTGGAGGTAAACAATGCTTGTTTTGGGGGATACATGTGTTAAGGTCTGTCACTACAGTGTAAGGAATGAGATTAATTCAGTGCATGGACGTCATTTAGGGGTCATCAGTGGTCGCAGCTGCTGCCCTTTGCAACCTGTGTCACTGCCTTTGCGACCCCTGCCCTCATAGGTTGCAAAATCAGTGCCAAGAACACAGCAGCAGCTCCGCATTCCTTATTGTCTGCTCATTGTTCATTTCACTAATATTGAATAATATTATATTATTCACTAATAGTTTAATAAAAAATCGAACACACTTAGCTGGAACGGTACCTTTGGTGGCAGCTTTTGTAAGTAAAATGACCTTACATGTACATTGTATGTGTGCTTGTGGGTGAGAGTGTGTTTATGTGCGAGAGCATGTGTGTGTGTGTGTGCGTCCATCTGTCTGTGTAATTATGTGTGTGAGTGAAAGTAAATGAGAGTCAGTGACGGGTAGTGTGTGAAATGGGGTGAGATTGAGGTCCATATTTACTATTGTTTGATGCAAGACAATGCTGCACCAAAGTTGCTTCGCTGACTTGCGTCAAAGGGAGGGAGAAAAAGTGAACCATATCTATTATGATATGGTGCATTTTTCTCTCCCTGTGAGCGGGTGCGCTTTTGGCAGCCACACACTAACATGCACAGACTTGCGCCATAGTACAAGGGTGTGTGCGTTCTCTAAAACTTAAGTTTTATACTGGATGGGGTCCCATTTAGTGCGAAAAGTATGCTTTAAGGCTTTTACCACTTTGTATGTGTGCTGTACAATGCAGGGCACATAAAAAGTTGGAAAACTAAGATAAATTACAACATTTCTCTTTGAAAATCCTGCCTCAAGGAGTTGTAAGATTTTGTTGCAAATTTCTGTCTAGCAATGCTTAGATTGAAGTTTCTGTCAAAACCCAAGGATGTTTGATGGGAACGATCAGGCACAAACCATGGAACACTTCCTTGGTGCAAAATAATTCAAAGCAGCACATAACACAATGTTGTGTTTCTTTGGGATACTATCCAGAGCAATTCAGGATTTGTGTGGGATAGTAAATCCCACCATAGCACTTTGCGTTGGGTTTGTGTCACAAAAGTGACGAAAACATGGTACAAAGCTATGGTAAACCTGGGTCTGAGTGTTAGTAGTTCAGTTCAGTTCATTTAGTCTTTATTTGATAATTCTCAATCACAAAAGACACAATACAAACATAAAAGTGTCATAAAATATCATTTGGACATGAATGGGAAGGAGAGAAGTACACCAATTTTGTTCCCTAAAATAATTGTCAATTAAAAAGATAAAAAGATATATTTTCCTTATTGTGCCTTAGAATCATACAATTCATTACACAATTTAATATCATCATTATCGGAAAAAAATCCTAACATTAACCTAACAATTAATATCCAAACCATAAACTTTATTTTATAAATTTTTTTTTGAACAAGGCAGTAGGAAATCATGAAATCATTGGTACAGAATTAAAAACAAAAACATTATTCACATCTAGATTTTTTAACTATCAGACAATTTTCAGACAATTTACAAGAGATAAAACTGGAAGAAAAAGAGAGGATTAAAAGGGAAAGAGACTATTATAAAAACTTACAAAGTCCTTGTACAAAAAAACGCAATTTTTAGAGAACAATATCACTGCAAAAAAGTGCAAAAACTGCAATAAAGTGCAACTGCCAAAGGAGATATAATCCAATAAAGTGCAATTTTAAAGTGCTTAGTGCAATAAAGTGCAAAAACAGCTATTATAAAGCAGCAATATTACAAAAAAAGTGCAAAAAGTTCACATTCCCATCTACCTCCTTATCATCTTCCTTTCAACAATTCCAGATTCTCAAAATATTTCCAATTTCTTTCAAATCTTCCAATGGCTCCCACCCTACCTGCATAAGTTTTTTCGAATTTACATGTTCTTCTCATTTTCAAGTTTCAAGTTTATTTATTATGTTTCGGCTCTCAACAGAGGGCCACATAAAACACATACAATTATACAGAAATAGTTACGATGGAAAACATAGGTTACATAATTAAAGAACCACAGCTTTATCACTGGGTAAGCAGGGAACTAGCACTTCTCCAGGAAATATTTAATAAATATCTAAAAACCCCCTGAAAAAGTTAAAAATTCTAAAACAGAACATTTCATTTGGCGGACAGTAAAGTGCATGGAAAAAAGTTTTAACATTTAAAATTCCCAGTTGTAAACAAATTGGTTTTAACCACTTAGAACGCAGAGGGCGCAATACTGGACAAATAAACAAGACATGATTACGATCCTGTATGGCATTACTACAAAGATTACATATCGGGGATACACCATACCATTTCGCAATGAGGTAATTAAGGGGGAGCAGATCATGTCTTAAAAGGTACCACAGTCTACGGACTTTATGGGGAATATTCCAAATAAGGTATTGTTGGGCCAGTTTTGGTGTATATGAACTTAGCAATAACTGCCTTTCTTTATTCCCTTGTTTAGCAAGCATGTCCATCTTAAAACTGAGTTCCCATGAGGCACTTTTTAATTTTGACTTTAGTTCGGCAGGAGTAAGCAAAAACAGTGAGCTCTCATCCAACTCCAATAGATTTACAGCTTTTCTAAAGTTCTTAACCAACATTGAGAACTCATTAAAGTGGCCCAAAAGTTATTTTTTAATAGCATCCCGTAGGGTATCAGGGTTACTTCTTGCTAAACAGGCTACCCACCTTACGAGGGCAATTAGCCCCTGTACCCAACAACTACGAAGTCCGAATTCTAGCCTGCATGCGGAGACTGAGCAGGCTGTATTTAGGGAAGAAATTCTTCTTAACACCTTTCCTTCTATTTTGTGCAGGAATTCCCAATAATTTAGGTCCACTAGTTCTAATCCATAAAGTAACGTGGCAGGGATCTTTGCTCTGAATACCTCTAGAAATAGTGTGAAGTGTCTCTTCCCTGTAGCATTATACAGAGACCTTAACCCCATACCATGAGCCAAAGCTTTATGAGAAATGTGCTCAATGTGGGGTTTCTCACTTAAATTTGATGAAATTATCTTACCCAAAAAGGTATAAGTTTTAACCACTTCAAGTTTTTGTCTTCCTATGGCCCAACCATAATTTTCAGATCTACATTTTTTCTTTCCAAAAATACACATTATTTTACTTTTCGAGACGTTAATCTTCATATAATGTGTTTCTGCAAATTGATTTAATGCATGCAGACGGTTGGACAGGCCCTTTGGTGTTAAATCTAGGACAAGGATATCGTCTTCTCATTTTATTGAACCATTGTAACTGTGATGGAATCACCACGGATTTCCAATTCTGAAGGATTAAAGACCGTGCAACTATACAGAAAATAAAAATAAATACTTCTTCTGTTTTGTCAAACCTGCTCCTCTCTTTACATATGCCAAACAGGGCCACCTCTGCTTCCGGCAAAAATACTTTCCCAGTTGCCAACTCCATATCTACGAATATTCCCTTCTAAAAAGATTCCAACTTCGGGCAGGAAAAGAAGATATGGCACCATCCCCTCTGCCCCATAGCTTCACATCTAAAACACTTAGTGCTTGATGTAGGTAACTCTAATTTACAGACTCATAAATACCGAATTTTACCGATTCGGTATTTATGAATCGGTAAATTAGAAGGAGGGAGATGTAGGTAATTTTTTATTTTGAATTACCGAATCTGTAACATTCGGTATTTACCGATTCGGTAAATACCGAATCGGTATTGCCCATTGATTCCTATGGGCCTTGAAGCCCATAGGAATCAATGGGCAATACCGATTCGGTATTTACCGAATCAGTAAATCCTGAATCCTGCAAGGGTGCAGGGGGTGTTACTTTGACACCCTCTAGCACCCCAAGTACAGGCTTGTGTGACATGTGGCACACATACATGCCCTAAGGGCATGTCTGTGTGTCACATTGCACAGGTGTGCATGCACACCTGAATTCTGTATTTTACCACCCAATAGGATTGGGTGGTAAAATACCGACTCTTAAGGGCCTGTGGCACTCTTAGGAGTGTCAGCTACATATGGATTTACCAAATCGGTAAATATACAGATTCGGTATTTTACCGATTCTGTAAATTTACCGATTCGGTAAATTTACAGAATCGGTAAAATATAGGCTCCCTACATCAGAAAACCCTAATACCGATCGGTAACAGACGAATTCGACCGTTACGGACCGGTATTAGGGCTTCTACATCTGGCCCTTATTCACAACTTCCGGGAACATTCTCTCCAGGGCCTCCGGGGTATAACACGCGATCCAACGTGATAAAAAAGACATTCTTTTGTAATTATCCGCCCGAAGTGCTTTATTGCCCAGATGGCACAATAGCTCCCAATCCTTATCTGTAAGAGCACACTGTGTCGAGGGGCTTATTTTCTCTAGATGTCTATCAATTACAGGAGAAGAACTAGCAAAGTAGAGCTTTTTATACCAAAATCCTATGCCTTTATTTTTATCCCCGTACAAGGCTGATATCAAAGCAGTGGAAGAGATGAACAGGCCACCTATCTCTTTTCTAATAAAATAAACCATTTGTAAATACTCTAAAAACATAAGTCGCCTGGAATTATTCATTCTGTTTAAAATCTCCTGCCAGCTAATTACCTTATTTTGTACAGACAGATGTCTTAATTCCCTAAACCCAGAAAGTTCCCAATCTTTCAGATGATTCGAGGATATCTTAAGACCCATTTTGGCACATTCAGACAAGCTCAAATAATTAGAGCCATGTTTTTTAAAAAGGAGCAGTAATCTCGCTGTATACACTTTTAGCGTCTTATATCTTGATTTCTTAGGGAGCTTAGCAGTTTTTAAAAAGATAGGAATTTGAGAACCAGCTTCCTGTATCATTTTTTCTAGAAAGAAATTATCTCTTGTCTGTCTAGTCCTTAATAATCCTGCCACAATATCAAAAAAGGCTGCTTCATAATATGTCTTGAAATGGGGGAGAGCCAAACCACCTTGATCAACAGCCAGTTGAACGACCGATAGCTTGACTCTTGAGGCTTTTTGTTCCAAATAAAACCTCTCAACATGGTTTCGAGTTCATTAAAAAAACAATATTAACTTTAATTGGAATATTGCTAAACAAAAATATAAGCAATGGCAATACAATCATTTTGACTAGTGACACTCTACCAATCAATGACAATGGGAGCAAACACCATTGATCTAGCAGATTCCTTATTTTATTCTTCATTTTAATATATTACAAGGCAAAGAGTTTTTCATACTCTCCTGTCACATAAATACCTAAGTACCTAATCGGGTCCCTTTTTTCTGCTTGGGGCTGAAGATAAATCGGAAGAAAATCTATACTTGTGTTTAATACAAGAACTTCAGTTTTTTTTCATTAACCTTATTCCCCCCTATTTTTTCATAATCCTTGAGTTCCTTCATAAGACTTATGATGTTTTCTTTTTCAGGAGCCAGATAGAGGATAATATCGTCGGCAAACAATTTTAACTTAGCCACCCCGACGATGGGGGGTAAAATAGCAATATTATTCCTTATTCTTGTTACTAAAGGTTCAATAAAAAAAGTAAAAAGCAAGGGAGACAATGGGCAACCTTGCCTTGTTCCCCCGATTTATTTTAATCTTTCCAGCATGTTTAGCATTGATAATTATGGGGCTGATGCCCCTTCAAAGATATTATTTATCATTTGTATAATTGAAACAGGGAATCCAAATTGACCCAGAGAGAAAAAAAAGTGCTGACCAATTAACTAGATCAAATGCCTTTTCTGCATCAATCATTAAAATACACGCAGCTGTCGAACTTATATTAAAATAATCTAGAGCCTGTATCAGAAATTTTGTATTTGCTGCCATATACCGACCCGCAATAAAACCCGTCTGATCATGATGGATTACCTCCTGAGCTGCTAAAACAAATCTTTGCGCCCAGATTTTCATCAATACCTTGTAATCAGAATTCAGTAAGCTGATCGGTCTATAGGAGATCACATCTTCTGGATTTTTTTCCTTTTTAACGAAGCTAATAATTGTAGATTCTTTGAATTCTGGGGGGACCTTTCCACCTAATCTAATGTGATTAAATACATTTTTAAGAGGTTCTTCAAGTTCCTTAGTAAACACCTTATAAAATTCGATAGGGAACCCATCCTGTCCGGAAGCCTTTGCTCCCGATGTTGCCCTTATGCTGTTGTGAATTTCAATAGAGCTTATTTCACTCCTCCACCTGGTATTCCGTGGAGTAAATTCTCTCATAATGATCCAGAAATATTTTGGCAATTCCTTCACTCTGAGTTTCTACTCCACCTTGAGGATCTCAAATTTTTAAAATGAAGGATGACTCTTGTTTCTTTCTAATAGAATTAGCCAAAAGCTTCCTCACCAATTGACTCTCTTCGTAGACCCTTTGCTGAAAGGCCTTTGAACTATTTATCTCTTCCAAGGTGGAAAAATCCCTTAAAAGAGTTTTAGCCTGCTCCCATTGATTCGGCTGCTGATTAAGCTTTAGAGCATATTCCCTCTTGGCAGCACTCTGAAGAGCGGATATTTTACGCTTACGATCATTTGCCTTGTTGCTAGAAAACGCAATGATTTGCCCCCGTGCGGTTGCTTTAAATGCACCCCATACAGACAAAGGTTCAGCTGAATGTTTGTTCACTTAGGAAAATTCGATCACCCACTCTTTGAACACTGAAACCCAATCCTTGCTCTGAAGAAGGGTGCGATCCAGCTGCCACCTGGGGCGCTCCCCTTCCGTTCCTCCTATAATAAACTCAACTTCGACCCTCCCATGATCTGAAAAAGGGTTACATCCTATCAAAGTTCTAGATATTTGAAGTGATCTGGAAGTCAGAAAAAAATCTATTCTGGATGCTGATTGAAACCTGTTAGAATAGCAAGTTATGCCTCCCTATCTAAATTCCAAGAGCGCCAAGAATCCCGCAATTGGTATTCTGACAGAAGTGCTTCAAATATACATTTTGTCTTAGGTTTTAATTGCTTTTTGTTCTTGTTAGAAGTGTCCTTCCTCAAATCCTGGATGTAACTGAAGTCTCCTCCTTATATGATTTGCCCTGGGTTGCCCCTTAAAATCTCACTAATTTCCCACAAGCCTGAAATATCATCAAGGATGGGGCCATAGTAGTTCACAAAGTTAAAAAAAATCCCAACAGCTTTGCTGTAACCCAAAGCCATCTGCCTCTAGAATCTCTCTGAACCTGAAGGATTTCCCAGGGAAGGTTTCTTGCAAAATACACAGCAACTCCCCTTTGGGCAATCCCTGCTGAGGAGAAAAACCTATGAGAAAAATATCTCGGCAAAAACAACTTCGGGGTATCCAAACCATAAACGTGGGACAGTTGATGTCTAAAGCATTATTCCACTTTGCCGTAAAGGATCTTAGCGGAAGGGTGCCCACTCTAAATTGGTGATATAATTTCCTATTACCAGGTTTCGTGATAAAATTCCAATAGGCTTCTGCTCTTGTTACAAGCTTGTTCTCCAAGAAGATATCTGTTAGGGAGCTACTACTCACAATTGAAATGGTCTTTTTACTGATCATGTCCCAGTAGAGTACTTTGTACTAGTTTTTATTAGGAAATAAATTCACTATTGGGTCTTCCCACAGGTGGCTGAGCCCCATGTCAAACTGAGTGCCCTTGATCTTTTGTAACCATTTAATTTTAGAAAACAAATCAGCTTTTATAATGTGCATTTCTGCGATAGCATAGGATGCTAACTCTGGTGTCATCCATAGCCTCCTCCAATAGGCTTGTCCAATAGTCTAGGGGTCTGAATCCTGCAGCCTCATCAAATGAGATACAACCTAAGTCTAACAGCAGGGGCTTAATAGGGGTTGATTGGAGCAGGGAGGTTAGTGATCTCAAAAACGTATTTTGTGCAAGGACTAGGGGGGATACATTTTCGAATCCCCAGAGCTCTGCACCATAAATTATAGATGCTCTGATTTTCCCGTTGTACATCGTTAGTGCCGGCCCCACCGGTTTAGTATATGAAAGTCTGATTTCTTTAAGTAGGGCTCCTGTAGCTGATTGTGCCTAAGAACTAAAAGATCTAACTGGGATTTCCAGTTCATCCTCCTACCCATGGTTACTCTGAGGTATGTAAAGGTATCAGTTTGTTCCAAAGGTGCATTGTTCATTTCTACTCTGCCTTTAATGGTTTTTTGTTCATGCAACACCATGAACTTGGTCTTATCGACGTTAACTACAAGTTCATGGTCGTTGCAGAATTCAGTGAATCTATCAAGGGCTTGTTGCAGACCAGATTGAGTTTTAGACAAGATTAAAGTATCGTCTACAAACCTTAAAAGTGGAACCCTTGATCCGACAAGAGTTGGAGCATTGGTTGGAAAGTTGGTATAATATATGATAACCTTATTTATAAACAGGGAGAATAGGGTAGGGGCAAGAACACACCCTTACCGCACTCCCCTATGAACTGGGAAGCAATCTGTTAATTCTCCCTGTTGTCCCCACCTTACCTGGGCATAATTTGCCTCGTGCAATTTAATGATAAAACTTAAGAGCTCTGGTGGCACCCCAGCCTACTTCAGGGAATCCCATAGCTTATGGCGGGGCATTAAGTCAAATGCTAATTTTAAAACAACAAATTCAGCATATAGGGTCCCCCCTGCTAGGATCACAGTGCTCCAGTAGATCATCATAAATCTAAAAACGTGGTCAATGGAGGGAGAACATCATATCATTCATATGAATTCATGACCCTTATAAGCATCACCTTGATCACTGGAATTATTACAATGAATTCCTTAATTCCTTCAATTTCTAAATGTCTGACAGAATGTCTGAGTTAACTATATACCTCCTCAGATCAGTCTGACAGCTGTCCCCCATGTTTGTTTCACTTTCAGTTAAGCCCTGTATGGGCAATGTGCTTCCTGTCCAATGTTTACCAGTGTTGTCATTGGGTCTCTATTCTATCCTATGTGTACCCACATCTCTTTATCGCTATTCAATCATCTCAGGATTAAGGTCTGCATTTCTGTAATATATCTTGATTCCAACTGGTGCAGTTAGCGTATTCCATCCCCTCCTCTTTCATTGTAGGGGATCTGATCCAAACATCAGTATTATAAGATATCTCTGTTCCCTTGATGTGTAGTCAAAAGTGTCTAGAGACTGGATATGAGGTATCTGCATTTTTTATGGCAGTCTAGTGACTGGATATGAGGGATCTGCATTTTGTATGGCACACATATGTTCTAACACTCTCATTTAGGCCATTTGTACAGTACTACCAATATATGTATAATTACATGGGCATACTAGACAATACACCACGAAACTGGAGTTACAGTTAAGTAGCTTTGTGAAGAGTCTATCCCTCTTCTCAGGGACCTCATATTCCTTGACTTTCGTGCTATACTTGCACGCTTTGCACTTCAAACAGGGAAAGAAGCCTTTAATCTTAGGTCTCTCAACCTGTTTTTGTACAAAGTGGCTGTGCACCATCATATCCTTCAGAGATGTGCCTCTCCTGTATATCACTATAGTTCTGGGCGGCAGAGTATGACATAAGAAAGGATCTGTTTTCAAAATATTCAAATTCTTCACTACAATGTTGTAGAGTTGTGTTGAGTCAGTTGAATAGTTTGCAATTAGTCTTATCACATTTCCCTACATCTCTTTATTGCTCTTGTCTTCCTTCCGTAGTAGAGTTTTTCTATCTATTTCTTCTACTCTGTGCTCTGTTTGCTTCAATGTCATCTTTGAATAGCCTCTAGACCTGAATCTACATAGGACCTCATCCTTGGCCTTTATGTATGTGGTAAATATAGAACAGTTGCTTTTACTATGCAAAAGCTCACCAAATTGTATGATGTTGATTAACCTTTTCGGATGCTGACTTTTTGTGTGAAGAATGGCATTCCCTGATGTCGGCTTCCTGTATAGTGTAGTCTGTAACTTTCCATCCTGTATATACACTGTCAAGTCAAAAAAGGGAATGATGTTCTACTAATGTGGCCAGTGAACTGTAAGTTTAGGGAATTCCTATTTAATTCCCTTATGTATTCGTCTGTCGATTCTTGTGAACCTCTCCACACCAGAAACAAGTCTCTATATAATGCGCCAAAATGGCCACGTTCTCCATCCATTTATCCTTATCTTCTGCCCAGGCTACGTGCTTCTCCCACCAGCACACAAATAAATTGCGTAGCTGGGGTGAAGCACGTACCCATTGCAGTCCCCTGTTTTTGTCTATATAGTTGACCTGCAAAGAGAAAATGTTAATGTTGAAACAGAATTAAATGAATTCCAAAAGCATCATTTTATGTTCCTGCAGCTTCAGAGGACGATTTCCTTAGAAGTGCTCTACCGCTTTAAATCCTTTCACATGCGCTATACAAGTGTAGAGGCTTCTTATGTCCGTGATAATTAGGAGAAAGCCATTCTCCCATTGGATATCTTCAATTCTCCTCATGAAATCCATTGTGTCATTCACATATGAACTCAGATCCTTTACTAATGGGGACAAAAAGTAGTCCACATATTCTGATGCCCTCTCCAAGAGGCTCCCTCTTGATGAGACAATAGGTCTCCAAGGTGGTGATTTGAGGTCCTTGTGGATTTTCGGGAGATGGTAGAAATTTGGTATATCCGGATACTCAACCCCAAGGAAACAATATTCATCACGTTTCAATGTCCCTAGGTCTCGCCATTTCTCCAGGAGACTGTGAAAATTCAATGTACTCTCTGTGTATTGTTCCTTAGTGATCTGTTCATAACAGGTTGTGTCTTTGATTTGTCTTAGGGTTTCCTGTGAGTATTGCTCCTTAGTTTGTAAAACAATGTTACCCCCTTTATCCAAAGGTTTTATGATTAAATTGTTATCATTTTTAAGGCCAAGAATGGCTTCCCACCATTAGGTTATGTTTATTACTCTCCTTTTTCTTGTTCATGATGTATTCATTCCTTTTTCTATAATTGTTAAATTCCTTGATGGCCGCTTCCTCAAAACAGTCTATCGCATCATGGGGTGTTTTTTTGAATTAATCTGGATTTAGGCATGAAAACACTCCTTCCACCATCTTGGGAAATGCCAGCCCATTCAAAGGTGTCCAATATTCCCTCAGGAGTGTCTCTGGTTGGGCTTGTGGCATATTTATCTAGTTCATGCAAGATTTGTAAAGCACACGGTTCCCTGCCTATGAGAATCTCTGTTGTCTTTGTCGCTGTATCTTCCAGTTTTTCTTTCTCTGGGATGAATTATTTGTAGATATCAATGCGTTTCTCTGAATAATTCAAATTTGCGGTGGGGTGAAGTGTCAAGCCCAGTTGTAGAAACTCCAGCTCTGTTTCAGTGAGTTTTTTTTGTGAGGTTCCAAACCGTTAAATTATTTACAGGTATCCCCAGCTATGTGAATGTAGCTTCAATTGTGTAAACTATTGGAGGATATATATATATATATATATATATATATCCAACACGTCAAGAACCGGCGTAATCCTTCCTTAGATCACGGGCCCGTGATGAAGGAGTAATCTTACTCCGAAACGCGTAGGACGTTGTGTCTGGAATAAACCTGCACTTTGATAGAGGCCACGGCTCCTGTGTGATTCCTTGTCCGAGATCTAAGGAAGGATTACGCCGGTTCTTGACGTGTTGGATTTACGGGGGTGGCTACCCCTGCCGTGAGCCCGCCGAAACTAGAGGCTCGGGAACAGCCACAAACTTTGTGTATATATTGTATATATATATATATATATATATATATATATATATATATATATATATATATATATATATATATATATATATATATCAAGGCTCAACTCCTTCTCAACTTCAACGAAAAGAAAGGCAGCACTCCCGGGATTTCAGCACAGATGAGTATTTATTTTCTAGACAGACGCGTTTCGGGAAAACTCCCTTCCTCGGTGTCAAACATTCACGCTCTGCGTGGCGCCATTTTTAAGCAAGTATCTGGACCAAAAAAGTCAAAAACAAACGAGGGACAACCATACATCATTACATGCTGGAAGCGCCATTTGTAAGTGTAGAATGTTTACAGTTTACGCATTTACTGACAACAACAGATTACCTAGTTATCTATCACTGTATCATATCATCTAGCCGTGGATCGGCAATCGCGACCCAGCCGGGTCGCAAACTCACTTCTGTGCAACGTTTACAATAGAAAACAGTGTTTTGGGGACAAATTGCGCTAAACATTAATTTAGCGCCGTAAGAAGTATTTTTAGGGGTTACAAACATTCTCCCAGAATGAGATATTTCATTGTTCATGATTACAATTAAAAGACTCATTACTACTAGAAATCAAGCCTAGTAGTGATGTCACTGACCATGTCATGAATGATGTAATATGTGACATCATCAGCAGTGGATTGCGGGTGCGCGATATATAGTTATTGCATCTAACTATATATGCGAATTTCAATGGTTTTGTGCGAGTAAATTAAGGTTTTGTAAATGCTAATCCCTAACTATATATGGCCTAAAACCTATGGTTTTTTCAGTGAATATAAATATATATATATATATATATATATATATATATATATCCACAGAAATGGCTCCAACACTTGCAGTCCAATGGCGCTCTTAACACCGGTGCCGACTACAAAGCAGAGCCCCGCTTTTCTATAGTCATCCAAAGCTATCAGCCGATAGCGAAAGTCAGCACTCAACAAGGGTAAAGTTTTCCCAAAATTCACGATTTATTCCAAGATAGCAGCATACATCGCACAACACCAACGCGTTTCGCAACCCACTGTTGCGTGATCAAGCAACAGTGGGTTGCGAAACGCGTTGGTGTTGTGCGATGTATGCTGCTATCTTGGAATAAATCGTGAATTTTGGGAAAACTTTACCCTTGTTGAGTGCTGACTTTCGCTATCGGCTGATAGCTTTGGATGAATATATATATTTATATATATATATATATATATATATATATATATATATATATATATATTCAAACTGAAGGTTGCTCGCTTGAGGAGACCGCACACCTTTCTTTCTGCCTTCTTTATTTGGTTGACAGTGACAAGCTGGTAACGAGCCTTTCTGCGTACTCTTGGGCGATAATGCCACACGCGTTCCGGGACCACATCCCTTGTTCACTGGCTGGGCTTCAATGGGGGAAAAGACAGTGTGTTCACTTTTTCTCAGGTGTTTCAGAGTTCATGAGACTGCCTCCTAGTGGGCGTGTCTTCGCTATGCTTGCTGGTACATGCAGTTCAGGTAAGTGTAAGTTCTTTAGTAAGCGCTGTCGGCTTCCCTCCGTGGGGTAAGTGAATCGAGTTGCTGTATGGTGCATCACCTGCTTGCTGCTTGTCTTTGGTCATCCAAACTGGCACATTGTTCCAACGTGTGCTTTTGAATCCATAGCACACAGACCTGCAATTGCGGGAGGGTTTCCACGTGGCCAGAGCAGGCCACAAAATATTCAAACTGAAGGTTGCTCGCTTATTGAGGAGACCGCACACAACGTTTCTTTCTGCCTTCTTTATTTGGTTGACAGCGACAAGCTGGTAACGATCCTATCTGCGTACTCTTAGCCGATAATGCCACACGCGTTCCGGGACCACATCCCTTGTTCACTGGCTGGGCTTCAATGGGGGAAAAGACAGCGTGTTCACTTTTTCTCAGGTATTTCAGAGTTCATGAGACTGCCTCCTAGTGGGCGTGTCTTCGCTATGCTTGCTGGTACATGCAGTTCAGGTAAGTGT
The DNA here is from genome assembly GCF_964263255.1 of Lissotriton vulgaris. Taxonomy (NCBI): domain Eukaryota; kingdom Metazoa; phylum Chordata; class Amphibia; order Caudata; family Salamandridae; genus Lissotriton; species Lissotriton vulgaris. Next base: position 1,353,125,281 of record NC_141695.1, read on the forward strand.
AAGTTCTTTAGTAAACGCTGTCGGCTTCCCTCCGTGGGGTAAGTGAATCAAGTTGCTGTATGGTGCATCACCTGCTTGCTGCTTGTCTTTGATCAGCCAAACAGGCACGTTGTTCCAACGTGTGCTTTTGAATCCATAGCACACGGACCTGCAATTGCGGGGGGGTTTCCTCGTGGCCAGAGCGGGCCACAAAATATTCAAACTGAAGGTTGCTCTCGCTTATTGAGGAGAGCGCACAGAAACGTTTCTTTCTGCCTTCTTTATTTGGTTGACTGCGACAAGCAGGTGATGCACCATACCCCTCAATAAAATTTGACCAATCCGATGAGATAGTTTTGGAGGATAAGCTGACAATATTCCATGATAACAAGTAGATTAAGGTGGGAAATGAACCCTCAGGATTTACCGAAGGTAATAAAATCTCCATGTTCACCTGTTGCTTGGCCTCCATTTGGTATAATCCTACTTTAGGTGCCGGAGAAGAGATTGGTTGACTATCTGTATTCTCTACCAGAGTAGGGATAGGTGATTGTAGTCAAACACATAGATCTGGATCGGATAATGGGGCATATCTGTTAGACAATGGGCCCTCAATTGTTCTTGGTACTGATCTAAAGGGGGCCCAGTGGTAGCTGTCCCAGCCCTTGGCCCCCTGCCTTTTGGACCCCTGCACTTGGTCCCCCCCTGCCCCTTCCACCAAAGCAAAAACCCTGGGTATTCAAATCAGCCAAGACTTGACTTTGCGCCCCCAGATCAGCTCTGTCGTCTCGTCCTGTTTTCTGTCCCTTCGTATGATTCGAAAAATTTCTCGTTTTTTTTCATCAAGGCCCTTAAGCTTATCATATTGGCCATGATCGACTCCCGCCTGGATTATGGCAATAGCCTCTATGTCGGGATACCGGCATATGAGCTCAGGCGCCTCCAGCTAATTCAAAATCAGGCTGCGCGCCTTATCTATAGGCTTCCCAAGTGCCACCGCGTCACCCCTCTATTTAAATCTCTCCATTGGTTACCCATCCTACAACGCTCTCTGTTTAAGCTAGGGTGCCTTACCTTCATGGCTCTTGCCGGCACTGCCCCAGGGTTTATCAACTCAAAAATTCGTGCCTACTGCCCCATCAGAAATCTTCGCTCCTCCACTCAAGTCCTCTTGGAGGTTCCCCGCTTTAGGAGGAAAAAACAGGGAGGCATGCGTTTCTCCATTTTGGCCCCTCGATTCTGGAATGCCCTTCCTTTCACTATCCTGTCCCTCTCCACCTACATGGACTTTCGTAAAGCTTTTAAAACTCACCTTTTCTCTTTAGCTTTTCCTTTGCAATAATCTCCCGGCTCGTCCTCCCTCACACGCCAAGTCACAGCGCCAAGAAACCGCTAGGTGTTAGTGCGCTCTATAAATGGTTTTTCAACTTCAACTTCAACTTCCATGATTGTCTTACCACCCTTTGACAACTTAAGGAAATTTTGTCCGGATGTCTCTCTTGATTCCTGCCCAAATTATCCAACAGAAATCTCGTTATATATTCATTGTTGAAATTTACAACTACACAGTCACCATTCCCTTCCTTCCTAGAGGGACCAATCCACAGTGAACGTCTAGCCATAATCATGTAGTTAATGACGCCCTCCTCCCAGATCCCAGCATCCTTCTATTGAGTATTAAACCAATGCAGGGCTATAAGTAGTAGATGTTCAGTCGTTTCAAACTGTCCTTCCCGCAAAGCTGGGACATTCCTTAGAACAACCACTAGATGAGCAGATGCCGGAGGAAAGTGTAGGAGCAGAGAGTCAATAAGGACAGCATTATGTCCCAGACCTCCACGTCCATGTAGTCCCAAAGAGGAACTATCTTGTCTTGCTGGAGCACAGCTTTTACGAGTATTGTCCTTTGGTGCGTTATTTATTGCAATCGCTGCTACCACACTTTCATCCCCCGGAGTACTCTTGAGGGATTGGGCAAATTCACTTGACAAATTCCCAGTTTCAATATGATTTCCGTACGGTGGTACTGATCTTTTAAATTAGACAGCGACTGCATCAGTGGACATTCTAGAAGCAATTGGTTTAATTATTTTTGAACTAGAGGACTTAGGATTAGCTGTGACCAAGACTGGGGTGGTGTTTCCCAGTTTTCTGGATGTGTACGCGGCAGTCGGCTTAGATTGGACAAGAAGGCCCTCAAGGACAGAAAAATCAGTCTTAGCCTGGGATTCAGAGTTATTTAAGCGTTCCTCAATCTGACTCAGTCTGTAGGTGATGGGAGTTAGTAATGTGGACAATAAGTTTTCGAGTCTTCTCCACATTTCCTCATTGGCTTTGAGGCAGAAACCACCTATAGAGTCAAAATGTAAATCTGGGCAGATGGGAGCAGCATTTTCTGCGGCATTGCGCTAGTTCAGTATGGCACATCCTCCATTTTGGTTAATCCTTAGGGCTTTTGCAGTTGAAGGCCTCTGAGGGCCTCCTCCCCTCTTCCTCTTTACTGCAGGATCAGGAATAGCTTGGTTGGTTTTGTTTTTAGTTTTAGACGTAGACCTAGCTGAAGTTCGTTGGGGCACACTGGTAACAGTCTCAATTGCAGCTACAGGTGATTTTGCAAAGTCCCCCGGTAGCCTGGTTGAAATAGATATAAGGCCACTGGCCTCGTTATTGTTCGTGGCCGTAATAGTATTTGGAGTAGAATGGTTTGGGGTACGGGCTATGGTGATAGCACCTAGGGATGATATTTTGGTCGATAGCGGTTCGAGAGATAAGCGATGCTCTGTGATCGCTCTTTTTCCAGGACAGAGGTCGCTCTTAGTATGAATTGATCTAAAGTCCCTGTCACGCTACTGCCTTGGAGTGCGCCTATCCTCTTCCCTTCACTCTTGCTCATCTTTAAGGTTTAATTCAGAGCCCTGACAGTAAACTATATACACGGGGGTTAGTGGAGTATAAGATGTAATATTAACAGAACTAACCTTATAATGTAATCAGGTTTAGAGGGGGGGCCAGGCCCAGCCTCCTCCGGTCTCCGACGGGCCCGCCCTTGGCTCGGGCTTGGCGCAGGCGAGCCTGCGCGCATCCCTCGCTACGGGAGCCCTGAGGCAGCTTTAAGCGATGGGTGGTGCGTGAACGTTGCGCGGCTCCTGCCGTGAATTCGTGGTGCCCCCTGGGGCTTGGAGTTCCTGGCAGTAGGCAAGTGGTGGCAGGCAGGCAGTGGCAGCAAACAGACAGAGCGTCCCTGCGTGTTAGTAAATATGAGTGAGTTTAAGACAATGCAAGTGAATGAGTGGGAATGAATGACAATGATTGTAAGAGAGTGTTATGTTTGCGTTATATGACATGCCTTTCTGGAAAAATCTGGATAAAGGGGGACCTTTCCTGTGATGGTTATTAGAGTCGAAGTGTATGTGATGTCACTTCCGGTAACCCTAGCATTTTCGTGAATCAACACCAATGAGGGACACTAATGAAATATTCCAATATGTAGCAGTGTGCTAGACAAACCGTAGCTTACTCAGGGGTGCATGGACGTATTCTAGACATTTTCTTACCCTAATGCGCCTTAAATCCTTATTAAAAGTGATATGCATTACCTGCAGTATTTGGCTTTACCTGGTCATATGATCTATTGTTCCTAAGAATGTATGTAGTATCTCTCCTTACCTATTTTTCTCACCTGCTCTTTCCATGTGTATTCTCAGTCATATGTCATGGCTGAGACACTAATTGAAATATGTAGGGTAACTGTTAGACTTGGCCCTTCCTGTAGGGTCGTCCTCAAATGTTGTGCCTACACTCCTCATATCTTTGCTGCATTTCATTTGGTTGGCCTAAGCACTCAGTGCACTTTACCACTGCTAACCAGTCCTAAAGTGCCTGTGCTCTCTCCCCTAAACATGGTAAAATTGGCTTACACCCAATTGGCATATTTAATTTACATGTAAGCCGTTAGTTAAATGGTACTATACATACCCAGGGCGGGTAAATTAAATACTACTAGTGATCCTGCAGCAGTAGTTGTACCACACATTACGTAGCCTTAAACACCTATCCAAGGCCTGCCATTGCAGCCTGTGTGTGTCGTTTTAACCTGCCAGTTTGGACTGGCAAAATAAGCCTTTTGCCAGGCCCAACCCTCCTTATTAATACATATAAGTCGCCCTTAATAGGCCCTGATAGATCAGAGGTCAGGGTATTTAAAAAGTAAGACATATACTTTTAAGTTTGCATGTCCGGGAACTGATGCATCACCCGACTGCACAATGCATATTCAATACCAAACTTTTTACATCACAAGCCCTCGTTGATGGCTCATCAACGACGACACAAGACATTGCACTACAGGCTTGCCACATGTCCGAACCTACCCATTGTGGTCAGCCTGAACTTGTGACTTTGTCTCTGTCCAGCATGATCAGATATCCGCAGTTGGCACTTTGTGCTTTTTGTTGCTATTTTTTACTAAAATCTTTTGTTCTATTTATTAAAAAAATACTCTATTTTTTTAAACTTTGCATGAGTTTCTTTCGAGGTACGCCATTGAGTGCTGCCCCCAAATGTGGGCTAAGGCTTTGTTTCCGGGTCTAAACATTGCTTTTGGAAGATAGGTTTTTATTCTGTGTAGTCTTGGCTTCTGTATGTACTTAATATGTGTTCAATAAAACTTATGACTCAAAATTCCTCCCACAAATGTAAATGAAGATAGATAAGTTTCATTTATATTCATGAAGGGGGTTTTGATTGCAGACGTGGCCAGTGAATAGAAGAGCACTGAGCTAAAGAATATGTGATGACCTTACCAGCTTTTACAAAAAAAACTGTGTACATGGGAACAGAGCTAATTAAACTATAGTATGGACATGTCCCTCTGAAGAGCTAAAAAAGGCTCTACTTCCAGGCTCCCTTCTAACCTGTCAGCGCTAAAGAGTTCAAAACTGAGGCACAAACAAAAGGAAGGTAGACATAGGGTTTCAGGCCCTTTTGACTCACAGCCCTTCCTTGCACGCCAGCACTTTTCATTTGGGGACTCCATTCCCCAGGGGGCATCACGGCAGGAGCGGCTGATGCGCTTATCTTCGCGCCAGGTGGCGCATATAGCTGCTCCGGAGTGGACTTGTGCGGGTGATTGCGTTGAAGAATATCTCTCAAAAAAGGTAAACAAATTGGGGATTTAGAGCAAAATACTTTGTCTCCGTTTCTCCCAGTTTTACATCTCACCACTACCGGGTTGTTTCTGTGCCTTTCTTTTGAGTGCAAGATCACTTTTCATTCTTAAAAAAAAAGGCACTTTCTAATCAAAGAATTATATCGGCATTAGATAATATTCTATCTTCTGATATTAAGCGGTATGTTAGTACTTTGTCTCCGTTTATCCTAGTTACATTTTACTGTGACCATGTTGTTTTTGTGCCTTTCCCCTTATGGTCTGGGACTACCGACCACCCCCTCCCTGTCATGCAAACCACCACATCAACCCCCAAAGTAACTTAGCCATGCAAGAAGTTTCTTTGGAAGGCAGGGGGTCACACGACCCCCCGGCCGTATTTATTAAAATATGAAAACAAATTAAAATTTGTTAAAATAAACATTATTTACACAATTATTAACATGCAAAATTCTGACATTAGATTTACAGCAATGTAGACAGGTATGCAAATGCAAATGTCTAATACGTGTTCTTTTTTTTTTTTAAATCTCTTTATTAGCATAGTAAGTAGAGCATCAATATGAAACAGTTGTTACACCATGAATCGTACAGCGGTACGCTCTTGTAGTACAGTAGTATCAATTATGATATACATTTTCTGTTTTGTTGCATTTCAGATAAACTAAATAAACCCTCAAGAAGAACCTACCCGCCACCCCTTTAATACCCACCCTAGGCACTCATACATTACATTTGCAATATCTAGTGGCATTTGGCTATGCTCAAAAACAGCTCTTTCCTAGCATGATAGTCTTTTACAACCAATCAAAGCCATAGGCAATGGTTGTACGGGATCTCCCGTCACCATGTTCCAGTGCACCAGAAATTCCTGCGGCCTGATATATGTTATCAAGAACGAGTCTTCTGTTAGTTCGCAGTCAATGAGACGATAGATTCATCATCCCCCTCTGATTCAAAGCTTTCTAGTATGGTATACGATTCCAGTGAGATCGGTGTTTTCCTGAGGCCCCTGCGCTCCTCCCGTTGTAGTGCCTCACCCTCCGCCCTACCCCATCTCATAACCTCTTTCTTCCACAAGTCAGGATCAGGCGGCCTAGGTGATTTCCACCTCATGGTTATTACATGCTTCGCCAGTAGCATAGTCATATCAGTGAAGTGTATTGACACACTTCTTTTGCGCGCTGTTGGCCTGAGCCCCAGTATTGCATATTCCAATGTGTGTGTTTGCAGGGGAGCACCTACACAGGCAAGCGCTTCGTGTATAGTGGTCCAGTAATAGCCCAGTTTAGGGCAGTCCCAAAGCATGTGTATCAGTGACGCATCGTCCGCTGTGCACCGGGGGCAAGTGTCATTGGCTTCAGGGAACATAGTGTGTATACGGTGAGGCGTTAAATACGCCCGGTGTAAGACCATCAGTTGGATGAATTTGAATTTCGGGTTTCTGGCCACTTTAATGGGAAATTGAAGGATACACTTCCATTCTTTATCCCTGAGTGGTCTGCCTATGTCGCCCTCCCATTTTGTTTTGAGGGGCAATAATGACGTTGCCTTCCCTGCCTTGATACCAGCCGTGAGCCATCTAGTTAGGTGGCTACCCGTTCCCATGAGGTACTGCATTGTTAGTAAAGGGTTTGTGGGCGGTTCAACCCCACCCTGCGCCCACCTTCTTGTCACATAGTGGCGCAAACTAGCATATAGGAGGAACAAACCTCCTGGGACATTATGTGTGGTCCTGAAGTCCTCAAAGGGTAGCATGTGACCATCAGTAAAGAGGTCTCCGACCTGCGTCACCCCTGCGTCGTGACATGTTGTGAGTTTGTGGGTCGTGAGCATTCCCGATTCCAGTGGGATACCTAGCAGTGGGATCGTGGGGGCGTACGAGGTCGTCAGGCCGTGTATTTCACCACTTTCCGCCAATATTGTATGGCAAGTCGGAGAAGGGGAGGAGTAGTCCTTGGTAGTTCTGTTCGGGGCAGAAGTAGGACATGAATTTTCCCCTTAGATCGATCCTCTTCCGACATGTCTATTTCGTGTAAATTCCAGCCTGCCAGCCAGTATGCCAGCCATTGCAGCCGACAGGCAAAGTTATAGGCGCGGAAGTCCGGTACTCCCATACCCTCGGCCCCAGAGCTGAGTTGTAGCTTGGCAAGGCCTATGCGCCTCTGTCCCGATCCCCATATTAAGTCGATTAGGAGTGTATCCAGCGCCCTAAACGTCGTAGCGGGGATCAGGAATGGCAAGTTAGTGAAATAGTAAATGAGGCGGGAAGCACCACCATCTTGGAGACCTCTACTCTGCCGGCCACCGACAAGGGCAACGATAACCAAAATTGTACCTGCGATTTGAGTGCCCTCATCGCTCTCCCTAGGTTGCCGTCTATCATTTCCTCGGCCCCTCTGTATATTTGGATCCCGAGGTCCCGAGGTAGCGGAAGGTGGTATCCGCCAACTGAAAGGTGTGGGGTGGGAAAAGCAGAGGTGCCGATGAGTCAGTGGCAGTAAAGCAGTATCCATACGACTTGGGTTCGCTGATAGTGAGGCCTGATAAATTCCGGTATTCCTCAAATAATTTAGGTATAGGGTCTAGGTCGCCCCTCAGATCGCGGAGTAATAGGATAATATCGTCCGCATAGGCGGATACCACATGTGTCTTCTCGCCTCTCTGAATGCCTCGGTGTGAAGCCTCCACCCGGAGTCTATAGAGCAGCGGTTCCAGTGCCAGAATAAACAGGAGCAGAGAGAGTGGGCACCCTTGCCTGGTACCTCTTGCAATGGCCAAGGGCTCTGAAATGCATCGGGACGTACGCACCCGAGCCGTGGGGCGGGTTTACAGTAGCCTGACCCACGCAATGTATTTGGGGGGATCCCGAACTTCGCAAAAGTCGCGAACATGAAATCCCATCTGAGGGAATCAAAGGCTTGTTTCAGGTCCAGAGAAATGCAGCCCTCAGTACACACATCTGCCTGGTCTCGGAGCATCAGTTGGGCCAGCCTCCGGAGGTTCATGGCTGTGCTTCTACCAGGCACAAACCCGCATTGGTCCGGGTGGATCAGCTGGGGGATGTATTGTGCCAGCCTTGTTACCAGTACCTTGCTCAGTATCTTATAGTCAGGGTCTGTAGTTAGCTAGGTGCATCCCGTCCCTTCCCGGCTTTAAAAGGGAGGTTATCATAGCTTGGAGGGATGACTGTGGCAGGGAGTTGGCCTGTAGTGCCTCCTGATAAATGGTTTGTAGGCGCCGGGCTAACAAGTCAATAAATGCCGCATAGAATTCGGCTGGTAGGCCTTCTGTTCCCGGAGTTTTATTTCTCGGGAGAGCGTGTATGGCTTGTCGGATCTCTGCAACGGTGATGTTACGTTTCAGGTCGTCCGTTGTCTGTCAGTGAGCTGGGGCAGATCTAAGCCCCTCATGAAGGCCTCCAGTGCCGTTTGTGAAAGGCGCCTGTGCGGGCCATAGAGTGTGGTGTAGTAGTTCTTGAATGCGTCATTAACTCCTATCTGAGTCGAGGCCGTCAAACCCACCTGATCAATAATTTCCAATATTAGGAGGTGTGTCGGGGAGTCTCGTAAGATACGGGCTAGCAGTGGGCCTGACCTATCAGCCTGTGTGTGCTGTCTGTTAGTGTATTCCTTGTAGTCCAATAACCTCAGTTCCTCTAGTAGCTCAGCATGACGTATGTGTGCTTCCTGTAGCGGTGTAAAGGGTAGGTTTGTGCCCGCAGCTTCGTTCTCTAGCAGTGCCAGACTATCCTCAACTTCCTTAAGGCTGTCGATCACCTCCCTCTTCCTACCCACCCGAGTGGCCATCGCCTCCCCTCTGATGAAGACTTTGAATGTGTCCCATTCTATGCGCCTAGAGATAGCAGTGTCAGCATTGGTGGTGAAGTAAGTCTCGATGGAGTCCGCCATGGACGATTTGAAGACAGTGTCTTCCAACAGGTCCGTGGACAGCCTCCAGGTTGGTATCGGTGCCAGTGGCCTGCCCCATTGCAACGTCAGTTCTACAGGGTTGTGATCTGAGAGTGTCTTTCCCATATGTTGTGCTGTGAGTACTGCCCCCAACATAGAGCGGGAACAGAATATGCGGTCAATTCTGGTGTGTAGTTGGTGAGGAGGGGAGAAAAATGTATATTCCTTGTCCAGCCGGTGTTTGCTGCGCCATGTATCCGCTAGGTCCCACCCTTCCGCCCACTGCGCCAGTGCGACTGCCTGTTTCCTGCTTTCGGTGGCGTGCAAGGGTGGATGTGACCTGTCCAATGTGACATCCAGTACAGCATTAAAATCCCCGCCAACAATCCATTGATATTCGGCCCAGTCCGCTAAAACTCTGTTAATTCTAATAAAAAAATCAGACTGACCCGTGTTTGGTGCATACACACATCCCAGTACAACAGTGGTATCATCCAGTAAGCCGCGCACAAATACATATCTGCCGTCTTTGTCCACTCTCTGCTCTACAGGCCTGAATGGGACTGAGTTACGAAGCCATATAGCGGCCCCCCTCGAGAATGCGGAGTAGGACGTAGCAAATAGTTGACCCTTCCATTTCTTCAGTAGTTTCGAGCTCTCAGCATTATTCAAATGGGTCTCTTGGAGGCAAGCTATCGTGACCCCCCTGCGATTAAGCTGAGCCAGTATTCTGTGTCTCTTGTGGATCGAACCCATGCCCCGCACATTCCAGGTGCACAAGTTGTAAACATTAGATGGCCCCATGGCTGGATGTGAAGTGTGAGAATATCAAGCACATAGATGAGCATGCCAGGTATAGTTTGTGGTAGTAGAGGAGTGCCATGTGAACAGTTAGTCCCTTAACATTGAGGTCCCCTGATAAACGGACCCGGGGTCTAAACCATGATACCCAACATGGGTAAGAGTCAAACATAACCAAGTTCATGTGATGGGGGTGCAGTCTACTCGTTTCCGATTAGCACTAGCCTGCAATGACACATCAAGCCCTTAGCAACATATCCCCCAGCCCACCCACCCGTGTGTGGTTGTCATGTGGTTCATACATTACCACCCGGTTGTCGGTCAAGGCGTAGTCGTTAGAATTCTGCAGCCATTTGCGCAGTGATCTTGGGGAAGAGCTGTAAGCTGTCCGCCGACCCTGACACTTCCGTATGCGTGTCCGAGTTGCCGGCCAAGTCTCTAGCTGTGCCCGCGTCGTGTGCAGCCAGTGCCTCCTCTGTCAGTTGCGTCACTTTTGTTCGATCCTCTGAACGGTCTTTTGTGGCTTGTCCCTTCTGCGAGGATCGTGATGATGATGATGGGGGGCCTTGACCAGTGTCAGTGGCGGGGCGTCGCCGGCCTGGAGGGTCATGACATCCACCGCTTCCGCTGTCCGCAAACGGGTCCTGTGAGTCTGGTGGTGTGAGCGTCACTTCCAACCACTCCTCGGCTTCCTCCGGTGAGTCAAAAAGTGTGATCTGTTGCCATGCAGGATCTTGAGGCGGGTGGGGAACAGGAGGGCATATTTCATGTCCCTTTCGCGTAATTTGCGTTTCACCCCCAGGAAGGTGGACCTGGCTCGTTGTACTGCAGGAGTAAAGTCTGGATATACGGATATAGTCTTGTCTTCGTATCGAAGCGGCGCTTTCTCTCGGGCTACACGCAGCACCGTGTCGCGATCTTTATAATGAAGGAGGCGCGCGATCAAGGGGCGCGGTGGCGCTCCAGGCTTAGGTGGTCTGGAAGGCATTCTATGCGCTCATTCCATGCTGTACAGGGCTGTCAGATCTTCCGGGCCCACCATCTGCTTGAGCCAGTCTTCCACAAACTGAGTAGGGTTCCTCCCCTCACTGCCCTCCGGTACGCCTAAAATGCGTATGTTGTTGCGGCGGGCTCGTCCTTCAGCATCATCCACTTTGTCCCACAGCTGTATGAGTTGTTTTTCCATGCCCTCCAGCTTAGTGGAATGTTCCGTTTGTTGGGGTATTAGATCGTTCAGAGCGAGTTTCTGTTCCGAGACCCTCTCCGCCAGTTTGTTGTGGTCCTCTCGGAGCAGCGACAAGCCCGTCGCCATGCTATCCATGCGTGACTCCAGCGCCTCTCTCGTGGCTCATATTTCGTTGAGGATGAGGTCCAGTTTGGCGTCCTGGGTGCCCTTCCCTGTCGGCGGGATAATGTCCATATTGGAGGAGGCCAGCGGGTCCTCTGAGCCGGTGAACTGCATATATACTGGTGCGCTCTGTTCCTGGGCCTTGCCCCTGTGTCTCCCCATGGATCTGGTGTACAGGTTTGCGCCTATCCGAACACACGCCTTTCGCGCAGGCCTCACAGTGTAGTGGCACTCAGCAGTCCTGGTCTTGGCCGCCCTCAAAGTAGGCCACCCAATATAGGATGAGGTGGTAGTAGGAGAGTCCTGTGATGGTCACGGGGAAGCGCAGGCTCCAGCGCCGCTATGTATGATCCCCTGCCTGTGCCCGCAGAGATAGCGGTGAGGGTGGAAGGTATAGTCCGCCACTCGGTATGAGGGGGTCGCCTGGGGTGTTCCAGACGTGCCGTGTTTCCAACCCCGTCAAATTCGGCCCTGGGGAGGCAGTGTCACCGTCGGGCTGTGGCCCGAGTAGTCTTCAAGGTGTTGTGCGGGTCTGATCCCAATGAACACCCTCGGCTGGCCGCGCCCTGCTGCCGTGGTATCGTGATCGTAACATCGAGCCCTGGTGGTGGTGGCTCCCAGCGCTGTTGGTCTGGCGCTCCGGTGTGCCGGGGGGGTGAAGTAAGATGGCGCTCACCAATATCACTGTGGCGCCAATCCGCGTGGTGCAGCCGCTGGAAGTTGCAGCACAGTGTGACGGTCCCTTGGCAATCCCAGCCCCCCTCCAAGGTTCCCGCAGCTTTTACTCAGTGCCCGGGCTTGGGAAGAAGGGCGGACAACGCCGCAGGTAAGCTCCGGCCACTCGACCGGGTCGGGTATGCCGCAGGTTGGGGTCAGAGCCGCCAGGGCAGGGCGAGTCTCACAGGGATTCTCTGCGGGAGGAAAGTCCGTGCAGGAGAAGCTGGAGTAAGGTTCCGATGTGCGGCGGGGCCCCGCTCACTCGCTCACCTTCGGTGTTCTGGCCGCTCTCCGCTGTCCGCATGTAGCGAGTCCGCCTCCCCACTAATCGAGGCCGCGGCTTCCCTCGCGGCAGCAGGCCCCAGCGACCATCCGGGCTCTGCACGGCACCTGGTGGCACCGGAGGATAGTTGAGCACCTTCGCCGCTCCTGTCTCACTTTCCGGGGCTCTGAGTGCGGGATTCAGGTGGGTGGTATAACTGGAGAGCAGGATAAATAGCTGGTTTTGCGGGCTATGGACGGAGCTCAGGCTTTATACGTCTGCCATGTGCGGCTCGCAGCCACGCCCCCATACAGCGTGTTCTTAACCGAATCTAACATCCTACGTATGAATTTTGCATCCTACATTTTTGGGCCTACGGCAAGGTCGTTAACCGGTGTCAGATCCTTATTACCAACTACGCCCTCACGTATGAGTGCGCATGCGCAACAGGGCTCAGTTACCGGGAGAATACGTCCCTCTCCTGGTTACCCCGTACGCTCTGTGAACTCCGTTAAACCAAAAAGGAGGGCCCTTTCACTCGTGCCACTTTATGACATCATAGTGAATGTGCGGGGTGGCTACCAGCCCAAGGAGAACATGACTCCCTCCCCCGCACCCTTCCGACCAAGTGGATATCCTGCCCGTCAAAGTTCTAGGAGAGACCATTGGCCCCTCCCCCTGGGCGACCCCATTCGAGAATGGTGCCGCCCCCTAAGGACCTTAAATTGCTGCTCACCGATCATGACCTTACCGCCTGACCAAGGATTACAATACAACAAATAAGACGATTGTGAAAGGGAAAAAAGGCCTAAGGAGAAAACCAAGTATAACATTTCAAAATACCCAACTGTTTATATTCCACTAATACTGCCTGTATCAAAGAGGAAAAAAGGCCTAAGGAAAAATTCACAAACATATTTACAGTGCAAGTATACTCCACGGTAATGACAAATAACGTCCAACTTAACTTCTGTTTCAAGGGCTGATGGGTAGGAAAATTATTTGGCCCCCAGCAGAGAGGCAAGGAGTGAGCCTGGGGGGTTCGGGTGCAAGAGGGCGCCTCCCGCACACCCCAGGCCTTTTAAGCACACCTGGCCCACCCCCCTTGACCCGGAAGCACTTCTACTGCTTCTGGGTCAATGCTGGGGGGCCTGCACCAATCGATGGGGGCGTCCCCCGCTGCGCCATCGAGGCGTGACCCGCAAAGGGTGGGGACATGCCCCACCATTGAGGATACAGAGGGGGGAAGACGGACCCGCCATACGTGCGTGGGGGGCCAAGCGGCCCCCCTTTTCTTATGGTCTGGGACTACCGACCACCCCTTCCCTGTCATGCAAACCACCACATCAACCCCCAAAGTAACTTAGCCATGCGAGGAGTTTTCTTTGGAAGGCAGGGGTCACACGACCAAGCAGATATCCTGCCCCTGAAGTTCTAGGAGAGACCATTGGCCCCTCCCCCTGGGCGACCCCATTCGAGAATGGTGCCGCCCCCTAAGGACCTTAAATTGCTGCTCACCGATCATGACCTTACCGCCACAGGCCAGCATAGTTGACCGACTATCTGGCCCCCCCAAACCTCCTACTCTGAAAGGTCACCCCAACCTCGCGAAACCCTCTAAACATGCTCAAATATCCTTTGTCAGTAGCTCATTGCCTGTCTCAGTCCGGTGGACCCCTTCCTGCAACAGAAATGGTCCCCCCAGATGCACCCCTGTGGAATATTCTGGAATTGAGGTGTTCGAAATAATTTCTCAATCTTGTTATTGATCATCTTTACCGAGTGATTCAACGCCCTAACAGAGTCCCCCCTCCACTGCAGCCTAGGTATCAACTTAAACCACACTATGGTGCAGCCTGGACGTGCTTTTGCTAACAGTTTACTGCTGAGATTATCTCTGCAATCAGAACCCTCCTGCCCAGTTTAACCAAATCGTTGCCAGCCACATGTAAGATAACGACTGAGGGCGGTGTGGTGTGCCTATCAAGTAATTCTCACTTCCTACTCTGGACGGACAAACACCATCTTTGGAATCCCTGTAGTCGCTGTGACCGGGCGTACCTCGGCCCTAGACATGCAAACCCAACCTATTTCAGTATCCTGTTCAAGTTGCAGTTGCAGGGTCTAAAGCTGGGGCTGGCCTACTCATAGGCACTTGCCACCCCCTCTTGGCACCACTACCTGGCCTCCGTCATCAGCACCACGGTGCGCCGGATCTTCACACCTCCCACGTTGATGCTAATCGCTGTTGGTGCTACCCTGCCATTGTAAGGCTAAGCCCTGTGCCAGCCTATCTTCCGACTCTGGAGCCTCCTAACACCACGCAGTGTTATTTATGAAAGGCGCTCGCGAGCATCGGTGACCCCTAGCAGTATCCATTTCACAACGAGGGTGTTGATGTGACGTCTCCTGCGTAATACTTGTGCTCCCGGTCAATCTGTGACGGTATACACCTGAAAAATTGTGCCCTGCCCTTTTTCCTCAACTGGCCACACAGTGTGCAACCATAACCTTGTGAGGCTAAGCCCTGTGCCGGCCTACCTTCCTAATATGGAGCCTCCTAACTAAGGGTGGGCGTAAAATCCGTTTCGCGGGCGAATTTGCGGATTTTCCGCGATTTCGCGATCCGCGAATCTCGCGAAATCGCGGTAAAATCTGCGAATCAGTGGGGACAAATTTTCAGCCAAGCAAGGGTTACAGCAGCAGGTGCAAAAGTTGAACCTAATTTCTTTGTAACCTTTTACAAAAGGGTTACAAACAAATTAACTTCAACTTGGACACCTGCTGCTAATTGCTTCCTGGTGCCTTGTTGCCTACTTACAACTATTCTCTGACCCTGCTCTGACCCTTGAAGCAGGGTCAGAGAATAGTTACAAGTGGGCAACGAGGCACCTGTCCAAGGAATTAAACCTCATCAGGAAGCACTTACAGATATAAAAAACAGGAAGAAGGGAGAGGATGGCAAATACACCCATTTTAAGTTGTCAGGAGGGGTTAAACTAAAAGAGACCTTTACAGCACAATTTTCATATGCATTTTGCTAAAAATAAAAAGCTGTATGTTCTGTAGGGGCAACTCAGGAATCTGGCCCTTCAGAGATCCGGCCTTTCTTTCTCTCGTTCTCTCTCTCCCTCCCTCTCTTTTTCCCTCTCTTTCTCTCTCTTTCTATCTATCTAACTATCTATCTATCTATCTATCTCTCTCTCCCTTTCCCATAAACGACTGCATGGGTAACTTCGCTATGCAAGTGGCTCGCGAAGACGCAAAAATCCCCTCGAACACGCAAAAAAACCAGCGAACACGCAAAAAACCCCGCGAACACGTAAAAAAACCAAAAATCCGCAAATTCGCACAAATTCGCGAATTTTGCGGATCGCGAATTTGCAAATCTGCAAATTCGCGGATCGCGAATTCGCAAAATTCGCCCATGCTTACTCCTAACACCTCGCAGTGTTATTCGTGAAAGGCGCCCGCGAGCACAGGCGCCGCCATAGTATTAACCGTTTCATAACAAGGGTGTTGTTGTGACGCCTCCTCCATAATATTTGTGCTCCTGGTCAAACTGTGACGTTAACACTTGAAATGCATTGCCCTGCCCCTTTCTCCAACTGGCAATACAAATGAGTGACAATTACACACTTCAACTATAATGCATGGGTAAACACAAAGTCCTGCGCACTCCAATCAAGTATATGAAGTAGTATGTAACTATATGTAATTGAATAGAAAAATGTCCAACGTCGGTTCCTGGAGTTTCATGTATATCTCCTTTTATTTGATCATCACACCATTGATAATTTACAGCCAGCCAACACGTGTTTCGTTGTAGGTCTCAGTCGCCCAAAAAAAATTGCATCTCAGGGTCTCAGATAAGTCACTGTCCTACTGTATGGAGTCTCATAATCCAGAACGCTTAAATGTGGACTACAGTACGTAGAAAGTACTATTAGGAGCTTGAAGGAGAGAATTGGGGAACATGTTAGAGCTTTGTTACAACAAGATGCTAGATATCCGGTGGCAATCCATGCTAGCATCTGCCAGGCACAAGGTCCTAAAAAAGAATTTGTTTTGTTTGGTATAGATCATATTCCCATAGACACTAGAGGTGGAAATTGAGAGTTACACCTCAGACGCGCAGAAGCGTTGTGGATTATGAGACTCCACATATTTTCCCTTTTAAATGTGCAATGGAAGTTTTATTTGTATTATAAATAAACTCCTAAAACTATACATTTATATTTTTTCAACTGAAACGATTAAAAAAAAACATTCGGCCATCATCCAGATGACCAAGGGGCCTTCAGTGATGTCACTGACCATGTCATGGGTGATGTAATATGTGACGTCATCAGCAGTGCATTGCGGGAGCACGAGTTATAGTTAGCTCAACTAACTATAACAGGCGAATTTCTCTGGTTTTATATGAGTCAAATGTCCAACTAACTATAACGTCCCTGAAACCTATCGTTTTTTCTGTGAATTTCTAAGGTTTTTTTAATACTAATTCCTAACTATAACGTCTGTAAAACCTATGTTTTTTTCAGTGAGTTTCAAAGGTTTTTTAAATGCGAATTCCTAAGTATAACGTCCCTGAAACCAATGTTTTTTTCAGTGAATTTCAAAGGTTTTTTAAATATTGAATTACTATTGTGTATTTGTCATTAGTACTGTTTTTTCTAACTTTTCAACTAAACAAAATAAACTGCAAAAGTGATATGTAACGTAATACATTTCACAAATTACAATGAGTTTTTAAATAATACAAAACAATTTAACATTCAGATAAAAAAATTCTCTCTTTTTTTGATGTCATCAGCTACTACTTAACTTTGCTATTCACAGTTATGTCAGTGTAGTTTCATCATAAACAGCAAGGAATAAAACAATCAACTAGATTGTTAAAAAAAACTATTTCTCCCAAATTTAATACAAAATCAACACAAATAACACATCCAATACTACTTCAAATGTTCAAATCTTACCTTTACATCACAGTTTCTCTGCACATTTTCCCAATATGCCAGATAATGTACCAAACATTTTGCTTTGAAAGTATCCAGTATGAATTCCTTAAAGATCTTACGTAGTTTCTCTGCACATTTTCCCAATATGATCCACCTTCAAGGGGTTCAAAGGAATGTGTTTCCAAACCACGGTAGGATGAATACAGTGTTTGCTTAAATACCCCTCACACACCAAAAGGTCCCTTGGTGTCATGCTTCATCATAGGGGTCTTCCCCCCACTGTTGGATGGGGCATGCTACGACCAGCGACTACGTGGAAGCACTGGATTTGTAGTACTATGTGTGATGTAGAGGTAGTGAGAGGAAGGGTTGGGGTGGATGCGGGAAGTGAGTTAAAAAGTACCTGCTCATCTCATCAATAATTAAGTTTCATTTTCTTCAGCACTTTTGACACTTCATAAGAAGCTTCTCCAGACAACTTCTGATATTCTAATTTATTATCAAGCTCAACTGGTTACTAGTGTGTGTGTTTTTACTTTTGTGCATACTTTGTGTCCGAATGAAGATTAATTGAATTGACATGTTGAGCCATTCTACGGTATAATATCTCAAAATCCAGACATCCCTGTGTGCTTCCACTTCTTAAAACCTTCAATTGAGATAATAAAAGGCAGGCTCGAGTTCAGTCAGCAATGCCATGGCAATTGAAAAACATTGTTATAATGGTCAAATTGAGAAAATAATGTTGCCCACATTATGCAAAAAATATGATTAGATCATAAACCCTTTGTATCATGTCTGGATATGGTTACAAGGGATTTAAGTAAAGTGTACTTAAATGTGATAGATGGAATGCTTGAATTAATCTTAGTCACTGGTAATTACTTGAGGTTGAATCCTAGTCCATCATTGTTTTGCACACCATGCCATTTCAGTTTGGACCCAGCCATAAGCAAATCAGTCATTTCCCAGTCCAGCCTGAATTGCTATGCCAAGTCCACCTCTTGTTCGTCATGATTGGGCCTTTTCAGTCAGGAGTAGCTTTGTTCCAGTACCACTGGTACCAACATCTGGGAATACCAGGTGCACTTGGAGTGTCATACTGAAGTATATAAAAAAAGATGGATGGAATGGTCGAAATTGTCTCAACCATTGGTAACTACTCATGGCACATTTGGAAAATGATGGTCTGAAATGCGGCCAAGAGCTTTCACCAGTAGCTGAGATTATTTCAAGCATTCCTCCTAACACCATGCTTTTGCTGTGTGATGGGTATTTCCAGGCCTGGGTCGCGCGCTCGCGGAGCCATAGGACTCAAGCTATACCTTACTGATGAGCCCTAAGCAGGTCTAAACTGGCCTGGGATTGCTTGAGTTCCCATCTGGAGGGGACCTGGCCAGGCAGTTTGGGCTGCATCTTTCTATTAGAGCAAGAGAAAGACTGGTTTGTATAAGTAGGGTATCTGTCTAAAATGGCACACCAGGCAAAAAACAATGGACTGGAATGTGGCTCAGAAAGAATGCTAGTGGCTGAGATTAATTCAAGTATACCTTATTTAACCTCTGTTTTTCTACAGGGGATTAAAGGCGATTTCTCTGACTGACACCATCATTGGATTAGCTATTTGAGCAGTCTGACACTGCCAGGTGGACCAGTGTGTGGGTATTTTTGTGGCCATATTTGTGGCCCAGTGAGGTGTAGCGATCAATAATGCAGGCATCAATGTTATTTAACTTGTCATGAGTGATGTAATATGTAAGGTTATAAGCAGTGTGTGGTGGGACTATAACTGATGAATTTCAATTGGGGGTCTGAAAGTTAGTTTTATAGTATAACAACACAGAACGACATCACTTTAACCTCTGTTTTTTCAGTTTATTTTAGGGATCTTTTAACGTAAGGTAAAGATGGTTTTGACATATTCAAATGTATCGTCAATTAAGCCTTGTTTATTTCAATGAATTTAAGTTTTTTTATTATTGTCACCCAGCTCCCCTACTGACCAAAGCTTTAGACTGTATGCTGCATGGGGTTGGCTGCAGGGCCTAGTCTGCAGGCATCCATACCCTGAGACGAACCCCTCAGCGCAGACGGCCTTCAGCCATGCCCAACACATGCAGGCGGCCCACCCCAGCTATGTATGGCCTTTGACCATGTGTAGCATAAGGCCAAAACCCCAAACCCCACCTCCTCAACGACTTTTTTTTTTGGAGGTACCGCTAGATCACACAAGGACTGCACTGGGTCCTGTGGGAGTACTGTGGACCTGTGGCATGAATTATTTTATTCTTTTTTTATTATGCCCCCAGGAGGCTCCCTCCAAGAGGTGCCAGGGGGCCAGAGTACACCAACCAGGCCCCCTTACATATTGTTTTAAAAATCTTTCAAGTCCCCATGGCCTGTAATGGCAGCTGCAATTTTTTTTTCATTTAAGATCACACAGGACTGGTACAGGTCCCACAGGACTGAAAGGTCCGATGGAGAAAAAAAAATTCTCTGGGCCAATCAGAATTCCCTATTTCATAGAATTGTGGTAGCATCTGCGTCCTGCTGCACCCCCGCAAGACTAACTATTCAGTTATCACTATAATTTAAATGCAAATTTCTTCAAAAACGGCTGTATTGAGTTACATCAAATTATAAAAAGCTCCCTTTCTGAGCAAGGATCTATCTCTTTGCCAAATTTGGTGTAATTCCAAACAACAGTTGTTTTCTGCAATGCTTCTCAAAATTCCTATTGGAATTAACATGGGAAAATGTTGTTTTGGGAGCCCCCCTTTTTTTCTCAGCCCCAGTGAGATGGATCATCCCAAAACATTCTAGTAAGTAGCACAGTTGGATGAAATTTATTTTGAAAAGCTTCATGAAGATCCGTCAAATGGCGAAAACGTTATTGCAAAAAATGCTCTTCCTATGAAAACTCGATCCTCCTGATAATACCCAGTGACCACCACTGTGTAATATATATATATATATATATATATTTATATGCAAAAGGAAGTCCCCACTCAGGTACGGTGAAAAAGACGAGCCACTCCGGTTTTAGGATGCAAAGTTTGTAATTTTAATGCACAAAATATGCGTTTCGACCTCTCATGTGACCAAGACAGCGACAGCGTCAGGAATGACGCAGCGTGCTAAACAACAATAGAGGAAAGACTACATGACAAAAAGCAAATAATGTGTATCGTTCGACAAAAAGTGCAAACCATATATAAATGCACATGTAAATAAATCCCCAATTCACTGTTAATAATCACAGATTTGATTTAAACATGTGCAAATAAATTAAAGGAGTATTTGAAGATTATTGCATACATTTTAACACTCGTGCAACATAAATAAAGCACAGTCATTAGTAGGCTTCAAATACAGCTCTCCCAATTGTTTCTACTTGTATTGTGTATGGCAATTTAATGAGAGATACTACTTCACCTGTATT
Source organism: Lissotriton vulgaris (assembly GCF_964263255.1). Classification (NCBI taxonomy): domain Eukaryota; kingdom Metazoa; phylum Chordata; class Amphibia; order Caudata; family Salamandridae; genus Lissotriton; species Lissotriton vulgaris. Next base: position 1,353,145,872 of record NC_141695.1, read on the forward strand.
TCATACTAACTCGCTGATGTAAAGTGACGTATCGCGCAATAACAACAATCCACATCTTGTTATTCTTAGCAGAAAAGGTCACTTTTATTAGGACAGGCAAACAGAATAAACCTTCTTAAAGCAAAATTATTTGTCACGAGAGAGAAAGAAAAACATTAGCAAAAACTTCAAACGATTTTTCCTCATAAATATATAATCAAAACATTCCCAACAATACTTATCACTAAAACCCACATACTGTACAATCCCAACATTTTCATTGCTTCCTCTTTATCTTTTTCTTACCCATCTTCCCGTCTACCCTTCCCTTACCCCAGAGGGAAAGGATAATCCAGCTCCAGACAATCCAGACCCCCAAACAGCGCCACCCAGGAAAAACAAAGAGTTTTCCTGGCCTCACCCCACACCTGCTCAGAAAAAGGCTATTTGTTAGTGCTATCACACCACAGGTTTTCGCCCCAAAAACCCGCCAGTAGATCCCTCAATTCCATCAGATAGTATGCTTGACCTATCTGAGACAGGTGCACACCATCATCGCGAAAAAGATGTTGTTCAACACCTGTGGTATTTTCATGAGACAAGACTTTGATACCCATGGCAGGACAAAAAATGTTCGTGGCGCGGTTGAGTTTTCTCCGAGCTTTTTCCAAAGCAACATGACTGCGGGCCCCTCTCCAATGAGGACGATAAATGAATTCAGTCCAAACTCAACCAGTTGTCTTTTATGACCGCCATTTCCAGTTTCATTTGTTTTAAAATTGTTAAACCGGATAACCTTACAAGATCATTTTCTCCTAAATGGATGATCAATAAATATGGAAAACCTCTCTCCTGTGACAATTTGGAAAGCAAGGAAAATAAGTCCCCCCAAAGCATCCGACCCACTCCCTTCCAAAAAACTTCATGACCCTTGCTGTGGAGGTCGAGAGCTCTGCCGCAAATCTGTCGCTCTGCAAATGTAGCTTACCATTTCACATAAGAATGCCCTATAATCCAGGTCTGCATTTTCCTTGGCAGAGACTTAACTCGACCTAAGGCGGAAAAACAAAATTAGACAGACATCCTAACAAAATATATCATTAAATCATTTCCTGACATAACGAGAACAGCAATCTGATTTCCATCTACCAATACGTTTGATATCCTCCCAACCCCAACCCAACCTAGACGCTTCAGTAGCAGCCAGAATTCTAAACAAATGTGCTCCAAATGATAAGGGGTTTTGTCCCACCCGAATCAAGGCTTTCCTTAAAACTGCAAGCAGCTGATCACAGGTAATTCTGTCACCATTAAAATGTTGGAATATCACCCCTTGCCGAAAAGCAGCGGACTGCAGGAATGACTCCCATTCACCCAAAGGACAGCAATCCCGCACCCCACTTCCATTCAAATGAACCCACGTGCCCTTGCCCAATTGATCAGTTTTTGATTTTTTCAACAAAATCCTCAAAGACCCCGATGAAATTGAATATCACTAGTCTGAATGCCCAATTGACTTCGCAAACCAAGCAATTCGGACACTCTGAATGCCCCGAAAAACAACCAAATCATACAAAGTCTAAAACATGTAACCTCCCACCCAGAATAACAACAATTTGGCAATTGTAACAATAATTGCGGCAAAAGTGAAAAAGTTATGGGCTCACGCAAGGACGAGGAATGAACCCTCACTCTATTAAAACCTTTTAACATCCGCCGTAACAAAACGCCCCCCCTAATTCCAGCCCCCACAATAATTGTCCATAGAATGAAATACCAGAAAGTTTACCAGCAATGGTCATGTGAGATAAACCCTTATCCATCAAGGATAAGACAAGCTGTAACATGAAACCTTCGTCACCAAACAATAAACCTGAAACATTCTGAGACATAGAATAACATAAAAACTCAGACCAAGCCTGGCGATAACTGCGTCTGGTGGAAGGAGCAATGGATTGTTCAACCAGCTCAATGATCCTCACTCCCCCAGTGCCCAGATGTCTTAAGGAACCGCAGTTTTGCAGCTGTCCGCCAATGGCGCCAAAGTGCGGAATTTCTGCAAAGTAAAGCGAGATAAAGAGTCTGCGATTGTATTATTAACACCTTGAATGTGTCTTGCTCTAAAACCAATGTTTAAACGGATACTCTGTAACATAAAAGATCTCAAAAGCTTCAATACACACAAATCCTTAGCTCTTTGTCTATTGACAAGATCCACCACCGACATATTGTCGATATGAAATAGCACACATCTGTCTCTAAACTCTTCACCCCAAACCAGTAATGCAACAATGAGGGAAAAAAACTCGAGAAAGGCAATACTACGTCCTTGCTGAAGCCACCGCTTAGGCCAACTCTCCGCACACCAACGACCTTCCCAAAAGATGCCAAAACCGTGAGACCCAGACGCATCTGAAAATATTTTTATCTGCCATATTGTGTCATCTTTGACAAAAAAAGATGGAAACACCATTAAAGTCTTCCAAGAACTGAAGCCAAATCAACAGGTCATCTTTAATGGCTTTAGTCAGTCTAATTTATTTTGTGGTGGGAGAGATAAGCTCCCGACATAGCCATACCCAACCTTCTGCAAAATGTTCTGCCAGCTCTGACCACCCTACAGGCGAAGTTCAAGTAACCAAGCAAACGCTAGACCTGTCTTAGTTCAAGTTTCCTCCTATCAAGCACTTCCAACAAAAAAGACCTGATTTAATTCACCTTAGCTGTTGGTAAACAAGCTATTATGTCTACAGTATCAATCTCAATCCCCAAAAAGGTTAGTTTGGTAGAGGGGCCTTCTGTCTTCTCAGGAGCTAATGGTACACCAAAATCAGACGCCAGATCCTGAAAAATTTGTAAAACTCTGCTACATTGATCCAGCTTTGCCTGTCCTACAAACATAAAATCGTTTAAATAGTGACAAACAAAAGCATGACCACCTTTTTGCACCAAACACCAATGTAAGAAAGAGCTAAAGGTTTCAAACAGAGCACAGGATACTGAACATCCCATAGGCAGTACTCGATCCACATAGAATGCGCCATTAAAGAACATGCCTAGAAGCTCAAAATCTGATGGGTGAATAGACAGCAAACGAAAGGCGGACTGGACATCACATTTTGCAAGCTCAGCACCAGTTCCGGCCAATCGCACCACACGTAAAGCATCGTCCACAGAAGTATAGGACATGTTAGAGTCAGTAGGGGAGATGAAATCATTAACTGATTGACCCTCCGGCCATAACAGGTGATGAATTAACCGAAATTTGCCTACCACCTTTTTAGGAACAACACCCAAAGGGGAGACAATCAAATTTGGTAAAGGAAGCTGTTTAAAGGGGCCCACCATTCAACCAGCTTGCAATTCCTTATTAAGTTTTTGTTGGACAATATGGGGTAATTCCTTGGCAGATTTTAAATTATCAGCCCAATGATGGTAACGCGGACCCTGATAACCTATTTTAAAACCAACATTAAAACCCCAAAATAATTTGGAAGCCGCATCTGCTTCAGTATAAAGCTCCAACCAGGCCAACATGGACTGCAAATTAACCGGGGTAGGATCCTTTTGGAATAATTGGGGGAAAGGACCCTCTGCCTCTCTGACCCCTCCCTGGATCCCTGACATTCTTGTTTGTGAGACATTGAGTAAGGGCATGTATCCCTCCACATTGAGAGAACTCATGTTTAAACCGCAAAATTGCCTGGAGCAAATACCACGGTTGAAATTCCAACAGGGGCCTGCTGCCGGCAATTGACCCCTACCCAAAACACCCGCCCCAATTTGGGTGGGACGCTGCAGAAAGGGTCAATAAATTATGGGTAACCCGCTAGCCATATGAGTTGTAGCATGGGGCTGGGTAGGTGACATCCACTGTAACCATAGTTCCTAATCCACCTCCCCCCAAGGTTTGTCAGGGAAAATGCTGAGTCGAGCCCTGAATTCCTCATCATAATTTAACCATGCGTACCCACCAACCTGCAACTGAGCTCTACGTATAGTATCCATGTATTTAAACATGGCCACCGCCCTGTCCTGATGCCTCTTGCAATATACACTAGCGTAGATTAAAAAAGCGGCGGTCCAATTTTCAATATTCTTGGGCACTCTGGGACGCCTAGATAGTTCCCATTCTTCTTCCTTGGACCCTTCCCTAGCTTGAATGTATCTATGCAATAATTTAAAAACATCAACAAATTTGTGTTACCACATTTTTTGCTTAGTTTTAACATAAAGATGCATACCAAGTAGCATAGCTAAACCTATATAAGGAAGTTTTGTCCGACAATTCATGGTACTTGAAACCTGTCCAGTTCTGGACCCGTCCTTTACCGATACTTGTTTGTTACCTTCCAAAGTCTCATCAGACCCTATGGTATTACAGGGAAAAGGTGTCAATTCCACCGCAGACCCTGCTCCCATTGATCCCCACCCATACATTGATTTACCATCCCAACAGCACCCTCCCCAGATACAATATTGCATTTGCCCGTCAAAGTTTGTGACCAAGCAGTCCACCAATGAGGCTTACCTGACGTCAACTGGGTGGCTCTCTTCTGAAACTCCTGAGGATCATCGTGACCACGATGTCCGCCATGCTGACCTTCACCCGCTAAAGACTCCGCTCTTGATTTCTGTAAAAGACTAGCAGAATTGATTGCACCCAACCCCTTCCCGGTAACCCCCGATTAGAACCCAACAACCTTGCAGTGCTACCCACATCATCAATTGAAACATCATCATAAAAATTGTCTTCTCCACCTTGATCACAATGATCTGTGGATAAATCCAAAACATCAGAACTGGTGCTAGGCATAACGCCACCCCCAACCCCACCATCATAGGTTGTCCAACAGGTCACAGGCCTCCGTGAAGAGAGCCTGGATGAAGAAACCAAATCCGCACTTGATCTGCCCCGTGCTGTACGTAACTTAGAAGCCGCAACCTGCTTCGCAGACGCCAATCTGGAAACACCGGGCGCCGTTGGAAAAACTGAATGGGGCATAAACTTCTTACCGCTCCTGCCAGAAGCCACTGAGAACTTACCAGAAAAAGACGCGGAAATGGAGCCACCAGCTTCCGACGATGAAGAGGCAGAATGCTCAACCCAAACCCATTGACCACTCTGGTCCATAAGAAGAATCAAAGTCCACCTGAGGATGAGAGGGAGGGGGGCGAGATGCTGGAAAAATAGAGACCATACCCAATACATTACCGCCATCCAAACCTTCTTGAACGTGCTCCAATGTAGGCCATTCCTCCACCCCTTGAACCATGGGAATATCCCCCCACCCTGCTCCCACAGCATCCGCAAAACCCATGTCCTCTTTGGAAAGCAGGCTAGTGTGACCTCACTGAGATTTTGACCCGGGGGGCCCCCTGGGCTGAGGGGTGAACACATTCTCACTGGAAAACACAGTACAACTCAGCTCTTCAACCTGTATATTCCGGGTGTCCTGTGGCACAGACAACACATTGGAAAGTTCACTGAAAATCTCCTCCTCTGCTTCACTATCTGTTGAATAGTCCACTAGAGCTGCAGAGCTCATAACCGCAAAAACAGGGGGAGCAATATTGATAAGAGACGATGCATGTTGCAATTGCACGCTGTTTTCCTGTGCCTTACCCTGTATTTCAACATGTTTGTTCGTAGAAGCACATTCTGAGTCAAAAAACTGCAAGTCCCCCACTTTGCTCCCCTTTCCTTCAGTAATACACCTATTTAGAGGAGCAGGAACACTAGTAGAGTCTATATAATAAGTCTTACAGCTGCGCTTGCCAGCCCGCCCCAAGCGCTGAACAGACAAGACCCCCGACCGCCCCCTGACGTGCCCGGCAAGGAGGAACAACGTGGAGCACTCCCTTTCACTTGGGCGCTCCGACCTGAGGAGCGCCCCCTTCGCAAAACTGCCACAGAACCATTGCCGGCTAAAAGGGGGAGCTGTGCGCGGCTCTTTGCAGGAAGACAAGCCGCCACAGCGTCACTCACCCCCTGAGCTGCCGAACTCGACGAGGACGTGGACTGCGCCCTTGACGACGTTCTCTGCCATGCTCCAACTTTGAAAAAACACCTCAGCGTCACGGAGGAGCCGTCGCCACAACAAACGCTGGCTGACGAAATCCTTCAAGTGACGCGATCCCGCCCAGGAAAACCCGCCCAGCCACCCGCACTAGAATACCGCCCCCTGCCGCACTCTTAACCTATCGCGCTTGATGGATTGTTTCATCGCGCGAACAATCCCAGGGGGACACCGGCTCGCGCCTGGATCCTCCTGGGTCCCATAGAACAGTAAAGTGCAGTATGGGTATAGTAGCCATTGATTCAGTTATAAAAAGTAAAAGAATGAGCTCCAGAGCTTATTTGGAGAAAATGTTACTAATGCAGCCCTGAGTGTTTGGATGGTGCAACAACTGGTATTAGTGACCATGTTACAAACTGATTCAAAATGACCTTAGCGGCAGTTGTCATATAACCTACTATCATATAATAGCTGCAAAAAGGAGAGGTGACTGTTCAGAGGAACGTCCTCCAATCCCCGGTGCTCTTAACAATGCTACTGTAGCTACTCTTCAGTTCGATCTGCCGTACCAGACTAGCTCTGGCACAATAAATAAAGAAGGCAATTATAATGAATTATCTGCTTATTGGTAAAAACAGAACAGTATCTACAGATCTCCATTCCTGATAGTTAAAAGGGTTCCGACAAGCTTGGAAATATTCATAAATGGCACATAGAGACAACAATTGATCATGGCTAGAAGGATAAGAAACATACAATCAAGTTAAAGGGGTAAAAAATAATTCCATCACATCAACTATTTAAAACAACAACTCCTTAAACTCTTGGAGTTGGACCTCAGGAGGACAAGAATACTCTACAAGTGTGAATGTAACTCTTTGTCTTATTCATCCCCATGGTAAACCAGCTGCCAGCCTGCCGCAATAAGTCGTGATTCCGGTCTACATAATGCCTGGACACGGTTACCTCCTCTTGAGTGTTTGGGTACTGTATCCACGGCAAAGTATTTGCCCTTTGTCCAGTCAACATTGAGGACTTTGTGGAATGTTTAGCTCTGCTATAATAAAAATCTCGATTAGTAATAGCCCTCCAATGCTTTAGGATACGTTTTTTAACTGGGAAAGTAGTGGACCCAATGTACCACTTGTCACAAGTGCAAGTTATCACATATTCACATATACCACAAAGTCAGTTCCATATATAAATAAATAAATAAAAAAAAAATATATATATATATATATATATATATATATATATATATATATATATATTTTTTTTTTTTAAAGTTCAACAAAGTTAGGCGCACTCTCAGAGATCAAAGTTGCTTCCACCAAGAATTTACTTTCGCCAACCGTTACGCGTTTCGACACAAAGATGTGTCTTGATCACACGGTATTACAGTTTGACACGAAGGTGCATAAATAATAAATAAACATAAAAGAAGGCATACCATTACACATAAACATAGACCTCTTGTGTTTTCTCTTGGCGGCCATTTTGGAGTGGTGGATTTTACATACAAAAGTATTAAATTCATACTTCTATGCAGGTGTACTAGATTGTAATGTAAAATTAATGTCTGTTGTTTATTTTATTTATTTATTTATAGGCTTGTTACGCGCCGGCATCACACCCGAAGGTGTATCTCCGCGCGGTGCTGTGAGGTGGACAGGTCGAAGAGCTCCTCCTAGAATAGTACAGTCTTTAGGCGTTTCCTGAAAGCTGAGTGACTCTGGCATTCTCTGAGGGAGAGGGGGAGGTTGTTCCATAGACGAGGACCCATGATGGAGAGGGCACGGCCTCCCTGTCTGGTCTTATAATGTCTAGGAACCTGAAGCAGCTGTTGGTTGGAGGACCTGAGGATGCGGGATGGGCGGTGGTAAACAAATTTGTCTGTCAAGTAATGTGGTCCCAGATTGTGTAAACTTTTGTGTATCACACAGCTGATCTTGAATTCTACCCGTTTCCGGATAGGAAGCCAATGAAGGGCCTTAAGGAGGGGGAGGGACGGTGTTCTGGGGGGGGTGTTGGTCACCAGCCGTGCTGTGGTGTTCTGCACCACCTGTAGTTTATTGAGCACTCCCTCATTGGCAGCTAGGAGTAAGCCATTACAATAGTCCAGGCGGCTCAAAACGAGGGCCTGGACCAGGGTCTTCCGGGTATCGTCGGGTAGAAGGGGGAACACCTTCCGAAGGAGGCCGATAATGTGGAAGCAGGACCCTGCAGTGGTGCTGGCATGGTGAAAAAGGGTGAGGTCCTGGTCTAGACGCACCCCCAGGTTCTTTACTACCTGTTTGGGGAGCGGGGCCTGTCCCAAGCTTGGAGGCCACCAGTCTGGGGTCCAGAGGATTCTCGCCTCTCCGAATAACATGACCTCAGACTTTCCCACATTGCACTGTAGAAAGTTTTTGGCCATCCAGCTGGCGATTGCAGTCATGCCGTTGGAGAAAGTTTGTCTAATCTCTGGAGTAAAGGTCTTAAAAGTAAACAGCAGCTGCGTGTCGTCAGCGTAGGAGATAGGCATGAACCCAAAGGACCTTGTCATGTTGGCCAGAGAGGAGACATATACGTTAAACAACGTAGGGCTAAGACATGAGCCCTGCGGGACTCCTCTGATGATGTTAGCCGAGGTGGAACTAAAGGAGCCCATGTTCACCTTCTGAGTCCGCTCTGAAAGAAAGCTGGTAAACCATGCCAGGGCAGATTTGTCAATGCCTGTCTCCTTTAATCTGGTAAGGAGAATGGCGTGGGATATGGTGTCGAATGCTGCGGACAAGTCCAGCAGCACCAACACCACAGACAGCCCTCTGTCCAGGGACATGCGTATGGCATCCGCAACGGAGGGGAGGGCGGTCTCAGTACCATGCCTAGGCCTGAACCCGGACTGAGAATGGTCTAAGCTGCCAATCTGCTCAATGAAGGTGGAGAGATGGTGATTGACATGCTTCTCCGTCAATTTGCCGATGAATGGCAGAAGGGAGATTGGCCTCAGGTTGGTCATGTCTGACCAAGGGATGGCGGTGTTCTTCCTGATAGGCTTGACTATGGCCTCCTTCCACACCCGGGGGACCAGTCCCTCAGATAGGGAGCGGTTGATCACCGTCCGAATGCAGGGGCTGAGGACACTCCCAATGAGGTGCATGACCCGGGCAGGTACGAGGTCTACTGGGCTGCCTGACTTAATGGTCCCAATCAGAGAGTTGACCTGATCTAAGGTGATCTCAGGGATGAATGATAGTGAGGCTGGGGCAGCACAGGCTGTTCCAGGCTGAAAACTGGAAGAGGGGACATTATCATCCACGGATGTGCTTGATTGGGAGATTTTTTAGTAAATGGCATCAATTTTATCCGAGAAAAAAACGGCCGTGTCATCGCACAGTTTTTGGGTTAGCACTTCTGCACTGTCGCAAGCGACAGGCTTGGTAAATGTGCAGAGCACCTGGTACAACATTTTGGGGTTGTTACCGGCCCCAGAGAGTTGGGAGATAATATGGGACTTACGGGCAGCTCTGATGTTTTTATGATAGAGTCTCATTGCTGAGCTATACCTATCTCTATCGACAGTGCTGCGCGAGAGTCTCCAAGATTTCTCCAGCTTTCTGCAAGCTCTTTTCTCCGCGCGCAGTAGGTCTGAGTACCATAGTTCTTGTTTACGGTCCGACCGCTGATTACAGCGTCTTAGGGGGGCGATCATGTTGACCGCTGTACTCAAAGCATTATTGAATTTGGACAAGGCCAAGTTGGGGGAGTCTGAGGGAAGAAAATCAGGAGGAATAAAGGCAGTTCTAAAGGAATCAACGGACACCTTGTGCCACTGCCTGCGCCATAGCGGCAGGGGGACAGGGTTGGGGCGTTCCTCCGAGAGAGTGGGGAGGAGGAAGTTGATTATAAAGTGGTCGGTCCATTCCACCTGTGAAGGGGGGTGACAGGTCAGGGAATGAGAGTTCGATAGGATTAAGTCGAGGGTATGACCGGCCTGATGAGTCGGACCCCGGTTGCACTGTTTGAAGCCTAGGGCAGATAGGTCAGTCAACAAGTTGCGAGTTTCAGCGTTATCAGATAGTTCGCTGTGGACATTGAAGTCCCCTAGGAGTACAAAATTAGTTCCAGATCTGATATGGGGGGCTAGAGTCTCCAGGAGGATAGACGAAGCCTCAGTGTAGGGGCCCGGAGGACTGTACACTAATGCTCCCTTCCAATAAGATAGGGGCGAGAAACCAATTTTAAAAACCAGTATCTCAATGTCGTCAGTGCAGCATTGGTCGAGAAGAGTGACAGTAAGAGTATCCTTGTAGATTACCGCGACCCCGCCGCCAGTTTTAACAGGGCGGTCCAGCCTAAGAATCTTGTACCCCGAAGGAACCCCCAAGGTGATAGCAGGGACCAGATGGGGTTTAAGCCAGGTCTCGGTACAGAAGCAGTAGTCGGGGCGGTTTACTACCGCAATTGGAATTATTTTCATTTTATTTTCATTTGCATTTCCCCTAGTACATCCTACATTGTAGTAAATGTGCTGTCTATATTAAAGCAAATTGCCGCGTACAGTATAAGTGTGTAAACATACTTCATGGTAAATGCGGAAGCTACAACATTCTGGTCATTTTGCAGGTCTAGTGCCCCAAAATGTCCTGGGTCTCGGAGCAGCATTCTAAAACAATCACCAATTATTTGTAAAACCTCGCTCCTGCTGACATTAGATCCTGTGCCTCAAAATTGTTTACACCCATTTTTCCATTCTACTCAGTCTAATGCCTAGGCTCATGTCTATAATAGGGATCTCCCAATTTGTGCATGTGTATTTATTCATATAAATTCCAAGATCCCTATTATAGACATCCCCTACAACATCAAACTATCATATGATACGAGTAAGACAAGAGCAGAATTCCTTGACACTCTGACAAATTGGCACCCTCACCACCAGCTTACACCGTAAAGCAGCGGCAGGCAACAGTCTTCTTCATGCCCTCAGTGCTCATCCAGACACACTTGAATGGAGTGGAAGTGGAAGCGGAATGATGTGAAAAAAATGCGTAACTTTACCCGTGGGGTATGGACTATCAGGACGCGATTAGCAGCAGTTACTGCCACCCTGTGTGTCACGGGCAGACCCTTAAGCATGCCAGCCCACTGGGGCATGATTTGTTTTCACTCTGCAACATTGGCAGATGTGTCCTTTCCCTACCACTTTGGGAATTCCGGGTGACGGTAACATGGATACACAGGTCTCTTACCTTGAGGGTAAGAGTTACTCGCACTGAGCAGAGCGCTTCACGCGGCTTGGTTTGTACTTTATTTCGCATCATTCCACTTGGAATGCTTTATTGTTCCACCTCTCCAGATGCACATCCCGGAGGTACTCGTAATACCGGGCTGTCTTGTAAATGAAATGCTTTACATGTCTACTTCATTTGTAGCGCCTTGCTATTTAATGCCATTTAATGCAATGTATGATATATTTTGTGTTCTTATCATTATGCCAAATATCGTGAAAAAAAGGGAACTCAGCCCACAGCAACATCAGCTAGTCTGTTGTTCATTACTATTGGTATGACGTGAATACCAGTTGACAATGTATTTAATGCACGTAACTCAGTTGACTCGTTCTCGTGAGAAAGCAGGTTTACCTGCGGAACGCGTCGAGAAAAGCCTTTTTTAAAATAAACACGCTTATGTAACTTGGAAGTGGCCCGGACAATCTTTTCTTGAACCGAGGAAAGTGTATAGTTGAAGGTGTAGGGATTCGCTATCCCGTCGGAGGCCCGCCACTGGAAGCGGCAGGGATCCTAAGCGACTTTGTTTGGCTGGATATATATATATATATATATATATATATATATATATATAGCATACAACTTGTCCTGTCGCAGCGGGAGCACGCTTCAGTCGGTGCCGGTGAAGGGACCAGGGCAGTGTCCCGTTTTGATTGAATACCAATGATTCACCGCACACGCCTTGATATTAGATTGCAGTTTCTTTTATTTCAAAACGTGACAACACCTACGCGTTTCGAACCGTAGTTCGTGTTCACGGTAGCTATACTGTGTGGTCCCTCCATTATTTCACTACACATTAGCCTTTGGCACGCCCCCATAGATTAGAGGCATGCTGGGACATGTAGTATTAACAAAATTATATGTGCCTTAATTGTTTGTTAGGTGCTGGGTTATGTATAATGTGTAGTGAAATAATGGAGGGACCACACAGTATAGCTACCGTGAACACGAACTACGGTTCGAAACGCGTAGGTGTTGTCACGTTTTGAAATAAAAGAAACTGCAATCTAATATCAAGGCGTGTGCGGTGAATCATTGGTATTCAAAATATATATATATATATATATATATATATATATATATATATATATATATATACATATATATATATATATATATATATATATATATATATATATATATGTATATATATATATATATATATCAAATCAACTTCTCCTTCCCTCGTGGTTCGAAGAAAACAAAGGACAGACCTTAGCTTCATGGGGTGCTTTATTAGGAATACAGGCATAACCGGTTTCGGCGGAGTGCCTTCATCAGATGCCACTGTTCCATTACGTGTCTACCACTCACAGTTCTTTTAAAGCTCCTCCTCCCAGTGGTTCAGAGCTTCACCTGCATCGGATTTCCTTGCCTGCGCTAATGAAAGGGACTACCAGTCCCAAGATTCTGCACGCTGGTAATCCAATGCAATGGGGAAACGTAATTTTGTTTTTAACTTTCACAACCTCTTGCTGCCTTCTTTCAGCCATCTACCCCTCAAGGACAAGATTCGGAGACGCAAAGTCATCAAAACGTCTCTCCAACTAGTGCTGGTCCGCTGTACAACAGCAGCGTCTTGCCTCTTGCTGGGTCCTGGTGGCGGGTCACGGAAAAGCCCGATACCTCGGGATAACGTCAGAACAAAGTCCTGTGTATATATCTATATACATTACCTACTGGCGATAGCCAGTAGGTATATATAGTTAGGATTTTTTTCCTATGGGATTTTTGAAAATTCTATGTCGAATAACTTTGGCGTTTGAGGACAGAATTGGCTGAAATTTTCAGGAAAATGGAACATTTTGTTTCTGAGCAGCCCCTGAAAATTTGGGGGGGTTTCGTCAAGGGGGGGCCGAGAAAAAAGGGGGGTCCCAAAACGTGTTTTTCCCATGCAATTTTCCATAGGGCGGTTGGCCTCACTTTTAGCCTGAACGGCTGAATGGATTTACACCAAACTTGGCAAAATTGTAGGGGCTGGTAGCCCGATGTGCCTTTGCTATGTCTCAAGATATAGGCTCCAGTGGTTTTTACGAAAATTAACTTTGAAAAATATATATTGGGCTACTTTGGGCTATATATATGTTGGAGCCCAAATGTAGCCCAATGTAGCCCAATGTAGCCCAAAGATGGCCACCAGAGACAAAAAAAACAAATGTAGCCCAAATATCAGCCAGATGTAGCCCAACTATAGCCCAATGACAGAATGTCCCAGAGTGTTCTAAAGAACAACTAGAGTGCTAACAGTCCTACTTATTACAAAGGTATGGCACACCTGAAGCCATCTTGATTGGAATAAAGTGGTAACTCTTAAAACATTTAATTTAAAAAGGAACAAAATGAGGGGGTTCATTTTGCCATAGAAAGTATGATTAGCGAATATATGACGAAATCCCGCATACCATCAGTCTGCAAAAAAAATCCCGCATGTACTATTAGGCCGCAAATTAAAATAACGAAAACTTTTAGAACGAATATGCCTTTAGCATACACTAAACAACTAAACTACCCTAAACCCTAAAACACTACCCCCAGCATGACCCTACACTACACAAACAGTACAACACTACCCTAAACCCTAAAACACTACCCCCAGCATGACCCTACACTACGCAAACACTACAACACTACCCAAAACCCTAAAACACTACACCCCAGCATGAACCTACACTACGCAAACACTACAACACTACCCTAAACCCTAAAACACTACCCCCAGCATGACCCTACACTACACAAACACTACAACACAACCCTAAACCCTAAAACACTACCCCCAGCATGACCCTACACTATGCAAACACTACAACACTACCCTAAACCCTAAAACACTACCCCCAGCATGACCCTACACTACGCAAACACTACAACACTACCCAAAACCCTAAAACACTACCCCCAGCATGACCCTACACTACGCAAACACTACAACACTACCCAAAACCCTAAAACACTACCCCCAGCATGACCCTACACTACGCAAACACTACAACACTACCCAAAACCCTAAAACACTACCCCCAGCATGACCCTACACTACGCAAACACTACAACACTACCCAAAACCCTAAAACACTACACCCCAGCATGAACCTACACTACCCAAACACTACAACACTACCCTAAACCCTAAAACACTACCCCCAGCATGACCCTACACTACGCAAACACTACAACACAACCCTAAACCCTAAAACACTACTCCCAGCATGACCCTACACTATGCAAACACTACAACACTACCCTAAACCCTAAAACACTACCCCCAGCATGACCCTACACTACGCAAACACTACAACACTACCCTAAACCCTAAAACACTACCCCCAGCATGACCCTACACTACGCAAACACTACAACACTACCCAAAACCCTAAAACACTACCCCCAGCATGACCCTACACTACGCAAACACTACAACACTACCCAAAACCCTAAAACACTACACCCCAGCATGACCCTACACTACGCAAACACTACAACACTACCCTAAACCCTAAAACACTACCCCCAGCATGACCCTACACTACGCAAACACTACAACACTACCCAAAACCCTAAAACACTACACCCCAGCATGACCCTACACTACGCAAACACTGCAACACTACCCTAAACCCTAAAACACTACCCCCAGCATGACCCTACACTACGCAAACACTACAACACTACCCTAAACCCTAAAACACTACCCCCAGCATGACCCTACACTACGCAAACACTACAACACTACCCTAAACCCTAAAACACTACCCCCAGCATGACCCTACACTACGCAAACACTACAACACTACCAAAAACCCTAAAACACTACCCCCAGCATGACCCCACACTACAACACTACCCAAAACCCTAAAACACTACCCCCAGCATGACCCTACACTACGCAAACACTACAACACTACCCAAAACCCTAAAACACTACCCCCAGCATGACCCTTCACTACGCAAACACTACAACACTACCCAAAACCCTAAAACACTACACCCCAACATGACCCTACACTACGCAAACACTACAACACAACCCTAAACCCTAAAACACTACCCCCAGCATGACCCTACACTACGCAAACACTACAACACTACCCAAAACCCTAAAACACTACACCCCAGCATGACCCTACACTACGCAAACACTACAACACTACCCTAAACCCTAAAACACTACCCCCAGCATGACCCTACACTACGCAAACACTACAACACTACCCAAAACCCTAAAACACTACACCCCAGCATGACCCTACACTACGCAAACACTGCAACACTACCCTAAACCCTAAAACACTACCCCCAGCATGACCCTACACTACGCAAACACTACAACACTACCCTAAACCCTAAAACACTACCCCCAGCATGACCCTACACTACGCAAACACTACAACACTACCCTAAACCCTAAAACACTACCCCCAGCATGACCCTACACTACGCAAACACTACAACACTACCCTAAACCCTAAAACACTACCCCCAGCATGACCCTACACTACGCAAACACTACAACACTACCCAAAACCCTAAAACACTACCCCCAGCATGACCCTACACTACGCAAACACTACAACACTACCCAAAACCCTAAAACACTACCCCCCAGCATGACCCTACACTACGCAAACACTACAACACTACCCAAAACCCTAAAACACTACCCCCAGCATGACCCTACACTACGCAAACACTACAACACTACCCAAAACCCTAAAACACTACACCCCAACATGACCCTACACTACGCAAACACTACAACACAACCCTAAACCCTAAAACACTACCCCCAGCATGACCCTACACTACGCAAACACTACAACACTACCCTAAACCCTAAAACACTACCCTCAGCATGACCCTACACTACGCAAACACTACAACACAACCCTAAACCCTAAAACACTACCCCCAGCATGACCCTACACTAAACAACCACCACAACTCTACACTACACTAACACAACACTACACTACACAACACTACACTACACTACACAATCACTAACCCACGAAAAAATTAACACAAACCCACTTACCTCTCTCGTCATCGTGGTTTTCACAACGCAAATGCATTTACCATACATGCCTTTAAAACGTAATTCTTTGTAAAGGCATGCGCGATAAATGCACATGCGTTTTGAAAAAATGCGGGATAATGGTATGCGAGGTCAATGACCTTGCGGGATAATGGTATGCGGACTGAAAGTCTGCGGCATAAAAAATGCTGGAAAATGGCTGCAAACCATGATTAGCAGCAGACTTCCCTGGTGAGCACTAGCTTTACTACAGTGATCTAATGAGCAACTAGAGTGCTAACATTCAGAATTTATGGCAAATGTGTGAAACATCTGAATGCCTTCTTGATAGAACCAAAGTAAACAAGCATTGAAAATGCAATAGATCTCGCCCTCGTTTAAGTTAAAGCCATTCTGTTTGTAATGAGGTGGCTTTTTAGCTTTGCTTTTATTAGTGTTTTTAAAACTTTCATGTAAATAACATGCATATGTATGCATATATGTCTATGTATGCATGCATTTATATTTATATAGATATGCAGATTATATATGTTTATATATGTATATTACCGACTGGCGATAGCCAGTGGGTATATATAGTTAGGATTTTTTCTCTATGGGATTTCTGAAAAGTCTATGTCTAATAACTTTGGCGTTTGTGGACGGAATTGGCTGAGATTTTCAGGAAAATGGCACATTTCGTTTCTTAGCAGCCCCTGAAAATTTGGGGGGGTTTCGTCAAGGGGGGGTCGAGAAACAAGGGGGGTCCCAAAACACGTTTTTCCCATTCATTTTTCCATAGGGCGGTTGGACTCACTTTTAGCTCGAACGGCTGAATAGATTTACATGAAACTTGGCAAAATTGTAGATATGGTTTGCCCGACGGGCCTTTGCTATGTCTCAATATATGTGCTCCAGTGGATTTTGAGAAATTAACGTTTAAAAAAAAATATATATCTGTGACAGCGCTCCGGTTAGCGCCCCGGTTTGCGTACCTGACGCGTAACGGAACTTCGCGAAGCGAAGCTGATTGGCTCTCCGGTGTCTGTCAACATTCTAAACAGTCCGTAGCGGCCGCCATCTTGTCTCTCGGTACGATCGAGAGACAAGATGTGGTGAAAAACGAAGGGGGAAATGAAGGAAAGGGGGCAAGGTAGACCCCTCCTGACCCCCTAGGATTGATGAGGGGGATATTAAAGTGCCCCGCGGGGCAAAAAAGAATAAAAATAATTTTTTTGCGATTTTACGCCGTAGAGGCGCGTCCCGGTACGCGAACCGGGCAGCTCACCCGGCAGCTAACCGGGCAGCTAACCGGCAGCGCAGCTGTCAACATTGTAAACAGTCCGGAGCGGCCGCCATCTTGTCTCTCGGTAGGTTCGAGAGACAAGATGTGGTGAAAAAAGAAGGGGGAAATGAAGGAAAGGGGGCAAGGTAAACCCCTCCTGACCCCCTAGGATTGATGAGGGGGATATTAAAGTCCCCAGCGATTTTTCGCGGTAGAGGCGCTTCCCGGTACGCGAACCGGGCAGCTAACCGGCAGCGTAACGGGAGTCCGCCATCTTGTGTTTTTGGAGCGTCCGGTTCGTGTACCGGGTAGCGTCCCGGTAAGCGTAACAAGGGGAAAACCAAGAGAAACAGTGAAAAAAAAATTAAGGGAATAGATTTCCAGCAAACTTGACAAAATTGTAGGGACTGTTTGTTTGATGTGCCTTTGCAAGGACTCAAGATATGTGCACGTGTGGATTTTGTCTAATTAAGGTTAAAAAAAATATATATATCTGTAAGCGTGCTCCGGCACGCTTACGTTACGGGTTTTGTTTGCGCTGCAGAGCCGATACGTCACGGTTATGCGACGCGTCATGAGGCGTCTCACGTGGCTACGTGATACGTCACGTAATAAAGAATATATTTTACAGCTATAGATATTAGCTTTTAAAAAACCAATGAAATTCACTGAAAAAACCATAGGTTATAGACCATATATAGTTAGGAATTTGCATTTACAAAACCTTGAAAATTCACTGAAAAAACCATAGGTTAGAGACCATATATAGTTAGCTGGACATTTTATTGACATAAAACCAATGAAATTCCATATATAGTTAGTTGCACTAACTATATATCGCGCACCCGCAATCCACTGCTGATGATGTCACATATTACATCATTCATGACATGGTCAGTGACATCACTGATGACATCACTGATGACATCTCAAATGACATCACTGATGACATCACTGATGACATCTCAAATGACATCACTGATGACATCATGACACACCAATACCAGTTACTACATACACACTCACTGATTCCTACGTCTACACACACATTCACTCATTCACCCATACAATCACTCATACATACAGTCACTCATTATTACAACACTATCATATGCACTCATACACCTATGCAGACACTCACACTCTGCCACTCATCCATGGAGTTACTCACACATCTAGTCAGTCCTGTAAAGAATCAATCACACTTCCATTTCCTCATCTATACAGTTAAACACAGAACACCATACTTCAGTGACATCACTGATGACATCACTGATGACATCTCAAATGACATCACTGATGACATCTCAAATGACATCACTGATGACATCATGACACACCAATACCAGTTACTACATACGCACTCACTGATTCCTACGTCTACACACACATTCACTCATTCACCCATACAATCACTCATACATACAGTCACTCATTATTACAAGACTATCATATGCACTCATACACCTAGTTAGTCCTGTGAAGAATCAATCACACTTCGATTTCCTCATCTATACAGTTAAACACAGAACACCATACTTTTCACACATATACTAACACATACTTACTCTCTTATACAATCACTGATACAAGTACACATTGATATGCACAGAGTCACACACCTCCCAGCCAGCCACACACACACTCAGTCTTCCATACATCCACTCATTCTTCAATATGTAAAACATAATTAAACTTTACAAAAACACACAGACACTAGATGATGTTATCAGTGATGTCATTTGAGATGTCATCAGTGATGTCATCAGTGATGTCATTTGAGATGTCATCAGTGATGTCATCAGTGATGTCACTGACCATGTCATGAATGATGTAATATGTGACATCATCAGCAGTGGATTGCGGGTGCGCGATATATAGTTAGTGCAACTAACTATATATGGAATTTCATTGGTTTTATGTCAATAAAATGTCCAGCTAACTATATATGGTCTCTAACCTATGGTTTTTTCAGTGAATATATATATATATATATATATATATATATATATATATATAGAGAGAGAGAGAGATATTTATATATATATATATATATATATATATATATATAGATATATATATATATATATATCTATATTACCTACTGGCGATAGCCAGTAGGTATATATAGTTAGGATTTTTTTCCTATGGGATTTTTGAAAATTCTATGTCGAATAACTTTGGCTTATGAGGACAGAATTGGCTGAAATTTTCAGGAAAATGGAACATTTTGTTTCTGAGCAGCCCCTGAAAATTTGGGGGGGTTTCGTCAAGGGGGGGCCGAGAAAAAATGGGGGTCCCAAAACGTGTTTTTCCCATGCAATTTTCCATAGGGCGGTTGGCCTCACTTTTAGCCTGAACGGCTGAATGGATTTACACCAAACTTGGCAAAATTGTAGGGACTGGTAGCCCGATGTGCCTTTGCTATGTCTCAAGATATAGGCTCCAGTGGTTTTTACGAAAATTAACTTTGAAAAATATATATTGGGCTACATTGGGCTATATATATGTTGGAGCCCAAATGTAGCCCAATGTAGCCCAATGTAGCCCAAAGATGGCCACCAGAGACAAAAAAAAACAAATGTAGCCCAAATATCAGCCAGATGTAGCCCAACTATAGCCCAATGACAGATTGTCCCAGAGTGTTCTAAAGAACAACTAGAGTGCTAACAGTCCTACTTATTACAAAGGTATGGCACACCTGAAGCCATCTTGATTGGAATAAAGTGGTAACTCTTAAAACATTTAATTTAAAAAGGAACAAAATGAGGGGATTCATTTTGCCATAGAAAGTATGATTAGCGAATATATGACGAAATCCCGCATACCATCAGTCCGCAAAAAAAATCCGGCATGTACTATTAGGCCGCAAATTAAAATAACGAAAACTTTTAGAACGAATATGCCTTTAGCATACACTAAACAACTAAACTACCCTAAACCCTAAAACACTACCCCCAGCATGACCCTACACTACACAAACACTACAACACTACCCTAAACCCTAAAACACTACCCCCAGCATGACCCTACACTACACAAACACTACAACACTACCCTAAACCCTAAAACACTACCCCCAGCATGACCCTACACTACACAAACACTACAACACTACCCTAAACCCTAAAACACTACCCCCAGCATGACCCTACACTATGCAAACACTACAACACTACCCTAAACCCTAAAACACTACCCCCAGCATGACCCTACACTACGCAAACACTACAACACAACCCTAAACCCTAAAACACTACCCCCAGCATGACCCTACACTACGCAAACACTACAACACAACCCTAAACCCTAAAACACTACCCCCAGCATGACCCTACACTACGCAAACACTACAACACTAACCTAAATCCTAAACCACTACCCCCAGCATGACCCTACACTACGCAAACACTACAACACTACCCAAAACCCTAAAACACTACACCCCAGCATGACCCTACACTACGCAAACACTACAACACTACCCTAAACCCTAAAACACTACCCCCAGCATGACCCTACACTACGCAAACACTATAACACTACCCAAAACCCTAAAACACTACACCCCAGCATGACCCTACACTACGCAAACACTACAACACTACCCTAAACCCTAAAACACTACCCCCAGCATGACCCTACACTACGCAAACACTACAACACTACCCTAAACCCTAAAACACTACCCCCAGCATGACCCTACACTACGCAAACACTACAACACTACCCTAAACCCTAAAACACTACCCCCAGCATGACCCTACACTACGCAAACACTACAACACTACCCTAAACCCTAAAACACTACCCCCAGCATGACCCTACACTACGCAAACACTACAACACTACCCTAAACCCTAAAACACTACCCTCAGCATGACCCTACACTACGCAAACACTACAACACTACCCAAAACCCTAAAACACTACCCCCAGCATGACCCTACACTACGCAAACACTACAACACTACCCAAAACCCTAAAACACTACCCCCCAGCATGACCCTACACTACGCAAACACTACAGCACTACCCAAAACCCTAAAACACTACCCCCAGCATGACCCTACACTACGCAAACACTACAACACTACCCTAAATCCTAAAACACTACCCCCAGCATGACCCTACACTACGCAAACACTACAACACTACCCAAAACCCTAAAACACTACACCCCAGCATGACCCTACACTACGCAAACACTACAACACTACCCTAAACCTTAAAACACTACCCCCAGCATGACCCTACACTACGCAAACACTACAACACTACCCTAAACCCTAAAACACTACCCCCAGCATGACCCTACACTACGCAAACACTACAACACTACCCTAAACCCTAAAACACTACCCCCAGCATGACCCTACACTACGCAAACACTACAACACTACCCTAAACCCTAAAACACTACCCCCAGCATGACCCTACACTACGCAAACACTACAACACTACCCTAAACCCTAAAACACTACCCTCAGCATGACCCTACACTACGCAAACACTACAACAGTACCCAAAACCCTAAAACACTACCCCCAGCATGACCCTACACTACGCAAACACTACAACACTACCCAAAACCCTAAAACACTACCCCCCAGCATGACCCTACACTACGCAAACACTACAACACTACCCAAAACCCTAAAACACTACCCCCAGCATGACCCTACACTACGCAAACACTACAAAACTACCCAAAACCCTAAAACACTACCTCCAGCATGACCCTACACTACGCAAACACTACAACACTACCCAAAACCCTAAAACACTACACCCCAGCATGACCCTACACTACGCAAACACTACAACACTACCCAAAACCCTAAAACACTACACCCCAGCATGACCCTACACTACGCAAACACTACAACACTACCCAAAACCCTAAAACACTACCCCCAGCATGACCCTACACTACGCAAACACTACAACACTACCCAAAACCCTAAAACACTACCCCCAGCATGACCCTACACTATGCAAACACTACAACACTACCCTAAACCCTAAAATACTACACCCCAGCATGACCCTAGACTACGCAAACACTACAACACTACCCAAAACCCTAAAACACTACCCCCAGCATGACCCTACACTACGCAAACACTACAACACTACCCAAAACCCTAAAACACTACCCCCAGCATGACCCTACACTACGCAAACACTACAACACTACCCAAAACCCTAAAACACTACCCCCAGCATGACCCTACACTATGCAAACACTACAACACTACCCTAAACCCTAAAATATTACACCCCAGCATGACCCTAGACTACGCAAACACTACAACACTACCCAAAACCCTAAAACACTACCCCCAGCATGACACTACACTACGCAAACACTACAACACTATCCTAAACCCTAAAACACTATGCCCAGCATGACCCTACACTACGC
The DNA here is from genome assembly GCF_964263255.1 of Lissotriton vulgaris. Taxonomy (NCBI): domain Eukaryota; kingdom Metazoa; phylum Chordata; class Amphibia; order Caudata; family Salamandridae; genus Lissotriton; species Lissotriton vulgaris. The sequence continues at coordinate 1,353,168,874 of NC_141695.1, forward strand.
AAACACTACAACACTACCCTAAACCCTAAAACACTAGCCCCAGCATGACCCTACACTACGCAAACACTACAACACAACCCTAAACCCTAAAACACTACCCCCAGCATGACCCTACACTACGCAAACACTACAACACTACCCTGAACCCTAAAACACTACCCCCAGCATGACCCTACACTATGCAAACACTACAACACTACCCTAAACCCTAAAATACTACACCCCAGCATGACCCTAGACTACGCAAACACTACAACACTACCCAAAACCCTAAAACACTACCCCCAGCATGACCCTACACTACGCAAACACTACAACACTATCCTAAACCCTAAAACACTATGCCCAGCATGACCCTACACTACGCAAACACTACAACACTACCCTAAACCCTAAAACACTAGCCCCAGCATGACCCTACACTACGCAAACACTACAACACAACCCTAAACCCTAAAACACTACCCCCAGCATGACCCTACACTACGCAAACACTACAACACAACCCTAAACCCTAAAACACTACCCCCAGCATGACCCTACACTAAACAACCACCACAACTCTACACTACACTAACACAACACTACACTACACAACACTACATTACACTACACAATCACTAACCCACGAAAAAATTAACACAAACCCACTTACCTCTCTCGTCATCGTGGTTTTCACAACGCAAATGCATTTACCATACATGCCTTTAAAACGTAATTCTTTGTAAAGGCATGCGCGATAAATGCACATGCGTTTTGAAAAAATGCGGGATAATGGTATGCGAGCTCAATGACCTTGCGGGATAATGGTATGCGGACTGAAAGTCTGCGGGATAAAAAATGCGGGAAAATGGCTGCAAACCATGATTAGCAGCAGACTTCCCTGGTGAGCACTAGCTTTACTACAGTGATCTAATGAGCAACTAGAGTGCTAACATTCAGAATTTATGGCAAATGTGTGACACATCTGAATGCCTTCTTGATAGAACCAAAGTAAACAAGCATTGAAAATGCAATAGATCTCGCTCTCGTTTAAGTTAAAGCCATTCTGTTTGTAATGAGGTGGCTTTTTAGCTTTGCTTTTATCAGTGTTTTTAAAACTTTCATGTAAATAACATGCATATGTATGCATATATGTATATGTATGCATGCATTTATATTTATATAGATATGCAGATTACATATGTTTATATATGTATATCGCCAGTAGGTATATATATTTAGGATTTTTTCTCTATGGGATTTCTGAAAATTCTATGTCTAATAACTTTGGCGTTTGTGGACGGAATTGGCTGAAATTTTCAGGAAAATGGCACATTTTTTTTCTGAGCAGCCCCTGAAAATTTGGTGGGGTTTCGTCAAGGGGGGGCCGAGAACAAAGGGGGGTCCCAAAACGCGTTTTTCCCATTCATTTTTCCATAGGGCGGTTGGACTCACTTTTAGCTCGAACGGCTGAATAGATTTACATGAAACTTGGCAAAATTGTAGATATGGTTTGCCCGACGTGCCTTTGCTATGTCTCAATATATGTGCTCCAGTGGATTTTGAGAAATTAACGTTTAAAAAAATATATATATCTGTGACAGCGCTCCGGTTAGCGCCCCGGTTCGCGTACCTGACGCGTAACGGAACTTCGCAAAGCGAATCTGATTGGCTCTCCGGTGTCTGTCAACATTCTAAACAAAACGGAGCGGCCGCCATCTTGTCTCTCGGTACGATCGAGAGACAAGATGTGGTGAAAAACGAAGGGGGAAATGAAGGAAAGGGGGCAAGGTAGACCACTCCTGACCCCCTAGGATTGATGAGGGGGATATTAAAGTGCCCCGCGGGGCAAAATATTTTGCGATTTTACGCCGTAGAGGCGCGTCCCGGTACGCGAACCGGGCAGCTCACCGGGCAGCTAACCGGGCAGCTAACCGGCAGCGTAGCTGTCAACATTGTAAACAGTCCGGAGCGGCCGCCATCTTGTCTCTCGGTAGGTTCGAGAGACAAGATGTGGTGAAAAAAGAAGGGGGAAATGAAGGAAAGGGGGCAGGGTAAACCCCTCCTGACCCCCTAGGATTGATGAGGGGGATATTAAAGTCCCCCGCGATTTTTCGCGGTAGAGGCGCTTCCCGGTACGCGAACCGGGCAGCTAACCGGCAGCGTACCGGGAGTCCGCCATCTTGTGTTTTTGGAGCGTCCGGTTCGCGTACCGGGTAGCGTCCCGGTAAGCGTAACAAGGGGAAAACCAAGAGAAACAGTAAAAAAAAAATTAAGGGAATAGATTTCCAGCAAACTTGGCAAAATTGTAGGGACTGTTTGTTTGATGTGCCTTTGCAAGGCCTCAAGATATGTGCACGTGTGGATTTTGTCTAATTAAGGTTAAAAAAAATATATATATCTGTAAGCGTGCTCCGGCACGCTTACGTTACGGGTTTTGTTTGCGCTGCAGAACCGATACGTCACGGTTATGCGACGCGTCATGAGGCGTCTCACGTGGCTACGTGATACGTCACGTAATAAAGAATATATTTTACAGCTATAGATATTAGCTTTTAAAAAACCAATGAAATTCACTGAAAAAACCATAGGTTATAGACCATATATAGTTAGGAATTTGCATTTACAAAACCTTGAAAATTCACTGAAAAAACCATAGGTTAGAGACCATATATAGTTAGCTGGACATTTTATTGACATAAAACCAATGAAATTCCATATATAGTTAGTTGCACTAACTATATATCGCGCACCCGCAATCCACTGCTGATGATGTCACATATTACATCATTCATGACATGGTCAGTGACATCACTGATGACATCACTGATGACATCTCAAATGACATCACTGATGACATCACTGATGACATCTCAAATGACATCAGTGATGACATCATGACACACCAATACCAGTTACTACATACGCACTCACTGATTCCTACGTCTACACACACATTCACTCATTCACCCATACAATCACTCATACATACAGTCACTCATTATTACAACACTATCATATGCACTCATACACCTATGCAGACACTCACACACTGCCACTCATCCATGGAGTTACTCACACACCTAGTCAGTCCTGTAAAGAATCAATCACACTTCCATTTCCTCATCTATACAGTTAAACACAGAACACCATACTTCAGTGACATCACTGATGACATCACTGATGACATCTCAAATGACATCACTGATGACATCATGACACACCAATACCAGTTACTACATACGCACTCACTGATTCCTACGTCTACACACACATTCACTCATTCACCCATACAATCACTCATACATACAGTCACTCATTATTACAACACTATCATATGCACTCATACACCTAGTCAGTCCTGTGAAGAATCAATCACACTTCGATTTCCTCATCTATACAGTTAAACACAGAACACCATACTTTTCACACATATACTAACACATACTTACTCTCTTATACAATCACTGATACAAGTACACATTGATATGCACAGAGTCACACACCTCCCAGCCAGCCACACACACACTCAGTCTTCCATACATCCAGTCATCCTTCAATATGTAAAACATATTTAAACTTTACAAAAACACACAGACACTAGATGATGTCATCAGTGATGTCATTTGAGATGTCATCAGTGATGTCATCAGTGATGTCATCAGTAATGTCACTGACCAGGTCATGAATGATGTAATATGTGACATCATCAGCAGTGGGTTGCGGGTGCGCGATATATAGTTAGTGCAACTAACTATATATGGAATTTCATTGGTTTTATGTCAATAAAATGTCCAGCTAACTATATATGGTCTCTAACCTATGGTTTTTTCAGTGAATTATATATATATATATATATATATATATATATATATATATATATATATATATATTGAAATTGCTGGATCCCGCCAAATAGAAGGAAGCAGAGACGGCACACCAGGAAACCTTGCACAAAATTCCTTTATTGTGCACTCGTTAACCCAAGACGACGCGTTTCGGCGTAAGCCTTTTTCAACTTGAAAAAGGCTTACGCCGAAACGCGTCGTCTTGGGTTAACGAGTGCACAATAAAGGAATTTTGTGCAAGGTTTCCTGGTGTGCCGTCTCTGCTTCCTTCTATTTGGCGGGATCCAGCAATTTCAGCATTTAGGTAGCGGCTGCTACTACCGACGGCATCAGCGTTGCCTGGTTGAGGGTCGTTCCAGCAGCTGTGTGAACGTGATATATATATATATATATATATATATATATATATATATATATATATATATATACATATATATATATTTATATATTTTTTTATTAATTTTGCTCACAAACAACCCAGAGGAGTGCACTCTTTGCATAGTGGATGCTGGTGTCGAGGGTGGGCTACCCCTCATTTACTTATTATCTCACAAGGTCCCCACACTGGAAATCACCACACTCCAAGAGAATCAAATCAAGATGTTTAGAGATTTATTGCAAACGTGTAATTATTCACCATCAACCACCACCAACGCGTTTCAACCCTCAAGGGTCTTGCTCACAGTAATGTGAATCCATTATCTGTTCCACTATTTATAGTGTTTGCCCATTCTTGCCCATTATGAGGCATCCTGGGACATGTAGTGTTACATATTACAATTACTAGCGTCTTTGTTGCCAATTTGCTTATCAAGGGGGATTCTACCATAATTTTAGTTGTGTCCGCATTTTACACTCTAAAGACTTCTCATTCTGGAATTGCTCTCGATAAGGAATATTTCATGATCGCTATTGCGTGTTTGTAATTATGCACTTTTTGGGGTTCCTTACACATTTCTCTTTCGAGCCAAATATATCGCCGTTGTTCGGAATCATAGTATTCCGTTACAGTCTTTTCTGTTCAATTTTTTCTTTATTATGTTTGTTTCAAATATTGCTTTATTGATAACTCCTCCTTTGGTCATCTATTCATCAAGTCGCAGTGTGTTAAGGATTCTGCACTGAATCACACTATGCTGCATTGTGCAGTCTTTACTTCAAATGCTGCACAGGTCATCTCCAGTTTATTACTGCTCAGTGCTCTAAGTGCTTACTTGAAAATAAATTGTTTATTTTCAAGTGATTAATTTGCCCTGATTTAGGAACTACCATCAGGGGCACCCCCTTTTTTTGCAAATACAGTGCTCAAAGTGCTGCCATTCATTTCGCACTTGTATGTTCAATAGGATTTCTGCATAGTATTGGTAGGTCCATTTTCTTTATTCTTGTTCATGTGCCTTGTCCATGTTTTTATCCTCACTCTTTATACTCACTTTTGTACAAGCTAAGTGCTGTATATTATGAGGATTATTTAATAGTTGATTTTTCACCATTCCAGCGATCCATGCCAGTCTTTGCTTCGATATACTGTTTAATGCTCACAAATTGTTTCTATGTTCCCTAGAGCATAATCTCTGTCAATTCGCATCACTTCTCACAAATGTGGAGACATTGGGAGATCAATATTTACATATATATTCACTGAGAAAACCATAGGTTTCACACATGTTATAGTTAACTGGACATTTCACCCATACAAAACCATTGAAATTCCCCTGTTATAGTTAGTTCACCTAACTATAACTCGCGCGCCCGCAATGCACTGCTGATGATGTCACATAGTACATCACTCATTACATGGCCAGTGACATCACTTATGACATCACTGATGACATCTCAAATGACATCGCTGATGACATCACTGATGACATTATCCTTGTGAAAGAGTGGCAGACCTCCTCTCACTGTAATATAATCTTTGATACACACATTCAAAAATAGAAACTAACATTTTCAAAAAAATGGAGATGCCAATACCAGTTACAACAACCTATTCAGTAGGCATGTTTTGACGAATCTTCGCGAAATTCTCCAAAAAATAGTCTATCCAGCTCAGCTCTGATCCTGAAAGTTTGGGGGTGAATCATCAAGTGGGGGCTGAGAAAAAAGGCGGGTCCCAAAACACATTTTCCCCATGTTAATTTCCGTAGGAAATTTTGAGACCGGCTACAGCCTGAACAACTGAACGGAATTACCCCAAATTTGGCAAAAAGGTAGAACTTGGTTCAGAAAGTGACCTTTTTTTTATGGTGTAAATCCGTTCAGTAGTTTTTGAGAAATTCAAAAAATTAAGAGTAAAAAAATCAATTTCCCATAATAAACTTTGGGCAAGGCTACAGCCGAAACTACTGAATGGAATTACCCCAAATTTGGCAAAAAGTTAGTGCTTGGATTAGAAACCGGTACAAGATGGACGGAGCATCTGAATCAATCAAACACTCACACCCAGTCAAAAGATCTGGGTTTAATCCATCACCGTTCTTTAGCCCACTCTGCCACCCCAGTTCAGAAATGGTTACATGCAAATCAGTCTGACCCTGTGACTCATGGGAACAGTCCAGCCCGGACTGCCAAGCCATGTCTTCCCTGGACCGGAAACAAGCTTCTGAGAACCGGTTTCTGGCATTCCAGCCGTCTTCAGCCCGGCTTGCTTGAATCCAGTGGCAAAGTGAGCAAGGGACTCACGTCTGAGCATACCCTGCCACACTTATGGCGGCCAAAAGCCGTACAAAACCGATTAGAAACCAACGTTTTTTTAAATGGTATAAATCTGTTCAGTAGTTGCTGAGAAAAGAGAAAAATAATAGATTCAATATCTGGGCGGGGCCAAAGTCCCGAGCATGAGCGTCACTGTGATTGGCTGCCAAGACTCCAAACTAGGAAGTATTGGCAGCCATCTTGTGACTCGGTAGAAGCAAGTCACCAGAAAACAGTGAAACAAAGATATAAAACAAGAGAAGGGGGCCAGGTAGAAACACCCTGACCCTCCAGGCCTGCTCAGGGGGTCCCAGAAGGACTACGCGGTGTCACTGAATTCAGGTTCACGTTTGGGCAGGGATGACCTAACTGAACGATTGTGTTCACGGGCATATCCTCCTGACGGGCACCAGTTCGAGTTTATGTAGTTCATAAACTTGTGTATGTTCTCCCCGTTACTTTAGGGATATTCTCTCCACTGTATAATTGAAAATACCCGGACAAGTATGGATCTATGAGACCAACTACTTTCGGGAAACCCAGTGACCGAACTACGGTACAGGGTGACGAGTCGATTTGACTGCGACAGTCCTGAGGAAGACTGAAGTGACCTCTTGGGGCACAATGGAAGCGGTCAAAACATGTTGACTCTAGCAGTGGTAGGAGGGTAGTCTTGAGGAACCTCATTTTCTCAGTAAGACATTATCCCATCCTTTCTTTTTTACTTTTAATCCTGATAGGGGTATCAAAATTGGGTTTAATAAAGCAATATTTTCTATTGGCACCCCTAATCAGTTTTAATCACATCCTAACTGCACTCTTTTCGTCGCACTTACATCAGATTCACGAGGTGTTCACTTATACGTTTCACCGCTCATGTATGTTATTTGTTGTACGTATTAATTGATTGTATCGTACATCTTGTCACGTGGATTTTATTATTTTTTCCCCCTCCCTAATGCTCCGCCCTGGATGTGGGTACACCAGGGCGTTTGTAGCAGGCCCTATGATGAAGCATGTCTCATACTTCGGTATGTGAGTGAGGGCAGTTTTTCTAAACTGGGGAATTTTCCACTATTGTAGGTGTGTACTCTATATACCCCCTGCGTGTGATTAACTGGTAGCCTTAGGGGGCCTGGGGTTTTGGAGTTTAAACTTTTGGGGCCCTCTCCCCTCTTGTGTGTAGATCGGTCCCAGAAGGACCCCCAGGGCCAAAAAATGCATTAAAAAAAAAAGAAATTTGGCGCAATTTATTTTAATGAGGCCCCTGGGTGGGCAAGGTTCTGCTGGAATTTCTTAAAAATAACAGCAGGGGCTCCCTGGGTCTGCATGTTGGGGGGGGGGTAGAGTGGTCCCCTTCCTGGAGCTTTCCATGTGCTTATAACTTTGGTGTAATTTGACAATCTTTAAGAAATTTTCCAAAAGGTTTCTATTCTTTGATCAGCTGCTATCATGATTGTTTAGGGGTGATTGGTCGAGGGCAGGCTGAGAAAAAAAGGGGTCCCAAAATGTGTTTTCTCAATGCAATTTCCATTGGAAACTTTAGACAAGGCTACAGGTCAAACTGCTGAACGGAATTATGCCACATTTGGCAGGGAGAAAGGTCTTGGCACAGAAAGCACGCTTTTGTTTAAATGGTGTAAATCTGTTCAGTAGTTTTTGAGAAGTATCACATTTTACAGATATTGATATTTGAGAATTCTGATATCTGATTTGCTGATGGATTACGAGCAAAAGCTTGCAGCTCATTGGCTGTGAACTGTTGAAACTAGGAAGTGTTGGCAGCCATTTTGTGATTTAGTCCATCAGCTCACATCTCTCCATCTAGAAGCCATCCATTCCGTAGTTCTACCTCTGCGGGGCAACACTGAAAATATACTGCAGCTCTGTCTCCGTGAGATACCCCCTTCAAGGTTCCTCTCCCCACATCACCATTTTGCAGTTATGCTTTTAGAAGCCAGTGCGTCTGCTCGCAGCTCTGACTCTGCAAGCTTTCATACGTTTTGTGACTCAGTCTGGGAGCTTGCATTTCTCCCTCTACAAGCCATCGGGTCCGTAGTTCTACCTGTGCCGGGCCACACAGAAAGTATTCTGCATGTGTGTCTGTGTGAGATACCCCTTTCACGCTGCCTCTCCCCACATCACCAGGTTGCGGCTATGCCTTTAGAAGCCAGACCATCAGCTCGGAGGTCTGTGAGTCAGTCCGTTGGCATGACCCCCTACACTACCCAAACACCACTGCACTACCCTAAACACTAAAACTACTCCCAGCACGACCTCCTACACCACTGCACTATCCTAAAACACTACTCTCTGCATGACGTCCTATACTACACAAACACCACTGCGCTAACATAAAATGTAAAACTCTACTCCCAGCATGACCTCCTACGCTACACAAACACCACTGTGTTACTATACACTCTAAAACACTATTCCCAACACAACCTCTGAACAGTACACAAACACCGCTGCACTACTCTAAATCCTAAAACACGACCCCAGCACGATCCCCTACATTGACTGAACACCACTGCACTTCCCTAAACCTTAAAACACTACCCCCAGCATGACCCCCTACACTACCCAAACACCACTGCACTTCTCTAAACACTAAAACACTACTCCCAGCACGACCCCCTACACTACCCAAACGCCACTGCAATGTTGTAAACTCTAAAACACTACAGCCAGCAGGACCCCCTACACTTCACAAACATCACTGCATTATCCTAAACCCTAAAACACTACTCCCAGCATGAGCCCCTACACTACACAAACACCACTGCACTACCCTAAGCCCTAAAACACTACTCCCAGCACGACACCCTACACTACCCAAATACTACTTTACTACCCTAATCCCTAAATTACTATCCTCAGCACGATCCCCTACACTACCCAAACACTACTGCACTGGCCTAAAACCTAAAACACTGCCCGCCACCAGCCCCTTGTCCGCCATCACCCCTCACCCCCCATAAACAAATGTGAGAGCAACCTTAGGAAATCTGAAACGTTAGAACTTGGCTAATGTCGCACAATTATAATAAGAAAGATGCATGTGAGGTTGGACAAATAAGAATCTCGGTCATCTATGGATTTACATATAAACCATTTTATTTAAACAAAACAACAAATTAAAAGTAGGTACAGCCACAGCGTGTCATCCCTCGACAATTTGTGAATCACAGCCTGCAAGACAAAAAGAAAGATAAGATTGTGCGTCATGCGCACATCAAAGGAGAGAGAGAGAGAGAGAAAGAGTGAGAGAGAGGAAGAGAGAGAGAAAGAAAGGAAGAGTGCGAGAGAGAGGAATACAGAGAAAGAGAGAGAGAGAGAGAGGAAGAGAGAGAGAAAGAGAGGAAGAGTAAGATGCAAGGAAGAGACAAACAGTGTGAGAGAGAAGAAGAGAGAAAGAGTGAAACAGAGAGAAAGAGATTAAGAGAAAGAATGAGAGAGAGAGGAAGAGAGAAAGAGTGAAAGAGTGTGATAGAGAAAGAGGAGGAGATAGAGAGTGGGAGAGAGAGAAAAAGAGTGTAAGTGACAGAAAGGAAGAGATGGAGAGGAAGAGTGAGTATTGACACTGTGGAGAAAATCCTCACAGCTCACCTTTCTGCCACTGCTGTGTTTCCAACCACGTGCCGGGAGTCGGGACATAGTGAAGCCCTCAAGTTTAGTCATCTGAAACATAGTAAAGAATTAGTATCGGCAGAGTACATACAACTGCAGATGTGTAATTCTCTGTTTCGCCCCTGCACACCCAGGCTGCTGCACCCCATTGACTCCTGCCGCTCAGAGATGTCTGTCTGCCCTGCGCACTCAGGCTGCTGTACCCCATCGCCTCTTGCCACCCAGAGTTATCTGCCAGCCTCTGCGCACCCAGGCTACTGTATCCCATCCACTACCACTGCCCAGAGGTGTCTGCCTCCTGCTGTGCACCCAGGCTGCTGCACCCCATCCACTCCCAGTACCCAGATGTAACTGCCTGTTCCTACGCACCCAGACTGCTGCACCCCATCCACTCACGCTGCCTAGAGGTGTCTGCCCACTCCTGTGTACCCAGGCTGCTGCACACCATCCACTCCCACTGTTCGGAAGTGTCTGCCCGCTCTTGTGCACCCGGGCTGCTGCACACTATCCACTCCCGATGCCCAGAGGTGACTGCCCGATGCTGCAGCAACAAGCCTCTCTGCTCACCTTCCGCCACCGGCATGTGTGTAAGAGGGATGCCGTTGCATAACCGCGGTCAAGCAGAGCTCACAATTCAATATAGATGTTGGTTGCCAGCATGGCCACGCATCATCGCAGTCTGCACACATGCTCATCTCTGGTGGCACTAACTTAGTAGGAGTGAAGTCATTGCCTCGTGGCAGGAGGTCCGTGTGGGGGGGTCGTCAATCTGTGAATCACAGCCTGCTAGACAAAAAGCAATATAAGATTGAGCGTCATGAGTCCATCAAAGGAGAGAGAGAGAAAGAGTGAGAGAGAGGAAGAGAGAGAGAGAAAAAGAGTGAGAGGAAGACTTAGAGAAAGAGTGAGAGAGAGAGGAAGAGTGACACAAATAGTGAAAGAGAGGAATAGAGAGAGAAGCAGTGTGAGAGAGAGGAAGAGAGAGAGAAAGTGTGAGGGAGAGAAAGAAAGAGATGGAGAGGGACAGTGAGTGCCCACACTGTGGACAAAACCATCACAGCTCACCTTTCGGCCACCGGTGTGTCTCCGACCACGTGCCATGACATAGTGGAGCCTCGAGCTCACTTATCTGAAACATAGTACAGAATCAGTAATGCAGAGTACATACGACTGCGCACGCCTAAATCACTGTGCCGCCTTTGTGCATCCAGGCTACTACACCCCATCCACTTCCACTGCCCAGAGGTGTATGCCCGCTGCTGTGCAGCCAGGCTGCTGCACCCCATCCACTCCCACTGCCCAGATGTGTCTGCCCACCCCTGCGCACTTAGGCTGCTGCACCCCATCCACTCCCACTGCCTGGAGGTGACTGCCCACCGCTGCACAAACAAGCCTCTCTGCTCACCTTTTGCAATCTGCGTGTAGTAAAGAGGGCCTTTCACATGACGCTCCAAGTCCCAAGCCCGGAGTCCGTGGACAGGGCACCCTGCATATCATGCAGCCCTGCATTGTAGGCCACCAGGTCTCACATTTGGTCCTGGGTCTTGATTTCACCATGGCAGAGGACATACCAGTGCATCCACCATCATCGCAGGCTGCACACCCACTCATCACTTGCGGTGCCACTAACTCTGTGACCAGTGAGGCGATGCCATGTGGCGATAGGCCTGTGCTATCTGTTTGTTCAGGCCTTCACTGTAGTCCAGAATGGCACACAAAACCTGAGATGTACAGACTGCCGGGACAGGCCATCATAGCAGGCTCCACACCCGCTCAGCAGTTATGGGTACCCGTACCTCAGTGGACGGAGAGTCACCGTCCCGTGGCGGTGTGCCTGTGCTGCCTGCAGTGCATCCGGTGCGAGCAACTCTAAAATTGCATACAGTACATGCCCCCGGTCTTTTTGATTGGCAGGGTCACACATCCTGTGACGCCTGTGCTTGATGGGTGTGGTATGGGTATATACAAGCCGTGAGGGAGTGGCTGTGGTCTACTGACAACTAGGCTGTGACCAGCAGATCACTGCAATGAAAACCTGGGCCATGTTTTGTTGTTGTCCTTCCCTGTAAGCATAAGCGGAGTGGGCTGGCATATGGCACTCCTGTGTGAGGCTGTGGAGAATGACTCCAGAGCTACGGGTGTGGCTCCATCCTGGGCTGTATGAGGAATCAACTGATGTGGGTGTTCATATTGTAGTGCTTCCATCACCCGGGTCAAATTGTGAGCTTGGCTGACCACAGTGTAGGCGTATGGAAGGAAACATGAAATATGTATGGAATACATTGTCGAAATATGTAGGTTTCAGGGACGTTATAGTTCAAATTGTATTCTCTGCTGTCCGCAGTGTAGACTGCCATTCAGTGTTCGTTTGGACTTGCAAGATGAATTTGGTCACTGTACTAAAGCTATAACTGATATAAAACAAGTTCTTTAAGCAAGGATACTAAAAGGATATTATGTAGGTTTGAGCTACGTTATACTTAGTTGCCTGCTGGACTCTGCAATTAATGAATCAAGAGTGAATTTGAATTGTGCTGACCACAGTGTAGACCAGAGGCAGCGGTCAGCCAGGCCCACACCCATGTGGTGTTGAGTTGAGCGGAGCCTGCGATAATGCGTGGTCCGGGCAGGCAGGACTGGTACCAATGTCTTTTGTCTTATGAATTCTGCCTTAATAAGGCTACGTGGTGATAACTTGTGGTGCAGTGAGTTAGTGTCTAACTAAGAGTTATGGGACCCCCTCTAATATAATATCTTGTAGGTAACGTAGGAAAGGGGAAGAAGAACAGCAACCACTATGAAAAGAGCTCTCCTCGTGACCTCTCTATTTCCTTGAGGGTTTTAGCCTCTAAACTCAGACAAGGGCATAACCAAAATACCAATTCACATATATTCTATTTTCATTTTCCTTTTTTATTTAAATTATTTTATCATTATTCTTTCTTTTCACATTGCTTTCAACATAATTCATCAAAAATATATTTTAAAAAAATTAAACACAGTTTAACAATAATAATCCATAATACACAGTTCATAATTCATGTAACAATCCGTTCATTGCCAGGTAGAGAACTAACACAATCGATCCACTCACTCATACCTCATACACATTCACACCTCAAACTATCTGTGCAAGTTTACACGTTTCGTTGGTTTTTGTCTAATGCCCAAAACAGGCCACTACAAAAAGTAGGATTTTACAAAGACTTGGTCAATGCGTTCCGGTGGCAAACGGCAACTGTCAGGGACTGTCCGGGACTATGTGGGGGACACAGTCAGGGACTTGGACAAGGACTGGGAACTGTGTAGAAGAGGTACACAGAAAGGAGGAGTACAGTGCTGCCCAGGATCATACAGGGAGTCAGAGGAGAAAGAGGGATCCAAAGGGGAAGCCTGTACAAGTGAACAAGATGGGTAAGACTCAGAAAGGAAGGGCACTCACAAGGCAATTTAGCATTCAGACTAACTACACCCAGGACGGACGTGCAAGACATACATATAATACAACATTAACAATAAAGGGGGGTGTGGGGTAAAGCACTCAGGAGCTCCACATGGTAAGACTGAAGCTCAGTAAGTTTCTTACCCGCAATTGCTGTTACAGATACTGACTGCAAATCCTCACATGTAGGATATGCATGCAAAGGCAGGGTCTGTGGAGCTTATACCTATAGTGATGTTATAAATGTAACTCAAAGACAAAATTCACAGTGAACAAGAAACACCACCTAGGTAGTCAGCTGAGCCCACGGATCCTGGTGATCAAACAGGAATGCGCAAGGCAGTAACAGCAAAGGGGTAGAACTAAACACAAGCACAATAGACAAGGAGCTAGCAAGGAGGAGTGCTTAACAGGAAAGGAAGGAAATGACAGGGCACACTTGGCAGAAAGCAGGTAACAAACATACAAGGTAACAGAAGTAAGACAGCAGAATAGAAAGGCAGCAGACTAGAACTGAAACCAAGGAAATGGGAAGCAAGGCAGGGACTGGAAACCGATATACAGAAGGGGAGGCTACAAGGGTATACTAGAATAGTACAGGTTAAGGAATCAAGAAAACAAAGTAGCAGAGAAGTCAGTGCTGGGGCAGGAACAAGAAGTGAGCTAAGGCTCAGGAGTCAAGGCAGCACTGCAGACAGTGCTGGTTCAGGAACAGGGAACTACCAAAGCTTCAGGAGTCAAGGTAGCACTGCAGGCAGTGCTAGTTAAGGAACAGGGAAATTACTAGAGCTTAGGAGTTAAGGTAGCACTAAAGGCAATACTGGTTCAAGGAAACAGGACATAGCTACAGCTCAGGAAACAAGGAGTCAAGAGAGCACTGCAAGCAGTGCAAATCAAGAACAAGAAATCACTACGCCCAGGAACAAAGAATAACTATATCTCAGGAACTCAGGAAACAAGGTAGCACTGCAGGCAGTGCTAATTCAGGTACAGGGAATAGCTATAGCTCAGGAACTTAGGAAACAAGGTAGCACTGCAAGCAGTGCTAATTCAGGAGAAAGGAAACTGCTGCAGTTCAGGAACAAGGAATAATAAGGCTATGGGGTCAGGGTAGCACTGCAGGCAGTGCTAATTCAGGAACAGGAAAAACAGCAGCACGTCAGGAACAAGGCATAATTAAAGCTCAGGAAACACTGGAAACAAGAATAGCAAAAGCTCAGGGAACTCTGGAACCAAGGATTGGTCTCACCGGTAAACAGCTACAATGACCAACCTTTGCCTGAAGGGAGCTGGGGCTTAAAAGAGCTCACAGTAATCGCATGCAGCTGGTGTGAGCAGGCTAGCAGCAGCCAGCCACAGGTGAGCTGGATTCCTCCACCCATCCTTGGCCTGCAGGGGTGGAGACAAAGCAGTGAGCAGGTCATTCTGGGTAATGGAGTTTCAGGCATGAGTAGGCTGGCTTTAAGTCTAAGCAGGCTGGCTTTCCCAAAACCCGGCATGGATTGGGAATGGATGTCAATTCCCAAATAGTGTCCAAATGGCTGGAAGTCAAGATATGCATGCAGGGGAGTGTCAGGAAGCATATTAGAACACTGGAGAGTCCCACAGTTCAGCCCCCTGGTGGTGGACACGAGAACATACAGAGCGAATTGTGACAGCAACAATAGGAGCCGTCTTCATCAGGACCCGCAAGATGTATCAACACTTGTTCTCTGAAACCCTGGTTATTCTCTTGTTAAGTCCTTAATGCAGCCTATCATTCCTCCACATTCTAACAAATCTTTCAGAGTTGTAATTGCTTGTCCAACAAGGCTTCTCACCAACTTTAGAAATCTCATCCCAGGAAATCAAGAATGTTACGCAGAATCGCAATTGATGAGCGAGTAGAACTTTATAACCTGCTTAAGTATCTCGTCCCAGGGCAGCACTTTTTATCCTATCAGGGTTCAGCAAGTACGAGTCGCTGCAGTGTTCCACTCAAAAAAGTTTTACAATCTCTCCTGGAAAATATCTGTTTCTATATGCAGCGTCCGCCAGCTGATCTTTTAGCGCCATCCCCCGCACTCTATAGGTAGTAAATGAAATCACTCTATGTTAATATCTTCGTAAAATTGCTCTATTTTGCAACTGAACCTTCCATCAAAGTTGCGCAACAACTCCCACGGGTCGACGTAGCACAGGTAGCAATGTCTTTTGTCTAATTAATTCTGCCTTAATAAGGCTACATGGTGATGACTTGTGGCGCAGTGAGTTAGTGGCACCAGAAGCACTGAGCGTGTGTGCAGCCTGCGATGCTGCGTGAGCTGGGCGGGCTGCACTGGTAGCAATGTCTTTTGTCTAATGAATTCTGCCTCAATAAGGCTATGTGGCGATGACTTGTGGTGCACTAGTTAGTGGCACCTGAAGCACCGAGCGTGTGCACAGCCTGTGATGATGCGTGGGCTGTGCGGGCCGCACTGGTAGCAATGTCTTTTGTCTAATGAATTCCGCCTTAGTAAGGCTATGTGGCGCTGACTTGTGGTGCACTAAGTTAGTGGCCCCTGAAGCACTGAGCGTGTGCGCACCCTGCAATGATGCGTGGTCCATTGCGGGCTGCACTGGGAGCAAAATCTCTTGCCTACTGGATTGCGTAATCTGCAATTGTGAGATCTGCTGTCCGCAGTGTAGAACGAAGACAGTAGTCTGCACAGATATAACACTGCGGTACTGTGCCGCTGGGTTCTCAGGGGGCCTGTGTCAAGAAGGCCGGCGGTCATGGCAGCAGCCACATGGCAGGATGAGGGCCGCCGCTCTGGCAGTCGCGTTGGCCTTCCCACAAGTGAACCACACCCACATTCAAGCCTATTTATTCATACTCCTACGCTGGAGTAGCATACATTGGACCAGCCCACTCTGCTTCCGCCTGCAGGGATGAACAACACAGTAACATGATTGAGATCTTCCTCATTGCCTGAGGTAACATGGTTACGTCCAGTGTCAACAACACTACAAGCACACATGGAGAGGTCTGTGCTGTGCATGGTGAGGTCTGTCAAGCACATCACCGCTACACTTGGCATTGTGTACATTGTTATTGATGGGTGACTTGCATCCTTCACATATACTTGGTTCCCACATGTCCCAACATTCAGGTATTGTGCGGCTGAGGAGCCATGTCATTTTGGGAAGGTCTGTTGTCCTGTTCTGCGCTGCCTCAGTGGTAGTAGGGGGGTTGTGGTCCGGGGGGAGGTCCTGGGGGTGGTGGCGGTGGGTGTTGTAGCCTTCTTGGGTGTTGGAGTTGCATTTTCAGTAGCTCTATGAGGTGTTGGTCTTTAGATGTGGCTCTGGGCTGAGCGCCGTTTCATACCGTAGGTAGTTGCCCTGCTTGACATCAGTAAAAGGCAGATGTTAAATTCTTACTGCTAACGCAGATTATCGCCTGTTTTTGGATTGCATTACAGATTTGGCTGGTCATTGAAAATATGAGGAAGTGGTATTTTCATGTTTTTTGCATGGGAACACCTACTCTGCATATCATTAGCATTAGTTGTCGCACTCATTTGTGGTGATTTATTTGACGGAAGCTATCGATGGAAAACTGGCGAGATCGGCAGTTTTCACCAGGTTGAGAATGGGATGATGATTTAAAAACACAGAAAAAAAGTAGGTTTATTCACCGTTATAATTAGAAATTAGCATTTAAAAAACCTTTGAAATTCACTGAAAAAAGCATAGGTTTCAGGGACGTTATAGTCAGAAATTAGCATTTGAAAAAGCTTTGAAATTCACTGAGAAAAACATAGGTTTCAGGCACGTTATAGTCAGAAATTAGCATTTAAAAATTCACTGAAAAAAAACATAGGTTTCAGGGACATTATAGTTAGTTTGACATTTTACTCATACAAAACCAGTGAAATTCCCCCGTTATAGTTAGTTCAGCTAGCTATAATTCGCACCCCCGCAATGCACTGCTGATGACGTCACATATTACATCATTCATGACATGGTCAGTGACATCACTGATGACATCCCTGATGACATCTCAAATGACATCACTGATGACATCATCCACATCAAAATCTGACGCACCTCCTCACACTTTAATATAAACTTTGATACACCCACTGTAAAATACAGACTACCATTTTCGAAATCATCAACACACTAGTACCAGTTACTACATATACACTCACTGATTTCTAGGTCTACACACACATCCACTCATTCACCATACAATTACTCATACATACAGCCACTCATCAATACAACATTATCATATGCACTCATACACCCATACAGACACTCACACACCACCACTCATCCATGGACTTACTCACACACCTAGTCAGTTATGCAAAAAATCAATCACACTCCCATTTCCTCACCAATAGTTATACACACACCACCTCACTTATTCAAACATATACTCACATATTCTTACTCTCTTATACAATCATTGATACAAGTACACACTCATCCATACAGCCACTCTCATAATCACTGACTCTCACGTATATTCATTTAAATATTTGAAGTCTCACATACACTGCCTTTTACATATGTAGTCACTTGGATGTGTACCACTGAGACATCCAATCTCTCACCAACACACCCATACACACACTCACCCGCACATACAGCTGTTTCCACATGCACTCTTGAACCCATACACCCAGTAAAGTAACCACTCACACATCTATGCATAGAGTCACACACCTCTCACCCCCACACACCCACACACACTCAGTCTCCTATACAAATACACAGGCAATCAATCAATAACCCTTATAGACACTCATGTAGCTACTGACCAACACATGCAGCAGTTTACACAACAACAGACATACTGATACACACATTCAGACAGTTTAGTCACTAACCAAAGCATTCAGTAAGACACATTTAGTCACTCACTTATACAGTCAGTCACGCACCTACTAAATCCTCTATCCAGACACTTATACACCCACTCATTCTTCAATACACCTTGGCATACATATAAAACACAAAGTCATTGGATGATGTCATCAGTGATGTCATTTGAGATGTCATCAGTGACGTCACTGACCATGTCATGAATGATGTAATATGTGATGTCCTCAGCAGTGCATTGCGAGGGTGCGAGTTATAGTTAGCTGAACTAACTAGAACGGGTGAATTTCACTGGTTTTGTATGAGTGAAATGTCGGACTAACTATAATGTCCCTGAAACCTATTGTTTTTTCACTGAAAATATATATATATATATATTTTGCTCCAACTTGCCTCCTCGTAACGGCCTTACGTTAAGGAAGAAAGCACTCACGGGGATCGTTCTGTTTGATTTATTTCCCAGAATACACACTCCAAACAGAGGCGTTTCGGTAACAACCTTTCTCGATTTTTACTGCTGCGTCGGGCAGTCATAGTTTTCAACAATTCATTTCCTGCAACAACACTGAAAGTGGAATATCATGAAATCGCAACGTCCTCACTACTCAGGCGCCATCTTAAAATGTCCAAAAAGCCATAAATAAGCAAAACTCAACATTAAACCAAAGCAAAAATGAAATGCAAACATTCATGTCATAAACGCTACGCATAATACTAAAACGTGCCCATTACACAAATTATAATGCCCCTGGATGGGCCAATGCACAATTGGCGTCTTCTAGTGCTAACTAATTTATAAAGCCCTGAATGGGCCATATCCAGGAGTCGAAGGTCTCACAAAATGATTACCCACGACTTAAGGCTTCCGCTTTACATATTGTTCTATATATACGCATAATCATGTCTACACATAATTAATTCTACTACTACAGAACCGAGGGCGAAACACAATCAAAATTCAAATAATCAAAGGTCTAATCCACCAAATTAACCAAATAGTGGAAAGAAGAGAGAAGAAGAGGCAACAAAGAAAGAGGAAAACCCCCAAAAGAAAGATCAAAACAAGAGACTAATCAAATGGAAAATTCATCCTGAGTCTCCATACCTATATACAAATAACAACTTCTCAGTAATGTACACACTGGTCAATGTACACTGTTCAATAATCCCTATTCTGTAAACAGTAAACAGTAAGCAGGCTAACCCAATTTGACCTCATTCACCAAAATGTATGTCAAGTTCTTCCCTGCTATTGAGGCCCATCGCACCTTCGTTTGGAGATCGATTATAAACCTCAGCTCCAACCTCCTTAGCCTCAAATCCTGTCTCCACCTCAGGGTTTACTTGGTACATGATCCAAGCAGAAGTAACTTAGCAGATCCCTGTTGCATTGATGCACCTTGTCAAAGTGACGTGCAACTGGATACGCCTCATCTCCCTCCGCTATTGCCAGTATGTGCTCCAATATCCTGATTTTTGTTGGATGTATCATGCTGCCTACATAATGAAGGCCGCAGGGGCACATGAGGCAATACACTGTGTAAGGGATTGTACAAGTCAAGAAATTTGTTATGCTCTTCCTAACCCCTATGGTGGGAATTTCGTAAGTGAGGACCCTCTCATTCCTCTTGCAGGCTTTACACTTCCCGCATGGGAAGAGCCCTTGCATCGAGCCAAAAGCAGATCTAGGGGCATCAATAAGATGACTTCGGACAAGGTCATTTTCAATGACCTCGCCTTCCTAAATGTGACCAGGGGGTTAGACGGAAAGTCTTCCCCTATCACATTATCGGTTTGCAAGATGTGCCAGTTCCTCTTCATTATTCTTTTCAAATCCCCTGCATTTCTAGAATAAGTCATTATGAGGCAAAATTTCCCCTCATTATTGCTGGAATTAATTCTAGGATCAGTGTTATGTATATCCTTCTGCAACAGGAGTTCTTCGCTCTTAAGTAAATTAGCCCTCACATAGGCATGATCTAGGACTTGCTGACTGTAACCCCATGACTTAAACGTCCTATGCTCTCTTTCGCTGCCTTTTGGAACTCATCCTCCTCTGAGATGTTTTTCCTAATTCTAAGTAACTCCCCATAGGAGATACTTTTCACCAGGTTAAAGGGATGACTTCTGGAGGCATGTAGGACTGAATTCCCTGCAGTTATTTTGCAAGGCTGTTTCATCTTCAGCTGACCTCCTTCCACATAGATGTTAAGATCCAAGTAACTCACTGAGGCAGTACTTACTTCCCCTGTGATCTCTACATTGACCTTCTTCTTATTCAGGACCTCAATAAAATTCAGGGCTGTCTCAATTGACTCAATCCAAACGATGAATAAATCATCGCTGAAGTGGTAAAATGTTACCACCCGATTGGTCCATTCCTCATTGGCCACGCCCCAGGCCACCTGCTCCTCCCACCAGCCCACGAACAAGTTCTGTACATCTGTGTCTGAAAGAGTAAAATGTCATTCGTCAGACAAAATTCAGCAAAGTCCATGATCAATGCACTGTGTTCTGTGTACTTCAATGGTCGTTTGTCCAGAAAATATTTCATTGCCCTCAAACCATCCGGATGGGTTTTGGAGGTATACAGGATTGTAATGTTTAGAACAATCAATGTGTACCCTTCTTCCCACTCCAAAGATGCAATATGTCCCAATAGATCTTTCGCATCCCTGATATAGGATTTAAGCACTTTCACATGTGGTAAAAGAAAAAAGTCCATGTAAATGGACATGTGCTCTGTCAGACTTCGTAACCTATCTTTATGCACCTTCGGTAGGTGTTAGAAGGTAGGGATTGCTGGATGCAAACATCTCAAAAACAAAAAATCATCGATGTCCAACAGACCTATATTATGCCATTCCGAAATCAAAGAATGATAGTCCACAGTACTTTGATGATACTCCTTGTTCTTGATCGCAGCATAATTTTGCTGATTGGCCAGCTGCCGTGTCG
This sequence comes from Lissotriton vulgaris, assembly GCF_964263255.1. NCBI lineage: Eukaryota > Metazoa > Chordata > Amphibia > Caudata > Salamandridae > Lissotriton > Lissotriton vulgaris. Next base: position 1,353,190,285 of record NC_141695.1, read on the forward strand.
CCTCCACGTCATAGTTCATACTTGTCTGTATGACGATGTTCCCGCCCTTGTCTGAGGGCTTGCAGACAATTCCTTCATCCTCACTTCATCCCTGAACACTATGGTTTTTTCAGTGAGCAAATATATATATATATTCGTTCCAACATCTGCTCTTGAGTGACAAACAGACTCCAGCACTCTCGAGATTGCATGACTGAGAGTTTTTTCAAGCCGCAAAAGGTAGGTGATGCGTTTCAGCTGTCTCAGCGGTCTTCTTCAAACCTATGATCTACGCCATGTTTTCTCTTTTATACTAGTGCATGTTTAACCCCATGCATGCTGCCGCGATTCCGCCCCTGTGCGGCAAAATCGCGAGTGGGCGGGTTTATGAAGGCCCCCAGCCATCATCAGCACACGAGCACCGTAGTGCATGACGGATGGGGGCCGTCATCAGCATGCAAGGGGTTAAAGTGACTGCATATTTACAAAAAAGGTTCAACAAGAAACTAAAAGTGACAGTGCTACATTGTAAACTTGTCAAATATCAACAGATATTATTAGCAATTGAGGTTCCTGTAGCAATGACATTGCTTTGGCACATTTAGCTATTATAACCTCTGCACCAATATTGATCGTATTATTGCAAATATCAATTAATACAAATACTATTTCAAGACCAATATTTATGTGCAAATATCACTTACTTAACCCCTTCCTTGCTTATGACGGAACCACACCGTCATGAACAATGGGCGGCGTGTGCTCATGAGGGAGTGGTTCCGTCATGCAGCGGTCGTTCCGCCCACACAAAACTGATTCCACGCCTCTTCAGGCAAATTAGTGAGTGGGCAGAGTCGTGAAAGAACCATGCCGTCATGACCACAGGTCACCCGTGACTCATGACGGCGTGGTTCCGTCATGAGCATGGCGGTGCCGCGCTCACCCCCACCCCACCAGCGGCGCGGCGGAATTAGCGTCGTGGCCAAGGGGTTCAATAAGTTACCAGTGCCTTGTGCAAGTAGCGCCTCATTATTAAACATTATCTTAAATGTGGCTTATAGGGAGTCTCAGTTACATAATGAAAAAGCCCACCACTATGGCTTTTTCCTACTTTTATGTATGGGCAAGTGCCCCGAACTATATAAAATTTCAACGCTATTGGCAACCTCACAGATTAAAGTGCATCGTGCTCAATCCAATGTGCAACTAAATAATTAATATATTTAAATGGAGTGGCTAAAATCATACAAATTGTGTTCTTAATTGACAGCTCTCTCCCAAGGGGAGACATATACTTATTCTAACCTTAGAACCCATTGCTCTGTAAAAATTCTGGGACATAAATACAGCTATTAGTCAGCAAATTCATCAAATCATAATGAGCGTAATGTGACTTTTCATTCCTTTCTATTCACAGATGTACGTGTAAATCCTCCTCGGTGTTATGCCCACACAGAATCTTACTGTTAAATCTGAGAACGTACCTTGATTCCAGTTGTCTCAGGCATTTCTCTCTATTTCCCCCTCTCAACCTTTGCGGAACCGGGTCAACTACAAAGTATTTCAGACTTTTCAACTTGTTTTCATGGACCTTAAAGCAATGTCGGGACATGGGTATGCCTGGGCATTGTTATTAATTGCTTGAATATGTTGAAAAATCCATTGGTGCTCTGGTAAAATTGTACTGCCTATATACAATTTAAAACAACTACACTGTAAGGCATATGCTGCAAATTGACTTTTACAGGTTAGGAGCTTCATAATTTACCACTTTCTATTGAAAAATGGCAAGGGTGCCTCAGTGGTATTCTCCCCATACCGGCACGCCTTGCACTTGTGACATTTTCTGAAGCCCCTACTCTCCCCAAGCCATGTAGACTGTTGCAGATGCCTGGGCTATTGGTAACCAAAGCCTGCCGCAAAGATCTCGATTTGCGGAATGTAATCAATGGCCCATTACCCAACTTCTGCCTTAAAAATGTGTCTCCATCCGGTACATGCCAATGCTTTTGCATAATGACCCTTATGTCCTTGTGTTGTTTACTGTACCCAGTGATAAAAACAGAATTGAGGTTTAACTGCTACACTCTCCTAGTCTGTTTCAATTTTGCCAAAAAACAGCTTTTCCCTAGGCCTCGCTTCTGCTTTTCTTCTAGCTGCACACAGGACAGAAGCATTATATCCCCGTTGCCTAAATCTCTTCTCCAACTCTTCTTGTGCTTGATGTAATTGCTTGGGGCAGCTGCAGTTGCGTTTCACCCTTAAATGTTCAGCATATGGCATGCTATTCACCAGTTTCGGTGGGTGAAAGTTGTGAGCATGGAGAGTAGCATTTCCAGCTGTGCTTTTTCTGAATGTCTTTGTATTAATCTCTCCACCGTCTATGTACACTGTCAAATCTAAAAATTGGACCTCCTTCTGCTGATGTTTGATGTAAACTTCAGATTTAAATCATTGCTGTTAATTCGGTCATTGAATGATTTAGCAGAAGTTACATCCTGTTAATTCGGTCAATGAATGAGTCAGCAGAAGTTACATCCTATATATATCAGCATCATGATGCAACGGCATTCCTTCGAGAAAGGTCAATGGAGACTGAAACATGTCAGGACTTTGCGGATGCTGTGCCGTTATGAAAATGAGTGAGACAACGTTGTGGTGTGCGGCTAATTCTCTTTGAAGGGGAGAAGCTTGGGACATATTCAACGTCTTGGTACTGCCATAATGAGACGCACCACCAGTAAGAGCGCAGTGTCTGCCCGACAGTGAACTATGTTGGAAGCCCGTGAAAGCGTAAAGAGCAACAGGCAGCCGCTGAAGACCAATTTAGGCATGGTTCTCAACAGTTTTTGAACACATACTGTGGAGACACAACTTTACAAACTGCAATAGCCAAGAAATACAATTTTATGACATCACCCACTGGAGGGATTAAAAGCAAGGGGCATCCAAAACCGCAAGTACCAGCATGCAAGATGTCAAACCCACTGAGGGTGTCCACTAGAGAGCCTAGATCTATAAATACCTTGTGCAATCGACTTGCCGGTTTTCTGCTTAGCATCATGATGTCAACGGCGTTTCTTCGAGAAAGGTCAAAGGAGACCGAAACATGTCAGGACTTTGCCGATGCTGTGCCTTTATTAAAATGAATGAGACAACGTTGTGGTGTGCGGCTAATTCTCTTTGAAAGGGAGAAGCTTGGGACATATTCAACGGCTTGGTTCTGCCGTAATGCGATGCACCACCAGAAAGAGCGCTGTGTCTGCCCGACAGTGAACCATGTTGGAAGCCTGTGAAAGCGTAAAGGGCAACAGGCAGCCACCAAAGACCAACTTCGGCATGGTTTTCAACAGTTTTTGAACACATACTGTGGAGACACAACGTTACAAACTGCAACAGCCAAGAAATACAATTTTATGACATCACCCCCTCAAGGGATTAAAAGCAAGGGGCAGCCAAAACCACAAGGACCAGCACGTAAGATGTCAAACCCACCGAGGGTGTCCACTAGAGGGGCAAGATCTATAAATAACTTGTGCAATCAACTTGCCGGTTTACTGCTCAGCATCATGATGTCAACGGCGTTCCTTCGAGAAAGGTCATTGGAGACTGAAACATGTCGGGACTTTGCCGATGCTGTGCCATTATTAAAATGAATGAGACAATGTTGTGGTGTGCGGCTAATTCTCTTTCAAAGGGAGAAGCTTGGGACATATTCAACGGCTTGGTTCTGCCGTAAAGCGACGCACCACCAGTAAGAGCGCTGTGTCTGCCCGACAGTGAACCATGTTGGAAGCCTGTGAAAGCGTAAAGGGCAACAGGCAGCCGCCGAAGACCAACTTCGGCATGGTTCTCAACAGTTTTTGAACACATACTGTGGAGACACATTGTTACAAACTGCAACAGCCAAGAAATAAAATTTTATGACATCACCCACTGGAGGGATTAAAAGCAAGGGGCATCCAAAACCGCAAGTACCAGCATACAAGATGTCAAACCCACCGAAGGTGTCCACTAGAGGGCCAAGATCTATAAATAACTTGTGCAATCGACTTGCCGGTTTTCTGCTCAGCATCATGATGTCAACGACGTTCCCTCGAGAAAGGTCAATGGAGACCAAAACATGTAAGGACTTTGCGGATGCTGTGCCGTTATTAAAAAGAATGAACCACGTTGTGGTGTGCGGCTAATTCTCTCTGAAAGGGAGAAACTTGGGACATATATATATATATATATATATATATATATATATATATATATATATATATATATATATATATATATATATATATATTCTTTGATGAAAGGGGTTATTGTGGCATATATATTTATATATATATATATATATATATATATATATATATATATTGCACAGTGGTGGTCACTGTGTATTATAGGAAGGTCTGAGTTTTCATAGGAAGAGCCTATATATTACCTTCTGGTGGTTGCCAATAGGTAGTTATAGTTAGAACCTAAATTCCATAGGAAATTTTTTTTTTGATTTGCTAATAACTTTGGCGATGTTTGACGAATCTTCGCAAAATTCTCCAAAAAAAGGTCTATCCAGGTTATTTCCTATCCTGCAAGTTTGTGGGTGATTCATCAAGCGGGGGCTGTGAAAAAAGGGGGTCCCAAAAAGTGTTTTCTCCATGTTTATTCCCATAGGAAATGTTATTACAGGTTACAGCCTGAACTGCTGAACGGAATTGCACAAAATTTGGCAAAAAGGTAGAACTTGGTTCTGAAAGCAACCTTTTTCTTTAAATGGTGTAAATCCTTTTAGTAGTTTTTGAGAAATTTAAACAATAAAAGTTTCAATATCTGTGGGCAGAGGTGGGTTCGCGCACCCTCCCGACCATGCGCTTGACCATCTTGTGGCTCAGTAGAACCAAGTCAGAACAAAACAGTGAAACAAACATAAAAAACAAGAAAAGGGGGCAGGGTAGAAACACCCTGACCCTCTAGTCCAGCTCAGGTGGTCCCACAAAGAGCTCCAGGTCCAAAAATTATTTTTTATTTAATAAAAAACCTCGTAATGTGCACTGGGTGCGAGAATCCGGACAAAAAATAATAATTTGAAGTGGGTTCCCCCGATTCATTTAAATGTGCCCCTGGGTGGGACAGGTTCCAGGGGAAGTTCAATAAATATATTATGGGGGCCTGCAGGACCTCCACAGTTCCGGGGACCACCACCTCCCCAGGTCTATGTAAATTAGGTGTGGGAGTGTACACGGACCTCCCGTGGCCCCGGGGACCGTTACCTCCGTGGGGCTTGTTAAAAAATGTTTGGGGAGTCTCCGAGTCCTCCACAAGCCTCGGGGATTGGCACCCTATGTGGCTTTATTTTAATATACAGGGGGGGGCTTTGCGGGCTCCCCGAAGTCTCGGGGAATACCATCTGTCCGGGGTTTCTAAAATAGAGGGAGGGGGGCTGCGCGGTTCCCCTCCTGGAGCCCTTGAAGGTCCTGGGGACCGCCACTCTCCATGGCCGGGTCCTGTAATGTCCCGGGGAGCTCATACCTGAGACATTGTTGTTTGTTATGAGAGGTTGGAAGTATGTCTTGCACACTGTCCGTTGAAGCGAGAGGAGGAAAACTTGCTCTGGGTTTAATGAAGCAAAGCAGGATTGCTTTTGGGCAAGGGGAACTGCCTGTATGTTAGCTCTAAGCGCGGCTCCCTAGTGTTAACATGATGGGTGTGCGGCTCCTTAGTTTGAATGCAATGGGTGCACGACTCAAAGTATAAATATTTTCTTTTTTAAACTGGTACAGCTAGGTTATATGTTGGGTTATTGGGTGGCTCTAAAAAGAGCCCTTGTTTTTCTTGAGAGATTTTTGTAGCTACATGTGAGTGCCAATGCAGAGCATTAGATTGTTGAGAAGGACTCTGTGTCCCTTATCTGTGAAATGTACACCATCATTTCTGTAGATGCCATCCTTATCGAAACTTAGATGATTGTTGTATATGGAACCTATCATGTGTCTCTGAGATAAGCAGAAACAGCTTTATAGACATTTTTTCTAGCTTTCTCATTTTGAGGACAGAATTGATTGGACCACTTCCATTTCTGTCTTTGTCATATGTTAGAGTACATAAAGACAGTTTGGGGTAAAAGCAACATCAATTCTGCAAAGGTGTCCTTCATTAGCATTTCCAGACCTACGCCAGTCAATGTGACTAGGTCATTGCCTCCACAGTGGACAATCATGAGGTCAGGAGCTTGGAGATGTAAAAAGGTTTTAATCAAAGGCATTAATTGGTGCCACTTTAATCCTCTTTGTCGAATCCATTTAATGTTCCTATTTGGTAAAGCTAGATCTTTGTCAATACCTCTGTGTTCAGCATACCTTTTGCACCAGAAAACATAGCCGTGTCTTGCAATCCACACTCTAAACATCTTGAAGGGAAGTCTGGATGCACTGAAAATATGTCTGTAGCTTAAGTAGGCAGTTGCTTGAATGAGAGGTACCTAAAATGGTGGAGAAGATGCAGTTTTAAAAAAAGAAGAGAAATGATTGGTTGTTTAAGAACACTGTACAGTGAAACATAGGGTGCATGTTTCTGTCTTTCAATATAATGTTTCTTACTGGTTAGTAAAAAAATGTTAAATGGTACAGTAGATAGAATAAACTCATATTTTGTAAAGTCAATTACACCTGCAGTTTGTATTTGCAACAATGTGTGGTAATAATATACTGAGCTTGTGACCTGTGAGTTCAGTTGAGTGTTTTTCCGTGAGCTGTTACTATGGAAACAGATATTAAGCAGAATGGGGGTACGGTTGAAAGTTAACTGTGTCATTAAAATGTGAATTTGTTATAAATATTAAATGTAAAATGTTATTGCAGTGAGATTTCCCAAATCAGTGCTATGTTTAGAAGTGGTGTGTTATTAAAAAAAGTGGTAAAATTATTTGGAATATATTTTTGAACTCCCGTATGGATTCGCAGTAAATCGCTTTCAGTGCACGTTGGAGTCGCGACTTCAGAAAATTCCACAAAGAGTTTTAGTTCCTTTAGAAATCATTTGGCAAGGGTTCATATGTGTAACCAATAGAAATGTGTTTTAGAATTTGAAATAATTTGGGAAGCAATGTGATTTGTTTTTTACATGTATATGTGTGGAGAAAGAGAGGGAAACTTTGCCATTTGTGGTTTTGCTTTGGTGAGAGAAGTGCTATACATATTGATTGTGTGCATTAGAAAATCTTTTCTGAGTTTCTGATACTTCATAATCTATCAATCAATTTGAAAGGTGAGTTATAAGTTTGTGAAGTGTATTATGTGTTGGCTTTGTTTTTAAAGGTAAAGTATAAATGATGAACTTTGACATGTAATGTAGTTAAATCTTGTTTGATATAGATTCTGTATAGTATGTGTATTTTGGAATATGGATTACTGATTATTGTAGTTTGTTTCAGTGTGTGGATATGTACATTTGTAGTATACCGCATAATTTAACGGTGCAGCACACAGGCCGAAATTCGTTTTATGGATTTGTTTCTGTATTTACCTCTGTGCGGCTGTATTCCGCAGTTTACTATCCCCTACCCCGCCCCACGTGAGCGCTCGGCAGCACACCCACTACAGGTAGAGATATTATCACTCAGGCACTTTGTATGCCAAAGCACTAATCTTGCAGTGCAAACATTGTGCTGTCAGTATCCTTGCACTCATCCAGCACCATGTACTTATTCAATCACTTGGCCAATACCCAAGCAGTTATAAATTTACTATGTACTCTCTTTCCAACACTGTAATCATTCAGTTACTACTTATGTACTCATGCAATGATGTAGGTAGTAACATATGCACGGCGACAAAGCTCAGTGCACTATCCGTGCAGGCTTCTAACCAGCTACATAGTACTGATTCACTCCTCAACTTATCTAGGTAGTACCCATGCAGTACAAACATCCCACTGGCAGTCCCAATGCAATCTTCCAATCACCACCCATTCACATCATGTACTTATCCAACCAGTCTGCCAATAGCGAAGCACCTATAAATTTACCATGTATTCTCTTTGTAGCATTCTAATGATCCAGTCACTACTCACGTACTATTGCAATGAAGCAGGCAGTCACATATGGACTGCGGCAAACCTGTGTGCATTATCTATGCCAAGTATTGGCTCATGGTGGGAGTGCTGCCTGGCAGTAACGCGGGGTCGGGCCGGGGAGGTGGAGGGTGTGGTGTAGTAAACTGCGGAACACGGCGACAGAGAGGTAAGTACACGAAGAAATAAATAAAACCAATGTTGTTGCGTGCCCTGCATTGCATTTGGAGATGCAGCGTACCCAAATCAATTTGTTTTATGTATTTGTTTGTTAACTTACGTCTTTGCGGCCATATTCTGCAGTTTAGTACCCGTCAGTAGCGGCAGGTGGTGGTAGTGCTGCGGGGCAGTGGGGCAGGGGTGAAGCAGGGTGGGGGGGTAATAAACTATGGAATATGGCCCAACGGAGGTAAGTAAACAAATAAATAAAATTAATTTCTTTGCACGTGCTGCATCGCATTTGGCAATGTTGCGCACGCAATGAGATTCTTTTTATTTATTTATTTGTATATTTACCTCTCTGCGGCCGTATGCTGTAGTTTACTACCTCCACCCTGCTCCACCCCCACCCCGTCCCACCACCCCGCAGCACTCCTCCACCAGCTGCTACTGCTACCCATCACCCTGCCCCCCCTTGCCCTACATTAGTGCCTGGCAGCAGTCCCACCACGGGCCGGTACTGACCATGCAGACCTCTAACCAGCTATATACTACTATTGATTCACTCATTTAATGATCCAGGTAGTACCTATGCATTGCAGCAATCCCCCTGTTATTTCTCATGCGATCCTCCAATCACCCATCGAGCAGCATGTACTTTTACAATCGCTCTGCCAATACCCAAGCACATATAAACTCAGCATCTACTCTCTTTGGAGTAATCATCCAGTCACTACCTATGTAGTCATGCAATGGCTCAGGCCCTGACATATGTAGTGCTACAATCCTCTATATACTATCCATGCAGGCCTCTAACCAGGTGTACACTACTGATTCACTCCTCTAATTAACCAGATAGTAGTCATGCACTCAAGCAAACCCCTGTCACTTCCCATGCACTCCTCCAATTACTGATCGAGCAGCATGTTGTTTTACAATTATTCTGCCAATACACAAGCACTTATAAATTCAGCATATACTCTGTTTGCAGCATCATAATCATTCAGTCACTACTTATGTACTCATGCAATGACCCAGACACTGACATATGCAGTGTACAATCATCTGTGCACTATGCATGCAGGCCTGTAACCAGGTACTCATTACTGATTCACTCCTCTAATTAACTAGGTAGTACTCATGCAGTCCACCAAACCCCCTGTCACTCCCCATGCACTCCTCCAATCACCTATCCAGTAGCATGTAGTTTTCTAATGACTCAGAGAAGAGACAAGCAGTTATAAATTAACCATGCAGTTTTTCTAGCACTGTTTTCATCCAGTCACTATCCATGTACTTATGCAATGAGTGAGGCAGTAATTTGTGTACTACTACAATTCTTTGTGCACTATCCATGCAGACCTCTAACCAGGTGCATACTACTGATTCGCTACAACAATTCGTCTGTCACTTCCCATACACTCCAGCAATCAGAAAACCAGCAGCATGTAGATATCCAAACATTGTGCCAATACCGAAGCAGTTATAAATTCACCATACATTCTCTTCGTAGTAGTGTAATCAACCACTCAGTATGCATATACTCATGCAATGATCCAGGCACTAATTCATAGACCGCTATAATTCCTTAAATACTAGCCTTGCAGTGCAGTGATCACCCTGTCACTACCCATGCAATCCTCAAATCATCCATGCAGCACCATGTAGTTTTCTAATCACAACGCCAATAGCCAAGGAGTTATGAATACAGCATGCACTCATCATGGAGTACAGTAATCATCCAGTCAGTAACCATGTAGTGATGCAATGGTCCAGGCACTAATACATGCACTGTTACAATCCTCTGAGCACTATCGATACACTCCCGCCATCGCTCTGTTCCAATTGATGCACTCCTCCAAACACTCAGCCAGTATCATGTAGTTATGCAGTTACTCTGATGATACCCAAGCACTTGTACATTAACCATGCACTCTCCTTGCAGCACTGTAATCATCCAGGCAGTACCCATGTACTCATGCAATGATCCAGGTGGTAACCATGCACCTGTGCAATCACCTGTGTGCTATCCATGTTGTACTCTAATCTCCTACACACCACTCATGCACTCTTGCAATTACCCATGCAGTACCGTTCCACTTCTCTAATCATTGTGGTAGTATCATTGCATATGTTTTTGTATTTAAACATGTGAATATTTCAATATAATTATTTTAATTATACTAAATTGTTCTTAAAACTTTTCTTTTTTTTACAAATGTTTTGCATAATTATTAAGACAGAGTTACAATGAAAAGAAACGTGCAAAGAAAAAGATAACAAAGAAAAGAGGCCTATGTAAAGAAAACAGGAAAGGAGCAATTAGTTCAAGTGCAACATGGATCCTTAAAGGAAAAAGTCTTCCGGTAAGACAAGTAAAGAATTTGTAAAAAAAGTTTTAAAATTAAAAATAAAGAAGAGAGACAGAAAAGAGGTACAGTGAAACAAAAGGAAAATAAAAATGTACAAGAAAGTGCAAAATTGGATTATCAGAAAAAAATATGTTGAAAGGAGGAAGAAACAATTTTTAGAGATTCGAAAAAGATTTTATAAAAATAGAATTTTACAAAATTTGATAAGAAAATGTAAAAAATCAAAAAAGGGATCAGCATTTTGCAAACAAAAAAGGAGATTCTAAGCATGATTGAAGAAGCATTTGAATTGAAAAGTTAATTGTTTATCTTAATTTTAAAGAAACTGAAAACTTTAAATACAATAATGAAGTCTATGAAGGACAAATGTAAAAGAAAAAGAAATGGGACTAGAACTAACTTTAGTAAAATATTTTCTGGGGAATGGAAGCTTACTTCTAGTATGGAACCTTTTTTTAATGAAGAAAGTTATTTTCAACAAAATTCATTAGTGCATGCAGTTGCTACCTTTGGTTGTTGTTACGAACTTAAAAATGGTTCTCCAATTGAAAAAGAAAAGATGGTTCCTAGAAATGTGGAAGAAGTAATAGCTGAGGAAGTGCAAGGAAGACGTACCCAGGCTCCAGTGTTTAGGTATTGTAGCAATATTTGTAATATACGACAGGAATCTATTGATATATTACTAAATTTCTTAAGAGGATATGGGAAACAAGTGTGTAACAGAAGATTAAGATATTGCAAGGACTGGATCCTTGCAAAGTGAGAAAAAATACAGGGTTACAAAGTCATTCTCTGACTTGTCTTTCTAGGAAAGTGTGTCAAAGTTGTTTTCATCATTTAAGAATATTAGCAGTACATCATTCAGAAATTCTGAAGTTAGTTAGAAGATTATACTACGTGAAAAGACCTTCATTATGTCTAAATAAAATGAATACAGGTTTTTTGCGTGGTTCAGTGTTGGTTGTAAAAAAAAAAATTGGATGTACAGTTACGTTTCTTTGCTGGTCAAGAGGAGTGTAGAGAAAATGAGAGTTAGATAAGTGTAAGTGTTAAAGAGGAGATGGAAGATATTACTAATGTGAAGTTTGAAAAAGAAATTACAAAGTTCAAAGTAGTATCTGGTGAAATTCCTAACTATGTTTGTATTTGTTGCCGACGTAGTCACTATAAAATCCAAACTAGGAATGTAGATGTGTTTTTAAAAAGTGAAAAGGAAAGTAATGATACATGGAGGGAACTTTCTGTTTATTTGTTGGTGGAAGGTCGTTTTGAGTTGGATAGTGAAAAATGTATTTGTAAATATTGTTACAATAAATTAGAAGAAAACAAAATACCAGCTAGAGGTGCTCATAATGATCTACAGTTAGTAGCTATACCTCTAGAACTTAAAGATTTAAATACATATGAGTCCATCCTTATTCAATTTGTGCACCCATTTCAGGCTATAATTTGTATGGAGCCTAAAACAGGTAAGCTGCCTCCAACAGATCTACAAATAGGTTTAAAAGGAGGAGTTGTGTATTTACCTTTAGATTTTAAGAAAAATGTTGAAACTGTTGGTGTTGAAAGGGAGGAAAGTGAACCTATTGTCATTCTTGTTAATGGTGCACCTGCAAAAAGTAGGAAAATATGGCAAGAGTTAGTAGATATCACCAAAGTCCAAAAGGCTACATTATATCTGGTGCAGAACAATATTTACTATAAAACTGTAAATGTAGAAGAACAAGAAATATGTTTGGAAGATGAAACTGGCATTGCAAGTGGACAAATAGAAAAGTGGAGAAGTCCAGAAGAAGAAATTTATGAACATTACATTATACACCCTCTACACTCAAAAGAAGTGTTAGGAGACATTATTGATTTCTTCCAGATGAAAAAAGCACCAGGCACTCCCATGAGTATATATGTACAAAACCTATCACACCCACATAAATTATCAGGGCTGGGTGAAGTCGTGGGTTCCTGCCCTATCGACGAAACACGTGTTGGCTGGACTTGGGGAAAGCCTCAAAGATTAAATGAATTCTAATCTCTAACAGACTTATATTGTTTTGTGAATTTAATGTATGCAAAAATTGTTTTCTGGATAATTTATGTTGGTGTGATAGGTTTTGTACATATATACCTTAATCTGTTGATTATCGGTGGGTAAGGAAGACAACCCATACCTAGGCACCCACCGACCCAAAATATACTACTCAGTGTAGGTGAAAATATTAGCCTCTATTCCGTGAAGCGCCATACACCACCAAGATCAGTCATCTTTTCAAATCGGCACTCCCATGAGTGTTTGGGAAAAAGGTTTGGAAGCGGGTTGTTTTCCAAAGCTGTTCCCTACTGGAAAAGTTGGACGATATGATGAACGACCTGTTCAGATTATAGCTTCAGAATATCGCACTTTACGACTGTACTCAGAAGATGCAAGATTTAGACAACGTATTCCATATTTGTTTCATATTTTATTTGAAATTGACCTTTCTGCATTTTTATATGCAGTGAATCACATATTAAAAACAGGGATTTGTTTTTCGGATGTTTCTATAAAGCAATTCATGGACAAATTTCAAGAAAGAGACAAACAATTAGAAACACAGTTAATTAATTTGATGGCATGTCAACGAGGCACTAATTAATATTGGTATCGACATCATGGGGAACTGAAATGTATGGTAAGGAATTTGGGAACCCCTACGTGGTTTGTTTTACTTAGTTATGCATGGGATGATTTGCTAGATTTTCTACGACAAGCAAATTCAAATATACAGAATATTAAATTGAAGACACCTGGAGAACTGTGTTCAATGGATCCTGTAAATGTGTCAAGATATTTTAATCATAGGTTTGAAGCTATGATATCTTTCATCTGCAATGATGAGACTGTTTTGTATTTTATTGAACAATATGTTACCTGTACTATTCCAAAAGAAAAAGCAGGAAACATATTTTTACCGCAGGTTTTACAATTTCAAAATCATTAATGTGAAAAATATTGTCGACGTAAATACAAGTCAAAAGAAAAATTTTACACAAAATGTTGATTTGGTTTTCCACGTCCAGTAATTTCCAAAGGAAGAGTAAACAGTTTTATTTCAGCAGTGAGGCATACTATCACTCGAAATAATAATATAAAAAGAACAGAAGAATCAAGGTACATTAATGATTACAATCCAGTAATTTTGATGATGTGGAATGCAAATATGGACATACAATATGTTGCAGATAACTCAATTGCTGTTGCCCAGTATGTTACATCATATATTTACAAAATCTGAGAAGACAGAATTGAAAGAAATGTGGGAAGACGTTTCTCAAGCAAAGAGCCTTAGCAAAAAATTGTACAGCTTCAGCTTGAAAATGCTTTCACATCGAGAAATTGGATCCTACAAATTTTCCAATCGATTGACATCTGCAAGCTTATATTCAAAGTCATGAGGAATCATCTGGATAAGTTTAGGTCTTGCTGCAACAAGAAATCGAGTTTTGAAATCTGTACAAGAAATTAAATACTTAGCATTGAATGATCCGGAAAGTACAGATATTCCTAAAACAAATATGTTGGATACATACTATCCAAATAGAAGTCCACACCTGGAAAAAAATGTTTATATGAAATACTGCAAAATTACAGTTTAAAACAAATATTACGGGAAATGTAAATGAAGGAAAATATGCTGTAATTTGATCTGACGGATGTTTGGTAAAGCATGCCATAAGCAAATCAGTCTTGACCCTGAGCCCAATGGGAACAGTCTGGACCAAACTGCCAGGCCAGGTCGTCCTTCTACCTTGAAACAAGCATCCTAGGACCGGTTTCAGAACCCTTCTTTAGCCAGGCTAGCTTGAATCCAGTGGCACAGTGAGCAAGGGACCCACGTCTGGGCATACCCATCCCAAGTAGGGAGAAAGTTTACAGCAAACTAGTGATGGGCGGATTGCTGATAATGCAAACTTTCGCCCCAGTCAAAAGATCTGGGTTAAACCATCATTCTTTTGCCCACTACGCCAGCCCATTTTGGACCCAGCCATATGCAAATCAGTCTTGACCCTGTGCACCATGGGAACAGTCCGGATCAAACTTGAAAATGAAGCGGCAATAGCAATGAGTAAAGTGGCAACGGTAATGCAACAAGCACAACAGGAGAATATTAATTTGAAAAATGTAGAAGAACAACTGAATACTGAACAGAAAGTAATACATTTCTAAGTTACACAACAAATAGAACACGGACTACTGCATGAAAAGAGTGTTGGCTAAAGTGCATCAATCGAATCCTATTCTTATGAATATCAGTGGACATGCTGGTACAGGAATACGTTTCTTGATTAAATGTTTGTCAAGTTATCTACAGAAAACTACAGATTCACATTTATTGTGTGTTGTAACTGCTCCAACTGGATTAGCAGCACACAATATCAAAGGGATTACATTACATCATTTACTTATTGTTAGATTTGGGGGTCTCTAGTTGGCACAGGTAGGTACTTGTGACAAATAGGGACCCTTGCCTCCAGTGAGGGAAAGGGGGTACACTCCTAAAATAACCCCTGCTCACCCCCTTGATAGCTTGGCACGAGTAGACAGGCTTATCTCAGAGGCAGTGAGTGAAGCATTCGTGACCACATACAGTAACCCAGTGACAACACTAAAAATGGACACCACACAAGGTTTATATGAAAAATAAGTAATCTTTATGTAGACTTCGCACAAGACCATAAAGAACAAAAATCCACAATACTAAGCATTAAGATGGTAGTTTTAGCTTAGTTCAGTTCAGTTCTTAAGATGCGACAGATGTGATGATCTTCCAGATGTGGCACGCTCCTCCGATGATGCAAGAAGTCTTGATTCGATGCGTCAGCTGCAACAGCTGCACCCTTGTTCAGTGATGCGATGGCAACATCCTCGGCTGCGACACTCTTCTCCGGGATTGCGAGAAGCTTCCGCACAATGCGACAACTACAGCGGCGACATCCAAAATGCAACGGCAGCAGCTCCGACGGCGGCGCGCTTCTCCGGGGATGCACAGCGCTTTTCTCGATGCGATGCAATATGACAGCCACAGTGCCGACATTCAAGTTGCGACGGCAGCAGCAGCGACGGCGACACGCTTCTTCCTCTTTGTGAGACACTTCTTTCGATGTGGTGCAATACGACAGCTACAGCGCCGACATTCATGATGCGACAGCAGCAGCAGCAGCAGCAGCAACAGCAACAGCGACGCGCTCCCTCTTCGTTGCGAGATGCTTCCCTTGATGCAGTGCAATACAACAGCTACAGCGCCGACATTCAAGATGCAATGGCAGCAGCAGCTCCTTGTGACACGCTTCTTCCTAGTTGAGTCGCGTTTCCAGCTCCTTGTGACACGCAGTCCCTAAGAAGGCCTTAAAACAGCAGCAGGCACTTCCAAAGAACTCTGGGGAGCTGGGGGTTGAAGTCTGTGACCCTGAGACTTCAGCAGGAGGCAAGCTCTTTTTCAAGCCCTTGGAGATCCTTTACAAGTTGAAAATAAAGCACACAAAGTTCTTTCTCCTTTCTTTGGCAGTCAGGCAACCACTGCAGGCCAATCCCCCAAGCAGTACTTCAGCTTAGTGATAGTCTCTCCTCGGTTTCTTCAGGTTCCTCTCTTCAGCAAAGGTTTCTTCTTGAAGTCCAAAAGTGATCTAATTTCTTGGGATCAGGGAACCAATATTTATACCCTAAATCCCTTGTCCTCTGAGGGCAGAAGGGCCTTTGCCCAGTCCAAACCAGTTCTGGAGCACTCTGTTTACATGACTCCTTGCTTTTTTTTTAAACTTTATTTTTGATTTTGTTGTATAACATAGCAGTGCATTACCTTAAACATACAGCAGGTCGTACAGTTCCAATAGGCAGTAGTTTCGGGCATCATTACATTCAAGAGGCAAAAACCAATATACATTCAGTGGGACACACACTAATAATAAACCATATTTACAGGTGTGACATTCATATGCAGATGCAAAGCATCATTGGTATATGTCAGCCCCGAACCCCACCAAATCTTCCAGGTAATACGCAGGTCCTGCATCTACCGTCTCCCAACATGAACAACATCAATCATACCGCCTTTCCAAGTGGGGCAGGTGGCGAGAGGCATCTCGGTGCCCTCACCCGTTATCTGCGGAAGTTGCATCCAGCTCTGCCAAGTCTCGCTGGAGTAAGTAACCTTGAAGAGGCCCCCTAATGTCTTTCGGTCTACACTAAGCGTGGGCGTAAAATCCGTTTCGGGGGCGAATTTGCGGATTTTTGACGATTTCGCGATCCGCGAATCGTGCGAATTTGCCCAATAATCCGCAAATTCGCAAGCTACAAATTATTTTGCTTGGTCGTGCTTGAAAAATACAATATCACGCGCGGCGTTGACTTACCGTGATTCTGAGTCCGCCGAGTTGTTTTTCTCCTGGTTTTGCGTGTGCTGCGCCATTTTCGATCTTGCTGCGTGATCGTGCAAGAGTTTTTTGAACGCAATTACGTTATCGCGGCTTGTCATCTTGCACAGCGAGAGTTTGACAACGCGAGTCCGTCATAAAGGCCCGCGATCACGCATTGCGGAAGTAAACAATTCCGAACACGTAGTTGCGGCGCGCAGCCGACTTCCGACGGGAGATTTGAACAGCTCGAGTTCCCGAAATTGCAAAAATTGCAATTCTGCACAAGAAATCTAAAGCAGGAAGCATAAACCTTGTGAAAATTATGATTTTGATCAGAATAACTCCACAGATTGACATTTGGCTGCACTTTTTGGTGCAGGAGTCAATTTTTTGGGGTGGGGTGGGTTGGGAGGAAGCAAGTGCCCCAGAGTCTCCAACTTTCTGTTTCTGCCCAGCAGGCTCCTCCCAGTGCTTTGTCCATGTCCTGGTCACTTTTCATTTGGCTGTGGAGCTGGAAGGATTACTTTTTGTGGCTGCTGCTGGATATTTGTATTTGAGGACTTTTTGGACTTTGGAGATTGGATCACTTTTGGACTTGAGATTTTACAAGTAAGTTGGTGTCGTTTGTTTGGGGCATTGCAGTTGAGGCAACTACAGTTCTAAAACTTTTTTCACAACTTCAACAAAATATATATTGTGGTGGGTAGCCACAGTATCCAGTAGGCCCAGGGTTAATCATGGGTGCATGATACAACTGTTTCTGTGATTTTTTTAAACTTAATTCTCATTTATGTCATGCAATTTTAGCTCACTGTTTTATGTTGATTATTTTAAAAAATTGGGGGTGCCTGTAAAGCCTCACTAGCCAGTAGGCCCAGGTGTAGTGAGTGGTGCATGGACCTAGTCTTTCTGTGGGGTGTCTTGAATTTAAACATCATTGAGGGCATGGATGGCATTGGATTGTTGTGATTTTTGTGTGTTTTTCGACTTTTTGGGGTGTTGTTGGGGCCTGGTCATGTGGTTTGGGATCCATTTTGAGGCCTGGTACAGGCAGGGCCTGGCCATGTGGTGGGGGTCAAGGGGCCATTTTAAAGCCAGGCAGTGTGCTCAGGCCGGCACCCAGTTTGCCTTGCTTTCAACCATTATACCCAGGGGTACTCAGTGGTGCATGGGCCTAGTCTTTCTGTGGGGTGTCTTGAATTTAAACATCATTGAAGGCATGGATGGCATGGGATTGTGGTGATTTTTCAGTGTTTTTCGACTTTTTGGGTTGGTGTTGGTGCCGGGCCATATGGGTGGTGGTCATTTTGAGGCTTGGTACAGGAAGGGCCTGGCCAAGTGGTGGGGGTCAAGGGGCCATTTTGAAGCCAGGCAGTGTGCTCAGGCCTGCACCCAGTTTGCCTTGCTTTCAACCATTATGCCCAGGGGTACTCAGTGGTGCATGGGCCTAGTCTTTCTGTGGGGTATCTTGAATTTAAACATCATTGAGGGCATGGATGGCATGGGATTGTGGAGATTTTTAAGTTTTTTTTTTTACTTTTTGGGTTGGCGATGGGGCCTGGCCATGTGGGTGGGGGCCATTTTGAGGCCTGGTACAGGCAGGGCCTGGCCATGTGGTGGGGGTCAAGTGGCCATTTTGAAGCCAGGCAGTGTGCTCAGGCCTGCACCCAGTTTGCCTTGCTTTCAACCGTTATGCCCATGGGTACTCAGTGGTGCATGGGCCTAGTCTTTCTGTGGGGTGTCTTGAATTTAAACATCATTGAGGGCATGAATGGCATGGAATTGTGGTGATTTTTGAGTGTTTTTCGACTTTTTGGGTTGGTGTCGGGGCCTGACCATGTGGGTGGGGGCCATTTTGAGGCCTGGCTATGTGGTGGGGGTCAAGGGGCCATTTTGAAGCCAGGCAGTGTGCTCAGGCCTGCACCCAGTTTGCCTTGCTTTCAACCATTATGCCCAGGGGTACTCAGTGGTGCATGCGCCTAGTCTTTCTGTGGGGTGTCTTGAATTTAAACATCATTGAGGGCATGGATGGCATGGGATTGTGGTGATTTTGGAGTGTTTTCGACTATTTGGGGTGTATAACTGATGTTCCTCTGGCTTCCATTGCTTTTAGGTGCACAAGAGAACCACCACTACCAGGAAGAAGTCCTGCAGCGGTGTGTGCAGCACAACGTGACGTCACGTGTGGCCACAGACAAGACAACTCTGCAACTCTGCAACTCGTGCAACTGCGGCCTGCTGTTCTGACATCTCAAGAAGATGGCCCCAAAGAAAGTTGGCCGTAGCCCCTCAGCGAAAAAAGTTGCCAGTGCCACTGCCAGTAAGAAGGAGCAGAAGAAGCAAGTGGCACCACCTACCAAGTAGACTGGTGTGCCCACCGACTCATTTTTTGGGAGAAAAAATACTACGCCTGCAGCAGCAGCGGTGTCCGCCGGGGACCAAGCTAGAAGCAGCACCTCCGCTTCATTGGGCTCAGTGCCACCACGCCAAGTTAGGTCCAAGAACATGAGTGCTGCTGCGGCAGCCACTTTGGTTGTTCAATCACCATCGACCAGTGATCTTGGCTCATCACAAGAAAGTACCATCCAATCAACGCCGGGTGTAACTCAGCTGACGAGTGTTCAACAACCACAGCCACAAACACAGGTGCAACTAGTACAAGCGCAAGTACATGGGCAAGGATAGGCGAAAGTAGTGTGGCTCACTGGTTAGAGGCGGCAGACCCGAGAGCAGAGGACGGCCCGGGACCAGGGTTCGAATCCCGGCGCGGCAGGTTTCTGGACCAGGGTCAGCGGACTCGATAATTCTCTCGCCTCGGTGCCCACTCTGATCAGCGATCACACTCGGCAACTCTGGGCATTAGCTTGCCTCATCTTCACTAACGGCCCCACCAGACCGCCGGGGATGCCTGGTCTCACCCTGGAGATACCCATTAAGGGACCATCTCTCAGGGAAGCCAGGCAGGGTTTCGCAGCGGTCGAAGCGCCTTGGGACCCTACGGGTAAGTAGTGCGCTATATAAATGCCAATACATTTACATTTACAAGTAGAGCCGCAAGGAGAGGCACAACTAGAGCTGCAAGGAGAGGCACAAGTAGAGCCGCAAGGAGAGGCGCAAGTAGAGCCGCAAGGAGAGGCGCAAGTAGAGACTCAAGAAGAGGCGCATGGACAGGTGCATGGAGAGGTGCAACTAGAGGTTCATGGAGAGGCACAACTGCCTACAACGCTTGTTCCTCCAGAAGTAGGGGCACATCAGAAAATTGATATTCAAGAGGAGGTATCATCCGAGGAAGCCACTCCTCCTGATGATGATTATTTATTGTCTTCCAGATCCCCAGCAAGAAAATGGTCAAGGAGGGATACTACTACTACTACAAGTTCTTCTTCAAGCCCCCTTCATTCTGATGACCTTGATCATGATTGGAACCCAGCCATGCAGTCTGAGAGTGAGTCACGCCATGAGCCGACAAAGGTAGCTAAGCCTAAAAGGAAGGCTCCCGCAAAGCTTCCGCTTATGGGTGATGACGACGAACAAGAAGTGGTGTCTTCTGCTGCTGATGAACAGTCTGACGATGACCCAGTCATCACAGTCGTTACTCCAGCCCCAGCGGGCATGCAGCAGACACACATTTTGACCCTATCCCGAATGGCTGCTGAGCGGGATATGGGTGGCGTGGCACTGGTACCATCACCATTAACTACAACACCAACACGACCTACAGCTTACATCTTTTTTAGTCAGAAGGGCCGGCATGGACCTCCATCCAGCTCGACCTCAATTAGTGGTGCTGTAAGTGAACAATAGAAACAAATTCAGCCACGCCCATTCTCCACTTCATCTGGCATTGAAAGTCAAAGTAGCACCTCCACCTTCAGCAGACATCACCAGTCCCCAGTTTGGGACTTCTTTACTGTTAGTGCAAAGGCGGAAAACATGGTCATTTGTTCGATTTGTAAAGTATCCGTTAGTCAGGGTAAGCTTGGTACCAACTATGGTACCCGAGGCCAGAGAGGTCAACTCAAGCAACACCACACTATCATTTGGGAAGCACACATGAGGAAGATCGAGGAAGGCAATAGAAAAACAAATCCAAATGTATCCCTTGATATTGCAACTGATGATGACGAGAGGCTGATTGTGCAGGGGGAAGTGAAGAAGCAACAGACATTTTTTTCTGATACACCCAGTTCTGCTAGCAGCAGCACTGCAGTGGTATCGCCCACACCCTCTACCCCTGCAACATCTATGAGGCACACTAAGAGTGTGGGAGAGACACCAATGTGAAAAACTACATCACTGGGCCTAACTGGTTTGAAGACGTCATCATCATCATCATCACGTAAAATGATCCAGCCCACCATTCGCGGAATGTTGTGGTTGTAGGCGCCATTTGAACGCAACCACCCAATGGTACGTCTGTATAATGCAAAGTTGGCTAAAATGCTAGCGCTGGACCTTCTCCCTTTTTCTTTTGTGGAAGGGGTGGGGTTTCTAGAATTAGTGGCAACAGTCTGCCCTAAATGGAAGGTTCCTAGCCGGTCCTATTTTGCCAGAGTTGCGGTTCCAGCACTACATCAAGATGTGCTGGAGGTGATTGGGGCAGCTTTGCAGAAGAGTGCTGTTCACACTATCCACTTGACAACAGACATGTGGACCAGTTGCCAAGCCCTTGATTACATGTGCATCACTGCACACTGGGTCTCGTTTGCAGTGTCTTTTGCAGGGGTTAGAGACAAGTCAAGTGCAATTGTTGACCTGGACACAGTTTTTCAAGCTACTCGGAAACATGCAACATTAGCCATGTTTGCCATGGAGAAAACTTATACTGCAAAAAACATTTTGGAGGAGTTTAACAGCAAGGTCTCTGAATGGCTGCAACCAAGAAATCGCATAGTTGGCTATGTTTCCTAGGATAATGGCAGTAATATAGTTAAGGCCATGCAGCAAGGTGACTATTTCAGAGTACCGTGTTTGGCGCACTGTATAAACCTGGTTGTGCAAGATTTCTTGAAAACTGAAGACACAGTCAGGAAGTTACGGACCACCTGCCGAAGAATCTGTACACATTTCAGCCATTCTTTTAAGGCCCGGAAGGAGCTGAGGAGCATTCAACATGAACGTAAAGTGCAAGTCAAAGGACTCATCCAGGAGGTGGCAACACGTTGGAACTCAACCTTTTACATGCTTGAGCGTCTGTCTGAGCAGTGCATGGTAATCAATGAGTATGTCTTTCAACTAGGTTCTACTATGAAAGACATGAGGCTAGAGTTGGAGTAATGGAAGCTAGTAAATAGCCTGACAGACATGCTTCATCCTTTTGAGGTCTTCACGCGTGAAGTCAGCCTGGAGGACTGTTCTTTGGGCAAAGCTATCCCATTGTTGGTCTTGCTAGAGCACCAAAAGGCGGTGTCTTCAACGCTCAGAGATGATGTTGAAAAGCAAGACACATATCCGTTGGCAGAGAGGTTATTAAGCCACCTACTTGCCAATGAAAGGCTTAAAAACATACATACAGAACAACATTACATTTGTGCCACTATTCTGGATCCACAGTACAAAAAGGCAGTGGCCAGCAAAGCATTCATTCCTTTTGATGAAGCAGATGTTTCAAAGTACAAACATTGGCTAGCTGTGTCAGCCACTCGGTTCGAAAAAGATCGGCAGAAAATTCAAGGAGCCGGCAGAAGTCCAACTGAATCAGCAGGCCATCCAGTTCCACTTCTGAATCTGTGGGCGAAGGGAGTCACTTTCCCTCACAGCCGTTAACGACACCAGCAGCAACCGTATCATCATCCTCACCTGCACCAGGCCCAGCTATAATATTGTCAGAAGCGGATTGGCTAACTCATCAAGGGTTTGCTCGTTCCAGTGCTGCGAAGGCCACAGATGGTACGCAAAGTGAAGCAACCGTGGAGAACCTTGAGTTGATGATGCAGGCCTATCTGGATGACCCACCAGAGGTCTTTGTTAATACGAACCCATTGCTGTATTGGTACAGGAAAATGGCTCTATGGGCACTGATCACAAACCTGGCTATAAATTATTTGTCTTGCCCACTCACAAGTGTGTCTTCTGAACGTGTTTTCAGTGCTGCTGGTGCCATTGTAACTTCAAAAAGGACCCGCCTCTCGGCCAAAAATGTGTAGAGTTTAACACTGATCACGATGAATCAGCACTTGATACCACCAGATTACAAAGTACGTGAATGCACGCAGGAAGAAGAGGACACCGACTTAGGTGACGGAAGTTCTTCTCTTTTACCTGATCTACTCCCGTCTCAATTCATGGAGTTTGAGGATGAGCTCTACTTCCCTGACACCGAGCCCTGAAAATGACTTCCTTTTTTTCGTCCTTATTCACTTTTATTCCTGTGTGTCTTTCTTTGTTTTGCAACTTTTACCACAATAAAACTCTAATCACCTAATCACAACAAGTCCATCAGCTGCATGTCTTCATCTTATATTCCTTATTGATTTGAAGGTGCCGCAGTCTGCATTCCTGAGGTTCACAAGTTCACAACTCAATCATGCTCCTCTATACTCCTCCTCCAGACTCCCCCTATCCATTTCCCTCAAGGCAGATGGATGGATTACGACGAGTCCCCTCAAGTGGGACTGAAATTACTGACTGACTACATGCTTGCTGATTGCTGACAGAGTTACTTCTGATATTGACAGGAGAGGCTGCCATGTGGGCCCTCACTTTCCGAAGAAGATGCGGACAAAAAGTAGAACAGGTAATGAATAATTGAGAAGATGGCATGCAGTGGACAGCAATGGCTGTCTAGCTCTGATGAAACCAATTGCTGTTTGTTTTTTGTGCATGAAATGATGATTCATATGTCTTGTCTTAGTTAATATTTAATCTTTCACATAGTTATTGTAACTCATGTCAACAACTCAGTTTTTTTACCTTGTTTAATTAAAATTGTACTTCAAATTCAGGGGCCACTATATTGCATTTCACAAAATATGCAAAATGTCCTTGGAGCGGACTCACTTGCCAATATACCATGATGATTGATTAAATAATATATCTTTTTTCTTTACAGTCACTCACTGGGGTGGATGGATGATCAGCGTCAGTTTACGGAAGAACTATGGCCAATTCGTGAGTGACAAACAGGTAAACCAGTCTACAACAACTACTACAGCAGGACTACATGTCTGTCTATTCGTGGTATGTATTGGTCGAGGGCGAGGCGGTGTACTGTTGTTGTTATGCCAGGCAGAGTCCACTCCAGACATCAGTTCATGTAAAATTGGGGCTATGTGGCTTGCTGCATAAATTAGATATGCTTTGTCTGTCTGACAAAGAGCCTAGGTATGCTACATCAGGTTGCTTCACTCAGTGGTGCCTGCCTTGACCCTCTGAATGGCACTGCCTCAAGCTTGGGCCAAACATCCATTATGTTTGCAAAATTTGCTGTTTTTCGGTATTTCGCCAATTTCGAAAAAGTACCGAAAATTCGCAAATTCTTGAGCGGAACAGATTTTTGGCCCATGCTTGCGGCAGGGCCATGCAGACGGTCAAGGCCGGCTCCACTGAGTGAAGCATCCTCCTGATGTAGCATACCTTGGCTCTTTGACACAGACAGACAAAGCATATCTACAGTTTAGGGTTCTGTGCGATTTACTAGGGTTTTTGGGTTTAAGTTGGTATGGTTCACGCTGTTTCTAGGGCTCAGTGCCCAATGCAGGCGCCTTCATAATGATGTTGGCAATGTTTTAGGGTTTTTTTTTGTTCTTTGGTCCATAATTGGCAGAATTTTGGCCTTTTTGGGTGTTTTGCGGGCGCGTGTGTTTGGGTGAAAACTAGGTGAAAACTTGAAAACTAGTTGTAGACCTTCTTCTTCTTCTTCTTCTTCAAAGAGCGCAGTGGTTCGATTTTGTTCTGCCTTGCTGAGATTCTTGTGAATCGCTGGAACAAGTGACTGTCCAGGTAAGTTTCAAGAGGATCGAAGTAGTGGAAGTGCTGAAAACAGCAATGTTTGGTGAACAGCGCAATTTGCCATGTTTTGAATATACCAGTATTGCATGTTTTTGGGGGGCTGTTTGGGGGTGTTCTAGATTAGTGGGGGAGGGTGTGGGGGTCTGGGAGCACTGCTGGGATAGCATAATTTTGATTGGAAGTGATTTGATGAAAATACATGGTGGAAAAGAGGAGTTAAGGCCTAGCTGCAGAGCACATTTTGACCGATGTTGACTGGTTGGCTGAAAATTTTCTCAGTATGAGTTTTTGCATTTTTGGACCAAATCCATGGTGAAAAAGTTTTTCAGTTTTTGCTCACTTGCCTGTTTTTGGGGTGCTGTTTGGGGGGCTTCTAGGTTATTGGGGGTGGGTTTTGGGGTCTGGGAGCACTGCTGGCACAGTCTAATTTTGATTGCATTATTTTTCAGAAAATCCATGGTGGAAAAGGGGAGTTAGGGCCTAGCTGCAGAGCGTATTTGGACTGAATTGAAGGTAGGCCCATTTTTGCTTTTTACATGTTTGGGGGTGTTCTGCTTTTTGACGGGTGGCTGCAGGGGTCTGGGGGCATAGCTCGGAAGGTCTAATACCGGATAAATGTGGTTTGGAGAAAATCGGAGGTGAAAAAGTTTTTGCGTTTTTGCTCACTTGCCTGTCTTTGGGGTGCTGTTTGGGGGGCTTCTAGGTTTTTATGGGTGTGGTTTGGGGTCTGGGAGCACTGCTGGCACAGTCTAATGTTGATTGCATTTGTTTTTCAGTAAATCCATGGTGGAAAAGGGGAGTTAGGGCCTAGCTGCACAGCGCATTTGGACTGAATTCCAGGTAGGCCCGAAATTTGCTGTGTCACTTTTTGCGGTTTTGGTTTTTGGCTGTTTGGGGGTGTTAAACTTGTTTCTGCCTGGGTTGACGGGTCTGGGGGCATTGCTGTGAAGGTCTAATACCGGATAAAAGTGGTTTGGAGAAAATCGGAGGTGAAAAAGTTTTCAGGCATTTGGCTCACTTTAGCGTTTTCGGGGGGCTGTTTGGGGGGTTCCTGGTGTTTGGGTGGGGGGGTTTGGGGTCTTGGAGCAACACTGGGTATGGATACTTTTGATTGCAAGTCGTTTGGAGAAAATCCATGGTGGCAAAGGGGAGTTAGGGCCTAGCTGCAGAACGCGCACAGAGTGATTTAGGATTGAGGGCTAAATAATTTGGTGTCACTTTTTGCGGTTTTGCTTTTTGGCTGTTTGGGGGTGTTAAACTTGTTTCCGCCTGGGTTGACGGGTCTGGGGCATTCCTGTGAAAGTCTAATACCAGATAAAAGTGGTTTGGAGAAAATCGGAGGTGAAAACGTTTTTCCATTTTCAGGCATTTCGCTCACTTTAACGTTTTCGGGGGGCTGTTTGGGGGGTTCCTGGTGTTTGGGGGGGTTTGGGGTCTTGGAGCAATGCTGGGTATGGATACTTTTGTTTGCAAGTGGTTTGGAGAAAATCCATGGTGGCAAAGGGGAGTTAGGCCCTAGCTGCAGAGCGCGCAGGGAGTGATTTGGGATTGAGGGCTAAATAATTCTAAGTGTCACTTTTTGCGGTTTTGCTTTTTGGCTGTTTGGGGGTGTTAAACCTGTTTCCGCCTGGGTTGACGGGTCTGGGGGCATTGCTGTGAAGGTCTAATACCGGATAAAAGTGGTTTGGAAATAATCGGAGGAGAAAAAGTTTTTCCATTTTCAGGCATTTTGCTCACTTTAGTGTTTTCGGGGGACTTGTCTGGGGGGGTTTCTGGTGTTTGTGGGGGGGGTTTGGGGTCTTGGAGCAACGCTGGGTATGGATACTTTTGATTGCAAGAGGTTTGAAGAAAATCCATGGTGGCAAAGGGGAGTTAGGGCCTAGCTGCAGAGCGCGCACAGAGTGATCTGGGAACTAGGCATACATTTGTCAAAGTCCCCATTTTCGCTTTTTGGCTGTTTGGGGGGGGGTTAAACTTGTTTTCGCCTGGTTTTGACGGGTTCGGGGGCATTGCTAGGAAGGTCTAATACCGGATAATAGTGGTTTGGAGAAAATCGGAGGTGAGAAAGTTTTTCCATTTTCAGGCATTTCGCTCACTTTAGCGTTTTTGGCGGGCTGTTTGGGGGGTTCCTGGTGTTTGGATGGGGGGGTTTGGGGTCTTGGAGCAACGCTGGGTATGGATACTTTTGATTGCAAGTGGTTTGGAGAAAATCCATGGTGGCAAAGCGGAGTTAGGGCCTAGCTGTAGAGCGCGCACGGAGTGATTTGGGATTGAGGGCTAAATATTTCTGTGTCACTTTTTGCGGTTTTGCTTTTTGGCTGTTTGGGGGTGTTAAACTTGTTTCCACCTGGGTTAACAGGTCTGGGGGCATTGCTGTGAAGGTCTAATACCAGATAATAGTGGTGTGGAGAAAATCGGAGGTGAAAAAGTGTTTGCTTTTTTGCTCACTTGCCTGTCTTTGGGGTGCTGTTTGGGGGGCTTCTAGGTTTTTGTGGGTGGGTTTTGGGGTTTGGGAGCACTGCTGGCACAGTCTAATGTTGATTGCATTTGTTTTTCAGGAAATCCATGTTGGAAAAGGGGAGTGAGGGCCTAGCTGCACAGCACACTTGGACTGAATTCCAGGTAGGCCCGAAATTTGCTAAGTCTCACTTTTTGCGGGTTTGCTTTTTAGCTATTTGGGGGTGTTAAACTTGTTTCCGCCTGGGTTGACGCGTCTGGGGGCATTGCTGTGAAGGTTTAATACAGGATAAAAGTGGTTTGGAGAAAATCCATGGTGGGAAAGTTTTTAACTTTTCAGAGTTTTCGCTCACTTTCGTGTTTTCGGGGGCCTGCTTGGGGGGGTTCCTGGTGTTGGGGGGGGTTTGGGGGGTCATGGAGCAACGCTGGGTATGGATACTTTTGATTGCAAGTGGTTTGGAGAAAATCCATGGTGGCAAAGGGGAGTTAGGGCCTAGTTGAAGAAAGCGTTTGACACTATTTTTAACTTAGGGCTCGTTAGGGTTAGTAGTATTGCATGTGTTTGGGGGTGTTCGAGATTTTGGCAACTGGGTTCTGGGGTCTACTCTTGGAGCACTTGTCGAGAAATGTCTAATTTTGGTTGCAAGTCTTTTGAAGAAAATCCATGGTGGGAAAGGGGGGATTTGGGCCTACTTTACTTTCAATGTACGTTTTGTCACCATTTTCCACGGGGCCTCAGACAGGTAGCAGTATCGCACGTTTTTGGGGTCTGATTGGGGGTATTCTACATTTTAGCATCTGGGTTTAAGGGTCTGGGAGCACTGCTTGGAAGGTCTAATTTTGTTCTAAAATCGTAGTTTACAGTACACCTAGCTTGAGGGGAAAGATCCGCAAAATTCACCCATACTTATTTATCCTTCAAAAGGAGACTCAGAGTACGCCCTTTCAAAACTATTGTGCTGTTGATTCTGAAACTGAGAGTGTGACTTTTTGCACTACACAGTGTACGTACCTTATATTTTTTTCGCAGTGGTGTTTTAATATCACTTCCTGTTTTTCCATCAACCTTTACAGGGCGGCTTTCACCCTGTGCAATGGAAAAAAGGAAGAAGTCAGGCTTCACATGAGTGAGCCGCAATTCAGCATCCGCCAGGCAGGCAGTGGACAGGGTGTCTTCTGGTCATCCAACATTGATCAACGGAGCGTCAGATGGAACGGAGGATTACCGCAAATAAGAGGAATGGCTGGATGCATGCAACTTCCCAAATTCAACAGGACAAGTACAACAACATACAGTAACAGTATCCATTAATTTCTACTTATCTTTTAACTAATGTTATTGCTGTGAACTTCTATGAGTGTGACTCTGCATTTCTTTGCTCTCTGCTTCTAAATTAGCTATGTTTTTGCTATGTTTAACAGTTATTTAATGTTCTAAGCGTTTATTCTCTCTGAGGGCAGAGAGGCAAGTGAAATTGCGTAATGACTGCAGCCCGGTACTGTCAACTTGTTTCTTCGTAGTTACTAGTAAGTTGCAGTAAGTAGTGGTGCTACTTTGCAGTAACCTAACCATCCATTTAGTAAACAACTTCTGGCATGCAGTAGTGCACTTCCTTTATGTCCCTTTAAAGATTTATCAATATCTTCAAATCCAAAGATTTGTTTCTCTTCATTTGTTGTTTGACTTTCCATGCTTTGTTTTTTTTCCTCTCTACCAAACTTTCCCTAAACACCCCATTCCCATCCAATTTTCAAACCCTAACCCTCTTCCCCCGGGCTGTGTGGTATTTCATTGTGGTGTGACTGACAACAACAATAAATTCCACACACTTGCTGGGGAGGATAAGGTCAAAGCAACCAAAATCATTACAATCAGAAGTTCATGTGCGTCATCGTGGATTGATAAGAACATCCTCCTCCTACACGACGTGAACAATCAAATGCTTAATGCTTACGTTACGTTGACAACGTGTCCTTTGCCTTAATTTCTTATAGCAGTCAAAGCCCACGCAACTACTACTTATATTTACATTAATTTAGCACTACTTAGGCTACAATTTAGGGCACTGTTCTCTACCGTACTATCTAATGTACTGTTTCTAATGCTACGCTCAGGCCACTCAATGTTTCATTTCCTTTTTTTTCATATGGTGATACTGCCAGTGTGTACCACTACTGCTACCAGCACAACAATGATATTGCATCCGCCAAGGATTCAAGTCAACAACCAACCTTAATCACCATTTGCAATGCAGGCAGCCCTGGGGCTACCCCGATTCTCAAACACAACTCACAGGTAAGATAAGCATATTGGAGAGGTAGTAGAATAATGGGCTAGGTCTAAGTTGGGAGGAGAGCAGAGACTGACAGTACTACTAGTAAAGTACAGTAGTAGGGCTACTGAATTGACTAACTCGTTTATTTGCATTTTGGTACATTTCAGGACTAGATGTTTCATTCATGCTGGTAAGTTTGAAGAAAGCAAACGTCCAGTAACCACCGCCAACCACCATACAAGATAATATGAGCGCGTATACTATGTTTTGGTATGAAATATATCATTATTAAGAAATATAAATTATTGATGTTGTTGCCGTCACAAAAATAAAATAAATTACCCCAACTCACTAACCAAACCAATGTCCAAAAATCCAAAAGACCCCTTGCCCAAAAACCCAATTACCACCCCCAACAGTCTTTAAAAAAGGGGCAAGGGACAGTCACTTCCTCCGGTGGCGTAGTGTGGACAGCTGGTGCTGCACGTCCCGCAGCTCTTTGCGGAGGTCCCGGAGCTGGCGCTGATGTTTTTCGCCCAACCGCTCCAGGTAGTCCACTCGCTTTCGGAGGCGCGCACACGTGCCATCCAGGCTCTGGGGGGGCAGCTGTTGTTTTTGCTGCTGTGCGGCGGCGGCGGGAGGCTGTCGGGCCACGGCTCCGTTTGGCTGGAGGCTTCTGGCTGGTGGACCCGGGGGCAGTGGAGGAGGATGTACTGGTTGATGTGTCCTCATGCTCCCGAGCCCACAACCGCCGATACTCGGCACAAATAGCCTCCAGCTTACGGGCCCTGGCCCGGACAGCCATCTCCTTGCGGGTGAGCTTTTTTGGAGTAGCATCTATGAAGAAAGCAAGAAAAATACTGTTGCCAATAGTCTTTAACATAAAGTCAAAATAATTCAACGGAAAGTTGACACTCAGTAACACCAGCAAGTAGCAAACACAGTATACCATTTTGGCATGTATCTTTACGCCGTCTTTGTAAGCTTGTGACATTACTGGGAGTTTCAGAAATTCCACTAGCAGCACTATGGGTGGACTCACTGCTACATACATAGTCAGAGAGTACTAAAAAAAGGCCTTTTTTACTTTTTTTCTCTTGTGTTGCAAAAGAAATTACTGGTACGTGAACTTGTGGTAGCCGCCATAATGGCAGCTCACTCAGCTTTCACCCAAGAAATACAGACACAGTCCATGATGATGTAGACTCTCGGTACTTTAAGCAGTACATGCAGGTGGGGTTAGGAATGTCGTACTTTTCTATAGGGGTGGCACTGCCACTGGCCATACTTCATCCACTCAGCGTCTTCTCTACTACATCATACACCTCTGCTATCGATGAGGATAAAGAAGATAACATCCAGGCTTCCAAAGTACGTCTATGATTCTTCTTAATGTCTCAAATGTACCAAAATTTATTTTTGTCAACAACCAACTAACACCTGTTTCATTATATTTTGGAAACCGCTGTCTTCTTATCTTGAATTGCATTCAACAAAACCATTCTTTACAGTCATAAATATTAAGACTCGCTCGTCCTTCGTTTCACCCTTCTTTAACTTTTCGTTCTTCACATCCCTAAACTACATCTGATATGACTTAGCTTCACAATAAAAAATTTCCAGCGGAGTTGAAGTGAAATAGAGGGGGCCATTGGTTACCCGAGAAGTACCGCAGCTAATGCTATTACAAGTCAAGGTTGACTGTCTTCTCCGTGATAGCCCAAAAAGTAGTTCTAAATTAGTAACTGTTGTTAACAGTACAGTCTACTTATACTAGTGTACTTTGTACTACTGTACAGTACATCATACACTCCTTTGCGAGCCTACTCAAAAACGTTTCAATGAGTAAGGAGTATAATAACTTACCACCGTTCGCCGCCGCTGAGTCTTCCCCCCAGCTCCTCCTATTGGCGCCGCCGCATCCAGAGTGGACCCCTCCGCACTGCTGGTCCCGGCACTGGTGGTCATCTGTGCCGCATCAGATGTTGTGACGTCTAAGAAAAACATGTCAAATTTTCAGATGCCATACACAACCCCCTATTTTGTCTCGTTATGGAAGAAAATGTTACATTACACATTTTTTATTACTGGGATTGAAAAAAAGTAACGGTTTTGGGGAGGAAGTGTTAACCTTTTATATGCTTATTCCATTAAATGCTACACTTCTTCTTATGACAACTGATGAATGCTTGCTTAACGTGCACCATTTTTCTCATTACAGAAAGAAGATTCCATTGCCCTTCTGCCAGACGATTCACCAACTACTAGTAAGTCATCACCAGCAGTACTTTAAGTACTTTAAAGAAGGTGGGGGCTCCCGCACAGTTATTCTAATAATTTCATGTGTCTGTTAACTATTATTAAGTTTGAGTCATAGTAATTTCATTCATGGGAATGTTGTTTAAACTTTAACGTCATCTTCATCCATCACCATTGCTCGCTCCGAATACTAAGCTATTAAAAATAAAGAAATAATGTTTTCATTTCTTAATTGAAAATAAAACGTTGAAACTAACAAACACTGTGTGGTTTTTATTCACGAGTGAGTGAGCGGAAGGGTTTGAACTACTGCACTTGGCAGTCATGTTTCAGTGACTGAGATAGGCCGGGACTCGGCGGTAGTCTTCTTCTGTTCTTCTGGGTCATAAAATCATTGGTCAGACACACTAGATAGTCGGTCAGGGGATTGGAGGTTCAACTTCTGTTCGGACTGAGCTATGTTGAAAGTCGAACTGCACCTATCATCAAAAATGTCCTATTTCTCTTGGCCATACTTCTTTGTGTGCAGAATAGTCCCTGAAACACTAGCGGTATGGGATGCGCTCCTCTCAAATCAAAAAGGCAACTGCTACCTTTTACTTGGTGTAAACAATGACATTTTGTTGTTGGAAATTGCCAAAGCACTTACATTAAGACTACTGGAATAGACAGCAAGGGCAACCCAGAGGACTGCGCTCAGTGCCTAGAGCTATTGCTGGATCAGAGTTTTGTTTAACACCGTTTGCCAACTGGGCAAGCTTAGCTACCTACACAGACCGACTCATAATCGTAAATAGTAGTAGCACAGAGAGTGATGGTAGAGGCAGGATAAGAATGTATAAAGTAGTCTACATTAGAAGAAGATCAAAGACTATTTTGTAAAACATAGAATTATTAGGAAACAGTTTGTAATGAATAGGAGCTGTAAAAGTTAGGGAAGTATAAGTATTAATAGAACAATAGAACAACTTATTGGGGCCAGCAGAAGAGCCTGCAAGAGACTGATCCTGTCCACCTTCTTCCACCGGAGTCTCAGTCGCCGCCGGTGCCTTGCGCCTGGGAGGTTCTGGTGAACATGAAATAAAGAAACACAACATGGATGATTGATTTTTGGGAAATATTTGATTTCTTTGAACACAATCTAAAATTATGTTGGGGAAACAAATTAACAACAATTGCATCTGATCTGGTCAACTAGGAGGATAGTAGTACAGTATTGCAGGATTCGCAAGCCGTCTAATAGGAAAGTTATGTAATTCACTAACTACACCAACAACAAAAAGGTTCTACTACGACTGCCATCACTCAGCAGCACAAGACGTCGCGTGAAGACACAGTCCGTCATCAATGATGCAAACCACTAACAAATGTCGTATAACAAGTAATAAATAATATACTCAACGTATCAATCCACTACCATCTCTTCAAAGTGGCAGCAGCAGGAGTACAAAGAAGGACTAGACTTGAGTCTACTGTCTCTACCATTACGCAGTAATGCTCTCAAATGAGTAAAAAGTTGCAAACAAGTAAGCACAGTAGCAACGCCAATAACCAGGTGAGCACCTGCAATGACAGAAGCTATTTAAAGATTAGCATTTGTACTCTTCAGGAAAAAAATAGATTAGCATTATAACAGAGCAAAAGAAAAAAAAGTAGTTATTAAATAGCTACTTACCAAGGCTAGCGTTCTCCAATCCTAGCAGGTCGAGCATGTCATGCTCCCGGTCCAGGATGTCAGTCCACCGGTGCGTTGCCTGCTGGTAGGTGCGCCGGACCCCAGACTCCTTCCACATGCCCCGGCACACCTTCTCCCACAGCTGGCGACGCACCCAGAGGCCGTAACCGAAAGTAATCCGCCCACATGCTGCCAAGGTCTTAGGGAGGTGTTCTTGGACAAAAAACATCAAGGCGGCCGCCTCCACCGCAGAGAAGATCTCCCTGGCCTGGACTTGCTCCCCCCTCAAACTCCCGCAAGGGAGCCAGGTACGGGGTGCTGGGCCCTTCCCCTTCCCCTTGTCGGCTCCCTTTGCCATGGTCCTGGGCACAAGAAAAAGGAAAGAAGAATAGGTGTGAAAAAAAATAAGAGAGAGAGCGAAAGAAATAAAGTAGGTAATAAAGTATCGAAAAGTTAAAAAAACACAAAATATAGATGAAGGAAATTGTAGAGATAGATAATAAGCAAAAAAAAGCAAAAAAAGTTCCGAAAGACATAGGATTACAAAGATGAAAGATGGATGCGAATTTGCGAATTTGTTTTTTTTGCGTGTTCGCAAGGGTTTTGCCAGTTTGCGAGGGTTTTTTACAGATTCGGGAAAGGGGAACTTACTTGTGTGGTCGCAACGGTCGCGACCATGTTGTTTCTAAGTGTTCAGCCTGTTTGCGACCCTGTTGTTTATCGCGGCCACCCTCCGGTTCATCACTGCCACCCTCTGGTTCACCACTGTCACCCCCTGGTTCATCACTATCACCCTCTGGTTCACCACTGCCACCGTCTGGTTCATCACAGCACCCTCTGGTCCACCACTGCCACTCTCTGGTTCACCACTGTCACTCTCTGGTTCACCACTGTCACCCTCTGGTTCACCACTACCACCCTCTGGTTCACCACTGTCACCCTCTGGTTCATCACAGCACCCTCTGGTTCACCACTGCCACCCTCTGGTTCAAGACTGCCACCCTCTGGTTCATCACTGCTATCCTCTGGTTCATCACCCTCTGGTCTTGCTCACTTTGCCACTGGATTCAAGCAAGCCGGGCTGAAGACGGCTGGAATGCCAGAAACCGGTCTTCAGAAGCTTGTTTCCAGTCCAGGGAAGGCATGGCTTGGCACTTCGGGCTGGACTGTTCCCATGAGGCACAGGGTCAGACTGATTTGCATATAGCCATGTCTGAACTAGGGTGGCAGAGTGGGCTAAAGAACGGTGATGGATTAAACCCAGATCTTTTGACTGGGTGTGAGTGTTTGATTGGTTCAGATGCTCCGTCCATTACCACCCCCTTTTGTACCGCTTTTGGCCGCCATAAGTGTGGCAGGGTATGCTCAGACGTGAGTCCCTTGCTCACTTTGCCACTGGATTCAAGCAAGCCGGGCTGAAGACAGCTGGAATGCCAGAAACCGGTCCTCGGAAGCTTGTTTCCGGTCCAGGGAAGGCATGGCTTGGCAGTTCGGGCTGGACTGTTCCCATGAGGCACAGGGTCAGACTGATTTGCATATAGCCATGTCTGAACTGGGGTGGCAGAGTGGGCTAAAGAACGGTGATGGATTAAACCCAGATCTTTTGACTGGGTGTAAGTGTTTGATTGGTTCAGATGCTCCGTCCATTACCACCCCCTTTTGTACCGCTTTTGGCTGCCATAAGTGTGGCAGGGTATGCTCAGACGTGAGTCCCTTGCTCACTTTGCCACTGGATTCAAGCAAGCCGGGCTGAAGACGGCTGGAATGCCAGAAACCGGTCCTCGGAAGCTTGTTTCCGGTCCAGGGAAGGCATGGCTTGGCAGTTCGGGCTGGACTGTTCCCATGAGGCACAGGGTCAGACTGATTTGCATATAGCCATGTCTGAACTGGGGAGGCAGAGTGGGCTAAAGAATGGTGATGGATTAAACCCAGATCTTTTGACTGGGTGTGAGTGTTTGATTGATTCAGATGCTCCGTCCATTACCACCCCCTTTTTTACCGGTTTTGGCCGCCATAAGTGTGGCAGGGTATGCTCAGACGTGAGTCCCTTGCTCACTTTGCCACTGGATTCAAGCAAGCGGGGCTGAAGACGGCTGGAATGCCAGAAACCGGTCCTCGGAAGCTTGTTTCCGGTCCAGAGAAGGCATGGCTTGGCAGTTCGGGGCTGGACTGTTCCCATGAGGCACAGGATCAGACTGATTTGCATATAGCCATGTCTGAACTGGGGTGGCAGAATGGGCTAAAGAACGGTGATGGATTAAACCCAGATCTTTTGACTGGGTGTGAGTGTTTCATTGTTTCAGATGCTCCATCCATTACCACCCCCTTTTGTACCGCTTTTGGCCGCCATAAGTGTGGCAGGGTATGCTCAGACGTGAGTCCCTTGCTCACTTTGCCACTGGATTCAAGCAAGCCGGGCTGAAGACGGCAAGAATGCCAGAAACCGGTCCTCGGAAGCTTGTTTCCGGTCCAGGGAAGGCATGGCTTGGCAGTTCGGTCTGGACTGTTCCCATGAGTCACAGGGTCAGACTGATTTGCATATAGCCATGTCTGAACTGGGGTGGCAGAGTGGGCTAAAGAACAGTGATGGATTAAACCCAGATCTTTTGACTGGGTGTGAGTGTTTGATTGGTTCAGATGCTCCGTCCATTACCACCCCCTTTTGTACCGGGGATGGGTGTATCACCAACTGTCTATTAGTCCGCCTTCCACCATTAATCCCTGCATTACCTCCTGGGATCGATTATAATGATTCATCTGTGGGTTAAATCTGTCCCACGCCCGGTTCAAGGCTACATTAAAGTGTCCCCCCATATTAAGTGAGTGGTACCTACAGTGAGTACCTTTCCCCATACTGTCATGTAGAATTTAGGGGTTTCTATATTGGGACCATAGCAGTTTGCTAATGTTACTTTTTCTCTACCCAGTGTCACCCATGCTATAACATATCTCCCATTAGGATCTTCCATCACTCCCATTATTTCAATCAATCAATCAAGCCATCAATCAATCAATCAATCAATCAATGAATCAGATAATTTATAAAGCCCACTACATACCCGTGAGGGTTTCAAGGCACTGAAAGGAGTGGAGAAAGCGATCCTGTAGCTTGCGGTCAAACAGCCAGGTCTTGAGTAGTTTCCTGAAGGATAGAAGGTCTTTGGTTTGTCGTAGGATGAAGGGGAGGGTGTTCCAGGTCTGGGGGGCGCGGCGGGAGAAGGATTTGCCTCCGGCTGTGGTTTTACGGATGCGTGGGATGGTAGCCAGGGAGAGGTCTACGAAGTGGAGTTTCCTGTTGGGTACGTAGAAGGAGAGTCAGCTGTTGAGATAGGCTGGGCTGGGTCTGTGGAGTGCCTTGTGTGCATGGATAAGGAGCTTGAAGGAGATTCTTTTGTCGACAGGGAACCAGTGCAGGTTCCTCAGGTGGGGGTTGATGTACTCGCGTCATGGGACGTCGAGGATCAGGCGTGCCGAGGCATTCTGGATTCTTTGAAGTCTGTTGATGAGCTTGGTCGGGGCTCCGGTGTAGAGGGCGTTTCCGTAATCGAGTCTGCTGCTGACTAGGGCCTGGGTGACTGTTTTCCTTGTGTCTGTCAGGATCCATCTGTAGATCTTGCGGAGCATACGGAGAGTGTTGAAACAAGTGGAGGAGACAGCATTGACTTGTTTGGTCATGGTGAGTTTCGAGTTGAGGATGACTCCCAAATTGCGTGCATGGGTGGTGGGTGCGGGGGGTGTCCCCAGTGATGCGGGCCACCAGGAGTCATCCCATGCAGAGGGGTTGGGCCCGAGAATGAGGATCTCTGTCTTCTCTGCATTCAGTTTGAGGCAGCTATGCTCCATCCATTCGGCGACGGCCTTCATTCCCTGGTTGAGGTTGGATTTGGCGGTGAGGGGGTCCTTGGTGAGGGAGATGATCAGTTGCGTGTTGTCGGCGCAGGAGATTATGTTGAGGTTGTGCTGTCGGGTGATGCATGCAAGAGGTGCCATGTAGACGTTGAACAGCGTCGGGCTGAGGGAGGATCCCTGCGGGACGCCGCAGATGATCTCGGAGGCTTCGGATCGAAACAGGGGGAGGCGGATTCTCTGGGTTCTGCCGGAGAGGAAGGAGGAGGTCCAGTCCAGGGCCTTGTCTCGGATCCCTGCGTCATGGAGTCGTGTGCGTAGTGTGCTGTGATAGACGGTGTCAAAGGCGGCGGAGAGGTCCAGAAGGATGAGGGCCACGTCTCGCCATTGTCCAATAGTCCCCTGATGTCGTCTGTGGCGGTGATGAGGGCGGTCTCGGTGCTGTGGTTACTGCGGAAACCTGATTGGGAGGGGTCTAGAATGCTGTTGTCTTTGAGGTAGCGGGTGAGCTGGATGTTGGCTATCTTCTCGATGACCTTGGTTGGGAACAGAAGCAGGGAGATGGGCTGGAAGTTTTTCAATTTGCTCGGGTCCGCCGTGGGTTTCTTCAGTAGGGTGTTGATCTTGGCGTGTTTACAGCTCTCTAGGAAGGTCGCGGTCTCGAAGGAGAGGTTGATGATGTTGCGTAGGTGGGGTGCAATAGAGCTGCCGGCTCTGTTGAAGATGTGGTGTGGAAAAGGGTCAGACCGTGAGCCGGAGTGGATTGTGCCCATGGTCTTGATTGTGTCTTCGATGCTCATGTTGGCCCAGGTTGTCAGGGGGTCGTAGTCAGTGAGGTGTGGTGGTTCCTGCGTGTTGGGGCCTGTAGGGGATGTCAGCGATCTTGCGGTGGAAGAAAGTGGCGATGGAGTCGCACAGGGCTTGCGACTGCGGTTTGTCGTTGGCATTGAAGCTGGGGTTGGAGAGTTCCTTCACGATGTTGAAGAGCTCCTTGCTGTTGTGTGCATTGTTGTTGAGGTG
The DNA here is from genome assembly GCF_964263255.1 of Lissotriton vulgaris. Taxonomy (NCBI): domain Eukaryota; kingdom Metazoa; phylum Chordata; class Amphibia; order Caudata; family Salamandridae; genus Lissotriton; species Lissotriton vulgaris. The sequence continues at coordinate 1,353,228,726 of NC_141695.1, forward strand.
GTCTTTGAAGGAGGACTTCTTGGCGGTCCTGATGAGGTGGTGGTGGTTGCGGATGGCATCTTTGTGGGCTGTGCGGCTGCCAAGCGACTTCTCACTATGCCATATGTTCTCCAACTTCAGGCAGGTGCGCTTGGACGCTAGGAGTTCCGGGATGAACCAGTTGTCTCTCTTGCTGGTGTCATTGAGGGTTTGTTTTTTCAGCGGGGCTAGGGTGTTGGCACAGTCGTGCATCCATCGTCTGAGGGTGCTCGCACCAACATAGGGGTTGGAGGGGTTAGTCGGTGGGTTGAGTGCGAGGTTTTTCTGTACTTCTACTTCAGTGATTCTGCCCCAGCAGCGATGGGGGATCTGTAGGGTGTGGTGATGTGCGACTGGTTTCCGGAAGGTGAAGTGGATGCATTGGTGGTTGGTCCAGGTGGGTTCGGAGACGTGGCTGAAGGAGACGTTTGGGTTTGAGGAGAAGATGGCATCGAGCATGGGTCCGGCGATGTGGGTCGGTGATGTGACAAGCTGTTCCAGTCCGAGGTTGGCGAGGTTGTCTATCAGGGTGGAGGAGTTGCTGTCATTGTTGTTTTCCAGATGGAAGTTCAGGTCCCCGAGGAGGATGTAGTTGTTGGAGGTCAGTGCGTGCACGCTGATGAAGTCGGCGATGGTGTCGCACAATTGTGGTCGGGGTCTGGGTGGTCTGTAGATGAAGGTGCCTCTAAGGGGGGTCTTGGGGTCCGTGCGGTGTTTGTTGAGACCCTGATGGTCTTCTTGTGGACAATGGCGATTCCTCCTCCAACTCTGTTGGTGTGGTCTCTGTGGGCGATCTTGTATCCGTCGGGGATGGCTATTGCGATGTCAGGGGAGGAGGCTTTGTTCATCCAGGTCTCGGTCAGGAAGGCGACGTCTGGAGATGCGGTTTTGAGTAGGTCCCAGAGCTCGACGGCGTGTTTGCGTGCGGAGCTGGTGTTAATCAGTTTGCAACGGAGCTGGTTGTGTGTTGTCGTGGTGGGTTTCTCTGCGTCTTCGATGCAGGAGAAGCTGCAGTTCTGGCAGGTGAAGGGACCGTGGGTGCGCTTCGGGGTGGCCTGGCAGCAGGTGGGTGTTCGTCCTGGGTTGAGAGCAATGAGGGTGCTGGTGTCGTATCCGAGGCTGTCATCACGGCTGGTGCGGGGACCAGGGAATCTGGCGCTGGGCACGGTCCAGGCGCTGACGGGCGCAGACAGGCTTGCCTTAGGCACGCCTTCAGCGCGCCAGCGGCTCCATTTTATGGGGAGGGAGGAGCAGCTGGGAGGCGGGAGGTGGGTGGCAGGGGCAAGAAAAAAAGGGCGCGGGGTGGGGCCGCAGGGGTAGCAGCGGTGGTAACTGCGGCTGGGAGCTGGGAACAGAGGGGAAAAAAGTGGGCACCAGGAGCAGCTGAGGCAAGGGGCACTCAAGCGCAGGCGCAGCTGCAGCGGGGGGAAGCGACCTACCTGCCCATTCAAAAGGCGTCCGCTTTTTAATCAGTATGGCTGTGCCTCAGGCTCAGGAAGAGTAGGAAGCAAATAATCTTATGCTCGCCCATTTACCGGCAAATGTGCTTGGAGATTTTGGATTCATGTGCGTCTCCTGTAGCATAACAATTTGTATCTGTTGTCTGTCTAAGTATACCAATAGCTGTCTACATTTTCTTGTATCCCCTAAGCCTCTGATGTTCCACGATAGTACCTTTAGTGTATAGTCATCACCCTCAGCCATTTCTCCAGCCCACTCCACTAATTGCTGATAGGCGTAATGCAATGATGTCAGCCAACCGCCCTACTGTTGTTTCCGTGCATTCAAGTAATGTATTCCTGCTAATAACAGCCCCCCATACCTCTCCCCTCCCACTGAAGCATCCCAATCATGCCAGCTTAGCCTCAAATGTTAAACGAGGCTGGCGCGTGTCCATTTTCCCCATGACGATGTTTAGCTGTGGAAATGCACTCCCCTGGCGCAGTGAGGAAGCCGTTTGGGTGCACTATGCGCTTCTCTTACCCCCCGGAGTGTATAATTTTAACTAGCAGGCTTGCTGAGAGTGGTGTCTCCTTTTCTTTAAACGTGCAAAATCGCGGTGAACACTTTGACGTTATCTTATCCACTTGCGCTCGGCACTGGAGCCAATATGGCCGCCCCTGCATATCCTCGCTGCCTGGGATCCGCAGCAGTATGTTTCGACACCCCCACTATAGTATCTGTCTACAGATGCTGCACAGTATGTCTACGTGAACACCAGCGATGTCGCACCTCTAGGACACTGCAGCGCCCAGCTTCAACTTTACCCCGCGTTGTTATTGCCGCAATTTATGTTCCTCCTTGCTTGTATACAAAATGGGGCTCACTCTTCGCTACCTCTGCAGGGTGTATATCGCCAGGCCCCAGGGCACCCACCACATGTGGGAAAGTGCAGCCTTTAAGCAACAGTCCTTTCAGAATATGGAGCCCACCACCCGGCGATGCTCAGGAAACCAGCGCAGTCAACATCCAGCCTGGCGCCAGCATGAAGTACATCTGCAGGCGGTAATTGCCGCTCCTCTGTCGCGGCCTATCTTGCCTTTGTCCCCGCCTTCAGCCCGTGTCTCACAGCCACCGAGAGTAATGCCACTCCCCACTGGTCTATCAGCGCTTCAACTCTGTGCTGATTTCTCACTACCCGCTGTGCCCCACTCTCTGCTGCAGCCAGGCCAGGGGAGTTTCTCGCGCCTTGCTTTCTCTCCCCGCTCATCGTCACAGATCTCTTCCGGCTCCTCCAAACCCAGCTCCACTCCAGCTGCCAATATTCCACTACCCTTGCCCGCACTTTCACAGGCTCATAGATGGATTTTGACAAAGGATAAATAACAAATCGTTACCGGACTGCGGAAGCCTCACTCAGTGACGGCCATTCTGCTTGTGCGCCACCTACATGACTCCTTCCTTCCTTTCACAGTGCAGGGCAGAAACATCAGATGTCCCACAGGAGGTGGAGCCAGCATTGTGGAAAGAAAGCACAGCCTTGCAAAACGTTGTTGCCAGGATTCCTTCTTTTCTTTCACTGTGCATGGCAGAGACATCAGCCGCACCCCAGGAGGTGGAGCCAGCATTGTGGAAGGCAGGCGCAGCCCTATTCAAGGTTCAGGTGCAACTCCTCCCTCCGATCTAGATGCAGATCTCTCTATTCACCACTGGGCTGACACATTCTGTTTCCTGGAATCCCCAGCCCTGTCACTCACAAACTTCAGACAAGGAATACACAACCTAGCAGAGGCAGGCATGAAAGGTTAGGCAAGAAAATACCTACTTTCAAAAAGTGGTATTTTCAAACACAGAATGTTAAAACCAACTTCACTAAAAGATGAATTTCATCATTCTGAGTCCAGGCATACGAAACTCGAATATCAACCATGTTCTATGAGTCAGTTAGGATTATAAAAATTTAATAATCTATCTGCCCATTCTGGCCTATGGAGAACAGGTCAATTTGCAATAGTGAAAAACGAAAATGGCTGTAATTCACTATTAGGACATACCACATACACCAGGGTGTGTCCTGCCTTATACTTACAATGCACCCTGCCATTGGGCCTATCATAGGGGTGTCTGATATGAAGAAAAGAAAAGGCTTACGGACTGGCAAGTGGGTGCACTTGCCCAGTCAGCATGACAGTACCAGACTGCACGCAGGCTCTGCAATGGCAGACCTTAGACACATTTTACAAGGCTGCTTCTGTGGGTGGCACAACCAGTGCTGCAAGCCCACCATCAGCATTTGGTTTCCAAGTCCTGGGCACTCCTGGTGCACTGTACTAGGGTCTGACAGGTAAACCAAACAAGCCAATCATGGAATCACTAATCCATACATCAATTTACAATACGGAGCACTTGCACAGTGGCACAGGACAGCAGTGGCACAGAGCCCAAATCATCTAACACCAGCAAAAACTCATGAGGCAACAGCAAAAATGGAAGGGAGACCCACGCCAATGGTGCCAGGTCTAACACGTGTCCCCTCCAGCAGAAATGTGGGGAGAACTACCATACCTCCTGGGAGTTCTCATCACTAAGGCGGAAAAATCTGGACAGACCATCAGCGTTGGCGTGTTCTGTACCAGGGCGGTTTTCCACCGTAAAGTCTATACCCTGTAGGGAAATGGACCACCTCAACAGTTTTGGATTCTCACCCCTCATCTGCATCAACCATCTGAGGGGCCTGAGGTCTTTCTGAACCCAGAAGTGAGTCCCAAACAGGTATGGTTTCAGCTTCTTCAGTGCCCAGACCACAGCAATTGCCTCAGGTTCATCACACTCCATCTCTGTTCCTGTGGAACTTTCTACTGATGAAGGCTACAGGTTGATTTAGGTCCTCCTCATTTATCTGTGACAAAACAGCCCCCACACCATGCTCTGAAGTGTCTGTCTGAACAATAAACTTTTTGGAGATATTGGGTGCCAGGAGCATGGGCACCGTGCACATGGCAGCTTTCAGGGCCTCAAAAGCTTTCTGACAGGTGTCAGTCCAAATCACCTTCTTGGGCTGCTTCCTGGAAGTCAACTCTGTCATGGGTGCAACAATGTTGCCATACCCCTTGACAAACCTCCTGTAATACCCTGTGAGTCCTATCTATTTATTTATTTTTTATTTATTTTAAAGATTTTAGATAGCGTTGGCTAGACCTGGAGGTAACAGAGCGCTTTACATGAGTATCAGATTACAGTTACAGGTTACATCGTTACAAAGGGTACAAAGTTTTTAGAGCATGGCAACATAGTTGCTTGTAAGGTCGAGATAAACAATAAGCACAAATACGTAAGGGGAAAAGCAGGCAAGGGTAGAGATTTAGGGGAGGGGGTAGGAGCAGGGGAAGTAGACAGAGAGTGAAGGCGGGAGAGAGGAGGGGAGGGTGAGAGACACAGCATGGGAAGAGGAGGGGAAGGGTGATGGGGACACAAACCGGTAGACGGGTCAAAGCAACGTCCAGAGTCCAGTAAGCTGTAATTGGGAAGTGATATCAATTCCCTATCTCTGTTGCGAGAGGCTCCCTTTACGCAGTGGACTCCCTCAGAGGGGTCTCTGAGACTCCAAGGCCTACATACTGGATCCTTCCCCAAAAAGGGGAGAGGGAGTGCTTTGTCAAGGGGTGCCATACCATACCTCAAGTGTGAGTGGCTCCCTTGGCACAGTGGACTCTCTCAGCACGTACGTTGAGACTCCAGAGTGTAAATATTGGATCGTTCCCCAACGAGGGGAGAAGGAGTGCTTAGTCAAAGGGCACCAAGGACAGGGGGCTAGGCAGAGTAGCAGGCAAGGGGAGAGATTCAGGGGAGAGGGGATAGGAGCTAGGCAAGTAGACAAAGAGAGAAAGAGTACTAAATGGGAACATATTTAAATAATGAGTATTCAGTAATTCAGTATAAGTTTATTGTTTGATTAATTAAAATCATTACAAACCCCCCCATATCCATAAAAACGTAGTAAAAATTTCATTACATTTATAAGTACACCTGAATTTTGACATGGTTCCATAATTATATAAAAAGGGTGTATATTTCTTTTTAAAAATTTGGGGACTTTTTAGAAAAGAAGATTGCATAGTGTATACCCCAGTGTTCCAAATTTTAATGTTCATACACCACTATTTGCGACCTGCAGCTAGTCGCTGGTGGGCATGCTGTCCATTCGTTAATGTTGTTGGTCCTATTGAAGGTGACTTTGGTCCTGCTTGTTTTGTTTACTCTCCATCTGCTTGCCGTAGGAGGTTTCTGACCGTTGTCATGAATTTGACGCCCCTGCAGACCAGGATAATGGAAGCGCCTTCCAGCCAGCTTATCACTGCTTGTCTGCATGAACGGATGTTCAACTCATTAAAAATTAATTTTAAATACTGTCTCCTCTGTTCCAGAACTGCTGGACAAGCACATAATAAGTGAGGTACAGATTCTGATTTAAAAACACATAATCGACAGTTTGCGGAGAGATAGGGCTTTTTCCAAGTTGGATACAGGTCTTTTGAGTCGTGCAAGCCCATGCGGTACTTTGTAAAGCTCTTTTTTAAATGCAAGCTGAAATGAGCGGATAGATAATTTTGGGGCTTTAGGGTTCTGTATGAGTTGATGACTGTCCACCCATGCCGGCGCTTAGAGATTGATTTTTTGTCAGCCAGCAAGGATTTCTTTTTAGCTGCGGCGTTTACGACTTTGCCGAAGCTTGCTCTATCTTCCCCGTTTTCCCACGCTGTTTGTAATTCCAGCTCGGTCAAAGCTGTTCTCAAAAAGCTTCCCCATGAGCTCGGTATTTCTAAGTTCATCTGGAGCTTAATTTCGTCCCAGCATAATTTGTTCAGGGTATCCGGGTTAGAACAGCGGAATGTATGACAAAGTTTGACAAAGCTACTCATTGCCCGGAGTTTCTGGTGCTGTAGGCCGAATTCCAGTCGAACCTGAGAAGGAGAGGCAGATTTTGGCAGCTCAAAAATGGTCTTGTAGATCCTGGTCTGGAGCTCGTTCAGTAGATTTGCTTCTTTTCCACACCAGGTGACTAAGCCATACGATAGGCTGGGCTGGATTTGTGCGGCCATGACTTTCAGCAGATGAGTGTAGTTCGGGCAGTCTAGTTTTTTACGTAGGAGTCTGTAAGCGTAGATTAGTGATTGGGCTTTAGCTTTTAAAGCCAGTTTTTGTTCCTTGTGAGATATGCCCTGCTCAATTATTATGCCAAGATATTTATATGAACGCTGCTCTTCCACGATTGCCCCTTTCACCGACCATTTAAACTTTGTCTTTTTAGAATCCACTATGCGAACAATTTTTGTTTTTTCTTTGTTTAGCTCCAGTTGCACCTGATCCAAGTAGGATGCTAAATGATTTATTGCTCTCTGCAAGCCAATGGGAGTCTGGCTCAGCAAGACAATGTCGTCTGCATATTGTAGGATGGCGACTGACTCATTGGCCAAGTTTGGAGGGTGACAATCGGCTTTTTCAAAGTGCTGTGCGATATCTGAAAGAAACAAATTAAAGAGGCTGGGAGCTAGCACGCATCCTTGTTTCAGTCCTCGCTGGGTAAAAATGCTCGGGGTTGTGCTACACCCATCGCCCAGCTTTACTCTAGCCCAGGTTTCCGTGTAAAGGGCTATTATGGCGTTGAGAATTTCCGTTGGCAGACCCATGCCCTTGAGTTTGTTCCAGAGAAGACTCCTGCTTACATGGTCGAATGCGGCTTTGATGTCGACAAAACATGCAAAGAGTCGGGATTTTTTTCTTGACGCTTTTTCAGTTAAGAGTGCTAGGGTGGCCAGATTGGTTAAGGTGCCCATCCCTTGCCTGAAGCCCGTCTGGAACTTGGGGATTATGTTCTTCTCCTCCATCCAATCTTGGAGCTGGGCTAGCAGACAAGAAGCGTACAGCTTGGCCTCCACGTCGATCAGTGAGATCAATCTGTAATTGCCCGGCTTACGGTGGTCACCCTTTTTGTATATAGGGTGGATAATGTTCCCTTTCCAGGAATCCGGGACTATGGACTGTGTGTAGATCTCATTGAAGATGGGTGTAAAGTAGGAGGACCAGAAATCCAGGTCGTTCTTGAAGATGGCATTGGGGAGGCCGTTTGGGCCTGCCGCGCCCTTGGACTTGAGTTTTAAAATATGACCTCTTAGTTCCTTTTCGGTGGTCAAATTAATCAGCTCTTTACTAGCTGCCTCCGGACTTGTTTCTCTGCCTCCCAGATGGTGCGAATTGGGGACTAATTGCGTTTCCTCTTTCTCTGGATGCTGCCCTCCAGGCCGTTCTGCCGGGCCTGATGCTATGTTGCTGTACAGAGTTTTCACATGGTAAACCCACGTTTCTTGACCGATTCCCGCTTCTTGCTGTAATTTTGGGCCAGCTGCCAGTTTGTTTATTATGCCCCAGAAGTCGCTGCTATTGGGCTTTTTACTTGCGGACAGTAATTGTGTCCAGATTTCCCCCTTGTACGCTATTTTTGCTCTGCTCAGGTTCCTTCTATAATTGATCCTTAGTTGGCACAGCTTCCAATTTTTTGTTTTACTTCCTTTGTTTGCCGCTCGTGATTGTTGTCGTACCTCTCTTGCAAGCCCTCTTTTTTGGTCACGCAGCTCATTATTAAACCAGGGCTCTCTTTTGGTCGCCATCCTAGAAGTCCGACTTAAAGTGGCTGGGAACCTTTGGACTAATAGCTGGGCCAGCTGTTCCCACGCTTTGATGCGATCAGCCACGGCTTGAGGGCCCTGTTTGCCCAAATGTTCCCTGACTGTCTCCTAGATGGCTTGTGGCACTGCTCCCTGCCATTTTATTTTTTGGAGGCTAAATTTTTCTGGGTACTGTGCTATGGAGTTAATTTTTTGGGCAAGCTTTACTTTGATGGCCATTCTTGCAGTTAGCGGCAGATGATCACTTTCGACTCGTGATGTAATTTTAAAAGTGTCGATCTGTGAAAGCAGATTGTTGCTGATAATGAAAAAGTCTATTGTTGAAGACACTTTTCCGCTCAAAAATGTAGCAGCCGCTGGGATATCACCCGAGATTTTCCCGTTCAAGATTGTCAGACCGAGAGGTTCTAATTCGTCCAATAGGGTTCTGGCTCCCAGATTAACTTGCCTTTTGCTTTTGTGCAGGGAATTCGCTATGAGATTGCAATTAAAGTCACCTGAAATAACCAGTTGGCAATGTTGATGACTTTTCTGCAAAGATTTTATTAAATTTGTTAAAGTTGCGTATTTTTCATTCTGCTTTTTTCTTTCGGGATGGATATAAACGTTGATTACTAATAGTTGCCTCTTATTTTCATCAAACAAATGTTTGCCGTTTAGTTTGGTCACTTGGACCCAATTAGTCCCCGTGTCCAGTTCCTCGGTTGACCAGTCCAGATTTTGTTTTACATAGGTTGAAAGGCCCCCTCTTGGGTGCCCGAAGCTCGAAAATTTTTCCGCCAGAATGTGGAATTCTATAAATCCAGGAATTGAGGTTGGAGACAGATTCCACGTTTCCTGGAGCAGGATTATATCATGATGAATAAGAAACGCTGATGTTTCGTGGTCCTGCCCCATGTCTTTAAACCCATGAACGTTCCATGAGCAGAACGTTACGTAAGCTGGTCGCACTTCTTCCGTTTTGGGGGCCCGCCTCCATTTGCCCGCGGCACTTTTCGCTTCTACGTTAGGTATACTTGTTATTTAATGTTTTTGAGACCCAGGACCAATCCATATTCTCCTGAGAATTTTCCTCTGTTTTTCCAGGACTTCCCTTTTTGTTCAACCTGTTCTCATTGAATGGGATGGGGGGCGAATTGGAGCGTGCGCCGCGCACGCATGTAATATAATTTTTCCCTGGTAAGTCCACATCTTTTAGATTTTTAAGGAGGGGGTGCGGGTACCTGGGGCGCTCATGGACCTTCAACGTTATTCCCCAGGCTAAAAACCTAGCGCTCTTTTAGTATATTTTGTCCACCACATCCTTTGAAGACCAGGTTGTCAGGGTCTCTTCGATTGCCGTCCTTGAGGATTGTTTGAATTCTACGGCTATTAGATCTTGAGAACGGATTCCTTTAAGTTCCGAAATTTCCTTGAATAGCCTCAACAAATTCCCTCTATTTAGGATATCTTGTTTTCCTTTAGTCATATATTCAGGAACGAATGTCAGTTTTAATTCGAATCCCTCAGACTGGTGAAGGTCACTATGGCTGGGGGATAAAAATTCCTTACTTCCGGTTTCAGGTGTTGTTGTTGATGGGGTGGCCTTTTCGGGTCGTGGTTCGTGCTCTTTGGCTGCGGGATATATCTCCCTCGTATTCCATTCCCTCGGGTTCCGTTCCCTCGTTCCCGATTTTTTGATTGCTTTCTTCCCTGATTGCTCCGGCTCTAAATCCTGATGTTGGAGTTTACAATAACGAGTAGTGCTGGTTATTGTGATCTCTATTGGGTTGATGAGGGTTTCAGCCTGAGAAGATGGTATTGCCTGAAGCTTCTTAGCTGGGGAGGCTTTTCGATTTACCGGATCTGGCCCTTTTTTCCTTTCCTCTTTAGGGAGCTCCTGTGTATCTGTGCTTGGATCTCTATTACACCTGGATTCTCCTTTGCCTGACAAGTGAATTAATTTCCCTCGCTCTTCTCCTTTTTCACTTGCTTCGTTGCTTTCTAGTTGCAGTGCTTCCTGAGTAGATTTCTGGCCTACTTTGCCCTCCGGGGAGGATCCTGTATCTATGTTGATGATTTCATCTGACGTTTGAGATATCTGAGGGGGCTTTGTACTTTGTTGTGATTCGTTTGAGGCCTGAGGGGTTTTAGTGCAATCTGTTTCCAAGTGTACGGCGTCTCGGGAGTGTTGTTGTTTTTTTTCCCTTGCAGTGTTTTTGTAGTAAAGAGCGGGAATATTTTTTTCAGTGCTGGACTTGGCTGTTTGTTATATTTTAGCCGGGCCTTCCTTGCACGCTTTCTTTCCCGTTTTGTAGGTTTTGCAACCACCTCTTGCTTCGGTGTGAGCAGCAAAGCTTCTGATTGGAGGTCTGTTTTCTCCAGTTGGACTTGGGGGTCCACTTTCTTTATATGGTTATTAACGTTACTTGGTTCCTCAATTACTGGGTTAGTAACATTTGTTTTTTCCTCTGGATCAGCTATTTTTTGCGGTTGTTTTTGTTGCTTGCTGTTACAGGATTGTTTTACTGCCCCCAGGATATCGTTTAGGATTTCAGGGAGGGTTACCAATTTCTCTATAATTGGGCCGCAGCCGCAATTCGAAAGTTGTTTATTGTATTCTGTTCGCTGGTCCATGTCTCCCCTGTGTGTTAGTAGGGATGTTATTAGGTCCATTTTGTTGTTTATGCCAGATATATGGCTGGCAATAAGATTTACAAGGTCTATTTGGACATCCATTTTGTCTGACTGGAAATTCAGAACCCTTATTGCTTGTTCCAAGGTGGTTATCAAAGTTTGGGTCCATTGTGTGTGGGAATAGTCTTCGTTTGGCTTTGCCGAGTCCTCTGGCCCGAGGTCTATCCTACTGACTGATGAAATGGTTATTGGTGGTGAAAGATTTGGGAGCTTGGCTCTTATTGAGCTATGCGTGTCCTCAACTAATATAGGATACTGGAGGAATGACTTGCATAATGAGCTTAGAGGGGTGGATGCCGATATTTTGGATCTGTTCTGTGGCGTTTTTTTACTTGGATCTGGTTGTGGATCCTTTCCTGGGAGTATTTTTTCCTGGCTATTGGATTCCAATTTTTTCAGGATTTCCATCAAGTTGGAGTCATTTAACATAGAGAATGATTTGGCAGGAGCTTCTTTCGTTAACACCGCCTGGGGTATTGGAGGTGATGTTTCGTCCTTTGCCCCTTTTTTGCTTGAGGGACCTTCTTCGTTTGGGTCTGCTAAGGGTTTTTCCTTCTTTGATCCCGTGGCTATAATCTGGCCATACGAAGCTGCGTTGAAATCTACAATACTGTCGTTGTGTTTATTACATTCTCCCATTTTCTCCTTGGGGGTGTCATGCCCCCGCTCTGGTGTGATGTTGATGTCTTGCTCAGGTGTATGGCAGTTGGAAATTTTGGCTGTCACTTCAAGTTTGTATTTGAGTGTTGGGGCGAGCGTAATGGGCGTTGTCTGATGCACCTGAGCTGCTGTAGTTACAAGCTTTCCCGCGTATAAACTTGCCATGTTTTTTTGCTGAAGGTGATCCCCTTGAGGTGGATTGTTCGGGTTTACTTGTAACTGTAAGGGGGGAGCTCTTGGATTACCAGGGAGAATTGGGCTTGGTAGCTGAGCAATTTCAGCGGTTGGAGCGTATATTGCCGCCATTGGATCCTTTAAGAAAAAGAATTTGCGGATCCCTGTTTTGTTTTTCAGGCTTGGCGTTAATGTTGTTGGGGTTGGAACTGAGACCAGCCTCTCCCTTAGACTTGTTTCCTTTGTTGTTTTGTTGAGGTGTGAAATTTCCTCAATTGATTTTTTTGATTTCGTTTTTTTTTTTTTTTTTTTGCCTATTGCCGCTTGGCGGACTGTTCCCGATCTCATTTGGACGACCCAAGGTCTGATCTAGAGCCTGATCTGATGTCTTCGCCCTTTTTTGGAGAACTCCGTTTCTCAGGATCTTATATTATTAATGTTAAGTTGGATCGTGGCCGAGCTTCTTGGCAAATTGATGTTACCAGTTGGTCAGGTAAACCAGGTTTGTTCTCAATGGACAGGGTAAATGAGTCGGGAATGAGCAGAGCTGTGTTGGTGCCTGGTCGTGGTTTTCCTCGTAAGTCCTTTGGCTTTAGACTGGGATGCGTGGATAAGTGACTTTTAGTTAGTGGTTTGAGGGAGTTTGATTGTTGTGGCTGAGCTTGGTAATTTTCCACGACGTGGTGCAGCGCTCTTTGTGTTATTGGTATTTACCCTCTCCACACACGCTATGTGGCGTTGTGCCTCCCTCCCGGCAAACTGTGGCCACCAGTATGTGAAGGGCAGTGTTGTAGGCTTGGCCTATGAACAAAGTGGGCAAATGGCAGGCTGGCAGCTGTTTGCGAGTGAGGCGCGCAGGGGTTACACGCGGTAGCAAGCGGAGCACACGGGGGGCACTCAAGCTGGGAGGACCTAGTCTACCGGCCTCTGTGTCCGCCCCCGGCTCTTACTTTGCGGCAGCCTCTAATGGCTGCCGCGCTTGCTTTCGTCTCCCCCCTCCGGCCGCCGCCTCTTACCTTGCTGGCCTTGCTAGCACCTGCTCTCTTGTCCCCTTGGTGCAGTTAGCGGCTCCTCTACTGCTATGCGAGCAACTGTTCGGGTATTTCAGAAGTTTCTAGTATTTACCGGTGGTTTGGGCAGTCCCTCTCCTGTTTCCTTCGGGCTGTCCCGCAGTTCCGCCGAGATTGTTCCCCCTGGCCCCCTGGACAGCTTGCTACAGCTTTCTATGGCTCCTGCCACTCCCGCCTCACTCTGGCCGTTCTCGCCGTTCGGGCCGGTCAGGGGTCTCCGACTGCAACTCTGGCGCTCAGAAGACTTTAGTGTTTGCTCATTTGCACAGTTTTTTTTAACTGATAGTGGCAGCCGGTGAAGTTTCAAGGGATTCAGACTAGATTGGTATTCACAAATGAGTATACATTTTCTTCCGAATCGAACTGAAAAATAGAAAAGCGGATTTCTTTTTTAAAGAGGCCTTGTTTGACCTTCACCTTTGCATTTGGCGCGGTCACTTGTGCATTGAGCCTTTGTTTGTATTCAAGCTCCTTATACGAGCTCGGGCTCGGCTGATGCACCCCGCGGCTACCTTGTCTCTCCCGCGGGCACCGCTACCACGCTGAACGCTGCTTCTGGCTGCAGTATGAGCAAGGCAAAGCGATGCAAGGCGACAGGCGAGGCAGGGCCGTAGGGCCGTGGGGCTGCGCTCTCTCCTCTCTCCCCTCTTCCCGCCCGCCCACCTCCGCCTTCGCCTCTTGCCGCTGCTCACCTCTCCTCCGCCGCTAGTGACCACCGCCGCGCTAGGTGCAGGATACCGGGTGCTGGGTGCCAGGGGCCGCTACCTCTGTTCCGCCCCTGCTTGCGCTGGCTTGGATTCGGATTCGGGCTCTGCGGGCTCTGCGGGCTCCTCGCGGCTCCTCCGGCACCTGCAGGCTCCTCACGGCTCCTCCGGCACCTGCGGCTTCAGCTTCGCTGCTTCGCTGCTTGCTGCTTGCGGTTGCTCTCTAGCGCCACCGGTAAACTTACTCGGAAAGTCTCACTCTTTCTCACTACCTCGCGCACGAGGGGAATAATGAGTATTGTATAGCGCTGGCTAGACTCAAAGAAATCAGAGCGCTTTACATGAGGAACAAAACTGTTGCAATTTACATCGGTTAAGAGTTAGATAAGTATCAAGAAAAGCATTTCAAGAACATAGGGGACTGTAATGGCAGAGTTTTTGGCTTTATTTAGCAGTGATATAGATCATTAATCTTGCTCGCATCTAGTATAGGTATTCTTAGCCTGTGTTGGCCCTTTTAAGCTCTTCTTTCCAGATCTAGAAGAGGATAGCTGCTTAATATGCCTTTATTCTTGACTTTAACCTGTCTATTGCCTATTGGCTTTGACATATTAGACACATTGGTATGGTTTATGTAGGTATTCTGACAGAGCTAAGGAGCATTTCACCCCTTTCAGGCCTACAGGCCTAGAGCTAGAGGGACTCCATCTTGATGAAGCTGAGAGGCTTTTCAGGGCAAAGGCAACGTTTATAGTTAAGGCTGTTGTTCGCTTGGAGAGAACCGGTTCAGGCTGGCCCTTATCGAAGGAATGTATTTTTCCCCACTCCGAAGACACAACTTCAGGCTGGCCAGCTGGGAACGTGTCCTTGGTACGGGGAGGTACAAGAATTTGGTGGGCGGCAGGTTACTGGCCGTAACTTTCCATGAAAGGACAAGCATCCATATTAGCGAGCTACAGGAGAGGAGGAGTGTTCATTCCAGCTTGTGTGCAGTTCAGTTCAGTTTGGAGTGCAGTGCAGCGTGGTGCTCAGAACAGCTTGGAGCACAGAACAGCTTGCAGAGAGAGAGAGGATGTCTGCTGGAGCTGCAGAATAGAGTGCAGTTCTTAAATGGAGAAAGAAGGCAGACGATTGCTGAAGATGAGGAGAGAGAAAGCAGTGCAGAGAGCATCAAAGAAGGCTGTCAGCTGGAGCAATTGGACCAGAGGCGTGGTGATGTGGTGAAGGAGGGAGAGAGAGAGAGAGCCCTAATCCCACCAGAGGCAGAGAGAGAGCCCTAATCCCACCAGAGGCAGAGAGAAATCTTCCTTCTAATAGGTGAGGTAGTCTGAACCAATCACACTTACATCTTAATCTTATCTTTATTCCCTAGGCTTTTGCATAGCTAATCTTTTCCCTTTCAGCGGAGTGTTCCTGTTATGTTTAATCTTTTCTCTTTCAGCGGTGTGTTCTACCTATAGTCTTTGTCAGTTCTGTGTAAAGGTTTATATTGTACTAATAATAAATGACCCCATTAATTAGTGAATTAGTATGCCTGAGTTCTTTTATGATAAAGTTATCCTGGCTTCAAGCCAGTTGCTGTTGAGCCACTGATGGATCAAAAGGGGGGTAGGAGCGCTTAAATCAAGAAATAACTCAGTCACATAGTGTGTATATCTTTATCCCCATACAGTGAGGGTAATCACTCCTGGTAGGTATTACTGTTTGAACAGATGCTACCCCTGATCAGGTAAGTAATAGTGAGGGAGAGAGGAGACTTGCAACCAAGGGACTAAGTTAGTACACCATCCCATAATATTATTGTAGTAGCAGACCCTTAGTGAAGAGACTTCCCAATATATATATATATATGTATAGGTGTTCATAGGAATGTGGTCGTCGTTGATATGCGGCGTTAGTGAGAACACTGGGTGGGAGACCAGTGTAGATACCCACAAGATTGTGGCTTGAATAAGTGAGAGCGCTGGGGGGTTGAACTAGCGTGGAGATCGACAGGATTGTTGATCGTTTGGAAAAGAGAGCATTGGGTTCTGCAGGCCCATGTGTAGTCGCACCGGATTGTGCGCAATATCTGCCCTAGGGTAGACCGGTCTGGGTCTGAGTGGCCGCGAGACCAACTGATGTGAATAAGTGTGGTGTAGGGTATGGATATCCCTAGTAATCAGTGAGTATTCTTAGTATCCCTATAGATTTAGTGGTGTTTTTAATAATATGAGCTTGTATATTGCGAGTTCCCCATCCTCAGGTAGGTACCAGGTGCCTGGATAGGTGGTCCTGAGGAGGGAAGGTGAGTACGTTCTGGCTGGGTTGGAGGGGCCCCTGGGGGCTGATCCCACCTACTCAGAAAATCCAGCCATTACAGGGACAAGGTGGATGAAGCGAGGAAGAGTAAGGGGATAGGGTAAAGGGGTAGGAGGAAGATAGGACGTAGAGACAAAGGGAAAATCTGCCCAAGGTCCGGCTGGGTAGGTGATGGCGGCGGGGGGAGTCCACAACCAATCTCCTCTTTTAGCTATCTGGTAGCTCCACCTAAAAAAACCCTCACCTCTGTTTGGGTTTTGGGGGCTCCCAAGCCTTGATGGTTTCAATCTTGGGTTGTAGGACCACCACCTGGCCGCTCCCAACTTGGTGTTCCAAGTACACCACGGAACCCTGTCCGATCTGGCACTTACTCACCTTGATCGTATGGCCTGCCTTCCGCAGCACCAACAATACTTCCCAGAGGTGGCGCAGATGTTCTTACCAACTGGCGCTGAACACTGCGATGTCATCCAGGTAGGTGGCATTGAACTCATCCAGTCCAACCAAAACCTGGTTGACCAACCTCTGAAAGGTGGCAGGGGCATTATTCATCCCAAATGGCATAACCTGGACCTGGAAATGCCCATCTGGTGTGGAGAATGCTGACTTCTCCTTTGCCCCATCAGTCAAGGCGATCTGCCAGTACCCAGATGTCAAGTCAAATGTGCTAAGGTACCGTGCAACCCCTAGCCGATCAATGAGCTCATCAATCTTCGTGACTGAATTGAGCCCTCCGTAGTCCACACAGAACCAGAGTTTGGGTGTGGCACCCGGTGCGGCAGCCTTCAGGACCAAGACCACTGGGCTGTCCTAAGGACTGCTAGAGGACTCAATTATTCCTAGCACCAACATCTTTGAGAACTCCTCTTTGATGCAAGCCCTCACCCTGTCATTTACCCTGTACGTTTTGTGCTTCACAGGTAAGCTGTCACCTGTGTCCACATCATGGACGCACCAATCTGTGACACCAGGAACTAGGGAGAACAGGTCAGAAAACTGTCCCAGCAACTAGCAGCAGCCATTTTGCTGCTCAGGGGTCAGGGTGGAAGAGAGGTTAACACCATCCACTGATCCATCTTGCTCTGTTGCAGACAGGAGGTCAGGAAGAGGCTCAGTCTCCTCCTCAATTCCAGCATCTGTTGCTAGGAGCATGCCCACTTCGGACCTCTCCAAGTGGGGCTTAAGGCGGTTGACATTTAGGACCCTCAAGGGGTTCCTAGAAGACCGCAAGTCCACCAAGTAGGTAACTGGACTCTTGCTCTCCACAACCTCAAATGGTCTGGCCCACTTACCCTGGAGCGCGCAGGGCTCCGCTGGGGCCATGACCCACACTTTCTGACCAGGTTGAAGCTCTACCAGAGTAGCATTCTGGTCATACCATTGCTTCATCTATTACTGGATGGCTTCCAGATTCACCTCAGCGAGTTGCCTGAAACACCTAGAATGATTCCTGAAGGCCAGCATGTAGCTATATACATCCTGGAGAGGTTTCCTGGGAGATTGCTCCCAGCCTTCCTTGACCAGACTCAGAGGTCCTCTGACTGGGTGTCCATAGAGAAGATCAAAGGGGCTGAACCCTAGAGATTTCTGTGGCACCTCATGGTATGCAAACAACAGGCATGGTAAGAGGACATCCCACTTACGCCTCATAGGTTCCTCAAGACACATAATCATGCCCTTTAGGGTTCGGTTGAACCTTTCAACCAACCCATTTCCTTGGGGGTGGTAAGGAGTGGTAAACTTGTAGGTTACCCCACACTCCTGCCACAGGGACTTCATATACTTAGAGATGAAGTTGGTAACCCGGTCAGACACTGTTAGGGTTTGTGCACAGCAAAGAGCATGTCCCCTCTCATTGCACTAGTGGTCTCTGTAATAGCTCTCTTTAAACATACTATGAAAGCCTTTCTTGTTATCTCAGCCCCTCCCTAAAACTTCTGTGTATGTTGCTCAATGTATTCACAAGGTTGGACATTGCTGTCTTGTTTGCACATTGGACCTTGCTTTTACCAAGGCTTATTTAGAGCACTCCTCCCTAGGCCATGTGTTAATTCAACTCATTAGCATAATAACTGAAGCTCTGCACACCTGCTTGTGCGAACCACACCCAGTTCTTCGAACCACACCCAGCTCTTCGAACCACACCCTGCCCTGTCTATAAAAGGCAGCCCCTGAGCCTCACCCAGTGCTTGTGCTCGTCTATCTCCCACTTACCTGAGAACAGATCCTTCGGCGCTGGCGCTCCTGCTCTCTCCAGACCTTCATTGACTTTAACGGGCGCGGCTTCTGGCTCTTCCTTCTTCTGGTTTCCGGCTACTTCTTGCCTCAGCCCCTCTTCTGTCCACTGCAATCGACCTGCAAAAGAGAAAGCGGTCAAGGTTAGACTGATCAGTATCCCTTTTCAGCAACAAGTAAGTGCAAAACCTTTTATTACCTGAAAGAACTTGTCGGCGATTTCTGGATTCATGTAAAGACAATTTGGAACAAGATATCTCCCACGAACGTTGTGGTTCAAACCCTTTGTTACAAGAATACTTTGTGGAACATTGTGAAATGAACATTGTTTTACATGGAACTTTTTAAGAATCGAACTGAGGAAACCATTGACAGCAAGGCAACAGTAAATCAAGGACTTCCACAAATTACCTGCTGTATTTTTATGTAAAAGTACAGTATTTGTTTTATAAAAAGTCTGGAAATGTGTGAAAAGTGAGTTTACTATTAAGAATTTAGGCTTTAGTTATATTAAGGTGAATTTTAGACGTTGTTAATTCTGATAATGATATTCGTTTGATTTTACAGAAGTTTTACAGTCATAGAAAGCACATCCCAGAACAGTAACACATTCCAAACCTGGAAGCATGAGACCAGGATCCAAGAGCTACTTTTAGAAGAGAATTTCTAATAGATTAAGGTTTAGTCAGAAACACATTTAGGGATAGGTTGCACTTATCTGTTCTTAGGCACCAGTTTCTACAGAAGTCAGAGAGGGCCGCAGATTTTAGCAGCTCTTCTACAGTGGAAACGCAAGAACGGTGTTGTCTCTATTTTTTTTATTTTATCCACTTCCCCCCTTTCCTTTAGCTTCTGGTTCTTAGTGCACTGTTTAAAACTAGTGTGCTGGGGTCGGACTGTCTTCAACCTCCATCAGAACTGAACAGAAACTCAGGTGAGCTGGGCTTTGACAGACACTACCTTGTGAGGGAATCCTACTTGTGAGAAAATTCCCATCAGTTCCCGTCCCACCACGGGGGCCGTCACTGTCCTCAGTGGTATTGCTTCTGGGTACCGGGTGCCATGGTCCACCAAGACCAGGATGAACCTGTTGAGCATGGCTGTCTTGGGGTCCAGTGGCCCCACAATGTCAATCCCCACCCACTCAAAGGGGGTTACTGACCACAGGAAATTGCTTGAGAGGAGCCTTCTGCTTCCTACCACTCTTTCCACTTGCCTGGCAAGTCTGGCATGTCCTGCAATGAGTGTCTGAACTCTTGCACATTTGGGGCCAATGAAAGTGGGTGACAAGCCTCTCAAAGGTCTTGTCCTGCCCCAAATGTACTGCCAACAGCACATCATGAGCCAGCCCCAGTAGGAAGGCTCTGAAGCTCTGGGGTACCACCAGCACACAGGCTGACCCAGGCTCAGCAACCTTAGGCTCACTATACAGGAGACCATTTTCCCAGTAGATTCAATGTGATCCAGACTGATCACATGCTGCCTGGCTTACAGCCTGTTGCCGCAAGTCCTCAAGAGAAGGGCATTATCTAAGCATGGGCGAATTTTGCGAATCTCGTTTTCGCGAATTTTGCGGATTTGCAAACTCGCAATCCGCAAAATCCGCGAATTCTCGCGAATTTGCGGATTTTTTTTTGTGTTCGCGCGGGTTTCTGCCAGGTCGCGAGGGTTTTTGTACAATTTCGCAAACGCGAACTTACCTGTCGGGTCGCAAGTTTTGCGAACTTGTTTCTACGTGTCCAGCCTGTTTGGGACACTCTTCTTCATCACTGCCACCCTCTGTCACCACATGCCACCCTCTGGCTCACCCATGCCACCCTCTGTTTCATCACAGCACCCTCTGGTTGTCCATTGTACATTATTGTGGCAAAGCAAAGCACACCTTCCCTGCCTCAAGTGACCTGAATTAATTTGGGGCTGATTAATGTGTCACAGAATATTTTTTTAGCTGGCACCTGCTTCCTTAGTGCTTCCTGATTAGTGATCTTTTGCACTTGCTAAGTGCTTTCATTGTTGCAAAATTAGTTACAACACCTGCCCTGCCCCAACTGACAATAATGAATTAGGGGCTGATTAATGTGTCACTGGATTTCAACTTCCAGCCTGGCTCCTGCTTGTCTCCCTTAGCTGTAATTCAGGACCTTTGTGGCATATGTGTAACTATTCTGAGGGTCAGAGCAGGGTCACATAATAGTTGCAAGTAGGCAAATGAACTCTGGAGGGGCCCCTCAGGAAGCACTACAGGAAATGGCTACTAATGATGAGCTTGAACTTTTGAACCTGGTAAGTAGTTTCAGTTTTGCTAAGATCATATTTCTGCAATTTAGCGCTTATTCGCGGGGCGCGAAGTTGAACTGGGAAGCAGCGAACTCACGCGAACAGTGCGAGCAAGCCATAAAATCCGCTGCTCGCGGATTTGCGGATTTTGCGGGAAATTCGCGAATCTCGCGGATTGCGAATTTACCGAAAATCCGCAAAATCCGCGAGCGAAACGGATTTTCCGCCCATACTTAGCATTATCTCGGCCTGGACGCGGCAGCTCGCTGGGGCCTACTCACTCGCTCAGTGCGCTGGTTGGACTCATATCCTCTTCCGCCTTCACTCACCTGGGTGCTGCTGGTTCAGTTCCATGCTGCACCTTGGAATGTGTTGCGGAGCCTATTGTATTTTCCACCTGCGGAGTCACCCTTAGGATGGAGCCTTGCCCGGGGGCTCTACTCCCCCTGTGCTGAACCTGGCGCGTTTGGTGTTAGGTGGCACCTCTGGGGCCTTTAACTGGACTGAGGGCCTGCCTAGGGGTTGAGTACAGCACAGCAGAATGGCAAGGCTGGCCATACAAGGTGCTGTGTGGGCCGCGCCACCTGCCGAGAGGCATGAGCGGACTCCTGAGCACGGTGACAAATTGAAGGTGAGGTGCGCTGGTGGCCCTGGGCGGCATGCAGTGGGATAACTCTGCAGATGCTGCCTTTGGAAGCCTTGCGACCAGCCCTAGGTGCCCGCTGTGCACTGGTGCATGCAGTGAGGAGGCCGATTGTGGAAGGGTATGCAGCCCAACATCCCTCAGTGAGTGGAGTGGGGGCTTGTGGTCTCCCCTGAACTGGCTGCTATATAGGGTTGAGCAGACCCCTGTGACATACCTGGCCTTCGGGACACTTGCTCTTTATATACAGGGGGTTTGGCGAGGAGAGCCCCCGGACTGCGTATTGGAGCCTGCACTACATGAGAGGGGAGACAGAATCATCCTCCCATCATCTGCATTTCCTCATCGCCTACGCTGGTGGGCTCACAGGGCTCCTTCTCAACAGAGTCAATAGAGATCTTATCACCCCCTTCGACTATCTCTTTCCGGAGGTGGCTGGGGCTCGATGGGGTGGCTGAGGTTCTGCCTGGAGCAGCTGGGGAATTCACATAGGGGCTTCCCGTTGATTAAGCATCTTATACATCTGACTGTCCCCGCAAGACTGCCTGTGCCCTCACAGTTCTGTGCCGCATTCCTATTGCTTTTCCTTCTTGCTGGCCTCCTACCTTATCGAACTGCACTCGTGGAGTAACCCCTACATCACAGTTGGTGCAAGAGATCCCTGACCTGTGGCCTGACTTCATCACCTGCGCTGCACATCCTTCACCTACTGTCAGCCCTAGTATCTGTTGTGCCTCGGCCGCAATACCTGGGAATTGCAGTGTGGGGCCCTTTGTGGTGTCTACACATCATGTGCATTGGGACATGGTGGTCTGGCCTCTCTGTCTTGTTCTGGGCCCCTGCCTGGAGCTAAGGTGAGGGGCAAGACACAACTTGTCCTGTTATTTGGGCACTGGCGCAGCTGACCCTCAAGAGTGCAGCCCATGTTGGCTTCACAACATACAAAGAGCAGGGTAGACAAGACACAGTCGAAACTCCAATTCGAGCCGCGCAAAATCAAATCGAGGACTAAGGACGTGGAAGATGTCCCCCCTCCCACAGATGACTGTGAGGAGGTGTCCGAGGAGACAGGAGGTGATCTAAAACAAATCCTAGCTGCAATGCAGAAAACGCCTTGACAAACATGGCGAACAAATTGATATGACCAAAAGATGGGTCACTGAGGCCGAGGAGGCGCAGACGGAGGTCAGTACGGCACAAAAGCTGCTTGCTAAGGCAACAGCTGCTTTGCAGGAGAAGACAGAAGATTTAGAGGCAAGGTCCAGGAGGAGTAACTCACACATTACGGGACTGCTGGAAATGACTCCCACTGGCAATATGGAGGTGTTTACCGAAAAACTGTTGTTCACACTCCTGGGTCATGAGACATTCTCAAATATGTTCATGGTGGAGCGAGCTCACAGATCGCTGGACCCTAGGTCTCCTCCGGGGGCTCCGCCAAGACCAGTGATAGCTAAGCTCCTGAAATACAGGGACAGGAAAGCAGCCCTGAAGCAAGCAAGAATGAAAGCACCCTCAATTCAAAGGGTCTGCTATCACCCTGTTCTCGGGCTTCACGTTGAAGGTTCAGGAAGCCAGCCATCAGTTTCTCCCCTAAAAAGGTGACTATGTGATCAAAACATTGAATACGCAATGCTTTACCCAGCTAGGCTGCTTGTTAACTTAAACGGACAGTCCAGAATTTTCCTAGATCCCAAATCACTTCAGAAGGCACTGAAGGACCTTCCTAAATCAGCTGGGTGCAGTCAGGACTCTGAGGCGCTGGGAGAGGCATCAGGTAGTTCTGCTGGGGACGAAGACTGAAGTCTCTCTCGCCGATCTCCACTGGAATGAGACTCTTTGTAGGTCTTGCACTAGAGCGGCCCTCCCCTCTTTCCTCTCATTCGATTTGGTTAATCCTTGAATTTTTGCCTGTATCCCAGTGCCTGCTCTATACCACCGATGTATCCAACGTACCACAAGTATAGTTTAGCCCCCCCCTTCTTGTTAATATACATAATTGGGATTGGCTTTACCTCTTTCCTTCTATGCACCACAGTTATCTCCGGCGTGGGGGGTCAGTCGGAGGAAATGTTGTTGCAGCCGCCTTTTCTGCTTTGTACATGTCCAGCATGGATCTTACTGAATTGTCTTTGATGGCAGACGTATCATTTCCACTTTGTATTTTTCTTTTACTTTTTTTCCCTTACAATTTTGCGGTCAGTGTAACATCTGCCCCTGTGTGTTACTCACCAAAATAGTTTAACTATCGTATGAGTGTTGTCGGAGAGGGTGGTGGGTTGGAGGGTATTGTCATTGCTCAGTTGGGGGTTGAATGCCGTGGGTTGGGGTGGGTAATGGCCCGATTTCTTGGCTATTTAGTTGTCTTTTTGTCAAGCAATGTTTGTTGTTTGTCTGTTTCCTTTTGAACACAGTATACACATGGGACCTTCGTAATGCAGTATGAGTGGCTCCGAATCAAAGAATATCTTGTCGTTCTCCCTTTGCCACACGTGCCAAGAGGGCTTATGCCGTCACAATTTTATGCATCACTAAGGCGATGGTTTGAAACTAATAACTTGTAAATAAGGGGCCTCAACGACTTCCAGAAAACTAGGAAAGTGACTGCTTATCTCAATAGACATAACATAGACATCGGGCTCTGGCAAGAGACCCATCTGCCTACTGACTCACAGATGCTCACCCACAGGAATCTTCATGGTGTCTTTCATGCTGCCGGCTTCTCCACCCACGCCCGTGGGGTGCTGACATGGGTCAACACTAAAGGTGGCATATCCCTGGAGGCCTTGGTAACGGAGAGAGAGGGGCGGTTTGTTATCTCTAAAGTCAAAGAGAGGGGAATGGAGTTCATAACTGTCAATGCATACGGCCCAAATTTTGACAACCCACAATTTTTTAGAGACTAGCTGCCGCATATGCGGCGCTGGGCATCCCTTCCACTGATTTGGGGTGGGGATCTTAATTGTGTACTCGATCCGGTGCTAGACCTCTCTGGGGGTCTGGCACGAAGAAAGTCAGGCACGGCTAGGGCCGTGGAAGTTGCTCTGGCAGATCTCAATATGTTTGATGTCTGGAGCTCCAGAAATAGAGGACCAGGGAGATATGCTCACTACTTTGCTCCGCACAACCTTTCTGCTAGGACCAATTGCTGGTTCCCCTTCCGGCCTCCTCACTGCAGCTATCTGCAGCTGCGAACTCCACCCACGCTCATACTCGGGCCACTCTCCAGTTCAACTATGTCTTGAGACGCTGTTAAAATAGCCAGCATCTTTACCTGGTGGTTCCCGCCTTCTGCCTTGCTGGACACCATGTTCAGGGAAGAATTAGCAGAATCTATTGAGGTATTCTTCGACGCTAATATAGGCTCTGTCTCACAGTTCACTGTGACATGGGAAGCCTTCAAAGTGTATATAAGGGGTATTGCTATTTCTAAGCACTCTGGAGTGCTCTGGTCTATCAGGAATCAGCAGACAACCCAGGAAAGGGAACTCTTGAGCTGGAGGTTCAGCCAGGGTATGCTGAATTGGCAACAGCAGAATCAAAAGATAAGCTAGCAGAGTATCACGAGGCAGAGGACAGAGAGGTCAGATTTCTCGGCAAATACACAGTTGCCAAACCATACAGTGAGGGGAAGCATAAAGGACAGCACACTCGCGGCAATCTTGAAGGGTAAGCTCGAGACTGCTGGAATTACTGAAATTCATACTAATACAGACAAACTCATACACAACTCCGAGGCTATCTCGAATAGGTTTAGGGATTACTATTCTGCGCTATATCAGTTCCGCCAATTGGGGGAGGTGACGGAATGGTAGTTTATCTGTAAAATATCAAGCTCACCTGGTTGAAAGACGGGTACAGGGAATACCTGATTAGATCATTCGGGGCCTGGGAAATTCATGAGTCAAATCTATGAGGGCAGTGAGCGCTCCCGAGCAAGACGGTCTCACTGTAGCCTTTTACAAGGAATTTAGGGATCTCCTGGTCCCCCACCTGATATCCTTGTTTGAGGAAATGGGAGAAAGTGGTATGATGCTGCTATTGATGGGTGAGGTTCTGCTGGTCGCCCTTCCGAAACCGGGCAAGTCCCTGGATGAGTGTTCATCGTATAGACCACTCTCCTTATTGAACGTAGACACAAAGCTTTTCACAAAAGTTATTACCAATCGCTTGGCCCCACTGGTTCCAACTCTGGTCTGTCCCAAACAAGCTGGCTTTGTGCCTGGTCGCATGCTCACCCTCAATCTGTGCAGTTTTCTGGGCTCTCCAACATACTAAGACTAAAGTCAAAGCAGCTGCAATATTCTTAGATGTCGAGAAGGCCTTTGACTCAGTTGAGTGGGATTTTATGATACTTAGTATCTGTCTTGTACAACTCTCCCACTGCAAGGGTTAGGGAGGGTAATTTAGTTACACCTCCCTTCAGAATCTCCAGGGGCAGTCGCCAGGGGTGCCCATTGTCACCGCTCCTCTATGCAATTGTGGCTGTGCGCTTGCTGTGCGCCCTACGTGAGTATCATGGCCATCGCAGGATTCAATTCCCTGGGTACAATCTAATCATCTCCACTTATGCAGATGACACCCTGCTATACCTTAGAGATTCTGAATCTAACCTCTTCCCAGTCTTGAGGGAGGCGGTGTGTTATGGCGAGTTCTCTGGCCTCTGAGTTAACTGGGCAAAGTCCGTTATTTTCCCTCTCACACTGACATTGAACCCCATCGAGTTAGATTTCCTGCTACAGTGGACTACTGACTCGGTGCGCTACCTGGGCATACAGGTCCACACTGACTCTGAAGTGGTGTTCAATGACAATTATGATGGAGCTGTGGCCAGACTTGAGGACGATGTCAGCAGATGGATACGTCTGCCTTTGTCTCTCATGGGCCGAGTCTCTTTGATGAAAATGGTAGTGAGGCCTCATTTTCTATTCCTGTTATGCAACATACCAATGATACTTCCCTCCCCCTTTTTTAACCCTTTGTGTGTGTCGGACGGCCACTGGCCATCTGACGTCATGGTGGGCGTGTGCAGAGGACGGCCGGGGCCGGCCGTACCACACCCACTCATAAATCACCCGCGGCGGAAGTCGCGCTGCGATCAAGGGGTTAAAAATATTAAATCACTCCTGATTCAACTTGCCTAGGCTGGTCAGCAACCACGAGTCCGTTGGGAGATTTTAACACTACCTTACTCTATGGGAGGTTTGGGTGCCCCTAATTTAGAACTTTACTGCTATGCAGCTCAATGTATGCCAGCCTTTTACTGGCCGGAACGGCAAGCCTCCGCCTCATTATCATATTGAGAGGGTTAGGGCTGCTCCCTCTCTACTGGCTTTGTCCCTTTTCAAGGCACTTCACAGACGCTCTGTAGTGTTGAACTCTATTAACACCACTACACAAGCATGGTTTAATATATAGAACAAGCAGGCAGCGACCATATTATATTCTCCTTTGACCCCGATTGAGTTATGTGCTTGGCTGCTGGTCCTCATGGAGTCGGGGGTGCAAGGTGCACTTGCAGTACATGACATTACTTGCATTGGCGACTTCTTCGTGGATGGTGTTGGGCGAGAGTGATAGGACATCGTCCTGGACGTGCAGGAGGTTACCCCACCAATGATATTTCAATATTACAGGGTGTGGCATGCACTCCCCAGTATGTTGGGCGATGACTTGTCTGAGTCTCAAGAGGTTGCGCCTTTTACCCTTTGCTAAGAGTGGAATCCCCCTGTAAGGTGGTTTCAAACATATATTCTCTAACCCAAGAATTTCGGAGGCACCACTTCACTAAAGTTAGGCTTGACTGGCCGACTGATTTAGATAGATATTGCTCTGAGGCCAAGTGGCGTGTCTCCCTGAATGGCCGGCACCTCATGCATTTTAAATTTATCAAGAGAGTGTACTACTCACTGCTCCGGTTTCATAGCTATGGGCTTCGTGACTTTGAGAGGTGTGAGAGGTGCAGTCTTGACTGATGGATTCTTTCACATGGCTTGGTTGTGCCCAGAGGTGGCTGTTTACTGGTAGGTTATCTTCCAGAAACTTACCAAAATTACGGGAGAGAGCCTGTACCCGGATCTGTTGTTCAAACGTCTCAGCTATTCCAAGCACATTCATAAAAATATCAGATGTTTAGTTGACATGGCACTACTATTGCCCAAGCGGGTGGTGGCGATGCACTGAGCCCAAAGCCCCCCTCCCGGTATAGTGCAGTGGACCCATGATATGTTATATTGCAACACACAAACTGAACTATACAGAGAATTGCTCCCTCCCCGGAACCGTCACAAGAATTTTGGAGCCTATATCAAGAATATCTTGCCACTCAGTCCTAAATGGTTCTCTTATTAGCCCTTTCTCTTTTCCCAGTTTGGTCTGGCAGGGGTGTGATGGCGATGCGCTGTTGGTTTCCCTGAAGGTCATTGTAATTGTGTTGTGGCCTGGGATATTGCAACAAAAAGGTCAGTAATCATG
This sequence comes from Lissotriton vulgaris, assembly GCF_964263255.1. Lineage (NCBI taxonomy): Eukaryota > Metazoa > Chordata > Amphibia > Caudata > Salamandridae > Lissotriton > Lissotriton vulgaris. The sequence continues at coordinate 1,353,256,081 of NC_141695.1, forward strand.
GGGTTATCAACGGAACTGTTTATACTCATTGTTCCTCTGTGATGTTTAAATGTATATCAACAACTAATGCAATTGTCTCCTGTTACCGGTCATTACACTCGAAAGTCATTCGATACTGTACATCCCACATTGATGATCTCTGGACCAAACATGTATGCATACTGTGATTGTTTTGTTGTTATATTTTCTTTTTCTTAGTCAGAATTGACAATATTGGTATTGTCTTACTTGACTGTAAACTCAATAAATAAATAAAAATAAATAATAAAAATAATAATAATAAAGAAAGTACCCATTCTAGTGATATTACAAAGAGATGGATGCAGAGCATTAGCTCTGTAAAAATTTAACAGTAACATATTTGTCGACTCTTGAGGAAGCGAAATGCCTGCAAGCAAACATTTTCCTTCAATCGGCATGGATTGTCCAGAGAAACGTATAATAGCAGACCCCCCCCTTCTGTCTACCTGACCATGAAGCAGTAGCTGGTACAAAAAAGGTCTTGAAACCATTGGGGAAGAGAATGTTAGAGGTAGGCCACATCTAATTAACTATAACAAGGGTACTCCCACAGTTGATTTTAGGTTTAGAGGAGGGAGAAAGAAAAGGAAACTGCAAAGGAATACCTCTAAACTGACCTATTTACTTTCGACATGAATAAATCTACACATTTAAAAGGATGCAACACTTTATGAAAAGTATTCAGGCAGACATGTTATTTATCATTTTCTTTACCAGTTATTAACTATTTCATAGTTCAAAGTGAAAAGGACCATTTTTTGTAACATTTTTTGCATTTGTTCTACAATACATTTTATTATTCAAAGACTAAAAATACATTCTATCCTATGATAAGGTCATTATGAACCCCACAATTAAATAAATAGTGCAAACAATCTCATCATCATTCATTCCAAAGCATTCTCACAAAGACATACATACTCATGCTGGTGATGAAAAAACTACATAAACCGATGACATGAAACAGCAATACAGCTGAGAATCTATACGTTTCTACACAAATTTAACAATCCTATCTCTCTGTTTTGACAGTACATAGGTTATCAGATACAAATTCCTTTGTTTCTTATTCTTCTTATAAGTAGATCTCAGGTGTATTGGGCCTACGTATGTTTCAGTGAACTTGTATTGTTTAAGTCACCTTCATCAGGGCCAACATAGACATAAACAGGTGCATATACATATATATATATATATAAAAACGGGGGGTTCTTCGTGTTTTGAAAACAATATGGCTGCGTGTTATGATACGGTTCCAAACGGTTATTTCCCTCTCTTATCCTAGGTCAATACCTTTTGGTTTATAGCGAGCTTGTAATATGTTCCCATACTCATTTTACATCCTCTCAGACTGGACAATGACAGATACTAAGGGGCTCCATGGGTGAGACAATATTAGGAGACCTATAGCTCAGATGTGAGTTCCCTATCACATTTCTTTAGTTTCCTATGGTGAGGCTTCCTTAGGGACTGTAGTGCCACGATACAGTGCACGCCTTCCGTGTTTCCAATTCGGTCCTATTTTGCTCCGTCCGTTACTCGTAGTTTACGTAACCAAGGTAGGCCACATCTCCTGGAGGCAAATAATATTAAATTCTTTAATAAAGGTGATCCATCCGGGGTCAACTATCTTATTTGCAATCCCTGCAATGTTCCAAGAAATAGATTTGCAGATTTTAGCATGATTCGCCCCAACTGGGGGAGGCCCAGTGATGGCTCTATGTAGGGGTACTGGCTCTGCTGACTCGTCAACCGTGAGGCAATCACAAGCATCCAATGATACTAAAGGAGCAAAGGGATTAAAGGTAGGAATGTCTTGGGTTACCAGCTGTCGAACCTGTTCTAGACGTCCTGGATCAGTAGGAAGTTTCCAGGTGCCCACTCAGTTGAACCTTGGGGTATCGGGGGAGAGTAACCTAGGTGGGAGGGCGTTATGGTCGAAGCTGGGCCCCCGATTGTTCTGAGACACCAAGTGTAAGATTCTCTCTACTAGGTGGGGTCTGTTGAAATGAACAGTAAAACAGTCTCCTGCCCAGGTTTTAGTTGACCTACCTACCCAGGAAACTCTACGCACCATGATGATGTGCGTGCAGTCCCTAAGGAAGCCTTACCATAGGAAACTAAAGAAATGTGATAGGGAACTCACATCTGAGCTATAGGTCTCCTAATATTGGCTGTATGGATGAGTATTTGTTTGTGTCAGTAATTGTATAAGAGAGTAAGTATGTGTTAGTCTCTGTATGAATAAGTGAGGTGGTGTGTGTATAACTGTATTGGTGAGTAAATGGCAGTGTGATTGAGTCTGGATGACTGACTTGGTGTGTGAGTATGGGTAAGTGTAAGTATGTGAGTGTCTGTATGGGTGTATGAGTGCATATATCAGAGGCTGTATTGATGAGTGACTGCCTGTATGAGAGACTGTATAGGTGAATGAGTGGATGTGTGTAGCCCTAGGAATCAGTGAGTGGGTATATAGTAACTGGTATTGGTGTGTCTTTGGTTTAAAAAATGGTAGTCTATTTTAGAGTGGGTGTATCAAAGTTTATATTAGGGTGTTTGGGGGTGCATCAGATTATCACTTGGATGATATCATCAGTGGTCATCAGTGATGTCATTTGAGATGTCATCAATGATGTCAATGACCATGTTGTGTGTGATGTAATATTTGATGTCATCAGCAGCGCATTGCGAGGCACGAGTTATAGTTAGCTCAACTAACGATAACGGCCAAATTTCTCTGGTTTTGTATGAGTGTCCAACAAATTATAACGTCCCTGAAACCTGTGGTTTTTTCAGTGAATTTCTAAGGTATTTTACATGCTAATTTCTAATTATAATTTCCTTGAAACCTATGGTTTATTCAGTGAATTTCAAAGGTTTTTTAAATGCTAATTCCTAAATATAATTTGCCAAAAAGACTTTCTCTTAGTTTTTAAATTTTTGTAAACATAATGTAATGTTTTCTCTTTTCTACAGTGGATTCGCATATCGATCGTGTACCTGTCTCGGTGGATGCGCGAATCCAAGAATGTTGCCGCCATATTGGTTAAGCTGTGTAGGATGCCCTTTTGATATGTGATGGGTGCACGAATCTCGGCCACGCGTAACAATAATTATTATAATTATAATAATTATGAGTGATGATATAGGGTTCTTACCCTATAGGCATAAGATAGCCATCGTTCCGCCATTCTAAATCTGCAGATTATATACTGTGGCGATAGGCATTCCACCTAACTAAAATAATAAACTTCATTTAGTGCATTTCTCCGAACCGCGACTTGTGCTGTCTCTGCCGCTCCTCCGGAGACCAAGTTCGCGCGATTGTTCTGCGCATGTGCAGGGGATAGCGTCACCCACACGAGCACGTCTCGTGTTGAGCGTATGGCAAGGACCAAGTGACAAGGCGCATGCACGTAATATAGCATTCCGGGAGTGAGCATGCGCATACGGCTCAATAGGAAACCGGGACGCGTTGATGCTCAGCTGCAGATAATTAGCTAAGTTAACACGAGTATATAAACAGCCCTCCCCTGTCCTGTCGTCACCTCCCAGATTGCTTGCAGTCTGGTTTGGAGCACCGACGGACAGGTAAGGAGGAGAAGGGCTGTGGTCTCAATTTTTGAATGTTTAATAATGCTCCTTCCCTTCGTTTTTCCTAGCATTTGGGCGGTCAAATGACTGTGTAGAAAGAAGGGGCATCATCCTTATAGTCTTAATGACTTACACTTTCCCTAGATATCTTTTGCTCATTTTCTACATACTTTGGAGCAAACCACTAGGGCAGAGATAAACCAAGGTTCCTTCTAGATCAAATAGAACTGTATCACTCTTGAGGTTCCTTAAACTGAGAATTTGACATAGATGCTGCCAGACCTCTTACATTTCATGCTGTCAGGAGCAGAGTGTCCCTGGGTTTTTGATTTTAGGTTATAGTGTTTTATATTGATGTAGAGTAAATTTACAGAGTGGTATCGACATGCAACCTCTTTGTTTTACTTTACATAAAAACAGAGCGGGGCTTCCTTCTCCGAGCAATCAGCCGGGTGAGGTGAGTTTTTTCTCCCACATAAAGCTGGGTAAGTGAAGGACTTTTTCTTCTACAAATTAATGACATTTGCATTCTTAGGAAACCACGATTTGGGTTCTAAAATGAGTAGTGTATGAACTTCACTACTGAACGATTAGTGCTGATGCTGTATTGTGTATTAATCCATTTGATAGTTTGACTCTAATTTTGTAATTTTTCACTTTCAGGAAAGAAGAGGTAGCTCTTACCTGCAAAACACGTACAATGCGTGTCTGGTAGGGTGGCAAATGCCACAGTTTCACCTTTTTCTTTGTAGCTCACATAGTTTTCTAAAGCACTAGTTGCGTGTTTTTCCTGCAGTAGCTTATAATAACTAATATCTAGGTCCTGAAGAAAGCCGGGTCAGGTAACCAGTACGGCTGAAACATGTTGACCGCATTAGCCATAGCCAGGAGATAGTAATATTTCTCATACTATCAGGTTATTTTAAACATGACATTTGGACAATCTCCATTAAACATATGTTTTGTCTAAATAGCCATTTTTAACTTTTTTCACACACTTGAGCACTGCACTTCACTTGAGTTCACATGGTTTGATACATCCACCTTGGCAAGAGCCTTTAGGAGCATGAAAACAGGTACCCGGTAGAGCAAGCTGGCTCAGCACAGTGGTCCTGGATCTAGTTCTCCTTGAGCTCCAGATGACGAACCTCCGCCAATAAGGGTGGGCCGATGGACTCTGCATTCTAGCCAGGTGGTGGGCAAACTATTTTAATTGGGTCCCTGCACCTTAGTAGCACTCAGCACTTCTCTGTTCCTTAAATACTGACTGACCACCTCTTATTAGTTGTTTTGACGATGATTGGAATACTGCATGGGTAGTGCTTGGGTGATTGCATAAATTCCACAGAAGTGCTTCAGTGCATGTATGACCGCATGAGCACTGCATAACTGATTGAAGGAGTTCATGGGTAATGTCTAGGTGATTGTATGAATGCAGGGGTAATATTTAGGTGAATGGAGCAGTGCATGGCTACTGCCTGAACGATTGTTTGAGTGTATAGGTAGTGCCTTGGTGATTTTATAAGAGTATGGGTAGTGGCTGGGTGATTGAGGGAGTACATGGATAGTGCCAGGATGACTGGAGGAGTGCAAGGGTGGTGACTGGATTATTGCATGAGTGCATAGGTAGTACCTAAGTGATTGTATGACTACATGGGCAATGCCTGAGTTATTGAAGGAATATATGGAAAATGCGTAAGTGATTGCATGAATGCAGGGGTAATGTCTAGGTGAATGGAGGAATGCATGGCTAGTGCGTGAGTGATTAGATGAGTGTATAGGTAGTGCCTTGGTAATTTTATAAGTGCATAGGTAGTGGCTGGGTTATTGGAGGAGTGGCTGGATAGTGCCAGGATGACAGGAGGAGTGCAAGGGTAGTGCCTGGGTTCTTGCATGACTGCAGGAGTACTTCCTGAGTGATTGAAGGTGTACATGGCTAATGCCTGTGTGATTGTATGAGTACAGGGGTAATATATAATTGATTGAAGGAGTGCATGGGTAATGCGTGGGTGCATGGGGGAGTGCATGGGCATTGCCTGCCTCCATGTAGGACTGCCTGGGTAGTTCTTTTTTGATTCAAGCAGTGCAAAGTAGTAGGAGAGTGATTGCATGAGTGCAGGAGTAGTGCATGGATGATTAAAAGACTGCATGGATAGTGCCTGGGTGATTGCATGAGTGCATAGGTAGTGTCTGCATGTTTTTGCAAGTGTATGAATACTGCCTAGGTAAATATATGAATAAAGCAGTAGTGCCTGGATTATTAGAAGACTGCAAGGGGAATTGTGACTGGCTGATTAACAGACTACATGGATTGTACATGGCTTATTTCAGAAGTTCGTAGCTAATGCCTAGGTGGATCAAGGAGTGCATCAGTGGTGCCTGGGTGATAGAAATGGAACATATGTAGTGTCTGGGTGATAATATAAATATATGAATTCAGGCTACGTGAATCAACAAATGCTTGGATAGTGCTTGGGTGATGGCAAGAGTGTGAGAATAGTGCCTAATTATATAGATCGGTGCATGGGTAGTATTTGAAAAAAATGGATGAGTGCAATAAAAGTGATTGTAAACATAACTTCATAATATAATGCTTATTACATTATTTCATCTTACCTTCTCTTTTAAAGTACAAAACAAACTCAGTGAAACAATTTTACTGTTGTTTTGTTGTAAACTGATTTTAACATCTTTTCAAGGTTTACTATTATCTTCTGTTATAAAAAAAGAAGAAAACCCCTTAATTTTATGGTTTTAAGAACACAACATAATTTTACAATTAGATAACATATTCAGTTTCCCTTTTTTGCTGTTCTCAGATTCTACTGAATTTCAGTATGCACAGTTATTTCAATGTAGATCATCATATAACAGGGGGGAAACATACAATCAATGAGATTGCAAAAAAAACAAAATACGCGTCGAAAATATTAAGAACAAATTCAACTATATGTTTTCCTATCTACAGTTTATAAATTACATTCTTCAACTACATTAAATCATTTATTTCTCTAAAGTACATTTGATAAAATATACACTCTTATTACATTGTGTATAATATAAAGATCAAATATATCAACTAGTTCCTTCAAACACAATTTTGCAAATGCAATAATAATTAGCACAAACAATTAACCAAAAAGAAATTATTCACATCTTCCCAATAGGCCGAATAATGTTTACAATTCCATTTGCTTTGAAAATATTTCTTAGTTCTTGTTCACATCTTCCCAGTTGGCCGAATGATGTTTTCAAACTTTTGGTATCAAAAACATCAGATAAGACTTTGGTAATTCGTAAGGCAACCTACATTTTTATTGCAAATGTGCATCATTGCAATATGTCCATCCTTTATTGCACTTTAAATCCACAGTATGGTGTCCAGAGTCCAGATGATGTAGTAGGTCCATGATGAAAAATAATAGCCATTGCTTTAAAAGTTCTTCCTGAAATAGATATTTGACTTGACACAATATTTTAAATTTTGGTTTCTAATTTTCGTCCATCTGCTGTACAACGTTGTAGCATTAAAATGACATATTGTCCAAATATTTCTATAAATAATGTTGACAACATTTTTGATTTGCAATGAGAACATTTCATATCTTGATTAGCTGTTTTTACTAATTTGTTAAACTACATTGTTTTGCAATCAGGTATTGTCAAATATATAAATCGTTCAGTGTTTATTTCAGTGGAAGAAGAAAATGAACACTCTTCACATTTATGATCCCATTTGTAACTTAGTTCAAACAAATGTTGAATTTCTATTCCTTCATCTTCCATTCTGCAAGCATAAACATAAGAAATGTTTGTGCATCTTGTACATTAAGTGTAAATTGTGAAGAACCAGTACATATATCCAAAAGTTGACGAATGCCAGAAACAGTATGGATTTTAGTTCCATCAGTTTCCATCTTTTCAAAAATATAATGTAATAAAGAGCAGAATCTATTTTCTCGATTTTGCATAATTTGATAATGAAGGACTTCTAGATAAAACGCAATTACATTAGCATAGTAATTGATACGAGAACTATTTTCTAACTGGTATCCTACAATATCATCAACAGTGTCCATTTTTATTTTCTTTGCAGCTTCATCATTCTCTTGAATTGTTTTCTTTTTTCCAACCTCACTAGAATGTTGGTCATATTCTCGTTTTGTCATACAACACGTTTTTCATATATGGGATATTCACCCAAGTTAGGAGCATACAGTCTCTGCAAGGACACAGAATGGCATATTTAATCAAAATGCTGCAATGGTACTCACCAGGGCGTCTCTTGAGATCCAGCAGTCAAAGGCTGCTTCGCACCTGCAGAATCAGAAAAACCAAGATGGGAGGGTGTGCATTCTCTCATCTAGCCCCCGCCCACTAGAATAGTCTACCAGAGGATCTGCGAGCATGTCCTAACCTGGCACAATTTAAGAAACTTCTCAAAATGTGGCTGTTTTGATAGAGCACTCTCCATCTGGTGATCTGCCTCTCCTTAGGGATGATTTGACGTCCCTTACAAATATTAAATAAATAAATAAAATACAGTCTTCCTAACCAATTATACTCTCTTACACAATTTGCATCAGCACTAACCTTTTCCTCAACAAAATCAATCAAATACAAACCAGATAATGTTCTTACTCGAGACAATGCAACATATGCCATGCCTTCTTTACGCATTGTAATTCCAATATTTACCAAAGCATTGTCTACACTTAAACCTTGAGATTTATGAATGGTTACTGCATATGCTAAAGAAAGAGGAAACTGTTTTCTTCAAACATACAAGTCTTTTACAAGCAAAAAATGAACAGCACAACGTCCAAACTGTTTTATCTCTTCTATCTTATCAAATTTAATCTTAAAAAATTCAAGTCCATCTCTCTTCTCATAATTAACAAAATCAATAACTTTTCCCATTGCTCCATTAACTAAACTTCTTTCTACATCCAAATTATGCCATAAAATTACCCAACAGTTTACACATACATAGAAAGTATTTTCTAAATCAGCAGTCTTAGATACAGACTTCTCCAAAGAATCCAATTTTAACTGTAATTTCTCTGAGAGAAAAATAGTAACTCCTTCATGTTCCATTTTATCAATGGCTTCCATTTTCACTATTGGTTGTTTTTCAGTTTCAAATCTTGCTTGAATGTAGAACACTCTTGCAGTGTTGGCATTAGGCAAACTATAGACGTATTTTCTTCAATTATTTTGTACCGTAATTCAGGTGCAATGTTTTAATTTGGAAACAAGTTTGTTAGTAGCCGACTTTGTAAAGTTTATTTGCCATGTTTAGTCAAAACACCAATTCTTATATCTTGAAGAATTGTTCCATAATGTTCATCATTTGCTTGTCGTAATATTCTTAATACATTCTTTAAATTAAAAATGAGACCAAATGTTAACATTTCCAATACTTCCCAAAGATTTCCTAGTGTCTTCATGGACAAGGGTTTCAAAAAAAGGTTGCCCTTTCACAGGACTAAGATGTAGTAGGTCACCAAATACAATTACATGTTTTCCTCCAAATAGAACATCATAATCTGTTTTTAAAAGCTGTTGCAGTCTTAAATGTGCAAAGGCAAGCATTAAGTTTAAGACCATGCTCACCTCATCAATGATTAGAAATTTCATTTTTTCAGTACTCTTGACACTTCATAACAAGCTTCTCCAGATAGCTTGTGATATTCCAATTTATTTTCATGTTCAACTGGTAGCATGAGTAATCAATGTAAAGTAATCCCTTTAATGTTGTGTGCTGCTAATCCATTGGGAGCTGTTACAAGACAAGATAAATAACATCCAGTAGTTTTGTGTAGATCACTGGTCAAAACATTATTTTAAAAACGTTTTCCTGTTCCAGCTTTACCACTAATGTACACTCGAATAGGTTTAAATGATGTACATTGGCATTCCTATTTTTCATGTAGCAAACCATGCTGAATCTGTAGTGTCACTTACTGATATATTTCTTTTCATTCAATATTCAGTTGTTCTTCCAACTTTCTCAAATCAATAATATCTTGTGGTGCTTGTTGCATTGTCGTTTCTACTTCACTCTTGTCTGTTACTGCTTTATTTTCAAGAATTGGTTGTCCTAGTGGATCTTGACTTAGTGGAGCAGAATTCTGACTACCTTGAGAACTGTCTCTAGCTATTTCAGCTGCAATAGTAGTTTCTTGTTCAATCTCTTCATTTAACATTTGTTGATGAGTAGGGGAAATTGTACATTGAATATTATCTTTCCATGCATTAAAAGAATCTTCATAGCAGTTGAACTCTCAAAGTTATTCTGCTTCACTACAACAAGGCTTGAAAAGTTGCAGAAGTGCTAAATAGAAAAATTCCCTTGTATCTGAAGTATTGCAACTGAGTTTCATGTGGTTAATAAGATTTCCTTTAGAATGTTTTACCAAACATCCTTCACATCCAATTACTGGATATTTTTCTTCATTTATATTTTCTGAAACATTTCTCTCAAAGCTGTAATGTTGCAGTACTTCATACAGACATAGTACGTATCCAACATATTCGTTTTAACAATATCTGTACTGTTTGGTTCATTCAATGCTGACTATTTAGTTTCTTTTAAAGATTTCAATACTCAATTTTGTGTTGCAGCAAGGCCTAGACTTACCCAAATGATTCCTCTAGACTTTGACTATAAACTTGCAGAAGTCAACCAATCCGAACATTCGTACAATTCATTCTCTCAATGGGTAAGCATCTTCAATTTAAAGCTGTACAATTTGTTACTAAGAGTCTTTTCCTGTGAAATTTCTTTCCACATATCTTTCAACTCAGTCTCTGCAGATTGGGTTATATATGACATACCATAACGAGCAACAGCAATCGATTTATTTGCAACATACTGGATATCCATATTTGCTTTCCACATCGACAAAATCACTGGATTGTAGTCATTAATATACTTTGATTTTTCAGTTCTCTTTATGTTGTAAGTATTTTCTGGAGATTTTCGAGTTATAGTATGCCTTACTGCCAACATGAAACTGTTGATACTTCCTTTTGAAATTACTGGACATGGGAATCCAAAACAACATAATGTATAAAATGTTCCCTTTGACTTGTATTTCCATCGACAATATTTTCCACATCGATGACTTTAAAACTATAAAACTTGCTGTCTCAAGTTGTTTTCGCCTCCTTCTTTTGGCATGGTACAGGTAAAATATTCTTCAACGAAAGACAAAACACTTTCATCAGTTCCAAACTTTGCTGCCTTGTTGATCCATAATCGCACGTGAATATGAGGTGCACCTCTGGCTTGAAATTCCTTTCTCCAGAAAAAATCAATAACTTCTCCAAGAAGTGGATTATTTTTATTGCAGACAAAGGACATCATAACTTGAAACGTATGATTAAAATATCTGCATACATTTACAGGATCCAAGGAACACAGTTCTCCAGCTGTCATCAATTCAATATTTTTTACATTTGAATTTGCTTCTCGTAGAAATTCAAGTAAATCGTCCCATGAGTATTCAGCACAGCTAAACGCAACAAACCATCTATGGGTTCCTAAGTTCCTTAACATACATTTAAGTTCTCCATGACAATGGTACCAATAATCATCAGTACCACGTTGACACGCCATCAAATTAATTAACTGAGATTTTAAATGGTCATCTCTTTATTCAACTTTGTCCAAAGATTCCTTTCATATGTGTAAGATGAACTCCTGTTTTTAATATATGGTTCACTGCATATGAAAGACCAGACAAGTCACGTTCAAACAAAGATGATATACATATGGAACACACTGTCAAAATCTTGGATCCTCTGAGTACAATCCTGTTGTACGGTAATATGAAATGGAATCTGTACTGGTTGTTCATTATATCGTCCACCTTTTCCAGTGGGGAAGAGCTGTGTAAAAACAACGAGCTTCAAAACTTTTTCCCTGAACACTCATGTGAGTTCCTTGTGCTTTCTTCATTTGGAATAGTTCAACAGTGTTTTCAATCACTTCTTTTGAATGTAGAGGTTGTATACTGTAATGTTTGTACATTTTTCACTCCTGGACTTGTCCACTTTTTCTTTTTGGCCAGTTGAAATCTTTCTATCATCTTCTAAAGATATTTCTTCTTCTACCACAGATACATTTTTATAATAGATATTGTTGTGTATAAGATATAATGTAGCTTTTGAAGTTTGGTGACATTTACTAACCCTTGCCATATTTCCCGACTCTTTGTTGGCACACCATTAACTAGAATAACTGCAGGTTCACTTTCCTCTCTTTCTACATCAACAGTTAAATATTTTTCTTAACATCTAAAGGTACATACACACTCTTCCTTTCAAACCTCTTTGTAAATCTGATGGAGGTCGCTTACCTGTTTTAGGCTTCATACGAACTATAGCCTGAAACAGGTGCACAGATTGAATAAGAATGGACTCATATGTATTTAAATCCACCAGTTCTGAAGGAATGCCTACAAACTCAAAGTTATTGTGTACAGCACTAGCTGGCATTTTGTTCTCTTCAAATTTGTTGTAACAATATTCACAAAAACGTTGATTGCTACCCAACTCAAAACGACCTCCCACTAACAAATAAGCACCAAATTGCTCCCACTTATCAACATTCCTAGTTTGACTTCTATAGTGAGTACATCGACAACAATTACAAACATAGTTTAGTTTTTCAAAACAAACTACCTTAAACTTTGTAATTACTTCTGCAAACTTTTCAGTAGTACTATCTTCCACCTCTTCTTCAACATCTACACTGATGAAACTCTCACTTTCTCTACACTCCTCTTCAGTACCAAAGAAACAAAATTGTATATCATCGCACTCTTCTTTTTACATCCGCTACTGAACCATGCAAAAGAGCAGTGTTTATTTCACCTACAGATAATACAGGCCTTTTTTCACAGTACAATCTTCTTAATAACTTCCACATTTCTGAGTGATGTACTGCTAACATTCTCAAATGATGAAAAGTACTTTGACACACTTTTCTAGAAAGAGATGCCAGTGAATGACCCTGCAAGCCAGTATATTTTCTAACTTTACAAGGATCTAACCCTTGCAACATCTTAATCTTCTGATTAACACTTTTTTTTACCATACTCTCGTAAGAAATTTCGTAAAATATCAATAGATTCATATTGTATACTACAAATAATACTACAATCTCACCTATGCACTGGATCTTGTGAAAATCTCCCTTGAACTTATTCAGCTATTACTTCTTCCACATTTCTAGCAACCATCTTTTCTTTTTCAATTGGACAACCGTTTTTAACCTCATAAGAATGACCACTGGTTTCAACTGTGTGAACTAATATATTTTGTTGAAAATAGCTTTCTTCATAAAAAAATATTTACTACTAGAAGTGTGTTTCCATTCACCCGAAGTATTTTTGCAAATGTTAGTTCTATTAACCAGTCTTTTTCTTTTTCTTTTCCCCTTCATGAAATGCATTGTTTAATCATTGTTTTCATTCTCTTCAATACTAATATAAACAATCTTCTTTTCAATTCAAAAGCGTTTTCAACTACACTTTCAATCTGTTGTTTTTCTTGTAAAATGCAAATTTTGTAAATATTTTTTGTAATCTTTCAATACATTTGGTAGTTCTCTACTTTTATACATTTTTTTTTAATGTCCTTATATTCTTTCATCCTTCTTTCAACATAAATTGTTTTCCCAGAACCTGATTTTCCATTAATTTGTCCTTTTAATTTCCTTCTGCTTGGTTCTACAACTTTTCTTTCTGTTTTCCCCATTTTCAAAATGAATTACATTCCATAAAAGTCTTTTAGCAAATTCTTTAGTTCTCTTACCAGAAGACTTTTTTTTCAATGTCACATGTTGTACTGTTTTTTTGTTGTCTTTACTTTAAATCTTTTCTTGTCATGCTGACTCTTTCTTAATAATAATGGAGAATATCTAAAAAAAGCTTTAAAAATATTATTTAATATTATTAAAATAATTATATAGAAATATTCTTATCTATTACTAAAGAAATACTTTCAATTTAAAAAGTACAAACATCTGCATATATGCTTTTCGTAATATGGTGAGACTTACACGTGAGACATGATATCAGTTTTTTTTAGATTTTCCTAGGCTCAGCACTCTGAGCATTACTAGAAGGGTAAAGCAGAAGGGCAAAAGTGAATTTTAAGGCATGTTAGGAAATGGACTGCAACAGATGCGCAGAAAGAAGCAAGAACACTGCAGTAAGAAACAACAGAGGTACAGAAGAAGGGAAGAGATGTACAGAAAGAGGCAAGAGCACTGCAGAAAGAACCAATATATGTGCAGGAAAACAGAAAAAGGGTACAGAAAGAAGAAAGAGGGGTACAGAAAAGTAGAAAGAAATGTAGAAAAAAACAAATGGTGCAGACAGTGGCAACAGGGGTGCAGAAAAAGGGAAGAGAAATGCAGAAAGAACCGCGAGATGCGCAGAAAGAGGCAAAAAAGGTATAGAAAGAGGCAAGGGATGTGCAAAAAAGGGAAGAAAGAGGCAAGTGAAGTGCTAAAAGAGGAAATAGGTCTGCAGAAAGAAGCAAGAAGAGTACAGAAAGAAGCAAGGGAAGTGCAGAACAAGGCAAGAGAAATGCACAAAGGCAAGAGAGGAGCAGAAAAAGACGAGAGAAGTGTAGAAAGAAGCAAGAGAAGTACAGAAAGAGGCAGAAGGGGTGCAGAAAGAAGCAAGTAGGGTACCGAAAGCGGCAACAGAGGTGCAGAAAGATGCAAGAGAGGTACAGAAACAAGCAAGAATAGTACAGAAAGTGGCAACAGAATTGCTGAAACAAGCAATGGAGGTGTAGAAAGAATGAGGAGAAGTGCAGAAATAGGCAAGTAAGGTGCTGAAAAAAGCAAGAGCAGTGCAGAAAGAACCAACAGACATGCAAAAAGAGGCAAGGGGGTGCAGGAAGATATAGAAGAGGTGCACAAAGAGGCAAGAGAGGTACAGAAAGAGGCAAGCGGGGTACAGAAAGAAGGAAGAGAAATACAGAAACAGGCAAGAAAATTGCTGAAAGAAGCAACATAGGTGCACAAAGAAGCAATAGAAGTAAAGAAAGAGGCAAGTGAGGTACAGATTGAAACAAAAGAAGTACAGAAAGAAGGATAGAAGTGCAGAAAGAGGCAAGATAGGTGCAGAAAGAAGGAAGAGGAGTGTGAAAGAGACATGAGGGGTGCAGAAAGAAGCAACAGAGGTGTACAATGAAGCAACAGGGGTAAAGAAAGAGGCAAGAGAAGTGCAGAAAGAGGTAAGTGAGGTGCAGAAAGAGGCAAGAGAGGTGCAGAAAGTGATAGGAGAAATTCAGAAAGAGGCAAGACGGTTGTGAAAAAGGGAACAAGAGTGCAGAAAGAAACAAAAGAATGCAGAAAGAAGGAACACAGGAGCAAAAATAGGGTACAGAAACAGAGAAGAGGGGTGCAGAAAGAATCAAGAGATGTGCACAAAGGAAAAAAGAAGTACACAAAGAAGGGACATAGGCGCAAAAAGATGCAATAGGAGTGCAGAAAAAGGGCACAGGTGGGCAGACTGAGGCAAGACAGTTGCAGAAAGAGGTAAGAGGGGTGCAGAAAAAGGCAAGAGGGATACAGAAATGTTGGCCAGAGGTGCAGGAAGAAGCCAGAGCAAGGCAAAAAGAACCAACAGATGTCAAGAAGGAGGCAAGAGGAATACAGAATGAGGTAAGTGAAGTTCAGGTACAGAAAGAACTAACAAAGGTGTAAAAAGAGGCAAGAGGGGTGCAGAAAGAGGTAGGAGAGGTGCTGAAAGAGGCAAGAGGGGTACAGCAAGAGGCAGTAGGGGTGCATAAAGAGGAAGAGAACCGCAGAAAGAAGCAACAGAGGTGCTGAAAGAGACACGAAGGGTACAGAAAGAGACAAGACAGGTGAATAAAGAAGTAACAAAGGTACAGAAAGAGGCAAGAGTGGTGCAGAAAGAAGAAAGAGAGATATAGAAAGAGGCAAGAGAGTTCCACAATAAGGAAAGAGGGGTGCAGAAACAGGCAAAAGGGGTGCAGAAAGAAGCAAGTGAGGTACAGAAATAGGTAAGAGAGGTACAGAAAGTGGCAAGAGAGTTACAGAAAGAGGCAAGTGAAGTGCAGAAGGAGGCAAGAGAACTGCAGAAAGAGGAAACAAAGGTGCAGAAAGAGGCAAGTGAGGTACAGAAAGAAGCAAGATAAATGCATAAAGTAGCAACAGAAGTGCAGAAAGAGGAAGGAGAGGGGAGAGAGGCAAAAGGGGTGCAAAAAGAAGCAAGAGAGGTACAGAAAGGGGCGCAAAAAGAAGCAAGAGAAGTGCATAAAGAAACAACAGAGATGCAAAAAGGGGAAGTGGGGTGGAGAAAGAGGCAAGAGTGATACATAAAGAAACAAGAGAGGTTTAGAAAGAAACAAAAGAAGTGCAGAAAGAAGGAACAGAGGTGCATAAACAGTCTAGAGGGATGCAGAAAGAGGTAAGAGGGGTGTGAAAGATATGAGGGGTGCAGAAAGAAGTGACAGAGGTGTACAAAGGAGCAAGAAGAGTGAACAAAGAAGCAATAGAGGTACAGAAAGAGGCAAGAGAGGTGCAGAAAGTGATAGGAGGACTGCAGAAAGATACAAGAGGGATGCAAAAAAAGGGAACAAGAGTGCAGAAGGAAACAAAAGAAGTGCAGAAAGGAGAAACACAGGAGCAAAATAAGGGCAGAGGAGTGTAGAAATAAAGAAGAGGGGTGCAGAAAGAATCAAGAGATGTGCACAAAGGAAAAAGAAGTACACAGAGATGTGACATAGGCAGAGAAAGAGGCAATAGGAGTGCAGAAAGAGGCAACAGGGGATGTCGTAATTGGCCCGATCGGATTAGCGATTAGCTGAACCTACACGTTTCGCTTCTTAAATTGGCTATATACGATAAACGCCATTTTGAATGTTGCAGCGGCCATCTTAGATCATGAGCGGCCTCGTGGCCGACGTGCCCTTTAGTCCTTTGTCCGTTCCACTGACCACTCTCATCTGCCCAGCAACAGGCTATTTTTAGTATTGGTCAAGCCACACATGCGCAGTTCTCACTGACCCGTAAACCTTCAGGAATGTGCTGCTAACTGACCAGCGGGTTTGAAACTCTCCAATGAGCTGGCAGTATTCCAAACCATGACCATATATGTCTCTAAAACTGTGTCTTAACTTGTGCCGCCTAAACTTTTATTGCCCCAAAATTGTATATAAACGGGGTCACACCGGTGTTCGGTGTGATACCTCTTGCATTACCGAAGGGTGCTGTTTGAGTGTACCACCACCCCATGGGGTCCTAATAAACTTGTTCTTTGCATTTTACAGTTTCCGTGCCAACAGTTCTTGTGTAAGTGGGTAATCTCTGGAGCGTGTAGGCCTTGGGAACCCCGAAATACTTCAATTGGCGACCACGAAGGGACTCATCGGCGACTCGGATGCCCGAAGGAGAGGTCGTGACGAAGGCTTGGAAATCCGCCATGGGCGCGCGCTGCCACGAGTGACCCGAGTCTTGGCTGCCACGGTGTTTTTTCCTTTCCTTCCGATCTGACCTTCCAGGTGGCGCCGGTCTCCGACTGAGTTTTCGAAGTGTCCGCATCACTGAGAGAGTGCCGTTTGGCTGATTTGGCTTACAAGACCTTGGCAGTTGGAACCTGGACAGTTGAGTATTTGGTAAGCTTTGTGTTCGGTAAGGTAGTCTTCGGACGCTTACTGAAGTCCTACGAATTGTGTTCGGTAAGGTAGTCTTCGGACGCTTACTGAAGTCCTACGAATTGTGTTCGGTAAGGTAGTCTTCGGACGCTTACTGAAAAATCTGTGCTTTGTGATCGGTGAGGACGCTTGCCGAATTCTATGAACTTTGACTTGAGTTAGCTAACATTGTGAATTTGTGATCTTTGAACTCATATGTGTAGTGCACTTCACATAGGCAGGCATGTAGAGATGTTTCTCTAACCTTGTTTTTTTTTCCTTGAGCGGCACAATCGTGTGGAGAATTGTAAGTGCCATTTTTCTGGTGTCACGCTTTTGTGATACTTTTCGAACATGCCTGTTTTTAGCACACTCCGAGGAATGTGTTGTTTTGGAGAAGGTGCCTCAATTAGGTTAGTGGAATCACAGCCGGCTCCCCCAGAGGGAACACCAAATAGGGAAATGTATATCAAGTTCGGTCTCCCCCCTATTATGTACAGTAAATTGTGGCATAAGTACACTAAGGCCGATCCCGAATTGCAATGGCCCCTACACGGGTCATACGATTTGAGTAAAATACAATTTGTGGAGCAATGTATGTTTCAGCGCAGGTCTAGACAAAACATGTTTGATTGTGTGCGAATGTGGGAGAAAGCGGCGCGTGAACGAATGAAGCGTGAGGTTGCCTTGGCGGACAAAGAGCAGCGCAAGGCTGCTCGGGATAAGGCTTTACAGCTTGAGGAAAAGGAGGCTCAGGAGAAGAAAGAAAGGGAGGAACGGGAACGTAATTTGCAAACAGCTGGTCAGTTTCCTATTCGCCGACCACTTTATCCTGTCCTTAATAATGAAATTGATGATTTTTCTTTGTTAGATCGGTCACCGCCTCCGTATGTTACGCCGACGGCTCCAGCTGTGGATTCTGATGAGGACGGACGGGATAAGTCGGGCAAGAAGGGTGTATCGGCTCTCAGGTTTACTGCGGAGAGGTCCGCTCATTTACGTAGTTGGGCTCGCAAAGTGAATAAGCATAGTGTTACTCAGGATCAATTGGTCTCAGAGAAAGCAGGGTGGACGGATCTTGAAGTGATGTATTTTTTGTCGTCCTTGGCTGATGAAGTTGTAAGCGCGTATCGAGATCTTTCTGATACGTTAGAGCCAAAAGTGTTGTCGGTGTATCGTGAAAATTTAGCTAAAGGTGACTTTGATCTTTCAGATGTTGACGACCTGTTCAAGCACTTGATCAAGCTGCGGGACGAGACAACCCAGTTGAGGCAGGAACGAAAACGGAGGCAGAAAGAGTCCGAGCCGGGAAATGACGGGGCGGTTAAGGAGTGTTCTCTCCGTGGTTCAGATAAGAGTTCTGCGTTGCATGTTATGCCTATGCGTGAAGCCGCGCCTTTGTATGTTCCACCAAAAGGGGAAGGTACGGATGATGATAAGTTGTCGAAGGATGCGAAAGGGTATTTTGTGTATAATTGGGTATATACGCCATGGAATAGGGCAGATGTCATGGCACTGAAAAATTCTTTACCTGATCTCCGAAAGAACCCAGCGGCATTTTATGAGGGGGTGGAAGGGGCTATATCGTCTTGTGTGATGACTCTTGTAGATATAGATTTGTTTTTTGGGCTAATTTTACCACCTGATATGTGGAGGCAAATTCGTAAGACTAATGATGAAACGATCTTGGGGGGAACCTGGAAGGAAATCAACGCAGCAGATTTAGATAGGGAACCGGCATGTAAGCCTTGTCCACTAATTTTAGATCTTCCGGCAGCTATTTTGCATAAATTGAAAACGCTTGTTCCCGCCAAAAAGATTGATTGGACCATGTTAACGTCGTGCAAGCAGAAACCCGATGAAACGGTCTCTGATTTCTTTACACGCTTCGAGGAGGCTTTTCATGATTACAGTGGTCAATCTTTAACAGACGATACGGGTCGGCATCTGTTTGTAGATAAGTATGTAGCTAATCTCCTACCAGAGATTGCAAAGCGATTGAAGTCGAGTGAGAGTTCCTGGGCCACGGCGACCCCTGCGTCCTTGTTAACTATGGCTCAGTATTATGAGCGGCAGGAGGTGGAAGCTAAAGAAAGTGTAGAGAAAAAGACGAAGGAATTGAAAACGAAGGTGATGTTGGCACAGGTTCGGGGAACACAGGGTAGAGGGAATGATAGAGGTAGACGCGGTGGGGGAAATGCATCGTATGGTCGTACGGACATTGCGGAGGATCAATGTGCTTATTGTAAGGAGTTTGGGCATTGGGCTGAAGATTGTCCGGTACTTCGCGAACAGCGTAGTCAGCGTGGTCGAGGTAGTGGAAGGTCAAGAGGAGGTTATACTGGAACGAGAGGTGGCGGAGGTGATCGTAGGCAGGTTGAGGAGAGGGGCCGTGGCCAGGACGAACGAAATACGTTTGATAGACGGAATCAATATCAGATTTCGGAAGGAGAGAATGTGGAACATCAGGATTATGTGCATGCATAGGATTGCGTAGGATGGGGTAAGGAATCAGTTGAAGTGCCAGTAGATCAGCAAGGTCCATATGTAACAGCGGGTATTTTGGGTTCTACTGATCAGTTTCTAGTCGACACAGGAGCTACTCGTAGCGCTCTGTCGAAAAACTTGGTTCCGAGGGCTCCCCTGTCTGGCGAAATGATTACGTGTGTAGGGTTTGATGGCACACCCTCCCCCAGCCCATTGTCCAAGCCCCTTGCCCTATGCATTGACAAATACTTTAGCTTTGGCCAATTTTTGTTATCGCCCCATACCCCAGATAATATCTTGGGCATTGACTTGCTTAAATATTTTCGAGCAACAATACGCTGCGCTCCAGAGGGAGTGCGGGTTATTCTGAATGACAACTATCCTGACCCTGACGATTGCCCCGACCCTGACAGATTTTGTGTCATTTTAGATATTCCTGCTCTGGCCTCTCTGCCGCACACGTTGTGGGCGACATCAGATACGGATGTGGGAGAGATGCGCATTCCACCAATACACATTACTGTTAAGGAGGGGGCCCCCCTACCACGAGTGCCACAGTATAAGATCTCGAAGGAAGGTGAAATTGCACTGACGCATATTGTTCAGGATTTGATTTCCGCAGGGGTGGTGGAGGAGGTCCCCTATAATGTTTGTAACAGCCCTATTCTACCGATTCTTAAAAGAGATTCAGATGGCAAGATCTATCGATTTATTATTGATTTGCGTGAAGTAAATAAAATTGTCGTTCCCCAATACCCAGTGGTGTCTGATATCACGACTTTGCTTACTTTGGTTCCACCGACAGCCACCACTTTTAGCGTTATTGATCTAAAGAATGCGTTCTTTTCTATCCCTGTTCACCCAGATAGCAGATATCTGTTTGGTTTTACGCTCAATAATAAATCGTATAGATTTTGTCGTGTTCCCCAAGGTTATACTGAGAGCCCTAGCATCTACAGCCAGGCTTTGAAACGTCAACTAGATTCCTTTGCATTGCAGTCTGGCGTGGCACTCATCCAGTATGTGGATGACCTTCTGCTTGCCGCCGACTCCTATGCACAATGTGAACAGAGTACGCTTGCATTGCTTTCCTTTTTGGCACACAACAATCACAAGGTTTCTAAGAAAAAGCTGCAATACTGTAGACCCCAGGTGACCTACCTCGGTCATCTGTTGTCTAAGGAGGGGCGGGCATTAACATCTGATCGAATTCAGGCAATTTTAGACACACCAGTCCCCCGCACGCAGAGAGATGTGCGTGCCTTCATAGGATTGACATCTTTTTGTAGACAATGGATCATGGGTTTTTCACATATCATAAAACCTTTGCTAGCATTGTTGTCCAAAACTACACCGATGCCTCTTGAGTGGACAGACGAATGTCAGAAAGCCTTTGAGCAGTTGAGACAGGCTCTTTGTTCTGCACCTGTGCTAGGAACACCAGATTACACGAAACTTTTCACATTGTACGTGCACGAGAATGATGGGTGCGCATTGTCAGTGTTAGTGCAGTTACACGGGGATAAGCAGAGACCATGTGCATACTTCTCTGCTATTTTGGATCCTGTAGCACGAGGGTTGCCTGGGTGTTTTCGAGCGGTAGCGGCAACAGCAGTAGCCATACGACAGAGTGAGGGCATAGTGTTATCACACAAATTGTTGGTGTTAGTTCCTCATGCAGTAGATGCCCTGTTAAACCAAACAAAGACCCAATACCTTACGAGCGCACGACTTACAGGATATGAGCTGACGCTTTTAGCGCCGCACATAACATTGAAAAGATGTGCTACTTTGAACCCCGCGACTTTATTGCCCTATCCGGCCGAGGAGAGTCAGGAAGAACAACATCATGACTGTGTTTTCCTGACTGAGGAACACACAAAGGGTCGTGTTGACTTACAGGATGTGCCACTTCCTGATGTGGATGGGGAACTGTGGGTTGATGGATCGTGTTTGAGGCTGCCAGATGGTACGACTTCCGCAGCATATGCGATCACGACTCTTAAGACGGTGGTTGAAACAGCTAGAATACCACAAAAATCGGCTCAGGCAGCAGAGCTGATAGCCTTGACAAGAGCCTGCGAATTAAGTGCTGGCCTATGTGTGAACATATACACGGACAGCCGGTACGCCTTTGGAGTGGCCCATGACTTCGGGCTCCTCTGGAGGGAACGTGGGTTTCTGACGTCACACGGGGAGCACATTATGCACGGAGAGTTAGTGCGTGATCTCCTAAACGCGTTGCTTTGCCCCAAGAAAGTAGCAATAGTGAAGTGCAGTGCCCATAAAAAGATTACGGATAAAGTGGGTCAAGGAAATGCTTTTGCAGACAGCATAGCAAGGCAGACGGCTATGTCCCGAACTAGCTCCCCTATGTATGTGGTACAATCACAGGCTGAAAGGTGGAGTGATGCCAGAGCAGAGATACGGGACATTCAAAAATCAGCTACAGAAACTGAACTTGCGGCTTGGGCAGTAGATGGGGTACTAGATGACGAGGGTTGTTGGAGAAGCAAAGACATGGAGAAGTGGAAATTGCCTGCGGCTTACTTGCAGGCGATGGTCCAGATGACACATGGACTGGCCCATGTTGGAGCTCTTGCAATTACTCGGCTTTTACAACGAGTTTGGGAGCATCCCGAGATTGCTAACACTGCAAAGAGAGTAGTGGAGACCTGCCTGGTATGCTTGCAACACAATCCTGGAAAGGGGACCCATACTCCGAAAGGAGGGTTCGTTCCACCCTCTGCACCATTTGAAGTGCTTCAAATGGACTACATCCAACTCGATCGCTGCAACAACCTGAAGTATGTCCTAGTGGTGGTGTGTGCTTTTAGTAAATGGGTTGAGGCCTACCCCACGAAAGACAATACGGCTTTGACAACAGCTAAGGTGTTGCTTAAGGAATTTTTTCCTCGCTTTGGAGTTTGCAAATTTTTGTGGAGCGATAACGGGCCCCATTTTGTTGGAAAGATTGTGGAATATGTACTGAAGGGGTTGGGGATTCAGCAAAAGTTCCACGCTGTATTCCACCCTCAGTCAGCAGGTTTGGTCGAGCGGTATAATGCAACGTTGAAACTTAAGCTGGCTAAGATTGTGGCGTCTACATCATTGAAGTGGCCAGATGCGTTGCCGTTAGCACTGCTCTCCCTTAGATCAGTACCCCACTCACGAACCGGCCTTACGCCCTATGAGGTGGTGTTTGGCCGGCCCATGAATATCTGGGGGGTGCCCAAGCCGCGATTAATACATGATGTGCCTTGTGTTATGATGAATGATTATTTGGCACGATTAACAAATGATTTGCTCTCTATTCATCAACAGGTTCGAGAAGCGCTCCCTGATAACTCCACTGGAGAAGGCCACGATCTTCGTCCTGGGGATCATGTGATGATCCGCTCGTTTGAGAGAGCAAGCAGTTTGGAGCCCAGGTGGAAAGGCCCCGAGCAGGTCCTCTTGGCGACCCGCACCGCAGTACGAGTGACAAACAGAAAGCGGTGGGTGCATTCGACCCATTGTCGCCGTGTCTCTCCGGACCTGGTGACTCCTGCTGTGCTGACTGATTACAAAGAGATCTTGGAGAAAGAAAAGAGCCCAGCTGTGACGTCGGCCGAAGTGGAGGGAGTCTTCCCGGACCAATCTGCTACTGGAAGAGAGCGCTACAATCTACGACCGCGATAAAGAAGATTTTTTGTTCCTTTTTAGACTGGTTGGTAACCGCTCCAGGTTTGTGAAACGGAAACCGGGAATTCCAAGGGGGGGGGATCAGTTCTGCCAGAGTAGCGACACCCGTCTTGGCCCGGAGAAGAAAACAACGGCTACCTCGGAGTTCAGCACCTCATTTTTCTTTTTTTTAGGGTATACACGTACGTGTATCAAAGACTATTTGTGGAAAAAAAAACTGTGAACAATTTGTGTCGTTGAGACTTTGCACAGACTCCCTTGAAACTATGGCATCAACGGCATCGCGTGATAAGAAAATACTGGGTGCCTTTCTTTTTGTTTTTACGATTGTGGTGATAGCTGTTATTGCTTGGGTAGTTGAACTTGTGGTGCCTGTACGAGAACATTTGTTGCCGACTACCCCGGCACCGTCTGAACATTTCCATTTTACATTGCCATTCCATGAAGAACGCCATCGCCAAACGTACTTAAATAACAGCTTCATTCAGATTCTTCACCACACCCATAATATGACCAATACCTCTAACTGCTGGGTGTGTGGAATGTTGCCTGGGCACCAGAAGAGAGGGGGCACCCCACTTATTCCACTCCCGTTTTCGCACAATGGGTCATGCAATGCTTGGTACACCCTCCTCTTTACCTTAAGATGGCCAACAAAAGGGGGGGTGCTTTTCCGTTTGAATAAAGTATGCTCCCATGACAAGGATGGGTTTCCCCGGGCTGAGGGTACACGTTTTGAATGGGAAGAGTACAGGCCTGATAATGTATCTGCTCCACGAATATATAGCAATCAGCGAAATGTGAATGTATCTAGTGCTCATGTCATAAATGTCATTGCCACAAAAGCCGATTTATGCATCAGAAACAAAGGCACGATTGCAGTGGGGAAAAGCGAATGTAATATCACTCTTACGTTTGACAGTCCGAATGGCATTTCGTTTGTTGCATCTCGAAACACCTACTTCATTTGTGGAACGAAGGGGTACCATCAGCTTCCAGTAGGGTGGTTGGGCACGTGCTATGTATCGTTTGTGCTACCTCCTGTGTTTATTGCCCCTCCAATGTACCACAACGACTATACTCTGTATCACGATTTTGTTTTGAACAGAGTTAAACGAACTGTTGCCCTAGAGGACATTGATCAAACGGACACTGCATTACAACAGTATGTGGATTTCAATTTGGGACTATTCTCCTTTGTGGGGGCCGCATTGAACAGTCGGAAAATCAGACGGCTGACTCGCGTTGTTGAGGCTGTTGCGAATGACACTGCCATTGCCCTGGGGAATATTACCGAAGAATTGCAGATTTCTAGAATTGTCACCCTCCAAAACCGGATGGTGCTGGACGTTGTTTTGGCTGATCGTGGGGGGGCATGTAGAATCATCGGAAGCAGCTGTTGTGTCTATGTCCCTGATAATTCTCCATCTGTGTATGATGCGATTTCCAAGCTGCATAAAATCGCTGCCGAAATACACCCGGACAATGGAACTTGGACACTTTCTGGATGGTTCTGGTCCATGATTGCAACTTGGGGCTGGAAACTGTTGACAATTCTTTGCATACTTGTGGGAGCAATGTTCTTTATATGCTTGTGTATTCAATGTGGCCCTGCCTTATGTTCAATGTGTCTATCAGCTTGTTTACCATCGAGACGAGCTCTTGCTCAGGATAAAATGATGCTACACCAAGAGGTGACAAAAATTATGTTAATAGACATCGAGGACGAACATCCAGACTATGTTCATTATGAGGTAGATTCAGCTAAACGCTAAAAGGGTCGTCTGTCGTAATTGGCCCGATCGGATTAGCGATTAGCTGAACCTACACGTTTCGCTTCTTAAATTGGCTATATACGATAAACGCCATTTTGAATGTTGCAGCGGCCATCTTAGATCATGAGCGGCCTCGTGGCCGACGTGCCCTTTAGTCCTTTGTCCGTTCCACTGACCACTCTCATCTGCCCAGCAACAGGCTATTTTTAGTATTGGTCAAGCCACACATGCGCAGTTCTCACTGACCCGTAAACCTTCAGGAATGTGCTGCTAACTGACCAGCGGGTTTGAAACTCTCCAATGAGCTGGCAGTATTCCAAACCATGACCATATATGTCTCTAAAACTGTGTCTTAACTTGTGCCGCCTAAACTTTTATTGCCCCAAAATTGTATATAAACGGGGTCACACCGGTGTTCGGTGTGATACCTCTTGCATTACCGAAGGGTGCTGTTTGAGTGTACCACCACCCCATGGGGTCCTAATAAACTTGTTCTTTGCATTTTACAGTTTCCGTGCCAACAGTTCTTGTGTAAGTGGGTAATCTCTGGAGCGTGTAGGCCTTGGGAACCCCGAAATCCTTCAGGGATGCAGAAAGAGGGAACAGGTGGACCGACTGAGGCAACAGAGGTGCAAAAAGAGGGTAAGAGGGTTGCAGAAAAAGACAAGGGGATTGCCAAAATTTGGAATAGAGGTGCAGGAAGAAGCCAGAGCAGTGCAGAAAGAACCAACAGAGGTGCAGTAAGAGGCAAGAGGGGTGCAAAAAAGAAGCAAGTGAAATACAGAATGAAGCCAAAGAGGTGCACAAAGAACCAACAGAGATGGAAAAAGAGGCAAGAGGGGTGTAGAAAGTGGTGGAGAGGTACACAAGGAGGCAAGAGGAGTACAGAAACAGGCAGGAGGGGTGCAGAAAGAAACAAGAGGGATGCAGAAAGAAGGAAGAGAGGTGTGGAAAGAAGGAAAAGAAGTATAGAAAGAAGCAACAGAGATGTAAAAAGGAGAAAGTGGGGTGGAGAAAGAGGCAAGAGGGATACAGAAAAAAACAAGAGAGGTACAGAACGAAACAAAAGAAGTGCTGAAAGAAGAAACAGGGCTGCAGAAAGAGGCAAGAGGGTGCAGAAAGAGGGAGGAGGGGTGTGAAAGAGACATGAAGGGTACAGAAAGAAGCAAGAGAGGTACAGAAAGAGGCAAGAGAAGTTCAGAAAGCGATAAGTGTGGTACAGAAAGAGGCAAGAGAGGTGCAGAAAGTGAGAAGAGAACTGCAGAAAGAAGCAAGAGGGATGAAAAAAAGGGAACAAGAGTACAAAATAAACAAAAGAAGTACAGACAGAAGGAACACAGGAGCAAAAACAGGGAAGAGGAGTGCAGAAACAGAGAAGAGGGGTGCGAAATGAATCATGAGATGTGCCCAAAGAAAAAAAGAAGTATACAAAGAAGGAACATATGTGCAGAAAGAGGCAATATGAGTGCAGAAAGAGGGAACAGGTGGTCAGACTGAGGCAACAGAGGTGCAGAAAGAGGGAAGAGGGGGACAGAAAAAGGCAAGAGGGATGCAAACATTGGAACAGAGGTGCAGGAAGAAGCCAGAGCAGTGTAGAAAGAACCAACGGAAGTGCAAAAAGAGGCAAGAGGGGTACAAAAAGAGGCAAGTGAAATACAGAATGAAACAAAAGAGGTACACAAAGAACCAACAGAAGTGGAATAAGAGGCAAGAGGGGTACAGAAAGGGATAGGAGAGGTGCACAAAGAGGCAAGAGGGATACAAATACAAGCAGGAGGGATGCAGAAAGAAACAAGGGAGATGCAGAAAGAAGCAAGAGAGGTACAGAAAAAAACAAAAGAAGTAAAAAGAGAAGCAACTGAGATGCAAAAAGGAGGAAGTAGGGTAGAGAAAGAGGCTAGAGGGATACAGAAAAAACAAGAGAGTTGCAGAAAGAAACAAAAGAAGGGCAGAAAGAAGGAACAGAGGTGCAGAAAGAGGCAAGTTGGGTGCAGAAAGAGGGAGGAGGGGTGTGAAAGAGACATGAGGGGCACAGAAAGAAGCAACAGAGGTGCAGAAAGAGGTGAGAGAAGTTCAGAAAGTGGTAAGTGAAGTACAGAAAGAGGCAAGATAAGTACAGAAAGCGATAAGAGAACTGGAGAAAGATACAAGAGGGATGCAAAAAAGGGAACAAGAGTGCAGAAAGAAACAAAAGAAGTTCAGAAAGAAGGAATACAGGAGCAAAAACAGGGAAGAGGGGTACAGAAACAAAGAAGAGGGGTTCAGAATTAATCATGAGATGTGCACAAAGAAAAAAAGAAGTACAGAAAGAAGGAACAGAGGTGCAGAAAGAGGCAATATGAGTGCAGAAAGAGGGAACAGGTGGGTAGACTGAGGCAACAGGTGCAGCAGGAGGGAAGAGTGGTACAGAAAAAGGCAAGATGGATGCAGACATTTGAAACAGGAAAAAAGTGAAAGAGTGCAGGAAAAAAAGCCAGAGCAGTGTAGAAAGAACCAACGGAGGTGCAAAAGTGGCGAGAGGGGTGCAGAAAGAGGAAAGAGGGGTGCAAAAAGATGCAAAAAGGGTGCAGAAAGAAGTGACAGGTACAGAAAGACACAAAACAAGTGCAGAAAGAAGGAACAGGCAGGGGTAATGTATAGAAGATTGGTGGAGTGCATGAGTAAAGTGTGGGTGATTGCATGAGTGCTGGGGTAATGTGTGGGAGATTGTATGAGTGTAGTGGAAGTGCCTGGGTGATTGGAGGATTGCAAAGATAGTGCCTGGGTGATTTTATAAGCGCATTGGTAATGGTTGAGTGATTGAAAGAGTACAGGCCCAGTGCCTGGTGATTTGAAAAGTGTAAGGGTAGTGCCTGGGTCATTATGTAAGTGCATGTGTACTAGCTGGATAATTTAGGAAGTGCTTTGGTAATGCCTGTGTAATTGTATGAAACAGCGATAATGCCGGGGTGATTACATGACTACAGGATAATACCTGTGTAATTGCAAGAGTGTAGGGGTAGTGTCTGAGTGAATGCATGAGTGCAGGGGTAGTACCTGTGTGATTATATAATAACAAGAGTAGTGCCTGAGTGATTGGAGAAGTACTTTAATAGTGCCTAGGTGATTCCATAAGTGCATACGTAGTGCCTGAGTGATTTTATAAGTGCATAGATACTGGTTAAGTGATTGGAGGAGTGCACAGATACTAACAGAGTGATTGGAGGAGTGTAAGGATAGTGCCTGGGTGAATGAACTAGTGTATAGGTAATGTAGTGGTGATTGCATGAGTGAAGGGGTAATGTCTGGGGCATTACAGGAGTACATATGTAATGCTTAGTGATTGCTTGAGTGCAGGGGTAATGTTTGGGGGATTACAGGAGTACATAGGAAGTGACTGACTGAGCATGGGCACTGCCCCAGTGATTCAAGTAGTATTATGATGGTGCCTCAGTGATTGGAGGAGTGCAACATCCTAAACAGTAGCAGAATACTGAAATTGCAGCACAAACATGAGCTCTATGACATGGTGTACACTTTCGTACTGCAGCTTCACAATTCTGTAACTACTCGGGGTGTTGGGCTTACTCAAAATATAGCATCAAACCTATACATGAGTTTGTTATAAATCTCACTATATTCCTAAAAGCATGCATTCATATAGGTCTACCTTTTGAAATCATCATCAAATATAAAAGAAATAAACAAATGGCCTGCAATTTATATTTAAAAGACACACCTATATTTATGCAATCTATTTCAAGTGTACCATTCACAGACTCATTGAAAGTAGCTTAATCAGTAATTCCTCTGCAAACATGTCTTAGAACTCACCTTTATTCTGCAGCTTCACCATTCTAAAATATTGGGCCTAGCCAAACATAAAACAGCGACCTATGACATTTCTCTATCATAACTCTAACTATATTACTAAATGCATGCATGCTTCTATCTGTACCTATTGCCATAAGCATAACACATATTGCAATACATGTGCAAGTAAAAACATAACCACGCTTACAAGACCATAAAGGCCTGAAAACTTGAAATAGTACACTTCATATTTCAAACAGACACCTAGATTTACGCAGCAAATTTAAAGTGAACCTCTACATAAACTCTTATAAAGTACCATAATCAAAAATTCTTCTACCAACATATCTTAAACATAACCGTTCTACTACTGCTGTTTCACTATTCACTTATCTTTGGTGAAAGTTTCTCCATATTTCGAAAATCATGCACGTATATATCTGTACCTTTTCCTAGTATCAACATATATAAAAGACACATACAAATAAATCTATACCTGTATTTTATAAATCTAACATCTTCTGATGTAGAAAACATATGAAATACATCTGCAACTACAGACATACCACAGTCACAAAACCAAGCAGAAATTGACATTTAAAAAGCTGTACTTCTTATTTCAAATAGACCCCTACAGTAATATGATATACTTCAACCATACCTTTCAGGAGACTCATACAAAATACCCTAATCACTAATTCTTCTTTCAGCATGCTTTAGACCACTCTTATGAGCTGCTGCTTCACCATTCTACAACTACTTATGCTATTGGACCTACCCAAATACTAGTGGTGGGCGGAATTTGCGAAATTCGCTTTTGCAAACTATTGCAAAAATTTCAAAAATGTCCGCGATCACCAGGAAATATCATGAAGACACAGACGTTTTTTCTCCGCCGGTTCGCGATATTTTCTGCGTGATCGCGGCTCGCCAATTTACCCATGCGGTTGCTCACGGGCACGGTCATCTTGTTTTCACTTGTCCCGCCCGCCCGCGATGCTTACTTCCTGTTCCGGGTCGCACAATGCATGCTCACGCCCGTTCACGGTACGTATTTCCTGTTCCGGAAAGCTTTTACTTTTTCGCGCTGCTTTTTGCGTGTTCGGGGAGAAAATATCGCGCAAACTTGCGCACTTGGTCGCAATGGGCGCGGACATCTTGTTTTTCCACTTTATTGCATGGTTCTGGGGCCTGATTTTGAATCCTCCCTGTATCTTTGCAATCCTTTGTTTCCAGCCTCTTTATTTTGATCTTTTTTATTTATTATCTCTCTAACTATTTTTCTGCTTCTATATTTTTGGTTTTTGTCTACTTTTTTGAGTTTTTAGCTACTTATTCACTCTTTTTCTATTCCCTGCTATTTCCTTTACTTACTTTTTTCATTTTTTTACCTTTTCTTTCCCACCCATCTCTCTCTCCCCAGAACCATGCCAAAGGGTAGGGTTCGCCGCAGCCATAGCCACGACCGCCTTCCTTGCAGAAGGCGGCGCCCACAAGGGGTGCAGCCACGGGCCTTATTTGGAGAGGTTAAGTTGGCTGCACTTATCTTCTTTGTGCAGCGCCACCTCCCCTCTACCCTCGCAGCAGATGGCAGGCCTGGGTCCGGTTACGTACTCTGGGAGCATTGACAGCGCTGGGGAAGGTGCGCCGGGCAGTGTTCCGCTGCTCTGCGCATCCAGGCACAGTTGACGCACCGGTGGTCTGACATCGTGGACCGTGAGCAGGACTTGCTGGACCTGCTAGGAGTGGAGGTCCCGGGTCTTGGTGAGCAACTATTTAATTATTACTACTTTGTGTCTGTTCTTCTGCTCTGTGTTATATATTGCGAATATCTTTTTTTCTTCCAACCAGCTAGAATGTTGCTGCTTATATTCCAGGTTAATTAGGTTTACAAGTATTCTGTGATTGTTATGACACAGGTGCTCCTCTGCGGTACTACTAATCTTACTTGTTTGCAACTTTGCGTTTGCGCTCGCTTAGCATGATTATGTAAGAGTTTATTTGAGAGAAATAAAGTTATGTAATACTATAGTGAATCTAGTCCTTACTTTGTCCTGTCACTAAGATATAGGGGTGGATTGATACTTAGGTTTAGTTCCTTTGTATGAGTTTGTAATTTGTGTAGTGGTATGCGTGATTCCCCCTCAGTTACGTCACATGCTGCTAGTACCCCAGTCTTTATTAGAACCTTTTCTAATTTGTTCAATGAGTGGTGGTAATAGGCTTAGCACTAGCAGAACATCAGCATCAATCTATCAACCCAAAATTTGGTGTATACAAAAAAAGTAGTCATGTGTCCTCCATTTGACCATATGCATTGTTGAGGACTAAAAGAAGTGGAAATGCATACTTAATGTACAATTGGCATGCCTGGAATAGGTGGGCTAGGTCGGGTGGTACGTCAAACTTATGCTTAGTTAGTACTAGCTTACCCGTCCCGCATTGCTGCGATCTCAGAAGAAAGGAAATTTAAGGAAACTTGTTATGATAACATTTAATTTACATTGTGTCATTGTTATTGAAACTTATTCATTTTAATATGGAAAACATTTTAAAGTGTTGTTTTAATTCTGTTTATTTATTTGAGTGCTTGTGGATACGCTTTTTTTGTTTTTCCGTCTGGTGCGTACACGAATAAATGAGAAGGTTTTCCGAAGCTTGAGCTGGCCACATACAGTTGTCCATGTGAGAAGCACGTATTCTCCAAATCTAGTCCACACACTTGCAGCGATTGTCCTTGTGCTTTGTTGATGGTCATTGCAAAAGCGAGTCGCACCGGAAACTGTAAACATTGCGTACACAAACAAATCAGAAGGTTTTCCGAAGTGTGAGCTAGCCACATACAGTTGTCCATGTGAGAAGCACGGATTCTCCAAATCTAGTCCACACACTTGCAGCGATTGTCCTTGTGCTTTGTTGATGGTCATTGCAAAAGCGAGTCACACCGGAAACTGTAAACGTTCAATATTGGAAAGATTATGAAGGCCCTGGGGGCCCGGGGGTCCGATATTTAACATTTGTTTTGCCAGAAACCTTCGCGGGGGTGTACTCGACAACTTTTCACAAATTATTATTATTATTATTTTTTTATTTTTTATTTTTTTACTTTATTTATTGATTTATTTATTTATTTTCTTGCCAGAAACCCTCGCGGGAGTGTACTCAACAAGCTCCCAGAGTTTCATGCTGATCGGATGAATGGTGTAGAAATGCATAAAGGACAAACAGACAGACATACATTTGTTTTTATATATATAGATTCTGGAATCAGAATGGAAGACTGGATTAGTGTTGATAAATAGGAAGTAGTCGATCTGCAAATCCCCCGATACTATTCGTTGACCAGATCAGATCGGTCAATTTAGTTATTGCAATTGTTGTTTACATAAGTGGTTTTTGACCATTCTTTAAAAATATTTTATTTGTTTGACACCATCCATCAATGTTTGTCTCTTTCTTATATCTTTCCTGTTCAGCACCCAGGGGCAGGTAATCACAGACAGGGGGTGGGACTCAGTCGGCGGGAGAACAACAACACCAGGACGACACCAACGAGGGCTCCTCTGCTGGCCCTAGTAAGTCTTCTTGTTTTTAATAATAATTCTTATTCCATAACTTATACCACACCATATTTGTCCGAACTATTGTTTCAGTTTCCTAATGCTATTTTTTACCAACAATTATCCTTCGATCTGTACTGTTTCGAAAATCTTATTATCCCTGCCTCTGCTATGATGACCCTCTGTGCTACTACTACTATTAGTCGGTCTGTACTGTAGTAGCTAAGCTTGCCCAGTTGGCTACTTTTTATTTAAATGGTTGTAAATAAAACTCAGATTCACCAGTAGCTCTAGCCATTGAGTCCAGTCCTTTGGGTCTTCCTCTTGTACTACTTCTAGTCTTATTGATCTTGCGTCTTTGTTAATCTTGAGGCCTTGACAATTCACACCAACAAATGCCCAAGCAGATTTATTACTATTTTGATATGATAGGACATACTACTACTGTTGTGGGGATTTTGCACATACAGACCTTTGCACAAGAAAATAGGATGTTGGTGATGGTAGGTTGGACCTTCCTCACACACCTCAATCAGAAGTTCAGAAGCCACCACAATCCCCTGCCCGACTAGTTATAGTAGTGTCTTGTCATAACTATTAGCTCTCCAAACCATCTCCCCAAGATACCCAACAAGTAGACAACCGAGAAAATAACACACCCAACCTCTCAGTCATGGAAGCAAAGTAGTGTGGCTCACTGGTTAGAGGCGGCAGACCCGAGAGCAGAGGACGGCCCGGGACCAGGGTTCGATTCCCGGCGCGGCAGGTTTCTGGACCAGGGTCAGCGGACTCGATAATTCTCTCGCCTCGGTGCCCACTCTGATCAGCGATCACACTCGGCAACTCTGGGCATTAGCTTGCCTCATCTTCACTAACGGCCCCACCAGACCGCCGGGGATGCCTGGTCTCACCCTGGAGATACCCATTGAGGGACCATCTCTCAGGGAAGCCAGGAAGGGTTTCGCAGCGGTCGAAGCGCCTTGGGACCCTACGGGTAAGTAGTGCGCTATATAAATGCCAATACATTTAATTTGCTCACTTGTGTAAGTCCACACCAAATACCACCAAGTCTATGTAAGTTCAAAATGTTTATTGACAAGCTCTGCACATTAACATAAACATTGTTACACTTACTTACAGTTGTTAATTAAATCATGATAACTGAACAGTGGTGCACCATCCCCTAGGTAGGAATTTAGTTTATATAAATGTATAACTGAAGATCTCTGAGTGAAGGGACCCCTCACCTTAGAAGAACCTAGTACTGGTAGTTGTTGCATCATAAGCTCTGCAAAGCTCTGGCTCGTAGAAGGGAATCTAATGTGAAAAATGAAATGGTGCGCGTTAGTATATTGCAAGCATTTCTCAGCCGTGCCAAAAAGTGTAGCATTTATGGCTAAGCAATATGGACTAACAGTACACCAGAAATTCATAAAAAAGTGGCTTGTTAATGTTTTGGTTGACCGCTTGTACGCAGCGCTTAGACAGTAGCAGTGTGAGGTCATGTGGGCCCAAAGGTGTCTTATACAACAAGCTGCAAGGTAACGTCACATGTGCAAAAATAAAAGACACAAATGTAAAATGGTTGCATGGCTCCGGCTAACTAAGCAGAAGCTAGAATGGCCCTAGGGACCATATATAACTACTAGTGTCTACTCGACTACTACCTGATTTGTACTAGTGATGTATGTTATATACTATTAACACATTTTTCAATCTTGCTACTGACCAATAGGGGGGAGGTGTATATGACGCCTAAAAAATGTGTTATGTTTTCTAGGTGCACTACCCATGACCACCATTGCCGCGGTCAGCCAAGGCGACATGGAGGGAGAGGATGCAGCAGTTGCCGAGGATACCGATGGAGCGGTGCCAGCATCAGTGGCGGGCAGTGGTAAGTTTGATTCATAATCCTTAACTATTGTTGACTTTACACTCACTGCAAGGGTTGCCCCCGCCGGGACGGCGGTAGTCACCACCGACCCCGCAGGGGCAAACCTCCCGCCATCCCTGTAGAAAAGACCCCCGCCATATTACAATGGCTGGGGGGTCCGTGGAGGATGGAAACCGTTCGACGATTTTCGGCACAGTTGACATGTCGACCGGGCGGAATAGGTTTCAATATGGTGGCGGTGTCTGAACACACTGCCAGCCATATATTCTGCATTTTGGGATGCCTTTCCGTGGCAGCATTGCCGCCATGGAAAGGCATGCGGAGAATGCTTGGGGTGGCCGTTGCGGGCCCCAATTGAGGGTACCTACCTATTCTATGGTCCCCCTGCCTTTCAAAGCACAAAGTGGCAGGCTCCGCACGGGGCTTGTCACGTTGTGCTTGGAAAGGCACAACATGTATTTTTAGCATTGCAGTGGGCGGTGCTTTCGGCACCGCCCATCACAATGTTAAAAATACGGGATGTGCCCGCCACTGTGGTCCACCCGCCATCTGATGTCCTAAGTAAGTAAGAGTTGTTGTGAACATTTGAAGAGTGAAGAAGACACTCTTTACTTGGCAAAGGGGCGGGAGTATTGAGTAACCAATGGCCTCATCTATCTGTGATTTCAACTCCGCTTTGAAAATTTTATGGAGAAGACTAAAAGTCAGATCAGATCACCTGGTGTCCAACTAAAAAGTGAAAGATGGGAGGAAGGAAGAACGGGCGAGATTTAATAAATGTTATGTACTGTGCTTTATAGTGCTACCATGCCACTATGTGTATACTTATAACTTGTCTTACTGTTTTTCTAAGAGTATATTTTACAATTGTCTTGTTTCTTTTTGATATACAGCTACTCCTTCCAAGGTTGATTGGAAGGAGTTGGCCACCAAGGCACGGCGCCAGAAACTGGAGGCAATGCAGCGAGAATACCGGCGGCTGGTGGTCTTGGCAGAGGAGGAGGAGGAGACTGCTGCAACACATGAAGCCTCCTCCAGTACCCCGGGCCCCAGCAACCGCCCTCCAGCGGTACAGCACCACCGTCTGCCGGCCACCCGCCGCCCTAGCTGCAACACCATCTCTGGTGCCCCCCACCACTGTTGCTCCTGCTGCCGCACTCTCAAGCGCTGTGTCGCCCGTTTAGAGGAGCAAATGCGTGTCGTCCTCCAATCCTGCCGCCAGTCCCTGTCTTAGTTCTACCCCTTTGTTAATTCTTGTTTGGGTGGGTGGGAATTGGGCGTTGGGGATTTTTGGACATTTGGACTTCAGTTTCTTACGGACATTGGTTGGGGTTAGGGAGGGGGTGGGTCAGCTTTTGTAGGTTTTCGTTTTACATAGTTTATTTTTGTTAGGGTAAATTAAATCTATATTTATACTATACATGCAATGTTGTTAATGTTTTATAGGTGGTGTTACTGTTTTACATCACACGGTTCCCTTGCTGGTGCAGGACCACCCATAGCCAGTGTTTGATTTAAATAATTAGCTGACTGTGTAAGATACAAACAGATAGATGTGACACCCCTCACTGATTGAGTTGTCCTACCAGTACTTTGCCTCTCTCTTCTAGTCTATGCATTCTTTATCTGGACTCAATTGGGTGTGTGAATTCACTAAAAACATGTTGATTATTAATTATGCCTCCCCCAAACTTCTCTTACCTTTGCTTGATGTTTAACTTAGGCACTGCGATGGCTGCATGGTGAAGATGGTTTCCTTTTTCTATTCTAACATGCCGTGATTTGGGTGGTGGTGGTAGTAGTAGTAGTAGACACTGGCAGGGCAGCAGCATTTGCAAAAAAAGAAAATGAGACAGTCAGTCGCCTTTGAGAGACTGTTCGAGGAGTAGTAGAATGAAGTACATTACAGAACTTACAGAGCAACACTAATATGCTAAATGTTTTACAACAAAACCTAATGGTGGTGGGGATAGCCTTCTAGACAGAGTTACAAAAACTATAGTTGTGTCGAGTCACTTGACTAGGCCTACAGCGGAACAGTTAGTGCTGTGTATGAGGAATGCCAACAAATCCAATCAACGCTGAGGTATATGTTCCTTTGTTGAATAAAAATCACCTCTAAAATATCCTGCTTATGGGTGGGCAAGCAGAAGAAGGTCATTGCTCTGCCATGAAATTGAAGTACTGTTGCTTTTGCCACATTCGCCCCAGCAGGCGTGTGATTAATTATTGGTGTACATTTAATTTAGTTACACCTCAATAAGTCACACAGCCCGGGGGAAGAGGGTTAGGGTTTGTTGAATGGATGGGAAGGGGGTTTGGGGGAAGGTTTGACTGTGAAAAACAGTACGCATGGACAAACAAACAACAATCTTTGAAGTCTACCATATCCATACCAATATATTAAGGGAGAAAAAGGAAATGCATGCATGATGATGATTGATAAGGAGAACCAGATTACATACACTTCTTGTTCTGTTGTTCCGGGCTTAATACTTTTACAGATAGCAAATAGAATTTTTAAATATTGTTAGGGATGAATCATAAACAGAGAGCAAACCTAATGATAATAACAACAACAAGAAGAACAGACTGTTGTAAAGATTGTAGACAAAAAAATTAATCAAATTATTTAAAAGAAGGTGAAAGTTGATACTGTTACTGTGTTATCTTGGTCAAAAATGTGGACTGGATTTGCATCTCGGCATTCCTCTTGGTCCTCTCGTCCATCAATCTTGGGTGTCGCCACTCGCCAGTCGCCACTGTCTGCCTGGAAAAAATGTAGATTTATTGGTAAGGTAAGTGTGCATTGTAATGTTTTCCCAAGTATAGGGCAAGGCCCGGCCTGTAATTGTACATGGAAATACAAAGGGGATAATGGGAAACAAAGTTGAAACAAAAGCACAAGTTATGGTGTAGTCATAGTGCAACACAAGAGCACTTTACGAGGCGGCATGTATGCATCATTTCTACTCTAATCTGTTTCCAGCATTGACCTTCAACAACAACAGCACAGAGCAGGCCCACAGTGACAGGCCTGATGGCACGTTGCTTTGCACATCCTCAGTTTAGAGTATTTTTTTTAAAGAGTTGGACAAAGGCAAAGCACATATCCATTCCAAACATAGCATTTTACAATTTAAGTTAGTTAATTAAAAGCACCGCAGTCATCCCACCGCTACACTCGACTCCACTTCTACACAGAAATTTGGGTCTGCTGTGGCTGTTGTTGACGTGTTTACCTTTAGGCTTTTATGCCACGCATGAAATGCTCTCCTGGCTTATTATTATTCCATCAATCATCTCCGATTCTTGTACTGACTGACTGTGAAGGTCGGCCTGCAGTAGAAGTAAAATTGTGTTATTACACAACAAGAGTAGAACTATTATTGACTTGAGTCACTCTTTAGTGTGTACAGTAAGACTACTAGTACACTTTGACTTCACTTCGTGCACAACAAATAAACAACAAAAACACTGGTTTCTCAGAGTCAGGTGTCAAATGCATGCCATTCATTTTCATTACCAGTTCCTTCTCATCTTAAGTTAACGGGCCGTCTTTTTCGCCATCATCATCATGGACGGTGCTGTTGTCATACTCAGTGCGCAGATTGAGTTCCCTTCCTGTATTCAAGCAAAAGCAATGTATCAAGCTGCAGTAGAAGTACAAATTTCTTATTTGCAAGAAGGGGAAAATTCACCTTGAGTTACATTTAGTGTGTACTGTAGAAAGATGATTAGTGCACAATGACATAACTTCATGCACAACAAACAACAACAAAATCACTCAGTCTGCGACTCTGCGTCCAATGCATGGCATCAATCATCTTTACCTGCTCCATCTCATTTTCATGGGCAGTCTCTCTCGGCTCTGAAAGGAGTATAGCTATAGTAGTCATCATGTTCCACTTCTTTTGGCGGGACTAGGAACGTTTTTATTTTTTCTTCTATTTTCCATCATCCAATCATCATGAGGGCAATGGATTTAAGCGGGAGCTTCAGTATGATGGAGCGGAGGAGCTTGATTCGGAGGACTGTACTGTCAAATGCAGACACCTGCAAGTTGTATATTGAAATAAGAAGAGTAGAAGAAGGTGGTAATGGAATAGATTTGTTGTGATTCACAAGTTTGTAACCGGAACAACAGACACACAAAACAAAGGAAAAAATGGAGGAAGACAGTAAGTACAAGCCTAATTGTCAGGGAAGTATAGCTTGTCCTCAAACTCTGGGCGTTCAGCCAGTAGTGGGTAATAATCATGTGACATACTACTTGCGCTGTCGTCCTCATCTTCCTCCCTTGCTTCAAGTATTGTGTAATTCGGTGGTATGAAGTGCTGATTCATTTTTTGGCGAGAGACTGGTCCTTCTCACTGTTACAATGGAACCAGCAGCACTGAAAACCCGTTCGGAAGAGACACTTGCGACTGGGCAAGCCAGATAACTTATCGCCAACCTGCTGAGCAGTGGCCATTCAGACATTTTCCTATACCAATACTGTAATGTGTTTTGATCAATGTACACCTCTGTTGGGTCGTCCAAATAGGCCTGGACCATCTGCTCAATGTTCAGGGGTGCTGCTGCTAACCTTTCAGGCTCTTTTCTCTGTGCATCAGCACTGCGCTTATTAATGCCTAACTGTATATACCAATTGTCTAATGATTCTACTGGGCCTAATGATGATCCAGTTATTGTTGCTGTTGTCGATAGTGATGGTGAGTGTTGTGACCCAAACGCACAGCCCTCAGCCTCCAAAGTTGCACTTGATGCTGCATGCCCTTCTGCAGTACTTCTTGTGGGTTGATCTTGCAGCCGTTCATTTTCCAACTTACTCGCTGCCTCAGCTATCCAAGTTTTGTAGCGGGCAACATGAATCTCTGAAAAAGGAAAGAATGTCTTCAGTCCCAATTTTGCCCGTGGATCCAGAATTGTGGCAGAAATGTTATGATCTTGTGACAAAATTTTATTTTCTATCCTTGTATTTTCAGCTAAGCGACGGGCTATGCTCTCCACCAAGTCAAAGGCTTCCTTTTTGTCCTTTACACCTTTGTATGATTCAGACACCTTCTTCAGCTGATGCTCTAGCATTTGCAATAATGGGATGGCTTGGCCCATTGTACAGTCGTCCTTGCTGACTTCACTTGTTAAGACCTCAAAAGGATGAAGCATCTCAGTCAGGCATTTAACTAGGCCCCATTGCCCATCTGAAGTGGTCATGTCTTTCACACGAGCATCCCCTCTTTGCATGACATATTCATTGAGTGACCTGTACTGCTCAACCAGACGATCAAGCATGTAATACATTGAGTTCCAACGTGTTGCCACCTCCTGAATGAGTGCTTTGACTGGCACCCTATATTCACGTTGAATGATCTTCAGCTGCTTCTGAGCTTTAAACGAATGGCTGAAATGAGTGCATATTCTTCGGCAGATGCTCAGTAATTTGCTGACTATGGATTCTTTTTTCAGAAAGTCTTGAACTATAATGTTTATGCAGTGCGCCAAACATGGAACCCTGAAATAGGAACCAAGATCCATGGCCTTAAATACATTACTGCCATTACTGTGGCAACAAAACCAATAGTAAGCCCTCTTGGGTGCAGCCATTCCGAAACCTTGCTGCGAAACTCTTGCCAAATGTTTACAGCAGTATGAGATTTCTCCATGGCGAGCATGGCTACAGTTGCATGTTTCCGAGTATCTCTAAAAATCTCAGCTGTGTCAACAGCACCTCGTTCAGATAGCTTATCTCTAACCCCCACAAAAGAGACCCAGTGTGCAGTGATGCACATGTAATCTGTGGATTGGCAACTAGTCCACATGTCTGTAGTCAGGTGGATATTGTGAACAGCACTCTGCTGCAAAGCTTGTCCAACCATTTCCAGCACATCATGATGTAGTGCCGGAACAGCAATTCTTGCGAAATAGGAATGGCTGGGAACCTTCCATTTAGGGCACATGGCTGACACAAATTCAAGGAAACCCACCCCTTCCACAAATGAAAAAGGGAGAAGGTCCAGTGCTAACATTTTAGCGAGCTTTGCATTGTACAACAGTGCCGTTGGGTGGTTACGTTGGAACTGCCCCTCCAACCTAAGCATGCTCTCAATGGTAGGCTGGATTACTTTCATTTGTGGTGCTATTGTTTTCATTAACCCACTTAGGCTCAACGACGCAGTTTGTCTCATTGCGGTACTCGGACGCCTTGGTGTCTCAGCCTGACTCTGAGTATGGCTCTTACTGCGGTGCCACTCAGATGTTACTGAGGAGGATGTGGGTGGTACCACTACACTACTGGGGACAGGGCTAGAAATGCCTTCCGCTCTACCTTTCACCGCAATAATATCGCCCCCTGATTCTTCCTGACCAACTTCAATGGGTTGAGTTTTTCTACTGTGTTTTAACTTAAGTAGGTTAAAACAAAGTAGAAAACAAACGTGTGGTGTATTCTGAGATGACTTGTTTGGCCTTCGGTACCATAGTTTGTATCAAGCTTACTGCGCCGAACACCTGAGTGACAAATTGTGCATATTGCAATGTTCTCCTCCTTGGTGCTAACAGGAAAGAAGTCCCACACTTGGGAGGAGAACTTTCTGGCACTGCTGGATGTGCCACTTTCAATACCAGATGAACCGGAGGGTGTGCTTGGAATGTGACTCTGTGCAGCTACACTGTGACGTTTACTACTACTACCTACTGAATTTGAATTTGAATTTGAATTTGTTTATTGCACAGTTAATAAAAACTCACAATTTTACACAAAAATTAAAATAGAAATGAAAAGTCTTTTGACTATGTAAAACTTTTCCTGGCAAAAAGATGTTGCACTTTAATAAAATCTCAAAGAGTCTATAGCCAGGTAGTGGGTCTTCCGATTGATCACTGCTATTTTTAGTTGAAGTTCTTGTAGTTATAAGGCAGTTGCAGGATCTCTATTCCCCTGATTTAATTAATTTTCGCTCAGCAACTTTTATAGTTTTGTTAAGGGTCGTTTGAGAAGACTGCCTTTATCCCAGTGCGGTTGGTTTTTCGCATCCTTATACTGTTTCATTTAATTTTTTGGCCACTATTTCAAAATATTTAACTGTTCTACAGTTTAACTGGGTCTCGTTGGGGTTGAAGCAGAGCATTACTGCTTGCCTACATGATCTTACACCCTTCTGGTTCCATAGGGGCCGGAGCATTGACCGCCTTACATCCACAAAAGCTTTACAGATGCATATAATATGTATAAGATCCTCCTTTGCAGATTGACAAAGGCGACATGCGTTTGATGGATCAGACCTTTTCCAAGGTTCCAGGTGATGTGCTATGGGTATGTTGCCTAAGCGCATATTTAAGAACTTGCTTTTTATTTTTTGTGTAAGGCCCCTTGATAGGTATTCTTGTGGCTTTATGGCTCCATACCCTTCGAGCACTACCCATCCGTGTGCTCTCCTGGTCAGGGTGGCTCTGTCCTCGAGTGAAGAGACCAGTTTTGTGACCTTTGTCACAGTTTTCT
The DNA here is from genome assembly GCF_964263255.1 of Lissotriton vulgaris. Lineage (NCBI taxonomy): Eukaryota > Metazoa > Chordata > Amphibia > Caudata > Salamandridae > Lissotriton > Lissotriton vulgaris. The sequence continues at coordinate 1,353,298,075 of NC_141695.1, forward strand.
TGAAAGTCCCAAAGTCCGTCCTTGTTTCCCAGAGCATGTTTAATCCTAGGCTCTCCAATGAGTTTGTTAGGTAGGCCCTTGCTGGAGAGGTTTCTTTGGCGTGAAGCTCAGTCCATAAGTTCGCATTTAACAATCCTTGCTCCGATTCTTTGATTTTGCGCCAACTTTTTACATATTGTCCTTTCCTCTCCACAGATTGTTTCAATAGTCCGAATTCAAGACAAATTTGGGCAGGCGAGGAGTTTTTAGGGAGATGGAAAATTGCCCTGTATGTACTACTACCTACTGAGATGGTTGAGCTGGATGTAGGTCCCTGCCTGGCCTTGGAAAATATGGCAGCTGGAGGTCGTGGTGGTGTAACCTGCGTTGGTGGTATCCTTGCTACATCCCACTCAGTAGAAGCCTTTCTGGATAGGGTGAGAATGTTGGTCTCCATCCCCTTTGGGGCGGGAGTGATGTGCGTGATGACTGGCTTGTCCTCTTCATCAACATCACCCCCCTCTTCTACATCTACCTCAATAACTGTAAGTTTTTCGGGAACCTTCCTTTTCATAAGCATTGTCTTGTGGTGTGCATAACTCTCAGACTGAGCTGGTGGCTGCCAAGAGGCATCACGGTCATCAGAAGCAGGGCTTGAAGAAGATGATGATGGACTAAGCCTCCTTTTCCTTGCTGGTGGTCTGGAATACAATAGATCTTCCGAAACAATGGTTTGCTCCACTTTGTCTGCAGGAAGCCCGATTTCCTGAAATGCGCCTGCGTCAGGAGCAACAAATACTATTGTGGGCTGTTTTTGCGGCTGCTGCTGTTGTTCTTGCGGCTGCTGCTGTTGTTGTTCTTGCGGCTGCTGCTGTTGTTATTGTGGCTGCTGCTGCTGTTGTTCTTGCGACTGCTGCTGTTGTTGTTCTTGCGGCTGCTGCTGCTGTTGTTCTTGCGGCTGCTGCTGCTGTTGTTCTTGCAGCTGCTGCCGCTGTTCTTGCGGCTGCTGCTGTTCTTGTGGCTGATGCTGTTGTTGCGGCTGCTGCTGTTGTTGCGGATGCTGCTGTTGTGGCTGCTGCTGCACACTTATCTGCTTAGTTGCCTGCGTTGATTGTGTACTACTTTACGATGATGACATTTCAACATCGCTGCTAGTTAGTAGACTGGCTACCTCTGCGACACTCAAGGGCTTGGGCCTAGGTTGGTGGGGTTGGACCGCTGCTGCAGAGGTGCTGCTTCCAGCTTGGTTCCCGGACAACGCTGCTGCAGGCATAACTTTTTGCTACCAAAAAAAACCATTTGGCCGGCACACCAGTTGTGGTTAACGGTACTTCCTTTTTCTGTTCCTTCTTCTCACCAGCAACTTTCTTGGTACTGGACCTGGTACCTTTCTTTGGGGCCATCTTCTTCAGATGTCAGGAAGGACGCAGATGCACAACAAGTTGTGTTCACACGTGGACGTGATGAGCAGCAGGACTTCTGTCTGGCTAAGAGTACAATGGGTGATGATGATGACACCTCCTCCTCTGGCTTTTAGTGCAACTAAAAGCAAATGAGCCAGGAGAAGAACATCAGTGAAATGTTGCATTTGTTGTTGTGTGGTTCAGTTACTTTACAAAAGATATCGTCTAGCCATTTCTGAGACTTTGTCAACAAGGGCTATGTTATACTACTGTGTATACACACACTACACTCTCAGGAAGGATAGAAAAGAGAATAAGAACCACCAAATTAAAAATGTAATGGAAGTGGGGTGGACCCTATTTGTCATTAAATTATTAGAGCATCACATCATTCATGGAGCTGCTGCTGGCAAAGGGGGTGGATGGATGAAAGCAGTAAGCCAATAGGAAAACCATGCAGACCTATATGCCAAAAGCAGGACACTACTGACTCCCAACACAAAGAAAGGCCACCAGCCACATGGCCAGGCCCAAAAACATCAGAAAGCCCACCCAAAAAACACACTTCCCAACTCAATCCAGTGCCATCCATGCCCTAAATGCTGTCTAAATTCAACAGCCCACACACAGAAACACTTGATTAATAAAGCTATGGCTACCTGCTCTGAGCCTACTGGATGAAAGCAGGCCTGTTGGCAGACAAGGCCAGACAAGCTTGTGGGAATAGGCTTCAAAATGGCCACCAGCGACATGGCCAGGCCCAACAACACCAGAAAGCCAACCCCAAGAAAACACACTTCCCACTCAATCCAGTGCCATCCATGCCCTAAATGATGTCTAAATTCAATAGACCATACACAGAAACACTTGATTAATAAAGCTGTGGTTACCTGCTCTGAGCCAACTGGATGAAAACAGGCCTGTTGGCAGACAAGGCCAGGCAAGCTTGCAGGCCTAGGCTTCAAAATGGCCACCAGTCACATGGCCAGGCCCAATAACATCAGAAAGCCTAACCCAAAGAAACACACTTCCCAACTCAATCCAGTGCTATCTATGCCCAAAATGATGTCTAAATTCAACAGACCACACACAGAAACACTTGGTTAATAAGGCTGTGGCTACCTGCTCTGAGCCGACTGGATGAAAGCAGACCTGTTGGCAGACAAGGCCAGACAAGCTTGAAGGACTAGGCTTCAAGATGGCCACGAGCCACATGGCCAGGCCCAACAACATCAGAAAGCCCATCCCAAAAAAACACACTTCCCAACTCAATCCAGTGCCATCCATGCCCTAAATGTTGTCTAAATTCAACAGACCACACACAGAAACACTTGATTAGTAAAGCTGTGCCTACCTGCTCTGAGCCTACTGGATGAAAGCAGGCCTGTTGGCAGACAAGGTGTTCTGACCGGGTTTTTGGCTCTACTTCTGAGTGATGGTGACTTTAAGCTTGCTACCATCCTGAATCTCTATTCTTGGCTTGTGTTGGTTCCTTTAAGGCCTTTTTCCAGACCTAGAAGCATAAACTAGAGGATAGCTGCTGTATATGATGATAGACATCATTATGTGTCCTTTCATCGTCCTACCTATAGTAGAGGGTGGATCCTGTAGTCCTGACTTTATAATACATATTAGTATGGTTTGTGTAGGTACTCTGACAGAGCTAAGTGTTATTTCATCCTTCTCAGGCCTACAAGGCCCAGAACTAGAGAGACTCCATTTTGCTTTCTGTCCCTGCAGACTGAGATGCTTGCAGGGTAAAGGTAATGTTTTAGTTATGAGGTGTTGTTCGCCCTATGCAAACCGGAGAGAACCGGCCAGAGCTGAATCTAATCAGGAAGTGTCCCTGGGCTCAGGTCTCTAGACGAAACAAGCAGCTGATCACTGTGGGAGCGTCTAGCGCAAGGAGCCTGGTGCATGGACCTGGTGGGAGGAGGCTACTGGCTGGAACTTTCCACTAGAGGAGAGCATTCCATATTAGCGAAGTGCAGGAGAGGAGGTGTGTCAGTCGGTTCTTGGAGAGAGAGAAGTAAGATGGTTTTTGGAGCTGAAGAGAACAGTTCAATTCAATTGGTTTTCTGGAATGGAGAGAGAAGGCAGATAATTGCTGAAGTTGGAGAGAGCAGTCAGATGAACGAAGTTGGAACTGTCAGCTGGAGCTGCCAGTTTATCAGGATGCATTAAAGCAGTTACCAGTCAGATGGAGGAGTTGAAGCTGCCAGCTGGAGCAGTTGAGCCAGAGGAGTGAAGCTGTGGTGATGGAGGGAGGGAGAGAGCCCTGATTCCACCAGAGAGAGAGAGAGAAACATTCCTCCTAATAGGGTGAGGTATTCTAAACTAGTTTGCTTTACACTTACACCTTAATCTTGTCTTTTATTTCCTAGGCTAAATTCCCCTACTGTATTGCTAATCCTTTTCCTTTCAGTGGTGTGCAGTCTATTTACAGTCCCTGTTAGCTACATGTGAATGTGGTATAGTAATAAAGCTTCACAGAGACCCCGCAGATCTGTGTATGTGTCTATTATCCTTTTACTCTTCAGGCTATGTGTTATAGTATAGTGTTATATTGTTAGTGTTATTGTAATAAAGATACCCCAGTTCTTAGTGAACCAGCATATGCCTTGTTCTTATATGGTGCAGGTAACCTTCTCTTCTAGTCGGGTGTCAGTGCACGAACGGAAGCGACCCCCGATGAGGTAAGTGACCTCTGAATAATTAGGGAGAGAGGAGCCCTTGAGCTGAGAGAATAAGTTATACACTATGTAATTCGGCCATTCCATAATATTATTGTACCTCTTGTTCTTGTATCGGAAAGGTAACCTTGTCTTCTAGTCAGGTATTACAGCTTGAACAGATGCTACCCCTGATCAAGCAAGCAATAACTGAATAATTAGGGAGAGAGGTGCCCTTGACCTGAAGGATAAGTTGTACACCGTGTAATTCGGCCATTCCATAATATTATTGTACCTCTAGTGAATAGTGAGAGAAACTTCCCAACATAGAGAGAGAGAGCTGAAGGTATTCATAGGAAAGTGATCGTCGTTGGTAGGCGGCGGTAATGAGAACACCAGGGGGGACACTGGTGCTTATACCCACAGGATTGTGGCTTGGAGATTATAGAGAGGGCATCAGGGAGGATACTGATGCCTGTACCCACAGGATCGTGGTTTGAGTGAGCACTGGTTGCGGCCAGTGTGTAATGGTATATAATCAGAACTGGCCCAGGGTAGATTAGTCTGGGCCCATGTGGTCTCGAGACTATGAGGTATGAGTGTGGTGTAGGGCATGGACGTCCTTAGTAATCAGTGAGTATTCCTAGTAATCTCTATAGATTTAGTGGTGTTTCAGATGATATGAGCTTGTATATTGCTAATTCCCCTTCCTCAGGTAGGTACCCAGGTGCCTGGATAGATGGGTCCTGAGGAGGGAGGTGGTTGCGTTTCGGCTGGGTTGGTGGTGCTCTGGTGAGCTGATTCTATCTGGTCTGAAAATCCGGTCATCACATCTGGCGACACGAAAATGTTTACGTAGTCTGTGTGCGCTGTATTGTTTTTATCTTGTTTGTTTGCACTCGGCACAAAATTGACCTATGGGCTTGAACAGTTGCACTGTAAGGAGATTGCAGCACATCATGGCATTTGACTTATGCAGGGTGGAAGAAATGCTTTTCATCTTGGTGTTTGAACTGTCAGGCTTGAAGGGTAACTGTATGTGAGGGAGCCAATTACATCTTGGTGTTGATGCAGTTGTACATATGTGTGTGAAAAATGCTTGTAAATTGTCCATTAAATGGCTTGCTGCATTTGCTTATGCTGTGCAATGTGAAATGTATTCAGTGTAATATGACTTGCTGAGTTCCTTGTGAATTGCGCCTTGTAAATATGCCTTGTGAAGAGCATGTCATTATTATGACTTGTTGAGTTTCTTGTAAATATGGCTTGTGAATAACGCCATGCGGTTATGGCTTGTACGGAGCATGTTATCATTACGTTAGGCAGGAGAGAGCTGGATCTCTTTCAAGTGCTTGGAGAAAATGTTTTGAAGATGTGTGGACGTGTTATATGAAAACGTGGAGAGATGAGTTAATGAATTTCCCATGTATCTGAAGACATTGGGGAATGATTGTGTTTGAGCTGCCAAAGGGTTAATATCTTAGAATTGAGACGGCAGTATTTATTTTAACATGCTGTTTAACATGCATGGTTACATGAGCTGACAATAAAAGTCAGTGACTGTTTGGATTAATGATGGTTTGATTTGACTTTTTAATTAGTTGCAGGGTTCACCTATGTGCTTTGTCAGCTAGCTGACAGAATGGTAACATCTTGCACGGAGAGAAAAAAGCAGTGTTCATTTTACATTCTGTTTGAAATGCGTCCACGAGTTTGTGTGGGTTTGCCTTTGAACATGATTTAATGTGTCTGACTCGGAGGTCGGAAAGTTATTAATCAACCAGTCGGATTGATGAAAGGGTTTTCAGCTCAGCTGTGGATGGTACAGACAGATACATGAACCAGCATTTTAGAATTAGTGCTTATCAGAAAAAAAATAAAACAGACCCATCATAGAATGTGCTTTAATTAGTGAAATGCAATCGTGTGCTTTTAAAAAAAATGCTCTGTAGTGTATTTTGTACATCTAGAAAATATAAATGATTATTTTCCTAAAGCAAGCTGCCCTTTTGTTTAAAGTTCAAATGCACATGTTTCTGTATTTTGCTCTGATATGCAGCAGACCCGCGTTTGAGTAAACCCACTCCTTAGAAAAAATGGCTATCTGACAAACTTAAATCTGGCCCTTTTAATAATTAGAATAAAAAGGCTTGCACGCTAAATTATGAATTCTTGGTTATGCAGTACAAATTTACATGTTTCCCCTTGTTTAATTTGATGTTGTTTCATATGTTATTTTAAGGAATGTATCGTTATTTCCTATGTTGCTGTCTAATATTTTTCCTTTTCAGCAAGTAGCAGTACATTATGACAGAATTATTTTAAAATGCTAGCATGTGTCTAAGTTACAAAAAATATGTCTTTATTAATTCCTGTTTTTAGGATGCTTTTTACCACGTCTAATTCTGCTTAAATTAGTTAGAAGTAATGGTGCAGTGTTTCTAGCCTGGGAACAGCGTATGTTTTAAGTTAGAAAGAATTTGCTTTGACCTTGGCTGATATGAGCCAGGCAGCTGTTCTCGGCTCAGAGTTTTGAAGGGTGGAGGCCCCGTGGGTGACTTATGAGAGCAGAGAAACCCAGTTTGTTATTTTTGGCTATGATTCAGGTTCTTTCCGCGGAGAAATGTTTATATAAGGGGGGGTCAAGTTGCTCTTCCTTACAGTCGGCCCAGAGAGCTTCATTGACTTCAGATAAAGGATGTTTGCAAATGCAGAATAATTGGCAGACGCTTAGCCCTTGGAGTTAGATAAATACAGTAGGCACAGAAAGCTTCTCTGACTAGAGATATGAGATGCTTGAACAGAATAATTGGCAGGAGCTTTGCTCCTGCAATGAGATCTGCATTTGGCAGTGATTCAATATTACATCGCAGTGTAGCCCGGCTCCTGCTTATTATGGTTGGAGCTGATTCAAAGCTCTGAGCGCAAACATCTTTCTGGAGGGAGGGGCTGTTTCTCAGAGGAGTGAGGAGTAGCTAGGCCCCAGCCCTTCTGGCTGTGTATGACAAAATTAGATTTTGCCCAAACAAGTTTAAGGAATATGGTATAGGTAGAATGTTTAAATCATTCCTTGGATTTAGAAGGGTTCTTTTCATGAATTAGGAGGTTTCTTATGGAAATAAAAAGTACTTGGGGTGCTTTTTGAATGGAAAATGTGTTTTTGCAAGATTGATGATGCGTGTTTCTCATTTCAGATGGCTGACTGATGTGTGGGGACCCTGGATGAGTGTGACTTTCTTATTTTGGAGTGATGAGTTTTGTTATTTTCGGAGTGAGTACCCCAAACCCCCCCCCCCCCGCCCCCCCCGAGCCAGAATCCAGACCAGAAGCGGACGTACCAGGCTGACCAGACTGGAGGGTGTGCTTCCTTGGCACAGGATACAGATGAAGATGGAGGACCATGGCCCATACAAATGAACTGTTTTCCTAAGAAGAAACCAACTACAGAAGAGAACTTTTTATAGTGACTGAACTTTTAAAATTGGCATGACAATCTACAGTTGGCTGCCTCAGCAGTCAGGTTAAAATTCTTGATCCACTAAAGAAAAACATTTTTTCTTGATAAAGCCAATAGTTCAATTTTTTTAAAGTTTTTTTTAATTGACCTGAAATGTAATTCCTTAGCCTGCATTCTTGAGTCTTGCATTTTTCCCATGTTTCTATTTCAGATGGACATTATGCCACTTTTGCAGTTACCATATACAGGCCCCACTTAAAAAAAAAATTCTCAGTCCTGTTCATGGTTTTGATTTTCCAGTTTAAAAGATGCAGTGCCACATTTAATAATTTGATCTTTAGTTCAATGACTCCTTTTACTATATGACATGATATTTTGATTTTAGTATGCTACGCTATTTCATTATTGATACACTTGTTTATCTTTCACCTATTTCATAGTTTTCCTGTTTTCTGCATAACAGTCTTGTCACTGGAAAGAAAGCAATGTTTTAAATGATGGTGCACACATGTGTCCCACAGATACAGAGGGATTAGGTGCAAACTGTTTCTTGAGTTAGATGACTTATGACCTTTACCTATTGCCTTTGGCATGGTCTACTATTACTCAATTTCCCAAGTTTAAGTCTATGATCTTTTAGAAAAATATATACACCACACTTAGATAACTTTCTTTGATTGTATTGCTTGATATGCATAGTGCTACACCAGCTATTTTGTAGGAATGGGGTTGTCCTTATTTTCCTTTTATTACACTTTCACTTTGATCCATCAACTTTTATTTAGAACAGTGGGATTAGTTCCAAGGGTGGTCACCCTAGACTTTAAGTTGTCCTGGGAGGTGTGTCTTTTAGTCAGGTTATGTCCTACATCTATTAGTAATAGTTGCCCAGACCTTGAGGACCCTTTGTCATGTTTATTTGTCAGATTTTACCAAATCCTTTCTTAAGTTGACCGAAGTAGGTAGGCCTCATTTAGGCCCTTTGTTATTTTCATTCCACAAACATGTCCCTACATCAGAGGTCTTCAAACTTTTTGATGCCGAGACCCCCCTGTCAAAAAACTTTAGGCATAAGGACCCCCTTCTGACCAAAATATCAAGAACTTGGTACTCACCATCATCGACAACCAAAAGGGCCCTAAATTCCCACGGCAAATCATTTTACGGTGATGAAATAGAATTAAACAGTGTTTAGCAAAACCAAAGGTTAGTGGGTGACTGTGGGCCGTGGTCTTTTGGGTTTTGTTATTTGTTTCAGTTTTTGGTAACCATCTTGGCCAAGTGAACAATAAATTCTGAAGGCCATGAGAAAATGCTAAGAGGCTGGCTGCCGGAGGGTCCAGTCACCTAGGCTATAATTATATTCACGCGGTACAAGTACGGCCATGTGGTATGCCCTTGTGATTTGTGTGCTTGAGCTATACTCAAAGGTCATCTTGAAGCAGACAACCTATGCTCACGGTGCATCTATTGTCCCTAGCAGGTGACCTATGACCTCTTTCACGTCAGTGCCCCTAGAAGTGCCCTTCTTTTCAGGCCACACATTCAGTACAGTGGGAGGCTTAGTGTCTGGAATTGTGAACACGTGTGCCCATGCACTTGGTGCAGGACAACATGTTGCATGGTCAGACTGGCTCAACTGAGCCTTCGTCTTGGAAAGGCCTTCGCAGGGTGAGGGTCAGAAGAGAGACTGTGAAAGGTATCAAAATACACTCAATGTTAAAATAGCTCAATTTGAAATACCATGCCCAAGCCTTTGCAGAGTTCTACACATGAAAAAATGGCCAGCACTTTTCTTTGGAAATGGTGGCAACCAGTATCAGATTAAACTGCTGCAACAAGAATGAAAACGGAAAGCACACTGAAAATAAACATTTGAAAGTCATAAAAATGAACTGGAGCCTTTGCCCCAACCCTGGAGTTTATATTGAAGTATATTTCAGCTTCAAGGCCACATGTGAGACCTAGATGTTTGACCTGCATAAATCAATTAAAAAAGTAATACATTTGAGTGCTTGTAAAATGTACTGTGAGGAGGCTAGTAGGGAGATTCAGTAAGCAAATGTGGTTTATCCTAATCTGCTCCAAATTAAGACAATTTAGTGGGCAACATAATAGTACATCAAAACCCACACCGCTCCATTGTGGTGCTGCTTATTTGAGCAAAGACTGCACAACCAAATGTGTTTAATAATATTGGAATTGTACAGGCTTTACCATGTAATATTTTGATACTGTGAAAATATTTGGCTTTGTCAATTATTGAAAAAATACAGTCTCCATTCAGACAAATAACATGAGCATTGACACTTTCATTTAACCATGCTGCCTGAATTTTTCTCTGCAGTGATATTTAAGCAAACGTAAAATCAATGATGTTTCAGACATCAACTTTGTCATCTTCAGTAGTCCATTCACTGCACTTAACTTACTAACAAGTTAGTCTCTATAAGCTTAGTTGAAAAGTAAAAAATATATATGTATAGCATCATTTTACTTAGTTAACAACTTTTCGAGCATTTCACAGTGAATGTCCATTGTCAGCAGCATCAAGCCCCACACGGACGTGCCGTGTTTAAAGACAAACATTCTCTCTTCCATGGTGTTTCTCTGGAGCAATAAATGACATCGACCACGGAGTTCAGGCAGCATAAATAAATAGACACACATGCAGGAAAGAATAAGAAAACTGACTGAACACAGAAAATAAAAATTAACCGGAGCCTTTGCCCAAATCCCCTCATGGCTCAATCAGGGAAACAAATAAGGATCTGTGTGCGTGTGTGTGTGTGTGCGCGAGATAGTTTCAGTGTATGTCTGCAGCGGAGAAGAGGCAGGATTGAACTGGGAAGCTTTGGGTTGCCATGGAAATCAGCGGAAGTAACAAGGAAGAGGCAGCAACGAGCCACAAAGCACGAGGTGAAAGCAGGGATGCCAAGGAAGGCAGCAGTGACTGCGTGGAATATTGCAGAACTCCCTCGAAGTACAGGCTGCATTGCAAAGGTTCTGGTCCATCTTTGTGGACAAAGTTTGCGGGCATTTTCTGGTATGCCTGCTGCAGTCTCTGATTGGAGGACAGGTTTTGATTACGTAGCCACATTATGATTGGCTTATTTTACCTAGTCCTCCAATCAGAAAACCTCCTGAGATGCAAGTATTTCTAATCCAAAACGAAGAGGAAACGTTTTGGATTCGAGGCAGACGTGAGGCTGGTGAATGCGCGACCCCCTTCTGATGACTCTGCGGCCCCCCTGGGGGTCGCGCCCCATAGATTGAAGACCTCTGCCCTACATCAATAGATTTCATGAGTTATCACTAGAAGTTGAGGCGCATTTAATTCTTAAGTTGACCGAAGTAGGTAGGCCTCATTTAGGCCCTTTGTTGTTTTCATTCCACAAACATGTCCCTACACCAATAGATTTCATTAATTATCACTAGAAGTTGAGGCGCATTTAGTTCAAGGATGCTTTGGTTAGTTTCTGTTGTTATCAGATCAATCTTAGTTACATTTCAACATTCAGGTCTTTGACTTGTTTTCAATTGGTTGTCAGAATTATATTCCCTACATCAGGTTTTAGGTGGTATTTCCTTCAGTTGTCATTTATTTTAGGGAGTCTTTTGGTTTTTGGTTTTGTTGATAGATTATGTTGATGTTTGTTTATTTGTTTGTTGTTGTTTACGGATGTTAGCAATTTAAAGTCAAGGGTGTAATGTTCTGACCGGGTTTTTGGCTCTACTTCTGAGTGATGGTGACTTTAAGCTTGCTACCATCCTGAATCTCTAATCTTGGCTTGTGTTGGTCCCTTTAAGGCCTTTTTCCAGACCTAGAAGCATAAACTAGAGGATAGCTGCTGTATATGATGATAGATCCCTTATTCTTGACTCTAATCCATCTATTGCCTATTGGCTTTGACATAATTATGTGTCCTTTCATCATCCTACCTATAGTAGAGGGTGGATCATGTAGTCCTGACTTTATATGACATATTAGTATGGTTTGTGTAGGTACTCTGACAGAGCTAAGTGTTATTTCATCCTTCTCAGGCCTACAAGGCCCAGAACTAGAGAGACTCCATTTTGCTTTCTGTCCCTGCAGACTGAGATGCTTGAAGGGTAAAGGTAATGTTTTAGGTATGAGGTGTTGTTCGCCCGATGCAAACCGGAGAGAACCGGCCAGAGCTGAATCTAATCAGGAAGTGTCCCTGGGTTCAGGTCTCTAGACAAAACAAGCAGCTGATCACTGTGGGAGCGTCTAGCGCAAGGAGCCTGGTGCATGGACCTGGTGGGAGGAGGCTACTGGTTGGAACTTTCCACTAGAGGAGAGCATTCCATATTAGCGAAGTGCAGGAGAGGAGGTGTGTCAGTCGGTTCTTGGAGAGAGAGAAGTAAGATGGTTTTTGGAGCTGAAGAGAACAGTTCAATTCAATTGGTTTTCTGGAATGGAGAGAGAAGGCAGATAATTGCTGAAGTTGGAGAGAGCAGTCAGATGAACGAAGTTGGAACTGTCAGCTGGAGCTGCCAGTTTATCAGGATGCATTAAAGCAGTTACCAGTCAGATGGAGGAGTTGAAGCTGCCAGCTGGAGCAGTTGAGCCAGAGGAGTGAAGCTGTGGTGATGGAGGGAGAGAGAGAGCCCTGATTCCACCAGAGAGAGAGAGAGAAACATTCCTCCTAATAGGGTGAGGTATTCTAAACTAGTTTGCTTTACACTTACACCTTAATCTTGTCTTTTATTTCCTAGGCTAAATTCCCGTACTGTATTGCTAATCCTTTTCCTTTCAGCGGTGTGCAGCCTATTTACAGTCCCTGTTAGTTACATGTGAATGTGGTATAGTAATAAAGCTTGACAGAGACCCCGCAGATCTGTGTATGTGTCTATGATCCTTTTACTCTTCAGGCTATGTGTTATAGTATAGTGTTATATTGTTAGTGTTATTGTAATAAAGATACCCCAGTTCTTAGTGAACCAGCGTATGCCTTGTTCTTATATGGTGCAGGTAACCTTCTCTTCTAGTCAGGTGTCAATGCACGAACGGAAGCGACCCCCGATCAGGTAAGTGACCTCTGAATAATTAGGGAGAGAGGAGCCCTTGAGCTAAGAGAATAAGTTATACACTATGTAATTCGGCCATTCCATAATATTATTGTACCTCTTTTTCTTGTATAGGAAAGGTAACCTTGTCTTCTAGCCAGGTATTACAGCTTGAACAGATGCTACCCCTGATCAAGGAAGCAATAACTGAATAATTAAGGAGAGAGGAGCCCTTGAACTGAAGGATAAGTTGTACACCGTGTAATTCGGCCATTCCATAATATTATTGTACCTCTAGTGAATAGTGAGAGAAACCTCCCAACATAGAGAGAGAGAGCTGAAGGTATTCATAGGAAAGTGATCATCGTTGGTAGGCGGCGTTAATGAGAACACCAGGGGGGACACTGGTGCTTATACCCACAGGATTGTGGCTTGGGATGTAAGTAAGAGAACACCAGGGGGGACACTGGTGCTTATACCCACAGGATTGTGGCTTGGAGATTTTAGAGAGAGCATCAGGGAGGATACTGATGCCTTTACCCACAGGATCGTGGTTTGAGTGAGCACTGGTTGTGGCCAGTGTGTAATGGTATATAATCAGAACTGCCCCAGGGTAGATTAGTCTGGGCCCATGTGGTCGCGAGACTATGAGGTATGAGTGTGGTGTAGGGCATGGACGTCCTTAGTAATCAGTGAGTATTCCTAGTAATCCCTATAGATTTAGTGGTGTTTCTGATGATATGAGCTTGTATATTGCTAATTCCCCATCCTCAGCTAGGTACCCAGGTGCCTGGATAGATGGGTCCTGAGGAGGGAGGTGGTTGCGTTTCGGCTAGGTTGGAGGTGCTCTGGTGAGCTGATTCTATCTGGTCTGAAAATCCGGTTGTCACACAAGGTCAGGCAAGCCTGTAGGCCTAGGCTTCAAAATGGCCACCAGCCACATGGCTATGTCCAACAACATCAGAAAGCCCACTCCAACAAAACACACTTCCCAACTCAATCCAGTGCATCCATGCCCTAAATGATGTCTAAATTCAACAGACCACACACAGAAACACTTGATTAATAAAGCTGTGGCTACCTGCTCTGAGCCTACTGGATTAAAGCAGGCCTGTTGACAGACAAGGCCAGAGAAGCATGCAGGCCTAGGCTTCAAAGTCGCCACCGGCCACATGGCCAGGCCCAACCACCTCAGGAAGCCTACCCCAAAGAAACACACTTCCCAACTCAATCCAGTGCCATCCATGCCCTAAATGATGTCTAAATTCAACAGACCACACACAGAAACACTTGATTAATAAAGCTGTGGCTACCTGCTCTGAGCCTACTGGATGAAAGCAGGCCTGGTGGCAGACAAGTGCAGACAAGCTTGCAGGCCTAGGCTTCAAAATGGCCACAAGTCACATGGCCAGGCCCAACAACATCAGAAAGACCACCCCAAAAAAACACACTTCCCAACTCAATCCAGTGCCATCCATGCCCTAAATGTTGTCTAAATTCAACAGACCACACACAGAAACACTTGATTAATAAAGCTGTGGCTACCTGCTCTGAGCATACTGGATTAAAGCAGGCCTGTTGACAGACAAGGCCAGACAAGCATGCAGGCCTAGGCTTCAAAATGGCCACCATCTACATGGCCAGGCCCAACAACATCAGGAAGCCTACCCCAAAGAAACACACTTCCCAACTCAATCCAGTGCCATCCATGCCCTAAATGATGTTTAAATTCAACAGACCACACACAGAAACACTTGCTTAATAAAGCTGTGGCTACCTGCTCTGAGCCTACTAGATGAAAGCAGGCCTGGTGGCAGACAAGGCCAGATAAGCTTACAGGCCTAGGCTTCAAAATGGCCACCAGCCACATGACCAGGCCCACCAACATCAGAAAGGCCGCCCCAAAATAACACACTTCCCAACTCAATCCAGTGCCATCCATGCCCTAAATGATGTCTAAATTCAACAGGCCACACACAGAAACACTTGATTAATAAAGCTGTGGCCACCTGTTCTGAGCCTATTGGATGGAAGCAGGGCTGTTGGCAGACAAGGCCAGACAAGCTTGCAGAACTAGGCTTCAAAATGGCCACCAGCCACATGGCCAGGCCCAACAACATCAGAAAGCCCACCCCAAAAAAACACACTTCCCAATTCAATCCAGTGCCATCCATGCCCTAAATGTTGTCTAAATTCAACAGACCACACACAGAAACACTTGATTAATAAAGCTGTGGCTACCTGCTCTGAGCCTACTGGATGAAAGCAGGCCTGTTGGCAGGCAAGGTCAGGCAAGCCTGCAGGCCTAGGCTTCAAAATGGCCACCAGCCACATGGCTATGCCCAACAACATCAGAAAGCCCACTCCAACAAAACACACTTCCCAACTCAATCCAGTGCCATCCATGCCCTAAATGATGTCTAAATTCAACAGACCACACACAGAAACACTTGATTAATAAAGCTGTGGCTACCTGCTCTGAGCCTACTGGATAAAAGCAGGCCTGTTGACAGACACGGCCAGACACGCATGCAGGCCTAGGCTTCAAAATGGCCACCAGCCACATGGCCAGGCCCAACCACCTCAGGAAGCCTACCCCAAAGAAACACACTTCCCAACTCAATCCAGTGCCATCCATGCCCTAAATGATGTCTAAATTCAACAGACCACACACAGAAACACTTGATTAATAAAGCTGTGGCTACCTGCTCTGAGCCTACTGGATGAAAGCAGGCCTGGTGGCAGACAAGGCCAGATAAGCTTGCAGGCCTAGGCTTCAAAATGGCCACCAGCCACATGGTCAGGCCCACCAACATCAGAAAGGCCGCCCCAAAATAACACACTTCCTAACTCAATCCAGTGCCATCCATGACCTAAATGATGTCTAAATTCAACAGGCCACGCACAGAAACACTTGTTTAATAACGCTGTGGCTACCTGCTCTGAGCCTACTGTATGAAAGCAGGGCTGTTGGCAGACAAGTCCAGACAAGCTTGCAAGACTAGGCTTCAAAATGTCCACCAGTCACATGGCCAGGCCCAACAACATCAGAAAGCCCACCCCAAAGAAACACACTTCCCAACTCAATCCAGTGCCATCCATGCCCTAAATGTTGTCTAAATTCAACAGACCACACACAGAAACACTTGATTAATAAAGCTGTAGCTACCTGCTCTGAGCATACTGGATTAAAGCAGGCCTGTTGACAGACAAGGCCAGACAAGCATGCAGGCCTAGGCTTCAAAATGGCCACCAGCCACATGGCCAGGCCCAACAACATCAGGAAGCCTACCCCAAAGAAACACACTTCCCAACTCAATCCAGTGCCATCCATGCCCTAAATGATGTTTAAATTCAACAGACCACACGCAGAAACACTTGATTAATAAAGCTATGGCTACCTGCTCTGAGCCTACTGGATGAAAGCAGGCCTGGTGGCAGACAAGGCCAGATAAGCTTACAGGCCAAGGCTTCAAAATGGCCACTAGCCACATGGCCAGGCCCACCAACATCAGAAAGGCCGCCCCAAAATAACACACTTCCCAACTCAATCCAGTGCCATCCATGCCCTAAATGATGTCTAAATTCAACAGGCCACACACAGAAACACTTGATTAATAAAGCTGCGGCTACCTGTTCTGAGCCTACTGGATGAAAGCAGGGCTGTTGGCAGACAAGGCCAGACAAGCTTGCAGGCCTAGGCTTCAAAATGGCCACCAGCGACATGGCCAGGCCCAACAACATCAGAAAGCCCACCCCAAGAAAACACACTTCCCAAATCAATCCAGTGTCATCCATGCCCTAAATGATGTATAAATTCAACAGACCACACACAGAAACACTTGATTAATAAAGCTGTGGCTACCTGCTCTGAGCCAACTGGATGAAAGTAGACCTGTTGGCAGACAAGGCCAGACAAGCTTGCAGGCCTAGGCTTCTAAATGGCCACCAGCCACAAGGCCAGGCCCAACAACAGAAAGTCCACCCCAAAAAACACATTCCCCAACTCAATCCAATGCCAGCCAGGCCCTAAATCATGCTTGAAAATGAAATACATTAAAAAAACACCAAAGGAACAGTTGCTTCATCATGCACACACCCATGAGGCCATGACTAGCTCTGGCTTACTACTGACTACTACTACCCACAACATTTAAAAAAAAAAAGGAATGATAGTTACCAAAATTAATTTGTAGTTGCAACAACTGCAATGCCCCCAATCAAACAGACACAACAACCACTTACTTGTAAAATATCCAATTAAAAAATGATCAAATCCAATTCAATGATGCAGCATACAAAACAAGTGATCTTTCCAGCTCAAAATCCAAAGGCAGAATGACCAGGAGATGGACAAAGCACTGGGAGGAGCCTGCTGGACAGGAACAGGAAGTTAGAGATTCTGTGGCACTTCCTTCCTCTTCCCACCTTTTTAAAAAAGGACTCCTTGCACAAAAAAAGGACAGCCAAATGTCAATCTGAGGAGTTTTTTCATCCAAATCATCATTTGCAGAAGGTTTCATGCTGCTGGAGCTGATATTCTACTCCAAATTAAAAATTTCACATGTTCGAGTTCTCGAGCTTCACATTACTTCCGCCGGCGCGTCCACAATGACTTGATCGCGTTCTCTCGCTCCCTGTTGCATTGGATATGACGTGTTCGGGTTCTCTTGCTCCTTGTCGCGGTTGATATGACATGTCCGCATCCTCACGCTCGCGGTGGAGAATGACGTGTTTGAGAACTCAATCATCTCATACTCTCGCGGTGCATGATCGCGAGGAGAAAGACGTGATCGCGCGTCCAATGACATGATCGAGCGACGAATGACGTTCATGCGGGCGTGAATGCTCGAGAGATAATGCAAAATAGCTACCACAATCCAATATCTCGTGACGAACGTAACCGAATTAGGAAAACTTGTCGGCGAACGCGGGGATTCAGGTAAGGCGATTGCACGCGCGCGAGATTGTATTTTTTTACAGCGCCTTGCTAGGTCCGGTAACGACTTATGCATCGTGTTGCCCCCAACGGCTACCAATCCTGATGACGGCATTCATTGAGGTCTCACCAGCAAGTCTAACTGATGGTGAGATACGAGGAACAACAGGCACACAGGTAGCATCTGATATGAACATTGCTAACAAGGCAACTGGCGCTGACGGCGATGCTTCTCATCTGTGCACATTTGATCTACGTGATGAAGTAGTTCCACTTTCACCTACTGTGGTAGACAATTTCTTTGCCAGCCTAGATGATTTGATGTTTTCTCCTGAAACGGTGACTAACTTTTGAAATTGGCACACAGCGTTCTCTGAACTCTGAATTCGACCTTCACAGTTTTTAAAACAAAGCTTCTAACTTTAGAACTCTATTTTTTTTCTACGATTAAAGTAGAACTATTCTTAGAGAACAAGAAGTTCCTTTTGAATACTTCCTAGAGACAATATTTGGCCTTGTCCTGAAAACAAAACCAGTTTTTATATAATCTGCTATGAGATGGTCTCGACTTTTTCTTCTGTAACTCAGAGCCATTTTTCATTAATGTAATTTCATGATTCATTCAGTTTGCATTACCGATATCATACTTTATGCTTAAGAATGACATCAATTCCTTTAAATGCGTACTACAGACATACTCATTTTTCGTGTACAGCCATTTCAAATGCATTTCATGTATTTTGGTTGGGATTGTAAACACATGCTTTAGATATGTTTAGATGCTTATAATTTAGCAATGTTGAACATATTAAAGTGGAGTGGGTGTTGTGTATGAATTTAGGACCCTAGTGTAATTTTCCTGATTCATGCCCATATATAGGTATCAATCACCCTATCCTTATATAGGTATAGAAATCATAACCATATTTAGACTTAGCCTATGCAGCCCAAATACGGCATGGCTACTTCCACTAGCTCTGAGAATCCTCAACGATTTCTTGGAAAAACCTGCCTTCAGCAGTCAGGGACTACCCCTTGCTTGAATATTCATTTACCCAAGAACTCATGGAGTTTTCAAAGAACTGAGTCTTTGATGACGTTATTATGTCCAACCTTATGTCAAACTCGGCACCTTCAAGGTATAAATATGCCCACAATTGCCCAGACAAACACACGGTAGTTTGGAGCAGTTCGACTATCTACCTGCCCGAAGTGCCGAAGGAAGCCGACCCTCCAGCTGACACACTGAGAGAGACGCTGTCTTTTCTCCTGCCGAGAAATCCAGCTCCAGTGTTTCCAGGCTACCCTTGCGAGTTGCTGGGAAATCGAGTCCTCAGTGAGCGATTCAAGACCTCCTTCATTCTAAACTAAGGTACGGAGTTGATTAGACCCTTAGAGAATTCTTGGAATAGATTCTTGGCAAAAGAATACTAAACTTAAGCTACACCTCACTTACTTCTTCCCTCGTACAAGACCTAGGTTAGGTACACCGGGGTAGGCGTATTTTAGAAGCACCAGTTGAGTACTTTTAGTCATTATTTATTAATGTATGTATTCTATGTTATTTTATATGACTTAGAAACATACCATGCTTTTGCAGTATTATTTTACAATACTCTTTTCGTACTGTAGGCATTGTACTTTGCATCCAGTATTACAATTGTAGCAGTTCATTTCCTCTGCCTGAGAAGGAAGTCTGTTCAATAAATACTTTTATTGAAAACGCCTGTCTCTCTATTTCTCTGCACCTCTGGTGAAACGAAGCATGCACGATTGACTGGGTGAAATAGGTGTCTATTGTTTCTGCGACTCTAGAGATACGTTTCTTATCCTGGGGAAACAAAGTTGTCATGTATATGCGGTTGTCAGAAACTAATCCCTTCTTGTGAATTCGAGAAAGTTTCCTTTGACCTCTGAGCTAGCTGGCACTCACAATTAAGTCTAATGTATTCGATAGAGACCTAGTCGACCTCAGTCCTACGTCTAAACTATAGTATATGTTATTCCAATGCGCAGAGCCTATTGGGAATATAGGAACTACACTACAGACCTAGCGAAACACACAGCTCGCTGGTCAGAGCTCCTACACATGGGGACGGGAGAATGTGAAGAATCCCTATATCTTGCGCAGACTTCATTTATTGCTGCTAATTTACAGAGCCAATGTGATAAAACATGGTTCAACCTTTACATCACTCCGGCGAAGATTGGTAAATGGGGGGGGTTCTAAGGGCATTCAATGTCCACAGTGTGACTGTTTTGCCACAGATCTCACTCCTTTCTTTGCAAATTGCCCCAAGCTAGGCTTTTCTATTACTCTTTCACCGGGCTTATTAGTTTTAGGAGTGAGTGATATGGGAATTCCTTGGGACATCAGATATTTCTATGTATAGCCATGACTATCCTTAGACTGTGTCTGGCCACATCTTGGCTAGATCCCAAACCACCAACTGGGCAGGAATGGCTAGGGAGACTTCTTGTTATATATCGATCTGAAATAGCAGTTTATGAACGCAGGGGAGGCTACGCCAGGAAAAGGGGTAGGGAATTATAAGCTTCAATCAAACAGTGGATTGAAGGGGAAAGGAATAATAACCATAGATTTACTGCTGGTCTAATTTATAGGATTTGTCCCTTTTTTTTCTTTGTTGCTTAACATTTCTGATGCATTATTTTCCCTGTTGTTATAAATGTAATTCTCCAACTCAAGGGTGGGGGGTGGGGCGTGAAGGGTGGGACAGACACTGTTTTTCTCTGGTGTTTTTGCAATGTATGGATATAGAAAAACGTTGTCTGTTGTAATGAAATAAAAATGTTAAATAATACATGGGTATAGTAATGCATTGTAAATGTTTGCGTTGTAATGTCATACATTCCAACCTATCAGATGTCTCTACCATAATTCTAACCATATTCCTAAAAACATGCATGCTTCTATCTGTACCTATTGCCAAAGCATAACACATATCAGAATAGATATGCACGTAGAAACATAACCACACTCACAAGACCCTAAAGGCCTTAAAACTTGAGAGATTACACTTAACATTTCGAACACACACCTAGATGTATGTGGCATAGTTCAAGTGAAGTTTTACACAAAGTATTATAAAGTACCATAATCAATAATTCCTCTCCCAACATAT
Organism: Lissotriton vulgaris; assembly: GCF_964263255.1. Classification (NCBI taxonomy): domain Eukaryota; kingdom Metazoa; phylum Chordata; class Amphibia; order Caudata; family Salamandridae; genus Lissotriton; species Lissotriton vulgaris. The sequence goes on from NC_141695.1 coordinate 1,353,318,702, forward strand.
CTTAAGCATCACTTTTCTACTGCTGCTGCTTCACCATTCTACTACTAATCAGGTATTGAGCATAGCTAACAGCAAAACAACCCTTCAGTTAACTTTGTTGAAAGACTCCCCATTTTTCTAAAAGCATGTATGCATATGTTTGTACCTTTTGCTACCAGCATCATATATCAAAGTAATATACTGATAAAGGTATACCTGTGTTTTCTACATCTATCATCTTCACATACACAACATCTACCATAATACATATGCAAGTAGAGACAAACCGAATAACAACATCATCCACAGCTTAAAACTTCACAGACTACACTTCAAATTTTAAACACACAGTAGAAATTATGTGGTATAATTGAAATGTACCTTTCCACAAACTCATACAAATTACTCTAATAAGCAATATTTCTACAAACATATCTCAAACCTCACTTTTGTGCTGCTGCTTTACCATTCTACAACTACTTATTATGTTACACCTAGCCAAATACAAAGCAGGAACCCTTCAAATGTCTCTGCTATAAGTCTCGCCATATTCCTCAAAACATGCATATATATATGTCTGTATCACAACACTATGCACGCCTCAAAAATTCACTGAACAGACTTTGAATATCAGGCAAACACCAAAACATTATGTGGCATATTTCAACTTTACCTCTCTTAAGAGTTATAAAAAGTACCCTAATCACTGATACCTTATCTCAACATCTTTTAAACCTCAATTTTGTGCTGCATCTTCACCATTCTAGTACTGCTTACAGTCTTGACCCTACCACATAAAAAATTACAACAAATCTTTGTTACACATCATACACCTTCAAATGCATAAGACATAAAAATAACCTGCCTTCAGCAGTCAGGGACTACCCCTTGCTTGAATATTCATTTACCCAAGAACTCATGGAGTTTTCAAAGAACTGAGTCTTTGATGACGTTATTATGTCCAACCTTATGTCAAACTCGGCACCTTCAAGGTATAAATATGCCCACAATTGCCCAGACAAACACACGGTAGTTTGGAGCAGTTCGACTATCTACCTGCCCGAAGTGCCGAAGGAAGCCGACCCTCCAGCTGACACACTGAGAGAGACGCTGTCTTTTCTCCTGCCGAGAAATCCAGCTCCAGTGTTTCCAGGCTACCCTTGCGAGTTGCTGGGAAATCGAGTCCTCAGTGAGCGATTCAAGACCTCCTTCATTCTAAACTAAGGTACGGAGTTGATTAGACCCTTAGAGAATTCTTGGAATAGATTCTTGGCAAAAGAATACTAAACTTAAGCTACACCTCACTTACTTCTTCCCTCGTACAAGACCTAGGTTAGGTACACCGGGGTAGGCGTATTTTAGAAGCACCAGTTGAGTACTTTTAGTCATTATTTATTAATGTATGTATTCTATGTTATTTTATATGACTTAGAAACATACCATGCTTTTGCAGTATTATTTTACAATACTCTTTTCGTACTGTAGGCATTGTACTTTGCATCCAGTATTACAATTGTAGCAGTTCATTTCCTCTGCCTGAGAAGGAAGTCTGTTCAATAAATACTTTTATTGAAAACGCCTGTCTCTCTATTTCTCTGCACCTCTGGTGAAACGAAGCATGCACGATTGACTGGGTGAAATAGGTGTCTATTGTTTCTGCGGCTCTAGAGATACGTTTCTTATCCTGGGGAAACAAAGTTGTCATGTATATGCGGTTGTCAGAAACTAATCCCTTCTTGTGAATTCGAGAAAGTTTCCTTTGACCTCTGAGCTAGCTGGCACTCACAATTAAGTCTAATGTATTCGATAGAGACCTAGTCGACCTCAGTCCTACGTCTAAACTATAGTATATGTTATTCCAATGCGCAGAGCCTATTGGGAATATAGGAACTACACTACAGACCTAGCGAAACACACAGCTCGCTGGTCAGAGCTCCTACACATGGGGACGGGAGAATGTGAAGAATCCCTATATCTTGCGCAGACTTCATTTATTGCTGCTAATTTACAGAGCCAATGTGATAAAACATGGTTCAACCTTTACATCACTCCGGCGAAGATTGGTAAATGGGGGGGGTTCTAAGGGCATTCAATGTCCACAGTGTGACTGTTTTGCCACAGATCTCACTCCTTTCTTTGCAAATTGCCCCAAGCTAGGCTTTTCTATTACTCTTTCACCGGGCTTATTAGTTTTAGGAGTGAGTGATATGGGAATTCCTTGGGACATCAGATATTTCTATGTGTAGCCATGACTATCCTTAGACTGTGTCTGGCCACATCTTGGCTAGATCCCAAACCACCAACTGGGCAGGAATGGCTAGGGAGACTTCTTGTTATATATCGATCTGAAATAGCAGTTTATGAACGCAGGGGAGGCTACGCCAGGAAAAGGGGTAGGGAATTATAAGCTTCAATCAAACAGTGGATTGAAGGGGAAAGGAATAATAACCATAGATTTACTGCTGGTCTAATTTATAGGATTTGTCCCTTTTTTTTCTTTGTTGCTTAACATTTCTGATGCATTATTTTCCCTGTTGTTATAAATGTAATTCTCCAACTCAAGGGTGGGGGGTGGGGCGTGAAGGGTGGGACAGACACTGTTTTTCTCTGGTGTTTTTGCAATGTATGGATATAGAAAAACGTTGTCTGTTGTAATGAAATAAAAATGTTAAATAATACATGGGTATAGTAATGCATTGTAAATGTTTGCGTTGTAATGTCATACATTCCAACCTATCAGATGTCTCTACCATAATTCTAACCATATTCCTAAAAACATGCATGCTTCTATCTGTACCTATTGCCAAAGCATAACACATATCAGAATAGATATGCACGTAGAAACATAACCACACTCACAAGACCCTAAAGGCCTTAAAACTTGAGAGATTACACTTAACATTTCGAACACACACCTAGATGTATGTGGCATAGTTCAAGTGAAGTTTTACACAAAGTATTATAAAGTACCATAATCAATAATTCCTCTCCCAACATATCTTAAGCATCACTTTTCTACTGCTGCTGCTTCACCATTCTACTACTAATCAGGTATTGAGCATAGCTAACAGCAAAACAACCCTTCAGTTAACTTTGTTGAAAGACTCCCCATTTTTCTAAAAGCATGTATGCATATGTTTGTACCTTTTGCTACCAGCATCATATATCAAAGTAATATACTGATAAAGGTATACCTGTGTTTTCTACATCTATCATCTTCACATACACAACATCTACCATAATACATATGCAAGTAGAGACAAACCTCAATAACAACATCATCCACAGCTTAAAACTTCACAGACTACACTTCAAATTTTAAACACACAGTAGAAATTATGTGGTATAATTGAAATGTACCTTTCCACAAACTCATACAAATTACTCTAATAAGCAATATTTCTACAAACATATCTCAAACCTCACTTTTGTGCTGCTGCTTTACCATTCTACAACTACTTATTATGTTACACCTAGCCAAATACAAAGCAGGAACCCTTCAAATGTCTCTGCTATAAGTCTCGCCATATTCCTCAAAACATGCATATATATATGTCTGTATCACAACACTATGCACGCCTCAAAAATTCACTGAACAGACTTTGAATATCAGGCAAACACCAAAACATTATGTGGCATATTTCAACTTTACCTCTCTTAAGAGTTATAAAAAGTACCCTAATCACTGATACCTTATCTCAACATCTTTTAAACCTCAATTTTGTGCTGCATCTTCACCATTCTAGTACTGCTTACAGTCTTGACCCTACCACATAAAAAATTACAACAAATCTTTGTTACACATCATACACCTTCAAATGCATAAGACATAAAAATAAACATACAAGTAGAGACTGGCTGGGTGATTGAAGGACTGCAGGGGTAGTGGCAGAGTAGTTGAAAGAATGCAGGGGTAGTACCTGGGTGAATGCATGAGAATGAGTATGCTGCCTGTGTAATTAGAAGAGTACTAGGGTAGTGCCTGGGCGATTGCATAAGTGCATCTGTAGTACCTGAGTGCTTTTATAAGTGCATGGGTACTGGCTAAGTGATTGGAGGAGTGCATAGATCTTGTCAGGGTGATTGAGGAAGTGCTAGAGTAGTGCCTGGGTGCTTGAAGTAGTGTATAGCTAATGAGTTAGTGATTAAATGAGTGCAACTGTAATGTCTGGGAAGTTAGTGGAGTACATAGGTAATGCCTGGGTGATTGCATGAATGCAGAGGTAATGTGTGAGGTACATAGGACATGCTTGCCTGATTTTATAAGTGCATCAGTAGTACATAGGAGATTTGAGTAGTGTTGTGGTAGTGCCTCAGTGATTGGAAGAGTGTAAAGTTAATATCTAGGTGATTTTATAAGTGCATGGGGACTGGCTGAGTGGTTACATAATTACAGGGATAGTGCCTAAAAGATTGGAAGAGTGCAAAGGTAGTGCCTGGATGATTATATTAGTGCATAGGTAGTGACTGGATGATTGTAGGACTGTAAGGGTAGTGGCTGGGTGATTGAAAGAGTACAGAGATAGTGCATGGGTCATTACATGAGAACAAGGGTACTGCCTGGATGATTGTAGCACACTATAGTAGTACCAATTTTATGAGTGTATGGGTACTGGCTAGGTGATTGGAGGACTACATAGATCCTCACATAATGATTGGAGGAGTGCCTGGGTGATTGAATCAGTGTATAGGTAATGCATTGGTGATTACATGAGTGCAGGGGTAATATCTGGGGGATTACAGAAGTACATAGGAATTGCCTGGGTGACTGCATTAGTTCAGGGGTAATATTTGTGGGACTACAGTAGTACATAGAAAGTGCCTGGGAAATTCTATAAGTGTATGGATACTGCCTAGGTGATTAGACTACTATTATGGTAGTGCCATAGTGATTGAAGGAGTAGAAAGGTAGGACCTGGGTAATTTTATAAGTGCATGGGCATTGGCTAAGTAATTGGAGGTGGGCATAGATCCAGAGAGGGTAATTGGAGGAGTGCAAGGTATTGCCTGGGTGATGAACCACTGTATAGCTAATGCATTGGTGATTGCATGAATTCAGAGGAAATATCTAGGGGACTACAGGAGTACATAAAATGTGCCTGGGTGTTTTATACATCTATCATCTTCAGACACATAACACATACCATAATGCAAGTGCAAGTACAAACATACCTCAGTCACAACACCACCCACAGATCAAAACTTCCCAGACTACACTTCAAATTTCAAACAGACACTGAACGTTATGAGTATTATATATGCAACGTAGCTTTCCCCACATCATACAAATTGCTCTAATAAATAATATCTCGAAAATATATCCCAAACCTCACTTTTGTGTTGCGGCTTTACCGTTCCACAACTACTTATAATGTTGTACCTACCAAAATACAAAGTAGAAACCCTTCAAATATCTCTGCTATAAGTCTCACCATATTACTGAAAACATGCATGCATATGTATGTATCACAACACTATGCACACCTCAAAACTTCCCAGAATAAACTTCCAATTTCACCAAAAATGGTGAGGCATATTTCAACTGTACCTCTCTAGAGACTTATACAAAGTAGCCTAATCACTTATACCATATGTCAACATCTTTTAAAACACACTTGTGTGCTACATCTTCTCCATTCTACCACTACTCATAGTCTTAAGCCTACCACATAGAAAGGAACAACACATCTTTGTTACACATCATGCACCTTCAAATTTATAAGATATAAGGAAATACATATGCAAGTAGAGACATACTTCAGACACAAGTCCATGCACAACTAAAAACTTGACAGACTGCACATCCAATTTCAAAGTGACACCTAAAATTATGTGGTATACTACTAACTACCATAATCACTAATCCATCTTCCAATATACACATATTACTATACAGAATCTGTTTCAAATAACATTTAAGTACAATAAAACAAACTACAATATACATCTCTACATTTAATTATATATTTCAAACATCACAGTTCTTGAATACTTTTTTAACTTTAAAAATAAGGCTAATACATAATACACCTGACAAATGTATAACTCACCTTCCATATTGATTTGTAGAATATGAAATATCAGAAACTCATAAAAGATTTTCTTATGCACACAGTCAATGTAATGCATCTCTCTTAACAAGGTAAAACCAGTAATGGCAAACTTTCCCTCTCTTTCTCCACACAAATAAATGCAACGAACAAATCACATTGCTTCCTACATAATTTCACATTGTAAAACACATTTCTATTGGTTAGACATATTAACCCTTACCGACTAACTTCTTAAAGTGCCCACACTGGTTCTGGAATTTTTTGGAGCTACGACTCAAACGTGCACCAATGCGATGGAGCCGCACATCCATAATAGAGTTCAGAAATATATTTCAAATAAAAATACCACTAGTTTTTAAGAACACACCACTTCTAAAGATAGTACTGACTTGGAAAATCTTACTTTAATACCATATCACTTATATATAAATTAAAATTCCATATTTTAAAACCACAGATAACATTCAACCCTTCCCCCATTCTGCTTATTGCCGGTTTCCATAACAACAGTTCATGTGACATTTAACTGAACTGACAGGCCACAAGTTCATCAAATTTTTAAGTTCAGCTCACAAGTTACAAATGCAAACAGCAGGTGTGGTTGACATTTGAAAAAAATATACCTCTCCTATCTACTGTACCTTTCAAACATTTTTTAGTAACCAATAAGAAACATGCTTTTCAAACAAAATAACCTGCGCCCTATTTTTGAGTATTAAATGTTCATAAATAGCCAATCATTTAGCTAATTTCTTTAAAAAACAACATGCTCTCCACATTTTTTAGATACCTCTTATTCTACCAACTGACTACCTGAGCTACAGACATTGTTTGATTACTTCCAGATATCCTTTCAAGATGTTCACAGTGTGGATTGCAGGGCACAGCTTTATTTTCTGGAGCAAGAGGTATGCTGAACGCAGAGGTATTGCCAAAGATCTAGGTTTGGAAAATGTGTACATTAAATGGATTGTACACAGAGTGTTAAAGTGGCACCAATTGTTGCCTTTGGTGAAAACCTTTTTGCATCTCCACCCCCCTGACCTCATGATTGTGCACTTTGGTGGCAATTACCTAGGCACATTGACTGGGGTAGGACTGGAAATGCTAATGAAGGACACCTTTGCACAACTGATGTTGCTTTTGCCTGAAACTGTCTTTGTATACTCTAATATATGCCAAAGACAGAAATGGAACTGGTCAAATCAATTATGCTCACAGTTTGAGAAAGCAAGAAAGAATGTCAATAAAACGGTTTCTGCATACCTCAGAGATCATAGAATGAGGTACATCTACAACAACAATCTACGTTTTGATATGGATGACATCTACAAAAGTGATGGAGTACACTTCACAGATCAAGGGAACAGAGTTTTCCTTAACAACCTTAAGCTCTGCGTCCTCACTTACATAACGCTTCAACAAAGTCAGAATGAAAAGAAGGGCTCTTCTGTAGGTCTTCTGTAGCTCCTGCACCTCCCGTTCCATCATTAGAGTATTCAGAAAATTCATTTTGACCCACTTCATATTCTCCTTACAGATCCTATCAGGGGATTCAAATAATTCTGGCCATCCTATTTTAGAAAACATACGTTTAACATATGTCAGCCACTTGATATCATTGACTTTATCCAAATTGATGATATCTCTCAGAATCAAATGGTTCAGTGTCAATTCTGGGTTAAGCGAGGTTTTGAGCCAGCACAAAAGCGGAGCTAAACTCAGAATATCCGATACGTAGCCCTGCCCTAGCTCCTGATGAATTACATAAGTAGGAGTTGATTGAGGGACAGACAAAAGGCTATGGAAAAATCTATTTTCGGCTATCTGAACACCCGGCTGTTGTTTAAAACCCCAAATAGAGGAGCGAATGTGGCAATAGCCAGGCACTTTGATCTATATATTTTAAGGATTGCCTCTACTGGCTTAGCCCCCAGACGCTGAGTGAACCCTAATAAAGTTGTTGTCGACCTACTAACAGCCAACGTTTTATCCTTTTCTTGGGGGAACCATGAGCCTTTGTCATCGAATAATACCCCAAAATATGTAAAGGAGCTAACCCTGGACACTTAAACTCTGTTACAAAAGGATGACTTCAATTTCCTAGTTTATTTACCAGTGAGCATAGTGTGTGACTTCCCATTATTTACGACCAGATCCAAGGACTGCATATAGGATTCAAAAACATCCAGGAGTTTCTGGAGGCCCAACACAGTACGTGCTAAAAGGACGGCGTCTTCCGCCTATAGGAGAACAGGTATTAAATATTCTCCTACATACGAGATGTCCAGCTAGCCTCCTTTAATAATTTTTCCGGGGCGTTAATATAAGGAGTGAACAATAGGGGTGCCGTTATACACCCTTGGTGAACGCCCCGATCAGATTTAAAAGACCTGGTACATCTCCCGTCCTGGGAAGTCCTAACTGACGCATAAAGGACCCGATGAATATCAGCCAGGAAGTAAACTAAACATGGTTCAATGCCCATTTCCAGCAGGATGTTCCACAGCCTAGACCTGTTGACAAGGTCAAAGGCTGAGGACAAATCCATAAATGCCATGTGCAGTGTGCCTTCCTTGGCCACAGTATACTTGCAAAGTAATAAATGCAAATTGAGGCACTGGTCCATAGTGCTTCTTCCATGCCTCAAGCCATACTGCAGGTCTGATAAAGTTTTGCTTTTAGTAATCCAGTCTGTAATCTTAGTTAAGACCACTTTACCCAAAATGTTGACCGCTGAATCAATCAGTGATATAGGTCTATAGCATCGCGGGTCCCCTCTCTGACCTTTCTTAAAAACCGGAATAATAATAGATTGGCTCCAGAATACCAGGAACCCCTGCGTGCCAGAAGCATTAAAAACATTAGCCAGTATTGTTATTACCAAAATTTAAGGACACTTTTATAATGATCTGCAGGGACCCCATGGGGACCAGAGGCTTTATTGCTCGAGGTCTCCTTTATAGCTTTCTCAATATTCATCTCACTAAACATAAGAGGGACTATTCCCAATTGAGGAGGTGGGCTGGCAATAGGAGTCATTGTATCAGTAGACTCATAAATTGCCCCAAAATGAGGTAGCCACTGCGCCTCTGTTATATTGCACTCCTGCACATCATTCTCTACAGTTGAAAAAAATGGGATATTGATAATGGCCAAAATTTGGAGCTATCTTTTAAAATCTCTACAGATAAAAGTGCATTCAAAGCCTCTGACTTAATTTTGGATTTCCGAGAATGCACTGCTAGCCTATACTGCTGACAGAGGCTCGCTACCAGTGTCCTATCTCATGGTACAGTTTTCAGTGCAAGAATTAAGAGACGATGGGCTCTCGAGCAGGTGTCGTCCAACCACCTAGAACCACGGTACCCTTTAGTCTTGGGGAAGATCGTCAGATCTGCTGAAAACTGGCTACATATGCCCTCAAAGGCTTTGAGAACCAAATCCTTTGGATTGGAGGGGTCGGCACCGATAGCGAGATTCACTTCCGCCTTTAAACAAAGATCAGCAAAAAAGGTATCGGTCGTTACTTTAGACCATTTGAGCCTCCTCCCCTGGTCACATGTTACCAAACTTTTGATCCACAATTACCCCCCCAGGCCCAAGACGCCAGCCCCGCTATCAAATACTAAAATAACAGGGTTATGGTCGCTATACGGTGACAACCTAGCATTATAAGAGAATACTTTATCTAACCACCTGGGGGACAAAAATATATAATCAATGATGGTGTATTTTTCTTAGATTTGAACGTAGGACACTGCTCTGACTGGCTAAAAAAGCCAGGTTCAAAAAGATCTGCTTCAGCCAATAAATCCTCCAAGGCCTCTCCCCGGGGAGAATGTTCGAAATGAGGGGTCATTGAGTTTCTGTGGCCTAAGTGGTCATCTATAAAACAATTTCAATCACAAGGATGTACATTAAAATCACCCATTAATAATACATAATAAGAAGTGGATTGTTTTAACCTATATTCTTCTAAAAATGATTTAGGAAAACACAAGTGTCTGTTCCTGAAGTCTGATTCCCCAGAATTATAAACATTTACCAATAGTAATTTTGAGTGATTAGAAATAGTTACTTCTACTGCCAGACAATTTGGAGAGTCAACCTCTAACATTTTTAAAGAGCCCTCTAATCTAAGTGAAAGGAGGAGCACTAAACCTCCTATTGCTCTCCCTACAACAGCAGGGCAAGCAGGTTGGAAAAAGGACCTATACCCATCAACCTAGAAGTCTGCCCCCGTATCCCAAGTTTCTTTTAGTGCTATTATGTCATGAGATTTAATAAAATCCCGCCAATGGTGTCATCTCTTTTTTACCTCAAGCCCGCAATATTCCAACTGATTATACTACAGTTTCGTAAAGTTTCGCTTCGAGAGTCAATAATGACAGGACCCTTCGAGCAAGAAGCAACATTACCACCCACCTTCTCATTCAGTCAATCGTTCTCATGCAATTGCGCTAGAGGTAAAAATCTATTTGAGAGTGGTAAATCCCTCTCAACCATCTAGGGCAGACAATGGGCCAGTTGTAATGGTACACATGGCTCCCTAGTATTGTTCTCTAGACCTAACATGGCACATCTTCTAATAGGTTGGTTTGTTAATGGCTGGGGACAACTCCTTAAGTCTGCAACCCTTACTCCTTCTCCTACTTTTGTAAGGTTTTTTACAGGGGGGTAAAAGAAACCCAAAGGAAGTGCCCTAATGTCATCCCAAATATGGTAGAGGAATCCCAAAAACAGCCTGTCTACAACATCCCGTTTGTTAAAATTAACTATGATACAGTCACCAGGTACTTGTTTGGGGCCGTTTTCAACCCAGGACACCCTCCTTGCCATTATAATATGTGTCAAAATCTCAGATTGGTCAGTGCAATATTGATCACACCAATGTTTTGTTTTTCGTATAAGGGCCTTGTGGATTCACTGTCAGGGTCCCTAACAGGAGGCACCCCATCAAGAATGGCTACCAAGGGGGTTGCTTCAGGTGAAAGATTAATTCTACCTCCTTTATAGTTTGCATTATTGATTTGAGGTGCATATTTCTCAGTGCCAGCCACAATCCGGCCAGTGGGCAATAGATTATCTGAGCTACAAGTAATTTGGTGTAAATTCGCTAGTACTTGGTTTCCCCCCCACGTCCGCCTCAAGATTAAATTTTACCTCTCCACCTAAAGGTGGATGTAGTTGATTACCTAGGAATTTCTCTGCAGAATTAATACTTTTTACTACTGGGGGATTAGGTAGTAAAAATAAATTAGGGATAACTTACGTGGTGTATTTTTTGTCCATTAAAAAGGAATCTATCCTCTTACATTTCTTCTTGAGGTCACCAACACATGTATTAAGAGTGTCAATAATGTCTTTGGCAATACCAATTAATATGGACTCAAAACGCTCACTAAAGATCTCCTCTATCAAGGTCCGCAAAGTCAATTCAATATTTTTAACTAGCTTAAACGTCGGTTTAGAGGGACCTTTTTTTACAAGTTTTTGCCGCTTGCCAGTTTTTCTGTTAAGGCCCTTTTTCTCCTCGGGGGCCAAGATCAAAATCGTTATAGGTTGGTCCTTAACACCAGAGGTGGTCTCCACAACAGCGATCTCAGACAAAACAGACTTGGGGGTTTGAGCTTCCCTCCTTGTGTTTGAGGCATTAATCAAGACCACTGGTTCCAATGGTACGTGGACAGATAGTTGATGTTCAGTTGCTTGGAGCCCCCCATCGCAAAATTGGCTTGTACCCAGCCCCAACTCCTTTTCAGCATTATCAATCTCTTTATTCAGCTCTCCCACAGCAGAAGTCAAATAGGAGATTATCGAGGGAGTCTTTCTGGGGACTTTGGCTTTTAAACCTTCCAGTTCTACATAACCCACATGTTTACACTTACCCATTTAGCAGATGTTGGGGAGGTGGTCCAGTCCAAACTCTGTCAGGTTCTGATGGGCGCGGATGGGCCCACCCTTGGCCTGGGCTTCGCCGCGCCGGCTATGAGGGCCTCCGGCCCCCTCCACTGATGTGACTCTCTGGCGCCACGCAAGGGCCCTTGGGACATGTAGTCACCTTGCCCATTCCCCTTACGGTGGTTTGGCAAGATGGTAATACGGGTGAGGGCCAGGCAGCCGTTCCCTTCACGGCGTAGAGCAGGACAAGGTGAGGGCGGTGTAAGGGCAGTGAACTCTGTATAATCGCCGTTCCCCTCACGGCAGCCTCTGAATGAAAGTGCGTCCCGTGCTGCGGGTGGGCACGCCGGCTATGAGGGCCTCCGTCGCCCTGCGCTGACATGCCTCTCTGGTACCACACAAGGCCCCCTGGGACTTGAAGTCTCCTTGCCATTCCACTCACGGCGGTTTGGTGAGATGGTAATGCGGGTGAGGGCCAGACACCTGTCCCGTTCCCCTCACGGCCTGGACCAGGACAAGGTGAGGGAGGTGTATAGGCAGTGAACTCTGTATAATCGCCGTTCCCCTCACGTCAGCCTCTGAATGAAAGCGCGGCCTAGTCCGTCATGGTGTTTCTACCCTGCCCTCTTTTCTTGTTTTTTATCTTTGTTTTACCTTTTTCTTGCGACTCGGTTACCATGTCACGAGATGGCTGCCAACACTTCTTGGTTTGGAGTGTTCACAGCCAATCAGATTGAAGCTCGTTCTAGGGAGGATTTGCGGTTCCTCCTCCGTGCTCAGATATTCATGTTTTTATTTTTTTAATTTCTCAGGAACTACTGAATGAATTTATACCATTTGAAAAAAATTGCGCTTTCTGAACTAAGAGCTACCTTTTTGCTAAGTTTGGTGTAATTCCATTCAGCAGTTCGTTCTGTAGCTGTGTCTAAAGTTCCGATAGAATTTTACAGTGGGAAAACAAGTTTTGTGATCTCCCTATTTTCTCAGCCCCCGCTTGACCAATCACCCCAAAACTTTCAAGACAGGAGCTGACTGCAGCACCTCATTAGTTTTGAAAATATCACGAAGATTCATCAAATGGCGCCAAAGATATTAGCAAATCAAAGAATGCTTTTCCTATGGAAACTAGGTCCTAACTATAACTACCTACAGGTGAACGCCAGTAGGTGATATATATATTAATATATAATATATATATATATATTTGAAAACAATGTGCCCTGAAGCAAAGATGCACTCCACTGCAGGTAAGTGTGAGGGTGGGCGTACTGCGGGCCGGAAAAGCAGGCGAGGAGGCCGTATATAGTGAGCTATGGTGTAGTTTTATTTCACAAGCAGGCAGATGGAATGTCACAGATCATGAAAGACAAGGGGGGTCCGTATCCGCTCTCCGCTCCGGGTCTTGGGTGTAGTCCTGGGTCTTCGGAAACTTCACCGACAGCTCCGATGTAGGGGAGGTCCACGGAGGGCGGTAAGAGAGGAGAAACAAAAGGACCGTTAGTCTTATCCTTGGCTTTCAAGGCTATATACCGAACACCGTCACCCGGGAAGTGATAAAGGGGGAAGAAGAGATATCGTGAGGAAAGGGGGACACGGGAAGGCAGGAACGCAGGGAAGGGTTGATAGAAAGGGTGTCTGGGTGGGGGGTTCGAGGAAGAAGTAAACGGTCGTCACTCAAACAGTGCGTGTGCTGTATATTGATATTTACAGTGCAGGGGTCGTGATTGCTAAAGAGAAGGGTTATTTACAGGGCTTTACAGGAACTCCTAGTGAGTGGGGTTTAGGGAAGGCTTAAGACACTCACCCGGTCCGCCGTAACTCTCCAAGTGAGTTACGGCCGCTCTTCAGCCACCTCCTGTGGGCTCCACCACTCTTCGGTCCACTCCTCGTCGTCACCCGTCAGTTCTCCTTCTCCAGCGCCAGTCTGAGCCTCCTGCCACGATACTCCGACTCTGTGCTCTTCTCGCGTCCTGGTTTTATCCTGTGTTGACTCCGCCCCGAGGACGGGACTTCCGGGGCCGGAGGGATATGGTTCCTCTGTGCACGTTGTTCTGGTTGGTCCCTGAGGAAGAGAGAGGGGCGGGGATGCGTTGGTTATGGCTGGCCCGCCGATTCCTGTGTGTCTCATGGTTTCTGGCTTGCTCATTCGTAATCCCGGTGGAAGTGACGGAGGTAGGTGCGGGGGAGGGCGGCCTCCGTTGAGGGGCGGCGGGGACGCCGTCTCACATACCCCTCCCCTAGCTGTCCTTCTTGTACGGGATGGGCTTTGAGGGTAACGGGAAAGGAAGTCGGCGTTGCCCTGGTCACTCCCCTTTCGATGTAGTGTTTTGAAGTGAAAGGGCTGAAGGGAGAGAAACCAGCGGAGGACTCGGTCGTTTTGGCCCTTGTTCCGAGCCATCCACTCCAAGGGAGCATGGTCAGTGTAAAGGATAAAGTCTCTGCCCTCCAAGTAATATCGCAGATTGTCGATGGCCCATTTTATGGCCAGGGCTTCTTTTTCCACCACTGCGTAATGTTTTTCTCGAGGAAACAGTTTGCGACTCACGTAGAGGATGGGTCGTTCATTCCCTAGGGCGTCCTTCTGGGACAGGACGGCCCCCAAACCATGCTCGGAGGCATCTGTTTGCAGAATAAAGGGTAAGGAGTAGTCCGGGGGTACCAACACAGGGCTGGAGGTCAAGGCACCTTTCAGGTCCGTGAATGCGTTCCAGGCTTCGGGAGAGGGGTTCCGTAGCATCTCATCTGAGCGGTTAGTTTTCTTCAGGAGATCCGTCAAGGCAGCGGCTCTCTGAGAGAAATTAGGCACGAACCGCCGATAATACCCTAGAAGGCCCAAGAATGCTCGGAGGTCTTTTTTTGTTTGGGGAAAGGACAGGGACTGGATAGCTACGGTTTTACTTTCCTGGGGTCTTATCAAACCCTCCCCTAGTAGATATCCCAGGTATTTGACCGTTCTGGCCGCCAGAGTGGTTTTGGCAGGGTTTATGGCGAAACCAAAGTAGCCTAGGGAAGAGACAACATCACAGAGATGCTTCACATGTTGGGGCCAACTATCGCTGAATATGACGATATCGTCCAGATAGGCGCCCGCGTATTGTGCATGGGGCCTCAGGACACGATTCATAGCTCGCTGAAATGTGGCGGGTGCGCCATGAAGACCAAAGGGCATGACCAGGAATTGGTATAACCCCTCCGGGGTGGAGAAGGCGGTCTTTTTTTTGTCTTGTTCCCGGAGGGGTATCTGCCAATATCCCTTGCAAAGATCTAGGGTTGAAATATACTTTGCTTTCCCTATCCTTTCAATCATTTCATCCACCCGAGGCAAGGGATAGGTGTCAAAGGTGGACACTTTGTTAACCTCCCGAAAATCTATGCAGAAGCGGACCGACCCATCGGGTTTTGGGACAAGGACGATAGGGGAGTTCCACTCACTGACTGAAGGCTCTATTATACCCATCCTTAGCATGTCGCCTATCTCCTGCTTTATCACCGCCCGACGGGCCTCGGGGACTCTATAGGGTCTTAATCGGACTATTTTTCCAGGTTCGGTTTCGATGGTATGTTCCGTGACACTGGTACGACCAGGAGAAGAAGAGAAGACCCCATTAAGAGGCCCTAGGGCTCTGCGCAGTTCTTGGGCTTGTAGAGGAGGCAGTTCAGGGTCAACACACGGGTCAAACGGAAAGGCCAGGGGATTGTTGGCTCCTAACAACACCGGACGGGGACCCTCCCACTTTTTAAGCAGATTCACGTGGAATATCTGGGTGGTACCACGTATGGCGTCTAATTCCACCTCATAGGTAACTGGCGTCACCTGCCGGAGAATGGTGTACGGACCTTGCCACCTCCCCAAGAGCTTCTGGTCGGAGGAGGGCATCATGAGTAAGACCAGATCGTTGTCAGCAAATACCCGGGGACGAGTGCCCTTGTCGTATTGCTTCTTCTGGCTGGTTTGGGCACTCTCAAGATTCTGTCGGACTATGTTCCGGATCATGGCTAGGTGAGTTTTTAGGTTTTCCATATACTCCGGGAGCGGCCGTGTTCGATCCGGCTCTGCTTCCCAGGCCTCTTGGGCCATGTCTAGGAGGGTACGAGGGGGACGGCCATACAGGAGCTCATAAGGGGAGTAGCCGGTGCTGCTCTGCTTCTTACAGCGTATGGCGAACAGAGCTAAGGGCAGAATGTCTTCCCACCTTTTGGCTTCTAAGCCCAAGAGTTTTTTCAGGGTCTGTTTTATGGTGGCATTATAACGCTCTACCAAACCATCCGTTTGCGGATGGTATGCCGAGGTACGAATTTGCTTTATTCCCAGCTCAGCACAAACCCGTTTCATAAGAGATGAAACAAAGGGGGTACCCTGATCAGTCAGGATTTCCCGGGGAAACCCAACTCGAGAGAACAGGGTGATCAGGGCTTTCGCTATTGTCTGGGTGGTAGGCTGACGTAGGGGAATGGCTTCTGGGAAGCGGGTGGCATAGTCAACTATCACCAAAGCATAGCGACACCCGCTGCGGGAGGGTAGGAGGGGCCCTATGATATCCATACCTATCCGGCTGAAGGGGACATCTATGAGAGGAAGGGGTTGTAATGGTACTCTCGGGGGTCTGTGACGACTATTTTTCTGACAGACCACACATTCGCGACAGTAGGTTTTAATCATCTGATATACTCCCGGCCAATAGAACTTATCTAAGACTGCTTGACTGGTCTTCTCATCCCCGAAATGGCCCCCTAAAAGATGGCTATGAGCAAGGAAGAGGACTTTGTCTTGGAAGGGACCGGGAATGAGCAACTGTGCGGTCTGTTGGGTCCCCCCTCCCCTATACAGCAACCCATTTCTCTTAAAAAAATATGGACCTACTTGTAAGGGGTCTTCGTGGTCAAGGGCCCTTCCCCAAGCTTCCTGTAAGAGCGGGTCTTCCTGTTGGGCCGCCCTGAACTCTCTATCGGTCTGCCATGGGTGTTCCTCTGTTAACACGGGGTAGGCACTGACGCACTCCTTCTTCTCCTTTCTCTTCTGGCTCTTAGGTTTATGTGGTTTGGGTGGTCTATCCGGAGGGGTTTGTCCCGGATAAGGAGCGTCCTTCCACCACTGGGTCAGGGACTCTGACGTATCATAGGAGCGTAGGTAATCCCGGATAATCACTACCGAGAATAGCCTGCTCAGGTAGTGCGGGGACAAGACCTACGGTTAGGTTCGTTCCGGGGTCCCTCTTATGTTGTACTTGTACTTGAGTGGTAGGGTACCGCTTGGTGTCCCCGTGTACACACTGGATGGCTACTACTCCCGTAGGGCCATGGACGGGTTGAGCCAGATCTTGTGGTCTTATTACGCTCTGGCGACACCCGGAGTCAGCAAGGGCCATGAGTCGCTGTCCGTTCACAGTCACCGGACAGTGAAACGGCGGGGGAGTGGACCCGGGAGGGTTGCACAGGTAGTTCCTTACAAAGCCAATGTCCATGGGGTCCTCCTTCTGGGGACACATCCGGGCGATGTGGCCGAACCCACCACAGGAGTAACACTGGGGTCCAGGGTTGGGGGGCCGGAACAGGACTGATGGACCCAAAAGGGGAGATGGTTCCGTTCTTTTCATCGGTTGGGGCCGAGGAGGACGTGTGGTCATAGGGTTCGCATTCCTGGTTGTGTGTTCCTCTTTTCCCCGCTGGAGCTCGTGTGCCCTGCTGTAGGCGGAGGCTATCTCTATAGCAGTTTCGAGAGTGAGCCTGGAGTGTTGCCTCACCCAACGCTGGGTGGCCGGGTGCAAGGAGTTCAGAAACTGCTCCAAATAAATTTTCTCTAGGATATTGTCTTTGGTAGCCGTCTCGGGTCGAAGCCATCTGTTGGCGAGATCTTTGATTCGAAAGGAGAGGGCCCTTGGGTTTTCCTGGGGCCTCTCCTTGGCTTGTCGCAATTTAACTCTATAGGTGTCGTCATCAATGCCAAGGCGTTCAAGGATACAACGTTTGATGTCCGCATAAGGGGTGGTGCCTTGTATGTTGGCCTGCTGGTAGGCCGCCTGCAAATCGCCGGTCAAAAGGGGACCCAGGTATTGACCCCAACGATCCACAGGCCAGTTGGCGGCTTGGGCTAGCCTTTCAAAATTGGTGAAGAAGTAGTCCGGGTCCTCTCCCGGGACGTACTTCTGCAGGACAACTGACGGAAATGAGGAGACTGGTCTTGGTTGTCCCAGGGCTGTTGTCAGTTTTTCCATGGTTTGTTCATGGGTCGCCCCCTGGCCCTTTAGGACATCGTGGAGCTGTCCCCTATCGTTTTCAGCGGTCTTTAGGAATTGTTCCATAAGCTTGCCAAATTGCTCCTGGGATTCCGCCATCTGCTTAACCACGGCCTCCATGCTTCCAGCTGATCCCACTTCTGACACCAGATGTGAGGGTGGGCGTACTGCGGGCCGGAAAAGCAGGCGAGGAGGCCGTATATAGTGAGCTATAGTGTAGTTTTATTTCACAAGCAGGCAGATGGAATGTCACAGATCATGAAAGACAAGGGGGGTCCATATCCGCTCTCCGCTCCGGGTCTTGGGTGTAGTCCTGGGTCTTCGGAAACTTCACCGACAGCTCCGATGTAGGGGAGGTCCACGGAGGGCGGTAAGAGAGGAGAAACAAAAGGACCGTTAGTCTTATCCTTGGCTTTCAAGGCTATATACCGAACACCGTCACCCGGGAAGTGATAAAGGGGGAAGAAGAGATATCGTGAGGAAAGGGGGACACGGGAAGGCAGGAACGCAGGGAAGGGTTGATAGAAAGGGTGTCTGGGTGGGGGGTGTGAGGAAGAAGTAAACGGTCGTCACTCAAACAGTGCGTGTGCTGTATATTGATATTTACAGTGCAGGGGTCGTGATTGCTAAAGAGAAGGGTTATTTACAGGGATTTACAGGAACTCCTAGTGAGTGGGGTTTAGGGAAGGCTTAAGACACTCACCCGGTCCGCCGTAACTCTCCAAGTGAGTTACGGCCGCTCTTCAGCCACCTCCTGTGGGCTCCACCACTCTTCAGTCCACTCCTCGTCCTCACCCGTCAGTTCTCCTTCTCCAGCGCCAGTCTGAGCCTCCTGCCACGATACTCCGACTCTGTGCTCTTCTCGCGTCCTGGTTTTATCCTGTGTTGACTCCGCCCCGAGGGCGGGACTTCCGGGGCCGGAGGGATATGGTTCCTCTGTGCACGTTGTTCTGGTTGGTCCCTGAGGAAGAGAGAGGGGCGGGGATGCGTTGGTTATGGCTGGCCCGCCGATTCCTGTGTGTCTCATGGTGTCTGGCTTGCTCATTCGTAATCCCGGTGGAAGTGACGGAGGTAGGTGCGGGGGAGGGCGGCCTCCGTTGAGGGGCGGCGGGGACGCCATCTCACAGTAAGTTCAAAGCTTATGCATTGCAAATGAAAGCGGCATTTCATCCCTCATTAAATGCCAACGCGATTTGAAGCTGTACGCTTCTTCTTCTTGGGCACGTCTGGTAATGCAGTAATATTATAGCAGTCCCACATGTGTTAACTGTTTTATAGACCTCTGGTGTACCTGACGTTTGGCTTATCTTCCTGACGCACCTTGGGACATGTAGTTTATTACCCATAGTGGGCTCCACATATTGCCACAAAATATTTGGATCCTCAATGGTATAAGCCCTCCAGTGGGCCCCGGAGTGAAACTTCCCGCTTTCTCATTGTATTGCTCTGCTGCTATATATATACACACACATATATATATGTATATACATGTGTTTTCAGTAACCCCACTGCACCATAGTGTTTTACAAAAACAGGAAATAGGTTACAAGAGCAAAATTGAAACACAAAAGAAAATGAACTGTGGCTCACGTTAGATACAGTTAAGATAAAGGTAAATACTGAAAAGGTGTGTTTTTAATAATAACTTTCGACCGCGAGTACGTCATCACGGCCCGCCATCTTACACAGCGAGAGTTTGACAACGCGAGTACGTCATAAGGGCCCGCGATCAGGGGTCGCAAGAGTAAACAATTGCGAACACGTAGATGCGGCGCGCAGCTGACTTCGGGCGGGAGATTTGAACAGCTCGCTTTCCCGAACTTGCAAAAATTGCAATTCTGCACAAGAAATCCACCACAGGCAGCATAAACCTTCTGAAAATGATGATTTTGATGAGAATAACTTCTCAGATTGACATTTGGCTGCACTTTTTTGTGCAAGGAGTCCATTTTGGGGGGGGGGATGTAAGTGCCCCAGAGTCTCCAACTTCCTGTTCCTGTCCAGCAGGCTCCTCCCAGTGCTTTGTCCATGTCCTGGTCACTTTTCAGTTGGAACTGGAGCTGGAAGGATTACTTGTTGTGGCTGCTGCTGGATATTTATAGTTGAGGATTTCTGGGAGTTTGGATCACTTTTGGATTTGAGATTTTACAAGTAAGTTGGTGTTGTTTGTTTGGGGCATTGCAGTTGCTGCAACTACAATTTTAAAACTTTTTCACAACTTAAAACAAAATATATTGGTGGTAGCCACAGTATCCAGTAGGCCCAGGGTTGGTCATGGGTGCATGATACAACTGTTTCTGTGAGTTTTGTTGAACTTAAATCTAATTTATGTCATGGAATTTTAGCTCACTGTTATATGTGGATGTATTTATTTTTTTGGGGGTGCCTGTAAAGCCACACTAGCCAGTAGGCCTTAGTGTAGTGAGTGGTGCATGGACCAAGTCTTTCTGTGGGGTCTCTTGAATTTAAACCTCATTGAGGGTATGGATGGCATTGGATTGTGGTGATTATTGCGTGTTTTTTTACTTTTGGGGGTGTTGTTGGGGTCTGGCCATGTGGGTGGGGGCCATTTTGAGGCCTGGTCCAGGCAGGGCCTGGCCATGTGGCTGGGGGTCAAGGGGCCATTTTGAAGCCAGTCAGTGTGCTCAGGCCTGCACCCAGTTTGCCTTGCTTTCATCCATTATGCCCAGGGGTAGTGAGTGGTGCATGGACCAAGTCTTTCTGTGTGGTGTCTTGAATTTAAACATCATTTAGGGCATGGATGGCATTGGATTGTGGTGATTTTTGTGTGTTTTTCGACTTTTTGGGGTGTTGTTGGGGCCTGGTCATGTGGGTGGGGGCCATTTTGAGGCCTGGTCCAGGCAGGGCCTGGCCATGTGGCTGGGGGTCAAGGGGCCATTTTGAAGTCAGGCAGTTTGCACAGGCCTGCACCCAGTTTGCCTTGCTTTCATCCATTATGCCCAGGGGTACTCAGTGGTGCATGGACCAAGTCTTTCGGTGGGGTGTCTTGAATTTAAACATCATTGAGGGCATGAATGGCATTGGATTGTGGTGATTTTTGTGTGATTTTCGACTTGTTGGGGTGTTGTTGGGGCCTGGCCATGTAGGTGGGGGCCATTTTGAGGCCTGGTCCAGGCAAGGCCTGGACATATGGCTGGGGGTCCAGGGGCCATTTTGAAGCCAGACAGTGTGCTCAGGCCTTCACCCAGTTTGCCTTGATTTCATCCATTATGCCCAGGGGTACTCACTGGTGCATGAAACAACTCTCTCTGTGTGGTCTCTCTTCTATTAATGTAAACATCCATTTTTGTTTAGAATTGCAATTTTAATTTTTTGGTCTTTGGGTGTGTTGTAATAATAATAAATGCCTAGTTGCAAATATTAATTGAAGCAGGACATATGCAACCTTTATTTAACTGATGTTCCTCTGGCTTCCTTTGCTTTTAGGTGCACAAGAGAACCACATCAGTCATCGTTCATCATTCATCAGTGCCAGGAAGAAGTCCTGAAGCGGTGTGTGCAGCGCAACGTCACGTGACGTCACGTGTGGCCACAGACAACTCTGCAACTTGTGCAACTGCGGCCTGCTGTTCTGACATCTGAAGAAGATGGACCCAAAGAAAGGCGGCCGTAGCTCCTCTACCAAGAAAGTTGCCAGTGCCACTGCCAGTAAGAAGGAGCAGAAGAAGCAAGTGGTGCCACTTACCAAGGAGACTGGTGTGCCCACAGACACTTTTTTTGGGGAAACAAAAACTACGCCTGCAGCAGCGGGGTCCGCCGGGGACCAAGCTGGGAGCAGCACCTCCGCTTCATTGGGCTCAGTGCCACCACGCTAAGTTAGGTCCAAGACCAGGAGTGCTGCAGAGGCAGCCACTTTAATTGCTCAGTCACCATCGACCAGTTATTTTGGCTCATCGCAAGAAAGTAGCATCCAATCAACACAGGGTGTAACTCATCTGACGAGTGTTCAACAACCACAGCTGCAACGACAACCACAGGTGCAACTAGTTCAAGCGCAAGTACATGCGCAAGGAGTGGCGCAAGTAGAGGCGCAAGTAGAGGCGCAAGGAGAGGCGCAAGGAGAGGCACAACTAGAGGCGCATGGAGCGGCACAACTGGCCACAATTCTTGTTCCTCCAGAAGTAGGGGCACATCAGGAAATCAAGATTCAAGCGGAGGTATCATCCGAGGAAGCCACTCCTCCTGATGATGATCTATTGTCTTCCACATCCCCAGCAAGAAAAAGGTCAAGGAGGGCTACTACATGTTCTTCTTCAAGCCCCCTTCCTTCTGTTGATCTTGATGTTTATTAGAACCCACCAATGCAGTCCGAGAGTGAGGCACGCCATGAGCCGACAAAAGTAGCTAAGCCTAAAAGGAGGTTTCCCACATGGCTTTCACTTATGGGTGATGACGACGAACAAGAAGTGGTGTATTCTGCTGCTGATAAACAGTCTGAGGATGACCCAGTCATCACAGTCGTCACTCCAGCCCCAGCGGGCATGCAGCAGACAGACATTTTTACCCTATCCCGAATTGCTGCTGAGCGGGATGTGGGCGGTGTGGCACTAGTACCACCACCAACGCAGTTAACTACTACACCAACACGACCTACAGCTTCCATATTTTCTCGTCAGAAGGGCCGGCAGGGACCTCCATCCTGCTCGACCTCCATTACCTCAAGTAGTGGTGCTGTAAGTGCACAACAGAGTCAAATTCAGCCAAGCCCATCCTCTACTTCATCTGGCATTGAAAGTAGCACCTCCACCACCAGCAGACATCTCCAGTCCCCAGTTTGGGACTTCTTTAGTGTTAGCAAAAAAGCGGAAAACATGGTTGTTTGTTCGATTTGTAAAACTGTAGTTAGTCGGGGTAAGCTTGGAACCAACTATGGTACAGGAGGCCAGAGAGGTCATCTCCAAAAACACCACACTATCATTTGGGAGGCGCACCTAAGGAAGATCCGGGAATACAAAAGTACAACAAATCCAAATGTATCCATTCCTATGGCATCTGATGATGATGATAATGAGGGGCTGATAGTGCAGGGGGAAGTGAAGAAGTGACAGACATTTTTTCTGGTACACCCAGTAACCCTGGCAGCAGGACTGCAGTGGTAGCTCCCACACCCTCTACCCCAGCAACATGTATGAGGCACACTATGAGTCTGGGAGAGACACCAATGCGAAAAAGTACATCAATGAGCCTAACTGGGTTGAAGAAGTCTGCATCATCATCATCTTAACATAAAACGGTCCAGACCACCATTAAACGCATGTTTTGGTCGGATGCGCCATTTGAACGCAATCACCCTACGGCACGTTTTTATAATGCAATGCTGGCTAAAATGTTAGCACTGGATCTTCTCCCTTTTTCTTTCGTGGAAGGGGTGGGTTTTCTAGAATTAGTGGCAACAGTCTGCCCTAAATGGAAGGTTCCTAGCCAGTCCTATTTTGCCAGAGTTGCGATTCCAGCAATACATCAAGATGTGCTGGAGGTGATTAGGGCAGCTTTGCAGAAGAGTGCTGTTCACACTATTCACCTGACACAGATAGGTGGACCAGTTGCCAAACCCTTGATTACATGTGCATCACTGCACACTAGGGCTCTTTTGCAGGGGTTAGAGACAAGTTATATGCAGGTGTTGACCCGGACACAGTTTTTCAAGCTACTCGGAAACATGCAACAGTAGCCATGTTTGCCATGGAGAAATCTCATACTGCACTAAACCTTTTGGATGAGTTTCAGAGTAAGGTCTATGAATGGCTGCATCCAAGAAAGCGCATGATTGGTTATGTTTCAACGGATAATGGCAGTAATATAGTTAAGGTCATGCATGAAGATGGCTATTTCAGAGTGCCGTGTTTGGCGCACAGTATTAACATTGTTGTGCAAGATTTCTTGAAAAAAGAAAACACAGTCAGCAAGTTACTGTCCACCTGCCGAATAATCTGTACACATTTCAGCCATTCTTTTAAGGCCTGGAAGCAGCTGAGGAACATGCAACGTGAACGTAGACTGCCAGTCAGAGGACTCATCCAGGAGGTGGTAACACGTTGGAACTAAACCTTCTACATGCTTGAGCGTCTGCCTGAGCAGTGCATGGTAATCAATGAGTATGTCTTTCAACGGGATTCTACTATGAAAGACATGAGGCTAGAGGTGGAGGAATGGAAGCTAGTTAAAAGCCTGACAGACATGCTTCGTCCTTTTGAGGTCTTCACGCGTGAAGTCAGCAGGGAGGACTGTACTTTGGCCAAACTTATCCCATTGTTGCACATGCTAGAGCACCAACTGAAGGCGGTGTCTTCAACGTTCCGAGATGATGCTGAAAAGCAAGACACATATCAGTTGGCGGAGAGATTATTAAGCCGCCTAGTTGACAATGAAAGGCTTAACAAATACATACAGAACAACATTACATTTGTGCCACTATTCTGGATCCACGGTACAAAAAGGCAGTGGCCAGCAAAGCATTCATTCCTTTTAATGAAGAAGATGTTTCAAAGTACAAACATTGGATAGCTCTGTCAGCCACTCGGTTTGAAAAAGAGCAGCAGAAAATTGAAGGAACCAGCAGAAGTACTACTGAATTACTTTCCCCCTGACATCGCGCTGCCTGGGGTTGCAGCGCCTCTGGGAGCCTTCCTTCTTCCTCCTGCCAGACTCGGCATTTTTGGACCTCGCAGGACCCGCTGCGCGGGTCCCGCATCGCCCCCTGACACAGGCGTCAGCTGGAGAGAACACCAGGGGTGCTCTGTTAGTTACCGGCAGGGCTGCGAGCATTTGCAGGGACTCCAAGGACCAGGAGTCCCTGCGCGCCCTTGGGACCAGCTGGGCTGCTCTCCTTGCCGGCCCCGCCCGCCCCCTCACGAATTAAAAACTGCCTGCACCTGGGATTGAGTGCTTTCCCCCTGACATCGCGCTGCCTGGGGTTGCAGCGCCTCTGGGAGCCTTCCTTCTTCCTCCTGCCAGACTCAGCATTTTTGGACCTCGCAGGACCCGCTGCGTGGGTCCCGCATCGCCCCCTGACACAGGCGTCAGCTGGAGAGAACACCAGGGGTGCTCTGTTAGTTACCAGCAGGGCTGCGAGCATTTGCAGGGACTCCAAGGACCAGGAGTCCCTGCGCGCCCTTGGGACCAGCTGGGCTGCTCTCCCTGCCGGCCCCGCCCACCCGCTAGACTACCTATCAGTGAGTTTTTTAAAGAAGGCGTAGACCCCGCTGCGCGGGAGGGCGCTGGGAGAAGCCCGGGACAAGGGCGGGACCATCTAAGGCCATCATAGGCCAGAAGAGGCCGGGACGGGCCACCCCCCCTGGCCGTGCAATTAAAAGAGGTAAAAGTACTTTTGTCAAGACATTTCCAGTCCCTGTAGGTGCCTGTTGCTACTTACATTATGTCTTTTAAGGGGGCCAGAAAAACTTCTACTTTGACTAGGGACATGGCTAAGGGGACGATGGTCCACTATTTAATCAAGACACCACCACCTATTGTCCAACAACCTGCAAGAACAGTCCGAGAACGATTGTCTATTGTCCGCTCCAATAGTGATTTCACCCCCCCACAGTCAGTCGCCGCATCACAAAATCTATCATTTCTGGAGGAACTTAACAGCGTATGTAAAACCAGGTATGCTGCTGTTACATCGACATCAGAGCACATGAATGCATCCTTTTGCCCTACAGTTATCTCAAGCCCCCACTCCAATACATTATCCTTACCTTATGGAAATCTCCTGGGCACTTCCCTCTGTCCACCTGAATCAGGCAACACGAACCCTAAAATGACTCTCCCGGACTGTTTTGGTAAAAGACCACGACCAGTGGATAAACACGCAGGCAGCCAAGCAAAGCAGAAAAAACTGTCTGCACCCCCACCTTCACCAACTCTGTTGGACCAGCTACAATCTATGATTAACTCTGTGATACAGCCTCTGATAGACAGAATGAATAATCTTGGAGATAGGATTGCGGCAAGTCAAACTCGCTACTCCTAAAAAGCATGGCAGGCCCCAATCACTTACAGTCCTTATGTGACACAGTAGTGCCTTCAACAGCTCCCCAAAATAATATTAATCAACCCCGACAGGTAGTCCCAGGTATGTTAACACCATCCATCGAGAAAGTTCCCGCCAAACTAATAACAGCACACAGTAGCTCCCTTGAAACGAGGCTGAATAAAGTAACTATACCATCCAAAGGGCCACGTCCCAATACAGGGAACATGCCACGTAAATCAAATCACATCCATTTACCACCGGAGGCCGCCCCGTTTGTGTGTGTCCTTTCTGGCGTGCCTGAGCTCACAAATGGAAAAACTGAAAATCAACAGGAGCTAAGAAATAAGGCACTGTTTTGGCTAACAAAGAATAGACCCCTGCCCCCTGACATCGATGGTAGAATACAATGCGTTAGAAGGGTGGGATGGCTGGGTCCACTTCGAAAAGAGAGATCTGGCGATCTGGTGTTGATAAAGTTTATAAATTGCAATGTTGTCCCATATCTCCAGACTTGGAAATCACAGATAGGAGATGGACCTATACACACCTGGGGACTATCTGATTTTTATCCCAGAGAATCACTCCACCCTCATATAAGATCAATGAAGAGAGTAACTTTTGGTTGGGCTGAAACAGCACGGGGGTGAGGGGTATTAATATCCAGACTCTGACTTGATATACTATTGATTTGGTACCTGACCTCTCTTAAAGATTTTATGCTATAATGTTACTTACTGTAATATGAATTGAAATGTAATGGTGTATATTTTGCTATGTGCTTTTATGATTTTATATTTAAAAATCGAATAAAGCTTAAGAAACGAAACGAAACAAAACGAAACTACTGAATCAGCAGGCCATCCGGCGTCAAGGTCCACTTCTGAATCTCTGTCCGAAGGCAGTCACTTTCCCTGACAGCTGTTAACGACACCAGCAATCGTATCATCATCCTCACCTGCACCAGGCCCAGCCATAACATTGTCGGAAGCGGATTGGCTAACTCATCAAGGGTTTGCTTGTTCCAGTGAGGCAAAGACCACAGATGGTACGCAAAGTGGAGCACCCCTGGAGAACATTGAGTGTATGGTGCAGGCCTATCTGGATGACCCAACAGAGGTCTTCGTTAATCAGAACCCATTGCTGTATCTATATGGGGAAAGGCCTCTATGGCCACTAATCACCAACCTGGCTCTAAATTATTTGTCTTGCCCACTCGCAAGCGTGTCTTCTGAACGTATTTTCAGTACTGCTGGTACCATTGTAACTTCAAAAAGGACCCGCCTCTCACCCAAAAATGTGGAGAGGTTAACAATGATCAAGATGAATCATCACTTCATACCACCAGATTACAAAATACGTGAATGCACGCAGGAAGAAGAGGACACCGACTTAGGTGATGGAAGTTCTTCTCTGTTAGCTGAACTACTCCCGTCTCAATTCCCAGAGTTTGAGGACAAGCTCTACTTCCCTGACACCGAGGCCTGAAAATGACTTCTTTTTTTTTCGTCCTTATTCACTTTTATTCCTGTGTGTCTTTCTTTGTTTTGCAACTTTTACCACAACAAAACTCTAATCACCTAATCACAACAAATCCATCAGCAGCACTGTCTTCATCTTATTTCCTTATTGACGGTGCCGCTGTCTGCAATCCTGAAGTTCACAAGTTCACAACTCAGTCATGCTCCTCTATCCTCCTCCTCCAGACTCCCCCTATCCATTTCCCTCAAGGCAGATGGCTGGATTACGCAGAATGAAGACACTGTCGCTTCGTAGACGAGTCCCCTCAAAAGAAGTGGGACTGGAATTACTGACTATATACTGATTGCTGACAGTTACTTCTGAAATTGATTGACACACACGAGAGGCTGCCCTGTGGGCCTCCACTTTAAGAACAACAAGATGCGGACAAAAAGTAGAACAGGTAATGAATAATGAGATGGCATGCACAGCAGTAGACAGCACTGGCTGTCTGGCTCTGATAAAAGCAATTGCTGTTTGTTTGTTGTGCATGAAATGAATCATCATATGTCTTCTGTATTATATAATCTGTTACACACTAAATGTAACTCAAGTCTACTCTGTGTTTTTTTACCTTGTTTAATTCAAATTCTTCTACTGCAGGGGCCACTACGTTGCATTTTTTAATATGCAAAATGTCCTTGGACTCACTGTGTGTGTAGACTGCGACTGCATAAACAACATTGAGTTTGCCAATATACCATGAGGATGATGAGTCTTGATGATCAAAGTTACATAATATCTTTTTTCTTTACAGTCACTCACTGGGATGGATGGATCATCATTGTCGGTTTACGGAAGAACTATGGCCATTTCATGAGTGGCAAACAAGTAAACCAGTCAACAACAACTACAGCAGAACTACATGTCTGTCTAGTCGTGGTATGGAGTGGTCGAGCCAGTGCAGTGTTGTTATGCCAGAGTCCAGACAGCAGTTCATGTAAAATTGCGACTATGTGGCTTGCTGCATACAATTAGATATTCTTTGTCTGTCTGTGTCAAAGAGGTATGCTACATCAGGTTGCTTCACTCAGTGGTGCCTGCCTTGATCATCTGCATGGCCCTGGCCTACTGTGTGCTAATTACTATCCTTGAAAAGGAGACTCAGAGCACGCACTTTAACCCCATCCATGCGCATGACGAGCTCAGCTCGTCATGCAGCACAGTGCTCGTGTGCTTATGACGAGCTGAGCTCGTCATGACCACACACGTTTCTATTGTGGTCCAGCACAGCAGAAAAAGAACTCAAGCAGCCAAGAGGTTAGAAATGATGATGCTTGTATGAAATACTGTCGCCTCTGAAACTGAAACTGTTATTTTTGCACTACAACACACCGTACCTTATATTTTTTTCTCTATGGTATTTTAATTTCACTTCCTGTTTTTCCATCAACAATTACAGGCCGGCTTTTACCCTGTGCGATGGGAAAAATGATTAACTCAGGCTTGCCATTAGCGATCCGCAATTCCGCTTCCGCCAGGCAGGCAGTGGACAGTGTGTCTGGTCACCAAGATTGATCGACGGAGCGTCAGATGGAATGGAGGAGTACCGCAAAGAAGAGGAATGGCTGGATGCTCGCAACTTCCCAAATTGAACAGGACAACTACAACATACAGTTACAGTATCCTCTTCACTTCTCCTTACATTTATAAATAATGTTATTGTTGTGAACTTCTGAGAGTGTGACTCTGTGCATTTGTTTGCTCTCTGCTTTAAATTAATCCCTCCAGCTATTTGATAAGTTTTTCTTTTCTATTTTTAAAACTAATTTAATGTGCTACTAAGTGTTTATTCACTCTGAGGGCAGATCGGCAAGTGAAATTGCGAAATTACTGAAGCCCTGTACTGTCACATTGTTTCTTCATAGTTAGTAAGTTGTAGTACTACTTTTCAGTAACCTAACCATCCATTTAGCAAATAACTTCCTTTATGTCCCTTAAAAGATTTATGGATATCTTCGTATACAAAAAAAAATTATTCATTTGTTGTTTGTCCATGCTGTGTTTTTGTTTTTCCTCTCTCCACAAAACTTTCCCTAAAACCCCCATTCCCATCCAATTTTCAAACCCTAACGCTCTTCCCCCGGGCTGTGTGGTTTTCATTGAGGTGTGGTGACAACAATAATTCCACACACTTGCTTGGGAGGATAAGGACAAAGCAACAGAAAATAAATTTCAAGGATGGTGAAGGAATCCGAGGATATGTTCTTACTGTGTACTGTACTATCTATCATGCTGTTCTAATGCTACGCTCGGGCCACTCAATGTTTCATTTCCTTTTTTTCATATGCTGCTACTGCCAGTGTGTAGTGTACCACTACTACTACCACCACCACAAAAATGACATTTAATCTGTCCAGGATTCAACCTTAATCGCCAGTTCCCATGCACCCAGCCCTGTGCCTTGCCCTATTCTCAAAAAACACAGTTGATGGACAGAATGCAGAACAATTTCTTACATTCACCCCAGTACAAAGATCTGGGCCTACATCCATCATTTTTTTTCACGCCACACCACCCTAGGTCAGACAATGGCTATATGCAAATCAGCCTTGACCCTGTGCCTCATGGGAACAGTCCAGCCCGAACTACCAAGCCATGTCTTTCCTAGACCGGAATCAAGCATCCAAGGATCGGTTTCTGGCTATCAGCCTTCTTCAGCCTGGATAGCTTTACTACAGTGATGTGGAGAGCCTGGGACTCACGTCTGAGCATACCCAGCCCACTCGGGGTGAAAATTGCAAAAAACACAGTTGATGGACAGAATGCAGAACAATATCTTACATTCACCCCAGTACAAAGATCTGGGCCTAAATCCATCTTTTTTTGCACTCCACACCACCCTAGATCAGACAATGGTTATATGCAAATCAGCCTTGACCCTGTGCCTCATGGGAACAGTCCAGCCCGAACTACCAAGCCATGTCTTTCCTAGACCGGAATCAAGCATCCAAGGACCAGTTTCTGGCTATCAGCCTTCTTCAGCCTGGATAGCTTGACTCCAGGGATGTGGAGAGCCTGGGACTCAAGTCTGAGCATACCCAGCCCACTCCGGGTGAAAATTGCAAAAAATGCAGTTGATGGACAGAATGCAGAACAATGTCTTACATTCACCCCAGTACAAAGATCTGGGCCTAAATCCATCGTTTTTTTGCACTCCACACCACCCTAGGTCAGACAATGGCTATATGCAAATCAGCCTTGACCCTGTGCCTCATGGGAACAGTCCAGCCCGAACTACCAAGCCATGTCTTTCCTAGACTGGAATCAAGCATCCAAGGACCGGTTTCTGGCTATCAGCCTTCTTCAGGCTGGATAGCTTGACTCCAGTGATGTGGAGAGCCTGGTACTCACGTCTGAGCATACCCAGCCCACTCGGGTGAAAATTGCAAAAAACACAGTTGATGGACAGAATGCAGAACAATGTCTTACATTCACCCCAGTACAAAGATCTGGGCCTAAATCCATCGTTTTTTTGCACTCCACACCACCGTAGGTCAGACAATGGCTATATGCAAATCAGCCTTGACCCTGTGCCTCATGGGAACAGTCCAGCCCGAACTACCAAGCCATGTCTTTCCTAGACCGGAATCAAGCATCCAAGGACCGGATTCTGGCTATCAGCCTTCTTCAGCCTGGATAGCTTGACTCCAGTGATGTGGAGATTCTGGAACTCAAGTCTGAGCATACTCAGCCCACTCGGGGTGAAAATTGCAAAAAACACAGTTGATGGACAGAATGCAGAACAATGTCTTACATTCACCCCAGTACAAAGATCTGGGCCTAAATCCATCATTTTTTTGCACTCCACACCACCCTAAGTCAGACAATGGCTATATGCAAATCAGCCTTGACCCTGTGCCTCATGGGAACAGTCCAGCCCGAACTACCAAGCCATGTCTTTCCTAGACCGGAATCTAGCATCCAATGACCGGTTTCTGGCTACCAGCCTTCTTCAGCCTGGATAGCTTGACTCCAGTGATGTGGAGAGCCTGGGACTCACGTCTGAGCATACCCAGCCCACTCGGGTGAAAATTGCAAAAAACACTGTTGATGGA
Organism: Lissotriton vulgaris; assembly: GCF_964263255.1. Classification (NCBI taxonomy): domain Eukaryota; kingdom Metazoa; phylum Chordata; class Amphibia; order Caudata; family Salamandridae; genus Lissotriton; species Lissotriton vulgaris. Next base: position 1,353,350,446 of record NC_141695.1, read on the forward strand.
CAGAATGCAGAACAATGTCTTACATTCACCCCAGTACAAAGATCTGGGCCTAAAACCATCGTTTTTTTGCACTCCACACCACCCTAGGTCAGACAATGGCTATATGCAAATCAGCCTTGACCCTGTGCCTCATGGGAACTGTCCAACCCGAACTACCAAGCCATGTCTTTCCTAGACCGGAATCAAGCATCCAAGGACCGGTTTCTGGCTATCAGCCTTCTTCAGCCTGGATAGCTTGAATCCAGTGATGTGGAGAGCCTGGGACTCACGTCTGAGCATACCCAGGCCCAGATCCTTGTACTGGGGTGAATGTATGACATTGTTCTACATTCTGTCCATCAACTGTGTTTTTTGCAATTTTCACCCCGAGTGTGCTGGGGATGCTCAGACGTGAGTCCCAGGCTCTCCACACCACTGGAGTCAGGCTATCCAGGCTGATGAAGGCTGATAGCCAGAAACCGGTCCTTGGATGCTTGATTCCGGTCTGGGACAGAAAATGGCTTGGTAGTTCAGACTGGACTGTTCCCATGAGGCACAGGGTCAGAGCTGATTTGCATATAGCCAGTGTCTAACCCAGGGTGGTGTGGAGTGCAAACAAACGATGGATTTAGGTCCAGATCCTTGTACTGGGGTGAATGTATGACATTGTTCTACATTCTGTCCATCAACTGTGTTTTTTGCAATTTTCACCCGAGTGTGCTGGGGATGCTCAGACGTGAGTCCCAGGCTCTCCACACCAATGGAGTCAAGCTATCCAGGCTGATAGCCAGAAACCGGTCCTTGGATGCTTGATTCCGGTCTGGGAAAGACATGGCTTGGTAGTTCAGACTGGACTGTTCCCATGAGGCACAGGGTCAGAGCTGATTTGCATATAGCCAGTGTCTAACCCAGGGTGGTGTGGAGTGCAAAAAAACGATGGATTTAGCCCCAGATCCTTGTACTGGGGTGAATGTATGACATTGTTCTACATTCTGTCCATCAACTGTGTTTTTTGCAATTTTCACCCCGAGTTTGCTGGGGATGCTCAGACGTGAGTCCCAGGCTCTCCACACCACTGGAGTCAAGCTATCCAGGCTGATGAAGGCTGATAGCCAGAAACCGGTCCTTGTATGCTTGATTCCGGTCTGGGAAAGACATGGCTTCGTAGTTCGGACTGGACTGTTCCCATGAGGCACAGGGTCAGAGCTGATTTGCATATAGCCAGTGTCTAACCCAGGGTGGTGTGGAGTGCAAAAAAACGATGGATTTATGCCCAGATCCTTGTACTGGGGTGAATGTATGACATTGGTCTACATTCTGTCCATCAACTGTGTTTTTTGCAATTTTCACCCCGAGTGTGCTGGGGATGCTCAGACGTGAGTCCCAGGCTCTCCACACCACTGGAGTCAAGCTATTCAGGCTGATGAAGGCTGATAGCCAGAAACCGGCCCTTGGATGCTTGATTCCGGTCTGGGAAAGACATGGCTTGGTAGTTCGGACTGGACTGTTCCCATGAGGCACAGGGTCAGAGCTGATTTGCATATAGCCAGTGTCTAACCCAGGGTGGTGTGGAGTGCAAAAAAACGATGGATTTATGCCCAGATCCTTGTACTGGGGTGAATGTATGACATTGTTCTACATTCTGTCTATCAACTGTGTTTTTTTCAATTTTCACCCGAGTGTGCTGGGGATGCTCAGACGTAAGTCCCAGGCTTTCCAACCCACTGGAGTCAAGCTATCCAGGCTGATGAAGGCTGATAGCCAGAAACCGGCCCTTGGATGCTTGATTCTGGTCTGGGAAAGACATGGCTTGGTAGTTCGGACTGGACTGTTCCCATGAGGCACAGGGTCAGAGCTGATTTGCATATAGCCAGTGTCTAACCCAGAGTGGTGTGGAGTGCAAAAAACGATGGATTTACGCCCAGATCCTTGTACTGGGGTGAATGTATGACATTGTTCTACATTCTGTCCATCAACTGTGTTTTTTGCAATTTTTGCCATATTCTCACACACGAATCACAGGTAAGATAAGCATTTTGGGGAGGAAGAATAATGGAGTAGGAGGAAAGGAGAGACTGACTGTAGTACTAGTAAAGTAGTAGGACAATTGAATTCACTAACTCTGTCAGTGGCACTTTTCTAAAAATGTGGGCGATTAGACAATTTAAATCAACCAGCCAGTTAAGATTCAGGAAAACAAACGTACAGTTGAGTTAACTCCCCCACCTCCCCAACAAAACAGTAAAAACGCGTATGCAATGTTTAAGTTAAAAATAAATAATTATTTACACCCTAACAAAAATAAACTAACACGCAAGACCCGACCCACCCCCCTCCTTAACCCCAACCAATGTCCATGAAATGTCCAGAAGAAAAGTTCAAAAATCCTAACGCCCAATACCCACTCCACCAAAAGTCTCTAAAAAGGGGCAAGGGACAGTCTCTCCTCCTCTACTGCCGCCGGCGATGTCCTTTGGCCAGGTGGTCCCGATGCTCCCTGCGGAAGTCCTTGAGCAGGGTTTTCAGTCTCTCCACCTCCTGCTCAAGGTTGGACACCCTGAGGGTCAAGCGTTGCAGACAAGCCTTGCACCTGCTGTGGGGGGCAGCTGATTTTTTGCTGCTTGGCGGTGGCGGGTGGCTGCGGTACTACGGCTCCCTACCGCTGAAGGCTTGCGCTGACAGGATGACCCATGGTGAGTGGAGGAGGATGCAGCTGTTGTGGATGTTGTAGATGTCGACTGAGACTGCATGTCCTCCTCCTCCTCCTGGGCCACCAGCCGCCGATATTCGGCGACAATCGCCTCCAGCTTCCATTGCCGTGCCTCTCTAGCCAGCTCCTTCTGTGTTCGTTTGGAAGGAGCATCTAAATGAAGAAAGAAAAACATACTGTAACCAATGCTCTTTAAGATTAACACAAAATAATTCAGCAGAAAGTTGTGTCACAGTACCACTAGCAACTTGCAAGCACAGAACATAACATTTGTGGCCTGTATCTATCTAACCTCCCACTTCGTCGGCCTCTGCTCTAACATTAGTGGAAGTTTCAGGAATTCTATTAGCACTATATGGACTCACTACATTAGACTCAGACAGTACACCAGTCTTCTTCTTCCTCTCTCTTGTTTAGCGAAATTGGTACGTAAACTTGTGGAAGCTGGCATAATGCCAGCGCAGTCAATTTGCACCCGAGTACCATGATCCAGGCATCCATCCATTCAAAGTAAATGTCAATCATTCTTCTTAATGTCTCAACTGGACAAACCTTACTTTTTCTCACAGAAAAACAACCTTTTTATTATATTTTGGAAACCGCCAGCCATGCATCCATGCTTGACTCGCATTTGAATTTGAACCAAAGGATATATTGCGCACGCATACAGTTTCTGTTTCACCCACACAGGCAGTCCTCTTTCCTTTCTCCTTCCACCCATCCTTGCTTTAGCCTTCAACCGGCCATGCATCATATTCCCAGCCACCTGAGGCAGCATTCAAAAACACGTATCATTCTTTGCCAGTCATTACTTTTAACTCGATCGTCCTTCCTTACACCCTTCTTTCCCTTTTCGTTCATCCCATCCATCAAGTTCATCTCTGATCTGACTTGGCTTCTCAATAAAACTTTCACAGCTGAGTTGAAGTTAGAGGAGGCCATTGTTTACTCGTCAACTCCCGCCGCTAATGCTATTGCTAATAAGAAGTCATGGGTGAATGTCTTCTACCTGGTTGACAAAAACTTAGGGGCATATTATTAAGGACCGGTGTTAAAATTATCGCCCTTTTATCGGCAGGAAACTGCCGATAAAACGGTGATAATGGGCTTGATAATACGCTCTTGTTAATTCCCATAGAAGCCCATGTTCTTGTGTTAACATGGGCTTCTATGGGAATGCTTGCTTTTTAACACGCACCATTTTTCTCAGAACAGACAGAAGCTTCCCTTCTAAGAGCAAGAGCAAGATCATCATCATATCATGTTGGACGGAGTCGTCAACGATTTATCCCCACCAAGACTTTAAGTTCCAACCAGGTGAGGGCTCTCCCACAATTAATGTGTGAAATCAGCCACTTTTCAGTTTTGAATCCTTCACCGTTTATCTTATATGAAGTTGATTTTAATAAATGTTTTTACTTTTAATAAAACTTTAAAACTTACATAGACTCTGGATTTTGGTCATGAGTGAGGGAGCGAAAGAGTTTGCTATTTGCAAGCATGAGTCCGTGGCTCTGAGACTCTGACTCCGTAGTCTTATGTTCTGGGTTGCATAATCATTGGGGATCATCGCTGCATTCGGGAGCTAAATAATGACTCTGACACACTAGCTAGTCAGTAAGGAGATTGGGGGTTCAACTTCTGTTATGACTGAGGTATGAGGAAAGTCTAACTGCGCCTATTATAATTTATAACCAATGTCCTATTTCTTGTCCATAGTTCTGTTTGTGCAGATCAGAATAGTCCCTGCAACAGTAGTAGTATTGATTGTCTTCCTATCCAATCAAAAAGTAAACTAGTATCTTATTTTTGGTGGCCTTTGACATTTTATTGTTGGGAATTGTCAAAGCATGAACATTTAGAAGACTTCAATAGACATTATGGACAACCCAGAGGACTGCACTCAGTGCATAGAGCTACTGCTGAATAGATTAGGAGTTTTGTTTAACACCTTTTGCCAACTGTGCAAGCTTAGTTGGCTACACAGACAGACTAATAATAATCTAGTAGTACCACAGGGAGTCATAGTAGAGGCAGGATAAGAATTTAGAAATAGTCTACAAGAAGATCAAAGACGATTTAGGAAAAAATAGAATGAGGAACGTTTGGAAAAAATAGGTGTATAAAAGATAGGGACGTATAATTATTATTATTAACAGGAAAACTTACTGGGGCCAGCAGAGGAGCCCTCGGCGGACCTATCCTGGCCTTCCTGGTGTTGTTCCTGCTTCGCCGGCACCGCTAACTCCTCCTGTGTCCTCTTGCCCCTGGGGGAAGCTGATGTACAACATGAAAGAAAGACACAAACATGGATGTTTGTTGTCAACCAAATCAAACATTTAAAAAAACCAATAACAAATTATTTCAGGGAAATAGACAACAATTGCACTAAATTTATTGACCCATATCTGATGTGGTCTACTAGGATATAGTATTACTGGATTTGCAGACCGTCTACTTGGAAAGTTATGTAACTCACTAAACTAATTACAAAAAAGTTCTACTAGGACTGGCAGGCAGCACCCCGCAGCACGCGAAGTGACAGACACAGTCCGTCATTATCACCACCACTATCTCTTCTTAGTAGCAGGAGTACAAAGGAAGGACTTTATTCTCTAATGTCTAGCATTACGCAGTTCTGTAAAGTACACGGATACATAGTCATCACCCAGGCCAAATGAGCACAAAATTGAAAACAAGTAAGCATAGTAGCACCGCCAGTGAGCAGGTGAGCACCTGCAATCACAGAAACTTTTGAAACAATTTACCTGCAATGTAATCTCTAGTGTCTAGCATTACGCAGTTCTGTAAAGTACACTCATACATAATCACTGAGGCCAAATGAGTAAAAAATTGAAAACAAGTAAGCATAGTAGCACCGCCACTGAGCAGGCGAGCAGTGCACCTGCATTCACAGAAGATTTTGAAACATAATTTACCTGCAATGTAATCAGCAGTGCTCTTCGGAAAAAGCAAACATTTGCAATATGATAACATAGAGCAGGAGAAAACAGAGTAATGATTAAATAGCTACTACTACTCACCAAGCCCAGGGATCTCGACGCCTAGCAGGTCGAGCAGGTCGTGTTCCCGGTCCTGGATGTTGGACCACCGGTGCGTTGCCTGGTTGTAGGTGCGCCATACCCCAGATTCCCAATACATGGCCTGGAACACCTTCCCCCATAGCTTGCGACGCTCCCGGAGCCTGTACCAGGCACCGGGCCTGCCGCCTGCTGCGACGGTCTTGGGGATGTGGCCCTGGAAATAGAAAATCAGTGCGGCCACCTCCACGGCACTGAAGATCTCCCATGCGGTATGAGTCAGATGGCAATATTATTTGATAATGCGCCTAACCACACTCACCCCTTAAATCCTCCCACATTTTTCAAATTACTAAGGGGTCGCGATGCTCAAGGGTTGCTGCTACGCCGAACAGAAAGAGGGTATTATAATAGAACTAAATACAAAATTATGGATGGAATCTGGAAAACCTGTAAAGCTATTCAAAAGGCATGAATAATTCCTAAAATAAACTACTATACACCACTATGGGATTCCAATATGTTTCCTCAATTTAGCATTGATAGGATGGGGGCTATTTGGGAGCAACAAGGAATAAGGATAATGGGGGACATCTTTCATACGGGTACGGGGAAACTACTCACTTTTACTGATATCCAAGCTAAATTTGGTATCCCCTATACTCACGCATTTAAGTACCTCCAGATTCAGCAAACACTGTATGGTATAAGACCACGTATTCGTCCAGGCGGGAAAATCACAATAATCGAGTATCTGTTGCAAGATGTAGCGCATATTAAGATAATTTACAAAGCCCTAACGGACTCAATACCAGACAATATGGATAAAGTTGATTCATCATGGATGACGAAATTAGGGGATCCTGATTTTGATTTAGATAAGGCACTACAGCTAGCGAATAAAGTGTTTTGCTCGACCAATTTTAAAGCGCAACACTATAAAGTACTCTTTAATCTGTATTTTACTCCGGCTAAGCTCTTTCACTGGGGAACAAAGGAGGATGACAAATGTCCAAGATGCCAGGATGGACACGCCGATCTAATTCATATGTTCTCTCAATGTAAAAAAATGAGGGGAATATGTGCAGAGATTGACACGTTTCTGGGGCTGCTGGATGTTCAGGTAAAACTATCTCCTACACTTATGATATCTGGTCTTGGTAATATTCCTGATTTAGAATGGGATAAGGAGGCTTTTTTATTTACATGTGTAGCAGTCCTCTGGATCTTAGTGGCAGCTGGATGGAAGGATAATACTGCACCCACTTTTCAAATGTGGCTGGCCAGGTTGCTAGGCATTCACAACATTGAAACTGCTCTCTATAAATGAAGGGGAAGAAAGGTGAGTGAGTGGGGCCTATGTGTCTGGGCTCCCCTCGCTTTGTGGAGACAAACCCCTTGATTGGTTAATAATATATTTGTAGTTATGTATATATATATGAATTTCTCCTCTAAGGCGTATGCTATCTTTGATCCCTATACTAAGCAATTATGAATTTTATATTTTGGATTTTTCAATGTTTAAATTAATCTGATGCTGATATATATGTTCGTTTATACATATGATTTTCTCCTCGAACACCTATCTTGTTTTGGATCCTTATGCTAAGTAACAAAAAATTGTATATTCTGATACATCAATCTCCAATCAATCTCTAGTAATGTATTGTACCAGGTAAATTGAAAATAAAAACTTTTAAACCAAAACAAAGAAGATCTACTGGGCTACTACTTGCTCCCCCCTTAATCGCCCGCAAGGTAGCCGGGTACGGGATGGGGGACCCTTCCCCTTGGTGTTCTTCCTGGCTCCCTTTGCCATGGTCCTGGACAGGAAAGTTAAATAAAAAATAGGAAAGAATAGGGAAAAAGTAAATAAAATAAAAGAGGTAAAAAAAGTAGTTTTTAAAGTAACGAAAAGTTGAAAAAAACACAAAATAAAACGCTCGCCAACACGTAATTGCGCCCTGCACGTAAGAAATGCCCAACGCGAGCATGCAACGAGTGCCCGGAAACGGAAATACGCAACGTGAACACTGAAGACAAGATGGCCGCGCCCATGTACGACCGCATGGGTAACTTTGCGGTCGGAGCGCTGAAAAAAACCCCGCGAACACGCAAAGCGCCCCCCAAACACGCAAAAATAAAAAATTCCGCAAGTTCGCACAAATTCACGGATTTTTCAGACCGCAAATTCGTTTTCACACAAATTCGCGTACCGTGAATTTGCTAATTTCGCCCATACTTAATTTTGACTGTACACATAAAGTACTTCTGCCAAAAGAAAGTTGTCCCCTATAGTGCGTGGGATTGTTCAGCCATTTTGTGATTATTCTTGAAAAATGCCATTTTGTTCTGAAAAGGTCCAGCAACCCTCCAGCTTTTGCTACTGGATCTTTGTTGCTTCTAACAGTGGACTGCATTGGGGAATTGTGATGAGCGTTAATCCAAAGCAAAGATGAGCAAGTGCGCACATGTGCATTCAAGAAAGCACTGCCTTGAATGGGCTTTCAAATCATTCGAAGATGACTGCCTATCTGCGCTCATCCAGGGTTGAACATAATACTTTAAATATGAGATATGAGGTTTAGAGTGCTTAAAAGGCTATTGTAGGTATTATCAATGTCCCGTTGAGCATGTAAAGAACATTGGGTCCCTAACCCTGTTCACAATTGGGCAAAACATAAAGATAACTTTATAGGTATCAAATAATTTTCCCCCGGCATGTTTAGCCAAAGTTGTAGTACATGGTGTATGAGCACTCACACTGGATCACTTATGTTAGTTCAAGCTAGTTTAGTTCTAAGCGGGTTTTGGGAAAGATATTGGCAGAAATTATATATTTTTTTTAAATTAAGAATGATTTTTTTAAAAACTGGATAGCATTAAATATGTAACTGTGAGTAATTGGATTTGTGTTTGAAGGGTATGAAAACCCTTCTCAAGCAACTGCCACAATCCCTGTCAAGGTGTATCACAAAAGTCTCCAAATTAGCCTGTGCCTTACCCTCAAGCAGCTTGGCATAAAAGAAGTCAGGCTTAACTTAGAGGCACTTTGTTAAGTATTGATGCAGCATACAAACAGTAAGACAATGAAAACACAACATAAGAAAAATCCAAAACCAATTTAGAAAAACGTAGTACAATGTAATAAATAAAATTATATCAGAATGACAAAAACCCAATCAGAAGGACTGGAGATATGCAAATTCAAAGTAGCGCCAAAAAGCACAAAGGGTAAAATTGAGTTATCTGGTCACACTGGAAGAGGACAAAGTCACAGTTTCAAGCCAACCATGATAGAACCTGGGCAGTGTACATGAGCAGGTTTGGCCTGCTGAGCAATGTACCTGGTCGTATTTGGACAGAGATGGTAGGTCTTGTGTCATGCTTTGTTGAGTTGCATCTGTTCCAATGAGGCTGGCTATCAGAAGCTGCGAGATTCTGGGATGCAAGGTTCTGTGTCAAGATGCATCGTGCTGTGTTGGTGGCGGTGAGGCCGACGAACAGGAGCTGCGAGATGCTGCGATGCAAGGTCCTGTGTAGCACTGCATCATGTTGCATTGCTCTGCGTCAGTTCTGAGGGAACCAACAGTTGAGCCAGGGGGGAGTAGGAGTACATTTGGATGCCAGCCAAGGGTCCAGGTACTGGGGGGCACCACTTGGAGATTAGGACTCACTCTAGCAAAGGCTAGCAGCATGGCAAAGGCAGTCTGGGCAGCTCAGAAGATACAGGAGAGGTTTCTGGAGATTGGTATTTCCCTCTAGCTGAGAAAAGATAGTCTGTCAGCTACCCCTTTGAGTCACTCTGGTAGTTTGGGATAATGGAGCAGATCCAGTCTTCCTTCCTCAGGCAACAGGACAGTCCATCTTGCACCAAGTCAGTCCTTCTTGCAGCAGGGCAATAGATAAGTCCTTCTTCTAAGTCTTCCACAGCTTTAGAAGTGAGCTGAAGAGTTGGTCTGAGGAATCAATATTTATACCTGATGCCAGTTTTTAAGTGGGAGAAACCTCTGGACTTCCTGCCACATCTGGTTCTGACATTTACTTCCCTCCCCTGCCCTGGCTTTGATGGGGCTGGGATGAGAATAGACTAGTGTGAAGTCCCCTGTGAGTATGCTGAGGTAGCCCTTTTGAAGTGCAAGTATGGTAAATGACAGCTCCGCCCCTCCTAATAGGTCAGGGTGGCACATTCTACCAGCACCCAGTCCCCCCTTTGTGATGCTGTCTTGAAGAAATGTAGAAAGGCCAACTGCCCATTACACATAGTCACGTGACACAGGACACAGGCTGCATGATTCAAATGGTTAGCACAAGAAAATTCCAACTTTCTAAAAGCTGCATTTTCAGAATTGTGACTTAGAATTCAACTTTACCATTAAAGAAGATTTTAAATTACAATTAATTTAAGACCAAACGTGACCTTCCTATCTACTCCGAATCAAAGTTATCACTTATTAAACATCATAGGTTAACCCAATGGTGTATTATCAGAGAGGTAGGTCTTGCAGTAGTGAAAAATAATTCAAAAGTTTTTTACTACAGAGACATGTAAAACTTAAAAGTACTTGTCCATTTTTTAAAAAGTATGCTGCACCCTGCCCTATTGGCTGTTCAGGGTAAAACCCTAGGGGTGACTTATATGTATTATAAATAAATGTTTAGACCTTACAAAGGCTTTCTTTTGCCAGATTGAAATGGCAGTTTTAAAGCGCACACAGGCTACAATGGCAGGCCTGAGACTTGTTTAAAAATGCTACTTAGGAGGGTGGCACAATAAGTGCTGCCAGCTCACTAACATCAATCAATTTACAGGCCCAGGGTATAGCTAGTACCACTTTACTGGGTCCTTATAAATGAATTAAATGTGCCAATTGGGTGTATACCAATTGTACCATGTTTTAAGGAGAGAGCCCAAGTACTTTAGCACTGGTTAGTAGTGGTAAAGTGCACAGAGTCCTTAAGCAATCCAAAAAGAATTCAGCAAAGTAAGAGGGGTGAAGGCAAATTGTTTGAGGTGTCCCTGCAGAGGGGGCCAGGTCCAACAGTAACATAATGTAAGTGCTCACCCAAAAGAACGTGTGAGAACTATGTACCAAATGGTATATTTTCAAGTAAATTTGGCCACGAATATGAGCTCCAACTGTGTAGGTTCATTTCAAAATAAGTTCTTTGGAGCGCTTGAGCTTTAAAGGAAAAAGAAGCTTATTAATTGGTACACATCAATTCCATTTCTCCGAATGGGAACCCAAATCATATGCTAGTCTCCAGTTACTGCCCACCTGTACTTCTGCAAAGACCTTACACTGAACAATAATTGACAGTCTTCTGCAAGTCTTCAAAATGAATGTTAATACCAAAAATATTAGCATGAAGAAAGATATAATTACTTAAGAACCCCACATTTTTGCTATCAACACATAATACTCACAGTTTTAGAGTATATATAAGGTAGCCTGTCTCACAAAGCTAAAATCAATTGAACAAATACTACATTACTGTGGCCTAAGACAGTCATCTGTTTTCAGTCTTACTTCAGTGAGTAGCACATAAATCGCTTGGATTAAGGAACCCATAGTCATATTAAAAAGGAACACTCACCCAACCCTCATTTCCTGTGTGGTGCTCATCTCCTTCGGTAATGCACATTATAGGGTCAATACAAGTACCACTTTGACCAGTCAAATCTGATTTGACTGTGAAAAGTGGCCTCAGAAGTGAGATATCTAAACAACAACAGGGGTAGCTTTCTTATACAAGACTAGAGCATCTTAATCAAAATCAAGAGCGGGCGGCGGGTTCACTGAAGAAGCTCAAATTGAACCTTTCATCAATCAATGTACCAGGGGAACCTTATCCTCGGCATAATCAGCATACGAATCGGGTAAGCAGGCTTTCTGCAGCAAAGGTGCAGGGGGTTAAAGTAAATACAGAGAAGGCGGGTACTTCAACAGAAAACTCAATTGATCGCACTATATTTAAGGGGCTTGTTATTCCAATTAAAAAGAAAGTTCCACAGCTAGACCTACCCCACTCCCAAGAAGAGGGGGAAAAGGTTTTAAAAGCAGACCAGGGTATCATTGTAGAGCCCCCTGCTGTAGAGAGAGACGCGGGTGCAAGTCTTGACGTGAGGGGGAGATCCTCCTATTGTTTAAAGAACAGGCAGTTCCTCAAGTCAAGCCTCCCCTCGGTGGTAAAACAGCCTGTTATTCCACAAATCACTAAAAGAATCTCCCGAAAGGCCTTGAAACTGCAAGCAAATAAACCGAACTACAGGAAAGGGCAGCAGAGGCAGCTAGGAGATAACTTGGAAATAGGCGAGGGGATTGGAGCTCCCAAAATAAGGATCACTCCATCTTTAAGGTCATATTTTAAGGTACAAGAGCGGGGTCAGAGCCGGGAAAAAAAACCAAGGGCCGGGGAAACTGGTCAATTCTAAGTCTTGAATGGAAAAGTCTATTACTCAGGTTTTGCCAGATGGTACGACAGACGGCTCGGCAGGGGAGTTGACAGAACAGACACAGGATCTTAGTCAGACCCCGGCCCAAAGTCAATCCCCAATTCAAAATCCGGTCCCTAGTTCGGCTTCTAGTCAGGTCCAGAGTCCTGTTAGAGATACATCCAAAAGTCCGCTTAAAAGTCCATCTAAGAATCCAAATGTACTTCAAGACAAACTTCAAAGCAGTACAGACGTCTTCCTGGAGAAGATGCTAGACGAGATTAGGTCAAGGTTTGAAATATCTGAGGGGATTAAAAATAAGATTCATGAAAAATTTGAGATGCTAGACATCAAATTAAATGCATTAAGTGAGAGAGTTACCACTGTGGAAGCAGAAGTTGATGGCCTAAGTAAAAAAGTAGAAATAACCCAGAAAGAAATTAGAACCCTAAAGGCAAAGAACAAAAGCATCGACAAAAAGCTAGAGGCTTTGGAAAATCAATCCAGAAGATGCAACCTTAGACTTCTCAATGTCCCAGAAGGGCAAGAAGGTTCAGAAATAAAGAAATTTATTATCTCGCTTCTGGAGGAACATTTTCCTTGGAGGAAAACTCTTGGGCCGGAAGATGATATTCAGCGGGTACATCGGGACTCTTTTGGAAAACTTAACGAGAGAAATAACCCAAGGAAGATCCTAATAAACTTTAGGACGTACACTCTTAGAGAGAGAATTCTAAGTGAGGCTTTGAAAAGCGGGTCATATAGTAAAGACGACTGGTGCTTTAAAATCCGTTTGGATATTGCAAAAGTAACACAGGATAGGCAATGGGAGCTGGGACAGATGATGCCCGAATTGAAGTCCCTCGGTGCAACTGTCCAAATGAAATTCCCAGCCTCCCTCAGGATTATGTGGAGGAACAAGATGTATAACATCAGAGACCCTAAGGAAGTTGGAACGTTCCTAGATCAAATGCATGAACAGATACAGATACAGTCATCGACACAAGCACAAAAATAATTTGTTTACTTAAGAGAGCAGCAGCAAACCCGCAGAAACCCTTAAATAGAGGCATGGAGCTCAAAGTGGGCTAGTAATAAAGCCCAAAGAAGGAAAAAGGGAGGCTTCTCCAAGGAGGGAGGGTGACATCCTGTTTTTTCTCTCTCTTTTCTTCTTCTTTTTCTCTATCAAATTTGTTTTAACTTATATATTTTAATAGGGAAAAAAGTGAAAATGCACGGGAGATGGGAGCAAGTTAGGGAAAAAAATCAAAAAATTGTCCTCAGCAAAATCTAAGAAATAAAATGAAGGAGGAAATCGGGGGCTGGCAAAAGAACTGGGGAGGTATGCAAAAAGTCAGGAAGAGATGAAAAAGAACTTAAAATATGTAAAAATAACTTCCTGGATTGTTAATGGGCTACGAACTATGAGCAGGCGAAGGAGGATTTTCGAGTACCTGAAATCAACTGATAGCGAAATAATAATTTTACAGGAAACCCACTTATTAAAAAAAGAATGGGTGGAAATAATGCAAACGCTACACTGGGTTGATTCTTATATATGCACAAACCAAGAGTGCGTTATTAAAGGAGTAGCCATTCTTTTTAAAAAATCCTTGAAAGCGAGAGTAGAGTCGGCAGAAACTGATCCAAAGGGAAGGTGGGCAATAGCCAACATTAGAATACTTAGCAATGCTTTCATGGTGGCAGGCTATTATGGCCCAAATATAGACGGTCCCACTCCTCTTCAATCCTTATACTCTCAATTGATCTCGGCTTCATGCCCAGTGATTGTAGGTGAAGATTTTAATATTATTCTAGACCCGAAAGTGGATCGACATCTTCGAGGGAAGCAGGCAAATCTGCCAAAGATGAGAGAATGGTTAGGAGTATATAAAAGGGATTTAAGCTTAATTGACATCTGGAGAGAGAAGGGAGATAAGCAAGATAACTATACCTTTAAAAATAAGAAACTAGGAATACAATCCAGAATCGACTACTTCCTAATAGACCAAGGGCTATTAGAAAAGACACAAAAAGTGGTTCACCTCCCATCCCACCTCTCAGATCATTCGGCAGTTCAGATCACAATTCAATTAAAAGATGACATGACGTTACCAAGATGGACGATGGATCGTACAATCCTTTTGGACCCCCAAAGCATTGACCAACTTAAGCAAGAGACAGGCCTATATTTTGAGAATAACAATGAGGGCGTCTCAATTCAAATCGCATGGGACGCATACAAGGCGATGATAAGGGGGAAGATCCTTGGCTTAGCAATATATAAATCTAGGGGGCTTAGAAACGAGATTCAGAAGCTGGAGGGTAACATCAAATCACTAGACCGGCAGATATTTGCGGACAGTTCTTCTTCCGGGGGGCTGGAGCTAGAAACTGAGAGACTAAAGCAAAAAGAAATTCTATCAGAAATATTGGAAGACAGAATCAGAGAGAGCTAGGAGTGTAGCAAACTGTCCCACTATGAATATGAGGAAGGCTGCGGAAAAATGCTAGCCTGGAAAACAAAAACCGATCGTTCTAGAAATAAAATTGGCTGTATAGATCCACGTAATACATCCCATAATGGTTCTGAGGAGGCTGTAATAAAACAGGAATTTACCGCCTTCTTTGCAGATCTTTATTCTGAAGACTGTAACCCTACAACTGAGGATATAAAAAAATTCCTAGATGCACAAAACACCCCTAGCCTCCCACTGGAGGAGAAAGATAAATTGAACGCAGAAATAACAACTCAAGAGGTAGAAGGCGTTATAACATATTTAAAAAGAGGTAAGGCTGCGGGTCCAGATGCTCTCCCCAATGAGTTTTATATAAAACTAAAAGATATACTGGTCCCCCCCTAAAGGCCCTTTTTAATAAAATCTTTTTGAAAAATGGCAAACTCCCAGAGTCATGGAACGATGCAACATTCTCCATCCTTTTAAAACCAGGCAAAAATCCTAAAAAATGCGAGTCTTATCGCCCAATATCTATCCTAAATTGTGACTACAAGATCTTCACACAAATCATGGCGAAAAGACTAGGGAAAATTGCAGGGTCGTTGATAAACTCCAATCAAAAGAGCTTTGTGGCAGGAAGACACCTACAAGAGTTAACACATGAGTTGATTGGGGCAATTGACATTGCCACCAGTGAGAGGTTACCTCTATCGATAATTACAATTGACGCTGCTAAAGCGTTCAATAGAGTGAACTGGACATACCTAAGTGAGGTATTAAAGAAATCTGATTTAGGGGTAAATATACTGAACATGGTGGAAAATATTTATAACTCCCGTAAGGCAAAAATGTGAATTAACGGTAATCTAACTGAAAATATCCAGATAAAGAGGGGAACACGTCAGGGGTGTCCTCTCTCCCCGCTCCTATTTCATTTTTATATTGAGCCGGTGGCTGAAAGTCTTAGGAATCAACCATTAATTTCTCCCTTTTGTTATCAAGGCTGGCATAAAAAAGTGGCTCTTTACGGTGATGGTCTTATGATATTTACCTGCGATTTGAAGGAGGCCCTAAATGTAATAAAAGAGACCCTAATCAATTTCGGGAAAATTTCTGGCTACCAAATAAATCAGTCTAAAACTGAAACCATGACCTGGAACGAGGAATTCATGAGCCCTTATAGTAAGGACAAAATTAGATACTTGGGTATTGACCTCGTTAAGGACATGGATAAGGTAGCCAATATCAACATTCACAGAATAGAGCTGGAGGTGAAAAAGTTGCTGAAAGTCTGGGGTGGTCTACCATTATCGATTTTGGGTAAATCAAATATTGTTAAAATGTCAATCCTGCCAAAATTTACGTTTGTTTTTGGTGCTATCCCGCTGGATTTTAAAAGGGAAACCATAAAGAAAATCCAGGGAGATCTTTCGAATTTTATTTGGTCTGCAAAAAACCAAGAATCGCTTGGAGCAAAATAAGGAGAAGGAAGGAACAGGGGGGGGCTTGTTAGCCCTGACCTCCTGGAATATTGTAGAGCTTTTCAATTTAAATCTAGCAGAACATTGTTAGGCTCATACGATGACTACCCAACGTATTTACAGAAAATGACAAATAGTACTAGCCATTTTTTATTCAAATTCGGCCATCCGAAATATTTCAAAGAAGTAAAACTGAAGATATTGAAGTCAGCCACTAAGTTGTGGTATTGTATATGATCTACCCTGGATATCCCTCTTTTTAGTGACAAGGCCCTGATATGGGATTCGCCGAGCACCCCAGAGTGCCTCAAAGACAGCCTTGCGGTTCCCTTGAAATCAGCAGGAATAATAGAGTGGGGGCAACTTTTGTTTCAGATCAAGATACTGGACTGGGAGATATTATCTGAAAATACGAATTCCCTATTATCAAAATTGGGCAAAGTCACTAAAAGAAGTTAGAAAAGGAAACCTGCCTTTAGAATTAAAGATGCTGGAAAAGAAACCTTTAAAGAAAGAAATATCCTACTGGTATTGGGCCCTAATTCCAGCATGGGAGGAAGACTTCAGGATTCCAGAGAGAATATGGGGGAAAGACCTGCCGACGTTGGATACAAATAATCTATGGCACGTATCAATGAGCAAATGAAATGAAATGAAAATGAAATGAATGAAATGAAAAATAAATTTATAAAAGCGCGATTGCTGCCCGGGGGCGTCCAAGTGCTAGGAACCAACAGAGATGGCGCGACAGAGTAGCTAGCTAAATTTACTGTGGGAGGTTAAACAGAAATGTTTTTAGCTGTTTTCAGAATAAAGATAGGTTGGGGTTAGATCTAAGAAGAAGAGGGAGTGAGTTCCAGGACTTGGCGGCTTTATAGGTGAACGTTCTGCCGCCAGACCTTGCCTTTTTTATTCTTGGAGCTATAGCCATGAAGGCCTGGCTAGATCGGAGGCTTCTGCTGGGTTGATACTGTTTTACTAGGTCACGGGTGATCATAGGACCTGTGTCCCAGAAAGCCTGGTGGGCAATACACATGGCCTTGAAGAGGATTCTCTGACGCACTGGTAGCCAATGCAGGCTAATAAGTCCAGCTTTAGCTGATAGTGTGCGTGGAAGCTGTAGCAGTGTGCCGGCCGCACAGTTCTGCACTGTCTGAAGTCTATGCAAGGTGTACTCCCGGGCACCAAGGTAGAGGACATTATTGAAGTCTAAGCGGGATTGTATCAAACCCTGGATGGCCACCTGCTTTGCCTCCATAGGTAGAAGAGGGAGGATTTTCTTTAACATCCTAAGAAGGCCAAAGTATGTAGCCGAGAGTTTTGTAGCCTGGATGTTAAATGAAAGGGTCTTGTCCAGCCACACCACCTCGAGGCTTTTAATATTGTCCTTGGGTGCTGGAGGGGTGCCTAGACAGAGGGGCCACAAGGAGTTGAAAAAGATGGGGTTTGAGGGGCCCAGGAGCATCAGCTCCGTTTTATCCCCATTGAGCTTGAGGGATGATGAAGACATCCAGCCCTTTACCTCCTCTAGGCACTTTCTTAGCCCACCTGACAGTGGCATGTCGGCCTCCTGCGCCAATGAGACCACTAGCTGGGTGTCGTCCGCGTAAGAAATAATCTTAACCCCAAATGGACGAACAACCTCAGCCAGTGGTCTCATATAGATGTTGAAAAGCGCAGGGCTTAAGGAGGAGCCTTGTGAGACTCCACACCTCAATGGTCTACTCATAGACACTGTCTCTCCATCGAATACTTGAAAAGATCTATCCCTCAAGAAGCACTTGAACCAAAGCCAGGTTTTATCCATTATTCCGACACTCGAAAGACGGCTCAGCAGGGTGTCATGGCTGACCGTATCGAATGCCGCGCTAAGGTCAAGGAGGATCACTGCCACTGATCCTCCCTGATCTAGGATTTTTCTGGATTCCTCGGTGACTACTAGGAGGGTGGACTCAGTTCCATGTTTGGGTCTAAAACCCGTCTGGGTGGTATCTAACAGTTGGTTGTTTTCCAAGAAGTTCACCAGTTGGAGGTTAATGTATCTCTCCAGGATTTTACTCACCCAGGGGAGCAGGGAAATAGGCCGGTAGTTGCTAAAATCCAAGGGATCCAAATTGTTTTTTTTTAGCAGGGCTCGGACCATGGCCCACTTCCAGGCGGGGGGGGCAGTGCCAGAGGTGATGGATACATTCAGAAGGTCCATAATGGTTGGTAAGGTGACCTGGGATGCTGACATCAAAACATCTGGAGGTGCCAGATCACCTGGGGATCTAGATTTTACCTTATGAGCCACGGATTCCAAGGTTTCCAGATCTAAAAGGAGGAAGTGATCCAGTATAGGTGGAGGCTCTGATGGAGTGCCTACCAAATTTGTTTGGGCCTGAGCTAGGGGGGCAGTGGCTATAGAGGGGAAGGATGAGTAGATTTTAATGACTTTTTGGTGGAAAAATTCTGCCAAGTCATTGCAGTGGGCTGTTGTTTTTACCTCGTGCAGGCTAGAAGATGGAAGTTTAGTAAGTTTTTTCAATATATGAAAAATTTCTTTAGGTTTGGATTTGGCTAGTATAATTCTATCAGACAAGTATACAGATTGGGCAGCTTTGACTTCGGCTTTGTAGGCATTAATTGCCTCTCGATATCGAATTTTTACCTCCAAAGAGTAGTCTAGACTCCATTGTCTTTCTATTTTCCTGCATTGGCGTTTCTTTTCCCTGAGAGCCTCTGAGTACCAGAGGGCAGTTTTTTGGGAATGTTTCAGCGTTATTTTACTCAGGGGTAGAGTGGCTTCAAGGGTTTGTGTGATCCAGTCTTCATAAGTCTGATTGGCCAGACAAGGGTCCTCATTGTAAAAGGGTTGATTACTGGCGAGCTTACTTATCGATTCATCATCTGGCAGCCGTGCCCAGGATCTAGCTGGTCAATTGTGACATCTGCTGCACTAAAAAGAAATCACTTATATACCACTCATAGAGCGTATTGGACACCGAAAAGGTTATCCAAACTCAGCAGGTCCACAGTGAAGAGCTGCCCGAAATGCGGATTACAGAAGGCCGCCGACCTGCATATGTTCCGGCAGTGCCCCCATCTCAATTGTTTCTGGAAGGATGTGGGCAAGACTCTAGAAGAGGTAGTGGGAAGTCATCTAACTGTAAGTACTGATTTAGTTATCTTTGGGGTGACGGCTCAAGTGTGGCAGGAAATCTAACAAAAGCTCAAGAAAATCTGGTTTTCCTACTGATACTTTTGGCAAGGAGAGAGGTGTGTGTAAAATGGATAAGTCCAACCCCTCCACTCCACAGGGAATGGCTATCTTCAGTGTTAAAAGTTTATAATTTGGATTAAAAAAAAAAACCTTTTTCTAAGAAGTATAAATTCTGGGAGATATGGGAAAATCATCATATGGGTTAACGTTATCGAAGCGCAAGGTTTTGACATATTAAGTGCATGTACTCCTTATTCTGTTACCAAGTCCAATGATTACGTGCGAGCAACGTAAAATCAGATGAAGGCCAGAAAGAGTAGCCAGAATGGCTAGCTCACCCCCCTCGGAAAAAGTAACCTTCTCTTAAAGTAAATGGAAGTAAGGGGTTCCTTCTCTCCGAAACTCCTGAGGGTTGCTGCCTAGACCCGTAAGTATGGTAGCGAAGGTAAAGGCTGGATTAAGGAAAAAGGACCCTGAGAACTCCTTACTTTAAATGTTGCACAATGAGGACTTTAAAAAATAAAGACTAGAGCATCTTACACACTTTTGATTGAAACTAATACTGTTGGGCATGCTCCGCTCTCAATTGCGTGTGTGGCGAACAGGCCAGGAACAAAAGAGGGTGAGCAGGACAGAGGAGCGATTTACGTTCTAGTCGACACGCGTATGCCTCACGTCCTGCCTCTCTTTGCTTACCTGATTTCCATCTGGGTGGCTCTGACGTTTGTTGGTGTTCTCGTGATGGAATCCTGTTCTACACTGTTGCTTTCACCTGACACAGCGGGGCCTTCACTATCCATCTGATGACAGCAGTTCACCCAAGTTACTAGAAAAGTGCAGTTTGTGAATACCAAAAAGTAGTAAACTAACTCAAAAGTGTAAGTTACATTTGTGAATATGGGCCGTAGATTCACTTTTTTTTATTTTTTAAATGACTAAAAAAGACGGTACCAACAAATAAATACGAGTATATCAGCAAGAATAGCAATTTGTCTCTTTCTGTATGGTGGCTTATAATTATATGTAATGTCTTCGAGCCGTTTTCATGCTGAGCCCTCCTTCAGAAAACAAAAATGTTTCGACTTGCCCCACGTTATGTAGTCTTTTAAAATGTTCAACAATGAAAATTAACAACTGCAGAAATAGCACAAAATTATGGGGTTTTAAGGACTAAACTTCAACATATAAGAACAACATAACAGTCTGTGCGAATGTTTCGGCCCCTATCCTCGAAACCTTAAATGTAAATTGTGTTCAAACAGTGTAGAGCAGAGGGGGGCAAATCAAGGTGGGCCTATCTCACACACAAAAATGAGGAGCATGGCAGAATAGACACTGCAAGGGAAAACAACCATCTGGCAGAGCTACTGGCCTCAGCCGTGTATGCTGAGAGGCGTGTGAGGAAGGGAAATGCCATGGAACCATCTGGGCGTGACTGATTCTGGGAATCCCTTGATCTGCACTAACTCACCCTCAGCCATCTCTCACAAAGGTCCAGTTCGCCTTGCCATCACAGATTGTCTGCTGATTCTTTGGGGTCCTTAGCTGCCCCACACAGAACCTCAAACAACCCTAACAACAATGGTATAACAAATAACCCGGTCCAGGGAGCCCAGAGCTCCAGGCACTGTGTACGGGCGGTATGCTCCTGGCCTAAGACATCATGACTGGGTCCAGAGCATGTGGGGGCCCCCACCATGTACTTTACAGGGGGAATCATAAAGTTTATTTACGCCACTGACTAACAGAACCTCATGGGGTTCTGATAGACGTTTAGTCAGTCTTTAGTCAGTCTTTAATAAACCTCAGTCAACTCTAGGAACTACAAAGCTATATCTCAGCCAACTGCAAGCCAGCCTAGAGCCGACCTCTGAGACCCTCTGTTAGTCCAGAAATACCATCTGTCAGTGCCCCTACTATGCTGATAGGTTATCATTCGACCACAAGAAGGCCCCACTGAGATGGTCCATAAGCCCCTACTCCCTTCAAATGAACTTCCCCAAAAAAGTTAGATTTCCTTGCCTAGAGATCAGCTCTTTCTATAGGGTCATAAATCGCTCAGCTAAAGGGTGATAACCTCAATCCATGGTAGTTTTCTCAACTACCTAGCAAATTTATGTTACTATTTGAACACTCCACAAAAAAAGAGTTACCCAGATATACCAGAAAGGACCAGGAAGTGAAAAGAGATAACAAAAAAGATTATTCCTTTCTGTGTTTTTCAGTGATAATGTGATCAATCACAACGGTATATAGTGAACCAAAGGAAATCTAAATTAAAAAAATATATAGCAGCACGTAAAAATATATCCTTCATTTATTATTTTCTTCAGAGTAACAAAATTCGATATTGTTATGATTCTAGACACATTTGTTGGTGCAGTTAAAACATGTACATATATAATCAATACAGAATAAAAATTCAGCATATACATTTTCACTTCAATGGGATGATTTTTTACAATAATCCATCCAGTAATAACAATTATTCAAACTAGTATCTCAAATATAGAAACTTATTACATTGCTGTTAAATAAAAACCAATACATTAAAAACAAAAAACGTTATCCTTGTGTCGACGCGTTTCGGTGTGTCTTTTTAGTTTGGAAAACACCTTCCTCAGGACTCAAAATTTAAAAACACCTAGTCTTCATCCAACATGTTTGAAAATGAATGCATACAATACAGACTCATATATATAACGTGTGCTAATACAACATGTATACAATGCTTTCTTTGGTTCAATGTATAAACTCAAACTAAATGCAATCAAGAGTGTATTTAAAACTCGACAATACTGGAGTACTCCAGATTAATGTAGTCCTGCTCCTTATCCCTCTATATTACTTAAGGCAAGGCTTTTGTGCTGGTTTCACAACTGCCGATTATATAAAGACATCTTCTTAGTGTGGGGTACCCCCTCCCTATTTAATTAAATTATCAGGGGTTAAGGCAGTCCCACAGTCTTTTCCATATTAACTGAAATTACACTATCTGGATGAAATGGCCCAGTTGCTTACCCTTTTTAGTCGCTGGAGTTCCAAACAGTTTGTTCTGTTTATGATCTTTTAGGCCTCCAACAATGTCAGGTCAAATTTCATAAAATGTCATAAAATCTAATTGTGAATATCAATAGGAGTTTCTTACTTCCAATACTTCCTATAGCGTAAGATTTTGGTTGTTGGATTTGCTATTTTTCATACTTACATAGGGGGACTTTTCTTGGTGCCCTCTTTAGTCTGCAGCTATATCGATGTTAGTTCTTTCAACCATTTGATTTAGAAGCTGTTTGTTGATATATACCCCTATAGTGTATAGTCGAAAACACATTCATTTAGTGATTATAGTCCTGACACTGAACTATCTCGATACCACCTGTTATGGCTTACAACACTTACCCTTTTTATGAATGATATCCTTATCATAAAATCCCTCTCTGGGGTATTCTTGGGTGAATCTTGGGGCTTGTTAAGTCGCCCTTCACGGTCCAACATCCACCGCTTTTTATAATTTAAGGCGATGCTCAGACCTATGTGATAAGAATAAACAGCCCTAGTTGTAATAGGGATTGTAATGGTAACATCATATCTATTAATACTATAGGGGGAATGTATTTTTCCTTTTCCTGCTTTATAGTAAAAGGTTAATCCTATATGCAGTCCCCCATTTATCCATAGTCATGACCCAACTGGGCACGCCGATATGCAGCATTGTTTTCCTCTAGAGGTGACTTGGTAGCTTGAGACACGTTTATCTTCCTGAATCATTGTACTTTTCAGCATTTTAATTATTATGCATAGCGCCTCAAATGTGCCGCATCAGGCAGCATTTGGTGCACAAAAAGAAAGACCTTAGGCTGAGGCGCAAGTGTAGCTAACAATTAGAAGAAATTGTATTTGCGTCTGTATTCAGTGCTTTAAATGGGCCGGTACTCACCGGTACTGAGTACCGGCACTTCCAAATTTTCTACCCGTCAGTACCGGCACTTTTCTTTAGTCAGGGAGAGTACCGGTACTCTCCTTGAAGGTACTACAGGCTCGTATCTCATCCAGATGCCGCTCTGCTTCAGGATCTCGAAGTCGAACTGAGCCTCTGAAGTCGAGATTGGCAGAGAGGCCGCTAAAGTCCAGAGGCGCCCCTTTGAATGTCCCCACACTGCAGGGGTTTGAGAGGGCTTGCTTCACGCTGTGTTTAACAGGGCAGTGTCTAGGCAGACCCTGCACTATTAATTAGGCGTGCAGCGAGCATTCAGGTGAAAGTGCTAACTGCCAGCATGAGGTCTGCACCTCCTTGTCTAGAAACGCCTGCCACAGCAAACTGGCTTCTTGGTGACTAGGCACTGTGGAAGCGTTTTTTTCAAGTTAATTTGTTTGTT
Source organism: Lissotriton vulgaris (assembly GCF_964263255.1). NCBI lineage: Eukaryota > Metazoa > Chordata > Amphibia > Caudata > Salamandridae > Lissotriton > Lissotriton vulgaris. The sequence goes on from NC_141695.1 coordinate 1,353,374,130, forward strand.
TACTGGCCTCCTTCGAGCCCGTACTTATGACCTTCACAAATGCCATTTTTTATCCTCCTTTTCCGAGTGGGACATTGAGACATTTTGGCATTTCACCTGAAAACGTCGGAGTTGTGAGTTGCCGTTTTTCCTGCTATGATTGCTTGCCAATTACCGGCATAAGGAACTTAATGAGACAATCATGTTTCCTGAGGAAATGCGGTTTAACATTCGGCTTCTCCTGAGTTATTTCTATGATAAAATTGCCCTGTACATAAGGCATATGTTAAATTGCAGTAGGTTATGCCTCATATGTTACTTTTGTTCAGGTTGAGACTTGCATAACTTAACCTGAAGCATTATGGGACTAGTAGTCCCGGTCGTGCAAGGAATGTTAACATGCAGGCTGACAATTTTGTCTGTAAGATTACACAATTTGTGTTTTTCAGCCTCTTGCATGTTGTTCATTAAGCATAATATTAGACTGCCTCTACCTGTTGAGTGAGTATGTGTAGTATCTTGTGGCGGGCTGTTTATTGGGCGCTTCAGAATATCGCTCCCCTCTACAATGCATTAATAAGACAGTAAGTTTTATTGGTATGTCATTTTCAGATTTTATCCCACATGAAATACTGTCTCCTCTTAATTGGTCTAAATATATATCAGCAGCATGTTTTTACTACATGTTTTAACACATGTTTTTTATTGAGGTTACATTCACTGAAGGGGTCAGTCCCATCTTATGATTCCATTCATACACATTTTTGTGTTTTTAATAGTATATGCCCAACCCTTTTGCAGGCAATTTGATCGTTCATGTGCTCTTTCATGTTTACTGGTAATGTGGACTAATTACGTCCCACGCAGTCAAATGTATTTTATAATTTTGCAGTTTAATTATGTTTTTGATGATTTTTCATCTAAATAGCCACACTATTTGAGTGCCGAGTTGTGAATTATTCACTTCATGTGTCTGAAGCACCACAGAATGTCTCATTTCTATGTTTACCATGCCTAACAGTGGGAAAAGAGATATTTAAACTCACGTGTATGGCGCAGGCCAGATTGAGAAAGGCTGCTTTGGTAGCCGAAACCTTTCTCTTCAGTTGTAGGGTCGAGGGAGACCTGAAAAAATAAACAATGCCATTTACCTTCAGTCCTTGAGTGTGTGCCTTTTTCTGATGGGAGCAGGATGGATCGTGGATATATATATATATATATATATATATATATATATATATATATATATATATATATATATATATATATGCCAAAGCCTCGTAAGTCAATGATATCACGCTCTCAGACACTCAAACACGCCAGAAATCAGCAAGGTCCAAGGGTGTTTATTGACCCCTTACGACATGTTTCGGCTTGCAGGAAGCCTTGTTCACGTATATATCCACGATCCAAGTCTGCTGTCCTTTTCTATGGCTGAACGTTTCACAGCCTGAGAAGCAAATGGGAAACCTAGGTACCAGTCGATTGGTATCTCTCCTAATGAACTAGGGTATTTCTTAGCATAACTGTTGGTGCATTTTAGCTACAGGGAGTGGAAACATGTATATATATATATATATATATATATATATATATATATATATATATATATATATATATATATATATATATATATATATATATATATATATATATATATATATATATATATATATATATATATATATATCCTGTATGGCTTTCATTTTGTGTAAAGATGTAACCTGTTTTGTTTACATAAACACATTTCTCATGTTTAAATATGTAGTGCAACTTGCATAGAAGTTATTATAAATAATTATGTATTACCCTTAGCCCCGCCCCTAGCCCCGCCCACTTGCCACAGCTCTAGCTCATTTTAGTGAGTACCTGCACCTGTTTTTTCCCATTTAAAGCACTGTCTGTGTTAGTACTTCCGTCCCATTAAAGATGCGTGCCAACAGGGTTCACTCCTAGTTTTGTGCAAACACATCCGCTAGGATCTACCTGTACGTAATATATCAACTAAAACCGTGTACCAGAGGTAGTAATCTGGGCAAACAGGTGCACACTGCACACGCCCTGTTCACAATTTACTTACAGTCATATGTAAGTGTGGTTCAACAATAGCCTAAGTAATGGGGCAACTGTTCTTTACATTCTGGTGTGTGTGCACTCACCATGTATACATGAAGGTACAGAGAGATCTCAGCAGAGGGCCTGGTGCAGCAAAAGAGAAGTAAATGTGGGTCCGACGGGGCCTCCCCCTCATCGGCACGCTTTAACGTGCTGTCGACGTGTTATGTTCTATTTGAGGCAGTACTTTTAAGCCGAGATGTGCTGCACGCAGTGACACCTGATTTTCAGACCGCGGGGGCATGTTCATCTACCGCTGCTTAGTTCACTCACAGTACCTTATAAAGTGCAGAGTACGGCTTCGCTTGAAGAACTGAAGAGTCAAGGACAAGCAGACAGAAGCACCAGCGAGAGAAACACGTCCAAGGTAAAAGCAACACCGGTGGTTGGTTCTTTAGGTTACTCCACGGTAAAAACAGGAAAAAGCGAAGTTCATGTAATCTCCTTTTGCATAATTAGGCACAAAAAACACAGAGGACATTCCGTGAAATTACGCCCAATGTAAATCTGGCATTTAGCATTATATTTGAGCATATATTGCATCCTCACATCCATTTTGGATGCACAGATGCATTTCAGAAGCAAATCTCTCTCTCTCTCTTTCTCTCTCTCTCTCTCTCTCTCTCTCTCTCTCTCTCTCTCTCTCTCTCGCTCTCTCTCTCTCCCAGCCTGCCTACCATCTTGCCTGCCCGTGGCTCTGTCTGTCTGTCTATCTAGCTACCTATCATTGAAACTCTATAATTGAGTGAGTCTGTCTGTCTGTCTATGCAACCTTCTCTATGCAACCATATCTATGTCTGTACCCCCCTCTTTTAGCAATCTATTCAACCATCTTGATCTATCTTACTACGTAACTCTTTCTATCTATCTTTCTTGGCCATTTTAGGTCTGGTGATGCACATGACTTTTTGATTTTACAAATAGTATGTGTATACCATAATTAATTAACGGGGTTGTCAGCCAGACGTCATCCATTGGTCCGTTGGTGTGTCGTTCCCATTTTTCATCCACCCACTCCACCTTACATCATGGGGCAACGTGTCAGCCCACTTCAGCCCCTGGCTACCTTCACTGTGAGTTATGACAAGCTGCCCTTTCACAAGGAGCACACCCATGCACAAAGTAGTTTCCTTCAGTGCCAAGGACTACTATGGTAATGTGTGCTTCTTTCATAGACAAAAAGTATTTTGGCTTTTAGCAAATGTTTTTTTTTCAGATTGAAGAGGGCCCAGCAGGTTTTTTCAGGGTTTGTCTCACACAAATCATATTCTAGTGGAACGTATCACCCTGCTTTTATTCCTAAACCTTTGCAAGCTTTACACAAAGTTTGCAAAATGAAAAAATATATATTCCAAAGAATCCCCGCAAGTAAGCCTCTGCAGCTTTGATCAACTCACCTTATTCTCCCTTTGAAGATGGCGGCAGCTTTCAGGTTCTGGCAGCATAGACTGGTGATATTATTTTTATTCCCAGACACTTTTGCTCTGTCCAGTGTTGCACAGTGATGTCAAACCTAAGCCTTCTCCGGACACTGTGTGCTGTCCAGAGACCTGCCTTTGCTGCCTCTTCCTCACAAGAGGTGCCAGTAGTGAGACAGACAGCATCCAGGAATCACTTGAGGGAAACGTAGACTACCTAAGCAGGGGTTAACTGGAGAGAGGAAGAAGGGTTTAAAAGTAGAGTGTTGGGGGGAACAATCTCTGCTGATAATGTTGGTGAACATCTGGTTCAGATCAACTGGGATTTCCTACTCAATCTCCATTAAAACATGTGGTACACCTGTCCTGGGTATCTCTGTAGTTCATGACCTTTTGGTGGCATGCAAGCATAGGTGTTTGAAGATGGCATGCACTTTCTGTGCACCTAATAGAGATAGACCACCACATTCAAGCAGCAAGTGCTGGGCATTTAAATCTAGTTCTGAGAGCTTTCATTAGCATTTTGTATCCTTTATAAAGGAGTGTTACACAGGTAGCAATGTTGACTTTAAGTCCTGTCTGTGGCTGAAAGCAAAGACAGCATGAGAATGACAGCTGGTATTCTGCAATGGGAAACGTGCAGCGAAATATAGCATTACAGTCCAAGAATAAATGCAGCCCTACATGCCTCCTGCAAATGTGCATCACACTGGGATCATCTCGAGTAACTTTGTTAATTGGACATTCCTCTTGTTAAGTGAAATTCTCAATTTACATTGTTACTCCACTTCATGTATTTATGTGCTGCCAACTGTAGCAAGTTACCATGAGCACACAGAAACAACAGGAATGGCGGAACACGAGTTACTGTTGTTTACTGTGCTTATGTTTTTTACACTACTATTTTTAGCAAGACATGCATCCTCAACTCCAACAAGCGTTGGCACAGCCAATTGATCTCGCCCATGGTGGTTGTGGCAAACAGGGATGGGAAGGGAGAAAAAGAGACAGGAAGGAATCAACAATAGAGGAGGAGAGCTAATATGGATGGGAGTAGGGCGACCAATTAAAATTGGTGCATATTCAGGATGGTGGGTGGGAAAATTCAGGACAAAAATTCAAGATAGAATGTCAAAAATCAGGGCAAAAATTTGGGACAAAAGGTACGTTTTTCAGACAAATCAGAGGAGGTCGCGCAATAATATATGAGTAAGTAAATTGACAACCAAAATAAGTACAAGTCAAAAAAAGTTTATATTAGGTTGAGACGATCGTGCACTTCACGTTTTTTCAGTTTGTATTCAGCTTTGAGCCAGTGTGCAGGTCTTTTTGTGGTATTTCAGTTGATAATAATCTATTTCATATAATTCCTTTCTCTCTATTTTTTAAATTCATATTTCTTTTTCTTTTCATATTTTTTCTATTCCATATTCCCATTCATTTTGTGTTCCTATTTTTCATTTGATCATCCTCTTGTCCTTCCTTTATTATCAAATGTCTTAAATCTCATACTCAGTTTCTTCCTTCGTTTCCTCACTCCATTTGTGTCATACGTCTCTTTTATTTACCATTTTACTAATTTATCTTTCTGTTGCCGCTTTTGCCAACTTCGGCACCCTTTTGGGCCCCTCCCCACGGCTGCATCACCGTGATTATTCTTGTTTCGTTTATTAGGTTCTTATCCTGTCTTGTGTTGACCTACGACCACAGTTTATAGTTAGGAAGGGCGAATAAACTCTTCTATCTGACGCAGCCACCCTTCCTCCCCTGCCCACCCCCCCCACCACCACCACTTAGTGGGTGCTTCAATACACTCTTGGCTCCTTGTCATTCTTTATGTGATAGTCATCCCCAGTCAGAATGGCAATAGGCCTGTCCACAGGCTGAGTGAGGTCGGGGAGGGGCTGCTGCAGCCTCTGGGGTTCGAAAGAGAAGTGCTAGATTGTCATAGGGAAACAGCAAAGCAGCTTGCTGCAATCCCCAAATTATGGACAAAAGGCGTCCGCAAGAGGAATGATGACGGATAACGGACAAGAAAGCAAAATGACAGACAGTCCATGAAATTTAGGGATAATTGGTCACCCTAGACTCACATATATAGTAATGTGTGGTAATGTAGCAGTTGGGGTAGTGATTTAGTTGTGAAGGCATGCAGGGTAAATGCATTCGGGGTCCCATCATACAACCATGCTGTAAGACAATTATCTTAATATGGACATTGTAAATATCCTTTCCTAGTACTACTGCTCAGTGCCCCCAGTTTGTGCCTGTGACCTTCTAAAGGACTGCTCCCTCAGTATGGCTGTATGACAGAAACCCACATGCATTTACCCTGTATGTCTTTGCAACACGGTCACTAATCTGCCTGCAACATTACCATGTGTGTTTATCCAACGACTTGCCTTAGGGGGTCGCTGGATTTTGGAATAGTATAAATTGCTATTCCAACCCCAGAGTATGCTACAATAGGAAAGATGTTGGACTTAAAAATCCAACATCAGTCCAACAAGGTTGGGTACAGACAGTAATACGTGGTTCCATCTGTGGGTCAACCATTGCGTCTAGCCGCTGCTATCCACATTTTTTGGGAGATCTCATCATCAATTCCCGTCCTGGTCTTTTTTGATTCCCCAAGTTCGCCTTGTGACAGGTAGTAGACACTGCTCCCTCCTGCGGGTGTCATTAGATGCTGGGCCCTGCACCTGCAAACATTGAAAATCTGACCCTAAGCAGGGTAAGCTAATGTTGAAACAATGTAAAATTATGGGGTATCTACCTGCCTTTCATGACCAGGTGAATGGGGAGAGGGCTTGTCGTGCCCTATGCCAGGTGGGAGAACAAATACTGTATTGATGGATCTCAACGCTTAATTTTTTAAATATGAAGTGCAGGTGCTCAAATGTTTGTTGGAGGCCAAACCTACTTTTTTCTGGCTCCACCTACTTCCTCCACTGGCTCCACCAACTTACTCTATTAGCTCCACTCACATCTTCAACTGGCACTGCTAAAAGTCAGATGTAATACCTGATCTCAATTTCAGAAAGGGAGCCTTCCTCATAGTAAAGTTTTGATAGGAGGTTCCCTGACCTGTGAAGGCTAATGGAACAGAAAGACAGGCAAAATCCTACCAAATGGCAGATTCTGACCTTAAGGGTGATGCAACATACTCCACAGAGAAAATGCTCAAAGATGAAAAAACTGATCAATGTTATGTATATGCAAAATGAAGACCTTGAGGTCCACTCCCACCTCAACAACTTCAGAATAATGGGGATCGTGGAGTCTACCAATATGAAAAAATGCCAGATCGTATTTATTGAGACACTTTCAAAAGCACTCCTCATTGCACAGATACTAAACTTTTGTGACTGGGATGTGATATTTAGGATGACCAAAGAGTAAAGGCTCTCAATAATACTAAGGTTGGAATATTTAATTCTGCTCAGACTCACAGAGCAGGAAGCCAGGTGGAAATTGCTTGCCCTGACGCGCATACCTGAGGTGTAAAATAAGCAATGCTATACCCTGCAAAACTGTGTGTCAAGCTGGGTAACAAGACAAATGACTTCACATCTGAGGGCTCCAAAACTTTGGAGAGATAACTTATTGCAAACATAGCACGCCATTGAGACTACTGCAACCACATTCACTTCAACCAACCCCAGACACAAGGGTCAAGCCATGTAGGGTACCTCATGTTACTGGATATCAACTGGTACTCACGACCGCATGCCGCCGACTGAAGCACACACCACACCCATGAACACCACACTGCATATGCATGAGACTGAAACTGAGGATGTTTGTCAATTATTAATTTTAAGAGTTCTGATACTTTCTCTTCATGAACTAGTGCTAAGAATGCCCAGGAGATATTGATATACGGTGAGAATAATTGCATTTAGAAACAGGAAACAGATCAGGCTGAATGCGCACATTTGAAAAATTATGCCCTGCCTGATATGGAACATGGGGCACTATCATTTACAACGTAATGTAAGAGGTGCCTAGTAAAATCACACTGGCAATGTAAACCTCCTGCAATACACTCTGCAATGACAATTGATTAAAGTCCAACACAGAAATAAAAAAAATAAGAAAACCGGACACTCAGGACTCTAGTCCAGAACAAACCTGAAGTAATACAACTCATAAATAAGAATCTGATTTACAGAGCAGCTGGTCGACCACAGCCGGAGATGCTCTATGACCTTAGGCTGATACTTTATCAATAGGTATTTACTTTGGAGATCAGGCACCCCATCGACATGGTTGGCTCCTATCTAGGAAAAATTCACAACGATGACTCCTGAACAAGTTCTGAAGTCACGCAAGCCAAACAACGAGTTGCATGAACACGAATTAGCCTGAACCACGCATGGACGTGGTTCAGGCTAAGACGTTCTAGTGTGTTTGCAGGGTGGAGTTCAGAGGAGCATGAGACAGGAGCAGGTAAGAGTGGTTGAAGGGTGGTTCAGGTTAGTTTTTTTTGTATAAGTGTTGGGGTGGGGGCTTTGGGTAAGTTTTAAGTGTGTGGGGGATTCAGGTTAGTTTTTAGGGGGTGGGAGGGGTTCAAGTTAGTTTTTTGGGGGTGGGGGTTTGAGTTAGTTTTTAGGGGCTGGGAGGGTTTGTGTTAGTTTTTAGGTGGTTGGAGGGGTTCAAGTTAGTTTTTAGGGGGTGGGGAGGATCAAGTTAGTTTTTAGGGGCTGGGAAGGTTTGTGTTAATCTTTAAGGGATGAGAAGGGGTTCGAGTTAGTTTTTAGGGGGTGGGTGTTCAAGTTAGTTTTTAGGGATTTGGTAGGGTTTGTGTGAGTTTTTAGGGGGAAGGAGGAGATTGAGTTCGTTTTTAGGGGTTGGAGGGGTTAGAGTTAGTTCTTAGGGGGTGGGAGGTTTGGGTTAGTAAAGAGTAGTTTTATATGTAAAGTGCATAGTTTTCATGGTTCGGCAGGTCGTGGTAAAATATTTAGTGGTTCCGGTTTGGTTGATGTTTAGCCTGCGTGGTTCAGGTACTCGTGAATTCTGAGGTAGTTGTTTAGTCATACATCCCTCCTCCCCCTCCAGCACCCAGAAATGTGGTATACTGGCACATATGTGGAGTTGGCTGCAGTTACACTATGCCCTGGGGCAAGAATATCAAAAAGGTTTTTCACTACTTAGGGTGGGATCCATGGCACTGGAAGTTGGGGCATCCGATGGGGAGGGCACGGGGTAAGTTGTTCTGCCATCTTTTCTTTTGCAGTGCAGAGTGCAATTCCATGGTGTAGTTGGTGGACGCATAACTGAAGTAGTGTTAGACAAGATGGGATTGAATAGCCCACAGAAAGCCAGAAGGCTCATGGAGTACAAACACAGAATAGACCTTTCATTTCAGGAAACTCATCTCTCCTCCCTAATGCCCCTCTTCTAGCTAGGAAATATGGTCTGCACAGACATTTCTCCTCATGTAGAACCTATTCTACAGGGGATTTACATTTTGAAAAACAGACCTGTTGGCTTCCACTTGCTTAACCAATGCATAGATCGAGAGGGGTGCTACATTTTACTGACAAGACTACTTCACAATAAGAAAACATTGCTGGTTAACGTGCATGCACCCAATATCGGTGATACTGACTTCTTTTGAAGAATAGACATCCTGTTAAGAAATTCAGAAGTGGGGTCTTTGATTTGGGTGCAGATTTCAATTTAGTGCTCCACCTTGCCCTTGATAGGTCTATTGGGGGCTGATACAAATGCATTACAATCCACAATGATCTTGAATCAAATAGTGTTTATGTTTGGCCTGGTGGATGTGTGCAGATGGTGCCACCTATAGGTGTGAAGAACTCCTTCTAGTCTTCCTTTTGCAAATCGTTGTGCTATAGAGTGGTGTGGCTCACTGGGTAGAGGCGGCAAACCCGGAAGCAGACGATGGCCCGGGACCAGGGTTCAACTCCTGACACGGCAGGGTCATGAACCAGGGTCAGCGGACTCGATAATTCTCGCCTCGGTGCCTAATCTAACCAGGGATCACACTCGGCAACTCTGGGCATTAGCTTGCCTTATCTCCACAACGGTCCACCACAAATGCCGGGGATGCCTGGTTTCACCTTGGAGATACCCAGGAGGGAACATCTCACAGAGAAAGCCAGGACGGGTTCCCCAGCGGTCTATAGCACCACGACGCCTACGGGTAGCAGCGCGCTTTACAAGACACACACATTTACATAGAGATTACTGGCTTGAGACATGAGCAGCAAATTCGTGGGTGGAAGATGTTGAATTCCGGTTTCCGGGTACCTCAGATCCCTCTCCCTTATTCAGTCTGTCTGCCCCCTGCAGCACGGTTTCCAGATTGTAGGTTCCCCTGAAGGCTCACCTGTAACATGTCTTTAAGGATGAACTTTGGAAGACTATAGATTAATATTTTCAGCTGAATGAGAGCTCAGTGGGTACCATAGAAATACATGGGCTTATTTATGGGGAATTGGTGTAGGGCAGCACCGCAAGTCTTCTTGCAAAGCTACCCTACGCCATTGTGAAAGGGCAGGAATGCACCAAATGTATCCAATATGGTGTATTTATGTCCTCTCCCAATGAGCTGGAGCACAATTGGCAGTCTAGCGCCAACGCAGGCACCCTTGTGCCATGGTGCAAGGGTATCTGCTTTGCATGCAGGATTGTTTTTGTGCACAAAGGTGCACCTTCTTGCACAAAAACAATCATGAGAGGTGTTTTTGTTTATCTACGTCTGCCACATGGAAAGAAGAAAACAATAGGAAAAATACAAATATTTCTCATTGGTATGCCTTTTCTGGGTAGGAATAAGGTTTTGGAGTTTCCTCAGGTTTGTGTTATTCAGTAAATCAAGAGCAGTGTCAAAACCCATGGGTGTTGTGTGGGAACACCCACTGCAACACCCATGGAGCTCCTCTCTGGCACAAAATAAGGCATCACAATGACTTGCACTGCCTTGCCTAATCCATATCTATGAGACCATTCAAAGCCATGCAAAATAGCTTTGCGTGGCCTCATGGATATGGTTGGGAGGGTTCTGCCTCTGGAGCCTAAGAAAAAGTCACGTTCTGTCAGCACATGCATCTCATAAATAAGTTTAAGGACTACATTAGGAGCATAAAGATTAGCGAACATTCCAGTAATCGCGCATCTATATGCAAACAACTCTCAAGCCTGGAGGGGAACCTTAAAAAATTATAAAGGGAGGTGAAAGTGATGCTCCACGTACAATTCCTCCGAGAGGAGCATTCTCTGTTACACAAGTATCGAGACCTAGTGGACAGGGAGGTGGCATTTATGGACAAATGTGCCCCAGTCAGATGTAACGGTGAGGGGGAGAGACCAAGTAAAACCTTGGCCTGGCTCTTGAAGTACCAGTATAGTCAGATACTACAGTTCACTACGGAATTTGGCGCATGTATCATCTTGTGAAGACATAGTGGAGAAACTGGTCTCTTATTATCAGCTTCTGTACACATTCTGTCACACTGAACAGGCAGATGGTATTAGGGACTATTTGGATGAGGGGGGCTGGTGTAGCTAGATAACTGCTACACCCTCTTTATTAGAGAGCCTAACACTGAACAAGATTAGTGCAGCTGTAAATGGGCTACCAGGCCCAAAGGCAACAGGCTGCGAAGGACTCCTGGACACATTTTAATTAGACTTTTAAACATTCCCTGACCTCTTGTTTCTTAAGGTTTATGAGGAGGAGCTCAAGGAGGGGACCCTTGCACCCTCGATGCATGAAGCCATTATAGCACTCTTACTAAAGCCTGCCAAGAACTACAGCTGGTGTGCTTCCGACTGCACCCTGCCTCTTGTAAGCCTTGAAAGTCACAATAAGGTTTTGCAAAGATATTGACAAACAGGCTGTCTCCATTGCTGGAGATGTTGGCATCTCCTGTTCAATCAGGTTTCACAGCACATAGATCCACTTCAATCAGTCTGCAGGTGGTGTTTTCCACTATACATCAGATAAATCCAAAGCAGGAAGCTGCTGTGGTCCTTTTGGGGGCACAGAGAATTTTCAATTGTTTGGAGAGACCTTTTTTGAGGGCTACACTTGTGAGGTATGGGATAGCAACATCATTCCTCAAACTCATATGTTATATGTGAAACCAGTGGCGAGAATCTGGGCCAATGGGATAATCTCACAAGCTTTTACTGTAGCCAGGGGCACGAGGCAGGAGTTTCATTGTCTGCCCTGTTGTTTATCTTGGCAAGGTTGTATGACGGAACCACGCATGACATTACCATACATGCCGTTTTAACACAGTCTTAACCACGCATGCCTTCACAAAAAATATGCATTGTTAAGGTATGTGCATATGTGTGGTACAAACTTACCAGGTAAGTGAAGTTTAACCCCAATACATAAATATAAATATATATATATATATATAAGTCTTTAAGTGTAGGATTAGCACAGATCCATCCAAGCTGAGACAGAAAGGGACAAAGTATTTTGCCATTTCTACAGCAAAGTCTTTAACTATAGGATTAGCACAGTGCTCTCCATGCCGATCTGTAATATGGCCAAAGCCTTTTACCACTCCAGGCACAGTACTGCAGCTTTGAATTGGTAAAATACCATCCAAGCCAACCTGAAATTATTAAAAGCAACCCCTGCCACGTGTTTCGCTCTCATTACAGCTCTTCACAGAGGTATAGCTTTGTCCAGACACAAGGGAGCACCAAGTATAAGTCAAAACAAAACCCTTTCAGGCATAGAGTGAAGCATAAATTATGCAAAAAAGAAGCAGAGAACTCTGGGTAATACTGTGCCTGGAGTGGTAAAAGGTTTTGGCCATTTTACAGCTCGGCATGGATAGCACTGTAATCTATATATGGGTAGCAAGAAAAGGGAGGGGTTGAAGGAATGAAAAGACTGCACGTGCCAACAAAAATATTGGCCAGAATATAAATATTTTCTATGGTGCAATGAACCTGAAGCACTGCCCCTCTATACTTCAAATGGAAAACAACTTCCAAAACAAATTGATTATCAATGGTTCAGCACTCACAATTTGTGGTTGTGTCAAGTAAGAAGCATTTAAAGTTCTGCATACGTTTTCGATCTAATCACAACAGCAATGTTCATGGTGCATTGGCACTCAGCATATAATTAATACATATGAGGAGAGTTTCTTTGTTCAGTTGTTCTTTATTGATTTTCTTCTTATAAACAGTGCACCATTGAATGATAATCATAGTAGCCAACGCGTTTTGTCCAACAAGGACTTCTTCAGGGCTCTCACTTATAGATGTACATGACCAGTTCCTACTTGCATTAGAATGGTCCAAACTTTGTCAATTCAAACAGTACAAGAATTGGAATACGTTAGTCCCCCTGGCAAAATGCACTCGTGGCATCTGCTTCCGGATTACATATATAGATCCCAACCCCAGCCCACTGCCCTGATCCCTAAAATGCCCCCCAAGCCCAAAACAATACCCGTATCTTCCCCCTACACTAAAATGGCCCCATGCCAAAAAATGACCCCGCCCACAGCCCCCTGACCTGAGTCTTAAAACAGCCCCCAGCCTTGAAAGCAACCCCTTCCTCCTCGCCCTGAGCCCTAAAACTACCCCCTGAAAATGACCCCCTCACTCCTGAAAACAATTCCGTCCCCTCACCTTGAGTCCTAAAATGACCTCCAGTCCTGAAAACTGCAGCTGCCTTCCCACCCTGAGCCCTAAAACTACCACCACTGCAAACTACCCCTCTCCGCCCTGAAAACGAACCCCCCCCAAGCCCTACTTACCAAGCCAAGTACCGGTCCTTCCTTTCCTTCTGATTCTTCCTATAATTCTCCCTCCTCTTCTTCTGATCCTTCCTGTAATTCTCCCTGCCCATCTGGTCTCTGGAACTAGACTGCTGACTGCCTTAACCATGCATATCTAAACACCAAGTGGTACCTAGTAGTCAAGAGAGTGAGTTAATCATCTGGGATCACAACATAAGTGCAATACAAATAACACCCATGGGAACACACCATGCACGTTTTTAAATATAGAATTGGCCAAGTCAGGGCTCAAGGACGTTTGGAAAAATTCCCCTCAGAAGCCATACTGTACTGCCCTCTTTTACATCATTTGGTATCTCCTTGCCCAGGAGACAAAACAAGACGGCCGGTCAGATGTTACCGTTACCGAAATGGAGATGTGAGAGGAGAGTATCACATGATTTAGTGGCGACTGAGAAAAAGCAGTGTAAAGTGGAAAGGGTGAAAGGTGAGTGATTTATAAAATTAGGTGAACTGGGTAGAAATAAAGATTTATTAGCGTCTCCCAGTCCCTAAGGTTAAAAGACAAGTGCAAATGCGGGTTTAGAAATAATATCCGCACTCAGTAGTGGTCGACATGTTTCTGCATTTGGTGAAAAAGATTTTTCATGCATTCCTCAGGACCAGATATTTCATAAACTACTGCTTTTCGTGAAAAATAGTTATTAAAAGATATCACCTGCAAAGACCAGGTTGTGTACTCAACCAAGTACTGTTACCGCACCGCATCAAACATTGGATCCACAGAGAAAAACAGAGACAAACAAAAATGGGAGAACATGAGTATGTCATTTTCCCGCGGTTTTTACGAGATTGTATCAAATAAAACCTGAGTTATACGGCACCAGATCCATACATCATGGGAAACAAGTTCCATTACAAACACTCACCCATAAATGATGGTTGAGGAGCTTCACCCCACCTGGCTGCGGCTCAGGTATGAGGAGCACCGCTCTAAAATAAAGAGATTGAATAAAAAGAAAAGAGGCAATCATTGCTCATTAGGACATCCATGGAATGATTTATGGATTATTTGTGAACAATCAGTGTCTTTGCCGATCATATAGACTTAGATCGTAGGTCTTAAGTTACGCTTCAAAAAAAGGTGTAAAGATTGCCTACATGTCATGTGTTTGATGTTATACATGTAGAGTACCCATGAGTTAAGGCAAAGTCTAAGAAGTACGGTATAGGGAGACAAACCTCCTAGTGTTGCGATGGTAGACACTCAACCGCGTAATGTGATACCACATCGATTAGTATTTTGGGCGGTTTTTTAGACGTATTCAACACGACCAAGTCGTGCGCATTGCTTACCTATCCGTCGGTGTCTCCCGACAGTCATCCGAGCTGTCTGGGGGGGCACCGGTTGTGTGACTCGCGTTGTGTTTTATGCGATTGTTTCTAAAGACTGAGTCACATGACCAACTGGAATCACGTGATCACTCTGTGTATCGGGAGTTGTAGTTCTAGGTGCGGAATATTGTAGTTCTAGTGAATGACTAGCGCTAGAGCCCAATTAGCCTGAGATGTGATGTATAAAGTATATGTAATACAATAACACCACAAATTACCCTTGGGAAACGCTACATGTTCCGCACAGCGATCAGTATTTGGTATGTATCGTAAGGGCTGAAAGGTACGTTAGTTGTTAAAGGGACATCCATGGTATAGGCTCATTGAGTCCCGCCTTGTCACTATTCAATCTGTATACCCATTTCTGTTCGATTTTGAACAGAAAGCGTCTGGCGTCTGGACAGGATTCTGGGATCGGTGGTTGTTCTAAAACTGTCCAATGGAAATCATTGGGGCTGTGTCCCTTCACTAGGAAGTGTGCAGGGAGGCGAGTAGCTTGTTTACGGCACCGCACTGTGCTTTTATGCTCTTGAATTCTTGTCCTAACCTTCCTAGTTGTCATGCCAACGTACCGAAGTTTGCACGGGCAGGTTATCAAATAGATCAGGTTACTGCTGTTGCAATTGGTAAACTTTGTCTGAGTCCATGGTCTATTAGTCCCTATATCTACACTCGTAGATTTGCAAGTTTGGTGACATACAGAGCATGCCCCACAGGGATGATGGCCTTGAACCGGTGGCAAGTCCCAAAGTGTGCCCACCTGTCTGGGTTCCTTATTACATCACATCTCAGGCTAATTGGGCTCTAGCGCTAGTCATTCACTAGAACTACAATATTCCGCACCTAGAACTACAACTCCCGAAACAGGTGGTTACCATATGAGGGTTTCCACTATGGGTAGCTTGTTTGGAGGCTAAATTGTATGCTCCAGAGAAGTGCTCAGTCCACTGCCTCTCACATATAGCAGCTTCTATTGAAGGCCCTCCTCCGGAATTCAGGAAAGGAGTTTTTACAACCCTCTAGAATGCCAGACTATCACCCCTTTTGGAGGCTTCATGGAGCGATTCCCACAATTCATTTCTTAATGTTGTTTTCCTTTCCTTAAAGGCTGCTCTATATTCTGCTCTCGCCCTTCCTATTTCTGCAGCATTTTTGGGGAGTTTGTGCAGTTCCTGTTTTAGTTTAGAATATGCCCTTGGGCACTTCGAATTAAACCAGCCGGCAGGTTTTCTTTTATTCTTCTCCCTGACAGACAGCAACTCTCTAACGGCCGTTGAAATAGCCTAGAAGGAGGAAATAATACTAACGGGGTAACCGCCTCACTCAGACAGGTCTTAAATGCCAGTCTACCTTTGTTTATCAGTTTTTTGGTGATCTCTACGGGGTTCACCATCGACCAGCGGAGACTATATCCATTTGTCTTATCAATAACAATGTCAAAGGGGGCCCGTTCGATTGCATCTTGCCTATGCAGCCCACTACTAAGAATTTGTTTTTTATTAAATTTATACTTTATTACACCCTCAATTTACATACACAGCCGACATCGCCTACAACCCGGAGGCCGGCGGCATCAAAGGGTCACTCTCCAGTCCCTGGGTAAAGGTAAAATACACAGCCGTGAAGACCAACAGCCCGGGGGCCTGGCGGCGTAACTGTATGTGTGGAAGAAGTGTGCAGTGGCTTCAGTTCATAGGAGCAGCCGATGAGTGATCACAACATAGAGAAAGAAAGCACACCCCGCATCGCCACCAATATCAGTCCCAGGCGCAGTATGGCGTGCCAGGCTGGCAGGATCGGTGTAGACACCCGGTAAGAACTGCGTATAAACCCAGAGTCGGAGTTTTCTCCATCGGGGAACCAAGGAAAGGTGTATAAAGGGAATCAAAACCCCCAGGCAGAAACAAGCCCACCCACCCCGAAAAAAGAACAAGCCAGACTACCCAAACCCGTGTCCACACTCCCGCTCCCACCCTGCTCCACTACCACGAACCCCTCAATAGGGCCAAGGGTGTCAATCACATGCCCACCAGGGCGAGATAAAGCTCAGGGGAGGGGATAGCGGCTATCGACAGCTAGGACAGCCGTCCCAAGCAACCCTCCAACACAACACACCTCGAAAACCAGGCACGATTCACCACTCTTTCACAACGCTGAGGCCCTCAACTGCCACACTCCTCATCCACAGCTGACGCAGCCCCTTCCTCCTGCAGCACATCCAGCTCCTCACCCTCTGGATCCGACTCACCATCCTCTTTCGCACTCTTAAATGCCCTAAACAACCCCCAGAAGTTTTTGGGCCGACTCTTCGGAGGTAGGAGTTCACTGTACACCTCCGATTGCGTGCAACAGTAAAGCAAGTCTGTTTCCCATTGTTTCTTAGTGGGAACTGGCCCCCGCATCCAACACAGTGCTATCAGACGCTTTGCTGTCAATAATGCCATGTCCGCAAGCCGCCTCACTGCCACAGGAAGCGGCTTTGAAAAACCGAGCAAGGCGAGCGCCGGACTGGGCAAAATCACCTCTCCAAGAATAGCGCTGAGGTCCGCAAAGACCTCCACCCAGTACTTATGTATGGCAGGACAAGTCCAGGCCATGTGGAGAAAATCTGCCGTGTGAAAGTGGCAGCGCTCACATTCCGCCGAGTCCCTCAGCCCATACCTATGCAGCCTCTCGGGCGTGTAGTAGACACGCTGTAGGAATTTAAAATGCACCAGACGGTGCCGACCGTTGAGCGAGATTTTCCTAGTATTGGTAGCGCAATAACGCCACATGTCGTCCGAGATGGGAGATTGGAGGTCAGCTTGCCAGGCCAACCGGGCTTTGGAGGGGGGATATTGCCGTTGTCTATCACCCAGTGTCCTGAGAGCTGTGACCAGTTTGCGAGAAGAGGGGGTCTTGATTACATATGTGAGCTCCGGCACTTCCGGCGGTTCAGCCAGTTCCGGGCCCAACATGGCGAGGGCCGCTCTACGAACCCTGTGATATTGAAAGCTATGGAGCAGCGTTGCCCCGGGACAGGATTAAAGGACCTGCTGCAACGTCTTCAGGGTGCCATTTGAGAAGAGATCTCCCATGGTAACAATACCTAAGTCACGTAGCGCCTTCAGGACGCCTTTCTCCGTCAGTGGAGCCAACCAGGCTGCCCATTCCACACGGAGCAAAGGTGAATACAGCAGCGCGCACTCACGGGAGCCAACCAGTGCATGCCAAGCATGATTCGTGGCAGCTATAGAGTCCAGATTGCCGACCCTCCGATCAGGCGGATAGCACACTGTTGCCGGAAGCGGGATGGGGTCTGCAAAGAGCCGTTCCAGTTTCACATGAGGGATACCCGGATCCCCATGAATCCACGTATGAAGATGTGCACCCTGAGCGATCCTATAGTATCGCTCCAGGTCTGGAGCCCCAAGGCCTCCCTGTTCATACGGAAGGGTGAGCGTTTGCCACTGCACCTGCGGCTGCTTCCCCCCCCATGCCAGGCGGACACGCGTCTGGGTAAGTTGCCGGAAAAAGGCTTTGGAAAGGACCACTGGTATATTCACAAATAGAAAAAGAAACCTGGGGAGCACTACCATCTTCATGAGTGCTATCCTGCCCATGAGAGAAAGCGGGAGCCTGGACCACACTTCAACATCATCCACCAGTTTGGAGTAGGCGACCCCATAATTCTCGCGTATCAGGACCTCCGGGTTCGTATGAATGCGTATCCCCAAGTAGCGGATAGAGTCTGTGGTCCATTGTAACGGGTACTCCGAGTTGAAAGGGAGCGTCACCGGCGTCAGGGGCAACGCCACCGACTTATTCCAGTTGACGCGAAGGCCCGAGAGGGCCCCGAACCTCACCACTTCCCGCAGCACCGCAGAGAGGTTAGTCTCCGGGTCCCGGACATATAGCAGAGTGTCATCCGCGTATGTTGAGATACCAATCTGGTACGTCGGAAAGTTTATCCCTTCAAACCGATGATACTCTCGTATAGCGCAGGCGAGGGGTTCCGCCACCATGGCGTACAGCAATGGAGAGAGGGGGCAACCCTGACGCGTGCCCCTCCCAATCTCGATAGGAGCAGTGACTAGGTTACCTATCTTTAGCCTCGCAGTAGGTTTGTAGTATAGGGCTCCCAACATTTGTAGAAACGGCTCACCGAGGCCAAACTTACGAAGGACCCTCAGCATGAACGACCACTCAACAGAATCAAAGGCCTTCTCCATGTCTAAGAAGATGGCCACAGCTTTGTTTTCGTGCTTGACAAGTTGGATCGTGCCTAGTACCGTGCGGATGTTATAAGTGAGATTGCGCGAGGGAACAAACCCAGCCTGCTCCGGGGCAACAAGGTCCGGGACCAGCAACGCCAAACGAGTCGCAAGCACCTTGGCATACAGTTTCGCGTCCACATTGATCAGCGACAGCGGTCGGTAGGAGCCACATTGATTAAGGGGTTTACCAGGCTTCGGGATGGTAATAAGCAGCGCCTCTCTCATGGATTTCGACATGCTGCCCTGCTGGCAAATGTCATCAAACAAGAGCATCAAGTACGGGACAAGTTTGTCCTGAAAGGCCTTGTAGAAAGCCACCGTGAGACCATCCGCTCCTGGAGCACTACCAGATTTCATGCCCTCCAGCGCTTCCGTTATCTCCTCCTTCTGGATTGGGGCCATAAGAAACTCCCTCTGCCAGTCGGCCAAGAAGGGCATTTGGATGTAGCTTAAATAGTCGTCAAATTCTTCCTCGAGGTGTGCATCCCTCGAGGAGTAGAGTGCCGTGTAGTAGGAGTGAAATTCCGCCAGGATATCATGCTCCTCCGTCACCACTTCCCCAGTAGCTGTCACTAACTCCTCGATAACCAATGGGGGCCTGCTGTTGCGCATAAGTTTAGCCAGGAGTGCACCAGGCCGCTCCCGTTCCCCATACACACGTGCCGTCGCATATTTGCCCATATGTTTAATTTCCCTATCCGCCTCCTCCTGAAATTCATCTAGCAAGGACTTAAGCGTGACTGCGTCAGCGGTGTCCCCCGAGTCCACCGCTTGACGATCAAGGTCAGTGAGCTGTGTTTCAAGCAGTTGCAGGCGGCGCGTGATAGCTTTGAGCACCCCAGAGTGCTTTGCCATAGTCATCCCTCTAATGTTAACCTTAAATGCATCCCAAAGCACTTGAACGCTGTCCACCGAGCCCACATTGGTTGCGAAATAGGCCTCAATGTCGTCGGCCAGTTCCCCTCTGAAAACCTCATCTAGGAGGGAATACGGGGGGAACCTCCACGTGAATGGGGGAATCCTCCTAGGAGGAGCCACCAGCAATAAGAGTAAGGGCGAGTGATCAGACAGCGTGCGCGGCAGGACCGTACAACCCTTAACCGTATCTAGCAAGGAGCGGGAAACAAACCAGTAATCTATGCGTGTATGAATGTTATGGTAGGCCGAGTAGTGAGTGAACCCACCTCGCCCCGAGTGTCTATGACGCCACACATCAAGCAAATCAAGTTTCACACATTCCGACAACAGGAGCAACGCGGAAGCCGCAGGGGACCTAGGGGGGCCCGCAGATCTGTCAAGGTCCGGGTTCAGCACCAAGTTAAAGTCCCCCCCCCACAGCATTCTAGAGCCCACAAACTGCCTGCAGCTGTCAGCTAGCGAAGAATAGAAATCTGGGGAGTCGTAGTTGGGGCCATACACATTCACCAGCAAGAGATCATGATCCTTCCCAACACAGCGTGCGACCACATATCTCCCTTCCGGGTCTACCGCCACCCGAGTCAGTGACAATTGGGATTTGGGATTAGCCCAGGTGAGCACCCCCCTAGCATGCGTAGTAAACCCCGCAGCAACACAAGCGGGGCCAAGGACCTCATCTGCAACATAGGGCTGGAAAGCGGCAGGTGTGTTTCCTGCAGTAAAGCAAGGTCAATACGATGACGTTGCAAGTAGGCTAAGACCTTCCTGAGTTTGCGGAAATCGTTAAGCTCTCTTACGTTCCAGGTTAGCAATCACAGAGAGCCTAGGGCGCTCTCCGTACCTAGTGATTCAGTGGTCGACATAGCAGATTAGAAAGAAAAATTTTGCAGAGCAGATAAAGCATCAGACACAGTGCAGTAGTCGGCAAAAACAAACCCCCCACCCAACAAACCCGGAACCCCAAACAGCGTGTCAGCAACAGCACAAGAACACAGCCACCAATCACCCACCCACAGCCGACCAACCCCAACCCGGTCAGACAGAGCATGGCACTACCCACCCCGAACCCACCCGGAACAACCCACTACAAACCCAAGACCCCCTAGAGGGTCAAGAAGCCGAAAGCGCAGGGGCAGAGGTTCTAGCTAGACTATAATACGCTCTAACAAGGACCAGACACAGTCGTCGCTCCCCGCCCCACCCCCATTGCGTTCGGCACCCCACCTAAGTTCCAGCAGAAGAGCAAGCAGAGTGGTGAATAATCAGTCCCAACGTTCTACAGGGAGCACCCCCCCGAAAACAGAAGTACAGCAATAAAAGTCCGAGCCCCGCTCAGTGGCACCACACCGGGCCAGTCAATTAAGGTTCAAATAATTTGAAGGCAAAGAAGAGGCACATCGAGTTCTGTAAAGCAATACATACATTTGCGATGAAGTAGCCAAACCTGGCTCCACGGCGAGGGACAGATCAGCCCTGACCCTCCAAAGATACAGCTTCCTCCTCTTCCGTACGCTGACCCTTCGGGCTGTTGCGCTGTTCCTTGGCCCATTCCTTAAGCGATTTTTTCAGGTCCGCCAGGTCGGTGAAAAAGTGCGAGTGACCCTGTTTATTGATCCGGAGTTTTGCCGGGTACAACATGGCATAGTCCAGCCCCATGTCTCTCATCTGTTTCTTATAGGGGGCGAAGCGTTTCCGTTCCTCTTGCACCCTCGCCGTGAAGTCAGGATAGAGGGAAATGTTCATGCCTTCAAACTGTAATTCCCCCTTCTCCCTCGCCAGCCGTAGAGCCAGGTCGCGGTCCCTGTAGTTCAAAAGTTTGGCAATGATTGGCCTCGGAGGGAGGCCGGGCTGCGGCTTGGGACCAAGAGTGCGATGGGCCCTCTCAACGATAAACATGGGGGAGAAGACGTCCTCCCCCAGCAGCTTGTGAAGCAACTTCTCGACGAACAGTTCCATCTTTCCAGTGTTGGTGGATTCTGCCACCCCCGTGATGCGGACGTTGGAGCGCCTTGAACGCGCCTCCAGATCCTCCGTTTTGTCCTGTATGACCTGGAGGAGTCGGCCGAATTGCTTACGGTCCTTATCCCACTCCGTTTGGGCCTCCTCCGCCTCCGTCAGCCTACGCTCCGCCATGTCCAACCTCGCCGCATGTTTGTCCACCCTCTCGGACATCCGGTCCATACGGAATGATAAGGCGTCAATTTTCGAGCCAATCGCTGACATACTCTCCTGCAGACCTTTCTCCATGGTACAGAGCATTTCGCGAATGTCCGCACAGAGCGAGCCTTCAGCTGCCTGCGACGAGGTTTCCGGAGGAGCACCCTCCGCGCCCCTTGGCCTCCGTTGTTCGAACGTGAGCTTCGGCTGATTTCTGTCGCCCTTACCCATGGCAGAGCTCACAGTATGTGGATTAAGCAAAGAGCAAGAGGCAGCCCAATGTAGGGGGGGCGCCGGGGAGGCGAACTCCGCGAAGCAGTCCGGTGCGTAGCAAAGAATGGAGGTCAAAAATGGCGGCTGCGGGCCGCGTGGTACAGACTAGTCCAGGGGGAGAATCCCAACCTCCAGACTCACGCCACGTTGCAGGTCACACCGCTGGGTGTCGAGAAGCGCCAGTACACTCCAAAGCACACGTCCCGGTACCAGTGTCCTTCCAGTCCCCCGGCAGATCAGAGTAGCGGTGGCGCTCGCCAACCGGCAGTCGTAGGGTGCAGTTTCCCGCCGTCTGGTTCTCAGGTCACTCCGGAGCGCCCCAGGCCTCCGCCGATGAGTCGCAGCAGACACACACGAGGTAGAAGGGCGACAGTGAGCAAGCACTGGTGCGGACCAGTCCAGAATCAGCACAGGATAGAAAGCAGTCCGGCAGACCGGGGCCACACAGCAACCTCACGCCGCACGTAGCGTTACGTAGGGCGTGCAGCTTCCAAGGATAGTCCGCGGATTGCGGCCCGGTCCGCCACGCCAAACTCCGCCGGCCTGTTGATCGATGCCACCACCGATTTCGATCAGGAAAGGTGCCCCCAGTAGCCCCAGGGATCGTAGAAGCAAAATCTGCCCCCGCTAGGGTCAGTGAGGCGCCAAAAAGGATCTCTTTGACGAATATTAAAGGGGCTTAGGCGAGGAGCTCAGCTCTCACACGTCTTTCATGGACGCCAGCAAGCTCCGCCCCACTACTAAGAATTTGTACTGAAAGGCAGAATGAGAAGTGGTCACTCAATACAATTTCATCCACATAAAAAGAATTTAATCTATGGGCATGGCTGTTTGATACCAGAATATAATCAATCGTCGAATGACAGCCCCTTCCATTGTAAGTACAGGGCATAGGTACAATTTTATTAGTTAATTCATTAGCAAAGCTCAAAGTCATGCTAAAAATCAAGTTATTGTACAAGTCCCCCAGCGCAGAGTGGTGGAAATGAGTGTTGCTAGTGCCCCCTTTAGGTAAAATGCCACATGTCTTTCCATCCTTGCTTTGACATAGGCTACAATTGAAATCCCCTGCCATTATCACCATCATGTCCGTGTGTGTATTACCCAACAGGGCATGCAGGTTGTTAAGTAATAGTGTTAGGGTGCTGTGTACTTTATCTAGGGGGATATTATTATAAAAATGTATCATTAGAATCTCGTGGTTTGCCTTAACATGGATAAGGACAAATTGGTAGTAAGGCTCATCGCTCAGCAACTCTATCTTCTTCACTGCTAGAGTGTTGGATATGTAAGTTCCAAGTCCCCCTTTTGCTCTTCCGCTCCTGCCTTCTGTGGCTGGGGTGTGGAATGTTTTGAAACCGTTAATATGTATTAGCTCCTTTGCCCATGTTTCTTGAAAACACATGATATAGTGACTCGATACGAAATCCCCAAATAGGGGGTTCGTCAATTTGGACAGTAACCCGGCAAAGTTCCAGGAGACTATATCACATAAAGTTCCCTCTACTTCAGGGTAGATGATTGATGAACCAGCTGGACTAATTAGTCTACTTTCATGGATAGGTGTTGATCCAACTGGATTAATATCAACAATAGGATCATTAAGAGTCGTCAAGGTTGCACTTGTACTAGCTGTAACCTGAGTCTCCATAGTAGGGGGAGTTGGTTGAACCAGAGAGATCCTGTTTTTATTATTAAATCCCTTGGTACTGCGATGGCTATTGGTACTATGATGT
This sequence comes from Lissotriton vulgaris, assembly GCF_964263255.1. Classification (NCBI taxonomy): domain Eukaryota; kingdom Metazoa; phylum Chordata; class Amphibia; order Caudata; family Salamandridae; genus Lissotriton; species Lissotriton vulgaris. The sequence goes on from NC_141695.1 coordinate 1,353,398,123, forward strand.
CTATTTGCAACCTCCTCAGTGTATAAAGAAGATCTTAAAAAGGGAGCCAGTCAATCTTGATCTTGTATGGAATCAAGGATGGCATAACGGTTGCTCAATGGGATATTGTGTCTAGGCCACTCGCTTCTTATGGTCGGTTCACCAATGGAGTAAAGTCTCATGGGTCGAGGAGGTTGATAGTAGTACCCCTGGGAGGAGATAAACTGGTTCCCTGCCGTATCAATAATGGACTGAACTAGTCTGGGAGATCTAAAAGTTATGACCACACAGTCACCTGCTAGAGTCTTGCTCGAGTTGCTCACCCATGGTATTCTGCGCGCCATCTCAAACTCAAAGAAGAGAACATTAGTCAGCCCGGTCCTAACGGACAGCATGTGGAGTGACTTTTTCCTTAGAGCTGACCAATGCTCAACGATGTTGGGTGGAAGAGGCGGTACATTTGCCAGTAGTACCGTATATGCGGTAGCTTCTAGGGGAAGGTGTAGATTAAGATTTCTATCCCTATGAAAACCCTGATGGTCACTAAGTATATGTTCAGGTCTGTTCATCCTTGGTACATCTGTGGAACCTCCTGCCGCTCTGTGTAAGACATTCAGGGGTGTAGGGCTCATACTATTCCCCAGGTGTGGGCCTTCAGATTGCAATAATTGCCTTGACTAATCTAAGGTATTGGGGGAAGCTCTTAGCGTTGGGGGTTGGGTCTGAGCTTGTACCCCAGTCATGTTAGCGTGCAAGCTGGAAAATACAACTGCCGTGTTAGTAGCTGCTAAGCTGTTTCCCCTGGTACCCCTACTAAGTGTAACATTCCCCCCTCCGTCTATGTTGTGACCTCCTAATGTAGTATCAATGACGTCCCCTCCAATTTAGTCAGCCTGTCCTAGATTGAGGCTAGTTTGTGGGCCAGAGAATCTATTAATGCAGTTACCATTGCCTCAAGCAGTTTCCAAAACACATCCTCCTGTACAGGAGGTAGAGAGCTGGCTAATGGGGGTGGCAGTCGTGTTGAAAGGGTCCCATTACTGGCACCTTTATCAATATTTCTAATTTTTGGTCTAGTGGCTTTTTGGGTATTTGCTTTTTGACTTTGTCTCTGTGTGCCCCTGCCCTTCCTTTTCCTAGATGGTGGCTCCTCGCCAGTGTTACGGCTTGTGGCAGCTTTTTGACCCCTAGTTGTTACAGGTGAGATGTTTCTTACGCTTGTTGGTGCGGAGGAAGGGGAACAGTCTGTCGCAATGTCCAGAGTAGACATTGCAGGGGAAGCGATTTTATCCTTATCGAGTTGTAAAGAGGGGATTTATTCTCTATAAGAAAATTAATTAAAGAAACAAAAACATTAAAGCACTGTTACAACAGGCGTTACACTGAATAACATCTCAGAGTTAAATCACAGACACTCCTAAGAGTAAAATCATCCCAAAAGCTTAGAAGGATAAGACATTACAATACCGGATAGCAGATTTTAAGAATAAACCTAATGTCAAGCAGACCGTAGAAAAGTTGAGTTTTTCCACCAAAATTAACAGAGACCAGCATATCCTAAATTGTAATCTCATAAAGACTGAGAGTCACAATTTGGGTGACAATGGCTGTTAACATTTACAGAAAAATAAACAGTGTAGCAGGGTCTGAAAAGAGGATTCATCACAAGGGCATCTACATATTCCTATAGTATCACATCGAAACAGAGGATAACAGAGTTGCCGTCTAATGGAGCCCAATCTGAACCTAGTCTAAAGCATCCACTCCCACTAAAGTGGTACCAGATCCAAGTCTGCAGAAGCCTGGATAAGACCATACTCTTGTATAGAAGGCTCCAATAATCCAACCCTTTTTTCTTTTATTAATTTCTTTATTACATTTTGCAAATAAATAAAACATTACAAAAGATCTCGATTTAGAATAAAGGGAAAAAAAACAGAACAATCACAGTTTACATACATACATGATCCGTGCAGAGTGTACAGTGTCGATGGGATTAACAATAAAAACTGATGATCAATACTGAAAGACAATCTCCATCATTATTGAGTTCAGTGTACACATTTTGGGGGAACAATGAGAGTGGGCTGGGCCGCCAAGGGAGCCATCATGACTGCCCTTTAATGCTAATCCCCAAGCCGTAACCCAGGAACTATGCCCACCAGGGACAGCCAGGAAGAGGGGAAAAGAGCTTCGCAAAAACCAACTATGTCTTATTAGGCAAGTATTCTTGATATAGACTCCAAAATTCTTAGGGCGGTTCCGTGAAAGGAGCAGTTTGCTGTACAATTCGGTTTGCGTATTGCAATATAACATATCACGGGACCATTGAGCAGTGGTGGGGGGAGGTCCTCTAGCCCCAGAGGTTCTGAAGCTGGGGTGGTGCAGTGAGCTAAAAAAACCATGATGGATCAAGCTCTGATCTCTTGACTGGGTAGGAGTATTCTGCATCATTCAGAAACTCTGTCCATCATCTTTTCCAAAATTGATTTTATCCACACTATGTGTGGGAGGGTATACTCAGACGTGAGTCCCTAGCTCATTGCACCATCAGGATTCAAGCAAGCCGGGCCGACGAGGCTGAAATGCCAGAAACCGGTCCCCGGTAGCTTGTCTCCTTCCCAGTATAAGAATTGGCTTGGTAGTTTGGTTTGCCCTGTTCCCATCATGCACTGGGACAGGAACGGACTAATTTGCATATAGCCAGGTTCTGAAGCTGGGGTGGTGCAGTGAACTAAAAAACGATGATGGATCAAGCCCTGATCTCTTGACTGGGTAGGAGTATTCTGCATCATTCAGAAACTCTGTCCATCATCTTTTCCAAAATTGATTTTATCCACAGTATGTGTGGGAGGGTATACTCAGACGTGAGTCCCTAGCTCATTGCACCATCAGGATTCAAGCAAGCCGGGCCGACGAGGCTGAAATGCCAGAAACCGGTCCCCGGTAGCTTGTCTCCTTCCCAGTATAAGAATTGGCTTGGTAGTTTGGTTTGCCCTGTTCCCATCATGCACTGGGACAGGAACGGACTAATTTGCATATAGCCAGGTTCTGAAGCTGGGGTGGTGCAGTGAGGTAAAAAACGATGATGGATCAAGCCCTGATCTCTTGACTGGGTAGGAGTATTCTGCATCATTCAGAAACTCTGTCCATCATCTTTTCCAAAATTGATTTTATCCACACTATGTGTGGGAGGGTATACTCAGACGTGAGTCCCTAGCTCATTGCACCATCAGGATTCAAGCAAGCCGGGCCGACGAGGCTGAAATGCCAGAAACCGGTCCCCGGTAGCTTGTCTCCTTCCCAGTATAAGAATTGGCTTGGTAGTTTGGTTTGCCCTGTTCCCATCATGCACTGGGACAGGAACGGACCAATTTGCATATAGCCAGGTTCTGAAGCTGGGGTGGTGCAGTGAGCTAAAAAACGATGATGGATCAAGCCCTGATCTCTTGACTGGGTAGGAGTATTCTGCATCATTCAGAAACTCTGTCCATCATCTTTTCCAAAATTGATTTTATCCACACTATGTGTGGGAGGGTATACTCAGACGTGAGTCCCTAGCTCATTGCACCATCAGGATTCAAGCAAGCCGGGCCGACGAGGCTGAAATGCCAGAAACCGGTCCCCAGTAGCTTGTCTCCTTCCCAGTATAAGAATTGGCCTGGTAGTTTGGTTTGCCCTGTTCCCATCATGCACTGGGACAGGAACGGACTAATTTGCATATAGCCAGGTTCTGAAGCTGGGGTGGTGCAGTGAGCTAAAAAACGATGATGGATCAAGCCCTGATCTCTTGACTGGGTAGGAGTATTCTGCATCATTCAGAAACTCTGTCCATCATCTTTTCCAAAATTGATTTTATCCACACTATGTGTGGGAGGGTATACTCAGACGTGAGTCCCTAGCTCATTGCACCATCAGGATTCAAGCAAGCCGGGCCAACGAGGCTGAAATGCCAGAAACCGGTCCCCGGTAGCTTGTCTCCTTCCCAGTATAAGAATTGGCTTGGTAGTTTGGTTTGCCCTGTTCCCATCATGCACTGGGACAGGAACGGACTAATTTGCATATAGCCAGGTTCTGAAGCTGGGGTGGTGCAGTGAGCTAAAAAACGATGATGGATCAAGCCCTGATCTCTTGACTGGGTAGGAGTTTTCTGCATCATTCAGAAACTCTGTCCATCATCTTTTCCAAAATTGATTTTATCCACACTATGTGTGGGAGGGTATACTCAGACGTGAGTCCCTAGCTCATTGCACCATCAGGATTCAAGCAAGCCGGGCCGACGAGGCTGAAATGCCAGAAACCGGTCCCCGGTAGCTTGTCTCCTTCCCAGTATAAGAATTGGCTTGGTAGTTTGGTTGGCCCTGTTCCCATCATGCACTGGGACAGGAACGGACTAATTTGCATATAGCCAGGTTCTGAAGCTGGGGTGGTGCAGTGAGCTAAAAAACGATGATGGATCAAGCCCTGATCTCTTGACTGGGTAGGAGTATTCTGCATCATTCAGAAACTCTGTCCATCATCTTTTCCAAAATTGATTTTATCCACACTATGTGTGGGAGGGTATACTCAGATGTGAGTCCCTAGCTCATTGCACCATCAGGATTCAAGCAAGCCGGGCCGACGAGGCTGAAATGCCAGAAACCGGTCCCCGGTAGCTTGTCTCCTTCCCAGTATAAGAATTGGCTTGGTAGTTTGGTTTGCCCTGTTCCCATCATGCACTGGGACAGGAACGGACTAATTTGCATATAGCCAGGTTCTGAAGCTGGGGTGGTGCAGTGAGCTAAAACATGATGATGATGGATCAAGCCCTGATCTCTTGACTGGGTAGGAGTATTCTGCATCATTCAGAAACTCTGTCCATCATCTTTTCCAAAATTGATTTTATCCACACTATGTGTGGGAGGGTATACTCAGACGTGAGTCCCTAGCTCATTGCACCATCAGGATTCAAGCAAGCCGGGCCGACGAGGCTGAAATGCCAGAAACCGGTCCCCGGTAGCTTGTCTCCTTCCCAGTATAAGAATTGGCTTGGTAGTTTGGTTGGCCCTGTTCCCATCATGCACTGGGACAGGAACGGACTAATTTGCATATAGCCAGGTTCTGAAGCTGGGGTGGTGCAATGAGCTAAAAAACGATGATGGATCAAGCCCTGATCTCTTGACTGGGTAGGAGTATTCTGCATCATTCAGAAACTCTGTCCATCATCTTTTCCAAAATTGATTTTATCCACACTATGTGTGGGAGGGTATACTCAGACGTGAGTCCCTAGCTCATTGCACCATCAGGATTCAAGCAAGCCGGGCAGACGAGGCTGAAATGCCAGAAACCGGTCCCCGGTAGCTTGTCTCCTTCCCAGTATAAGAATTGGCTTGGTAGTTTGGTTTGCCCTGTTCCCATCATGCACTGGGACAGGAACGGACTAATTTGCATATAGCCAGGTTCTGAAGCTGGGGTGGTGCAGTGAGCTAAAAAACGATGATGGATCAAGCCCTGATCTCTTGACTGGGTAGGAGTATTCTGCATCATTCAGAAACTCTGTCCATCATCTTTTCCAAAATTGATTTTATCCACACTATGTGTGGGAGGGTATACTCAGATGTGAGTCCCTAGCTCATTGCACCATCAGGATTCAAGCAAGCCGGGCCGACGAGGCTGAAATGCCAGAAACCGGTCCCCGGTAGCTTGTCTCCTTCCCAGTATAAGAATTGGCTTGGTAGTTTGGTTTGCCCTGTTCCCATCATGCACTGGGACAGGGACGGACTAATTTGCATATAGCCAGGTTCTGAAGCTAGGGTGGTGCAGTGAGCTAAAAAACGATGATGGATCAAGCCCTGATCTCTTGACTGGGTAGGAGTATTCTGCATCATTCAGAAACTCTGTCCATCATCTTTTCCAAAATTGATTTTATCCACACTATGTGTGGGGGGTATACTCAGACGTGAGTCCCTAGCTCATTGCACCATCAGGATTCAAGCAAGCCGGGCCGACGAGGCTGAAATGCCAGAAACCGGTCCCCGGTAGCTTGTCTCCTTCCCAGTATAAGAATTGGCTTGGTAGTTTGGTTTGCCCTGTTTCCATCATGCACTGGGACAGGAACGGACTAATTTGCATATAGCCAGGTTCTGAAGCTGGGGTGGTGCAGTGAGCTAAAAAACGATGATGGATCAAGCCCTGATCTCTTGACTGGGTAGGAGTATTCTGCATCATTCAGAAACTCTGTCCATCATCTTTTCCAAAATTGATTTTATCCACACTATGTGTGGGAGGGTATACTCAGACGTGAGTCCCTAGCTCATTGCACCATCAGGATTCAAGCAAGCCGGGCCGACGAGGCTGAAATGCCAGAAACCGGTCCCCGGTAGCTTGTCTCCTTCCCAGTATAAGAATTGGCTTGGTAGTTTGGTTTGCCCTGTTCCCATCATGCACTGGGACAGGAACGGACTAATTTGCATATAGCCAGGTTCTGAAGCTGGGGTGGTGCAGTGAGCTAAAAAACGATGATGGATCAAGCCCTGATCTCTTGACTGGGTAGGAGTATTCTGCATCATTCAGAAACTCTGTCCATCATCTTTTCCAAAATTGATTTTATCCACACTATGTGTGGGAGGGTATACTCAGACGTGAGTCCCTAGCTCATTGCACCATCAGGATTCAAGCAAGCCGGGCCGACGAGGCTGAAATGCCAGAAACCGGTCCCCGGTAGCTTGTCTCCTTCCCAGTATAAGAATTGGCTTGGTAGTTTGGTTTGCCCTGTTCCCATCATGCACTGGGACAGGAACGGACTAATTTGCATATAGCCAGGTTCTGAAGCTGGGGTGGTGTAGTGAGCTAAAAAACGATGATGGATCAAGCCCTGATCTCTTGACTGGGTAGGAGTATTCTGCATCATTCAGAAACTCTGTCCATCATCTTTTCCAAAATTGATTTTATCCACACTATGTGTGGGAGGGTATACTCAGACGTGAGTCCCTAGCTCATTGCACCATCAGGATTCAAGCAAGCCGGGCCGACGAGGCTGAAATGCCAGAAACCGGTCCCCGGTAGCTTGTCTCCTTCCCAGTATAAGAATTGGCTTGGTAGTTTGGTTTGCCCTGTTCCCATCATGCACTGGGACAGGAACGGACTAATTTGCATATAGCCAGGTTCTGAAGCTGGGGTGGTGCAGTGAGCTAAAAAACGATGATGGATCAAGCCCTGATCTCTTGACTGGGTAGGAGTATTCTGCATCATTCAGAAACTCTGTCCATCATCTTTTCCAAAATTGGCCCTCTAGCCCCAATGCATTGCTTTTAACACAAGAGTAAATGGCATCACCTCTGGGGGCTCTTACAGTTTATCTCCCAGTGTACTGTGAAGAGCACTCCTTACCCTGTAAATATAACCCAACACTTTCTCTATCATTACCAATTGAATTCATAAAGTTCTTTATCAGCCAAAGTGTATTGTTTTTTCATAACCATGCAGGCTTATTAAAAATAGATTATCTACCTAGATTAAAAGTGACAATCCTTAGAAAACGGAGCCAGGAAATCTTATTTCCCAGATGACATGATAAACAGTCTTTCATTATATCTTTGTTGAGTGAGGCATGATCATTACACAAAACCAAAGAGGATAGCAGCAGTGGCGCTAGTTTGATATGATTCCCCAAGCCCAACTCTTGATGTATGGCATAGTGTGGGCTGCACATAGCAATACCCAAGAATCTCTGTTTTATACCCTGTATTTCTCTACCTTAATATGGCTAACATCTTTATACCCCACATGTCCTCTCCATAGGTCAAAATTGGAATGAATTTACTTTTGAAGATTTCCTATAGACGAGCAATAGGCTTTTTTCATATTTTTTTAGGCCAGACTGAATAGTGAGCCTAGAGCTTGTATACATTTCAGTTTCCTGATAGAAAGATGTGGCGTCCACTAACTAGAGTGGTCAAACATTGCTAACATTTTTAATTACTATTGAGAAAAATAAATTAAAAGTTAAATGTTTAATGAATGTAATTTTTTGAAACAAATATAATTTAATATTTTTATCAAATGAGTTAATTTTGCATTTTAACAGCATACATTTTTGATTTAAAAGATGAAATCATTATATTATTTTAACATTATTTTCCATTAGGTGAATTTTTAAGTCCCTGCCTGCATTGTTTTCTATTTGAATCTGTTGCACTACCTGTGAGTTTTCATGTTTGGTACTAGGCTTAATTCAAAACTGGATTGAAGTACATGTACACCTTTTTGTAACCTTTGAGCTGTAGTAAGCTGTGTATCTTGTGAATGGCAATAGTCGTGCTCTTTCATGAGTTTATTTTTGTAGCAGCATGTCTGCAAGAAATCCACCTTTTCTGAATGGTCACCCCAGATAGTTTTGTTGGTTTTAGAACTCTATGCACTTTAACCCTATTAACCAGTAGTAAAGTGTCTGTGCACCACTCTTTAAATGTGGTCGAATTGGCATATTCCTAGTGTGCATATTTACCCTACCTATAAGACCCTAGAATATGGTAAAACATGAACCTGGAGCCTGTATGTTACATGTCATTAGTACACTGCAGCACTGATTGCGCCATCTACTACATTGCCAGTGTAAAACATGGCTTCAGTTCTTCATTGTAGCCTGACTGTGGCAGTTTAAACACAACAATACGACCTGTCAAAATAAATCCTTCTGACTGGTCAAAACATCCCGGTTAAATATTAATAAGTCATCCCTAAGTAGGCCTTTCGGCCCACAAGGCAGGATGCATGGTATTAAAAAGTAGGACATGTAAAAATTTGATGTTAACATGTCCTTACAGTGACTAGCAGTCAAAGCTATTGATCACTGTATCAGGCTGAACCTGTACTGTGTCAAAAACCAAAGTACAGATTAAAATCATAATACTGTATCTTAGGAATGGGAATATCGAGAAAAACAATTAAACAACTATTTCTATAGCTATTACAGTCCAATTTCATAGTAAAGTTAGCTAGTTTAATAAATATTAGGAAAGGTAACTTTCCCTGCCTGATGCCCTTTAGTCTTCTCGCAGCCAGAAATAAGCATTTAAATTGGTGTGTCATGCCTGTCAGGAGCTACATGATAGATCACTGTTAATGCCAAACTAAAACATAGTTCCTTGATGTAGATCCATGGAAGGATACAAGTCATTCAATCAAAAGGATGGTAAAGCTGCTGTACTCCAGGGAGGAACAAACATAAGAAAGGAAAGCCATTGAATACAATACAAGCACATTAGGCTGATAAGTAAGCCACTAAATTGTAAGGAATGGGCTAAATAAAAGCCCACTCTTTGTATTGGTATTGTCCCCAATCGAACTTTGAAAATAGTCAGCTACCTGCTCTCTGCAAGTAAAATCTAACAAGGCTGACTGGGCAAAAATCAAATAATTCTGCAGGTGATGGAGCACTGCTCCCTATTTGCAATATTGAACATTTGTGACTCATTAAAAACTATGGAATCTGACACCTGTTCTATTGTCATCTTTGCAACTTTTCTACAGCACCTTACTTCCCCAATGGGAAGGAATAGGATTACCAAACACTCGCTCCCACTACACCCTACCCCACCCCCCAGCTTGGGCATGCTGATAGGCATGAAATAATCCCCATGACAATTATGCATAGTTGGGAGGGATCAGGAAATACTCCCACTCTTATGCATGGTGGGAGGCAATCAAGAGGGTGACAAAGTAAAGGTTTTTAAAATAATTATTGTTTAACTATGTACTACTGTTGATGAATACCAGGAAAACAGAGAAAACCTTTGCATTGCTCAACTCATGTCAGGCTAGGAAAATATTACAGTTTCAAATGTATTGTACCAAAGTTTGGCCAAGAGGCTGCAGATGGCGGACGCATGAGCCCGAAGCTCCGCGCTGACCCGAGTTTATTGTCATGAATCACTGGCGGCTGGGACCTGGGAGCAGGCCGAAACTGGTCCGGTGACTCCACTGACGAGCATGGCTGCATCTGTCGGCTCAAGCACCCACAGGAGCGACAGGGACGAGCTCTGCCCTGGGAGCCGGCAGAGGTCGAGTGCCCTTAAGATTTATTTATTTCATTTCTAAAGCGCGCTATCACCTAAAAGGCATCCTGGCGCTGGCAGACTCGTATCAGAGGGGGGCCAAACTGATGACAAGCTAGGGCTTCGGGAATAGCCATGTTTTTAAGCTCCTCCTAAATAGAAGGAGGTCAGGGATGTGTCTAAGCTCAACCGGAAGGGCATTCCACAGTTTCGCTGCAGCCACACCAAACGATCTTCCTCCTGCTTTGGCTTTCTTAATCCTAGGTATTGGCACCAATCTAGCCGAGGAGGATCGAAGGTTACGGGCCGGCGCATGCCACACAAACTTCCTTTGCAAACGAGCAGGGCCCGACCCCTGGAGGGCTTTAAAGACCAAGCAAAGAGATTCGAATTGGGCTCTCTGTCTCACCGGGAGCCTGTGCAGCTGAGCCAGAGCCCTAGAAGAGGATGATCTTGTGGGCCACCCCATGGCTAAATTTGCCGCTGCAGACTAAATTCTCTGGAGTCTATTCATAAGGTAGTTTGGGGACTTCAACAACAGAGAATTACAGTAGTCTAACCTACTGAGCACGGTGCAAAATGGTGCCTCAAAAGTGAATGGCAGACTGGGAGAGAGCCGTGAAGCCCGGGGCCTGCAAGGAGGTTGAGACCAAGTGCAGAGAGGCTGCGGCGGACCCTGAGATCGGAGGGAAGTATAATAATCCGTTTCCTGGGAACATTACACAGTGGGGCCCGTTTCATGAATGCCTTTTTTAACACAGTTGGATAAATCTTTAATGAATTTGGGACCAAAGAGTGCTGCCATGAGCCGACGGTGGTCTGCCTGACCCTTGTGCCTCATCTTGACATGGTGGCCGTGCTCTGACTCCTCGACAGCCAAATTCAGCATGTGAAGAGCGAGCCCAGGGAGAGTGCCATGGGTATGCTGCCTGCTATCTATGCACAGTGAGAGCCAGTAGTGGAAAGCTTGGAGATCATGAGGGTGCGCCCTGAGCTGTGGCCTGCTGCCTTATTTAAGATCTCTGCAGTGACAAACTTGGCCCGGGAGTCGGCCGAGGCCAAGCATCATCAAGATGGTGTCCCGGTAGTGAGCAAGAGACGGGGAGTGAGCCACGAGGTCCAGGATCTGTGAGGGACTGGGTGGAAAACGAGTGCAGGTGGGCCACAGTGGACAAAGAGAGGCTGATGGTGCCGACACTGAGACCCAGGACACTTTGTAGGTGCTCTCTGAACAGCAAGGAGCAGGGGGTCAGATTGAGGCTCGGATCCGGGGATTGGAGATCTATGACTTCATACAGTCACCAGGAGCGGAACACAGAGGGGCCTGCTTTGGGAACTTTTGACCTGCCACGATTGGGTGGGCCCTTACTTACTTTGTGACCTGGGAGTGCTGCTGTGAGTCAGTGGTGGATAGCCTGACCTTTTTGCCTGTCCTTTGCATGTTGACTGTGATCTGACATTTCATCGGCCCAATACACAAAGTGTGGTGAGTGACCCTAAGGAGCGGAGTGTGGGTATACTTCCTACTACCCCCATGCTATACTGCACGGGAGCAGTCAGCTTGGGCCCAGGAAGGTGTGCCATGGTCTGTGGTCTGCTGCCCCACACAGGAACTGTGGTGGTCGGGAATCCGTGGGTGGTCCCACCAGATCTGAGGCCAGTAAGACCAGCGAAAAAACGTGAGTGAACAAGCTGACTACTGTAAGCGACTAGGGCTATTGCACCTACTAACAAAGTGCACTCCGGAAGCGGCCCCACACCAGAAAGAAATTGGGTGGTGAGTAAGTATATGGGGTGACATCCTCGTGACCCAGCATTTGAGTGGAGCAGTCTGCGGAGTGGCTGTGGTTCAGGGTCCGGAACGGGGACCGTATAGATCGGCAATGCTGCCACACGTGATCTAAGTTCAAATCCAGAAGTGAGTGGAGAGTTGGAGTGAGAAGCTTTTCCTCTCCCCCTGGAGACTTCAAGGGGCACCGCCTGGCTCAGTGGTGGAAATGGGCAAACCCAGGGGTCGTCGGACAGGGGCCACCCTGAATCAGGAAGATACTGTGCAAGACCAGCCCCGATCGGGGACGGAAGAATCCGTCCAGAAACAATTAATTCCAGCGCAGAAGTCATTGGAGACGCAGGTGGACTTTTTTGCAGACAGATTGGGCGTACTCGAGCAGAAGGCCGAAGACGTGGAAGGAAGTAATATATGGAACAATATCAGAGTCCTGGGCCATCCAGAGGGGGCAGAAGGCGGTGACATGGTGTCCTTCCTGGAACAATGGCTTAAAACCAACGTAGCCTGTCATTGTTCTACATCTGGGAAAGGGCTCACAGAGTGCCGGCTAGACCACTGGGTCTCACCAGGCTGCAGCCGCCGGTCGTGGCCAGACTTCTGTGTTAGAGACTTACTTCTGCAAAGGGCATGTGCTGACGGCCCATACATATGGACAAAAGTAAAATCTTTCCTGATTACACGCTAGAGGTTCAGAGAAAATTAGCCTCGTTCATAGAGGTCAAGAGGGCCCTGAGAGATGAGGGTCTGCAGTACTCATTGATGTTCCCTGCCCGGCTGCGTATTATCCTACATGGGAACACGCACTACTGTGACAATCTGAAAGATGCGTGAGAATGGATTGAGTCATATAAAGGGGACCCCCTAGGGGCGGACCTCCAATTCAATGGCAAAGAAACCAGCAGAACTTGGAAAGCGTGCTAGACGAAGAACCCGGAGGGGTCTTGCTAGGAGACAGACTACATCGCAAACAGAGAAGGAAAGAGGAGAGGCACTGCAGGCTGTTGCGGCTCTCATGACAGGCAGAAGCCCATCTCTGGAACCTGGAGCTTGCTCTTCCAAGGAAACTGGGGATCAGGACTCGGATACCTCCCATAGTGAAAGCAACAATTTACCAGTGGTAACCCCACATACAGCAGACAAGATTATTTGAATTGAAGGGTTTCCCTGGGTTTCATTTGGGGTCCCTGAAATACTGGAAACTTTTCATCTGCAGCCCAAGGTCTTGGTCAGCGCCCTCTATAGTAGGGTTAGTGCGCTCCAGGAGGTCTACGCGCCATATATAATGTTTTATCTTTTCCACCCCATTGAGAGCCCCACTAGATTGGAGCCTCACTTATGAGTATAATGTACCAAACTCTGTTTGTGCGGCCAACTGTTGTCAGGCTGCCCTGGGGATGGGGAGTTGACCATTTTGGGGGTCTTTCTGTTGGATTAGTCAGTTGTTTACATTGCAGAGGGGGGTGCAGGAATGAACTAGCGGGACAGGGGTGGGGTCCCACTGGGAGAACACCCATGGTTGTGTTTCTACAATGGCACAACCTCATAGTGTGATACGTTTCCTAATGTGGAATATAAGGGGGATGGGGTCTATGGCTAAGCACCACAACATATATTCGTACTTACGGTGCAGAGATATCCATATAGCTTACCTCCAAGAAACTCTTTTGGATGTAAAAGAGGCAGGGAAGCTGAAGCGACGATGGGGGGGACAAATGTTTGCGACCACCGCCACTGCTTTTGCTCGGGGGGTGATATGGATTAGGCAGGGGATCCCCGTTGCACCAGATAAAGTGTCCCTTGATAAGGATGGAAGATACATACTAATCACTGGGAGGATGGCCATTCAAGCAGTGACCTTGGGGAATATCTATGCTCCCAATCAAGATCAAGTAGGATTTCTTGAGAATTTTTCCCCGGTATTAGCTAACCACATAACGGGTTTCACAGTCCTGTATGGGGATTTTAACTGCGTAGTGGATATCTCGGAGGACCGCTCGCATCCTTCTCTACAGGGAGCACAGCCACCCCGCACTGCAGCTGCTTTCCGTAATTGGATTTCCCATTGGGGCTTGGAAGACACATGGAGGATGCAACACACAGCAAATAGGGAATATTCTTTCTTCTAACCAGTTCACCAGGTACACACTAGGCTTGATAACATCCTTTGCTCCCCAGACTTTAATTGTACTATACTCCATACCAAGTATTGCTGGACAATGCTCAGGTATCGGGGAAAACAGCCTGCTCATCTTTATCGGAAATCCATGGGAGATATGACAAAGCACTTTTTCAGTTCAGAAGGAGGAAGGCAGAGCAGGTCACCTCTTAGTCAGATTATTTAAACCTGAGCTAAGTGGGGCGCCTATTAGACAGTTGAAATTAGATACAGGGAAAGGTATAAATGACCCGGCGGGCATAAACAAGGCATTTTGTTCTTATTATGAATGTCTTTATACTGCTCCAGTGGGGACACATTTGCCTAACGTCAGGAGCTATCTGAAGCCACTACTGCTCCTCACGGTGTACAATTCAGCACAAGAGGAGTTGGGGGACCCTATCAACCTGCATGAAGTCAGACCGGCTATAATGGCACAGGCAACTGGTAAAATGCCAGGGCTGATGGCCTACTGGCAGAATTCTTTCAAAAATATGTAGACTCATTAGTACCTCAACTAGTTAAGCTGTACACAGAGTCATATAAATCAGGGTAGATACCCGGGTCTACCTAGACCGCACTGGTGATCCCACTTCCACAGACTAAACTGCCTGAGGCCAGAGTAACAGATTACAGACCTCTCTCCATGCTTAATCTGGATACTGAGTAGGGTATTTGTGGGTAGGCTTCTACTTTACATTCTAATCCTAGCACATCCTGACCAGAATGGTTTAATCCCGTAGAACAGCACTTTACTTTACACGTACCTGTGCAGACTTTAATCTATCCTGTATCACACGGATGCCCCTTCCGAAAGACAGACCACTGTACTTTCAGTCGACCTAGAAAAGGCCCTTGATACAGTTGGCTGGGAGTACTCGGTCGAGGTGATGCTTCGTATTGGACTGGGGGAAGAGTGGGTACGATGGGTGCTGCTTTTATATACCTCACCCACTGCTCAGGTCAAAACTGGTAGGATGATCTCTAGGCAATGTAAGATTTCGCAGGGGACGCGTCAGGGGTGTTCACTTCCCCCTTTACTGTTTGCCCTGGCTATAGAACCACTAGCGGAGAGGGTCCGGCAGGGTGGGGCGGGGATAGGACTGACGATAGGAGAGCGTCAGTATAACATATCCTCATACACTGATGATTGTTAATTTACGTGGAAGAGGTCAATACAGGCACTTCCGTGGCACTGAAGATTTTGGATAGATTTGCGCAAGATTTGGGTCTCCGAGTCAATACAGCCAAAACCTATCTTTTCCCTGTGGCGGGTCCAATAAGTAGGCCGGAATCCTTGACTGTGAACTTACATTGGGCACAAGACACATTTAAATCCCTGGTCATACATGTTTTTCATTCATTGGAGAACTTCAAGTAAGGAAACTTGAACAGAGCGCTGCGCTGCGCTCCCTCCGCTCTTTTGTACACTTTTGATACCCTACAATTACCCATAATGGCCAGGGTTTCCCTGTCGAAGATGGTTATGTTGCCCCGCCTGTTGTATTTTTTTGTAAACATGCCGGTCCTGATGCCAAGTAGTTGGTTCCGTCCCTTGAACACCCTCTTGCAAGATCTGGTGTGAGACCCCCACCCCCACGGGTGTCCCTGAAGACACTGCAATGTCCACTGGGAGAAGGGGACTGGGAGTCCCAAACTTCGAATATTACATGCTGGTGGCCTAATTTCAACGGTTGACACAACGGGTAGAGGGTTGAATGAGGAAGGCACATGGCTGGCCATTCCGGACTCCCATCCCAACGTGTTGGTGGCCAAGGTTCTCATTCTGACAACAAGTACACCTTACTGCTCACTGCTACAATGTACTGCATTGCAAGCCTCGAAAAGGTGTCAAAATAAGGGCCTTCGCCCTGCTAAACATACGCCAGTGCTATCATTAGTTGGGCTGCCACATGGTGATTTCCAATCGGGATTAACAAGCAAACAATTGGTACAATGGGTGGAGGTGGGGCTGGATAGTGTAGGAGATTGCTATTCAGACAACACATTGCTTTTCTTTGAGGATCGGATGGCCGATAATGGATTACCCCCGGTCAGTTTTTACAATATGAATCCTTGTCCCGTACATTTGTGCAGCTTTGGGATAATGGGATAGAGGAACCAGAGTATCACCCAGTGCTACATGCCTTACTTATACTAGGTACAGCTAGGCACTTAGTGAAGTGTTTCTATGCTGCGCTGGTCGCAGCATCCCTCGGCCCCTTGAGTGGGCTTTGTGGGAGATGTGATAGACTTGGAGGGGGGAGCTCACTGACGTGGATTTCGACTGCGGAGCATACTAATAGGACCAGCGGTTATGCTGCGGTCCTAGGGGACGGTGTTTTCCCGCTACCATGGCGGTCGGAGGGATTTTATGACCGCCATCCTAATAGACCCCTTAGGCTTTTAAAAGCTGTGTTTGCAAATATGGCGCGGGCAGTTACCCAGGTTTTTTCTGAAATTACCATAATACCACTGCGGTAGCTATCAGTCACATTTGCCACTTGGCCTAAAAAATGCGTCGGGCCATGGATAACTGTATCTGATACCTGTGACCTGTTCATAACTGTAAACAGGACACAAGACCAGGTGTCAACTGTCCCAGGCGTCCTTCACACCATGACTAAATAAGGTTGAAGAAGGCCTGGATCAGCAGACTGCTGCCCCAGCAGCTTGTTTCTAGGCCCTTGTTTCCAAGGCTCACAGCACTTTCTAGACATGGAATGAGGATGAAGGAGGAAGGTGACCGCTGGCAGAAGAACTGGCACCCTATCCGCAGTAGCAAGCTGAGTACCAGGTTATGTGTCACCTGTCCTTGTCCTGCCTGGAATTTCTTATCTCTGCACCTTGCCCAAGGATGGCAGCATGTCATGTCACACACACTCATCTCGTTCAAGAGAATGGAATTTCTTACTACTTCCTCTCGCCCAAGATTGGGGTATATTTTTTATGCATCACCTCCGCCTTTCTTAAAAAGCCCCAGCAACCATGTCAATGGCTGCAGCTATTTCAAGGTCCTTTCCTACCTCTGCTTAAGGGATGGAGGGTTCTATGTGCCTCCCTCCTTCTGTTTTGCACAAGGGGTGCATTTTTTCCAGCTCTTCTACCTTGCTCAAAGTTCAGGTATTTACTTCCACCCCCACCCCCCCGATTCAACTAAAGCTGGTGATTAATTGTCTCCTTCCTGTCCAATGATGTGGTGGTTATTTCTCCTCCTGGAAAAAAGGAGTACGCCCATGGCAGCTCAGAGCTGTCCTCTTACCCTGTTTGCAATCAAAATAGGGCAGCAGTACAGCTGTTAACTGTCCTGGGAATCCTTCAGACTCCGTAACAATTCAGAGGGTTTAAAACATTCAAATACCTTTGGATGTGACATGGAAGCCTTATTTTCACCAGGGGTGTTGTTACTCTGGCTACCAAGGCAAATTTAAAAAGACAATGGCAAAACAGTTAATTTTTCAACACAATATCCCATAATAGTAGCTGAAGAGTTAAATTGCTCTGAGATGGATGATTGTCCACTGCAGGTTTTTATAAAGAGGTACTGACTGCAACACTGACCAGGCCTAACACTGAGAGCAAACAGGCTGGAAGCTGCAGGTGAAGGCTGAGTGGATATGCAAGTGGAGATGGAAGTCAGCATTGAGGTTTGAATGCAAATTTAATTATCTCCCTGCAGGGCTTTCTCCTTTCATTGGGTAACTCTCTGGGTGGTCAGCCAATGAGAGGAGGTGGCAGGGACATGGGGCCCTAACTCATCTCTCTTCCGACCTCAGGAACAATCCATAAATCTCCCACAGCCCAGGAACAACTGCTCCTTTTTGCAGTGCCAACCAATGTTCCTTCTAATATTTTTTTCCTTTAAGTGGCAACAAAGGTTCTCTGTGCACTGTAGCCAAGGCCAGGTGCACCTGCATCTCCCTCGTGTTGCTTGCCCGACTGCCATCTTCTATCGCACTAACAGCTGGTGCTGGTATGTCCAGGAAATCAAGCAGCTATACATTTTCCCATCAATGAGAAATATGCATGCACTCCAGGAATTCTTTTCACAAAATAATGTTATTACACCACTAACACCAACGTGTTTCAACTATGAAGTCTTGGTCATGATTGGGTGAGTCCTACTTTGATTGCACTTATATACCAATGCCCATTTTGCCCATTATGAGGCATTCTGGGAATTGTCGTTTTTAAACATTCCTTTAAAAACGTTATGCAAATGACATTGGGTACAAACATTTCAAAGATATTTCAAGCCATAGAGACCACATTTTTCATACATTTTTTTATTTTCTTACTTATAATGCAGACGACATATGTCTGTATTTTTCAATATATTTAACAATTGTACCAAGTAGTTGGTACTCCTGAGGGTTAAGTACCATCATTTACTTCTGATCTTGTGGTCATACATACATGTGTGTAGTGTCTTCTCTTAGTGTGTTGCATGTGATACGTATCTATTATGGCCCCATGCTAGCTATGTGCCCAGACATTTATGGAACAAGTCAAAGTATTATTAATTCATAATTTATAACAAAAGGCAGTGCTGTTCCCATGAGTCTAACTTCTATTTTGTTGGTTAGTTAGTTAACCAGAGTGTCCCACTCGTGGCATCAGTCTACGTTTCTTGCGTACTGGCTCTGTGCCATGGATCTTTGAAAACGTATGTTTAGAATACGTTCTTTTTCTAGGAAATGTCCAACATTGAGTTGATTTTGCTGACTGCCCTGCACATATGATACAGAGGGCACTACCGTTTTCCTATGTCATATTGGAAGTTGGCGTGGACTTATATCTTTGTGGTTGTTGGCCCATGGAAGAGTTTCAGTGTTCAATGTCTTCTTTTGATTTACAGATGGACAAATAACTCCTCATCTGTATTCAAGTCTTGCAGATACTTGGGCCTGAAACGTTTATCATGCAAGACTCAAGTCTTCTTAATTTCTGTGACCTGTCTCCAACTCTTTCTTGTTGGGGCACATAAGCTAAACCAAAGTTTTTTTCATATTTTGCCAAGTGTATCCTTGATGCGTTTCTAGATGTTTTGCCAGTGTCCTTGTTTTGTATCGTTCGGACATGCTCCAATATCCTTTTCTTCAAGGGACAGTTGGTACTGCCAATGTATCGTAGACCACAGTCACATTATATCACGTATACAACATAATTGGTTTCATATCTGATTTTGTGGTTGATGGTAAAGAATTTTCCTCTGAAACCCATAAGCTGCTTGATATTCTTTCTGATCTTGCAGGCCTTACATTTATCCCATTTGGTGAAGCCTTTCTGACTACTGGATAGCCAGGAAAAAATGTTGCATCTTGAACAGTGGCTTTTAACTAGTCTGTCTTTCAAGGACAGTGCTTTCCGAAAGGACACATCAACCTTGTCTTCTAAAATTCCTCCAACCTCTGGGTCTTATTTGATGACATCTCAATATTTGTTCATGTTCTGAATGATTGAGTCTTTTTCTTTTCTGTAGGCCATGATTAGTCTAATTGTTTGATCTTCAGTTTCCCAATTAGATTTTTTGATTTTCTTCCTGAGAGTTTCATGTCTATAGGGTATTTGTTGCACATGTTCTCCCATGTTTGATGTCACGTTTTTTGTAGCCTCTTTGTATGAATTTCATCTGTTTCCATGATTTTTAGTTCAAATTCATTTGTATCTTAACAATTTCTGTGCATTTGTAGGAATTCACCATATGGGATACTCCTCATTAGAGGCTTCAGATGAAAAATAGTTCCATGAAACAGGCTGATTGTTGCCGTTGGTTGCCTGTGTGCTGTGGTTTTGATTAAGTTGTCTTCAATATATATACCGTACGATCCTGAAACTGTACTTCAGAGACACTGATGTTGCAAGTGAATGATAATCCTACATCATTGTTTGGTGAAATATTCCATAAATTCCTGCTCACTGCCGTTGCAAATAATGAATAAGTTGCCTATGAACTGAAGCCATGTATATATCTTCTCTGAGTGTTGTTTATATCCTTCTTCCCAGGCCACGGTGCGCTCCCACAACCCCATTGTGAGATTTGCATAGCTTGGAGAGATGCAACTCACATTGCAGTTCCACAGGTTTCTGAGTAGAATTGACAATCCAAGATGAAGACATTGTTTCATCATTTCGAGCAAAAGATCTGAGTGTTTTAAATATTGGATATTTCTTTGTCCCAGGAAATGTTTCGTTGCTTGCAAGCCCACTTCATGACTTGTACAAGAATATATTATATAACCACACCGATGGTAACAAGCAGAAAACCTTTTTGCAATTCAGTGTCCACCAATTTAGTCAAAAAATCCCCTGTATCCTTGATGTAGGAATTCAAGATTGTCACAATTGGGGCAATGAAATGGTCCACCTATGAGGAGACATTCTCAAATAATGACCCACTACTCGAAATTATAGGTTTTTGAGGTGGGTTGATTACGGTTTTGTGGATCTTAGAGAGAAAGTAAATGGTTGGGATCATAGGGTTTTAATTTTTTTTAAATTCAGCCTCATCTTTATTTATTAGACTATCATCAAATCATTTTTTGATTTTTTAATTCAAGGTTGTTGTTAATTCTTTTATGGGCTTTGCTTTGAGTTTTCTGTAGTTTTTGGCAATAGTCAGCTGCCTTTTGGCTTCTTTTATATATTGTGACTTGTCCATCACAACTATTTTTCCTCCCTTGTCTGCAGGTTTTAGTTCAATTTGATTATTCATGACAAGCTCCTCTAATGCCATTCTTTCACATTGTGTCAGGTTTTCTTTCCTGTTGCGTGATTCACAATTATTCATGTTTTCCAAGTCAGATATGACCAGATCGTAGTATATGTCAGGTCTATTTCCTGGTGTTAACATGGGACAGAATTTTGATTTCCCTTTAAATTGTGAGTGGTCATGGCCACTGGTGTTGATCTCCAGATCACGTAATATCTGACTTTCAGTTACCTCATCGTCCTGTCTATTGAACATAAATTATTAGGTGGTTATCACATCTGGTATTTCTCCTATTAGTAGATTAGTTTCTGGGACATTCCCTTGCTTTTTGGATATTTTATTACCTTCTTTTTAGCAAAGAATTTTGCAAGTTTCAGTTTCCTAATGTATTTGTTGATTTTTGTTTCAGTGTAATCATGGTGTTTCTCAGGGCAGAAAGATAAGCCTTCATTCAAGAGATTGATCTGGTCTTTCTTGAGTTCCCCTTCCTTGTGCCCTTTCACAGCCTCTCCCTTTTCCCTTACCTCTTCCCGGTTTTTAATCTATATAGAGGAGTTTCATCTCCTCTAAAAAAGTGGTCTTTCTGGATCCTCTAGGGTTAAGCTCTCGCTCACTGACAACAGCGTCTGACTCGCTAACTGTTGTATCTGATTCATTGCCGTTTTTTCTGACTTGTCATTTGTTGCCTAAGTGACTCAAACCTTTTGGTGAAATAAAATCCACCAACACCAATGGGATCCCATCAGGAGAAAAGTGCCTAAAAACGCAATTTACTTACCTTGAATGCCTCTTACATAAAGACATTTCTGAAAGCTGGGAAATTATAGCTATGGAAAAATATATAGAAGTAGGTCGGGTTCCAAGAGGGCTTAATATCTTCACTCTACCTAACCATCCCGACACAAGACCTGAAATCTTAGCGGATGGGGCAAGAATAATATGGAATGTTTCAAAAACATGATGTTAATAATCATCAAGTACTCAAAACAAGACATGGAGAACATACATAAATCAATTAACATCATTGAAACGCAAATTTAAGCCCTAAAAAAGTAGGAGGCAACAAAACAACTAAGACTGGAAATGGAAACATGGCTAGACAAATATGAGAGAAAACAACGAAAATTCAAGCAGGATGAGAGAGACTATGAAGAAGGAACCATCCTAACATTTGCCAAAAGGTTTGACTGACCCAACCGTGACCAAAACGTCATAGTCGAAATGCTCCTGGAGTGCGGCATATTTCTCATTGATGGAATATATATATATATATATATATATATATATATATATATATATATATATATATATATATATATATATATATATATATATATATATATATATATCACATCCACGATTTGTCTCCAAAATGACGAGGCCACCACACAGCGTGTAAAATCCATTTACTGGCAGGGATTGCCTCATCCAAAGAGCAACACACAAATATGGCCAAATGCGTTTCGGGCGTGAGACGCTCTTGTTCACTGCCATCAGAGACCCCAAGGAATGAGCAAACCACCTAAGCACAATGAATGTCCCGCCCCAGTGGGCGTGTGCCGCATGAAATTCTGGTCTTTATGGTCCGTTCAAAATAACACCCCAGTCGGCTCCAAGGGATCTCAAATTACAAAGTCTTACCCCAATGGGTAGGCGTTGCATCGGGGAATAGGATAGTATCACCCTCCTTAGCACGGACACGGTGTTCCAGAAGTGCTTCTGCATACACTGCACTCCGGACCCGCTAGTTCTGCAGTGGGGCCCCATCCCGGCCGAGCCAGTCGTTTATACAACATCCACGATTTGTCTCCAAAATGGCGAGGCCACCACACAGCGTATAAAATCCATTTAATGCCAGGGATTGAATCATCCAAAGCGCAACAACAAATATGGCCAAACGTGTATATATATATATACAAGCAGGTAGAGAGGTTCGTGAAGATCTCTAAGGTGCTGTGGGTCGACTTGAACACCCTGTTTGACATTGTAGTACCCGGAGATTTGTGGACGGCATGCAAACTTAGTGTCGAATGGCCCGTTTGTGAACCCACGAGGGATGCCCAGACGAATGGTCCATCAGAGAGAGTAATGGAAAAGTACGAAAGGGTAATTGCATGGTTAAAAGAGAAGGTGCCGTTGCAGGACATAGACTGGGTTAAGATAGATCGAACCACTCAAGAACCTAAAGAGACCGTTCACGAGTTCTATGAGAGATTGTTGAAAGCCTTCAAACAGTATAGTGGGTTGGATGTGATGGATCCCAAAGACATAGGACAGTTTGTGTCGAAGTTTGTCCTGGGATTAAGACCAGACATAAGCTTAATGATTCAACAGCATTTGATTTGTTGGCAAAACAAACCTTTAGATGAAATTCTGAGATATGCAAGGTACTGTAGCGATGAAATAGATTCGAAAGCAAAGAAACTTAAGGAGAAGCTGATGTTGGTGCAGATGCAGTCAGCTGGAAAGGGTGGACAGCGACAACAGGGAACAGGAACCCTAGGAAAGAAACAGAATAATCAAAGCAGAGATGAGGAGGAAAGACCGAGACCGAGGGTAGATATCGCGACCCTGAAAAAGACAACGAGGTGCCACCAGTGTAACGAGGTGGGACATTGGAGACGCGAGTGTCCCTATAATGTCGAGACGGGGGAATTAGAACAGGAGGAGGATGAGGTTCAGAACAGCATGGTAAAGGGAACAACGATCCCGAAGGGAAAGTTTATCAAAGGGGGGACTCAGACTCCTCGAGCCCAGTTCCCTCAACCGCCTCGCATCACAAATGGAGGGAAAACCTATAGACAACTGCCACTGTTTGTAGGAGGAGAAGAATGCTACTACGTTGATCCTCTTACAGGACAACGAGTGAATAGGGAAGAAGACCAGTAGGTAGTTATAGTTAGGATTTTTTTCAATGTTAAATCTCAAAATTCTATTTGGAATAACTTTGGCGCCGGTTGACGAATCTGCCTGAAAATTTCCTGAAAATGGCCTCGTCGAGCTCCGGTCCTTCCCTGAAAGTTTGGGGGGATACGTCAAGCGTGGGCCGAGATAAAAGGGGGGTCCCAAAACGCATTTTCCCCATGTTAATTTCCATAGGGCGGTCAATTTCACTTTTAGCCCGAACGGCTGAATGGATTTCCACCAAACTTGGCAAAATTGTAGGGACTGGTAGCCCGATGTGCCTTTGCTATGTCTCAAGATATGTGCTCCAGTGGATTTTGAGTAATTTAGGTGCCAAAAAATATATATATCTATAGGCGCTCTCCGGTGCGCGCACCGGAGTGCGCTCCTGGCGCGACACGCGACTTGCGCGCAGAAAGCTGATTGGCTCTCAGTTGTCTGTAAACATTCTAAACAGTCTGGAGCGGCCGCCATCTTGTGTCTCGGTAAAATCGAGACACAAGGGGTTTGAAAAAAAAAGGGGCAAATGACCATAAGGGGGAAGAGTAGACCCCCTCTGACCCCCTAGGTTTGATGTAGGGGCTAAAATAGGGTCCTGCAGGGCATTACATTTTTTATTTTTTTTTTCGTTTTGCGCGGGGGAAGCGCATGGTACGCGCACCGGCGAAGCACAGGGAAAATCCAGGACCATATTTATGAAGGCCTTGCGCTGCTAGTTTTGCGCCTCCTGTGCGTCAATTTTTGTGACGCACCAGCGATGTAAAAAAATGCGCATTGTTACGCAATATTTAAAAAGTGACGCATCTATCTAGATGCGTCACTTTTTAAATATAGTGCAATGAGGCACATTTTTTTACACTGCTGGTGCGGTGCGTCACTTTTCTGTGCGCACTCCTTATGACATTCCAGATGTGTCATATTTAATGTATGACGAATCATGTTGCAAGGAGTTACAGATACATCAGTATTTCTGACATATCTGTAAACATAAAAGTGACGCGAGGCAGGCGCAAGATTTTGACGCAACAGCATCCTAAAAGTGACGCAGAGAAATCTCATAGATTTCAGTACGTCGTTATTACCAAGCTTTTTGCGGGGGAATGCCCCCTCTGCATACATTATACCTGACGCAGATATAATGTGGCGCAGAGTTTTAAAAAGTGACCCATGTACCTAGATGCGTCACTTTTTAAAAATAGCGTCAGGTATAATGCATGCAGAGGGGGTGTTCTCCCGCAAAAAGCTTTGTAATAGCGACGCAGTGAAATCTTTGAGATTTCACTGCGTCAGTTTTAGGATGCTGTTGCGTCAAAATCTTGTGCCTGCTTTACAGCAGGTGTTAGACTGAGGCAAGACCTTTCACATGCTGCTTTCCCCATTTGAAAGGACACATTACTGGAGTTGCGTCACTTTTGTGACGTACTCCAGCAATGCGTTACTTGGAATGTCATAAGGAGTGCGCACAGAAAAGTGACGCATTGCACCAGTGGTGTAAAAAAATGTGCCTCGTTGCGTTATATTTAAAAAGTGATGTATCTAGGTAGATGGGTCACTTTTTAAAATCAAGCGCCACATTATATCTGCGTGAGGTATAATGCATGCAGAGGGGGTGTTCCCCCACTAAAAGCTTTGTAATAGCGACGCAGTGAAATGTTTGAGATTTCACTGCGTCACTTTTAGGATGCTGTTGCATCCTTTAAATATAGTGCAACGAGGCACATTTTATTACACTGCTGGTGTGATGCGTCACTTTTCTGTCCACAGTCCTTATGACATTCCAGATGTGTCATATTTAATGTATGACGAATCATGTTGCAAGGAGTTACAGATACGTCAGTATTTCTGACATATCTGTACACATAAAAGTGATGCGAGGCCGGCGCAAGATTTTGACGCAACAGCAT
Source organism: Lissotriton vulgaris (assembly GCF_964263255.1). Lineage (NCBI taxonomy): Eukaryota > Metazoa > Chordata > Amphibia > Caudata > Salamandridae > Lissotriton > Lissotriton vulgaris. The sequence goes on from NC_141695.1 coordinate 1,353,423,600, forward strand.
CCTAAAAGTGAAGCAGAGAAATCTCATAGATTTCAGTACGTCGTTATTAGCAAGCTTTTTGCGAGGGATTGCCCCCTCTGCATACATTATACCTGATGCAGATACAATATGGCGCAGAGTTTTAAAAAGTGACCCATGTACCTAGATGCGTCACTTTTTAAAAAATAGTGTCAGGTATAATGCATGCAGAGGGGGTGTTCCTTGCAAAAAGCTTGGTAATAATGACGCAGTGCGTCACTTTTAGGATGCTGTTGCGCCAAAATCTTGCGCCTGCTTCACAGCAAACCTTTCACATGGTGCTTTTTCCATGTGAAAGGACACATTACTGGAGTTGCGTGACTTTTGTGACGCACTCCTGCAATGCGTTACTTTTGTGTTTACAGATATGTCAGAAATACTGACATATCTGTAACTCCTTGCGAATTGATTAGTCATATATTAAATATGACATATCTGGAATGTCATAAGGAGTGCCTCCAGAAAAGTGACGCATCGCTGTTTTCACGTAGCGATGCGTCACTTTTCAGAAATGAGGCCTCCAGTTTATTCACTGTGTCATAACTTTCTTTTCTAACACTCACCTTCTTTCATTCCTCCTACTTCACTTCTTTTCACCTCTCATACCTTTCTGTTCTTTCTTACTCATTCTCCTTTCAATTATCAATGCACTATATTTCACTTACTCTTCATTTTTTAAGATTATAGCTCTTTGATGAGAATTGGAGGTAGTTCTGAAAAGAACTTTTGGTTTTCTTCTTTTAACTGAACAGGAACAAAAACAGGGAATAGAAACTGCTCAACAGGAGCAAAAAGAAAAGAAAAAAATTAGGGGTGGGAAGGGCAGTGATGGTTCTCCAATGCCCGAACCATGAGCAGGACACTTTGCTCCCCATAGGTGAGGAGTTGATTGCAGTATCTGCATCTGACGACCCCATGGTTAAATGCAGGTTGAATGTTTGCTACCTGCCCCTGAGATTGTTCTCTTCCAGAAGAAGTTGCTCCTCCTGTTGATGTAGAGGCCCCATCTCTGGGAACCTCTTGTGTCAGAGCCCTGACACTTTCCCGGGCAAAATTCTGGGGGTGCCTCCTCTCCACATGGCGAATCATGGTGAAGTTGCCAAAAGAGTATTTTTTTTGGGGGTTACCCCGTGACAGGACCTGTTTGCAGATCCTGCACTCTACTTTTGGTGCATTCACCTTCTTCTGATCTGCTGGAAACTTAAAAAATTTCCAGATGAAATGTTCTTTGACCTTCGGCTGAGGAGGCTCTTCATCAATGAAATCATTGGAGTCATCTTCACTGCTGGATGGTCTGGCAGCCATGATGAATCCAGGAATATGGAGCAGCAAAAAAGGCAGGTCTTTCAGTCACAAAAGTGAAAGAAGAAGTGAAGGAAATGGGTGGGGATTTCATTCATTGTAAAAAAAAACTGTTAGCAACCAATGAAAAGTGTTATTTTAGGGTCACATGACCCGACGCGTTTACGCTGCGCGCTCCGGTGCACTTCCGGGTGCGTTTACGCAGCGCGATCGTAGGCGCTTCCGGGGCGCAAACGTGGCGCGATCGTAGGCGCTTTTGCGTGCGTTTATGCGCCGCGAACGTAGGCGCTTCCGAGGGCACTTACGTTGCGCGCCGAAGTGACGTCATCAATCTTTTATAGAAATGCATAATCATTTTCCTTATTAAAAAAAACAAATTTTATTTGTATGGTACGAAATGTTTTGCATTATTATTAACTTTTCATTCATATTTTTTTTTCACGAACGACAGTTGCGCTCTGGGTGCGCTTTCAGATGAGCTCTCGGAAAAGCTTACCGGAGAGCTTAGCTGAAAGCTTCCCGGAGCGCGCACCCAGAGCGCAAAAAAAAAAAATATATAAAAAAAATGAATACTTAAAAAAAAACAGCAAATTGTAAAAAAAAAAAAAAGGTAAGAAACTCGATATACAAAGGAATTAGCATTTAAAAAACCTATGAAATTCACTGAAAAAACCATAGGTTTCACACCAGTTATAGTTAGGAATTAGCATTTAAAAAACCTATTAAATTCACTGAAAAAACCATAGGTTTCACACCAGTTATAGTTAGGAATTAGCATTTAAAAAACCTATTAAATTCACTGAAAAAACCATAGGTTTCACACCAGTTATAGTTAGCTGGAAATTTTACTGATATAAAACCATTGAAATTCCCACGTTATAGTTAGATGGACTCACTATAACTTGCGCGTGCAATGCACTGCTGATGACGTCACATATTACATCACTCATGACATGGTCAGTGACATCACTCATGACATCACTGATGACACCATCCAGTGAATGTGTGTCTTTCTGAAAAATAAATTTGTTTTATATATGTATTTGTAAAGGTCGATGGAAGAATAAATGTTTAAATAAGCGTGTAAATGGATGTTTTTTTTAAAAAAATTGGTTGGTTAACTGGCTTATTAAGTGTATCTTAGTGAATACATATATTAGCGAGTATTGTTTAAATATTTAAATGTTTGTATCAGTGTTTCTCTTTGTGTATAAGTGGCTGCAGGGGTTGGTGACTGACTCACTGTTTGTATGTGTTTTGAAGACAGCATATGTGCAGGACTGTATGGGTGGATGAGTGTGTATATGTGTGTGTTAGTGAGTGAATGACTGTCTCACTAGTGTCTTCATTAGTAACAACATATGTTTTAATCTAGAATATGTGAGTATTGATGTATATAAGTGAGTATAGTATATATAGTGAGAGATTGTAGGAGTTCCTGTTTGAATAAGTATGTGTTTCTATAAGTGATTGTTTAAGAGAGTAAGTATGTGTAAGTTTCCTTAGAAGTAAGGTGGTAGTGTGTGTATAAATGTATATGCAAATAAATGGATGTTCAATAGTTTATTTGCATGTGTGAGTATGTGTGTGAGTAACTTTTGGATGACTGCTGATGTGTAACAGGATGTATAGGTGTATCACTACATATGATAAGTGAGTATATATGAGTGACTATATAGAACTGTTGGTGAATGAGTGGATGTGTATATAGATGGTGGAATTACTGAATTGGTTGTTGTTACTGGTTTGGGTATCTCCATTTTTTTGAAAATGTTTGTTTCTATTTTTGAATATGTGTTTCAAGCGTTACATTACACTGAAATTAGGTCTGTCACTCTGTCACAAGGATGGTGTCATCAGTGATGTCATGAGTGATGTCACTGACCATGTCATGAGTGATGTAATATGTGACGTCATCAGCAGTGCATTGCACGCGCAAGTTATAGTGAGTCCATCTAACTATAACGTGGGAATTTCAATGGTTTTATATCAGTAAAATTTCCAGCTAACTATAACTGGTGTGAAACCTATGGTTTTTTCAGTGAATTTAATAGGTTTTTTAAATGCTAATTCCTAACTATAACTGGTGTGAAACCTATGGTTTTTTCAGTGAATTTAATAGGTTTTTTAAATGCTAATTCCTAACTATAACTGGTGTGAAACCTATGGTTTTTTCAGTGAATTTATATATATATATAGCTTTACAAAGGTCTCCGGTTCGGCAGCGCACACAATAGTAGTGCATTGAGAGCTCGGCAGCTTCCTGGTTTCTCGAATTTTTCCAAGCCTTACGCGTTTCAGTGCTTTGTTGCACCTTGATCACAGGCAGTTGATTCTCTCTGCAGATAAAAAAAGACACAAGTGCGCCAGCATGCTTTTGTAAAGTACTTCCCCTCAGTGGGCGTTGCCATTCATTTTATTTAGCATTTCATGTTGGGCTTTGTAGTCTCTTCATTATTTATTAGAACACCTTCAGTAGGTTCCGCAGCAGAAAATTATTGTCAATATTGTCACAGCCCCCAGTGGGCCCTTAAAACACAGTTCGCTGACCATTGCGGGCTTTCACTTCGCTATTCCTTTGCAGCGTTCGCTTACTGCGTGCTGAGGTTCCCTCCTTTACCAGGGATGGTGCTGCCCCCACGGCTTGACAGCCGTTAAGTAATTTTGCTTTACAAAGGTCTCCGGTTTGGCAGCGCATACAATAGTAGTGCATTGAGAGTTCATCAGCTTCCTGGTTTCTCGAATTTTTCCAAGCCTTACGCATTTCAGTGCTTTGTTGCACCTTGATCACAGGCAGTTGATTCTCTCTGCAGATAAAAAAAGACACGAGTGAGCCAGCATGCTTTAATAATGATTTCCGCTGCGGAACCTACTGAAGGTGTTCTAATAAATAATGAAGAGACTACAAAGCCCAACATGCAATGCTAAATAAAATGAATAGTAACGCCCACTGAGGAGAAGTACTTTACAAAAGCATGCTGGCTCACTCGTGTCTTTTTTTATCTGCAGCTGCCTCGAAATCCGAGTCTCTGGAACAATTCCTACAGATTCTCAAGGGAATGCTATTGATAAGTTGTGGTGGGTTGCTGCTGCTGGCAAAGAGTGTTGAATTGCCAGCAGTCTCTTTCCTGAATAGGCTCGTGTGTAGCTGCCCATCTTCAACAAACAGCTTCAGGTCTAAGTACTCCGCTGCCACCGGACTAATAGATCCCGAAAAGTGTAGGTTGAGATTGTATTATTGAGCAACTGGATGTACTCGGTGGCTGTTGCAACATTACCGTTCCAAACGATGAAGAGATCATCGATGTAACGATGCCAACACACGGTAGTGCCCACCTCCTGCCCAACCTTACAGCTCCTGGGTACCTGCTCCTCCCACCAGCCCACGAAAAGGTTCGCGTAGCTGGGAGCGAAGCAGGTACCCATCGCCGTCCCTGACTTCTGTAAGTACAGTTGTTCTTCAAACAGGAATACATTATGGGTTAAGCAGAATTCAACAAATTCCAGTATCATCAGATTATGTCTGGCGAAGCGCACCTGGCGCTGTTCTAGAGTATGTCTTATTGCTTTCAAACCCTGTTGGTGTTCAATGATTGTATATAGGCTTGTGATGTCAAGCACCACAAGCAAATATCCTGGATTCCACTGCAGATCTTTTATTTTCATCAGGAAATCCTTTGTGTCCCTGACATACGATTTCAGGTTTAGCACCAAAGGGAAAAGGATATTGTCTACAAAGCGCGACATGTTCTCTGTCAAGCTGCCAATTGAAAAGATAATGGGGCGTCCAGGTGGACTCTCTTTACTCTTGTGCAGCTTAGGGAGATGGTAAAAGGTGGGAATCATTGGGCAGTTGTTGCGTAGGAATAAGTGTTCATCTTTACCCAGCATCTGTAGATCGTACCATTTTTTGATGAGAGTATTGTACTCTTTAATGCTCTGTTGGTACGTGTTCATGGTACACTTGATGTAAAAGTTATCATCAGAGAGCTGTCTCAATGCCTCGGTCTTGTAATAGTCCCTACCCATTAAAACAATGTTCCCACCTTTATCAGAAGGTTTCACCACGATGTTATTATCTTTCTTTAGGTTAATTAATGCCTCATATTGCTGTTCAGTGATGTTGAAGTTGTGACTAGTATGGTTAGACTTGCGGTATCTCATGAGGTCGTTTATCATGGCTTCGCTAAACGCATCCACAGCGTCCCACGGAGACTGAGGAACAAATACGGAAGGAGGTTTGAAATTCCTCTCCTCCCTCTCTTGGTCAATCCCTCGCATCTCTGCCCTTTGCGCAGTGTCCAAATGTTGTACATCTAGTATCTCTTCTCTTTCAAGATCTTCCAGAGCTTCTACTGTTACTAGATCTCTACTGCTCAGGGCATCCGTTGCTGTTATTCTAGCCCCCTTCTTATTGGGATCTTGAGTGTGGGGACGTAGTTTGAAATATTTGTGGAGTTTTAGTTTTCGCGTGAAGCGAAACAAGTCAATCCTTGTTTGGGTATACTCTAGTTCTTTGTTGGGGCAGAAGGTTAGTCCTAAACTGAGAACTTCAGTTTCTTGGTCGGTCAGTTGTTTGGACGTCAGGTTAACAACTGTTAAGTTGGCTTGTTCTTGTGAGCCAGTTGCATCTGGTGTCGCTATTTCTTGGTGCGATTGCGGTTGACCCAGCGGGAGTTCCTTGTTCCTCCTCTTCCTCCTTTTTCCGCCCCCTGACCTCCTCGTCCTCCTGGTACTCCTGTTCCCAGCTCCTCCGTGTCCGGGGGTTTGTTCTTTCCTCCCCGGAGCCACGTGCTCTTGATCACTTCGTACTCCTCTTGAAAAGGGGTTTTCTTACTTCTACCCTGCTGCATTCCGCGGTTTTGCCCCCGTTGTGGTTGCTCAGCTTGCTCATCGCCTGACTCATTTTCAGTCACCTCTGACTCAGAGGTGGCGATATCCAATGTTGTGGATGTTCCAGTGATTGCGCCTGAGCTTTTTAATAGGGCTTTGCGTGGAGCGTCAAATTTCTTGGCATAGGTTAGGACGTGCCCTGTTAAGTAATCGTTGGCATCCCGCTCATACTTTTCTTGCTTCCGATTTCTTATTTTGGTCTCATATTTCACCAGACGAGCTTTCATTTGTTCTTTTTTCTCAGTGATTGACATTATGATGCTCGAGTCGGTTTCTTTGTCTAGTTCATCATTAATTGATGAGATCTCGGCCAATACTTTCTCACGGTCGCTCCATGCATATTTTATCAGGATTTTCAGATTCCCTTCGCAGTACGTGGCAGTATGTTCAAACCAGTCGGTGAGCAACTGTGGATCCGGGTGCTCGTAGGATGGGACTGTATGCACCCTCAAGCCCCTAGGTACCCTTCCTTCTTCTACATAGTTGGTGAGGCTGGTCGCCTCCCACCACTTGCGTATCTCACGCTCGTAAAGCCTCTCAAGTTTCACCATGACCGATGTTAATTTGTCACAAGCCGGTTCTGCTGATGTACCTGCTGCTGCTGCCGGCGGCTTTTCTCGCCGTTTAAACATTCCTTGTGCCGCTGTGTGGCGTTCGGCATCAGTAAACATGGCAGTAACTGCCTGCAGAGTTGTTGCTCCACGTCTCGCTATGTAGCTTTGAGCACTCTTTGCTTGGAGCTACGCTGAGACTAGTGAGAGTGCCTGCGCTCTTGCTCGTGTGATTTCTCCCTCAGACACCCTGCCACAATGCCCGCTTCACTGTACGCATGCACAGACAGTGGGGGTAAACATCCTTGATAGCGCTTACCGGACTGCGTCTTCCTCGGGAAGCTTCCAGCTGCGCTCCGCAACCGAACGTCTTCCTCCGTGTTCCGCCCTCGGCAAGTCACTTCCCTCTGTTGATGGCGGGAGGCGGCGGTGCACAGTTTATGTTTCGAAAACGCTCCTTTCCTGCTGAGAAAAACTGCTCACTCGTGGGTGGGTGCTGTCAGCAGCTTGCAGGACACCGCATAACATAACGCTCCAACTCCTCTTCGTATCCGAAAGAAGACAACAGCACTCGAGGGGTACTTTCTAACGTGCAGGTTTATTTTTCACAGGCACTCTCCACAGACGCGTTTCGGCGTGTTGCCTTCGTCAGTGTGGTAACAATGATTTACATTTTTAGGCGGATTAAATACGACATTTTCGCTTTCTTACTCTATGCATTGAGATAGACAGAGGACAACCCCACTATAGTCGCTCTGGGCGCCATCTTGGAATGTCAGTATGTACAACCTAGAAATAATCACAGATTGTTCAATAGAGCCCATAGATGGGCAAATCTATACAGGAAGTGGGTATAAACAATAGCTCCATTGTTTCTGGTGTAAACAAATAAAATAAACAATATATATATATAACATTTCTATGGCAAAATGAAACCCCTCATTTTGTTCCTTTTCAAATTAAATGTATTAAGTGTTACCACTGTATTCCAATCAAGATGACTTCAGGTGTGCCATACTTTTGTCATAAGTAAGACTGTTAGCGTTCTAGTTGTTCTTTAGAACACTCTGGGACATTCTGTCACTGGGCTATAGTTGGGCTACATCTGGCTGATATTTGGGCTACATTTGGGCTCTTTTGTCTCTGGTGGCCATCTTGGGAGACTGCATATCAGAATTTTTTTAATGAAATATAAGAGGATTCGAGAGGTCACTCAAAATGTGCCCTAATTTTTCTTTCTTTAGCACTAATCATAATTTCTATGGCAAAATGAACCCCCTCATTTTGTTCCTTTACAAATTAAATGTTTTATGTGTTAACACTTTATTCCAATCAAGATGACTTCAGGTGTGCCATACGTTTTTTTCAAAGTTAATTTTCGTAAAAACCACTGGAGCATATATCTTGAGACATAGCAAAGGCGCATTGGGGTACCAGTCCCTACAATTTTGCCAAGTTTGGTGGAAATCCATTCAGCCGTTCGGGCTAAAAGTGAGTTTGACCGCCCTATGGAAATTAACATGGAGAAAACACGTTTTGGGACCCCCCTTTTATCTCAGCCCCCGCTTGACGAATCCCCCCCACATTTTAAGGGAGGGAGCGGGCCACAAAATTTGAGAAATTCGCGAAGATTCGTCCACCGGCGCCAAAGTTATTCCCAATAGAATGTTGCGGATTTCCTATGGAAAGTAGATCCTAACTATAACTACCTACTGGCGACCGCCAGTAGGTAATATATATATGTATATATATAGAAACCACAGTCTTGACAACGATCGAAGTCTTGATCCAAAAACCAGGTACGGACCTCAGATGTGGAGAAAAAGTTCATCTTTATTTAATGCAGATTTTAAAGTGCCAGTGCAAAGTCATTTAAAAGCAAGTGCCCAGCCTGACGCGTTTTGACTGCCCAACGGCAGTCTTGATCACATGACGCGCTGGACTTTTAAGATGTGGAGCAGTGTACAGTACTTTACATGCTCTATTTATTTATTTATTTGTGTAAGTTGCACATACTTATTAATAAGGCCAGTTGATATGATTAACTGTGAAATCAGGCTGTTAGTCACTATATGAAGTGAGGGCTGTTGTAACTTAGAAGGAGTGGAACCACTGTTTGTATGCTTTCTATGTCTATTACAAGATCTGTCATGTGAGGCACTTTTGAAATAAGCACGGTTACTTTAAAAACTGTAGTAAGCCAAAACCACATTGTCATGTGATCAAGGCTCGGAGGAGCCGAAACGTAATGGCGGCAGTTCACAACAAATAAAGAAGAAATTTGCACTTACCTTTGGGTCCGTGTCTGCGTTGCTGTGGTGGGGACAGGACTGCCATTGCCAAGCTTTGGATTGTGAGATATATATAGATATAGATATAACATTTTAAATTAAGTTTAGTTATTTTACTTATTTAGGGGAGACCCCTCCAACACCCTCCATTTTAAAAAATATTTCCCTCTGTATGCCCCCCTCCAACCTCCTGTCAGCCACAAAAGCCTTGAAAAAAGTCAAATAGCACTCGTATACATGAGAGCTATTTGGATTTGTCAATGCTTTGTTAGCTATACTGCATAGCAGAACAGATTGCTATGCAATATGGCTTAAAGAGGAAAACAATTGCACTTTTTTTTCTTTAGTTTAAGCCTGTGTTGCTGTGCAGCATATCTAATAAAACAGTGACAAAGCCAATAGATCTTGCATTGATGAAACCTATTGGCTTTGCCAATGCTTGTTACTGTGGCCATGCATGTGCCCTCATGTTTGGAATGGGTGGCAGCAAGTGGTCTCCATCAGTGAAGGAATCAGCTAAAAAAGTGTCCCACATTTGAAAGTTAAGGGCAGTTTTGAATGTGTAAAGACATACTGTTTGGGTTGTTCAAGGTATGAGACAGTCCATGCATTTGTGTTTACAGCAGGCAGTGCTTGCTTGTGATAATATCAGGGAAATCAACAGGAAAATCCAACCCGTAAAACAAACCACAAACAACTAAAAACATCCGCCTGTAAGACCAGCCTGATGGCCCCATAGACCAGTGAAACTGTGTCTCCCCTGCAGCCTGTTGACATGTTAATGCACTGAACACCTCGTCATGTCCTTTCAAGCAAAAGAGCTTGTAAAGGTGATACATGCATTAGCATATTTACTTAAAGAGCTGCCTCGTTACATTGCCACCCTGAGGGGTCCGATCAGGATACTGATGGGATCCCAACAGGATCTCATTTCAACTAGATTCCCTCTTTTTCAGCGCGCACACGAAGAGAAAACTACACTGCTGCATTCTTTTTAAATCAGCACCTGGGGAGGTCTTTCCCTCCGTGCTGCAATCTGCTGTGCCCTCCTGCAGAGGTGCTGGGTGCTGTGAAAGTGTAGGGTGCGAGCGCACCTTACAGGGACCATGGATGCCAGCCTGTCCTCAACTTTGCCTATTGGAAAAAAACTGGGCACGGAAGGCTGGGAGTAGAATGGAAATGTCCACATTTGAATGACCAATGTTTGTTTGCACACATTCTGCTGCACTTCTATTGTCAAGCATGGCAGATGGAGCGCAGCAAACCAGTCATCCTTCTCCTAGTTGACTAGCAGAGATGTGAGAGAGCGCAATTTGAATGAAAAGTATATCTGTACCATATTTACAAGCATATAACGCAAACGTAGAATCTGTAATGTAAAGTTAGCATTTGTAGTATAAAGTTAGCCGATGTAACCTAAGTAATAGGAAATGTATCTGTATCTACTCTAGAATATGCATTAGAATTAGAAAGCCGCATACATAGTGGGCTAATATAGAAATGTGTGAAAATGTTTAGGAACCGTAGAACGTGTTGAATAGAATGAACGTATGAAATTATTAAACGGAGAAAGCGGCGAAATGTAAAGTGAAGAAATGTGCAGACTATATAGCACTGTGTAAGAACAAGAGTATAACGTTGTATTTTATGTAACATGGATTCGCTTATAATCAATAGTTGCTAATTCTATTATATATATGTGTGTTAAAGGTTATACCGTGTAGGAGAGTTTGTAGGAATGTTAGAATAGTGTGGTCATGTGTGATTTTAACCTAACTGACCAAGGGTTCGCAAGAGAGTAGTCTGCTGCATGTAATTTAGTGGGCTCACAGGAAAAGGGGGATAGCTTTGATCTGAACGTGCGAGCCAAGAGTCAAAGGTCTTGTTAAATTTAAAGTGACAATGCTGGACGAAGTTTATGGCCTAAGTGAGATAAGAGACGCTTGGAATTTGGGGTCTTGTTTAGAAATGACCGTTCACAGGACCAAAGGAGGTTATGATCACAACGGTAATGAATAGAGTTCTGTTGAGGTGATAGACTTTGCTCTGAAAGTGTCAAGTAGAATGTCAACGAAGTCACCAGCACGAATACGAAGATGGCGCCTAAGAAGCAAGGTCAACTTAACAGACGACGCGAAGAGATGAAGCTATGGAAAAACCCAGAAATGAGATCATGTGAATGTGTACGTGGTGGGCGTCAAAGGGGCGTTCCACCCATACTGTGATTGTGTATTTAGGGACAGCATCCTGGGGAGGAGAGGTTGGCGAGGAGCGAGCGCAGAGAGATCAAAGCGCAAGAGAGCAGTAGGCCGAGGACCCTTAGAGAGCGGATGGGTAGGCAGAGAGGGTACTGTTTCTCGACATAAGTTACCATTAGAGGCTAAGAGAGTTTGAACTTCTTTGGAAGTCAAACTGCTGACACCTTTTTAGGTAAAGAACTTGTGAAGTAGGGATATCACCTAGCATAGAGTAGGGACAGATTTAACTTGTTTATTCTCTTTTTGTAGATGACGCAACGGATCCACTTTGTGTCTATGCTTTTTAATCTGCTGATTTTGGAATTGATTTTGATTGTATTCTTTTGTAGACTTAGGTTCTTTAGGGAATTTATGTTCCTTTTAGTTCCTGTATACTTGTTGAATCTTATCCTGAGAGGATTGTATATGCAATTGATTCTGATTTTATATTAAACTTTTAAACTTTATCAGTCGTAAGTGGTTCTTCAGAGTTGCGTCAGTCTATGGGGTTGATCTAACTTATGCGGGGTTTGTCTTTTACTCAATGACAGATAATAATCGATCCAAAAAGGAAGAATGAGATAGGTATCTAAGTAATCAGAAAAGATTTCAAAATCTCATTCCCCGCAGTTGGTAGCAGAGAAAGATGGTTTTCTTCTTGAGGAAGGCAACCTAGGTTAGGTCTAGATTACCCCAAGGTCCCTAGTCATCGACGACCAGAAGAAGAATCCCTGCCGAAGAAGGTGCTGACGGTGCGAGAGAAAAGCAGCAGAGTCGATCGAGAGTGAGTATAAGGGTCATGCGTTGCCAGATTGCGGTGTTTTGTGTTGTACTTGTGTTGTAATGTCAAGCGGAGTTGAATGCCTGTAGTGTGATTGTGGGAAGGTTGTGAGCGCGCGCAACCGGATAAAATCTTAAGTCCAGAGAAGGGCTTAAGTGGTTCGGGTGTATCGAACACCCAGAGTAATTGTCTACCATTGTAAGGGGGTCATGAGGTACCATTGATCGCCCGTAGGACCGATGATAGGGGGAGTGACAGAGTGAGTGTATGAGTAACGGACGCTGGTCGGACGTTTACTGTGTGTAAGTAACCTATCAGTTAAGGCGAGCGTCTGAAGTGAGAGGAAGACGTCTCATCAGTTGAGGTGACAATTACAGTTAGACTGTGGACGTACAGTCAGAGAAAAGTGATCGCTTGGACGGAAGTAGTCATTTTTCGGTGTTTGAATGAGACGCATGCAAGACCGCGAGACGAGCTGAGAAAGGAGGGGAACTGCTGCAGAGGGGACAAGTGACGTCAGCGAGAGCCGCGCAGGGATTGGTGGTTGTCATCGGGAAGTAAACAAGGAAGAGAATAAAGGAAAATCGTAAGATTCTTGAAAATGAAGTGTTTTAAGCGTTTAAGGGCGATCTTTAAGAGAGATAGAGGAAACTTGTATGCAGGGGAAGAAGCCCCACCAGAAGGCACACCAGCTTATCACATGGCAGTGAATGTAGGGTTACACTCCATACTATGGATCTCAGAGTGGAGTAAGCTAACAGAAGGGAATAAGGAACTGACGTTTCCGAGATACGGGACGTTTAGGTTAGAAGCATTGAACCAACTGAAAGCGGTAATGCTCGCAACGAGACCTCTACCGAGGCCAACACAGTTCGAAGCCCTTAGTGCATGGTTTAGAGCGGCACACGACAAAAGCTCGAATAGACGCCAAGAAAGAGTGAGACGATCGGTAAAAGCAGTGCAGGATGCTAAATGGGACGATGAAGCTAAAAAGTGGAGGGTGCAAAAAATAGAAGCAGACAAACTGTACCCACTGTTAGAGGCTACGGGAGAAAAGAAACTTCTAGAGGAAGATGAGGATAGCGAGCCGGATGAGGATCTGATAGAGAGGCTATTATTAGACAGACCTCCTCCGTACAACAGAGAAGCCGAAAGTCCCAAACTACAGCAAGGGGACGGGGCTAGGTGGGGGGAATATAAACCGCTCCCCACATCAGAGTGGGACCCCAAGAAAGGTGAAGAAATACCTCAATCTAGTCCCGTACAGAGAGTAGTAGGAAGATTTGTGGTCCAGAAGGTGCCAGAAACGCAGCGTGCAAGGTCGTATCAATTGACAGATGCTCTACAAGTACCTGTTACCATAGGTCCTATAGTGTCAATCTACAACCCAGAGGGAGCCCAGCAGGAGGAACAGGCACGGTGGGACAGGGAAAGAGCAGAGATGGAGAGTAGGAATAATACGATCAATTCCCAAAGGCAGTTGCTAGGACCAAAGAGTCGGAGTACCCCATTGGATTCAGCAACGGGTCCCTGGATAGAACAGGGGGGTCAGAGAGGACAGATGGATCTGAGGGGACCGAAACCGAAAACCTTTAAGGAATTAAGGGAGTATTTGAAAGAATGGGATGCTGCCGAAGAGACTCAGAATAAAAGAATAGAAACAGAAGCAGAATGGAGAGATCAGGATAACAGGATCCTTTCTCACTGCGGAGCTGGCGAAAGCAGCCCGGAATGGGAAAGAGGGAGTCAAGGAAGCAAAGGAGATACTTGCCGCACCATCAGTGGCAATAGGCAAATATGCGATGACAAGAGTACAGGGTGTGGGGGAGTGCCTCGTCTCATCCTTAGTGAGGGAGAACGAAAGACGCAGGAGTACCGAGATAGTTTCAGGTGCACTCACCATGCCCCGGGCGAAAATGTGCGACATTGGAGTCACGAGAATATAGGGAGTAGCGAAGGGTCTCGCCATGCATCCGGTGATCACGGACGAGATCGCGGGAACATGGAGGGCCGTGAAGGACCTTATCGTTTATTGAGCGACACCAGACAGCAAGGGAGTTGCAGTGATATAGAACAGAAAGGAGGATCCTATCTTGCATCCAGAGAGACCGAGCCGAAAAGACAGAACGTAGTGATGGGGGATAGAACATTGTTCCACCACACCCCAAGGGAAGATGGGAAAGCTTGGGATCTAGAGAGGTGGGAACAAAGAGAAGCAAGAAGAACTCCTCATAACTCACCTGTGCCTAGACGTAGGGCGCGTAGTGGGGGTGAGAGGGATGTAAACGAACCACCTAGGAGTGAGGTATTGAGAGCTGAGATAAAAGCAAAACGGCTCGATGTAATGAGTTTGAAATCAGATTTGGAGGAAATAATAGACGGCACATTGCCAATGGAAAGGATAGAGCTGTATGAACCGGATGATGTACTGTTTATGTCTAAGGATGTTACTCGGAAAGCGAGGTCAGTTCATGAGAATTTATCTAATTTGGAAAACAGGTATATGATAGACTTATCACGAACTAAAGCTTTACAGGGTAACCATAGGCTAAATTGCACGGATCAGGATCTAGATGAGCGTAGGACGATTGGGCTGAAAATACACATAAAGGAACTGATCCTAAGTATCAGATTGTGGAGGAATTTGGATAAATGGGAGGAAAGATGGTCCAAGAGGGGATCCGTCAGAAGGAGTACACTTGCGAGGTCCCCGGATGGAGAGCTAATGCGAATGGAAGCTTTCCCTTTGCGAGAAATCGCAAACGGAAGCTACGTGCATGTGCCCTGGAGTAGGGGGGATTTAGCGGCATTTACCAATTCCTTTCCAAAGCTAAGAGAGAACCCCGTTGAGTGGTACAAGCAGGTAGAGAGGTTCGTGAAGATCTCTAAGGTGCTGTGGGTCGACTTGAACACCCTGTTTGACATTGTAGTACCCGGAGATTTGTGGACGGCATGCAAACTTAGTGTCGAATGGCCCGTTTGTGAACCCACGAGGGATGCCCAGACGAATGGTCCATCAGAGAGAGTAATGGAAAAGTACGAAAGGGTAATTGCATGGTTAAAAGAGAAGGTGCTGTTGCAGGACATAGACTGGGTTAAGATAGATCGAACCACTCAAGAACCTAAAGAGACCGTTCACGAGTTCTATGAGAGATTGTTGAAAGCCTTCAAACAGTATAGTGGGTTGGATGTGATGGATCCCAAAGACATAGGACAGTTTGTGTCGAAGTTTGTCCTGGGATTAAGACCAGACATAAGCTTAATGATTCAACAGCATTTGATTTGTTGGCAAAACAAACCTTTAGATGAAATTCTGAGATATGCAAGGTACTGTAGCGATGAAATAGATTCGAAAGCAAAGAAACTTAAGGAGAAGCTGATGTTGGTGCAGATGCAGTCAGCTGGAAAGGGTGGACAGCGACAACAGGGAACAGGAACCCTAGGAAAGAAACAGAATAATCAAAGCAGAGATGAGGAGGAAAGACCGAGACCGAGGGTAGATATCGCGACCCTGAAAAAGACAACGAGGTGCCACCAGTGTAACGAGGTGGGACATTGGAGACGCGAGTGTCCCTATAATGTCGAGACGGGGGAATTAGAACAGGAGGAGGATGAGGTTCAGAACAGCATGGTAAAGGGAACAACGATCCCGAAGGGAAAGTTTATCAAAGGGGGGACTCAGACTCCTCGAGCCCAGTTCCCTCAACCGCCTCGCATTACAAATGGAGGGAAAACCTATAGACAACTGCCACTGTTCGTAGGAGGAGAAGAATGCTACTATGTTGATCCTCTTACAGGACAACGAGTGAATAGGGAAGAAGACTGTACTCTAGGAGCAGCCCTGGAGGTAGACCAGAGAGGACCATACGTAGAGGCTGAAGTGGCTGGATGTCCTACGACCTTTTTGGTGGATACAGGGGCCACTCGATCCACTTTGAGATCGGCGGTAGTCCCAGGTCTGCCAATGTCGGGAGAAACGATCCAGGTAGTAGGAGTCGCAAATAGGAGAATGACGAATCCTCTAACAGAACCAGTGTCAGTGAAGATAGGGAACTATAGTGATGAACATCAGTTTGTGATTTGTGATTCTAGCCCTGTGTGTCTGCTAGGAAGAGATCTGTTGTGTAAACTAAATTGTACCATATATTGCACACCTGAAGGAGTAGAAGTGCAGACTAACGATGATGATGCCGATTTTAAGGTTGTAAACTCGCAGGGATGCGTGGAACTATATCCTACCCTAACGGTGGAAGAGCTTCCACAGGATTTGAAGGAGATGGTGTCAGCTGAGGTGTGGGATTTTACTGGAGAAGAAATAGGACTGATCAAAGGGGTAGAACCGGTAAAGATCATGGTAAAGCCCAATGCCGAGTATCCAAGAACACCACAATATAAGTTGACACCGGAGACAATTGCAGGAATAAAGCCTGTGATCGAATCCATGATTAAACAGGGAATACTGAAGGAGATCGTGGGAAGTCCATTTAACTCCCCGATTATGGGTTTGCAGAAGCCTAGTGGGAAGTACAGAATAGTGCAGGACCTTCGAAAGATTAATAATATCGTTGTTTCATGTTGTCCAGTGGTACCGAATCCATCAGTGATATTGTTTCAGATACTGTTCCAAGCTGAATGGTTCACAGTGATAGACTTGTGCCAGGCTTTCTTTTCAATCCCGTTAGATGAGGAAAGTCAGTATCTGTTCGCTTTTAAGCTGGAAAATCGCGTTTTAACATGGTGTCGTATTCCTCAGGGGTATACAGAAAGCCCATCGATTTTTAACCAGCTGCTGAAGAAAAATCTCGAAAGTCTAGTACTGCCCATGAACTCGATTCTGGTCCAGTACATAGACGACCTACTTGTGGCGTCAGAAACTGAGGAAGCTTGCAAGGTAGACACCATCACCTTACTAAATCACTTGGCTGAGAACGGACACAAGGTGTCTCCAAGTAAATTGCAGTATTGTCTGACTGAAGTGCAATACTTGGGCCATAGGATTGAAAAGGGAAAGCGGAAGGTGTCTCCAGACAGAATAGAGGCGATCATGAAAATGAACGCGCCTAAAACACAAAGAGAAGTCAGGATGTTTCTAGGCATGGTCGGTTATTGTCGGCAGTGGATAGCCAACTTTTCACTGAAGGCAAAACCTTTACTAAAACTGACGCACAAGGGAGTGAGTGATCCGGTACCATGGGACAAAGATTGTTTGATGGCGTTTTTGCAGCTGAGGGAGGACTTATGTCGTGCCCCGGCTTTGGGAATGCCTGATTACGAAAAACCATTCTTGCTTTACTGCTGCGAAAGAGAAGGTTGTGCTTTAGCAGTTTTGGCCCAGATACACGGAAATGCGCGTAGACCAGTTGCATACTTTTCGGCTACATTAGATCCAGTAGCCGCAGCGTTGCCCGGATGTCTCAAATCCGTTGCTGCAACGGGTGTCAGCATTGAAAGGTGCGAAAATGTGGTTATGGGACATCAGTTAGTGGTGTACGTACCGCATTCTGTGGAATTGTTAATGACTAGGACTAAGACTCAGCATCTGACGAATAGCAGGCTCACGCGCTACGAGCAAGTCATATTGGCTGCTGAGAACGTGACCCTAAAAAGATGCTCCGTCTTGAATCCTGCTACTTTGATGCCACTTCCAAATGATATTGATGATGATGAAATCTGTACAGATCATGACTGCCTTGATGTGACTGAACTATGCACCAAACCGAGACCTGATATCGTAGATGAGCCATTGACTGACCCCGATGAAATATTCTTTGTTGATGGTTCATGCGTAAGAGACGATATCGGTCAGCTGAGAGCAGCATATGCAGTTTGTACTATTACCAGAGTTGTGGAAGCCGCTTGCCTGGAAGGAGTACATTCCGCTCAGGTAGCTGAAACCATTGCTTTGACCCGTGCCTGTTTGGCAGGTAACAAAATTCGAGTCACCATATACACCGATAGCCAGTATGGTTTCGGGGTAGTTCACGACTACGGGCAGTTGTGGTCTCAAAGAGGTTACATGACCTCCTCGGGTTCTCCTATTAGGAATGGAGAATTCGTGAGATTATTGTTAGAGGCATTGCAAGGTCCAACAGCCATAGCGGTCGTTAAATGCGCCGCGCACACAAAGAATACAGATTTTGTGTCGCAAGGTAACCGATACGCAGATGAAGTCGCACGTTATTGTGCGGAACAGGGATATTCTCACACCAATGTAGAAGTGGGGGGAATACAAGAAAGAACTGAGTTGACTATGTTGTTAGATACTGTAGATACGTGGGACGAATTGAAGTGTGTTCAGGAAAATGCACCAGATTCTGAAAAGAAGGGATGGGAAACAGCTGGATGTACCAAAAGTGAAATGAATTTTTGGATTTCTACAGATGGGAGAGCAGTTTTACCAAACGAACTTGTTAGTCCAATGGCAAGGAGATTGCATGGACTAGCACACATAGGTAGAGATGCCATGGTGAGAGTATTCAGACAAACGTGGTATAACCCGAAGTTTAGAGTAGCGGCAGAAGCAGTATGTCAGCGTTGTGCGATTTGTCAGCAACTGAACGTAGGAAAGAGAACACCAGTCACATTGAGTCACATAGGGAGGTCTGGGGGGCCTTTCAATAGAATGCAGCTGGATTTTATTGAAATGCCTAAGTGCAATAGACTCAGATACGTCTTAGTGATTGTCTGTATATTTTCTAGATGGGTTGAAGCTTACCCTACACGTAGGTGCGATACACTTACAGTAGCAAAGTTGTTGCTTAGAGAGCTGATACCGAGGTTTGGGGTGCCAGCCTCTTTGGAATCGGACAGAGGAACTCATTTCAACAGCGAAATAGTGAAGATGCTATGTTCAGCCTTAAGTATCGACCAGAAGCTCCATTGTAGTTATCGACCAGAAGCTTCGGGGATTGTAGAACAAATCATTAGCACCATTAAATCCAGACTCGCCAAAGTTTGTTCATCGACATCCCTGAGTTGGCCTGATGCACTTCCATTGGTCCTTATGAGCATACGTAGCACACCAGACAGAAGGACAGGTCTCTCTCCACACGAGGTGCTAATGGGGAGAGCTATGAGATTGCCATCGGTTCCGACTGCAGCATTGTTGAACATCACAGACGATTTGATCTTGGACTACTGCAAGGGACTATCTGATGCCATTCATTCTGTGTCCCTCCAGGTCCAAGCTGCAGAGGTTCCATCAGCACAAGACCTGTGCCATGACCTGTGTCCGGGAGACTGAGTCCTGGTGAAGAAGCATGTCAGGAAGAACTGCCTAGACGTGCGCTGGCGAGGACCGTTCCAAGTCATACTAGTGACGAATACTGCAGTAAAGTGTGGAGGCTTGCCCAACTGGATACACGCCTCACACACCCGAAGAGTGCCAGCACCTCTGGAAGAAACAGCTCCTCTCTCGGATGAAAATCCAGCGAAAAGCGGAGAAGCCACAGAGAGGGAAAGCCAAGGTGTAGAGGTGATTGAAGAGGCTGAGCCTGTGTCGGAACAGGCCACTGACGGTCAGGACACCAGTGAGACCGAAGTCGCCTCAGAAGAGGAAAGTAGCTGGGAGTTCGAGTCAGATACCGAACAAGCTGTAAGCGATCAAGAGACGAGTCCAAGAACAAGGAGCAGGAGGACAAGGAATGGAGAAGCTAGTTGGCCGGAAAGAAGGAGAAGGTCAAGCTTGAGAGCAAATCCAGAGAGAACCCTTGTCCCGATCTCTGAGGATTCAGATCTAGACGAAGAAGTTACGGACTCAGGCTCTGAGAGTCTGAGAAGATCAAGAAGGGTACGTGTGCCCTGCAGAAGGTACGCCACCCCTGAGTGGACTTATCTAGCAGATGTCTTGGGGACAGAAATCTGGGAGAGTGAGAGAAGTGCAAGTGATCAATCTCGATCCAATTGTGGCAGTGGAGATATGGATGTTGACGCCTGGAATCGAGACTGAGGGGTTACTGACTTTCACACTTCCCATTCCCCTTTACCTGAGTCGGATCAAAGACCTAGTGCTAAATCGATTAGAGTTTCCGACTTTTGGTCATCAAATACCAGAACAAGAAGAAAAAGTCATTCGTTTAGAACTATTGGAATATGTTATTAGAGCTGCAGGTACGAGAATCATTGTAGATGCATAAAGACTTTTGTGTTTAAGCTATAAAGAAGAAGATAACCTAGCGCCGAGTGGAAAGAAGAATAAAATTAGGGATTACATTTAGAGGACGGAGAAGGGTTAGGGTTGTCTATTGCTGAAGATAAAAAGACATTGTTGTGAAAAAGAGACGTTTGTTGATTAAGAGCGCTTCACAGACTGAGAAATAGAATACCAGAACAAGAAGAAAAAGTCATTCGTTTAGAACTATTGGAATATGTTATTAGAGCTGCAGGTACGAGAATCATTGTAGATGCATAAAGACTTTTGTGTTTAAGCTATAAAGAAGAAGATAACCTAGCGCCGAGTGGAAAGAAGAATAAAATTAGGGATTACATTTAGAGGACGGAGAAGGGTTAGGGTTGTCTATTGCTGAAGATAAAAAGACATTGTTGTGAAAAAGAGACGTTTGTTGATCAAGAGCGCTTCACAGACTGAGAAATCGAAGAAAGCAAATAAAAGACTTGCAAAGAAAACTTTTCCTCGAAAAGGAAAGAGTTACGTTGTTTGATAACATGGAGAATGGCAACCCAAACCGAAAGGCTAAGTGCATAATAGGTACACTAATAGCAGTAGTAATTTTTCTCATTATTACAGTAGTTACCATATTATACATAGTAGGATATGTAAGTGAAAAAGAAACAACAGATGTAAAGCCTGTAACGACTTTGAAACCTGCTCTTGTTGGGAAGAAGGAGGAGAGCAATGTGATCCGTGAAAAGGCGTTACTGGCAGATGAAGCTCGTAGGTTACACGTAGACGAGTCACAGGGAAATTGTAGGTCAAACGCATATGCCAAGTTATTGTACGAGTATATTGATGCCATGGAGGCCAAAGATTGTTATGTTTGCATGCAATTGCCGGCTTCTGTAGACGAAGGCATCAGATATCATCATCTCCCACTGACATATGGGATAACATGTAGTTTATTGCTCAGTATATTTTATGGTAGAGAAGGGTTCGAGTACTACTTTTCAAATTATGATTCGGTACTGCCTGAAGTCCCGAATTATAAACAAATGAATAAGTGGGACTATCACAAAAAGGAAGATAGATTAGCAAAATTCTTTCTTCCTTGGGATACATTAGATACTTCATATGCACGCAGAAATAATCTGACTTGCAAAGTGTCAGAGATTGAGAAAAAGTTCATAGGAAAAGTGGATGACCGGTACAGAAGACAGAAGATTCTAAAAATGTCAGGACAGTGGAAAACAGATTGGACCGAAGAAGAAAAGGCACATAAAAAGAAAGGTAGCAATGGTCCAATAGCTTTGGATAGAACGCAGAAAGGAAAGTTATGTTTAACTCGAAGCAAGACATATTATGAGAGTGTATTTGTAGGTGAAGTTAGTTGCGAACATGCTTTTAGGTTAGAGTACTATACGAAAGATTTTATGAAAGGGATGCAAGCGATTCCTAATGTATATTTTGTATGTGGAAGAAATGCCTATGTAAAATTGCCTGACAATTGGTATGGTTCGTGTTATTTGGCAATTGTCTTCCCCAAAATATATCATGCAAAGGATTTAGAGATCATAGAAGGAAAGGCTTCGACAAGAGCGAAAAGAGAAGTAAGAGATGCTGAGGTAGTTGGAGACCTATTTGGAGCTATGTTTCCTCTTTTAGGTTTGATACTTAACGATGTTAAGATCAGGAGACTAGCTACAGTTGTAGATAGATTGTCTGCTAGTACTGCAAGGTCATTGATGCTAGTAGAAGGAGAGATGCAGTCGATTAGGGCAATGGTTCTTCAGAACCGTCTTGCTTTAGATGTTCTGCTAGCCAAAGAAGGCGGAGTTTGCAAGGCTTTGAAGGTTCAGGAATGTTGTACTTATATTCCAGATAATTCAAAACCACTTGAGAAAGTCATACGGAACATTACAGAGATACATAAAGAAATCGAAGATTTAACAAAAGTAAATGTTTGGGAAAAAGTAGGTCATGGAGTGGGAAAGGTTGGAAGTTGGTTTGCCACCCTTGGTAAAAGTGTTGTGTGGTACATATTGAAACCTGTCTTGATAATATTGATTTGCATAATCATATTGTGGGGTTTAGTGAGACTGTACAAATGGTATAGGACGACCCGGTTACAAAGGTCCATGAGAGAGCAAGAGAGGAGATTAGCTGCTTTGCAAGATCAACAGTATAAAAGTTTAAGAGCTCTCGAAACGATAAAACGAGGGAGCCATGTAACTAGTTCTGTGTAAAGTGTCATTCAAATTGAAATTTTAGTGATGACCCCTGGAGGTCATCAAAGGGGGAACTGAGAGAGCGCAATTTGAATGAAAAGTATATCTGTACCATATTTACAAGCATATAACGCAAACGTAGAATCTGTAATGTAAAGTTAGCATTTGTAGTATAAAGTTAGCCGATGTAACCTAAGTAATAGGAAATGTATCTGTATCTACTCTAGAATATGCATTAGAATTAGAAAGCCGCATACATAGTGGGCTAATATAGAAATGTGTGGAAATGTTTAGGAACCGTAGAACGTGTTGAATAGAATGAACGTATGAAATTATTAAACGGAGAAAGCGGCGAAATGTAAAGTGAAGAAATGTGCAGACTATATAGCACTGTGTAAGAACAAGAGTATAACGTTGTATTTTATGTAACATGGATTCGCTTATAATCAATAGTTGCTAATTCTATTATATATATGTGTGTTAAAGGTTATACCGTGTAGGAGAGTTTGTAGGAATGTTAGAATAGTGTGGTCATGTGTGATTTTAACCTAACTGACCAAGGGTTCACAAGAGAGCAGTCTGCTGCATGTAATTTAGTGGGCTCACAGGAAAAGGGGGATAGCTTTGATCTGAACGTGCGAGCCAAGAGTCAAAGGTCTTGTTAAATTTAAAGTGACAATGCTGGACGAAGTTTATGGCCTAAGTGAGATAAGAGACGCTTGGAATTTGGGGTCTTGTTTAGAAATGACCGTTCACAGGACCAAAGGAGGTTATGATCACAACGGTAATGAATAGAGTTCTGTTGAGGTGATAGACTTTGCTCTGAAAGTGTCAAGTAGAATGTCAACGAAGTCACCAGCACGAAGACGAAGATGGCGCCTAAGAAGCAAGGTCAACTTAACAGACGACGCGAAGAGATGAAGCTATGGAAAAACCCAGAAATGAGATCATGTGAATGTGTACGTGGTGGGCGTCAAAGGGGCGTTCCACCCATACTGTGATTGTGTATTTAGGGACAGCACCCTGGGGAGGAGAGGTTGGCGAGGAGCGAGCGCAGAGAGATCAGAGCGCAAGAGAGCAGTAGGCCGAGGACCCTTAGAGAGCAGATGGGTAGGCAGGGAGGGTACTGTTTCTCGACATAAGTTACCATTAGAGGCTAAGAGAGTTTGAACTTCTTTGGAAGTCAAACTGCTGACACCTTTTTAGGTAAAGAACTTGTGAAGTAGGGATGTCACCTAGCATAGAGTAGGGACAGATTTAACTTGTTTATTCTCTTTTTGTAGATGACGCAACGGATCCACTTTGTGTCTATGCTTTTTAATCTGCTGATTTTGGAATTGATTTTGATTGTATTCTTTTGTAGACTTAGGTTCTTTAGGGAATTTATGTTCCTTTTAGTTCCTGTATACTTGTTGAATCTTATCCTGAGAGGATTGTATATGCAATTGATTCTGATTTTATATTAAACTTTTAAACTTTATCAGTCGTAAGTGGTTCTTCGGAGTTGCGTCAGTCTATGGGGTTGATCTAACTTATGCGGGGTTTGTCTTTTACTCAATGACAGATAATAATCGATCCAA
This sequence comes from Lissotriton vulgaris, assembly GCF_964263255.1. Classification (NCBI taxonomy): domain Eukaryota; kingdom Metazoa; phylum Chordata; class Amphibia; order Caudata; family Salamandridae; genus Lissotriton; species Lissotriton vulgaris. The sequence continues at coordinate 1,353,447,594 of NC_141695.1, forward strand.
AAAGGAAGAATGAGATAGGTATCTAAGTAATCAGAAAAGATATCAAAATCTCATTCCCCGCAGATGTATCCAAACTCCCCACGGTGAGGGGCATCTAACTGCTCGCATATGTCGTCTGCTGCTAGTGAGCGACATCTTGTTTTACTGCTTACGACAACTGTAACTGATTTTTGTTGCAGAAACTTTTGTGCTGTCCCATAAAGCTGCACAATCCTGCTGGGAATTTCCATTTTCAAATGTTTATTATTCATTCTAGTTGAGTCATGTGGGTTTTTGGTTACAGCACCAAATGGATGAAGCAAGGATAGTTCTAATGGTTGAATAAAAGCAATAACCAGTTCAAAGATCCGACTGAAATCAAGTGGAACCTTCTCGTCTGCATTTAATACCTATCAATAAAGCAATACACTGCACGCTAGATTCACGAGAAGCCATTTGTACTTGGCCACTGAAATTTGTAGCGGGGAAAAAAGTATAATAATCATGCTAACGCATCATGTTGATGGGAAGGCTTCTGCGTGACTGATAGTAGCAGTTTATGTGCAGGGAAACACACTTACTACTAGTGGAACTCTTTGCCCAGTATTTTCTCTTCATTTAGCCAGTCTAGGGGTGCGACTAGGACAGAAAACAGGCATGGGCACCAAAAGAATGTGGTCCCCACTAACATATCCAGAAGTTTTTAACTTGTAAGGATATACAGAATATAGATATATTGAACGGTATGGCACATTGCATGCATTTGTGCTTGCTACAGGCAATATTTGTGGTAATATCAGGGAAACCAATAAAAAAACTGCTCACCAGATGATATAACATGTCCATAAACAGAAAACTGGCCCACACGCTGACCTATCAGACCAGCTGTTCTAGCAATACCAGACTGTTGTATAAAGCAGTCCAAGCCTGGCCAATCTCTCTAGTTTTCAGTTTTGTTGCTTACACTGTGTGAAGACTAGAATTCAAAAAACAAAGTTACATATCATTCAAAAACTATTTATTTCAATGTCTGCCTTCACTGCACAGCTGTCTGCAAAGCCTACTGCCTTTACAATATAAATAGGCCCTCATTATGATGTCGGACGGACCGCCACTGACAGGCCATCGGTGGTGGTCTGCCCAACATCCATGGCAATGTTCCGACCGGCGGATGAAGATACTGGCGGTTGGAGGGCAGCAGGATGGGGGGAAAGACCACCACCTCCGAAATGCTCAAGGAGACGATCAGGGAGGCGGTCGTGCAGTAATCCCTACAATGAAGTTAGTGCCTGCACAAGCATTGTCGAAGGGATTACAAAGTCAATTTCCCACAGGCTTTTCATGGTGGTTTCACCTCCATGTAAATGCTGTCATAAAGGTATTTCTGTCCCTCATCGACCTTGATTGCTTTTCTACATAGGAAGCATCATGTTAGCTGCTCCCCATGTAGAAAAAAATCGGGAAGGGGCCACACGGCCCCCCTCCCAAATTTTTTTTACAATTTTTTTAAATGGCCGGCCCCGGGGGATGGGGTCCCCGGGGCCAAAAGTGGCCACAGGTGGGGGGTAAGGCAGGCCCCCTCCTAATAATTTTTTTTTTTTAAAAAGGCCCATGCCCCGAGGGATGGTGTCCCCGGAGCAGCCTACGGCCTTGGGAGAGGGGCCGCGCGGCCCCCTTCCCGATTTTTTTTTAAATTAAAAATTGGGGGCAGGCCCTGGGGGATGGGGTCCCCAGGGCCAAAAACAAGAAAAAGAAGGGGGGCTGCACAACCCCCCTTCTTAAAAGTAAATTAAAAAAACAACGGGATTGGGGAGAAGGCCACACCCCCTTATTGCACCTCTCTGCAAACGCGGCCCCTGGCGTGTTTGCAGAGGGGGAACTAATTCCCTTTGAATACTGGGGGTCCCTGGGGGCCAACTAGCCCACCAGGAACCTCCAGTATGCGCCAGGGGACTCCATTGCAGAGAGGTGTAAAAAGGGGCATGGTCTCATTACACCTCTCTGCAACGCAGCCCCCTGGCGCATACTGGAGGTTCCTGGTGGGCTAGTTGGCCTCCAGGGACCCCCAGTATTCAAGGGGAATTTGTTCCCCCTCTGCAAACACGCCAGGGGCTGCGTTGCAGAGAGGTGTAAAAAGGGGCGTGTGCAACAGTAGGGAAAGCATTGGACTAAGGAGAAGTTACATTTACTATTCCCACTCCAGTAGGTGAAACAGTAGGGACAGTTCTGGACTCAGGAGGGTTAAACCTTACTTTTCCCACTCTAGTATGTCCAAAAGTAGGGAAAGCGTTGGACGCAGGAGGGCTTAAATTTACAATTTCCACTCCAGTAGGTACCTCATTAGGTCAAGCGTTGTACTCAGGAAAGGTTAAATTAACTATTCCCACACACGTCAGTGCAATAGTAGGAAAAGCATTAGACTCAGGAGGGGTTAAATATATTCTTACCACTCCAGTTTGTGAAAACAGTAGGGAAAGCGTTCGACACCGAAGGGGTTTAGTTTACTATTTCCAATTCAGTAGGTGCAACATTAGGGAAAAAGTAGGACTCAGGAGGGGTCAAATTTACTATTCCCACTCCACTATGTGCAGCAGTAGAGAAAGCATTAGACTCCAGAGAGGTAAAATTTACTATTCCCACTCCATTGTGTGCAACAGTAGGGAAAGCTTTGGACTAAGGAGGGGTTACATTTACTATTCCACTCCAGCAGGTGCAACAGGAGGGAAAGTGTTGGACTCTGGAGGTTTAAAAGTTACTAGTCCCACTCCAGTAGGTGAAACAGTAAGGAAAGAGTTGGACGCAGGAGGGGTTACATTTACTATACCCACTTCGGTAGGTACCTCAGTACGGAAAGTGTTAACTATTCCCACACCAGTCAGTGCAACAGTAGGGACAGGGTTAGACTCAGAAGGTGTTAAATACACTATTCCCACTCCAGTCTGTGAACAGTAAGGAAAGTGCTGGTCTCAGTAAGGGTAACATTTTCTATTCCCACTCCATTCACTGGTAGAGTACAGAGAGAGTACTTCATTTCAAACAAATAACATTTTAACAGCTCTATTAAAAACCCAAAACATAAAATTCTAAATGTGAAAACTAAACATTTTAAAAATGAAAAAAAATAACACACATATTACAATTTTTACAAATTATTATCAACACAAATATTATTTATATAACTAAAAAAAGCACACTAATCCCACAAACATAACGGCCAACAATTAAAATGTAATAGTAATAAAAAGGTATTACACAATTATAATTTTAAATAATACAAAATAAAACAAATTCTATATTTGTTTTAGTTATGGTTACTTAAATAACTTCTCTACACACTAAACAACACACACCTAACAGATAACTTAACAAATATGATAAGTTCACAATTAACATCATTATCAATTAAATAATTAATTATAAAGTAATAATTAATTAGCAATACATTATTTCTTAAGTAACTTCCCACCCTGTCACCCTAAAAAAATGACAGCCCACACCTGACATATAATTAAAAAAATTCTTAATGACACAATTTACATAATTAATGATCAATTAATTATTTTACTTCCCAGTCTGTACCCCTATAAACCCCACAACTCACACCTAAAACATATTTTAAAAAAATATTTAATTACATAATGTGCATAATTATTCATCATTTTTTTGCAGAGTTTTTTATAGCGCGAACTTGACCCGAATCAGCGCTTTACATAGCACCAGTTACATTACATGAGGACACACATTCATTTTTGTTAAGCATGGGGAGATTAAGTGATTTGCCCAGAATCACAGGATGTTTTAGCGTCATGACCAAGACTCAAATCCAGTTCCCCAGGTCCGAGGTCCGAGGTCCGAGGTCGAGCGCCCTAGCCGTTAGGCCAACTCCTCTAATTAAATAATTAATTCATTAATAATTATTAATTAATTTAAATGAATATACTTCCCATCCCATACCCCTACAAACCCTGAAGCCCGTACCTAAAACATAACTTAAAAATTAATTAATTACACAATGTACATAATTAATTATCAATTAAATAATCAATAATAATGAAAAATGTATTTATTCATTAATTATAATGAATTTAGTTCCCATCCTGTACCCCTACAAACCCCAAAACCCGCACCCAAAAATTATTAATTACACACTTTTCATATTTAATTATCTATTAAATAATTAATGCTAATTAAAATTATTATAAATGAATTACAATTAAATTACTTTCCTCCCTATACCCATACAAAACCCACCGCCTGCTGTGACACTAAAAATTACAAAAAATAATTTAATTAAATTAAAAATCAACACAAAATGTTTAAACTATTTTACAAAAAACAGTAACAGTAATTATACAGACACTTTATAACATTTACAATTAAAACATATATTAAACTACATGAAAATAATAAAAAATGATTTTATTAACAACAATATTTTTGTAAATGATATTAACATCACAGATATTTTTAATATTGAAATTAACAACATAGATACTTTTGTCGAGGGGGTCCAGGAGGACAAAAAGGGGGCAAATCTGTAGGACCTGTTTCCTTACACAGGAGCACAGCGAGAACCAATATTGTCCAGATGATTATTATGTCAAGCAGATCTCACAGCCATACACATTATATTAGCGGGTGACGTACTAGGAATGCGCCCAAACTGGCCATAGCTGCATCTCTACAACCAACATACAATCATCACATTAGCGACTCGCAGGGGGGAACGCGGGGAAAGAAGGGGTTGGAGCTAACATGATCTATGACTATGAAGCACTCAGATGAGTAATTGCTAGATAGGTCTTTAAACGAGTACATAATGAATGCTATGTTAGACATTCTTGAACTGCCCTGATGTTTTTTTTTTAAATGGATCAATAAAATCTGTTCAAAAAACATAGATTCTATTGTAAACAATATTGACAACATCGATATTTTTGACATTGATATTACTTACCTCAGAAAATCGATATTCTTGTCAGTGATATTCCTGCATCATGATATTTGTGGAACACGATATTAAAAACTCAATATTTCTGAATCTCAACATTTTTTACTCAGTATTTTGGTAGAATACCATAGTGTGGCCTTTGGCTCCTCTCTGTGCTTAATCTGAGGCAGTAGTTCCACGTGGGGCTCACTGGCAAGGTCGGCTTTAGCGCTAGTGCTGCCAAGTGTGACAATCTTTGTTGGAGTCCCCACAAGAAACCTCTTTCTCCACAAATTCCCTCACTACCACACTCCACCAGTTCCCCTCATCTCTCCATAGCCCCTCTCTAACATGTATTATATTTGCTTTCCGTGCTACTCATGCCAGTGTAGGATGTCAGAGCACTTTACATCACACACACATTTTACAGCACAATGAATCATATATGTGTAAATCAGTCTATGGAAATGTTACCTAAGAAAAATAGGATTGTAAGGCGTAGGAGTCACAAGTCACTGATGCTACTATGCACTCTATTTTAAGTGTTTCGTTATGGAGAAACACAGACTCAAATTTAAATTGTACTGAAGTGTTTGGCTTTACTAATAAGAATGTATTTCAAATTTAAATTGTACTGAAGTGTTTGGCTTTACTAATAAGAATGTATTTCAAATTTAAATTGTACTGAAGTGTTTGGCTTTTCTAATAAAAATGTTTTTCTACCTAAATGAACCCATTTTAGCAACATTAGGTTAATGAAATCCTGCAGAACAAATTATAACATTCTAATCTATACCATGCAGTTTGCATGCAGCTCTTTGATGACAGTCCAAAGCTCACTGTGCTATATTTGGGTTGTAACTTATAAAATAGAAGTAACAAAATGATGTCTGAGACAAAAACAGTGACCTCCTGAGCGATCCCCCAAAAATACAGTTTGGTGATTTTCCTGGTACACGTTCTTCTGCAGCAGACATATTAACTAACCTTCTGAACTACTGTATCATGAAATAAAACTGCCACTAGACACAATTCCAATCTCTCTCCAGCAAGAAAATTAATCACCAGATTTAGCTCGACATTTTTATTGATACCTGAAAACTGTTGGGGACACAAGGAACTCTGCAGCAGGTGTGTTTTAAACCTGCGTTATTTCTAAATACGCCCCTACTACCCAGGTCAGCGGCAGCATCGGTCGCGCTGCCTTAGCTAACTGGCATTCATTTTTTGGAACCAGCTCTTATTATTAACGGCAGCGAAAGAGAAAAAAAACACCAGAGGGAGTAAAGAACGAGAAAGAGAAAGACAGAAAAACAGTTATAAAAGAAGACAGAAAGGATGCAAAAGAGCCCACTAAATTGAGATATATGGGAGGGAGTGTCCAGTGGTGGATGAAAGAGGCATGGGGTTGAATCTGGACTGCATTGCCTTGGGAGGGAGGGGTGAGGGGGGGGGGGTGAGCAGACCACCAGACAAATTGAGAATGTGAAAAAGGCTGCTTTATTGAAACAGGTGCATATTTACAACAATACAAACCTGGCAAACCCCTTACAAAACTAAACCTCACTAATTAAATAATTAACTTAAAACCCCAAACGTCAGTCCCTCCCCTAATACGTCACAATCCCCGCCCCCACCCTGTACAACATAATTACAATACAAACCAATACAAAACCTGCATAATCATTTAAACATCATCCCAACCCAAAAGCATAACATCACATTCCCAAATTGCCCACCAACAACTTACGTTAACCAAAACAGTGTAACCACCCCACGAAACATCTATTTCAACTTCTCCAGTCATAGCCCCATTTTAACAAAATCCCAACAACCTTCATGTTCCTGCTGGCAAAAAACCCCCAAATTCCGCACGGCACCTGTTCCAAGCGACAATGTACAACATAAAACCCATATCCACCTGTTCCGACAAACGACCAATATAAATAAAATTAATAAATATAAAAAACCCCAAAGAGGAAAGAATTAAATTAGGGCTAGAAAAAGGGGATCGAAAAAACGGGGAGGGAGGGGGGAGAACATTTTTTATTAAGCTAATTGAGCTCCCGGCCACCAGGTCACCTAGCCTAAAATGGTGGCCGGGAGGAGGAGCCAAGAGAATATATAGTTGGGCTCCCTCAGTAGGAAATAGGAGAGCCCAAAACCAGCCCAAAAGAAGCCCAAAATGAGCCTGCTCTCTAAAACCCCCTCTCACGTGCCCCTCCCAAACAGCCCGGGGGGGGCGGACCTCCTTCCGGTCGGCTGCCCCCCTCAAACCCCCCTTTGTTTCTGACGTCCCGACATTCGGTAGTGCCAGCCGCAGGATTGTGAGCAAAACTTTGGCGACTACACTTGCTGTTTCCCAATTTAATTACTAGCACCTCCAGCATATCTCACACTGTTGGCTGTTTGGTGTAATATTCCACTTCCCAAGGAGTGCTGCCATTACAATACATTTAATTGTTGCTTTGTTTTCTGCTGCAGCAGTATGTTGAATGTTTTAGACAGTACTCAAAGTGCAAGCCAGACCTAATGACGGCCCCTTTATTTTTAGAATGTTAGTGATTCTTGTACGTGTCTTTCTGCTTATAAATATAGATATCTTTTCTAATGTAGCAGTGAGGTCTAATGGTACATTTCTATGTGCACCAACAGGTGACATACAGAGCTCTCTGCTGAAGCTCGAAGCTCCTCCCAGAGAGGCAAGGCTTGCACTCTTCTCACCATGAGAAGCCATTTTGGATTGCTGTTGTGTTGCTGGATGCTCTTCCTGACATCTCCTAAGTTGGCTGGGGTGGAGGCCGGCTGCCGGCCTGGAAATACTCAGGAATGTGAACTAAATCCATATGTGCCTGGGCACAACCTAGGTGGAGAAGGGTTTGACGTCACCAAACTGGAAAGGAAGGGAGCCTACGTTATTAACATGGATGACACGGGAGACAGAAGCGCAGGCTGTAAACTATGCAGGAACAAAATACAAGGCAACAGATACCAGAAGATACCCAAGCAAGTTGTTGACTGGCGCATCGTCACGAGGCACAGCATGAAAGCGACATCCAAACTTCATGAGTCGAGCACTTCTGTAAAACAATCACAAACGGAAGAAATTGACAATGACTGGACAATTGGACTCTCGATTGGCGGTCTATCAATTGGACTAGCAGGCTCCCATTCTCGCTTGTCTGAATTTGCAGATAAGAGGTCGAGTTCTGCGAGGTACAACTATATAAGCCAAGAAGTGTTGTCCACATATTACAGGTGAGTTGAGAGTACATCCATATTGTGGTGTGCACTTGTTATGAACGATGGAAGGAAGGAAAGATGGGCAGCCTCTGCATCTGTAGGACAGAGCAAAAAGCTGAGCTCAGAGTATTTGGATTCATTTCAGATGAGTGCGAGTGCAGTTGACATGTATATTACAATGTTTTGAATACTGTTGGCCTTTTCAGGGAGGGAGGGAGGTCTCGTCTGTCTTTCTTTCTCTTACTCTGGATCGAAGCATGCTGATATAAAATAATCCTCAGCCCATTACTAAACTCTGATGTGCACCACGAGTAGCCACCAACACAAAATACGCACTGGTTGCCGCACTAGCCCATTTGCTTATATTCCACTCACAGGGTTCGTGGCATTGCGAAATGCTGGAGATACTATTAGTTCAGGAAAAAAACTGTATTTCATGGTTGCCTTCTATAAAACAAAAACATATTCCCAAGTCTTGGAGTACGAGTTCAAGGGCGACATATATTATAAAGCTCGCCCCCAACTGGTGGTGCCAGTAGTTATGAAAGGCTTTATATTCCATGGGTTGGTTCATATGCTCTAAGTGTACTGCACATCCAAACCTCTGCATATATTAAAACCATTCTCTGTTTGTTCTAGATACCGGATAAAACATTGCCCAGATGTCACAGATAACTTTAACAAAATGCTGAAAGCTCTGCCGAGCAGGTACAACTCTTCCACAAAGGCTGCCTTCCGTCAGCTGATTGAAGTCTACGGGACTCATTACATCAGGCAGGCGACCTTGGGAGGAAGAATCAAGGATGTGACTGCAATCAAGACGTGCAAAGTGACCTTAAGTGGAGTCACAAAAAGTGACGTTAAAAACTGCCTGAATGCAGAGGTCAGTTGGAGCAGCGCTGGCAAGTTTTCATTTGGTGCAAGCGCCGGTGTGTCGCGCTGCCAGTCTATGGCCAGGGATCGGTTTCACAGGAACACATTTTCAGAGGTCTTCCAGGAGAGGTTTTCTGAAGTGATTGGTGGTGATGGGGATAAGGAGGCGGACCTCTTGTTTCCAAATCAAAATGACGGCAACCGGAAGCAGAGTATCCAGAGCTGGATCACAAGTTTGAAAGAGAACCCAGATGTGGTAGAATACACCCTGGAGCCCCTTCACCTGGTGATGTGCTCCCAAGGTACTGTGAGGGAAAACCTCAAAGCAGCCATCTCAGAGTACATTCTAGAAGAACAAACTAGGGATAAATGCCCCAGTTGTCCTCGAGGAAGTGTCACACGACGAGGCCGCCAGTGCACCTGCAGCTGTCCAAGCAGCAGCTTCATGAACAGCGAGTGCTGTCCATTGAAAAAGGGAGAGGGAGAGCTAACCGTGAATGTTAGAGAGGGGAATGGTCTCCGTGGAGACAGTTATTGGCTTTGGAATGGTCATTCTGATGCCTATGTTGTCATATCGCTAAGGGATGATTCTCTCTCCCAGCGTACCCCAACAATTGACAACAATAACAACCCCCGATGGTTTTTCACGATGCACTTTGGTACGGTTAGCCTCTTCAGTTATCTGGAGATGAAGCTGATCGTGTATGACGAGGACTGGTTCTGGTCCCGCAACACTGGAGAATGTAAAATAAAACTAGACCGTGCGTCTACTGGCTTTATCTCACAAATATGCTACGTCGCAAAAGGCGGGCACATTCGCTATGAATACAAGATAGAGTGTGCACCAGGTTTGGGTGGCTCCAAGTGCAGTGAGTTGTCTCCCCCCTAGGGGGCGCTCTCAGGCTTAACAGACCTTTCTTTATAGCAAAGGCCGTCTTCAGCCAGCAGCAGCACCAGGTATAGCCAATGTTACAGCTTTACTGTAGTCATTAATTGCCCTAAGTACTGCCACACTTCTCTGTAATTTCCGCAAAGCTTTACTGGGTAACAGCCATCGGAGAACAGCACAGTAAGGGGCCTATTTTTGGGATTGTAGTGCAACGCAGTACAGCAAGCCACCTCATGAGTCACAATATGTAGAATTTATCATTGGTAACAGAGGTCAAAGTAGGCGGGATCTGAGAATCACCACATGCCCACACTTTCTTAATTTATGAAAAAACGTTCCCCTATTTTTTCTGAAATGTCACGTGTCCCGGGTCGGTTAATTACGATTGTTTAAATGCTTCAACTGAAGTGCCATTCAGGGAGTCTCCTGTGCTGTGAAACCAAGAGAGGCAGACAACTTAACAATCAACAAACCTTCTTGCCAGGGTGCCTGCTTGCCTGAAAGAAATGCAAATGTGCTCAACTGGCTAATCTTCAAATGTGCAGCGAGCTTGGGAGCCAGCACTGACTTTAATTGTGGGATTGACTTGAAGCTTTGTGATGACAGATGTATTCCTTTTGACTGGCAGTGCCACGGAGTTACTAGTTGAATTGTGAAGCGCCTGCTTTTAAGGGGCAGATATATATTTTGTAAATGCTTTACATACAGTCTGGCCATTACTAAAATCTATATTTTTGGAGCACCATTTTATCTTTAGCCGTTTTGTAGCATTCTATATTATGTTGTGTGTAATGCAAGTTTAAAATATTGACTTACATATTCACAATGCTTTCTGTCACAGGATGGGACCTCGTAGCACTACAATTACACAACCAAGGTTTAAATCTCTAATATATGTTTCATAATGCACTGTAGTGCATTTCCCTCTGATTAACTTGACTATTTTAATTATTCTCCATTTAAGCTGCACCTTTTTTTTAAAAGTAGGTCCCTGAAGTTGAAAGGCCAAAACAAAAAAAATTGACAGAATATTTAGACCAGATTCTGAAAGGCTTAGCGTTACTTTTTTAACAATAACCAAATGTTAAACCCATTTAGGGGTTTGCAAATGCGTTGGTTTGTATGGAAAAGTAACGCAAAGCAGAGCAAAATGCTGTTCTGCATAACTTTGTTTTAAGAGGGTGTTATATGGGTGGTGCATGGGGGTTCCCATGCAACCACCCATGTTTTTTTATGCCAAACCAATTCACTAACATTAGTGAAAAGCGTTTAACACCAAAGGCGTTATACAAAGAAATGTTTACACTTCTCCGTGCCTTTCTGACTTTGCATATGTGCAGCACTGTGCAGTACACATACAAGGTAGGAAATGCTTTTGGATATGTCTAGGCATAGTAACCTATGCTAGACTCAGGCACACAGCCTAGCGCCTCGGCGCTAAGTAGTGAGCTTGATGCGCAACAGCTGAAATCAGCTCCGACGCTAGGGAGAGGGATAAGGAGTGACATTTCTCTAATATGGTGCTCTCCTGCTCCCTCCCTATCATGCAGCGCAGCCTCTTAGGAGGCTGCTCTGCGTTGCGTGACAGTGTTCAGAATCTGGGTCCTAGGTTTTTTTTAGCTAAACATTTGACCCCGCCCCTGCGCTCACTGGCTCACCCCCATTGCATGCAGCATCACAGTTCCCATACTTTTTTTAATGCACTTGGACCGCTGATTGGTAATTATAATACCACAGGGTCCACAAAGCTTTATTATGCAGTTTCAGCTCAGCCGGAATTCCTGTAGTAAACACTTTCGAGCAAGGAACAACATCACTATTGCCAACTACTATATAAAGCATTGTCCATTGATCATGATAAATAGCTACCACCTAAAATATGGCCACAACTGGGTGGGCCTTAAAAGTAGCTAAAGCTGTAACCAGTGTGAAAAGTTTAACCTTTGTTGGGTGTGATCACTAAACCGTCAGGGAAAACGCCCGGTGCCCTCTAGGGCCAGTCCGGCCCAGTAGAAATGGAGATATTGCATCGCAAGGCTCCTGTCTTCAGAATCCATAAGGACGCCTGTAATTTGTATCCCTCGTGGAATTCTGTTCCCAGTGATAGACATTTTAGTGCAAAAGAGCGTTGGTTAATGCACGGTGAGGCATTGTTCTCAGCAGAATAGCAATTTAATCTTCTAGAAATTCTATGTGGCCCATTGGATCATATCTAGGCGTGTATGATGTTACTTTTTGTTAAATTTAGTCAGATAAATGTGCAGACATTTAGTGGGTGAAAAGGGGCCTTCCAAACCTGGGACGTGAATATTTCAGTAAGGAATGCTCAAAAACCTGCTTGAGGTGGCCCATTTTGTTTGTCAGAACTCATTGCAGGTGTTGATTTAGTCTGCAATAAATTGTGTAGTGTTTCATTCCCCTGGAGGAAGAACCATTGTGTAATCATTAATGCACTCAATACATAGCGAACCACGGGGTATTCGATTTTATCTGGGGTAATAATTATCACCAACACTTTTGTGGCACTCATAATAAGGGGCTACATGTTCTTTGCCGCCGAAATGTCACACTGCATAGAAAGGCTCAGTATAATGTAAATGTGCAGAGGAAAATCTTGCCTACATTTTCCAACATGTACTTATGCCACAAATATGCAACTAGTATGACTTGCACTCCAAGAGCCTTGCTTGGCTGAGATGGTTTCAGTTAATGTGAAATTATCTTGGGCTGAGGACATATCGTAGAGCTGATAAATGAAAACCAGGGAACGTTGCAACCTTGGCAGAGGGCAAAACATGAAAACGTTGCTTATTCACCCCCAATCGTATCATTTTTTCTTTTAAATGGCTTTGCTTTTTTCTTGGTGTTTATGTATATTATCAATTACTGTTTATTCGCATGCTGCATCTTCAAGTTCCCAATAAAAATGAACAGTTGCTTCGAGCTTCTTCTCGGCTGATTTTTCTTCATGGTTTTATTTTTTTTAAACTTTAAATGTGGGTCCACATGTTTTTCTTGGGAGTCTGCCGCCCGCACAGCAGAATGCCTGATTACCAAAGCTGCCTCACTTTGATTCCTCCTCCTGAATCTTTCTTCCACCTTCCTGTATTATCTTTTTATCGCATCCCTGCAGGTTTTTTTTTATTCTATTTTTTCCTATCTTTCTCTTTCCTCTTCTTTCTCCCTTCTGTGCCTTTTTTTCTTTTGCTCCGAGTAAAAGTGGTGATGAAAAGTCCCTGGTCACAAAAAGGAGTGCTGGTGTTTACCCCCTGCCACAACTGGCATACATTGAACATTGCATGCATCCATCGAGCTGATCTGAAGAGAACTGGGTCGCTGGTCAGCCAATAAGACATTGGAGATGTCCATTGGAGTTCTGTATAGAGTTTACATCGCACAGCTGCTTGATAATGGTGCTTCCATGGCAACTGTACAAAGCACCTGATGATGTTTTGGAAGCCATTAAGACTTTTCAGAGAAGCATTGAGAGACATGGGAATAATTAGAAATCACATGGGGAGACATAGTTGTCTGGAGGTAAACAATGCTTGTTTTGGGGGATACATGTGTTAAGGTCTGTCACTACAGTGTAAGGAATGAGATTAATTCAGTGCATGGACGTCATTTAGGGGTCATCAGTGGTCGCAGCTGCTGCCCTTTGCAACCTCTGTCACTGCCTTTGCGACCCCTGCCCTCATAGGTTGCAAAATCAGTGCCAAGAACACAGCAGCAGCTCCGCATTCCTTATTGTCTGCTCATTGTTCATTTCACTAATATTGAATAATATTATATTATTCACTAATAGTTTAATAAAAAATCGAACACACTTAGCTGGAACGGTACCTTTGGTGGCAGCTTTTGTAAGTAAAATGACCTTACATGTACATTGTATGTGTGCTTGTGGGTGAGAGTGTGTTTATGTGCGAGAGCATGTGTGTGTGTGTGTGTGTCCATCTGTCTGTGTAATTATGTGTGTGAGTGAAAGTGAATGAGAGTCAGTGACGGGTAGTGTGTGAAATGGGGTGAGATTGCGGTCCATATTTACTATTGTTTGATGCAAGACAATGCTGCACCAAAGTTGCTTCGCTGACTTGCGTCAAAGGGAGGGAGAAAAAGTGAACCATATCTATTATGATATGGTGCATTTTTCTCTCCCTGTGAGCGGGTGCGCTTTTGGCAGCCACACACTAACATGCACAGACTTGCGCCATAATACAAGGGTGTGTGCGTTCTCTAAAACTTAAGTTTTATACTGGATGGGGTCCCATTTAGTGCGAAAAGTATGCTTTAAGGCTTTTACCACTTTGTATGTGTGCTGTACAATGCAGGGCACATAAAAAGTTGGAAAACTAAGATAAATTACAACATTTCTCTTTGAAAATCCTGCCTCAAGGAGTTGTAAGATTTTGTTGCAAATTTCTGTCTAGCAATGCTTAGATTGAAGTTTCTGTCAAAACCCAAGGATGTTTGATGGGAACGATCAGGCACAAACCATGGAACACTTCCTTGGTGCAAAATAATGCAAAGCAGCACATAACACAATGTTGTGTTTCTTTGGGATACTATCCAGAGCAATTCAGGATTTGTGTGGGATAGTAAATCCCACCATAGCACTTTGCGTTGGGTTTGTGTCACAAAAGTGACGAAAACATGGTACAAAGCTATGGTAAACCTGGGTCTGAGTGTTAGTAGTTCAGTTCAGTTCATTTAGTCTTTATTTGATAATTTTCAATCACAAAAGACACAATACAAACATAAAAGTGTCATAAAATATCATTTGGACATGAATGGGAAGAAGGAGAGAAGTACACCAATTTTGTTCCCTAAAATAATTGTCAATTAAAAAGATAAAAAGATATATTTTCCTTATTGTGCCTTAGAATCATACAATTCATTACACAATTTAATATCATCATTATCGGAAAAAAATCCTAACAATAACCTAACAATTAATATCCAAACCATAAACTTTATTTTATAAATTTTTTATTGAACAAGGCAGTAGGAAATCATGAAATCATTGGTACAGAATTAAAAACAAAAACATTATTCACATCTAGATTTTTTAACTATCAGACAATTTTCAGACAATTTACAAGAGATAAAACTGGAAGAAAAAGAGAGGATTAAAAGGGAAAGAGACTATTATAAAAACTTACAAAGTCCTTGTACAAAAAAACGCAATTTTTAGTGAACAATATCACTGCAAAAAAGTGCAAAAACTGCAATAAAGTGCAACTGCCAAAGGAGATATAATCCAATAAAGTGCAATTTTAAAGTGCTTAGTGCAATAAAGTGCAAAAACAGCTATTATAAAGCAGCAATATTACAAAAAAAGTGCAAAAAGTTCACATTCCCCTCTACCTCCTTATCATCTTCCTTTCAACAATTCCAGATTCTCAAAATATTTCCAATTTCTTTCAAATCTTCCAATGGCTCCCACCCTACCTGCATAAGTTTTTTCGAATTTACATGTTCTTCTCATTTTCAAGTTTCAAGTTTATTTATTATGTTTCGGCTCTCAACAGAGGGCCACATAAAACACATACAATTATACAGAAATAGTTACGATGGAAAACATAGGTTACATAATTAAAGAACCACAGCTTTATCACTGGGTAAGCAGGGAACTAGCACTTCTCCAGGAAATATTTAATAAATATCTAAAAACCCCCTGAAAAAGTTAAAAATTCTAAAACAGAACATTTCATTTGGCGGACAGTAAAGTGCATGGAAAAAAGTTTTAACATTTAAAATTCCCAGTTGTAAACAAATTGGTTTTAACCACTTAGAACGCAGAGGGCGCAATACTGGACAAATAAACAAGACATGATTACGATCCTGTATGGCATTACTACAAAGATTACATATCGGGGATACACCATACCATTTCGCAATGAGGTAATTAAGGGGGAGCAGATCATGTCTTAAAAGGTACCACAGTCTACGGACTTTATGGGGAATATTCCAAGTAAGGTATTGTTGGGCCAGTTTTGGTGTATATGAACTTAGCAATAACTGCCTTTCTTTATTCCCTTGTTTAGCAAGCATGTCCATCTTAAAACTGAGTTCCCATGAGGCACTTTTTAATTTTGACTTTAGTTCGGCAGGAGTAAGCAAAAACAGTGAGCTCTCATCCAACTCCAATAGATTTACAGCTTTTCTAAAGTTCTTAACCAACATTGAGAACTCATTAAAGTGGCCCAAAAGTTCTTTTTTAATAGCATCCCGTAGGGTATCAGGGTTACTTCTTGCTAAACAGGCTACCCACCTTACGAGGGCAATTAGCCCCTGTACCCAACAACTACGAAGTCCGAATTCTAGCCTGCATGCGGAGACTGAGCAGGCTGTATTTCGGGAAGAAATTCTTCTTAACACCTTTCCTTCTATTTTGTGCAGGAATTCCCAATAATTTAGGTCCACTAGTTCTAATCCATAAAGTAACGTGGCAGGGATCTTTGCTCTGAATACCTCTAGAAATAGTGTGAAGTGTCTCTTCCCTGTAGCATTATACAGAGACCTTAACCCCATACCATGAGCCAAAGCTTTATGAGAAATGTGCTCAATGTGGGGTTTCTCACTTAAATTTGATGAAATGATCTTACCCAAAAAGGTATAAGTTTTAACCACTTCAAGTTTTTGTCTTCCTATGGCCCAACCATAATTTTCAGATCTACATTTTTTCTTTCCAAAAATACACATTATTTTACTTTTCGAGACGTTAATCTTCATATAATGTGTTTCTGCAAATTGATTTAATGCATGCAGACGGTTGGACAGGCCCTTTGGTGTTAAATCTAGGACAAGGATATCGTCTTCTCATTTTATTGAACCATTGTAACTGTGATGGAATCACCACGGATTTCCAATTCTGAAGTATTAAAGACCGTGCAACTATACAGAAAATAAAAATAAATACTTCTTCTGTTTTGTCAAACCTGCTCCTCTCTTTACATATGCCAAACAGGGCCACCTCTGCTTCCGGCAAAAATACTTTCCCAGTTGCCAACTCCATATCTACGAATATTCCCTTCCAAAAAGATTCCAACTTCGGGCAGGAAAAGAAGATATGGCACCATCCCCTCTGCCCCATAGCTTTACATCTAAAGCACTTAGTGCTTGATGTAGGTAACTCTAATTTACCGACTCATAAATACCGAATTTTACCGATTCGGTATTTATGAATCGGTAAATTAGAAGGAGGGAGATGTAGGTAATTTTTTATTTTGAATTACCGAATCTGTAACATTCGGTATTTACCGATTCGGTAAATACCGAATCGGTATTGCCCATTGATTCCTATGGGCCTTGAAGCCCATAGGAATCAATGGGCAATACCGATTCGGTATTTACCGAATCAGTAAATCCTGAATCCTGCAAGGGTGCAGGGGGTGTCACTTTGACACCCTCTAGCACCCCAAGTACAGGCTTGTGTGACATGTGGCACACATACATGCCCTAAGGGCATGTCTGTGTGTCACATTGCACAGGTGTGCATGCACACCTGAATTCTGTATTTTACCACCCAATAGGATTGGGTGGTAAAATACCGACTCTTAAGGGCCTGTGGCACTCTTAGGAGTGTCAGCTACATATGGATTTACCAAATCGGTAAATATACAGATTCGGTATTTTACCGATTCTGTAAATTTACCGATTCGGTAAATTTACAGAATCGGTAAAATATAGGCTCCCTACATCAGAAAACCCTAATACCGGTCGGTAACAACCGAATTCGGCCGTTACCGACCGGTATTAGGGCTTCTACATCTGGCCCTTATTCACAACTTCCGGGAACATTCTCTCCAGGGCCTCCGGGGTATAATACGCGATCCAACGTGATAAAAAAGACATTCTTTTGTAATTATCCGCCCGAAGTGCTTTATTGCCCAGATGGCACAATAGCTCCCAATCCTTATCTGTAAGAGCACACTGTGTCGAGGGGCTTATTTTCTCTAGATGTCTATCAATTACAGGAGAAGAACTAGCAAAGTAGAGCTTTTTATACCAAAATCCTATGCCTTTATTTTTATCCCCGTACAAGGCTGATATCAAAGCAGTGGAAGAGATGAACAGGCCACCTATCTCTTTTCTAATAAAATAAACCATTTGTAAATACTCTAAAAACATAAGTCACCTGGAATTATTCATTCTGTTTAAAATCTCCTGCCAGCTAATTACCTTATTTTGTACAGACAGATGTCTTAATTCCCTAAACCCAGAAAGTTCCCAATCTTTCAGATGATTCGAGGATATCTTAAGACCCATTTTGGCACATTCAGACAAGCTCAAATAATTAGAGCCATGTTTTTTAAAAAGGAGCAGTAATCTCGCTGTATACACTTTTAGCGTCTTATATCTTGATTTCTTAGGGAGCTTAGCAGTTTTTAAAAAGATAGGAATTTGAGAACCAGCTTCCTGTATCATTTTTTCTAGAAAGAAATTATCTCTTGTCTGTCTAGTCCTTAATAATCCTGCCACAATATCAAAAAAGGCTGCTTCATAATATGTCTTGAAATGGGGGAGAGCCAAACCACCTTGATCAACAGCCAGTTGAACGACCGATAGCTTGACTCTTGAGGCTTTTTTGTTCCAAATAAAACCTCTCAACATGGTTTCGAGTTCATTAAAAAAACAATATTAACTTTAATTGGAATATTGCTAAACAAAAATATAAGCAATGGCAATACAATCATTTTGACTAGTGACACTCTACCAATCAATAACAATGGGAGCAAACACCATTGATCTAGCAGATTCCTTATTTTATTCTTCATTTTAATATATTACAAGGCAAAGAGTTTTTCATACTCTCCTGTCACATAAATACCTAAGTACCTAATCGGGTCCCTTTTTTCTGCTTGGGGCTGAAGATAAATCGGAAGAAAATCTATACTTGTGTTTAATACAAGAACTTCAGTTTTTTTTCATTAACCTTATTCCCCCCTATTTTTTCATAATCCTTGAGTTCCTTCATAAGACTTATGATGTTTTCTTTTTCAGGAGCCAGATAGAGGATAATATCGTCGGCAAACAATTTTAACTTAGCCACCCCGACGATGGGGGGTAAAATAGCAATATTATTCCTTATTCTTGTTACTAAAGGTTCAATAAAAAAAGTAAAAAGCAAGGGAGACAATGGGCAACCTTGCCTTGTTCCCCCGATTTATTTTAATCTTTCCAGCATGTTTAGCATTGATAATTATGGGGCTGATGCCCCTTCAAAGATAATATTTATCATTTGTATAATTGAAACAGGGAATCCAAATTGACCCAGAGAGAAAAAAAAGTGCTGACCAATTAACTAGATCAAATGCCTTTTCTGCATCAATCATTAAAATACACGCAGCTGTCGAACTTATATTAAAATAATCTAGAGCCTGTATCAGAAATTTTGTATTTGCTGCCATATACCGACCCGCAATAAAACCCGTCTGATCATGATGGATTACCTCCTGAGCTGCTAAAACAAATCTTTGCGCCCAGAGTTTCATCAATACCTTGTAATCAGAATTCAGTAAGCTGATCGGTCTATAGGAGATCACATCTTCTGGATTTTTTTCCTTTTTAACGAAGCTAATAATTGTAGATTCTTTGAATTCTGGGGGGACCTTTCCACCTAATCTAATGTGATTAAATACATTTTTAAGAGGTTCTTCAAGTTCCTTAGTAAACACCTTATAAAATTCGATAGGGAACCCATCCTGTCCGGAAGCCTTTGCTCCCGATGTTGCCCTTATGCTGTTGTGAATTTCAATAGAGCTTATTTCACTCCTGATTTGATTACTTCGGGAATCAGAGATTTTGGGAATTTCTAGGTTAGCAAAATATTCCTGAATCATTGTATCCTCCACCTGGTATTCCGTGGAGTAAATTCTCTCATAATGATCCAGAAATATTTTGGCAATTCCTTCACTCTGAGTTTCTACTCCACCTTGAGGATCTCAAATTTTTAAAATGAAGGATGACTCTTGTTTCTTTCTAATAGAATTAGCCAAAAGCTTCCTCACCAATTGACTCTCTTCGTAGACCCTTTGCTGAAAGGCCTTTGAACTATTTATCTCTTCCAAGGTGGAAAAATCCCTTAAAAGAGTTTTAGCCTGCTCCCATTGATTCGGCTGCTGATTAAGCTTTAGAGCATATTCCCTCTTGGCAGCACTCTGAAGAGCGGATATTTTACGCTTACGATCATTTGCCTTGTTGCTAGAAAACGCAATGATTTGCCCCCGAGCGGTTGCTTTAAATGCACCCCATACAGACAAAGGTTCAGCTGAATGTTTGTTCACTTAGGAAAATTCGATCACCCACTCTTTGAACCCTGAAACCCAATCCTTGCTCTGAAGAAGGGTGCGATCCAGCTGCCACCTGGGGCGCTCCCCTTCCGTTCCTCCTATAATAAACTCAACTTCGACCCTCCCATGATCTGAAAAAGGGTTACATCCTATCAAAGTTCTAGATATTTGAAGTGATCTGGAAGTCAGAAAAAAATCTATTCTGGATGCTGATTGAAACCTGTTAGAATAGCAAGTTATGCCTCCCTATCTAAATTCCAAGAGCGCCAAGAATCCCGCAATTGGTATTCTGACAGAAGTGCTTCAAATATACATTTTGTCTTAGGTTTTAATTGCTTTTTGTTCTTGTTAGAAGTGTCCTTCCTCAAATCCTGGATGTAACTGAAGTCTCCTCCTTATATGATTTGCCCTGGGTTGCCCCTTAAAATCTCACTAATTTCCCACAAGCCTGAAATATCATCAAGGATGGGGCCATAGTAGTTCACAAAGTTAAAAAAAATTCCCAACAGCTTTGCTGTAACCCAAAGCCATCTGCCTCTAGAATCTCTCTGAACCTGAAGGATTTCCCAGGGAAGGTTTCCTGCAAAATACACAGCAACTCCCCTTTGGGCAATCCCTGCTGAGGAGAAAAACCCATGAGAAAAATATCTCGGCAAAAACAACTTCGGGGTATCCAAACCATAAACGTGGGACAGTTGATGTCTAAAGCATTATTCCACTTTGCCGTAAAGGATCTTAGCGGAAGGGTGCCCACTCTAAATTGGTGATATAATTTCCTATTACCAGGTTTCGTGATAAAATTCCAATAGGCTTCTGCTCTTGTTACAAGCTTGTTCTCCAAGAAGATATCTGTTAGGGAGCTACTACTCACAATTGAAATGGTCTTTTTACTGATCATGTCCCAGTAGAGTACTTTGTACTAGTTTTTATTAGGAAATAAATTCACTATTGGGTCTTCCCACAGGTGGCTGAGCCCCATGTCAAACTGAGTGCCCTTGATCTTTTGTAACCATTTAATTTTAGAAAACAAATCAGCTTTTATAATGTGCATTTCTGCGATAGCATAGGATGCTAACTCTGGTGTCATCCATAGCCTCCTCCAATAGGCTTGTCCAATAGTCTAGGGGTCTGAATCCTGCAGCCTCATCAAATGAGATACAACCTAAGTCTAACAGCAGGGGCTTAATAGGGGTTGATTGGAGCAGGGAGGTTAGTGATCTCAAAAACGTATTTTGTGCAAGGACTAGGGGGGATACGTTTTCGAATCCCCAGAGCTCTGCACCATAAATTATAGATGCTCTGATTTTCCCGTTGTACATCGTTAGTGCCGGCCCCACCGGTTTAGTATATGAAAGTCTGATTTCTTTAAGTAGGGCTCCTGTAGCTGATTGTGCCTAAGAACTAAAAGATCTAACTGGGATTTCCAGTTCATCCTCCTACTCATGGTTACTCTGGGGTATGTAAAGGTATCAGTTTGTTCCAAAGGTGCATTGTTCATTTCTACTCTGCCTTTAATGGTTTTGTGTTCATGCAACACCATGAACTTGGTCTTATCGACGTTAACTACAAGTTCATGGTCGTTGCAGAATTCAGTGAATCTATCAAGGGCTTGTTGCAGACCAGATTGAGTTTTAGACAAGATTAAAGTATCGTCTACAAACCTTAAAAGTGGAACCCTTGATCCGGCAAGAGTTGGAGCATTGGTTGGAAAGTTGGTATAATATATGATAACCTTATTTATAAACAGGGAGAATAGGGTAGGGGCAAGAACACACCCTTACCACACTCCCCTATGAACTGGGAAGCAATCTGTTAATTCTCCCTGTTGTCCCCACCTTACCTGGGCATAATTTGCCTCGTGCAATTTAATGATAAAACTTAAGAGCTCTGGTGGCACCCCAGCCTACTTCAGGGAATCCCATAGCTTATGGCGGGGCATTAAGTCAAATGCTAATTTTAAAACAACAAATTCAGCATATAGGGTCCCCCCTGCTAGGATCACAGTGCTCCAGTAGATCATCATAAATCTAAAAACATGGTCAATGGAGGGAGAACATCATATCATTCATATGAATTCATGACCCTTATAAGCATCACCTTGATCACTGGAATTATTACAATGAATTCCTTAATTCCTTCAATTTCTAAATGTCTGACAGAATGTCTGAGTTAACTATATACATCCTCAGATCAGTCTGACAGCTGTCCCCCATGTTTGTTTCACTTTCAGTTAAGCCCTGTATGGGCAATGTGCTTACTGTCCAATGTTTACCAGTGTTGTCATTGGGTCTCTATTCTATCCTATGTGTACCCACATCTCTTTATCGCTATTCAATCATCTCAGGATTAAGGTCTGCATTTCTGTAATATATCTTGATTCCAACTGGTGCAGTTAGCGTATTCCATCCCCTCCTCTTTCATTGTAGGGGATCTGATCCAAACATCAGTATTATAAGATATCTCTGTTCCCTTGATGTGTAGTCAAAAGTGTCTAGAGACTGGATATGAGGTATCTGCATTTTGTATGGCAGTCTAGTGACTGGATATGAGGGATCTGCATTTTGTATGGCACACATATGTTCTAACACTCTCATTTAGGCCATTTGTACAGTACTACCAATATATGTATAATTACATGGGCATACTAGACAATACACCACGAAACTGGAGTTACAGTTAAGTAGCTTTGTGAAGGGTCTATCCCTCTTCTCAGGGACCTCATATTCCTTGACTTTCGTGCTATACTTGCACGCTTTGCACTTCAAACAGGGAAAGAAGCCTTTAATCTTAGGTCTCTCAACCTGTTTTTGTACAAAGTGGCTGTGCACCATCATATCCTTCAGAGATGTGCCTCTCCTGTGTATCACTATAGTTCTGGGCGGCAGAGTATGACATAAGAAAGGATCTGTTTTCAAAATATTCAAATTCTTCACTACAATGTTGTAGAGTTGTGTTGAGTCAGTTGAATAGTTTGCAATTAGTCTTATCACATTTCCCTACATCTCTTTATTGCTCTTGTCTTCCTTCCGTAGTAGAGTTTTTCTATCTATTTCTTCTACTCTGTGCTCTGTTTGCTTCAATGTCATTCATGTCCAACAAATCACTCGACCCCTCACAATCTGGCTTCCGAGCCAAACACAGCACTGAGACCGCCCTCATCGCAGCAACAGACGACATTCGAACTCTACTGGACAATGGAGACACAGTCGCCCTCATCCTCCTCGACCTCTCTGCAGCCTTCGACACAGTCTGCCACAGCACCCTTTTACAACGCCTCAGAAACATCGGAATCCAAGGAAAAGCACTGGAATGGATCACCTCGTTCCTCACCGGAAGAACCCAGAGAGTCCGCCTCCCACCATTCAAGTCCGAGGCCTCTGAAATCATCTGCGGCGTACCACAAGGATCCTCACTCAGCCCCACCCTCTTCAACGTATACATGAGCCCCCTCGCGGCCATCGCCCGCCAACACAACCTCAACATCATCTCCTACGCGGATGACACTCAACTGATCCTATCTCTCACCAAGGACCCCAGCACCGCTAAAACTAACCTACACGAAGGAATGAAAGAAGTCGCCGAATGGATGAAACAAAGCCGTCTGAAACTGAACTCAGATAAAACAGAAGTCCTCATCTTAGGTAAATCCCCCTCTGCATGGGACGACTCCTGGTGGCCGGAAGCCCTCGGAAATGCACCCATCCCGACAGACCACGCACGGAACCTTGGCGTCATCCTGGATTCTTCACTCTCAATGAACAGACAAGTCAGCGCCGTATCCTCTTCCTGCTTTAACATTCTTCGCATGCTCAGAAAAACATTTCGCTGGATCCCCTCCGAAACAAGGAAAACAGTCACCCACGCTCTAGTCACGAGCCGACTGGACTACGGAAACACCCTCTACGCAGGTACCACCGCTAAACTCCAGAAGAAACTACAACGAATCCAAAACGCCTCAGCCAGGCTCATATTAGACATCCCACGCAACGAACACATCTCTGGTCACCTTAAAGACCTCCACTGGCTACCCGTCAATAAGAGGATCACTTTCCGACTGCTTACCCACGCACACAAATCACTCTACGACATCGGACCAGTTTGCCTCAACTCTCGACTTTCCTTCTACTCCCCCTCCCGCCAACTTCGCTCTTCCAGCCAAGCCTTCGCCACTGTACCTCGCATCAACAAGACCACCATGGGAGGCAGATCCTTCTCATACCTGGCTGCCAAAACATGGAACTCACTCCCCGCTTACCTTCGCCTCACCCAGAATCACCTTGCGTTCAGAAAGCAGCTTAAAACGTGGATATTTGACAAATAATCCACCTCCCCTTCCTAAGCGCCTTGAAACCCTCTGGGTATGTAGTGCGCTATATAAATGGTATGACTTGACTTGACTTGACTCTAGACCTGAATCTACATAGGACCTCATCCTTGGCCTTTATGTATGTGGTAAATATAGAACAGTTGCTTTTACTATGCAAAAGCTCACCAAATTGTATGATGTTGATCAACCTTTTCGGATGCTGACTTTTTGCGTGAAGAATGGCATTCCCTGATGTCGGCTTCCTGTATAGTGTAGTCTGTAACTTTCCATCCTGTATATACACTGTCAAGTCAAAAAAGGGAATGATGTTCTACTAATGTGGCCAGTGAACTGTAAGTTTAGGGAATTCCTATTTAATTCCCTTATGTATTCGTCTGTCGATTCTTGTGAACCTCTCCACACCAGAAACAAGTCTCTATATAATGCGCCCAAATGGCCACGTTCTCCATCCATTTATCCTTATCTTCTGCCCAGGCTACGTGCTTCTCCCACCAGCACACAAATAAATTGCGTAGCTGGGGTGAAGAACGTACCCATCGCAGTCCCCTGTTTTTGTCTATATAGTTGACCTGCAAAGAGAAAATGTTATTGTTGAAACAGAATTAAATGAATTCCAAAAGCATCATTTTATGTTCCTGCAGCTTCAGAGGACGATTTCCTTAGAAGTGCTCTACCGCTTTAAATCCTTTCACATGGGCTATACAAGTGTAGAGGCTTCTTATGTCCGTGATAATTAGGAGAAAGCCATTCTCCCATTGGATATCTTCAACCTCATGAAATCCATTGTGTCATTCACATATGAACTCAGATCCTTTACTAATGGGGACAAAAAGTAGTCCACATATTCTGATGCCCTCTCCAAGAGGCTCCCTCTTGATGAGACAATAGGTCTCCAAGGTGGTGATTTGAGGTCCTTGTGGATTTTCGGGAGATGGTAGAAATTTGGTATATCCGGATACTCAACCCCAAGGAAACAATATTCATCACGTTTCAATGTCCCTAGGTCTCGCCATTTCTCCAGGAGACTGTGAAAATTCAATGTACTCTCTGTGTATTGTTCCTTAGTGATCTGTTCATAACAGGTTGTGTCTTTTAATTGTCTTAGGGTTTCCTGTGAGTATTGCTCCTTAGTTTGTAAAACAATGTTACCCCCTTTATCCAAAGGTTTTATGATTAAATTGTTATCATTTTTAAGGCCAAGAATGGCTTCCCACCATTAGGTTATGTTTATTACTCTCCTTTTTCTTGTTCATGATGTATTCATTCCTTTTTCTATAATTGTTAAATTCCTTGATGGCTGCTTCCTCAAAACAGTCTATCGCATCATGGGGTGTTTTTTTGAATTAATCTGGATTTAGGCATGAAAACACTCCTTCCACCATCTTGGGAAATGCCAGCCCATTCAAAGGTGTCCAATATTCCCTCAGGAGTGTCTCTGGTTGGGCTTGTGGCATCTTTATCTAGTTCATGCAAGATTTGTAAAGCACACGGTTCCCTGCCTATGAGAATCTCTGTTGTCTTTGTCGCTGTATCTTCCAGTTTTTCTTTCTCTGGGATGAATTATTTGTAGATATCAATGCGTTTCTCTGAATAATTCAAATTTGCGGTGGGGTGAAGTGTCAAGCCCAGTTGTAGAAACTCCAGCTCTGTTTCAGTGAGTTTTTTTTGTGAGGTTCCAAACCGTTAAATTATTTACAGGTATCCCCAGCTATGTGAATGTAGCTTCAATTGTGTAAACTATTGGAGGATATATATATATATATATATATCCAACACGTCAAGAACCGGCGTAATCCTTCCTTAGATCACGGGCCCGTGATGAAGGAGTAATCTTACTCCGAAACGCGCAGGACGTTGTGTCTGGAATAAACCTGCACTTTGATAGAGGCCACGGCTCCTGTGTGATTCCTTGTCCGAGATCTAAGGAAGGATTACGCCGGTTCTTGACGTGTTGGATTTACGGGGGTGGCTACCCCTGCCGTGAGCCCGCCGAAACTAGAGGCTCGGGAACAGCCACAAACTTTGTGTATATATTGTATATATATATATATATATATATATATATATATATATATATATATATATATATATATATATATATATATATATACATATATATATATATACATATATATATATATATATATATATACATATATACATATATTTATATATATATATATATATATATATATATATATATATATATATATATATATATATATATATATATATATATATATATATATATATATATATATATATATATATATATATATATATATATATATATATATATATATATATATATATATATATATATATATATATATATATATATATATATATATATATATATATATATTACCTACTGGCTATCGCCAGTAGGTATATATAGTTAGGATTAATTCCCTATGGCATTTCTGAAAATTCTATGTCTAATAACTTTGGCGTTTGTGGACGGAATCGGCTGAAATTTTCAGGAAAATGGCACATTTTGTTTCTGAGCAGCCCCTAAAAATTTGGGGGGGTTTCGTCAAGGGAGGGCCGAGAAAAAAGGGGGGTCCCAAAACGCGTTTTTCCCATGTTAATTTCCATAGGGCGGTTGGACTCACTTTTAGCTCGAACGGCTGAATGGATTTGCACGAAACTTGGCAAAATTGTAGGGACTGTTAGCCCGATGTGCCTTTGCTAGGTCTCAATATATGTGCTTCAGTGGATTTTGAGAAATTAACGTTCAAATCAAGATATATATCTGTAACAGCGCTCTGGGCAGCGATCCGGTCCGCTTACTTTTCGCGAAACGGAACTTTGCGCGCAGAAAGCTGATTGGCTCTCCGGTGTCTGTCAACATTCTAAACAGTCCGGAGCGGCCGCCATCTTGTCTCTCGGTAGGATCGAGAGAGAAGAAGAGGTGAAAAACGAAAGGGGAATTTAATGAAAGGGGGCAAGGTATCCCCCTCTTGACCCCCTAGGAATGTTATTGGGGTTATTAAAGGGTCCCGTGGGGAAAAAAAAAAAAAAAGATTTTTCACGGTAGAAGCGCTTCACGGGCCGCGAACTGGGCCGCAAACTGGTAGCGAAACGGGAATTCGCCATTTTGTGCTTCGTTAATTAAATTACTAGGTATAAGTGGGTGCGGGAGACGTATCCTAATCCCCTATGTTTCCTGAGGGTGGCTGAGGAGGCTGATATATGTTGATACATCTCTTCCAGCGGCTGTGCGTGAGCTTTTTTTTTTTTTGCTGCGTGACAGTCCGGAGCGGCCGCCATCTTGTCTCTCGGTAGGATCGAGAGAGAAGAAAAGGTGAAAAACTAAGGGGGAATTTAATGAAAGGGGGCAAGGTATCCCCCTCTTGACCCCCTAGGAATGTTGTTGGGGTTATTAAAGGGTCCCGTGGGGAAAATAAAAAAAAATGATTTTTCACGGTAGAAGCGCTTCACGGGCCGCGAACTGGTAGCGAAACGGGAATTCGCCATTTTGTGCTTCGTTAATTAAAGTACTAGGTATAAGGGGGTGCGGGAGACGTATCCTAATCCCCTATGTTTCCTGAGGGTGGCTGAGGAGGCTGATATATGTTTATACATCTCTTCCAGCGGCTGCGCCATCTTGCCTTTTTTCCAATGCCACAATTTTGTCGTGCACGGCAGCCATTTTAGATGCCAGGCTGGTCCCAGGCTATCACCTAACCCTGCGGATGTAGTTTATGGCCCCAGCTGTAGAGAATTCAGACATGCCAATCCTCCCGATTCAGGCGTGTGACTACTGATTTCAGTGCTAGTCTCCCGCCTCCCGATTTCTGCAAGCAAAAACCCGGGGGCATATTACGAACAACTAGCGATAATTTTTGTCTCTAACTTGTTTAGAGACAAAAATTATCGCCGTACATCGGCGATTTTTATCGCAGATAAACCTTGCTATTATCGCAGAAAAGTCAGCGATATTCATGTATTATCGAGCAAATGCTCTTAGCCATGTTATCCACCTCCCATTGGATAACATGGCTAAGAACTGCTCAGGGCAGGTGTTAGATATTGGAGATATTCGCGCTTAGCGCGAATATCTCCAAAAGTTGGTAATAGAAGGTAGCGATGTTAGGGACTGTTTCCAGTCGCTAACATCTTGGCACGCCACTTTGCATGTCATTAGTGATAAGTATCACTGACATGCAAAGCGGGGCCCAAGATGGTTGCTATCTCCTTTTAGCTGTCACTAACTGGTGTTAGCGACAGCTTGGTAATAGGGAGATAATTTTATCTCCGCTTTCAAGGCTTTTAAAGCCAAAAAAGCTGAGATAAACCCCCTTGATAATATGCCCCACGATTCCTTGGGGGTTTCAGCTGACAGGGCTTGGTATTGTGTTACATGGTAATTTTTCCAGGAAACGTCAGAGGGTCGATGCAGGGGTTCTAGAAGAGGTGATAAACCATTTAAGCCTCATGAACAAGCGCATGGTCTTTTAAAGATTTGTGAAGTACTCGGAGCGGCGGTGTGTGTGTTTCCTCTTTCAGGAGCGGGCGGGGGGGCACTGCCAGCAACTTGCCAGGTCATGTAGTGTTCAACACGTGCATCACCCTTTCTCTGCTTGCTATTGCGCTCCATGCTTCGGAAAGGTAAGAAAAAGAACGTGCATTTGAGTTTGAAATGTCCGATCCTGCAGCAGCACACTTCCAAAGCCCACACATGACAATAACCCGATTCAAGGCCCCATTCACCCGTTTAAAAAAAAATAGATAACACTCCAACAAAGTAAGTTTATAAAACTTTATTAACTATTAACTTTAACGAACGGAACAAAAACGAAAAACATTTAAACATTTCTCAACACAAAAAGCAACAATGGTTAGAAGCTGTCTTTTGTGCGAATAGTCCCAAGGCAGCACAACGTGCAGAGTTCTGGACGGCACCCAGGTGATGTCGCCTGGGTGCCGCACTGGTTTAGGGATCCTACAATGCTGCTCCGAAAATTGGCGTGGGGCGTCCCGGGTGGGGCGGGGGGAGGCCTCGTCAGTAGCGGTCTGTTGTGCGAATAGTCCCAAGGCAGCACAACGTGCAGAGTTCTGGACGGCACCCAGGTGATGTCGCCTGGGTGCCGCACTGGTTTAGGGATCCTACAATGCAGCACAGAAAAACAGCGTGGGGCATCCCGGGTGGTGCGGGGGGAGGCCTCGTCAGTAGCGGTCTGTGTCCAGTGTCACATGGCTGACACAACATGTACGACAGGCACCCAGGTGATGTCCAGTAAACTGCCGCACTGGTTTTGGTATCCTACAATGCTGCTCCGAAAATTGGCGTGCGGCGGCCCGGGGGGGGGCGTGGGGGAGGCGGCGTGAACGGGCCTCCCCAGGTGGCGGCCATCTAGCTGAGTTGCGCCCGCTCTTGCGGCTACAGCATCTCGCTCACCATGTTGTTGAGTTGCTCCCACTGTTGCAGTGCAGCGATAGGCGGCTGCCACATGGCTCTTAAAATGGCGGACGGCTCCTCGGTTTTGGGCCTGGTCCACTGAAATGGCCCTGGGACACTTTGGAACTCGGACGCTTGCCTGCTAGGGCTTGGGCTCCATTCTCGAAAAGCGTCCCCTCAGCCGTGAAGATTGTACAAAAGTCTTGGGGGCCCCCGACTCCCGCAGGCTTCCGGTGGGGAGCGGCTGCCATGATTGCTCGCGGAATGACCACGACGGAGCCACGAGATGGTGGTGCTCTCATGCTGACGCCAGCTTCAGTCTGAATGATCCAGAAACAAGGTGGGGCTTTCATCGTTTGGGAAAAAAAAATGTTCTAAACCAATGAAAAGTGTTATTTTTAGGTCATATGACCAAGCCTTCCATCTTTAGGAAACCAAAAGTAAAATGAACCAATGAAAAGTTTTATAAACAAGTCACATGACCTGTTATGCGGCATAGGGCTACAAAAAGCGTAGAAAATCCGTTGGCACGTGAGGCGGCGTCAGTAGCGGACCGATGTGCGAATAGGCCGAAGGCAGCACAACGGGCCGAGATCCGGATGGTACCGAGGTGGTGTCCAGCAAATTGCCGCACTGGTGTGGCCATCCTACAATGCTGCGCCGAAAGACGGCGTGTCCAGCTGAGTTGCAGTCACTGTTGCGGTACAGTGACTCGAACGCGCCGAGATCCGGATGGCACCGAGGTGGTGTCCAGCAAATTGCCGCACTGGTGTGGCCATCCTACAATGCTGCGCCGAAAGACGGCGTGTCCAGCTGAATTGCGGTCACTGTTGCGGTACAGTGACTCGAACGCGCCGAGATCCGGATGGCACCGAGGTGGTGTCCAGCAAATTGCCGCACTGGTGTGGCCATCCTACAATGCTGCGCCGAAAGACGGCGTGTCCAGCTGAGTTGCGGTCACTGTTGCGGTACAGTGAGTCGAACGCGCCGAGATCTGGATGGCCCCGATGTTGTGTCCAGCAAGTTGCCGCACTGGTGTGGCCATCCTACAATGCTGCGCCGAAAGTCGGCGCGGGGTGCCCCGTTGGCTTATGAGGTGATGTCAGTAGTGGACCGATGTGTGAATAGGTCGGAACCAGCACAAGGCGCCAAGATCCGAATGGCAAGTCCTGGATGTTGAGTGCCTCAGTTGAGAGTTCTGAGCAGTGCTTGTAAGACTGTCTGAAGCTTATTTGCACCTGCTGCAGCTTCACTAGGTCCGGCGGAACTTTTTGCCTTTTCCTTTCTGCTTCTTTTCCTACAATCCGTTTCATCTGAAGACACGATCAGGTCCCTGAATGTGTGCAGGGGGACGCTATTGATTGAATGAAAATGGCGGCTTGACACAAAGCTGACTCAAGCGTTACTGTTGGTGCTATACAGACAAAAATTGGTTTTCAGTTTGTACATTCTTCAGGTTTTTTTTTTCCATCCAAGTCTGATTGAGAGTTTGTAGAAAAATGGCTTCAGATTTTCCACATACTACTCTTCAACATTCTTCCTAAATGTAACAATGTGAAACTCACTAGGAGAACGGCTGTTTCTGTTTCCTTTCAAAATGCTGCCAACAATATTTTCTGAATGGAAGACACCATCTTGTAGCATAAAAGGCCGAAAGGGGTTCTGGTCTGGCCGATGGTTGGTGGAGACATTTTGACTATATCTTGGACCTGCCCGGCCTCGCCCAAAATGGCGCCGGTATAAATGGGACTCGTAACTCCTTGCCCGCAAATGTATATCTAGAAAATGTTATTGTAAGTGGCCCTGTTCTATTTTAATTACAAAATGTATGTCCACCGATTCCGCAACTGTTAGACACCTTAGTTCTTGCAACCTAATGGCCCGCTCGTTACGTTCCTCTACAGTGTAAATGACTCCTCATCATATACGATTTCAGTTTGCTCCGTGGCCGGCCCACGTGGTTATAGGCCCGTATTTGTATACTGACATTTTCACAATAAAGGTTTTTAAAACAAAACACGGTAGTAGTATTTACATTGGTAAAGTTTTTACTTTTAGTCACTGTTTTCGAATCAGTAAAAGGCAAGTGAAATAAAGCAGTCCAATTACATGACGGATAAAAGGTATAATATGTAGGAACGCAGTAAAGATAAATGGTCAAGGGCAGTTGTGTTTTTCATGTCTGCAACATAAAGTGATCGATAAGAATCTGATAATCAGGCGTATCGGCGACTAAGACAGCAGGCCGAATCTCTTTTACTCAACGGCTCCGTCATGGAAGGAAGAAACGCCCTTTTTCTCGAAAAAGGAATATATTTTACTTGCAAGACAGTTGTAAATTTTCCGGGAAAGTACATTAGCCTGGAATATTATAACATATGTTTGAAAAAAAAATATTGTTCGAAAATAATAAAAAGCGTAATTTTTAGGTCATATGACCAAGCTTTTCATCATTAAATTAACAAAAGTAAAATGAACCAATGAAAAGTTTTATTAACAAGTCACATGACCTGTTATGCTTACGTTACGCGTTGCGCGCCGCGCCTCGGATCACTTCCGGGTGCGCTAACGCGGCGTGTCATAAAACGCATTACGCGACAACGTAGGTCAAGAATATAGTCTAAATGTCTCCACCAACCAGCGTTCAGAACACAACCCCTTTCAGCAGTCCAAAAAGTTCTGTTAAATGACAACAGAGGGGACAGGCAACAAGAACCATCAGTCAAAGAGGGGAGGGCAAGTTCTTCTCTTCCGGGTCATGTTGGGGCGCTACCGGAACTGATCGAATTGGTAGTCTATAGTGTTTCTGGATGTTTCAGACTAAAGCAGGCGTCAGCATGAGACCACTACCATCTCGTAGCTCCGTCGTGGCCATTCCACGAGCAATCATGGCAGCCGCTCCCCACCAGAAGCCTGCGGGAGTAGGAGGCCCCCAAGACTTTTGTAGAATCTTCACGGCTGAGGGGACGCTTTTCGAGAATGGGACCCAAGCCCTATCAGGGAAGCGTCCGAGTTCCAAGGTGTCCCAGGGCCATTTTAGTGGACCAGGCCCAAAACCGAAGAGCCGGCCGCCATTTTGAGAGTCCTGTGGCAGCCGCCTATCGCTGCACCGCAAGAGCGGGCGCAACTCAACTACATGGTGAGCGAGACGCTGTAGTCGCAAGAGCGGGCGGTAAACAGCTGAATGGCGGAAGAGGCACAGTGTAGCAAAAGCGGGCGGAATGGCAACTAAAACGATAAAGGGGCGCCCCACTACAGCTTGTCTTCAGGTCAAACGGATTGTGGGACAAGGTCCAGAATTGAAGAGTCATCAAAAGGCAAAAAGTTCCGCCGGACCCCGGGAGCCGGCCGCCTATGTCGGGGGCGATCTCAGGCTACACCAGTGCTATAAGACTTGGGGAGGGTGTCGGAGCCAAGCGTCTTCTCCGAGTCCATGGCCATCACACCGCCCCTCAGGGGCCTCCGTCAAGCTGTTTAGGAAGGTAACATATCACATTGTTTTCTAATGCAGTCAGGTCCACAAACGACACTCACTTACTTTGAGAATAGTGAAGCTGCAGTAGGTGGAAATAAGCTTTAGACAGTGTTACAAGCACTGCTCAGAACTCTTAACTATGGCACCCAACATCCAGAACTTATGCTATTTGAGAATGGCAGTGACATCGAAGCATCTCAGGGACCAAAACCATTAACGTACTTTCACGTATGAAAATCTTACTTGGGGAGGGGGCAGGAGCGAAGCGCCCCCTCCCAGTCAGCGCCACCACACCGTATGTTGAAAATCTGAAGCCATCGTTCTACAAAGTCAACCAAACTTGGATTGAAAAATCTAGAAAAATGTACAAACTGAAAACCAGTTTTGGTCTGCATAGCATCAGTAGCAACGCTTGAGTCAGCTTTGTGTCAAGCCGCCATTTTGATTCAACAAAGCACAGGCATTGAAAAAGGCTGAAATTCAGAACTCTAAACTATGGCACCCAACATCCAGGAGCTTGCCATCCGGATCTTGGAGCCTTGTGCTGCTTTCGATCTATTCACACATCGGTCCACTACTGACATCATCTTATAAACCAACGTTATGTAAATAGTTTTTTAATAAAATGTTTTACCCTGTTTCTTTGCTGGTGTGTTGTCTATATTTTTAATATTTGCATAGGGTTTGTCGTTATTTTGTGCGGGATGGGTGATGGAGCCGAGCTGTCTTGCAGCCCTCATGGTGTGGAGCTCAGTTCATCTCACTATTTTCGTATTTCTCATGAAGGGTTGTTCCTAATATTTCTATTTTAGCGAGGTCAAAAAGAGATCCAATTAGTGGCCTACTGATTTTGCTCGATTACTTTTATTTTTTTACACAATTTTTCACTATCTGCAAAGACTAAACAGAGTATTGCGACTTTGTGCTTGTTTGTAAATAGAGAATGATCCAAAGAGAACCAATTCTAAAACAGTAAATGTTTGGACAACAATCAATCAAATGGAGAGACAAGGAGGCACGACGGATTACAACGGGGGTAAAGGCCTGCGTTAACTACCCTCCCTTCAGTATCTGCAAAGAGAGAGTACTACTAAGACAAAAGAGGGGAGGGGGGGGGTGCAGCGTTCAAAGCACATCAGCGTGCATAAATACGAAAATGTTTTTATCTATCACGTACTTGACATTTTAAAGCTTTTCATATTTGCTATTAAAAAACCAATGAAATTCACAGAAAAAAACATAGGTTATAGTGGATATATAGTTAGGAATTTGCATTTACAAAACCTTGAAAATTCAATGAAAAAACCATTGGTTTTAGGCCATATATAGTTAGGAATTAGCATTTACAAAACCTTATTTTATTCGCATAAAACCATTGAAATTCCATATATAGTTAGAAGCGCTAACTATATATCGCGCACCCGCAATCCACTGCTGATGATGTCACATATTACATCATTCATGACATGGTCAGTGACATCACTGATGACATCACTGATGACATCTCAAATGACATCACTGATGACATCACTGATGACAACTCACATGACATCACTGATGACATCTCAAATGACATCACTGATGACATCACTGATGACAACTCAAATGACATCACTGATGACATCTCATTTGTCATCACTGATCACATCACTCATGTGATAATACAATGAACCTCTTCAGACTCTAATATAACCTTACATACACTCAGTATAAACAGACACTCACAGACTGTCACTCATCCATGGAGTTACTCACACACCTAGTCAGTCATGCAAAGAATCAATCACACCTCCATTTCCTCAACTATACAGTTATACACATCTTACTTATTCACACATATAATAACACATATTTACTCTCTTATATAATCCCTGATACAAGCTCACAGTGATCGATACAGCCACTCACACATTCACTGGCTCTTATGTTCAGTTATTTATATATCTCAACTCTCACATGTATTGTGTTTTACATACGTACTTACTTGCACATGTAGCAATGAGAAATCCATTCACTCACCAACACACCCATGCACAGTCAACCGCCCATATAGCTGTTTCCACATGCACTCTTGAACTCATACTCCTAGTGAATCAACTGCTTACACATCTATGCACAGAGTCACGCACCTCCCAGCCACCCACACACACACTCAGCCTCCCATTCAAATACTTGGGCAACCAATCAATAACCCATATGGCCACTCTTATAGCTACTGATCAACACATGCAGCAGCTTACACAACAACAAACATACTGATGCACAAATTAAGACAGTTTAGTCACTAACCCATGCACTCAGTGAGACACATTTAATCACTCTTTCATACAGTCAGTCATGCACCTACTAAATTCTTCATCCAGACACTTATACATCCACTCATTCTTCAATATGTAAAACATATTTAAACTTTACAGACACATACAATCACTGGATGTTGTGATCAGTGATGTCATCAGTGATGTCATTTGAGATGTCATCAGTGATGTCATCAGTGATGTCACTGACCATGTCATGAATGATGTAATATGTGACATCATCAGCAGTGGATTGCGGGTGCGCGATATATAGTTAGCGCTTCTAACTATATATGGAATTTCAATGGTTTTATGCGAATAAAATAAGGTTTTGTAAATGCTAATTCCTAACTATATATGGCCTAAAACCAATGGTTTTTTCATTGAATATATATATATATATATATATCAAGGCTCAACTCCTTCTCAACTTCAACGAAAAGAAAGGCAGCACTCCCGGGATTTCAGCACAGATGAGTATTTATTTTCTAGACAGACGCGTTTCGGGAAAACTCCCTTCCTCGGTGTCAAACATTCACGCTCTGCGTGGCGCCATTTTTAAGCAAGTATCTGGACCAAAAAAGTCAAAAACAAACGAGGGACAACCATACATCATTACATGCTGGAAGCGCCATTTGTAAGTGTAGAATGTTTACAGTTTACGCATTTACTGACAACAACAGATTACCTAGTTATCTTTCACTGTATCATATCATCTAGCCGTGGATCGGCAATCGCGACCCAGCCGGGTCGCAAACTCACTTCTGTGCAACGTTTACAATAGAAAACAGTGTTTTGGGGACAAATTGCGCTAAACATTAATTTAGCGCCGTAAGAAGTATTTTTAGGGGTTACAAACATTCTCCCAGAATGAGATATTTCATTGTTCATGATTACAATTAAAAGACTCATTACTACTAGAAATCAAGCCTAGTAGTGATGTCACTGACCATGTCATGAATGATGTAATATGTGACATCATCAGCAGTGGATTGCGGGTGCGCGATATATAGTTATTGCATCTAACTATATATGCGAATTTCAATGGTTTTGTGCGAGTAAATTAAGGTTTTGTAAATGCTAATCCCTAACTATATATGGCCTAAAACCTATGGTTTTTTCAGTGAATATATATATATATATATATATATATATATATATATATATATATATATATATATATATATATATATATATATATATATTCAAACTGAAGGTTGCTCGCTTGAGGAGACCGCACACCTTCCGGCTTCCCTCCGTGGGGTAAGTGAATCGAGTTGCTGTATGGTGCATCACCTGCTTGCTGCTTGTCTTTGGTCATCCAAACCGGCACATTGTTCCAACGTGTGCTTTTGAATCCATAGCACACGGACCTGCAATTGCGGGAGGGTTTCCACGTGGCCAGAGCAGGCCACAAAATATTCAAACTGAAGGTTGCTCGCTTATTGAGGAGACCGCACACAACGTTTCTTTCTGCCTTCTTTATTTGGTTGACAGCGACAAGCTGGTAACGATCCTATCTGCGTACTCTTAGCCGATAATGCCACACGCGTTCCGGGACCACATCCCTTGTTCACTGGCTTGGCTTCAATGGGGGAAAAGACAGCGTGTTCACTTTTTCTCAGGTGTTTCAGAGTTCATGAGACTGCCTCCTAGTGGGCGTGTCATCGCTATGCTTGCTGGTACATGCAGTTCAGGTAAGTGTAAGTTCTTTAGTAAACGCTGTCGGCTTCCCTCCGTGGGGTAAGTGAATCAAGTTGCTGTATGGTGCATCACCTGCTTGCTGCTTGTCTTTGATCAGCCAAACAGGCACGTTGTTCCAACGTGTGCTTTTGAATCCATAGCACACGGACCTGCAATTGCGGGGGGGTTTCCTCGTGGCCAGAGCGGGCCACAAAATATTCAAACTGAAGGTTGCTCTCGCTTATTGAGGAGAGCGCACAGAAACGTTTCTTTCTGCCTTCTTTATTTGGTTGACAGCGACAAGCAGGTGATGCACCATACCCCTCAATAAAATGTGACCAATCCGATGAGATAGTTTTGGAGGATAAGCTGACAATATTCCATGATAACAAGTAGATTAAGGTGGGAAATGAACCCTCAGGATTTACCGAAGGTAATAAAATCTCCATGTTCACCTGTTGCTTGGCCTCCATTTGGTATAATCCTACTTTAGGTGCCGGAGAAGAGATTGGTTGACTATCTGTATTCTCTACCAGAGTAGGGATAGGTGATTGTAGTCAAACACATAGATCTGGATCGGATAATGGGGCATATCTGTTAGACAATGGGCCCTCAATTGTTCTTGGTACTGATCTAAAGGGGGCCCAGTGGTAGCTGTCCCAGCCCTTGGCCCCCTGCCTTTTGGCCCCCTGCACTTGGTCCCCCCCTGCCCCTTCCACCAAAGCAAAAACCCTGGGTATTCAAATCAGCCAAGACTTGACTTTGCGCCCCCAGATCAGCTCTGTCGTCTCGTCCTGTTTTCTGTCCCTTCGTATGATTCGAAAAATTTCTCGTTTTTTTTCATCAAGGCCCTTAAGCTTATCATATTGGCCATGATCGACTCCCGCCTGGATTATGGCAATAGCCTCTATGTCGGGATACCGGCATATGAGCTCAGGCGCCTCCAGCTAATTCAAAATCAGGCTGCGCGCCTTATCTATAGGCTTTCCAAGTGCCACCGCATCACCCCTCTATTTAAATCTCTCCATTGGTTACCCATCCTACAACGCTCTCTGTTTAAGCTAGGGTGCCTTACCTTCATGGCTCTTGCCGGCACTGCCCCAGGGTTTATCAACTCAAAAATTCGTGCCTACTGCCCCATCAGAAATCTTCGCTCCTCCACTCAAGTCCTCTTGGAGGTTCCCCGCTTTAGGAGGAAAAAACAGGGAGGCATGCGTTTCTCCATTTTGGCCCCTCGATTCTGGAATGCCCTTCCTTTCACTATCCTGTCCCTCTCCACCTACATGGACTTTCGTAAAGCTTTAAAAACTCACCTTTTCTCTTTAGCTTTTCCTTTGCAATAATCTCCCGGCTCGTCCTCCCTCACACGCCAAGTCACAGCGCCAAGAAACCGCTAGGTGTTAGTGCGCTCTATAAATGTTTTTTCAACTTCAACTTCAACTTCCATGATTGTCTTACCACCCTTTGACAACTTAAGGAAATTTTGTCCGGATGTCTCTCTTGATTCCTGCCCAAATTATCCAACAGAAATCTCGTTATATATTCATTGTTGAAATTTACAACTACACAGTCACCATTCCCTTCCTTCCTAGAGGGACCAATCCACGGTGAACGTCTAGCCATAATCATGTAGTTAATGACGCCCTCCTCCCAGATCCCAGCATCCTTCTATTGAGTATTAAACCAATGCAGGGCTATAAGTAGTAGATGTTCAGTCGTTTCAATCTGTCCTTCCCGCAAAGCTGGGACATTCCTTAGAACAACCACTAGATGAGCAGATGCCGGAGGAAAGTGTAGGAGCAGAGAGTCAATAAGGACAGCATTATGTCCCAGACCTCCACGTCCATGTAGTCCCAAAGATGAACTATCTTGTCTTGCTGGAGCACAGCTTTTACGAGTATTGTCCTTTGGTGCGTTATTTATTGCAATCGCTGCTACCACACTTTCATCCCCTGGAGTACTCTTGAGGGATTGGGCAAATTCACTTGACAAATTCCCAGTTTCAATATGATTTCCGTACGGTGGTACTGATCTTTTAAATTAGACAGCGACTGCATCAGTGGACATTCTAGAAGCAATTGGTTTAATTATTTTTGAACTAGAGGACTTAGGATTAGCTGTGGCCAAGACTGGGGCGGTGTTTCCCAGTTTTCTGGATGTGTACGCGGCAGTCGGCTTAGATTGGACAAGAAGGCCCTCAAGGACAGAAAAATCAGTCTTAGCCTGGGATTCAGAGTTATTTAAGCGTTCCTCAATCTGACTCAGTCTGTAGGTGATGGGAGTTAGTAATGTGGACAATAAGTTTTCGAGTCTTCTCCACATTTCCTCATTGGCTTTGAGGCAGAAACCACCTATAGAGTCAAAATGTAAATCTGGGCAGATGGGAGCAGCATTTTCTGCGGCATTGCGCTAGTTCAGTATGGCACATCCTCCATTTTGGTTAATCCTTAGGGCTTTTGCAGTTGAAGGCCTCTGAGGGCCTCCTCCCCTCTTCCTCTTTACTGCAGGATCAGGAATAGCTTGGTTGGTTTTGTTTTTAGTTTTAGACGTAGACCTAGCTGAAGTTCGTTGGGGCACACTGGTAACAGTCTCAATTGCAGCTACAGGTGATTTTGCAAAGTCCCCCGGTAGCCTGGTTGAAATAGATATAAGGCCACTGGCCTCGGTATTGTTCGTGGCCGTAATAGTATTTGGAGTAGAATGGTTTGGGGTACGGGCTATGGTGATAGCACCTAGGGATGATATTTTGGTCGATAGCGGTTCGAGAGATAAGCGATGCTCTGTGATCGCTCTTTTTCCAGGACAGAGGTCGCTCTTAGTATGAATTGATCTAAAGTCCCTGTCACGCTACTGCCTTGGAGTGCGCCTATCCTCTTCCCTTCACTCTTGCTCATCTTTAAGGTTTAATTCAGAGCCCTGACAGTAAACTATATACACGGGGGTTAGTGGAGTATAAGATGTAATATTAACAGAACTAACCTTATAATGTAATCAGGTTTAGAGGGGGGGCCAGGCCCAGCCTCCTCCGGTCTCCGACGGGCCCGCCCTTGGCTCGGGCTTGGCGCAGGCGAGCCTGCGCGCATCCCTCGCTACGGGAGCCCTGAGGCAGCTTTAAGCGATGGGTGGTGCGTGAACGTTGCGCGGCTCCTGCCGTGAATTCGTGGTGCCCCCTGGGGCTTGGAGTTCCTGGCAGTAGGCAAGTGGTGGCAGGCAGGCAGTGGCAGCAAACAGACAGAGCGTCCCTGCGTGTTAGTAAATATGAGTGAGTTTAAGACAATGCAAGTGAATGAGTGGGAATGAATGACAATGATTGTAAGAGAGTGTTATGTTTGCGTTATATGACATGCCTTTCTGGAAAAATCAGGATAAAGGGGGACCTTTCCTGTGATGGTTATTAGAGTCGAAGTGTATGTGATGTCACTTCCGCTAACCCTAGCATTTTCGTGAATCAACACCAATGAGGGACACTAATGAAATATTCCAATATGTAGCAGTGTGCTAGACAAACCGTAGCTTACTCAGGGGTGCATGGACGTATTCTAGACATTTTCCTACCCTAATGCGCCTTAAATCCTTATTAAAAGTGATATGCATTACCTGCAGTATTTGGCTTTACCTGGTCATATGATCTATTGTTCCTAAGAATGTATGTAGTATCTCTCCTTACCTATTTTTCTCACCTGCTCTTTCCATGTGTATTCTCAGTCATATGTCATGGCTGAGACACTAATTGAAATATGTAGGGTAACTGTTAGACTTGGCCCTTCCTGTAGGGTCGTCCTCAAATGTTGTGCCTACACTCCTCATATCTTTGCTGCATTTCATTTGGTTGGCCTAAGCACTCAGTGCACTTTACCACTGCTAACCAGTCCTAAAGTGCCTGTGCTCTCTCCCCTAAACATGGTAAAATTGGCTTACACCCAATTGGCATATTTAATTTACATGTAAGCCGTTAGTTAAATGGTACTATACATACCCAGGGCGGGTAAATTAAATACTACTAGTGATCCTGCAGCAGTAGTTGTACCACACATTACGTAGCCTTAAACACCTATCCAAGGCCTGCCATTGCAGCCTGTGTGTGTCGTTTTAACCTGCCAGTTTGGACTGGCAAAATAAGCCTTTTGCCAGGCCCAACCCTCCTTATTAATACATATAAGTCGCCCTTAATAGGCCCTGATAGATCAGAGGTCAGGGTATTTAAAAAGTAAGACATATACTTTTAAGTTTGCATGTCCGGGAACTGATGCATCACCCGACTGCACAATGCATATTCAATACCGAACTTTTTACATCACAAGCCCTCGTTGATGGCTCATCAACGACGACACAAGACATTGCACTACAGGCTTGCCACATGTCCGAACCTACCCATTGTGGTCAGCCTGAACTTGTGACTTTGTCTCTGTCCAGCATGATCAGATATCCGCAGTTGGCACTTTGTGCTTTTTGTTGCTATTTTTTACTAAAATCTTTTGTTCTATTTATTAAAAAAATACTCTATTTTTTTAAACTTTGCATGAGTTTCTTTCGAGGTACGCCATTGAGTGCTGCCCCCAAATGTGGGCTAAGGCTTTGTTTCCGGGTCTAAACATTGCTTTGGAAGATAGGTTTTTATTCTGTGTAGTCTTGGCTTCTGTATGTACTTAATATGTGTTCAATAAAACTTATGACTCAAAATTCCTCCCACAAATGTAAATGAAGATAGATAAGTTTCATTTATATTCATGAAGGGGGTTTTGATTGCAGACGTGGCCAGTGAATAGAAGAGCACTGAGCTAAAGAATATGTGATGACCTTACCAGCTTTTACAAAAAAAACTGTGTACATGGGAACAGAGCTAATTAAACTATAGTATGGACATGTCCCTCTGAAGAGCTAAAAAAGGCTCTACTTCCAGGCTCCCTTCTAACCTGTCAGCGCTAAAGAGTTCAAAACTGAGGCACAAACAAAAGGAAGGTAGACATAGGGTTTCAGGCCCTTTTGACTCACAGCCCTTCCTTGCACGCCAGCACTTTTCATTTGGGGACTCCATTCCCCAGGGGGCATCACAGCAGGAGTGGCTGATGCGCTTATCTTCGCGCCAGGTGGCGCATATAGCTGCTCCGGAGTGGACTTGTGCGGGTGATTGCGTTGAAGAATATCTCTCAAAAAAGGTAAACAAATTGGGGATTTAGAGCAAAATACTTTGTCTCCGTTTCTCCCAGTTTTACATCTCACCACTACCGGGTTGTTTCTGTGCCTTTCTTTTGAGTGCAAGATCACTTTTCATTCTTAAAAAAAAGGCACTTTCTAATCAAATAATTATATCGGCATTAGATAATATTCTATCTTCTGATATTAAGCGGTATGTTAGTACTTTGTCTCCGTTTATCCTAGTTACATTTTACTGTGACCATGTTGTTTTTGTGCCTTTCCCCTTATGGTCTGGGACTACCGACCACCCCCTCCCTGTCATGCAAACCACCACATCAACCCCCAAAGTAACTTAGCCATGCAAGAAGTTTCTTTGGAAGGCAGGGGGTCACACGACCTCCCGGCCGTATTTATTAAAATATGAAAACAAATTAAAATTTGTTAAAATAAACATTATTTACACAATTATTAACATGCAAAATTCTGACATTAGATTTACAGCAATGTAGACAGGTATGCAAATGCAAATGTCTAATACGTGTTCTTTTTTTTTTTTTAAATCTCTTTATTAGCATAGTAAGTAGAGCATCAATATGAAACAGTTGTTACACCATGAATCGTACAGCGGTACGCTCTTGTAGTACAGTAGTATCAATTATGATATACATTTTCTGTTTTGTTGCATTTCAGATAAACTAAATAAACCCTCAAGAAGAACCTACCCGCCACCCCTTTAATACCCACCCTAGGCACTCATAAATTACATTTGCAATATCTAGTGGCATTTGGCTATGCTCAAAAACAGCTCTTTCCTAGCATGATAGTCTTTTACAACCAATCAAAGCCATAGGCAATGGTTGTACGGGATCTCCCGTCACCATGTTCCAGTGCACCAGAAATTCCTGCGGCCTGATATATGTTATCAAGAACGAGTCTTCTGTTAGTTCGCAGTCAATGAGACGATAGATTCATCATCCCCCTCTGATTCAAAGCTTTCTAGTATGGTAT
The DNA here is from genome assembly GCF_964263255.1 of Lissotriton vulgaris. Classification (NCBI taxonomy): domain Eukaryota; kingdom Metazoa; phylum Chordata; class Amphibia; order Caudata; family Salamandridae; genus Lissotriton; species Lissotriton vulgaris. The sequence continues at coordinate 1,353,491,130 of NC_141695.1, forward strand.
ACGATTCCAGTGAGATCGGTGTTTTCCTGAGGCCCCTGCGCTCCTCCCGTTGTAGTGCCTCACCCTCCGCCCTACCCCATCTCATAACCTCTTTCTTCCACAAGTCAGGATCAGGCGGCCTAGGTGATTTCCACCTCATGGTTATTGCATGCTTCGCCAGTAGCATAGTCATATCAGTGAAGTGTATTGACACACTTCTTTTGCGCGCTGTTGGCCTGAGCCCCAGTATTGCATATTCCAATGTGTGTGTTTGCAGGGGAGCACCTGCACAGGCAAGTGCTTCCTGTATAGTTGTCCAGTAATAGCCCAGTTTAGGGCAGTCCCAAAGCATGTGTATCAGTGACGCATCGTCCGCTGTGCACCGGGGGCAAGTGTCATTGGCGTCAGGGAACATAGTGTGTATACGGTGAGGCGTTAAATACGCCCGGTGTAAGACCATCAGTTGGATGAATTTGAATTTCGGGTTTCTGGCCACTTTAATGGGAAATTGAAGGATACGCTTCCATTCTTTATCCCTGAGTGGTCTGCCTATGTCGCCCTCCCATTTTGTTTTGAGGGGCAATAATGACGTTGCCTTCCCTGCCTTGATACCAGCCGTGAGCCATCTAGTTAGGTGGCTACCCGTTCCCATGAGGTACTGCATTGTTAGTAAAGGGTTTGTGGGCGGTTCAACCCCACCCTGCGCCCACCTTCTTGTCACATAGTGGCGCAAACTAGCATATAGGAGGAACAAACCTCCTGGGACATTATGTGTGGTCCTGAAGTCCTCAAAGGGTAGCATGTGACCATCAGTAAAGAGGTCTCCGACCTGCGTCACCCCTGCGTCGTGACATGTTGTGAGTTTGTGGGTCGTGAGCATTCCCGATTCCAGTGGGATACCTAGCAGTGGGATCGTGGGGGCGTACGAGGTCGTCGGGCCGTGTATTTCACCACTTTCCGCCAATATTGTATGGCAAGTCGGAGAAGGGGAGGAGTAGTCCTTGGTAGTTCTGTTCGGGGCAGAAGTAGGACATGAATTTTCCCCTTAGATCGATCCTCTTCCGACATGTCTATTTCATGTAAATTCCAGCCTGCCAGCCAGTATGCCAGCCATTGCAGCCGACAGGCAAAGTTATAGGCGCGGAAGTCCGGTACTCCCATACCCTCGGCCCCAGAGCTGAGTTGTAGCTTGGCAAGGCCTATGCGCCTCTGTCCCGATCCCCATATTAAGTCGATTAGGAGTGTATCCAGCGCCCTAAACGTCGTAGCGTGGATCAGGAATGGCAAGTTAGTGAAATAGTAAATGAGGCGGGAAGCACCACCATCTTGGAGACCTCTACTCTGCCGGCCACCGACAAGGGCAACGATAACCAAAATTGTACCTGCGATTTGAGTGCCCTCATCGCTCTCCCTAGGTTGCCGTCTATCATTTCCTCGGCCCCTCTGTATATTTGGATCCCGAGGTCCCGAGGTAGCGGAAGGTGGTATCCGCCAACTGAAAGGTGTGGGGTGGGAAAAGCAGAGGTGCCGATGAGTCAGTGGCAGTAAAGCAGTATCCATACGACTTGGGTTCGCTGATAGTGAGGCCTGATAAATTCCGGTATTCCTCAAATAATTTAGGTATAGGGTCTAGGTCGCCCCTCAGATCGCGGAGTAATAGGATAATATCGTCCGCATAGGCGGATACCACATGTGTCTTCTCGCCTCTCTGAATGCCTCGGTGTGAAGCCTCCACCCGGAGTCTATAGAGCAGCGGTTCCAGTGCCAGAATAAACAGGAGCAGAGAGAGTGGGCACCCTTGCCTGGTACCTCTTGCAATGGCCAAGGGCTCTGAAATGCATCGGGACGTACGCACCCGAGCCGTGGGGCGGGTTTACAGTAGCCTGACCCACGCAATGTATTTGGGGGGATCCCGAACTTCGCAAAAGTCGCGAACATGAAATCCCATCTGAGGGAATCAAAGGCTTGTTTCAGGTCCAGAGAAATGCAGCCCTCAGTACACACATCTGCCTGGTCTCGGAGCATCAGTTGGGCCAGCCTCCGGAGGTTCATGGCTGTGCTTCTACCAGGCACAAACCCGCATTGGTCCGGGTGGATCAGCTGGGGGATGTATTGTGCCAGCCTTGTTACCAGTACCTTGCTCAGTATCTTATAGTCAGGGTCTGTAGTTAGCTAGGTGCATCCCGTCCCTTCCCGGCTTTCAAAGGGAGGTTATCATAGCTTGGAGGGATGACTGTGGCAGGGAGTTGGCCTGTAGTGCCTCCTGATAAATGTTTTGTAGGCGCCGGGCTAACAAGTCAATAAATGCCGCATAGAATTCGGCTGGTAGGCCTTCTGTTCCCGGAGTTTTATTTCTCGGGAGAGCGTGTATGGCTTGTCGGATCTCTGCAACGGTGATGTTACGTTTCAGGTCGTCCGTTGTCTGTCAGTGAGCTGGGGCAGATCTAAGCCCCTCATGAAGGCCTCCAGTGCCGTTTGTGAAAGGCGCCTGTGCGGGCCATAGAGTGTGGTGTAGTAGTTCTTGAATGCGTCATTAACTCCTATCTGAGTCGAGGCCGTCAAACCCACCTGATCAATAATTTCCAATATTAGGAGGTGTGTCGGGGAGTCTCGTAAGATACGGGCTAGCAGTGGGCCTGACCTATCAGCCTGTGTGTGCTGTCTGTTAGTGTATTCCTTGTAGTCCAATAACCTCAGTTCCTCTAGTAGCTCAGCATGACGTATGTGTGCTTCCTGTAGCGGTGTAAAGGGTAGGTTTGTGCCCGCAGCTTCGTTCTCTAGCAGTGCCAGACTATCCTCAACTTCCTTAAGGCTGTCGATCACCTCCCTCTTCCTACCCACCCGAGTGGCCATCGCCTCCCCTCTGATGAAGACTTTGAATGTGTCCCATTCTATGCGCCTAGAGATAGCAGTGTCAGCATTGGTGGTGAAGTAAGTCTCGATGGAGTCCGTCATGGACGATTTGAAGACAGTGTCTTCCAACAGGTCCGTGGACAGCCTCCAGGTTGGTATCGGTGCCAGTGGCCTGCCCCATTGCAACGTCAGTTCTACAGGGTTGTGATCTGAGAGTGTCTTTCCCATATGTTGTGCTGTGAGTACTGCCCCCAACATAGAGCGGGAACAGAATATGCGGTCAATTCTGGTGTGTAGTTGGTGAGGAGGGGAGAAAAATGTATATTCCTTGTCCAGCCAGTGTTTGCTGCGCCATGTATCCGCTAGGTCCCACCCTTCCGCCCACTGCGCCAGTGCGACTGCCTGTTTCCTGCTTTCGGTGGCGTGCAAGGGTGGATGTGACCTGTCCAATGTGACATCCAGTACAGCATTAAAATCCCCCCAACAATCCATTGATATTCGGCCCAGTCCGCTAAAACTCTGTTAATTCTAATAAAAAAATCAGACTGACCCGTGTTTGGTGCATACACACATTCCAGTACAACAGTGGTACCATCCAGTAAGCCACGCACAAATACATATCTGCCGTCTTTGTCCACTCTCTGCTCTACAGGCCTGAATGGGACTGAGTTACGAAGCCATATAGCGGCCCCCCTCGAGAATGCGGAGTAGGACGTAGCAAATAGTTGACCCTTCCATTTCTTCAGTAGTTTCGAGCTCTCAGCATTATTCAAATGGGTGTCTTGGAGGCAAGCTATTGTGACCCCCCTGCGATTAAGCTGAGCCAGTATTCTGTGTCTCTTGTGGATCGAACCCATGCCCCGCACATTCCAGGTGCACAAGTTGTAAACATTAGATGGGCCCATGGCTGGATGTGAAGTGTGAGAATATCAAGCACATAGATGAGCATGCCAGGTATAGTTTGTGGTAGTAGAGGAGTGCCATGTGAACAGTTAGTCCCTTAACATTGAGGTCCCCTGATAAACGGACCCGGGGTCTAAACCATGATACCCAACATGGGTAAGAGTCAAACATAACCAAGTTCATGTGATGGGGGTGCAGTCTACTCGTTTCCGATTAGCACTAGCCTGCAATGACACATCAAGCCCTTAGCAACATATCCCCCAGTCCACCCACCCGTGTGTGGTTGTCATGTGGTTCATACATTACCACCCGGTTGTCGGTCAAGGCGTAGTCGTTAGAATTCTGCAGCCATTTGCGCAGTGATCTTGGGGAAGAGCTGTAAGCTGTCCGCCGACCCTGACACTTCCGTATGCGTGTCCGAGTTGCCGGCCAAGTCTCTAGCTGTGCCCGCGTCGTGTGCAGCCAGTGCCTCCTCTGTCAGTTGCGTCACTTTTGTTCGATCCTCTGAACGGTCTTTTGTGGCTTGTCCCTTCTGCGAGGATCGTGATGATGATGATGGGGGGCCTTGACCAGTGTCAGTGGCGGGGCGTCGCCGGCCTGGAGGGTCATGACATCCACCGCTTCCGCTGTCCGCAAACGGGTCCTGTGAGTCTGGTGGTGTGAGCGTCACTTCCAACCACTCCTCGGCTTCCTCCGGTGAGTCAAAAAGTGTGATCTGTTGCCATGCAGGATCTTGAGGCGGGTGGGGAACAGGAGGGCATATTTCATGTCCCTTTCGCGTAATTTGCGTTTCACCCCCAGGAAGGTGGACCTGGCTCGTTGTACTGCAGGAGTAAAGTCTGGATATACGGATATAGTCTTGTCTTCGTATCGAAGCGGCGCTTTCTCTCGGGCTACACGCAGCACCGTGTCGCGATCTTTATAATGAAGGAGGCGCGCGATCAAGGGGCGCGGTGGCGCTCCAGGCTTAGGTGGTCTGGAAGGCATTCTATGCGCTCATTCCATGCTGTACAGGGCTGTCAGATCTTCCGGGCCCACCATCTGCTTGAGCCAGTCTTCCACAAACTGAGTAGGGTTCCTCCCCTCACTGCGCTCCGGTACGCCTAAAATGCGTACGTTGTTGCGGCGGGCTCGTCCTTCTGCATCATCCACTTTGTCCCACAGCTGTATGAGTTGTTTTTCCATGCCCTCCAGCTTAGTGGAATGTTCCGTTTGTTGGGGTATTAGATCGTTCAGAGCGAGTTTCTGTTCCGAGACCCTCTCCGCCAGTTTGTTGTGGTCCTCTCGGAGCAGCGACAAGCCCGTCGCCATGCTATCCATGCGTGACTCCAGCGCCTCTCTCGTGGCTCATATTTCGTTGAGGATGAGGTCCAGTTTGGCGTCCTGGGTGCCCTTCCCTGTCGGCGGGATAATGTCCATATTGGAGGAGGCCAGCGGGTCCTCTGAGCCGGTGGACTGCATATCTACTGGTGCGCTCTGTTCCTGGGCCTTGCCCCTGTGTCTCCCCATGGATCTGGTGTACAGGTTTGCGCCTATCCGAACACACGCCTTTCGCGCAGGCCTCACAGTGTAGTGACACTCAGCAGTCCTGGTCTTGGCCGCCCTCAAAGTAGGCCACCCAATATAGGGTGAGGTGGTAGTAGGAGAGTCCTGTGATGGTCACGGGGAAGCGCAGGCTCCAGCGCCGCTATGTATGATCCCCTGCCTGTGCCCGCAGCGTGGATAGCGGTGAGGGTGGAAGGTATAGTCCGCCACTCGGTATGAGGGGGTCGCCTGGGGTGTTCCAGACGTGCCGTGTTTCCAACCCCGTCAAATTCGGCCCTGGGGAGGCGGTGTCACTGTCGGGCTGTGGCCCGAGTAGTCTTCAAGGTGATGTGCGGGTCTGATCCCAATGAACACCCTCGGTGATCCAGCTGGCGTCTGGCCGCGCCCCTGCTGCCGTGGTATCGTGATCGTAACGTCGAGCCCTGGTGGTGGTGGCTCCCAGCGCTGTTGGTCTGGCGCTCCGGTGTGCCGGGGGGGTGAAGTAAGATGGCGCTCACCAATATCACTGTGGCGCCAATCCACGTGGTGCAGCCGCTGGAAGTTGCAGCACAGTGTGACGGTCCCTTGGCAATCCCAGCCCCCCTCCAAGGTTCCCGCAGCTTTTACTCAGTGCCCGGGCTTGGGAAGAAGGGCGGACAACGCCGCAGGTAAGCTCCGGCCACTCGACCGGGTCGGGTATGCCGCAGGTTGGGGTCAGAGCCGCCAGGGCAGGGCGAGTCTCACAGGGATTCTCTGCGGGAGGAAAGTCCGTGCAGGAGAAGCTGGAGTAAGGTTCCGATGTGCGGCGGGGCCCCGCTCACTCGCTCACCTTCGGTGTTCTGGCCGCTCTCCGCTGTCCGCATGTAGCGAGTCCGCCTCCCCACTAATCGAGGCCGCGGCTTCCCTCGCGGCAGCAGGCCCCAGCGACCATCCGGGCTCTGCACGGCACCTGGTGGCACCGGAGGATAGTTGAGCACCTTCGCCGCTCCTGTCTCACTTTCCGGGGCTCTGAGTGCGGGATTCAGGTGGGTGGTATAACTGGAGAGCAGGATAAATAGCTGGTTTTGCGGGCTATGGACGGAGCTCAGGCTTTATACGTCTGCCATGTGCGGCTCGCAGCCACGCCCCCATACAGCGTGTTCTTAACCAAATCTAACATCCTACGTATGAATTTTGCATCCTACATTTTTGGGCCTACGGCAAGGTCGTTAACCGGTGTCAGATCCTTATTACCAACTACGCCCTCACGTATGAGTGCGCATGCGCAACAGGGCTCGGTTACCGGGAGAGTACGTCCCTCTCCTGGTTACCCCGTACGCTCTGTGAACTCCATTAAACCAAAAAGGAGGGCCCTTTCACTCGTGCCACTTTATGACATCATAGTGAATGTGCGGGGTGGCTACCAGCCCAAGGAGAACATGACTCCCTCCCCCGCACCCTTCCGACCAAGTGGATATCCTGCCCGTCAAAGTTCTAGGAGAGACCATTGGCCCCTCCCCCTGGGCGACCCCATTCGAGAATGGTGCCGCCCCCTAAGGACCTTAAATTGCTGCTCACCGATCATGACCTTACCGCCTGACCAAGGATTACAATACAACAAATAAGACGATTGTGAAAGGGAAAAAAGGCCTAAGGAGAAAACCAAGTATAACATTTCAAAATACCCAACTGTTTATATTCCACTAATACTGCCTGTATCAAAGAGGAAAAAAGGCCTAAGGAAAAATTCACAAACATATTTACAGCGCAAGTATACTCCACGGTAATGACAAATAACGTCCAACTTAACTTCTGTTTCAAGGGCTGATGGGTAGGAAAATTATTTGGCCCCCAGCAGAGAGGCAAGGAGTGAGCCTGGGGGGTTCGGGTGCAAGAGGGCGCCTCCCGCGCACCCCAGGCCTTTTAAGCACACCTGGCCCACCCCCCTTGACCCGGAAGCACTTCTACTGCTTCTGGGTCAATGCTGGGGGGCCTGCACCAATCGATGGTGGGGCGTCCCCCGCTGCGCCATCGAGGCGTGACCCGCAAAGGGTGGGGACATGCCCCACCATTGAGGATACAGAGGGGGGAAGACGGACCCGCCATACGTGCGTGGGGGGCCAAGCGGCCCCCCTTTTCTTATGGTCTGGGACTACCGACCACCCCTTCCCTGTCATGCAAACCACCACATCAACCCCCAAAGTAACTTAGCCATGCGAGGAGTTTTCTTTGGAAGGCAGGGGGTCACACGACCAAGCAGATATCCTGCCCCTGAAGTTCTAGGAGAGACCATTGGCCCCTCCCCCTGGGCGACCCCATTCGAGAATGGTGCCGCCCCCTAAGGACCTTAAATTGCTGCTCACCGATCATGACCTTACCGCCACAGGCCAGCATAGTTGACCGACTATCTGGCCCCCCCCAAACCTCCTACTCTGAAAGGTCACCCCAACCTCGCGAAACCCTCTAAACATGCTCAAATATCCTTTGTCAGTAGCTCATTGCCTGTCTCAGTCCGGTGGACCCCTTCCTGCAACAGAAATGGTCCCCCCAGATGCACCCCTGTGGAATATTCTGGAATTGAGGTGTTCGAAATAATTTCTCAATCTTGTTATTGATCATCTTTACCGAGTGATTCAACGCCCTAACAGAGTCCCCCCTCCACTGCAGCCTAGGTATCAACTTAAACCACACTATGGTGCAGCCTGGACGTGCTTTTGCTAACAGTTTACTGCTGAGATTATCTCTGCAATCAGAACCCTCCTGCCCAGTTTAACCAAATCGTTGCCAGCCACATGTAAGATAACGACTGAGGGCGGTGTGGTGTGCCTATCAAGTAATTCTCACTTCCTACTCTGGACGGACAAACACCATCTTTGGAATCCCTGTAGTCGCTGTGACCGGGCGTATCTCGGCCCTAGACATGCAAACCCAACCTATTTCAGTATCCTGTTCAAGTTGCAGTTGCAGGGTCTAAAGCTGGGGCTGGCCTACTCATAGGCACTTGCCACCCCCTCTTGGCACCACTACCTGGCCTCCATCATCAGCACTAAGGTGCGCCGGATCTTCACACCTCTCACGTTGATGCTAATCGCTGTTGGTGCTACCCTGCCATTGTAAGGCTAAGCCCTGTGCCAGCCTATCTTCCGACTCTGGAGCCTCCTAACACCACGCAGTGTTATTTATGAAAGGCGCTCGCGAGCACCGGTGACCCCTAGCAGTATCCATTTCACAACGAGGGTGTTGATGTGACGTCTCCTGCGTAATACTTGTGCTCCCGGTCAATCTGTGACGGTATACACCTGAAAAATTGTGCCCTGCCCTTTTTCCTCAACTGGCCATACAGTGTGCAACCATAACCTTGTGAGGCTAAGCCCTGTGCCGGCCTACCTTCCTAATATGGAGCCTCCTAACTAAGGGTGGGCGTAAAATCCGTTTCGCGGGCGAATTTGCGGATTTTCCGCGATTTCGCGATCCGCGAATCTCGCGAAATCGCGGTAAAATCTGCGAATCAGCGGGGACAAATTTTCAGCCAAGCAAGGGTTACAGCAGCAGGTGCAAAAGTTGAACCTAATTTCTTTGTAACCTTTTACAAAAGGGTTACAAACAAATTAACTTCAACTTGGACACCTGCTGCTAATTGCTTCCTGGTGCCTTGTTGCCTACTTACAACTATTCTCTGACCCTGCTCTGACCCTTGAAGCAGGGTCAGAGAATAGTTACAAGTAGGCAACGAGGCACCTGTCCAAGGAATTAAACCTCATCAGGAAGCACTTACAGATATAAAAAACAGGAAGAAGGGAGAGGATGGCAAATACACCCATTTTAAGTTGTCAGGAGGGGTTAAACTAAAAGAGACCTTTACAGCACAATTTTCATATGCATTTTGCTAAAAATAAAAAGCTGTATTTTCTGTAGGGGCAACTCAGGAATCTGGCCCTTCAGAGATCCGGCCTTTCTTTCTCTCGTTCTCTCTCTCCCTCCCTCCCTCCCTCCCTTTTTCCCTCTCTTTCTCTCTCTTTCTATCTATCTAACTATCTATCTATCTATCTATCTATCTATCTATCTATCTATCTATCTATCTATCTATCTATCTCTCTCTCCCTTTCCCATAAACGACTGCATGGGTAACTTCGCTATGCAAGCGGCTCGCGAAGACGCAAAAATCCCCTCGAACACACAAAAAAACCAGCGAACACGCAAAAAACCCCGCGAACACGTAAAAAAAACAAAAATCCGCAAATTCGCACAAATTAGCGAATTTTGCGGATCGCGAATTTGCAAATCTGCAAATTCGCGGATCGCGAATTCGCAAAATTCGCCCATGCTTACTCCTAACACCTCGCAGTGTTATTCATGAAAGGCGCCCGCGAGCACAGGCGCCGCCATAGTATTAACCGTTTCATAACAAGGGTGTTGTTGTGACGCCTCCTCCATAATATTTGTGCTCCTGGTCAAACTGTGACGTTAACACTTGAAATGCATTGCCCTGCCCCTTTCTCCAACTGGCAATACAAATGAGTGACAATTACACACTTCAACTATAATGCATGGGTAAACACAAAGTCCTGCGCACTCCAATCAAGTATATGAAGTAGTATGTAACTATATGTAATTGAATAGAAAAATGTCCAACGTCGGTTCCTGGAGTTTCATGTATATCTCCTTTTATTTGATCATCACACCATTGATAATTTACAGCCAGCCGACACGTGTTTCGTTGTAGGTCTCAGTCGCCCAAAAAAAATTGCATCTCAGGGTCTCAGATAAGTCACTGTCCTACTGTATGGAGTCTCATAATCCAGAACGCTTAAATGTGGACTACAGTACGTAGAAAGTACTATTAGGAGCTTGAAGGAGAGAATTGGGGAACATGTTAGAGCTTTGTTACAACAAGATGCTAGATATCCAGTGGCAATCCATGCTAGCATCTGCTAGGCACAAGGTCCTAAAAAAGAATTTGTTTTGTTTGGTATAGATCATATTCCCATAGACACTAGAGGTGGAGATTGAGAGTTACGCCTCAGACGCGCAGAAGCGTTGTGGATTATGAGACTCCACATATTTTCCCTTTTAAATGTGCAATGGAAGTTTTATTCGTATTATAAATAAACTCCTAAAACTATACATTTATATTTTTTCAACTGAAACGATTAAAAAAAAACATTCGGCCATCATCCAGATGACCAAGGGGCCTTCAGTGATGTCACTGACCATGTCATGGGTGATGTAATATGTGACGTCATCAGCAGTGCATTGCGGGCGCATGAGTTATAGTTAGCTCAACTAACTATAACAGGCGAATTTCTCTGGTTTTATATGAGTCAAATGTCCAACTAACTATAACGTCCCTGAAACCTATCGTTTTTTCTGTGAATTTCTAAGGTTTTTTTAATACTAATTCCTAACTATAACGTCTGTAAAACCTATGGTTTTTTCAGTGAGTTTCAAAGGTTTTTTAAATGCGAATTCCTAAGTATAACGTCCCTGAAACCAATGTTTTTTTCAGTGAATTTCAAAGGTTTTTTAAATATTGAATTACTATTGTGTATTTGTCATTAGTACTGTTTTTTCTAACTTTTCAACTAAACAAAATAAACTGCAAAAGTGCTATGTAACGTAATACATTTCACAAATTACAATGAGTTTTTAAATAATACAAAACAATTTAACATTCAGATAAAAAAATGTCTCTCTTTTTTTCATGTCATCAGCTACAACTTAACTTTGCTATTCACAGTTATGTCAGTGTAGTTTCATCATAAACAGCAAGGAATAAAACAATCAACTAGATTGTTAAAAAAAACTATTTCTCCCAAATTTAATACAAAATCAACACAAATAACACATCCAATACTACTTCAAATGTTCAAATCTTACCTTTACATCATAGTTTCTCTGCACATTTTCCCAATATGCCAGATAATGTACCAAACATTTTGCTTTGAAAGTATCCTGTATGAATTCCTTAAAGATCTTACGTAGTTTCTCTGCACATTTTCCCAATATGATCGACCTTCAAGGGGTTCAAAGGAATGTGTTTCCAAACCACGGTAGGATGAATACAGTGTTTGCTTAAATACCCCTCACACACCAAAAGGTCCCTTGGTGTCATGCTTCATCATAGGGGTCTTCCCCCCACTGTTGGATGGGGCATGCTACGACCAGCGACTACGTGGAAGCACTGGATTTGTAGTACTATGTGTGATGTAGAGGTAGTGAGAGGAAGGGTCGGGGTGGATGCGGGAAGTGAGTTAAAAAGTACCTGCTCATCTCATCAATAATTAAGTTTCATTTTCTTCAGCACTTTTGACACTTCATAAGAAGCTTCTCCAGACAACTTCTGATATTCTAATTTATTATCAAGCTCAACTGGTTACTAGTGTGTGTGTTTTTACTTTTGTGCATACTTTGTGTCCGAATGAAGATTAATTGAATTGACATGTTGAGCCATTCTACGGTATAATATCTCAAAATCCAGACATCCCTGTGTGCTTCCACTTCTTAAAACCTTCAATTGAGATAATAAAAGGCAGGCTCGAGTTCAGTCAGCAATGCCATGGCAATTGAAAAACATTGTTATAATGGTCAAATTGAGAAAATAATGTTGCCCACATTATGCAAAAAATATGATTAGATCATAAACCCTTTGTATCATGTCTGGATATGGTTACAAGGGATTTAAGTAAAGTGTACTTAAATGTGATAGATGGAATGCTTGAATTAATCTTAGTCACTGGTAATTACTTGAGGTTGAATCCTAGTCCATCATTGTTTTGCACACCATGTCATTTCAGTTTGGACCCAGCCATAAGCAAATCAGTCATTTCCCAGTCCAGCCTGAATTGCTATGCCAAGTCCACCTCTTGTTCGTCATGATTGGGCCTTTTCAGTCAGGAGTAGCTTTGTTCCAGTACCACTGGTACCAACATCTGGGAATACCAGGTGCACTTGGAGTGTCATACTGAAGTATATAAAAAAAGATGGATGGAATGGTCGAAATTGTCTCAACCATTGGTAACTACTCATGGCACATTTGGAAAATGATGGTCTGAAATGCGGCCAAGAGCTTTCACCAGTAGCTGAGATTATTTCAAGCATTCCTCCTAACACCATGCTTTTGCTGTGTGATGGGTATTTCCAGGCCTGGGTCGCGCGCTCGCGGAGCCATAGGACTCAAGCTATACCTTACTGATGAGCCCTAAGCAGGTCTAAACTGGCCTGGGATTGCTTGAGTTCCCATCTGGAGGGGACCTGGCCAGGCAGTTTGGGCTGCATCTTTCTATTAGAGCAAGAGAAAGACTGGTTTGTATAAGTAGGGTATCTGTCTAAAATGGCACACCAGGCAAAAAACAATGGACTGGAATGTGGCTCAGAAAGAATGCTAGTGGCTGAGATTAATTCAAGTATACCTTATTTAACCTCTGTTTTTCTACAGGGGATTAAAGGCGATTTCTCTGACTGACACCATCATTGGATTAGCTATTTGAGCAGTCTGACACTGCCAGGTGGACCAGTGTGTGGGTATTTTTGTGGCCATATTTGTGGCCCAGTGAGGTGTAGCGATCAATAATGCAGGCATCAATGTTATTTAACTTGTCATGAGTGATGTAATATGTAAGGTTATAAGCAGTGTGTGGTGGGACTATAACTGATGAATTTCAATTGGGGGTCTGAAAGTTAGTTTTATAGTATAACAACACAGAACGACATCACTTTAACCTCTGTTTTTTCAGTTTATTTTAGGGATCTTTTAACGTAAGGTAAAGATGGTTTTGACATATTCAACTGTATCGTCACTTAAACCTTGTTTATTTCAATGAATTTAAGTTTTTTTATTATTGTCACCCAGCTCCCCTACTGACCAAAGCTTTAGACTGTATGCTGCATGGGGTTGGCTGCAGGGCCTAGTCTGCAGGCAGCCATACCCTGAGACGAACCCCTCAGCGCAGACGGCCTTCAGCCATGCCCAACACATGCAGGCGGCCCACCCCAGCTATGTATGGCCTTTGACCATGTGTAGCATAAGGCCAAAACCCCAAACCCCACCTCCTCAACGACTTTTTTTTTTGGAGGTACCGCTAGATCACACAAGGACTGCACTGGGTCCTGTGGGAGTACTGTGGACCTGTGGCATGAATTATTTTATTCTTTTTTTATTATGCCCCCAGGAGGCTCCCTCCAAGAGGTGCCAGGGGGCCAGAGTACACCAACCAGGCCCCCTTACATATTGTTTTAAAAATCTTTCAAGTCCCCATGGCCTGTAATGGCAGCTGCAATTTTTTTTTCATTTAAGATCACACAGGACTGGTACAGGTCCCACAGGACTGAAAGGTCCGATGGAGAAAAAAAAATTCTCTGGGCCAATCAGAATTCCCTATTTCATAGAATTGTGGTAGCATCTGCGTCCTGCTGCACCCCCGCAAGACTAACTATTCAGTTATCACTATAATTTAAATGCAAATTTCTTCAAAAACGGCTGTATTGAGTTACATCAAATTATAAAAAGCTCCCTTTCTGAGCAAGGATCTATCTCTTTGCCAAATTTGGTGTAATTCCAAACAACATTGTTTTCTGCAGTGCTTCTCAAAATTCCTATTGGAATTAACATGGGAAAATGTTGTTTTGGGAGCCCCCCTTTTTTTTCTCAGCCCCAGTGAGATGGATCATCCCAAAACATTCTAGTAAGTAGCTGAGTTGGATGAAATTTATTTTGAAAAGCTTCATGAAGATCCGTCAAATGGCGAAAACGTTATTGCAAAAAATGCTCTTCCTATGAAAACTCGATCCTCCTGATAATACCCAGTGACCACCACTGTGTAATATATATATATATATATATATATTTATATGCAAAAGGAAGTCCCCACTCAGGTACGGTGAAAAAGACGAGCCACTCCGGTTTTAGGATGCAAAGTTTGTAATTTTAATGCACAAAATATGCGTTTCGACCTCTCATGTGACCAAGACTCCGTATAGAGTTCAGGAATTATAAATAGCGACAGCGTCAGGAATGACGCAGCGTGCTAAACAACAATAGAGGAAAGACTACATGACAAAAAGCAAATAATGTGTATCGTTCGACAAAAAGTGCAAACCATATATAAATGCACATGTAAATAAATCCCCAATTCACTGTTAATAATCACAGATTTGATTTAAACATGTGCAAATAAATTAAAGGAGTATTTGAAGGTTATTGCATACATTTTAACACTCGTGCAACATAAATAAAGCACAGTCATTAGTAGGCTTCAAATACAGCTCTCCCAATTGTTTCTACTTGTATTGTGTATGGCAATTTAATGAGAGATACTACTTCACCTGTATTTCATACTAACTCGCTGATGTAAAGTGACGTATCGCGCAATAACAACAATCCACATCTTGTTATTCTTAGCAGAAAAGGTCACTTTTATTAGGACAGGCAAACAGAATAATCCTTCTTAAAGCAAAATTATTTGTCACGAGAGAGAAAGAAAAACATTAGCAAAAACTTCAAACGATTTTTCCTCATAAATATATAATCAAAACATTCCCAACAATACTTATCACTAAAACCCACATACTGTACAATCCCAACATTTTCATTGCTTCCTCTTTATCTTTTTCTTACCCATCTTCCCGTCTACCCTTCCCTTACCCCAGAGGGAAAGGATGATCCAGCTCCAGACAATCCAGACCCCCAAACAGCGCCACCCAGGAAAAACAAAGAGTTTTCCTGGCCTCACCCCACACCTGCTCAGAAAAAGGCTATTTGTTAGTGCTATCACACCACAGGTTTTTGCCCCAAAAACCCGCCAGTAGATCCCTCAATTCCATCAGATAGTATGCTTGACCTATCTAAGACAGGTGCACACCATCATCGCGAAAAAGATGTTGTTCAACACCTGTGGTATTTTCATGAGACAAGACTTTGATACCCATGGCAGGACAAAAAATGTTCGTGGCGCGGTTGAGTTTTCTCCGAGCTTTTTCCAAAGCAACATGACTGCGGGCCCCTCTCCAATGATGACGATAAATAAATTCAGTCCAAACTCAACCAGTTGTCTTTTATGACCGCCATTTCCAGTTTCATTTGTTTTAAAAGCGTTAAACCGGATAACCTTACAAGATCATTTTCTCCTAAATGGATGATCAATAAATATGGAAAACCTCTCTCCTGTGACAATTTGGAAAGCAAGGAAAATAAGTCCCCCCAAAGCATCTGACCCACTCCCTTCCAAAAAACTTCATGACCCTTGCTGTGGAGGTCGAGAGCTCTGCCGCAAATCTGTCGCTCTGCAAATGTAGCTTACCATTTCACAAAAGAATGCCCTATAATCCAGGTCTGCATTTTCCTTGGCAGAGACTTAACTCGACCTAAGGCGGAAAAACAAAATTAGACAGACATCCTAACAAAATATATCATTAAATCATTTCCTGACATAACGAGAACAGCAATCTGATTTCCATCTACCAATACGTTTGATATCCTCCCAACCCCAACCCAACCTAGACGCTTCAGTAGCAGCCAGAATTCTAAACAAATGTGCTCCAAATGATAAGGGGTTTTGTCCCACCCGAATCAAGGCTTTCCTTAAAACTGCAAGCAGCTGATCACAGGTAATTCTGTCACCATTAAAATGTTGGAATATCACCCCTTGCCGAAAAGCAGCGGACTGCAGGAATGACTCCCATTCACCCAAAGGACAGCAATCCCGCACCCCACTTCCATTCAAATGAACCCATGTGCCCTTGCCCAATTGATCAGTTTTTGATTTTTTCAACAAAATCCTCAAAGACCCCGATGAAATTGAATATCACTAGTCTGAATGCCCAATTGACTTCGCAAACCAAGCAATTCGGACACTCTGAATGCCCCGAAAAACAACCAAATCATACAAAATCTAAAACATGTAACCTTCTACCCAGAATAACAACAATTTGGCAATTGTAACAATAATTGCGGCAAAAGTGAAAAAGTTATGGGCTCACGCAAGGACGAGGAATGAACCCTCACTCTATTAAAACCTTTTAACATCCGCCATAACAAAACGCCCCCCCTAATTCCAGCCCCCACAATAATTGTCCATAGAATGAAATACCAGAAAGTTTACCAGCAATGGTCATGTGAGATAAACCCTTATCCATCAAGGATAAGACAAGCTGTAACATGAAACCTTCGTCACCAAACAATAAACCTGAAACATTCTGAGACGTAGAATAACATAAAAACTCAGACCAAGCCTGGCGATAACTGCGTCTGGTGGAAGGAGCAATGGATTGTTCAACCAGCTCAATGATCCTCACTCCCCCAGTGCCCAGATGTCTTAAGGAACCGCAGTTTTGCAGCTGTCCGCCACTGGCGCCAAAGTGCGGAATTTCTGCAAAGTAAAGCGAGATAAAGAGTCTGCGATTGTATTATTAACACCTTGAATGTGTCTTGCTCTAAAACCAATGTTTAAACGGATACTCTGTAACATAAAAGATCTCAAAAGCTTCAATACACACAAATCCTTAGCTCTTTGTCTATTGACAAGATCCACCACCGACATATTGTCGATATGAAATAGCACACATCTGTCTCTAAACTCTTCACCCCAAACCAGTAATGCAACAATGAGGGAAAAAAACTCGAGAAAGGCAATACTACGTCCTTGCTGAAGCCACCGCTTAGGCCAACTCTCCGCACACCAATGACCTTCCCAAAAGATGCCAAAACCGTGAGACCCAGACGCATCTGAAAATATTTGTATCTGCCATATTGTATCATCTTCGACAAAAAAAGATGGAAACACCATTAAAGTCTTCCAAGAACTGAAGCCAAATCAACAGGTCATCTTTGATGGCTTTAGTCAGTCTAATTTATTTTGTGGTGGGAGAGATAAGCTCCCGACATAGCCATACCCAACCTTCTGCAAAATGTTCTGCCAGCTCTGACCACCCTACAGGCGAAGTTCAAGTAACCAAGCAAACGCTAGACCTGTCTTAGTTCAAGTTTCCTCCTATCAAGCACTTCCAACAAAAAAGACCTGATTTAATTCACCTTAGCTGTTGGTAAACAAGCTATTATGTCTACAGTATCAATCTCAATCCCCAAAAAGGTTAGTTTGGTAGAGGGGCCTTCTGTCTTCTCAGGAGCTAATGGTACACCAAAATCAGACGCCAGATCCTGAAAAATTTGTAAAACTCTGCTACATTGATCCAGCTTTGCCTGTCCTACAAACATAAAATCGTTTAAATAGTGACAAACAAAAGCATGACCACCTTTTTGCACCAAACACCAATGTAAGAAAGAGCTAAAGGTTTCAAACAGAGCACAGGATACTGAACATCCCATAGGCAGTACTCGATCCACATAGAATACGCCATTAAAGAACATGCCTAGAAGCTCAAAATCTGATGGGTGAATAGGCAGCAAACGAAAGGCGGACTGGACATCACATTTCGCAAGCTCAGCACCAGTTCCGGCCAATCACACCACACGTAAAGCATCGTCCACAGAAGTATAGGACATGTTAGAGTCAGTAGGGGAGATGAAATCATTAACTGATTGACCCTCCGGCCATAACAGGTGATGAATTAACCGAAATTTGCCTACCACCTTTTTAGGAACAACACCCAAAGGGGAGACAATCAAATTTGGTAAAGGAAGCTGTTTAAAGGGGCCCACCATTCAACCAGCTTGCAATTCCTTATTAAGTTTTTGTTGGACAATATGGGGTAATTCCTTGGCAGATTTTAAATTATCAGCCCAACGATGGTAACGCGGACCCTGATAACCTATTTTAAAACCAACATTAAAACCCCAAAATAATTTGGAAGCCGCATCTGCTTCAGTATAAAGCTCCAACCAGGCCAACATGGACTGCAAATTAACCGGGGTAGGATCCTTTTGGAATAATTGGGGGAAAGGACCCTCTGCCTCTCTGACCCCTCCCTGGATCCCTGACATTCTTGTTTGTGAGACATTGAGTAAGGGCATGTATCCCTCCACATTGAGAGCACTCATGTTTAAACCGCAAAATTGCCTGGAGCAAATACCACGGTTGAAATTCCAACAGGGGCCTGCTGCCGGCAATTGACCCCTACCCAAAACACCCGCCCCAATTTGGGCGGGACGCTGCAGAAAGGGTCAATAAATTATGGGTAACCCGCTAGCCATATGAGTTGTAGCATGGGGCTGGGTAGGTGACATCCACTGTAACCATAGTTCCTAATCCACCTCCCCCCAAGGTTTGTCAGGGAAAATGCTGAGTCGAGCCCTGAATTCCTCATCATAATTTAACCATGCGTACCCACCAACCTGCAACTGAGCTCTACGTATAGTATCCATGTATTTAAACATGGCCACCGCCCTGTCCTGATGCCTCTTGCAATATACACTAGCGTAGATTAAAAAAGCGGCGGTCCAATTTTCAATATTCTTGGGCACTCTGGGACGCCTAGATAGTTCCCATTCTTCTTCCTTGGACCCTTCCCTAGCTTGAATGTATCTATGCAATAATTTAAAAACATCAACAAATTTGTGTTACCACATTTTTTGCTTAGTTTTAACATAAAGATGCATACCAAGTAGCATAGCTAAACCTATATAAGGAAGTTTTGTCCGACAATTCATGGTACTTGAAACCTGTCCAGTTCTGGACCCGTCCTTTACCGATACTTGTTTGTTACCTTCCAAAGTCTCATCAGACCCTATGGTATTACAGGGAAAAGGTGTCAATTCCACCGCAGACCCTGCTCCCATTGATCCCCACCCATACATTGATTTACCATCCCAACAGCACCCTCCCCAGATACAATATTTCATTTGCCCGTCAAAGTTTGTGACCAAGCAGTCCACCAATGAGGCTTACCTGACGTCAACTGGGTGGTTCTCTTCTGAAACTCCTGAGGATCATCGTGACCACGATGTCCGCCATGCTGACCTTTACCCGCTAAAGACTCCGCTCTTGATTTCTGTAAAAGACTAGCAGAATTGATTGCACCCAACCCCTTCCCGGTAACCCCCGATTAGAACCCAACAACCTTGCAGTGCTACCCACATCATCAATTGAAACATCATCATAAAAATTGTCTTCTCCACCTTGATCAAAATGATCTGTGGATAAATCCAAAACATCAGAACTGGTGCTATGCATAACGCCACCCCCAACCCCACCATCATAGGTTGTCCAACAGGTCACAGGTCTCCGTGAAGAGAGCCTGGATGAAGAAACCAAATCCGCACTTGATCTGCCCCGTGCTGTACGTAACTTAGAAGCCGCAACCTGCTTCGCAGACGCCAATCTGGAAACACCGGGCGCCGTTGGAAAAACTGAATGGGGCATAAACTTCTTACCGCTCCTGCCAGAAGCCACTGAGAACTTACCAGAAAAAGACGCGGAAATGGAGCCACCAGCTTCCGACGATGAAGAGGCAGAATGCTCAACCCAAACCCATTGACCACTCTGGTCCATAAGAAGAATCAAAGTCCACCTGAGGATGAGAGGGAGGGGGGCGAGATGCTGGAAAAATAGAGACCATACCCAATACATTACCGCCATCCAAACCTTCTTGAACGTGCTCCAATGTAGGCCATTCCTCCACCCCTTGAACCATGGGAATATCCCCCCACCCTCCTCCCACAGCATCCGCAAAACCCATGTCCTCTTTGGAAAGCAGGCTAGTGTGACCTCACTGAGATTTTGACCTGGGGGGCCCCCTGGGCTGAGGGGTGAACACATTCTCACTGGAAAACACACTACAACTCAGCTCCTCAACCTGTATATTCCCGGTGTCCTGTGGCACAGACAACACATTGGAAAGTTCACTGAAAATCTCCTCCTCTGCTTCACTATCTGTTGAATAGTCCACTAGAGCTGCAGAGCTCATAACCGCAAAAACAGGGGGAGCAATATTGATAAGAGACGATGCATGTTGCAATTGCACGCTGTTTTCCTGTGCCTTACCCTGTATTTCAACATGTTTGTTCGTAGAAGCACATTCTGAGTCAAAAAACTGCAAGTCCCCCACTTTGCTCCCCTTTCCTTCAGTAATACACCTATTTAGAGGAGCAGGAACACTAGTAGAGTCTATATAATAAGTCTTACAGCTGCGCTTGCCAGCCCGCCCCAAGCGCTGAACAGACAAGACCCCCGACCGCCCCCTGACGTGCCCGGCAAGGAGGAACAACGTGGAGCACTCCCTTTCACTTGGGCGCTCCGACCTGAGGAGCGCCCCCTTCGCAAAACTGCCACAGAACCATTGCCGGCTAAAAGGGGGAGCTGTGCGCGGCTCTTTGCAGGAAGACAAGCCGCCACAGCGTCACTCACCCCCTGAGCTGCCAAACTCGACGAGGACGCGGACTGCGTCCTTGACGACGTTCTCTGCCATGCTCCAACTTTGAAAAAACACCTCAGCGTCACGGAGGAGCCGTCGCCACAACAAACGCTGGCTGACGAAATCCTTCAAGTGACGCGATCCCGCCCAGGAAAACCCGCCCAGCCACCCGCACTAGAATACCGCCCCCTGCCGCACTCTTAACCTATCGCGCTTGATGGATTGTTTGATCGCGCGAACAATCCCAGGGGGACACCGGCTCGCGCCTGGATCCTCCTGGGTCCCATAGAACAGTAAAGTGCAGTATGGGTATAGTAGCCATTGATTCAGTTATAAAAAGTAAAAGAATGAGCTCCAGAGCTTATTTGGAGAAAATGTTACTAATGCAGCCCTGAGTGTTTGGATGGTGCAACAACTGGTATTAGTGACCATGTTACAAACTGATTCAAAATGACCTTAGCGGCAGTTGTCATATAACCTACTATCATATAATAGCTGCAAAAAGGAGAGGTGACTGTTCAGAGGAACGTCCTCCAATCCCCGGTGCTCTTAACAATGCTACTGTAGCTACTCTTCAGTTCAATCTGCCGTACCAGACTAGCTCTGGCACAATAAATAAAGAAGGCAATTATAATGAATTATCTGCTTATTGGTAAAAACAGAACAGTATCTACAGATCTCCATTCCTGATAGTTAAAAGGGTTCCGACAAGCTCTCCCAATTTGTGCATGTGTATTTATTCATATAAATTCCAAGATCCCTATTATAGACATCCCCTACAACATCAAACTATCATATGATACGAGTAAGACAAGAGCAGAATTCCTTGACACTCTGACAAAATGGCACCCTCACCACCAGCTTACACCGTAAAGCAGCGGCAGGCAACAGTCTTCTTCATGCCCTCAGTGCTCATCCAGACACACTTGAATGGAGTGGAAGTGGAAGCGGAATGATGCGAAAAAAATGCGTAACTTTACCCGTGGGGTATGGACTATCAGGACGCGATTAGCAGCAGTTACTGCCACCCTGTGTGTCACGGGCAGACCCTTAAGCATGCCAGCCCACTGGGGCATGATTTGTTTTCACTCTGCAACATTGGCAGATGTGTCCTTTCCCTACCACTTTGGGAATTCCGGGTGACGGTAACATGGATACACAGGTCTCTTACCTTGAGGGTAAGAGTTACTCGCACTGAGCAGAGCGCTTCACGCGGCTTGGTTTGTACTTTATTTCGCATCATTCCACTTGGAATGCTTTATTGTTCCACCTCTCCAGATGCACATCCCGGAGGTACTCGTAATACCGGGCTGTCTTGTAAATGAAATGCTTTACATGTCTACTTCATTTGTAGCGCCTTGCTATTTAATGCCATTTAATGCAATGTATGATATATTTTGTGTTCTTATCATTATGCCAAATATCGTGAAAAAAAGGGAACTCAGCCCACAGCAACATCAGCTAGTCTGTTGTTCATTACTATTGGTATGACGTGAATACCAGTTGACAATGTATTTAATGCACGTAACTCAGTTGACTCGTTCTCGTGAGAAAGCAGGTTTACCTGCGGAACGCGTCGAGAAAAGCCTTTTTTAAAATAAACACGCTTATGTAACTTGGAAGTGGCCCGGACAATCTTTTCTTGAACCGAGGAAAGTGTATGGTTGAAGGTGTAGGGATTCGCTATCCCGTCGGAGGCCCGCCACTGGAAGCGGCAGGGATCCTAAGCGACTTTGTTTGGCTGGATATATATATATTTATATATATATATATATATATATATATATATATATATATATATATATATATATATATATATATATATATATATATATATATATATATATATATATATATATATATATATATATATATATATATATATATATATATATATCAAATCAACTTCTCCTTCCCTCGTGGTTCGAAGAAAACAAAGGACACACCTTAGCTTCATGGGGTGCTTTATTAGGAATACAGGCATAACCGGTTTCGGCGGAGTGCCTTCATCAGATACCGCTGTTCCATTACGTGTCTACCACTCACAGTTCTTTTAAAGCTCCTCCTCCCAGTGGTTCAGAGCTTCACCTGCATCGGATTTCCTTGCCTGCGCTAATGAAAGGGACTACCAGTCCCAAGATTCTGCACGCTGGTAATCCAATGCAATGGGGAAACGTAATTTTGTTTTTAACTTTCACAACCTCTTGCTGCCTTCTTTCAGCCATCTACCCCTCAAGGACAAGATTCGGAGACGCAAAGTCATCAAAACGTCTCTCCAACTAGTGCAGGTCCGCTGTACAACAGCAGCGTCTTGCCTCTTGCTGGGTCCTGGTGGCGGGTCATGGAAAAGCCCGATACCTCGGGATAACGTCAGAACAAAGTCCTGTGTATATATCTCTATATATATATATATATATATATATATATATATATAGAGAGAGAGAGAGAGAGATATATATATATATATATATATATATATATATATATATATATATATATATATATATATATATATATATATATATATTACCTACTGGCGATAGCCAGTAGGTATATATAGTTAGGATTTTTTTCCTATGGGATTTTTGAAAATTCTATGTCGAATAACTTTGGCTTATGAGGACAGAATTGGCTGAAATTTACAGGAAAATGGAACATTTTGTTTCTGAGCAGCCCCTGAAAATTTGGGGGGGTTTCGTCAAGGGGGGGCCGAGAAAAAAGGGGGGTCCCAAAACGTGTTTTTCCCATGCAATTTTCCATAGGGCGGTTGGCCTCACTTTTAGCCTGAACGGCTGAATGGATTTACACCAAACTTGGCAAAATTGTAGGGACTGGTAGCCCGATGTGCCTTTGCTATGTCTCAAGATATAGGCTCCAGTGGTTTTTACGAAAATTAACTTTGAAAAATATATATTGGGCTACATTGGGCTATATATATGTTGGAGCCCAAATGTAGCCCAATGTAGCCCAATGTAGCCCAAAGATGGCCACCAGAGACAAAAAAAACCAAATGTAGCCCAAATATCAGCCAGATGTAGCCCAACTATAGCCCAATGACAGATTGTCCCAGAGTGTTCTAAAGAACAACAAGAGTGCTAACAGTCCTACTTATTACAAAGGTATGGCACACCTGAAGCCATCTTGATTGGAATAAAGTGGTAACTCTTAAAACATTTAATTTAAAAAGGAACAAAATGAGGGGGTTCATTTTGCCATAGAAAGTATGATTAGCGAATATATGACGAAATCCCGCATACCATCAGTCCGCAAAAAAAATCCCGCATGTACTATTAGGCCGCAAATTAAAATAACGAAAACTTTTAGAACGAATATGCCTTTAGCATACACTAAACAACTAAACTACCCTAAACCCTAAAACACTACCCCCAGCATGACCCTACACTACACAAACACTACAACACTACCCTAAACCCTAAAACACTACCCCCAGCATGACCCTACACTACACAAACACTACAACACTACCCTAAACACTAAAACACTACCCCCAGCATGACCCTACACTACGCAAACACTACAACACTACCCAAAACCCTAAAACACTACACCCCAGCATGACCCTACACTATGCAAACACTACAACACTACCCTAAACCCTAAAACACTACCCCCAGCATGACCCTACACTACACAAACACTACAACACAACCCTAAACCCTAAAACACTACCCCCAGCATGACCCTACACTACGCAAACACTACAACACAACCCTAAACCCTAAAACACTACCCCCAGCATGACCCTACACTACGCAAACACTACAACACTAACCTAAATCCTAAACCACTACCCCCAGCATGACCCTACATTACGCAAACACTACAACACTACCCAAAACCCTAAAACACTACACCCCAGCATGACCCTACACTACGCAAACACTACAACACTACCCTAAACCCTAAAACACTACCCCCAGCATGACCCTACACTACGCAAACACTACAACACTACCCTAAACCCTAAAACACTACACCCCAGCATGACCCTACACTACGCAAACACTACAACACTACCCTAAACCCTAAAACACTACCCCAAGCATGACCCTACACTACGCAAACACTACAACACTACCCTAAACCCTAAAACACTACCCTCAGCATGACCCTACACTACGCAAACACTACAACACTACCCAAAACCCTAAAACACTACCCCCAGCATGACCCTACACTACGCAAACACTACAACACTACCCAAAACCCTAAAACACTACCCCCCAGCATGACCCTACACTACGCAAACACTACAACACTACCCAAAACCCTAAAACACTACCCCCAGCATGACCCTACACTACGCAAACACTACAACACTACCCAAAACCCTAAAACACTACCCCCAGCATGACCCTACACTACGCAAACACTACAACACTACCCAAAACCCTAAAACACTACACCCCAGCATGACCCTACACTACGCAAACACTACAACACTACCCTAAACCCTGAAACACTACCCCCAGCATGACCCTACACTACGCAAACACTACAACACTACCCAAAACCCTAAAACACTACACCCCAGCATGACCCTACACTACACAAACACTACAACACTACCCTAAACCTTAAAACACTACCCCCAGCATGACCCTACACTACGCAAACACTACAACACTACCCTAAACCCTAAAACACTACCCCCAGCATGACCCTACACTACGCAAACACTACAACACTACCCTAAACCCTAAAACACTACCCCCAGCATGACCCTACACTACACAAACACTACAACACTACCCTAAACCCTAAAACACTACCCTCAGCATGACCCTACACTACGCAAACACTACAACACTACCCAAAACCCTAAAACACTACCCCCAGCATGACCCTACAATACGCAAACACTACAACACTACCCAAAACCCTAAAACACTACCCCCCAGCATGACCCTACACTACGCCAACACTACAACACTACCCAAAACCCTAAAACACTACCCCCAGCATGACCCTACACTACGCCAACACTACAACACTACCCAAAACCCTAAAACACTACCTCCAGCATGACCCTACACTACGCAAACACTACAACACTACCCAAAACCCTAAAACACTACACCCCAGCATGACCCTACACTACGCAAACACTACAACACTACCCAAAACCCTAAAACACTACCCCCAGCATGACCCTACACTACGCATACACTACAACACTACCCAAAACCCTAAAACACTACCCCCAGCATGACCCTACACTATGCAAACACTACAACACTACCCTAAACCCTAAAATACTACACCCCAGCATGACCCTACACTACGCAAACACTACAACACTACCCAAAACCCTAAAACACTACCCCCAGCATGACCCTACACTACGCAAACACTACAACACTATCCTAAACCCTAAAACACTAAGCCCAGCATGACCCTCCCCTACACAAACACTACAACACTACCCTAAACCCTAAAACACTAGCCCCATTATGACCCTACACTACGCAAACACTACAACACTACCCTGAACCCTAAAACACTACCCCCAGCATGACCCTACACTACGCAAACACTACAACACAACCCTAAACCCTAAAACACTACCCCCAGCATGACCCTACACTAAACAACCACCACAACTCTACACTACACTAACACAACACTACACTACACAACACTACATTACACTACACAATCACTAACCCACGAAAAAATTAACACAAACCCACTTACCTCTCTCGTCATCGTGGTTTTCACAACGCAAATGCATTTACCATACATGCCTTTAAAACGTAATTCTTTGTAAAGGCATGCGCGATAAATGCACATGCATTTTGAAAAAATGCGGGATAATGGTATGCGAGCTCAATGACCTTGCGGGATAATGGTATGCGGACTGAAAGTCTGCGGGATAAAAAATGCGGGAAAATGGCTGCAAACCATGATTAGCAGCAGACTTCCCTGGTGAGCACTAGCTTTACTACAGTGATCTAATGAGCAACTAGAGTGCTAACATTCAGAATTTATGGCAAATGTGTGACACATCTGAATGCCTTCTTGATAGAACCAAAGTAAACAAGCATTGAAAATGCAATAGATCTCGCCCTCGTTTAAGTTAAAGCCATTCTGTTTGTAATGAGGTGGCTTTTTAGCTTTGCTTTTATTAGTGTTTTTAAAACTTTCATATAAATAACATGCATATGTATGCATATATGTATATGTATGCATGCATTTATATTTATATAGATATGCAGATTACATATGTTTATATATGTATATTACCTACTGGCGATTGCCAGTGGGTATATATAGTTAGGATTTTTTCTCTATGGGATTTCTGAAAATTCTATGTCTAATAACTTTGGCGTTTGTGGACGGAATTGGCTGAAATTTTCAGGAAAATGGCACATTTTTTTTCTGAGCAGCCCCTGAAAATTTGGTGGGGTTTCGTCAAGGGGGGGCCGAGAACAATGGGGGTCCCAAAACGCGTTTTTCCCATTCATTTTTCCGTAGGGCGGTTGGACTCACTTTTAGCTCGAACGTCTGAATAGATTTACATGAAACTTGGCAAAATTGTAGATATGGTTTGCCCGACGTGCCTTTGCTATGTCTCAATATATGTGCTCCAGTGGATTTTGAGAAATTAACGTTTAAAAAAATATATATATCTGTGACAGCGCTCCGATTAGCGCCCCGGTTCGCGTACCTGACGCGTAACGGAACTTCGCGAAGCGAATCTGATTGGCTCTCCGGTGTCTGTCAACATTCTAAACAAAACGGAGCGGCCGCCATCTTGTCTCTCGGTACGATCGAGAGACAAGATGTGGTGAAAAACGAAGGGGGAAATGAAGGAAAGGGGGCAAGGTAGACCACTCCTGACCCCCTAGGATTGATGAGGGGGATATTAAAGTGCCCCGCGGGGCAAAAAATTTTGCGATTTTACGCCGTAGAGGCGCGTCCCGGTACGCGAACCGGGCAGCTCACCGGGCAGCTAACCGGGCAGCTAACCGGCAGCGTAGCTGTCAACATTGTAAACAGTCCGGAGCGGCCGCCATCTTGTCTCTCGGTAGGTTCGAGAGACAAGATGTGGTGAAAAAAGAAGGGGGAAATGAAGGAAAGGGGGCAAGGTAAACCCCTCCTGACCCCCTAGGATTGATGAGGGGGATATTAAAGTCCCCCGCGATTTTTCGCGGTAGAGGCGCTTCCCGGTACGCGAACCGGGCAGCTAACCGGCAGCGTAACGGGAGTCCGCCATCTTGTGTTTTTGGAGCGTCCGGTTCGCGTACCGGGTAGCGTCCCGGTAAGCGTAACAAGGGGAAAACCAAGAGAAACAGTAAAAAAAAAAATTAAGGGAATAGATTTCCAGCAAACTTGGCAAAATTGTAGGGACTGTTTGTTTGATGTGCCTTTGCAAGGCCTCAAGATATGTGCACGTGTGGATTTTGTCTAATTAAGGTTAAAAAAAATATATATATCTGTAAGCGTGCTCCGGCACGCTTACGTTACGGGTTTTGTTTGCGCTGCAGAACCGATACGTCACGGTTATGCGACGCGTCATGAGGCGTCTCACGTGGCTACGTGATACGTCACGTAATAAAGAATATATTTTACAGCTATAGATATTAGCTTTTAAAAAACCAATGAAATTCACTGAAAAAACCATAGGTTATAGACCATATATAGTTAGGAATTTGCATTTACAAAACCTTGAAAATTCACTGAAAAAACCATAGGTTAGAGACCATATATAGTTAGCTGGACATTTTATTGACATAAAACCAATGAAATTCCATATATAGTTAGTTGCACTAACTATATATTGCGCACCCGCAATCCACTGCTGATGATGTCACATATTACATCATTCATGACATGGTCAGTGACATCACTGATGACATCACTGATGACATCTCAAATGACATCACTGATGACATCACTGATGACATCTCAAATGACATCAGTGATGACATCATGACACACCAATACCAGTTACTACATACGCACTCACTGATTCCTACGTCTACACACACATTCACTCATTCACCCATACAATCACTCATACATACAGTCACTCATTATTACAACACTATCATATGCACTCATACACCTATGCAGACACTCACACACTGCCACTCATCCATGGAGTTACTCACACACCTAGTCAGTCCTGTAAAGAATCAATCACACTTCCATTTCCTCATCTATACAGTTAAACACAGAACACCATACTTCAGTGACATCACTGATGACATCACTGATGACATCTCAAATGACATCACTGATGACATCATGACACACCAATACCAGTTACTACATACGCACTCACTGATTCCTACGTCTACACACACATTCACTCATTCACCCATACAATCACTCATACATACAGTCACTCATTATTACAACACTATCATATGCACTCATACACCTAGTCAGTCCTGTGAAGAATCAATCACACTTCGATTTCCTCATCTATACAGTTAAACACAGAACACCATACTTTTCACACATATACTAACACATACTTACTCTCTTATACAATCACTGATACAAGTACACATTGATATGCACAGAGTCACACACCTCCCAGCCAGCCACACACACACTCAGTCTTCCATACATCCAGTCATCCTTCAATATGTAAAACATATTTAAACTTTACAAAAACACACAGACACTAGATGATGTCATCAGTGATGTCATTTGAGATGTCATCAGTGATGTCATCAGTGATGTCATTTGAGATGTCATCAGTGATGTCATCAGTAATGTCACTGACCATGTCATGAATGATGTAATATGTGACATCATCAGCAGTGGATTGCGGGTGCGCGATATATAGTTAGTGCAACTAACTATATATGGAATTTCATTGGTTTTATGTCAATAAAATGTCCAGCTAACTATATATGGTCTCTAACCTATGGTTTTTTCAGTGAATTTTCAAGGTTTTGTAAATGCAAATTCCTAACTATATATGGTCTATAACCTATGGTTTTTTCAGTGAATATATATATATATATATATATATATATATATATATATATATATATATTCATCCAGGTTGCCTCTGATTCAAAGACGCCACTTCACGGGAAAGGTTTACAAAACTCTTTATTTAGGGAGGCTGAAGATTGCGGCTGTGTTTTCTCGATCCCCGACGCGTTTCAAAGCCACAGGCTCCTTCCTCATGGGGCGGCAATCTGGCAATTAACGGCACAACCACAGCCCTTTATTTCCCATACTGCATGCACTCTCCAGTGAGAGCATGCTGGGCGATGTAGTTCAATTCTTCCCCACAGGTAGGGTTCGTTATTTCGCCAATGTTCAAAGTTTGCCATGTCTTTAATTATTTAAAAGCCCTCCGGTGGGCCCCAGGCACAATTCACAGCTTCCACAATGAAATATTTTCCCATGCCGCTTCTGCGTTGGTACAGTAACCCCCGTGCGGACCTGTTACCTCATTCCAAAGATGCACTGCCTGTTTGGAATGAGGTAACAGGTCCGCACGGGGGTTACTGTACCAACGCAGAAGCGGCATGGGAAAATATTTCATTGTGGAAGCTGTGAATTGTGCCTGGGGCCCACCGGAGGGCTTTTAAATAATTAAAGACATGGCAAACTTTGAACATTGGCGAAATAACGAACCCTACCTGTGGGGAAGAATTGAACTACAGCGCCCAGCATGCTCTCACTGGAGAGTGCATGCAGTATGGGAAATAAAGGGCTGTGGTTGTGCCGTTAATTGCCAGATTGCCGCCCCATGAGGAAGGAGCCTGTGGCTTTGAAACGCGTCGGGGATCGAGAAAACACAGCCGCAAACTTCAGCCTCCCTAAATAAAGAGTTTTGTAAACCTTTCCCGTGAAGTGGCGTCTTTGAATCAGAGGCAACCTGGATGAATATATATATATATATATATATATATATATATATATATATATATATATATATATATATATATATATATATATATATATTTATATATTTTTTTATTCATTTTGCTCACAAACAACCCAGAGGAGTGCACTCTTTGCATAGTGGATGCTGGTGTCGAGGGTGGGCTACCCCTCATTTACTTATTATCTCACAAGGTCCCCACACTGGAAATCACCACACTCCAAGAGAATCAAATCAAGATGTTTAGAGATTTATTGCAAACGTGTAATTATTCACCATCAACCACCACCAACGCGTTTCAACCCTCAAGGGTCTTGCTCACAGTAATGTGAATCCATTATCTGTTCCACTATTTATAGTGTTTGCCCATTCTTGCCCATTATGAGGCATCCTGGGACATGTAGTGTTACATATTACAATTACTAGCGTCTTTGTTGCCAATTTGCTTATCAAGGGGGATTCTACCATAATTTTAGTTGTGTCCGCATTTTACACTCTAAAGACTTCTCATTCTGGAATTGCTCTCGATAAGGAATATTTCATGATCGCTATTGCGTGTTTGTAATTATGCACTTTTTGGGGTTCCTTACACATTTCTCTTTCGAGCCAAATATATCGCCGTTGTTCGGAATCATAGTATTCCGTTACAGTCTTTTCTGTTCAATTTTTTCTTTATTATGTTTGTTTCAAATATTGCTTTATTAATAACTCCTCCTTTGGTCATCTATTCATCAAGTCGCAGTGTGTTAGGGATTCTGCACTGAATCACACTATGCTGCATTGTGCAGTCTTTACTTCAAATGCTGCACAGGTCATCTCCAGTTTATTACTGCTCAGTGCTCTAAGTGCTTACTTGAAAATAAATTGTTTATTTTCAAGTGATTAATTTGCCCTGATTTAGGAACTACCATCAGGGGCACCCCCTTTTTTTTGCAAATACAGTGCTCAAAGTGCTGCCATTCATTTCGCACTTGTATGTTCAATAGGATTTCTGCATAGTATTGGTAGGTCCATTTTCTTTATTCTTGTTCATGTGCCTTGTCCATGTTTTTATCCTCACTCTTTATACTCACTTTTGTACAAGCTAAGTGCTGTATATTATGAGGATTATTTAATAGTTGATTTTTCACCATTCCAGCGATCCATGCCAGTCTTTGCTTCGATATACTGTTTAATGCTCACAAATTGTTTCTATGTTCCCTAGAGCATAATCTCTGTCAATTCGCATCACTTCTCACAAATGTGGAGACATTGGGAGATCAATATTTACATATATATTCACTGAAAAAACCATAGGTTTCACACATGTTATAGTTAACTGGACATTTCACCCATACAAAACCATTGAAATTCCCCTGTTATAGTTAGTTCACCTAACTATAACTCGCGCGCCCGCAATGCACTGCTGATGATGTCACATAGTACATCACTCATTACATGGCCAGTGACATCACTGATGACATCACTGATGACATTATCCTTGTGAAAGAGTGGCAGACCTCCTCTCACTGTAATATAATCTTTGATACACACATTCAAAAATAGAAACTAACATTTTCAAAAAAATGGAGATGCCAATACCAGTTACAACAACCTATTCAGTAGGTATGTTTTGACGAATCTTCGCGAAATTCTCCAAAAAATTGTCTATCCAGCTCAGCTCTGATCCTGAAAGTTTGGGGGTGAATCATCAAGTGGGGGCTGAGAAAAAAGGCGGGTCCCAAAACACATTTTCCCCATGTTAATTTCCGTAGGAAATTTTGAGACCGGCTACAGCCTGAACAACTGAACGGAATTACCCCAAATTTGGCAAAAAGGTAGAACTTGGTTCAGAAAGTGACCTTTTTTTTATGGTGTAAATCCGTTCAGTAGTTTTTGAGAAATTCAAAAATTAAGAGTAAAAAAATCAATTTCCCATAATAAACTTTGGGCAAGGCTACAACCGAAACTACTGAATGGAATTACCCCAAATTTGGCAAAAAGTTAGTGCTTGGATTAGAAACCGGTACAAAAGGGGGTGGTGATGGACGGAGCATCTGAATCAATCAAACACTCACACCCAGTCAAAAGATCTGGGTTTAATCCATCACCGTTCTTTAGCCCACTCTGCCACCCCAGTTCAGAAATGGTTACATGCAAATCAGTCTGACCCTGTGACTCATGGGAACAGTCCAGCCCGAACTGCCAAGCCATGTCTTCCCTGGACCGGAAACAAGCTTCTGAGAACCGGTTTCTGGCATTCCAGCCGTCTTCAGCCCGGCTTGCTTGAATCCAGTGGCAAAGTGAGCAAGGGACTCACGTCTGAGCATACCCTGCCACACTTATGGCGGCCAAAAGCCGTACAAAACCGATTAGAAACCAACGTTTTTTAAAATTGTATAAATCTGTTCAGTAGTTGCTGAGAAAAGAGAAAAATAATAGATTCAATATCTGGGCGGGGCCAAAGTCCCGAGCATGAGCGTCACTGTGATTGGCTGCCAAGACTCCAAACTAGGAAGTATTGGCAGCCATCTTGTGACTCAGTAGAAGCAAGTCACCAGAAAACAGTGAAACAAAGATATAAAACAAGAGAAGGGGGCCAGGTAGAAACACCCTGACCCTCCAGGCCTGCTCAGGGGGTCCCAGAAGGACTAGGCGGTGTCACTGAATTCAGGTTCACGTTTGGGCAGGGATGACCTAGCTGAACGATTGTGTTCACGGGCATATCCTCCTGACGGGCACCAGTTCGAGTTTATGTAGTTCATAAACTCGTGTATGTTCTCCCCGTTACTTTAGGGATATTCTCTCCACTGTATAATTGAAAATACCCGGACAAGTATGGATCTATGAGACCAACTACTTTCGGGAAACCCAGTGACCGAACTACGGTACAGGGTGACGAGTCGATTTGACTGCGACAGTCCTGAGGAAGACTGAAGTGACCTCTTGGGGCACAATGGAAGCGGTCAAAACATGTTGACTCTAGCAGTGGTAGGAGGGTAGTCTTGAGGAACCTCATTTTCTCAGTAAGACATTATCCCATCCTTTCTTTTTTACTTTTAATCCTGATAGGGGTATCAAAATTGGGTTTAATAAAGCAATATTTTCTATTGGCACCCCTAATCAGTTTTAATCACATCCTAACTGCACTCTTTTCGTTGCACTTACATCAGATTCACGAGGTGTTCACTTATACGTTTCACCGCTCATGTATGTTATTTGTTGTACGTATTAATTGATTGTATCGTACGTCTTGTCACGTGGATTTTATTATTTTTTCCCCCTCCCTAATGCTCCGCCCTGGATGTGGGTACACCAGGGCGTTTGTAGCAGGCCCTATGATGAAGCATGTCTCATACTTCGGTATGTGAGTGAGGGCAGTTTTTCTAAACTGGGGAATTTTCCACTATTGTAGGTGTGTACTCTATATACCCCCTGCGTGTGATTAACTGGTAGCCTTAGGGGGCCTGGGGTTTTGGAGTTTAAACTTTTGGGGCCCTCTCCCCTCTTGTGTGTAGATCGGTCCCAGAAGGACCCCCAGGACCAAAAAATGCATTTAAAAAAAAAAGAAATTTGGTGCAATTTATTTTAATGAGGCCCCTGGGTGGGCAAGGTTCTGATGGAATTTCTTAAAAATAACAGCAGGGGCTCCCTGGGTCTGCATGTTGGGGGGGGGGGGGTAGAGTGGTCCCCTTCCTGGAGCTTTCCATGTGCTTATAACTTTGGTGTAATTTGACAATCTTTAAGAAATTTTCCAAAAGGTTTCTATTCTTTGATCAGCTGCTATCATGATTGTTTAGGGGTGATTGGTCGAGGGCAGGCTGAGAAAAAAAGGGGTCCCAAAATGTGTTTTCTCAATGCAATTTCCATTGGAAACTTTAGACAAGGCTACAGGTCAAACTGCTGAACGGAATTATGCCACATTTGGCAGGGAGAAAGGTCTTGGCCCAGAAAGCACGCTTTTGTTTAAATGGTGTAAATCTGTTCAGTAGTTTTTGAGAAGTATCACATTTTACAGATATTGATATTTGAGAATTCTGATATCTGATTTGCTGATGGATTACGAGCAAAAGCTTGCAGCTCATTGGCTGTGAACTGTTGAAACTAGGAAGTGTTGGCAGCCATTTTGTGATTTAGTCCATCAGCTCACATCTCTCCGTCTAGAAGCCATCCATTCCGTAGTTCTACCTCTGCGAGGCAACACTGAAAATATACTGCAGCTCTGTCTCCGTGAGATACCCCCTTCAAGGTTCCTCTCCCCACATCACCATTTTGCAGTTATGCTTTTAGAAGCCAGTGCGTCTGCTCGCAGCTCTGACTCTGCAAGCTTTCATACATTTTGTGACTCAGTCTGGGAGCTTGCATTTCTCCCTCTACAAGCCATCGGGTCCGTAGTTCTACCTGTGCCGGGCCACACAGAAAGTATTCCGCATGTGTGTCTGTGTGAGATACCCCTTTCACGCTGCCTCTCCCCACATCACCAGGTTGCGGCTATGCCTTTAGAAGCCAGACCATCAGCTCGGAGGTCTGTGAGTCAGTCCGTTGGCATGACCCCCTACACTACCCAAACACCACTGCACTACCCTAAACACTAAAACTACTCCCAGCACGACCTCCTACACCACTGCACTATCCTAAAACACTACTCTCTGCATGACGTCCTATACTACACAAACACCACTGCGCTAACATAAAATGTAAAACTCTACTCCCAGCATGACCTCCTACACTACACAAACACCACTGTGTTACTATACACTCTAAAACACTATTCCCAACACAAACCTCTGAACAGTACACAAACACCACTGGACTACTCTAAATCCTAAAACACGACCCCAGCACGATCCCCTACATTGACTGAACACCACTGCACTTCCCTAAACATTAAAACACTACCCCAGCATGACCCCCTACACTACCCAAACACCACTGCACTTCTCTAAACACTAAAACACTACTCCCAGCATGACCCCCTACACTACCCAAACGCCACTGCAATGTTGTAAACTCTAAAACACTACAGCCAGCAGGACCCCCTACACTTCACAAACATCACTGCATTATCCTAAACCCTAAAACACTACTCCCAGCATGAGCCCCTACACTACACAAACACCACTGCACTACCCTAAGCCCTAAAACACTACTCCCAGCACGACACCCTACACTACCCAAATACTACTTTACTACCCTAATCCCTAAATTACTATCCTCAGCACGATCCCCTACACTACCCAAACACTACTGCACTGGCCTAAAACCTAAAACACTGCCCGCCACCAGCCCCTTGTCCGCCATCACCCCTCACCCCCCATAAACAAATGTGAGAGCAACCTTAGGAAATCTGAAACGTTAGAACTTGGCTAATGTCGCACAATTATAATAAGAAAGATGCATGTGAGGTTGGACAAATAAGAATCTCGGTCATCTATGGATTTACATATAAACCATTTTATTTAAACAAAACAACAAATTAAAAGTAGGTACAGCCACAGCGTGTCATCCCTCGACAATTTGTGAATCACAGCCTGCAAGACAAAAAGAAAGATAAGATTGTGCGTCATGCGCCCATCAAAGGAGAGAGAGAGAGAGAAAGAGTGAGAGAGAGGAAGAGAGAGAGAAAGAAAGGAAGAGTGCGAGAGAGAGGAATAGAGAGAAAGAGAGAGAGAGAGAGAGAGGAAGAGAGAGAGAAAGAGAGGAAGAGTAAGATGCAAGGAAGAGACAAACAGTGTGAGAGAGAAGAAGAGAGAAAGAGTGAAACAGAGAGAAAGAGATTAAGAGAAAGAATGAGAGAGAGAGGAAGAGAGAAAGAGTGAAAGAGTGTGATAGAGAAAGAGGAGGAGATAGAGAGTGGGAGAGAGAGAAAAAGAGTGTAAGTGACAGAAAGGAAGAGATGGAGAGGAAGAGTGAGTATTGACACTGTGGAGAAAATCCTCACAGCTCACCTTTCTGCCACTGCTGTGTTTCCAACCACGTGCCGGGAGTCGGGACATAGTGAAGCCCTCAAGTTTAGTCATCTGAAACATAGTAAAGAATTAGTATCGGCAGAGTACATACAACTGCAGATGTGTAATTCTCTGTTTCGCCCCTGCACACCCAGGCTGCTGCACCCCATTGACTCCTGCCGCTCAGAGATGTCTGTCTGCCCTGCGCACTCAGGCTGCTGTACCCCATCGCCTCTTGCCACCCAGAGTTATCTGCCAGCCTCTGCGCACCCAGGCTACTGTATCCCATCCACTACCACTGCCCAGAGGTGTCTGCCTCCTGCTGTGCACCCAGGCTGCTGCACCCCATCCACTCCCAGTACCCAGATGTAACTGCCTGTTCCTACGCACCCAGACTGCTGCACCCCATCCACTCACGCTGCCTAGAGGTGTCTGCCCACTCCTGTGTACCCAGGCTGCTGCACACCATCCACTCCCACTGTTCGGAAGTGTCTGCCCGCTCTTGTGCACCCGGGCTGCTGCACACTATCCACTCCCGATGCCCAGAGGTGACTGCCCGATGCTGCAGCAACAAGCCTCTCTGCTCACCTTCCGCCACCGGCATGTGTGTAAGAGGGATGCCGTTGCATACCCGCGGTCAAGCAGAGCTCACAATTCAATATAGATGTTGGTTGCCAGGATGGCCACGCATCATCGCAGTCTGCACACATGCTCATCTCTGGTGGCACTAACTTAGTAGGAGTGAACTCATTGCCTCGTGGCAGGAGGTCCGTGTGGGGGGGTCGTCAATCTGTGAATCACAGCCTGCTAGACAAAAAGCAATATAAGATTGAGCGTCATGAGTCCATCAAAGGAGAGAGAGAGAAAGAGTGAGAGAGAGGAAGAGAGAGAGAGAAAAAGAGTGAGAGGAAGACTTAGAGAAAGAGTGAGAGAGAGAGGAAGAGTGACACAAATAGTGAAAGAGAGGAATAGAGAGAGAAGCAGTGTGAGAGAGAGGAAGAGAGAGAGAAAGTGTGAGGGAGAGAAAGAAAGAGATGGAGAGGGACAGTGAGTGCCCACACTGTGGACAAAACCATCACAGCTCACCTTTCGGCCACCGGTGTGTCTCCGACCACGTGCCATGACATAGTGGAGCCTCGAGCTCACTTATCTGAAACATAGTACAGAATCAGTAATGCAGAGTACATACGACTGCGCACGCCTAAATCACTGTGCCGCCTTTGTGCATCCAGGCTACTACACCCCATCCACTTCCACTGCCCAGAGGTGTATGCCCGCTGCTGTGCAGCCAGGCTGCTGCACCCCATCCACTCCCACTGCCCAGATGTGTCTGCCCACCCCTGCGCACTTAGGCTGCTGCACCCCATCCACTCCCACTGCCTGGAGGTGACTGCCCACCACTGCGCAAACAAGCCTCTCTGCTCACCTTTTGCAATCTGCGTGTAGTAAAGAGGGCCTTTCACATGACGCTCCAAGTCCCAAGCCCGGAGTCCGCGGACAGGGCACCCTGCATATCATGCAGCCCTGCACTGTAGGCCACCAGGTCTCACATTTGGTCCTGGGTCTTGATTTCACCATGGCAGAGGACATACCAGTGCATCCACCATCATCGCAGGCTGCACACCCACTCATCACTTGCGGTGCCACTAACTCTGTGACCAGTGAGGCGATGCCATGTGGCGATAGGCCTGTGCTATCTGTTTGTTCAGGCCTTCACTGTAGTCCAGAATGGCACACAAAACCTGAGATGTACAGACTGCCGGGACAGGCCATCATAGCAGGCTCCACACCCACTCAGCAGTTATGGGTACCCGTACCTCAGTGGACGGAGAGTCACCGTCCCGTGGCGGTGTGCCTGTGCTGCCTGCAGTGCATCCGGTGCGAGCAACTCTAAAATTGCATACAGTACATGCCCCCGGTCTTTTTGATTGGCAGGGTCACACATCCTGTGACGCCTGTGCTTGATGGGTGTGGTATGGGTGTATACAAGCCGTGAGGGAGTGGCTGTGGTCTACTGACAACTAGGCTGTGACCAGCAGATCACTGCAATGAAAACCTGGGCCATGTTTTGTTGTTGTCCTTCCCTGTAAGCATAAGCGGAGTGGGCTGGCATATGGCACTCCTGCGTGAGGCTGTGGAGAATGACTCCAGAGCTACGGGTGTGGCTCCATCCTGGGCTGTATGAGGAATCAACTGATGTGGGTGTTCATATTGTAGTGCTTCCATCACCCGGGTCAAATTGTGAGCTTGGCTGACCACAGTGTAGGCGTATGGAAGGAAACATGAAATATGTATGGAATACATTGTCGAAATATGTAGGTTTCAGGGACGTTATAGTTCAAATTGCATTCTCTGCTGTCCGCAGTGTAGACTGCCATTCAGTGTTCGTTTGGACTTGCAAGATGAATTTGGTCACTGTACTAAAGCTATAACTGATATAAAACAAGTTCTTTAAGCAAGGATACTAAAAGGATATTATGTAGGTTTGAGCTACGTTATACTTAGTTGCCTGCTGGACTCTGCAATTAATGAATCAAGAGTGAATTTGAATTGTGCTGACCACAGTGTAGACGAGAGGCAGC
Organism: Lissotriton vulgaris; assembly: GCF_964263255.1. Lineage (NCBI taxonomy): Eukaryota > Metazoa > Chordata > Amphibia > Caudata > Salamandridae > Lissotriton > Lissotriton vulgaris. The sequence goes on from NC_141695.1 coordinate 1,353,530,060, forward strand.
GGTCAGCCAGGCCCACACCCATGTGGTGTTGAGTTGAGCGGAGCCTGCGATAATGCATGGTCCGGGCAGGCAGGACTGGTACCAATGTCTTTTGTCTTATGAATTCTGCCTTAATAAGGCTACGTGGTGATAACTTGTGGTGCAGTGAGTTAGTGTCTAACTAAGAGTTATGGGACCCCCTCTAATATAATATCTTGTAGGTAACGTAGGAAAGGGGAAGAAGAACAGCAACCACTATGAAAAGAGCTCTCCTCGTGACCTCTCTATTTCCTTGAGGGTTTTAGCCTCTAAACTCAGACAAGGGCATAACCAAAATACCAATTCACATATATTCTATTTTCATTTTCCTTTTTTATTTAAATTATTTTATCATTATTCTTTCTTTTCACATTGCTTTCAACTTAATTCATCAAAAATATATTTTAAAAAAATTAAACACAGTTTAACAATAATAATCCATAATACACAGTTCATAATTCGTGTAACAATCCATTCATTGCCAGGTAGAGAACTAACACAATCGATCCACTCACTCATACCTCATACACATTCACACCTCAAACTATCTGTGCAAGTTTACACGTTTTTGTCTAATGCCCAAAACAGGCCACTACAAAAAGTAGGATTTTACAAAGACTTGGTCAATGCGTTCCGGTGGCAAACGGCAACTGTCAGGGACTGTCCGGGACTATGTGGGGGACACAGTCAGGGACTTGGACAAGGACTGGGAACTGGGTAGAAGACGTACACAGAAAGGAGGAGTACAGTGCTGCCCAGGATCATACAGGGAGTCAGAGGAGAAAGAGGGATCCAAAGGGGAAGCCTGTACAAGTGAACAAGATGGGTAAGACTCAGAAAGGAAGGGCACTCACAAGGCAATTTAGCATTCAGACTAACTACACCCAGGACGGACGTGCAAGACATACATATAATACAACATTAACAATAAAGGGGGGTGTGGGGTAAAGCACTCAGGAGCTCCACATGGTAAGACTGAAGCTCAGTAAGTTTCTTACCCGCAATTGCTGTTACAGATACTGACTGCAAATCCTCACATGTAGGATATGCATGCAAAGGCAGGGTCTGTGGAGCTTATACCTATAGTGATGTTATAAATGTAACTCAAAGACAAAACTCACAGTGAACAAGAAACACCACCTAGGTAGTCAGCTGAGCCCACGGATCCTGGTGATCAAACAGGAATGCGCAAGGCAGTAACAGCAAAGGGGTAGAACTAAACACAAGCACAATAGACAAGGAGCTAGCAAGGAGGAGTGCTTAACAGGAAAGGAAGGAAATGACAGGGCACACTTGGCAGAAAGCAGGTAACAAACATACAAGGTAACAGAAGTAAGACAGCAGAATAGAAAGGCAGCAGACTAGAACTGAAACCAAGGAAATGGGAAGCAAGGCAGGGACTGGAAACGGATATACAGAAGGGGAGACTACAAGGGTATACTAGAATAGTACAGGTTAAGGAATCAAGAAAACAAAGTAGCAGAGAAGTCAGTGCTGGGACAGGAACAAGAAGTGAGCTAAGGCTCAGGAGTCAAGGCAGCACTGCAGACAGTGCTGGTTCAGGAACAGGGAACTACCAAAGCTTCAGGAGTCAAGGTAGCACTGCAGGCAGTGCTAGTTCAGGAACAGGGAAATTACTAGAGCTTAGGAGTTAAGGTAGCACTAAAGGCAATACTGGTTCAAGGAAACAGGACATAGCTACAGCTCAGGAAACAAGGAGTCAAGAGAGCACTGCAAGCAGTGCAAATCAGGAACAAGAAATAGCTACGCCCAGGAACAAAGAATAACTATATCTCAGGAACTCAGGAAACAAGGTAGCACTGCAGGCAGTGCTAATTCAGGTACAGGGAATAGCTATAGCTCAGGAACTTAGGAAACAAGGTAGCACTGCAAGCAGTGCTAATTCAGGAGAAAGGAAACTGCTGCAGTTCAGGAACAAGGAATAATAAGGCTATGGGGTCAGGGTAGCACTGCAGGCAGTGCTAATTCAGGAACAGGAAAAACAGCAGCACGTCAGGAACAAGGCATAATTAAAGCTCAGGAAACACTGGAAACAAGAATAGCAAAAGCTCAGGGAACTCTGGAACCAAGGATTGGTCTCACCGGTAAACAGCTACAATGACCAACCTTTGCCTGAAGGGAGCTGGGGCTTAAAAGAGCTCACAGTAATCGCATGCAGCTGGTGTGAGCAGGCTAGCAGCAGCCAGCCACAGGTGAGCTGAATTCCTCCACCCATCCTTGGCCTGCAGGGGTGGAGACAAAGCAGTGAGCAGGTCATTCTGGGTAATGGAGTTTCAGGCATGAGTAGGCTGGCTTTAAGTCTAAGCAGGCTGGCTTTCCCAAAACCCGGCATGGATTGGGAATGGATGTCAATTCCCAAATAGTGTCCAAATGGCTGGAAGTCAAGATATGCATGCAGGGGAGTGTCAGGAAGCATATTAGAACACTGGAGAGTCCCACAGTTCAGCCCCCTGGTGGTGGACACGAGAACATACAGAGCGAATTGTGACAGCAACAATAGGAGCCACCTTCATCAGGACCCGCAAGATGTATCAACACTTGTTCTCTGAAACCCTGGTTATTCTCTTGTTAAGTCCTTAATGCAGCCTATCATTCCTCCACATTCTAACAAATCTTTCAGAGTTGTAATTGCTTGTCCAACAAGGCCTCTCACCAACTTTAGAAATCTCATCCCAGGAAATCAAGAATGTTACTCAGAATCGCAATTGATGAGCGAGTAGAACTTTATAACCTGCTTAAGTATCTCGTCCCAGGGCAGCACTTTTTATCCTATCAGGGTTCAGCAAGTACGAGTCGCTGCAGTGTTCCACTCAAAAAAGTTTTACAATCTCTCCTGGAAAATATCTGTTTCTATATGCAGCGTCCGCCAGCTGATCTTTTAGCGCCATCCCCGCACTCTATAGGTAGTAAATGAAATCACTCTATGTTAATATCTTCGTAAAATTGCTCTATTTTGCAACTGAACCTTCCATCAAAGTTGCGCAACAACTCCCACGGGTCGACGTAATGTATTTTGTCTAATTAATTCTGCCTTAATAAGGCTACATGGTGATGACTTGTGGCGCAGTGAGTTAGTGGCACCAGAAGCACTGAGCGTGTGTGCAGCCTGCGATGCTGCGTGAGCTGGGTGGGCTGCACTGGTAGCAATGTCTTTTGTCTAATGACTTCTGCCTCAATAAGGCTATGTGGCGATGACTTGTGGTGCACTAGTTAGTGGCACCTGAAGCACCGAGCGTGTGCACAGCCTGTGATGATGCGTGGGCTGTGCGGGCCGCACTGGTAGCAATGTCTTTTGTCTAATGAATTCCGCCTTAGTAAGGCTATGTGGCGCTGACTTGTGGTGCACTAAGTTAGTGGCCCCTGAAGCACTGAGCGTGTGCGCACCCTGCAATGATGCGTGGTCCATTGCGGGCTGCACTGGGAGCAAAATCTCTTGCCTACTGGATTGCGTAATCTGCAATTGTGAGATCTGCTGTCCGCAGTGTAGAACGAAGACAGTAGTCTGCACAGATATAACACTGCGGTACTGTGCCGCTGGGTTCGCAGGGGGCCTGTGTCAAGGAGGCCGGCGGTCATGGCAGCAGCCACATGGCAGGATGAGGGCCGCCGCTCTGGCAGTCGCGTTGGCCTTCCCACAAGTGAACCACACCCACATTCAAGCCTATTTATTCATACTCCTACGCTGGAGTAGCATACATTGGACCAGCCCACTCTGCTTCCACCTGCAGGGATGAACAACACAGTAACATGATCAAGATCTTCCTCATTGCCTGAGGTAACATGGTTACGTCCAGTGTCAACAACACTACAAGCACACATGGAGAGGTCTGTGCTGTGCATGGTGAGGTCTGTCAAGCACATCACCGCTACACTTGGCATTGTGTACATTGTTATTGATGGGTGACTTGCATCCTTCACATATACTTGGTTCCCACATGTCCCAACATTCAGGTATTGTGCGGCTGAGGAGCCATGTCATTTTGGGAAGGTCTGTTGTCCTGTTCTGCGCTGCCTCAGTGGTAGTAGGGGGGTTGTGGTCCGGGGGGAGGTCCTGGGGGTGGTGGCGGTGGGTGTTGTGGCCTTCTTGGGTGTTGGAGTTGCATTTTCAGTAGCTCTATGAGGTGTTGGTCTTTAGATGTGGCTCTGGGCTGAGCGCCGTTTCATACCGTAGGTAGTTGCCCTGCTTGACATCAGTAAAAGGCAGATGTTAAATTCTTACTGCTAACACAGATTATCGCCTGTTTTTGGATTGCATTACAGATTTGGCTGGTCATTGAAAATATGAGGAAGTGGTATTTTCATGTTTTTGCATGGGAACACCTACTCTGCATATCATTAGCGTTAGTTGTCGCACTCATTTGTGGTGATTTATTTGGCGGAAGCTATCGATGGAAAACTGGCGAGATCGGCAGTTTTCACCAGGTTGAGAATGGGATGATGATTTAAAAATACAGAAAAAAAGTAGGTTTATTCACCATTATAATTAGAAATTAGCATTTAAAAAACCTTTGAAATTCACTGAAAAAAGCATAGGTTTCAGGGACGTTATAGTCAGAAATTAGCATTTGAAAAAGCTTTGAAATTCACTGAGAAAAACATAGGTTTCAGGCACGTTATAGTCAGAAATTAGCATTTAAAAATTCACTGAAAAAAAACATAGGTTTCAGGGACATTATAGTTAGTTTGACATTTTACTCATACAAAACCAGTGAAATTCCCCCGTTATAGTTAGTTCAGCTAGCTATAATTCGCACCCCCGCAATGCACTGCTGATGACGTCACATATTACATCATTCATGACATGGTCAGTGACATCACTGATGACATCCCTGATGACATCTCAAATGACATCACTGATGACATCATCCACATCAAAATCTGACGCACCTCCTCACACTTTAATATAAACTTTGATACACCCACTGTAAAATACAGACTACCATTTTCGAAATCATCAACACACTAGTACCAGTTACTACATATACACTCACTGATTTCTAGGTCTACACACACATCCACTCATTCACCATACAATTACTCATACATACAGCCACTCATCAATACAACATTATCATATGCACTCATACACCCATACAGACACTCACACACCACCACTCATCCATGGACTTACTCACACACCTAGTCAGTTATGCAAAAAATCAATCACACTCCCATTTCCTCACCAATAGTTACACACACACCACCTCACTTATTCAAACATATACTCACATATTCTTACTCTCTTATACAATCATTGATACAAGTACACACTCATCCATACAGCCACTCTCATAATCACTGACTCTCACGTATATTCATTTAAATATTTGAAGTCTCACATACACTGCCTTTTACATATGTAGTCACTTGGATGTGTACCACTGAGACATCCAATCTCTCACCAACACACCCATACACACACTCACCCGCACATACAGCTGTTTCCAAATGCACTCTTGAACCCATACACCCAGTAAAGTAACCACTGACACATCTATGCATAGAGTCACACACCTCTCACCCCCACACACCCACACACACTCAGTCTCCTATACAAATACACAGGCAATCAATCAATAACCCTTATAGACACTCATGTAGCTACTGACCAACACATGCAGCAGTTTACACAACAACAGACATACTGATACACACATTCAGACAGTTTAGTCACTAACCAAAGCATTCAGTAAGACACATTTAGTCACTCACTTATACAGTCAGTCACGCACCTACTAAATCCTCCATCCAGACACTTATACACCCACTCATTCTTCAATACACCTTGGCATACATATAAAACACAAAGTCATTGGATGATGTCATCAGTGATGTCATTTGAGATGTCATCAGTGACGTCACTGACCATGTCATGAATGATGTAATATGTGATGTCCTCAGCAGTGCATTGCGGGGGTGCGAGTTATAGTTAGCTGAACTAACTAGAACGGGTGAATTTCACTGGTTTTGTATGAGTGAAATGTCGGACTAACTATAATGTCCCTGAAACCTATTGTTTTTTCACTGAAAATATATATATATATATATTTTTTGCTCCAACTTGCCTCCTCGTAACGGCCTTACGTTAAGGAAGAAAGCACTCACGGGGATCGTTCTGTTTGATTTATTTCCCAGAATACACACTCCAAACAGAGGCGTTTCGGTAACAACCTTTCTCGATTTTTACTGCTGCGTCGGGCAGTCATAGTTTTCAACAATTCATTTCCTGCAACAACACTGAAAGTGGAATATCATGAAATCGCAACGTCCTCACTACTCAGGCGCCATCTTAAAATGTCCAAAAAGCCATAAATAAGCAAAACTCAACATTGAACCAAAGCAAAAATGAAATGCAAACATTCATGTCATAAACGCTACGCATAATACTAAAACGTGCCCATTACACAAATTATAATGCCCCTGGATGGGCCAATGCACAATTGGCGTCTTCTAGTGCTAACTAATTTATAAAGCCCTGAATGGGCCATATCCAGGAGTCGAAGGTCTCACAAAATGATTACCCACGACTTAAGGCTTCCGCTTTACATATTGTTCTATATATACGCATAATCATGTCTACACATAATTAATTCTACTACTACAGAACCGAGGGCGAAACACAATCAAAATTCAAATAATCAAAGGTCTAATCCACCAAATTAACCAAATAGTGGAAAGAAGAGAGAAGAAGAGGCAACAAAGAAAGAGGAAAACCCCCAAAAGAAAGATCAAAACAAGAGACTAATCAAAGGGAAAATTCATCCTGAGTCTCCATACCTATATACAAATAACAACTTCTCAGTAATGTACACACTGGTCAATGTACACTGTTCAATAATCCCTATTCTGTAAACAGTAAACAGTAAGCAGGCAAACCCAATTTGACCTCATTCACCGAAATGTATGTCAAGTTCTTCCCTGCTATTGAGGCCCATCGGCACCTTCGTTTGGAGATCGATTATAAACCTCAGCTCCAACCTCCTTAGCCTCAAATCCTGTCTCCACCTCAGGGTTTACTTGGTACATGATCCAAGCAGAAGTAACTTAGCAGATCCCTGTTGCATTGATGCACCTTGTCAAAGTGACGTGCAACTGGATACGCCTCATCTCCCTCCGCTATTGCCAGTATGTGCTCCAATATCCTGATTTTTGTTGGATGTATCATGCTGCCTACATAATGAAGGCCGCAGGGGCACATGAGGCAATACACTGTGTAAGGGATTGTACAAGTCAAGAAATTTGTTATGCTCTTCCTAACCCCTATGGTGGGAATTTCGTAAGTGAGGACCCCCTCATTCCTCTTGCAGGCTTTACACTTCCCGCATGGGAAGAGCCCTTGCATCGAGCCAAAAGCAGATCTAGGGGCGTCAATAAGATGACTTCGGACAAGGTCATTTTCAATGACCTCGCCTTCCTAAATGTGACCAGGGGGTTAGACGGAAAGTCTTCCCCTATCACATTATCGGTTTGCAAGATGTGTCAGTTCCTCTTCATTATTCTTTTCAAATCCCCTGCATTTCTAGAATAAGTCGTTATGAGGCAAAATTTCCCCTCATTATTGCTGGAATTAATTCTAGGATCAGTGTTATGTATATTCTTCTGCAACAGGAGTTCTTCGCTCTTAAGTAAATTAGCCCTCACATAGGCATGATCTAGGACTTGCTGACTGTAACCCCATGACTTAAACGTCCTATGCTCTCTTTCGCTGCCTTTTGGAACTCATCCTCCTTTGAGATGTTTTTCCTAATTCTAAGTAACTCCCCATAGGAGATACTTTTCACCAGGTTAAAGGGATGACTTCTGGAGGCATGTAGGACTGAATTCCCTGCAGTTATTTTGCAAGGCTGTTTCATCTTCAGCTGACCTCCTTCCACATAGATGTTAAGATCCAAGTAACTCACTGAGGCAGTACTTACTTCCCCTGTGATCTCTACATTGACCTTCTTCTTATTCAGGACCTCAATAAAATTCAGGGCTGTCTCAATTGACTCAATCCAAACGATGAATAAATCATCGCTGAAGTGGTAAAATGTTACCACCCGATTGGTCCATTCCTCATTGGCCACGCCCCAGGCCACCTGCTCCTCCCACCAGCCCACGAACAAGTTCTGTACATCTGTGTCTGAAAGAGAAAAATGTCATTCGTCAGACAAAATTCAGCAAAGTCCATGATCAATGCACTGTGTTCTGTGTACTTCAATGGTCGTTTGTCCAGAAAATATTTCATTGCCCTCAAACCATCCGGATGGGTTTTGGAGGTATACAGGATTGTAATGTTTAGAACAATCAATGTGTACCCTTCTTCCCACTCCAAAGATGCAATATGTCCCAATAGATCTTTCGTATCCCTGATATAGGATTTAGGCACTTTCACATGTGGTAAAAGAAAAAAGTCCATGTAAATGGACATGTGCTCTGTCAGACTTCGTAACCTATCTTTATGCACCTTCGGTAGGTGTTAGAAGGTAGGGATTGCTGGATGCAAACATCTCAAAAACAAAAAATCATCGATGTCCAACAGACCTATATTATGCCATTCCGAAATCAAAGAATGATAGTCCACAGTACTTTGATGATACTCCTTGTTCTTGATCGCAGCATAATTTTGCTGATTGGTCAGCTGCCGTGTCGCCTCCACGTCATAGTTCATACTTGTCTGTATGACGATGTTCCCGCCCTTGTCTGAGGGCTTGCAGACAATTCCTTCATCCTCACTTCATCCCTGAACACTATGGTTTTTTCAGTGAGCAAATATATATATATATTCGTTCCAACATCTGCTCTTGAGTGACAAACAGACTCCAGCACTCTTGAGATTGCATGACTGAGAGTTTTTTCAAGCCGCAAAAGGTAGGTGATGCGTTTCAGCTGTCTCAGCGGTCTTCTTCAAACCTATGATCTACGCCATGTTTTCTCTTTTATACTAGTGCATGTTTAACCCCTTGCATGCTGCCGCGATTCCGCCCCTGTGCGGCAAAATCGCGAGTGGGCAGGTTTATGAAGGCCCCCAGCCATTATCAGCACACGAGCACCGTAGTGCATGACGGATGGGGGCCGTCATCAGCATGCAAGGGGTTAAAGTGACTGCATATTTACAAAAAAGGTTCAACAAGAAACTAAAAGTGACAGTGCTACATTGTAAACTTGTCAAATATCAACAGATATTATTAGCAATTGAGGTTCCTGTAGCAATGACATTGCTTTGGCACATTTAGCTATTATAACCTCTGCACCAATATTGATCGTATTATTGCAAATATCAATTAATACAAATACTATTTCAAGACCAATATTTATGTGCAAATATCACTTACTTAACCCCTTCCTTGCTTATGACGGAACCACACCGTCATGAACAATGGGCGGCGTGTGCTCATGAGGGAGTGGTTCCGTCATGCAGCGGTCGTTCCGCCCACACAAAACTGATTCCACGCCTCTTCAGGCAAATTAGTGAGTGGTCAGAGTCGTGAAGGAACCATGCCGTCATGACCACAGGTCACCCGTGACTCATGACGGCGTGGTTCCGTCATGAGCATGGCGGTGCCGCGCTCACCCCCACCCCACCAGCGGCGCGGCGGAATTAGCGTCGTGGCCAAGGGGTTCAATAAGTTACCAGTGCCTTGTGCAAGTAGCGCCTCATTATTAAACATTATCTTAAATGTGGCTTATAGGGAGTCTCAGTTACATAATGAAAAAGCCCACCACTATGGCTTTTTCCTACTTTTATGTATGGGCAAGGGCCCCGAACTATATAAAATTTCAACGCTATTGGCAACCTCACAGATTAAAGTGCATCGTGCTCAATCCAATGTGCAACTAAATAATTAATATATTTAAATGGAGTGGCTAAAATCATACAAATTGTGTTCTTAATTGACAGCTCTCTCCCAAGGGGAGACATATACTTATTCTAACCTTAGAACCCATTGCTCTGTAAAAATTCTGGGACATAAATACAGCTATTAGTCAGCAAATTCATCAAATCATAATGAGCGTAATGTGACTTTTCATTCCTTTCTATTCACAGATGTACGTGTAAATCCTCCTCGGTGTTATGCCCACACAGAATCTTACTGTTAAATCTGAGAACGTACCTTCATTCCAGTTGTCTCAGGCATTTCTCTCTATTTCCCCCTCTCAACCTTTGCGGAACCGGGTCAACTACAAAGTATTTCTGACTTTTCAACTTGTTTTCATGGACCTTAAAGCAATGTCGGGACATGGGTATGCCTGGGCATTGTTATTAATTGCTTGAATATGTTGAAAAATCCATTGGTGCTCTGGTAAAATTGTACTGCCTATATACAATTTAAAACAACTACACTGTAAGGCATATGCTGCAAATTGACTTTTACAGGTTAGGAGCTTCATAATTTACCACTTTCTATTGAAAAATGGCAAGGGTACCTCAGTGGTATTCTCCCCATACCGGCACACCTTGCACTTGTGACATTTTCTGAAGCCCCTACTCTCCCCAAGCCATGTAGACTGTTGCAGATGCCTGGGCTATTGGTAACCAAAGCCTGCCGCAAAGATCTCGATTTGCGGAATGTAATCAATGGCCCATTACCCAACTTCTGCCTTAAAAATGTGTCTCCATCCGGTACATGCCAATGCTTTTGCATAATGACCCTTATGTCCTTGTGTTGTTTACTGTACCCAGTGATAAAAACAGAATTAAGGTTTAACTGCTACACTCTCCTAGTCTGTTTCAATTTTGCCAAAAAACAGCTTTTCCCTAGGCCTCGCTTCTGCTTTTCTTCTAGCTGCACACAGGACAGAAGCATTATATCCCCGTTGCCTAAATCTCTTCTCCAACTCTTCTTGTGCTTGATGTAATTGCTTGGGGCAGCTGCAGTTGCGTTTCACCCTTAAATGTTCAGCATATGGCATGCTATTCACCAGTTTCGGTGGGTGAAAGTTGTGAGCATGGAGAGTAGCATTTCCAGCTGTGCTTTTTCTGAATGTCTTTGTATTAATCTCTCCACCGTCTATATGGCTGAGATACCCGCCACCCCCTCTCAACACAATCCCCGAAGGAAGGGAAACCGGAAACAGTCCTGAAGTTTTTGGAAGAGGGAGGGAGTGACCCTCCCGGCCGTATTTATTAAAATATGAAACAAAATTAAAACATTAAATCAACAGTTTCTTAATGTACAATTTCATTACCACATTGCGATGTTTGGCTAACCTTAACAGATTCTCTAATACAAAGGTTCTCCTAGCCGAACTAACATCCTACAAAACATTTACTTGAAATTTTGAAATTGTACATCCTAACGTTTAAGGGCCAACGGCAAGGTCGTAACCGGTGTCAAGATCCCTAAACCAGAAATATCCCCCTCACTTGTGAGGGGCGACAGCACAGAGGCGTACCTCAAGTGCAACTACCAATTTCCCTTGACTTGACGGGGGCCCCCAATAAAACTCGCCGCCACTTAAAGGTCGTCCGAGGACTCGTGTGAGGTATCTAGAAGGTAGCGTAGACCCCCCCCCAAACCCCACACAACTTACCACATCTGCCGTCGCAGACGTCCTGGCCCCGGGAAATTCCCCAGGAGGGGGCTGTAACCCCTCCTACCCAGGAAGGGGCCTTGACCGCCTTTCCTTTTCTTTCGGCGACCCATCCTTAGAAGGGACCGCCTACCCGTTGAGGGGCCAATGGCCACCTCCCCCGAGCGCTCCCATCCGTGTTGGGTGACGCCCACTCATAGGGATCTTCCAATTAGTGCTCACCGATCATGACCTTACCGCCCGACCAAAATAAATACGACAATGCTAACTAACTTACTAAACTACAAAGACATTGGCTACTACAACTGTATTACAAGCATGCTTACCAATGAACACTTAACGCCAAATTTCTTTATTCATGAAACATAAACCAAATAGACCATACTTTATTACATACTCAAATTCATTACGGTAATACCACGACCTGTGAACGAAATTAGAGTTATCCATCAACTTTTATTCACGAAACAACTGGCTGTCCTCAGGGGCTGGTGGGTGGGTCAAAATTGGCTCTTCGTTCCGTCTCGAGCTCACGTGCAGCGAGGAGGTGCAGCTTCAGAGCACAGGAACAAGAGGATGCCTTCTGGTCTTGCGTCTCCTTTTATCCGTCTTCAGGGCGGGCGTAAACCAGCCCCTGCCTGCCCCAAGGGCGTGGCCAGCCGCGTCAGTGTCTAGGCCAGCCCACTCCAGGGCGGGAAAAAGCGCGCCCCGGCTACGCCGCTTCGGGCATACCAGCCGAGACTCGCTTCCCGCCCAAGATGGCTTCCCGGGGGGATCGTGGTACTCCGCCATACGTTCGGGGGGACCGAGTGGTCGCCCCTTTCCATATGGCTGAGATACCCGCCACCCCCTCTCAACACAATCCCCGAAGGAAGGGAAACCGGAAACAGTTCTGAAGTTTTTGGAAGAGGGAGGGAGTGACCCTCCCGGCCGTATTTATTAAAATATGAAACAAAATTAAAACATTAAATCAACAGTTTCTTAATGTACAATTTCATTACCACATTGCGATGTTTGGCTAACCTTAACAGATTCTCTAATACAAAGGTTCTCCTAGCCGAACTAACATCCTACAAAACATTTACTTGAAATTTTGAAATTGTACATCCTAACGTTTAAGGGCCAACGGCAAGGTCGTAACCGGTGTCAAGATCCCTAAACCAGAAATATCCCCCTCACTTGTGAGGGGCGACAGCACAGAGGCGTACCTCAAGTGCAACTACCAATTTCCCTTGACTTGACGGGGGCCCCCAATAAAACTCGCCGCCACTTAAAGGTCGTCCGAGGACTCGTGTGAGGTATCTAGAAGGTAGCGTAGACCCCCCCCCAACCCCACACAACTTACCACATCTGCCGTCGCAGACGTCCTGGCCCCGGGAAATTCCCCAGGAGGGGGCTGTAACCCCTCCTACCCAGGAAGGGGCCTTGACCGCCTTTCCTTTTCTTTCGGCGACCCATCCTTAGAAGGGACCGCCTACCCGTTGAGGGGCCAATGGCCACCTCCCCCGAGCGCTCCCATCCGTGTTGGGTGACGCCCACTCATAGGGATCTTCCAATTAGTGCTCACCGATCATGACCTTACCGCCACAGGCCGGATAGTTGACCGGCTATCCGGACCCCCCACAAAACTCCTACCTAAAGGTCATATTATAGCGTTTTTAGCCATGCTAAGAAGTCTCCTATGAGTAACTCATTCCCCACCCGAGACAAATGCACACCATCCCCCAAATACATACTGTCATCATTAATACAGCCATGTGAAATATAATGCAGTGTTTTGGAACGGAACAACCTACTCATTTTGTTATTAAGTTTCCTAACAGAATGATTCAAAGCGGGAATGGAAATAGCCCCCCGCCACACCTTTCGTGGTATCATATGGGACCACGCGATTGTGCACCCTGGAACTCTCCTCGCTAACCAACTTACAGTGGAAAGCATCGCCTCAAGGAGAAGTCGTCTACCAGTGGTGACCAAATCATTGCCCCCAAGATGTACTATGACTACAGACGGCGGTGACCTTGTCCGCCCTAACAAACCCTCGAAAAATGATTGAAACTGGTCAATACAGGGACCGCCTCTTCCGTAGAAGGACACCCTGTACCCGTATTCCCCAGCTACGTGAATCATGTCACCTGCCTTGAATACGTCCGCGGCACGCCTCACGTATGAGTGGCCCACGACCCACACCTCCTTTTTCACAGCCGGTGATGTCTGACCGCTGGCCCGGTGTTGGGTCGACTGCATAGTCCGCCCCGCCTCGTAGGCTTGCGCAACTGAAAACCAAACAAAAAACAAGAAGCGTGAGTACATCATTACAGCTTCACAACATGTGCAACCGCACATACCTTTTATAACAATTGGAGGACCAACGCCCCACCCGTTTTACTTGTTCCACATTCAGACCCCTGGCTGTAGCTTCTGTAGCAGCCCCTATCCGAAAGGAATGGGTCCCAAACTCGCCCGGGTTCAAGCCCGCAGCGGCAATCGACATCGCAAGCACCCGCTGAAACTGAAATTTCGTCAGTGGGGTGGCGTCCGCGTGTCTCAACAAGGTCCCCCCCCATGATGCCACCCTTCGTGCTAGGTAATCTTCTAAACACTTTACCGGACACATGGAGGACCCGGGAATCCTGCGTATGATTATGCAGTCACCCATCCCACCTTGATCGGTCTTGGACCTGACAAATGAGACAGTCATCGTCTCCCCCCTGATCTGGACGTACTCCTGGCACAAACCTCCTGTCACATCCTGTTTGTTCCTCGCCACTAGTTCGCTTACCCGCATCGCCCCGTGAAATGCCAGCGTAAAAGCGGCTCGGAACAACACTGTCTCAAACTGAGATGAACATGTGGTAGGGAGTGTGGATAACAACTGGGCCAACCTATCCAAACCTATCGGGCGCCTCTCATCTACTCTGCGACCCTCAAGGCGTTGCCACCCACGTAGCGCTTTCTGTACCACGAAAGACGCTGTCGGGTCCTGGATCCCATGGGCCCTAGCAACAAAGGAAATGGCAGCCCGATGCCTCTGAGCCGTAGCCACCGATTTCCCAGCCAAATGTAAAGACATCAGAAAATTCACCACCCATTCCTCGTGGCCCCAAAGCCCCTCTCTATCAGTCCCCAAAAAGGCTAAATAGGACCGGAACGTCCCTTCATATGCCTTCCTCGTCCTGGGTGCTAAACTCTCTCCCACGAGGTGACGAAGTTCAGGGCACCGAGAGACCAGAGAGCTTCGGGAAAGGGTGCCGGCTCTGGGTCCGCTGTGGGAAGAAAACCCAAGAAAGCCTGTATATGAAAACGAGACAGTGCATCAGCTGCTTGGTTCATTACCCCCGGGACATGTCTTGCCCTGAATAGCACATTCAATTGCATACACAGTAAAACAATTTCTTTGAGCAATCTCAAGATCATTTTGCATCGTGCTGCCTGGCTATTGATACACTCGACCACGGTCATATTGTCAGACCAAAATACCACAGAGTGATCTTTGAACCCTTCGGGCCAAGTTCTAAGGGCCACCAAAATGGGAAAAAGTTCCAGGAAAGCGATGTTACTTGTCAGTCCATTGTCATGCCACCATGCCGGCCACTTTTGCGCCGACCATCTCGTGCCGAAAATGGCACCAAAACCTATGCTCCCTGCCGAATCTGTCCATAGCCCCAGCTCCTCAGAGGACACGGCTGGTTTGTTCCAGACAACTCGACCATTGAAATCCGCCAGAAATGCCAACCAAATGCGCATGTCCTGGCGGACCTCAGCCGAGAGCCTTGTGCGATGATGGCCCTCCTTCAGGCCGACCATGGCTTGGGCAATCGAACGGGAGAAGGGGCGGGCCATAGGTATAACCCTCAGGGCAAAATTCAACTGGCCGACTAACTGCTGCAATTGATGCAGCTTCACCTTAGATTCACCTATACACCTTTGCATTGCTGCCCTGAACTTTAACACTTTGTCAGCTGGTAAACGAAAACAACCTTCACTGGAGTCTAACTCGATCCCCAGAAACTCGAGGCAAGTCGAAGGACCCACCGTCTTACCTGGTGCCAATGGCACGCCAAACTGATTCATTAATACACAAAATTCGGCCAAGGCCTGACTACATTCTGGATCCCCGGCTGCCCCCAAGAACAAAAAATCATCGAGGTAATGCATTACATGTTGGAAACTCGTCTTCTTTGTGAAAACCCATTGTAGAAAACTACTGAATTTTTCGAAATAGGCACAAGATATAGAGCACCCCATTGGCATACACCTATCCATGTAATAATGGCCCTGAAACATGAAACCCAGGAGACGCTGATCGTCTGGATGTACCGGGAGCAACCGGAACGCTGACTCGATATCCGATTTTGCCATCAGCGCCCCGGGCCCCAGGCGATTCAAAATGGCTACGGCCTCATCGAAGGATGCGTACCGCACCGAACATACTTCCGGGTCTATCGCTTCGTTTACCGAAAGACCACGTGGAGCCGATAGATTATGTATCAGTCGGAACTCACCCGGGTCCTTCTTGGGGACCACTCCTAAAGGAGAACAAACAAAGTTATGCACTGGGGGTACACTAAACGGGCCGGCGACCCGACCTCGAGCAACCTCCTTCCGGATCTTATCTTGTACCACGGTCGTATGCTGCAGGACCGAAAGTTGATTTTTACATTTCTCCACACCCTGAAAGTCCCCTACTGGGATGCGGAAACCATAAGAAAACCCGTTCCGCAACACCCCAGCAGAAGCACGATCCGGATATTCACTGAGCCAGGGAATCATTGCCAAGGTATCAATCGGGGTAGGTAAAGGCGCCCCTCGGCCTATGTTAGACCTGTTTGGCGCCTCCTCTACCCCCGTTATCACCCGTTTTGGCTCTGCACGTGGACTCAGGATGGGATGACCTGCACCCACTACATTCGTGTTTAAATTTGCACGACCCCTGGGGCCTAGTACATTTACCCCTGTTGAAATTCCAACAAAACCCCTTTTTCCCTGTATTGCCGGCTGGCTTCGAGTAATTGTCGGTCCCCGTCCCTGATCGAAAGGGCGTCCCCGCATACTGGCGGGAGGATTCGCCAACGTTACTCCCCACTAATGGCATTTTCAACATACCAGTCTCCTTCATTTTATCCCATGACACAGAATCATAACAATCCCAAGTTAAGCTTTTATCATGCTCTTTAGCCTTCCTAAAAAGATTATCATAGCAGAACCAATGGTTACCCTCGTGTGATGTCGAGTACCCCATGATTCGTGACTGATAAGTCGGCAATTCGGGCAGCAACTCGGGCCTTCGTTCCCCCAAGATCGACGTAAACACCCCCCATGCTTTGCCCCAGTTGCCAATGTTTTCATTTACTTTAAAGGCGGCCATTTTTGCGCGCCAAACACTCGGATGCATGAGGTCCTTCTGGCCCTTAACATGCTCCACCTCATAGTGATCAGTAAGCAACGAGAAGATGTTCACATATTCCCCTGCCCAAATCTTCTCTTTAATAGCCAAAGGCACATGTTGACCCAACTTTTCCCTACGAGAGGGTGCTGACTCATCCCTCGCAATCGGCAATGGCCGCTTACCTGCACCGGACGCTGACTCTGCGGTCCCATTCGTCCCTTGTGGCTTGTCCACTACTGCAGCCGGCGCGGACACCCTGGCTGCCTCCCGTTTCTCACGCAGTTGCCTCATCAGCGCCTGCGCGTCGACAGCCGTGGCTCCCTCGCTACCTTCACCCAACCATGCTGCTAGTTGTGCTGCCAGCTCGGGCGGCATATCTTCCTTGGACACGGGGGAATTGGATTCCCCTCTACCGGCACTGGGGTTGGCGCTTCGAGCCGCTCCTCTCCTAGGCCTCTTGCCTTTTCCTCCCGGAGCTGCTCCGACCAAGGGACGTTTCGGTCCCCCTTCCCCCTCTCTCACGTCCACCCGCTTCTTCAGCTCGGCCATCTCCTTCATGAGTACCCGCAGCATCTGCTCAGTAGACATTCTCTTTCCGCCTTTCTTGGGCATTTCTCCGACAGAGTATCTGTAAGACAAAAGAAAGATTACCACGCTCAAAATTGGCTCTTCGTTCCGTCTCGAGCTCACGTGCAGCGAGGAGGTGCAGCTTCAGAGCACAGGAACAATAGGATGCCTTCTGGTCTTGCGTCTCCTTTTATCCGTCTTCAGGGCGGGCGTAAACCCGCCCCTGCCTGCCCCAAGGGCGTGGCCAGCCGCGTCAGTGTCTAGGCCAGCCCACTCCAGGGCGGGAAAAAGCGCGCCCCGGCTACGCCGCTTCGGGCATACTAGCCGAGACTCGCTTCCCGCCCAAGATGGCTTCCCGGGGGGATCGTGGTACTCCGCCATACGTTCGGGGGGGACCGAGTGGTCGCCCCTTTCCATGTACACTGTCAAATCTAAAAATTGGACCTCCTTCTGCTGATGTTTGATGTAAACTTCAGATTTAAATCATTGCTGTTAATTCGGTCATTGAATGATTTAGCAGAAGTTACATCCTGTTAATTCGGTCAATGAATGAGTCAGCAGAAGTTACATCCTATATATATCAGCATCAGGATGCAACGGCATTCCTTCGAGAAAGGTCAATGGAGACTGAAACATGTCAGGACTTTGCGGATGCTGTGCCGTTATGAAAATGAGTGAGACAACGTTGTGGTGTGCGGCTAATTCTCTTTGAAGGGGAGAAGCTTGGGACATATTCAACGTCTTGGTACTGCCATAATGAGACGCACCACCAGTAAGAGCGCAGTGTCTGCCCGCCAGTGAACTATGTTGGAAGCCCGTGTAGCGTAAAGGGCAACAGGCTGCCGCTGAAGACCAATTTCGGCATGGTTCTCAACAGTTTTTGAACACATACTGTGGAGACACAACTTTACAAACTGCAATAGCCAAGAAATACAATTTTATGACATCACCCACTGGAGGGATTAAAAGCAAGGGGCATCCAAAACCGCAAGTACCAGCATGCAAGATGTCAAACCCACTGAGGGTGTCCACTAGAGGGCCAAGATCTATAAATACCTTGTGCAATCGACTTGCCGGTTTTCTGCTTAGCATCATGATGTCAACGGCGTTTCTTCGAGAAAGGTCAAAGGAGACCGAAACATGTCAGGACTTTGCCGATGCTGTGCCTTTATTAAAATGAATGAGACAACGTTGTGGTGTGCGGCTAATTCTCTTTGAAAGGGAGAAGCTTGGGACATATTCAACGGCTTGGTTCTGCCGTAATGCGATGCACCACCAGAAAGAGCGCTGTGTCTGCCCGACAGTGAACCATGTTGGAAGCCTGTGAAAGCGTAAAGGGCAACAGGCAGCCACCAAAGACCAACTTCGGCATGGTTTTCAACAGTTTTTGAACACATACTGTGGAGACACAACGTTACAAACTGCAACAGCCAAGAAATACAATTTTATGACATCACCCCCTCAAGGGATTAAAAGCAAGGGGCAGCCAAAACCACAAGGACCAGCACGTAAGATGTCAAACCCACCGAGGGTGTCCACTAGAGGGCCAAGATCTATAAATAACTTGTGCAATCGACTTGCCGGTTTTCTGCTCAGCATCATGATGTCAACGACGTTCCCTCGAGAAAGGTCAATGGAGACCAAAACATGTAAGGACTTTGCGGATGCTGTGCCGTTATTAAAAAGAATGAACCACGTTGTGGTGTGCGGCTAATTCTCTCTGAAAGGGAGAAACTTGGGACATATATATATATATATATATATATATATATATATATATATATATATATATATATATATATATATATATATATATATATATATATATATTCTTTGATGAAAGGGGTTATTGTGGCATATATATTTATATATATATATATATATATATTGCACAGTGGTGGTCACTGTGTATTATAGGAAGGTCTGAGTTTTCATAGGAAGAGCCTATATATTACCTTCTGGTGGTTGCCAATAGGTAGTTATATTTAGAACCTAAATTCCATAGGAAAATTTTTTTTTGATTTGCTAATAACTTTGGCGATGTTTGACGAATCTTCGCAAAATTCTCCAAAAAAAGGTCTATCCAGGTTATTTCCTATCCTGAAAGTTTGTGGGTGATTCATCAAGCGGGGGCTGTGAAAAAAGGGGGTCCCAAAAAGTGTTTTCTCCATGTTTATTCCCATAGGAAATGTTATTACAGGTTACAGCCTGAACTGCTGAACGGAATTGCACAAAATTTGGCAAAAAGGTAGAACTTGGTTCTGAAAGCAACCTTTTTCTTTAAATGGTGTAAATCCTTTTAGTAGTTTTTGAGAAATTTAAACAATAAAAGTTTCAATATCTGTGGGCAGAGGTGGGTTCGCGCACCCTCCCGACCATGCGCTTGACCATCTTGTGGCTCAGTAGAACCAAGTCAGAACAAAACAGTGAAACAAACATAAAAAACAAGAAAAGGGGGCAAGGTAGAAACACCCTGACCCTCTAGTCCAGCTCAGGTGGTCCCACAAAGAGCTCCAGGTCCAAAAATTATTTTTTATTTAATAAAAAACCTCGTAATGTGCACTGGGTGCGAGAATCCGGACAAAAAATAATAATTTGAAGTGGGTTCCCCCGATTCATTTAAATGTGCCCCTGGGTGGGACAGGTTCCAGGGGAAGTTCAATAAATATATTATGGGGGCCTGCAGGACCTCCACAGTTCCGGGGACCACCACCTCCCCAGGTCTATGTAAATTAGATGTGGGAGGGTACACAGACCTCCCGTGGCCCCGGGGACCGTTACCTTCGTGGGGCTTGTTAAAAAATGTTTGGGGAGTCTCCGAGTCCTCCACAAGCCTCGGGGATTGGCACCCTATGTGGCTTTATTTTAATATACAGGGGGGGGCTTTGCGGGCTCCCCGAAGTCTCGGGGAATACCATCTGTCCGGGGTTTCTAAAATAGAGGGAGGGGGGCTGCGCGGTTCCCCTGCTGGAGCCCTTGAAGGTCCTGGGGACCGCCACTCTCCATGGCCGGGTCCTGTAATGTCCCGGGGAGCTCATACCTGAGACATTGTTGTTTGTTATGAGAGGTTGGAAGTATGTCTTGCACACTGTCATAGCAAACCCTGGTTGCTCCGTTGAAGCGAGAGGAGGAAAACTTGCTCTGGGTTTAATGAAGCAAAGCAGGATTGCTTTTGGGCAAGGGGAACTGCCTGTATGTTAGCTCTAAGCGCGGCTCCCTAGTGTTAACATGATGGGTGTGCGGCTCCTTAGTTTGAATGCAATGGGTGCACGACTCAAAGTATAAATATTTTTTTTTTAAACTGGTACAGCTAGGTTATATGTTGGGTTATTGGGTGGCTCTAAAAAGAGCCCTTGTTTTTCTTGAGAGATTTTTGTAGCTACATGTGAGTGCCAATGCAGAGCCTTAGATTGTTGAGAAGGACTCTGTGTCCCTTATCTGTGAAATGTACACCATCATTTCTGTAGATGCCATCCTTATCGAAACTTAGATGATTGTTGTATATGGAACCTATCATATGTCTCTGAGATAAGCAGAAACAGCTTTATAGACATTTTTTCTAGCTTTCTCATTTTGAGGACAGAATTGATTGGACCACTTCCATTTCTGTCTTTGTCATATGTTAGAGTACATAAAGACAGTTTGGGGTAAAAGCAACATCAATTCTGCAAAGGAGTCCTTCATTAGCATTTCCAGACCTACGCCAGTCAATGTGACTAGGTCATTGCCTCCACAGTGGACAATCATGAGGTCAGGAGCTTGGAGATGTAAAAAGGTTTTAACCAAAGGCATTAATTGGTGCCACTTTAATCCTCTTTGTCGAATCCATTTAATGTTCCTATTTGGTAAAGCTAGATCTTTGTCAATACCTCTGTGTTCAGCATACCTTTTGCACCAGAAAACATAGCCGTGTCATGCAATCCACACTCTAAACATCTTGAAGGGAAGTCTGGATGCACTGAAAATATGTCTGTAGCTTAAGTAGGCAGTTGCTTGAATGTGAGGTACCTAAAATGGTGGAGAAGATGCAGTTTTAAAAAAAGAAGAGAAATGATTGGTTGTTTAAGAACACTGTACAGTGAAACATAGGGTGCATGTTTCTGTCTTTCAATATAATGTTTCTTACTGGTTAGTAAAAAATGTTAAATGGTACAGTAGATAGAATAAACTCATATTTTGTAAAGTCAATTACACCTGCAGTTTGTATTTGCAACAATGTGTGGTAATAATATACTGAGCTTGTGACCTGTGAGTTCAGTTGAGTGTTTTTCCGTGAGCTGTTACTATGGAAACAGATATTAAGCAGAATGGGGGTACGGTTGAAAGTTAACTGTGTCATTAAAATGTGAATTTGTTATAAATATTAAATGTAAAATGTTATTGCAGTGAGATTTCCCAAATCAGTGCTATGTTTAGAAGTGGTGTGTTATTAAAAAAAGTGGTAAAATTATTTGGAATATATTTTTGAACTCCCGTATGGATTCGCAGTAAATCGCTTTCAGTGCACGTTGGAGTCGCGACTTCAGAAAATTCCACAAAGAGTTTTAGTTCCTTTAGAAATCATTTGGCAAGGGTTCATATGTGTAACCAATAGAAATGTGTTTTAGAATTTGAAATAATTTGGGAAGCAATGTGATTTGTTTTTTACATGTATATGTGTGGAGAAAGAGAGGGAAACTTTGCCATTTGTGGTTTTGCTTTGGTGAGAGAAGTGCTATACATATTGATTGTGTGCATTAGAAAATCTTTTCTGAGTTTCTGATACTTCATAATCTATCAATCAATTTGAAAGGTGAGTTATAAGTTTGTGAAGTGTATTATGTGTTGGCTTTGTTTTTAAAGGTAAAGTATAAATGATGAACTTTGACATGTAATGTATTTAAATCTTGTTTGATATAGATTCTGTATAGTATGTGTATTTTGGAATATGGATTACTGATTATTGTAGTTTGTTTCAGTGTGTGGATATGTACATTTGTAGTATACCGCATAATTTAACGGTGCAGCACACAGGCCGAAATTCGTTTTATGGATTTGTTTCTGTATTTACCTCTGTGCGGCTGTATTCCGCAGTTTACTATCCCCTACCCCGCCCCACGTGAGCGCTCGGCAGCACACCCACTACAGGTAGAGATATTATCACTCAGGCACTTTGTATGCCAAAGCACTAATCTTGCAGTGCAAACATTGTGCTGTCAGTATCCTTGCACTCATCCAGCACCATGTACTTATTCAATCACTTGGCCAATACCCAAGCAGTTATAAATTTACTATGTACTCTCTTTCCAACACTGTAATCATTCAGTTACTACTTATGTACTCATGCAATGACGTAGGTAGTAACATATGCACGGCGACAAAGCTCAGTGCACTATCCGTGCAGGCTTCTAACCAGCTACATAGTACTGATTCACTCCTCAACTTATCTAGGTAGTACCCATGCAGTACAAACATCCCACTGGCAGTCCCAATGCAATCTTCCAATCACCACCCATTCACATCATGTACTTATCCAACCAGTCTGCCAATAGCGAAGCACCTATAAATTTACCATGTATTCTCTTTGTAGCATTCTAATGATCCAGTCACTACTCACGTACTATTGCAATGAAGCAGGCAGTCACATATGGACTGCGGCAAACCTGTGTGCATTATCTATGCCAAGTATTGGCTCATGGTGGGAGTGCTGCCTGGCAGTAACGCGGGGTGGGGCCGGGGAGGTGGAGGGTGTGGTGTAGTAAACTGCGGAACACGGCGACAGAGAGGTAAGTACACGAAGAAATAAATAAAACCAATGTTGTTGCGTGCCCTGCATTGCATTTGGAGATGCAGCGTACCCAAATCAATTTGTTTTATGGATTTGTTTGTTAACTTATGTCTTTGCGGCCATATTCTGCAGTTTAGTACCCGTCAGTAGCGGCAGGTGGTGGTAGTGCTGCGGGGCAGTGGGGCAGGGGTGAAGCAGGGTGGGGGGTAATAAACTATGGAATATGGCCCAACGGAGGTAAGTAAACAAATAAATAAAATTAATTTCTTTGCACGTGCTGCATCGCATTTGGCAATGTTGCGCACGCAATGAGATTCTTTTTATTTATTTATTTGTATATTTACCTCTCTGTGGCCGTATGCTGTAGTTTACTACCTCCACCCTGCTCCACCCCCACCCCGTCCCACCACCCCGCAGCACTCCTCCACCAGCTGCTACTGCTACCCATCACCCTGCCCCCCTTGCCCTACATTAGCGCCTGGCAGCAGTCCCACCACGGGCCGGTACTGACCATGCAGACCTCTAACCAGCTATATACTACTATTGATTCACTCATTTAATGATCCAGGTAGTACCTATGCATTGCAGCAATCCCCCTGTTATTTCTCATGCGATCCTCCAATCACCCATCGAGCAGCATGTACTTTTACAATCGCTCTGCCAATACCCAAGCACATATAAACTCAGCATCTACTCTCCTTGGAGTAATCATCCAGTCACTACCTATATAGTCATGCAATGGCTCAGGCCCTGACATATGCAGTGCTACAATCCTCTATATACTATCCATGCAGGCCTCTAACCAGGTGTACACTACTGATTCACTCCTCTAATTAACCAGATAGTAGTCATGCACTCAAGCAAACCCCTGTCACTTCCCATGCACTCCTCCAATTACTGATCGAGCAGCATAGCAGCATGTTGTTTTACAATTATTCCGGCAATACACAAGCACTTATAAATTCAGCATATACTCTGTTTGCAGCATCATAATCATTCAGTCACTACTTATGTACTCATGCAATGACCCAGACACTGACATATGCAGTGTACAATCATCTGTGCACTATGCATGCAGGCCTGTAACCAGGTACTCATTACTGATTCACTCCTCTAATTAACTAGGTAGTACTCATGCAGTCCACCAAACCCCCTGTCACTCCCCATGCACTCCTCCAATCACCTATCCAGTAGTATGTAGTTTTCTAATGACTCAGAGAAGAGACAAGCAGTTATAAATTAACCATGCAGTTTTTCTAGCACTGTTTTCATCCAGTCACTATCCATGTACTTATGCAATGAGTGAGACAGTAATTTGTGTACTACTACAATTCTCTGTGCCCTATCCATGCAGACTTTTAACCAGGTGCATACTACTGATTCACTACAACAATTCGTCTGTCACTTCCCATACACTCCAGCAATCAGAAAACCAGCAGCATGTAGATATCCAAACATTGTGCCAATACCGAAGCAGTCATAAATTCACCATACATTCTCTTCGTAGTAGTGTAATCATCCACTCAGTATGCATATACTCATGTAATGATCCAGGCACTAATTCATAGACCGCTATAATTCCTTAAATACTAGCCTTGCAGTGCAGTGATCACCCTGTCACTACCCATGCAATCCTCAAATCATCCATGCAGCACCATGTAGTTTTCTAATCACTCCGCCAATAGCCAAGGAGTTATGAATACAGCATGCACTCATCATGAAGTACAGTAATCATCCAGTCAGCAACCATGTAGTGATGCAATGGTCCAGGCACTAATACATGCACTGTTACAATCCTCTGAGCACTATCGATACACTCCCGCCATCGCTCTGTTCCAATTGATGCACTCCTCCAAACACTCAGCCAGTATCATGTAGTTATGCAGTCACTCTGATGATACCCAAGCACTTGTACATTAACCATGCACTCTCCTTGCAGCACTGTAATCATCCAGGCAGTACCCATGTACTCATGCAATGATCCAGGTGGTAACCATGCACCAGTGCAATCACCTGTGTGCTATCCATGTTGTACTCTAATCTCCTACACACCACTCATGCATTCTTGCAATTACCCATGTAGGACCGTTCCACTTCTCTAATCATTGTGGTAGTATCATTGCATATGTTTTTGTATTTAAACATGTGAATATTTCAATATAATTATTTTAATTATACTAAATTGTTCTTAAAACTTTTCTTTTTTTTACAAATGTTTTGCATAATTATTAAGACAGAGTTACAATGACAAGAAACGTGCAAAGAAAAAGATAACAAAGAAAAGAGGCCTATGTAAAGAAAACAGGAAAGGAGCAATTAGTTCAAGTGCAACATGGATCCTTAAAGGAAAAAGTCTTCCGGTAAGACAAGTAAAGAATTTGTGAAAAAAGTTTTAAAATTAAAAATAAAGAAGAGAGACAGAAAAGAGGTACAGTGAAACAAAAGGAAAATAAAAATGTACAAGAAAGTGCAAAATTGGATTATCAGAAAAAAATATGTTGAAAGGAGGAAGAAACAATTTTTAGAGATTCGAAAAAGATTATATAAAAATAGAATTTTACAAAATTTGATAAGAAAATGTAAAAAATCAAAAAAGGGATCAGCATTTTGCAAACAAAAGAGGAGATTCTAAGCATGATTGAAGAAGCATTTGAATTGAAAAGTTAATTGTTTATCTTAATTTTAAAGAAACTGAAAACTTTAAATACAATAATGAAGTCTATGAAGGACAAATGTAAAAGAAAAAGAATTGTGACTAGAACTAACTTTAGTAAAATATTTTCTGGGGAATGGAAGCTTACTTCTAGTATGGAACCTTTTTTTAATGAAGAAAGTTATTTTCAACAAAATACATCAGTGCATGCAGTTGCTACCTGTGGTTGTTGTTACGAACTTAAAAATGGTTCTCCAATTGAAAAAAAAAAGATGGTTCCTAGAAATGTGGAAGAAGTAATAGCTGAGGAAGTGCAAGGAAGACGTACCCAGGCTCCAGTGTTTAGGTATTGTAGCAATATTTGTAATATACAACAGGAATCTATTGATATATTACTAAATTTCTTAAGAGGATATGGGAAACAAGTATGTAACAGAAGATTAAGATATTGCAAGG
Source organism: Lissotriton vulgaris (assembly GCF_964263255.1). Taxonomy (NCBI): domain Eukaryota; kingdom Metazoa; phylum Chordata; class Amphibia; order Caudata; family Salamandridae; genus Lissotriton; species Lissotriton vulgaris. Next base: position 1,353,556,445 of record NC_141695.1, read on the forward strand.
ACTGGATCCTTGCAAAGTGAGAAAAAATACAGGGTTACAAAGTCATTCTCTGGCTTGTCTTTCTAGGAAATTGTGTCAAAGTTGTTTTCATCATTTAAGAATGTTAGCAGTACATCATTCAGAAATTCTGAAGTTAGTTAGAAGATTATACTACGTGGAAAGTCCTTCATTATGTCTAAATAAAATTAATACAGGTTTTTTGCGTGGTTCAGTGTTTGTTGTAAAAAAGAAATTTGGATGTACAGTTACGTTTCTTTGCTGGTCAAGAGGAGTGTAGAGAAAATGAGAGTTTGTTAAGTGTAAGTGTTAGAGAGGAGATGGAAGATATTACTAATGTGAAGTTTGAAAAAGAAATTACAAAGTTCAAAGTAGTATCTGGTGAAATTCCTAACTATGTTTGTATTTGTTGCAGACGTAGTCAATATAAAATCCAAACTAGGAATGTAGATGTGTTTTTAAAAAGTGAAAAGGAAAACAATGATACATGGAGGGAACTTTCTGTTTATTTGTTTGTGGAAGGTCGTTTTGAGTTGGATAGTGAAAAATGTATTTGTAAATATTGTTACAATAAATTAGAAGAAAACAAAATACCAGCTAGAGGTGTTCATAATGATCTACAGTTAGTAGCTATACCTCTAGAACTTAAAGATTTAAATACATATGAGTCCATCCTTATTCAATTTGTGAACCAATTTGAGGCTATAATTTGTATGGAGCCTAAAACAGGTATGCTGCCTCCAACAGATCTACAAAGAGGTTTAAAAGGAGGAGTTGTGTATTTACCTTTAGATTTTAAGAAAAATGTTGAAACTGTTGGTGTTGAGAGAGAGGACAGTGAACCTATAGTCATTCTTGTTAATGGTGCACCTACAAAAAGTAGGAAAATATGGCAAGAGTTAGTAGATATCACCAAAGTCCAAAAGGCTACATTATATCTGGTGCAGAACAATATTTACTATAAAACTGTAAATGTAGAAGAACAAGAAATATGTTTGGAAGATGAAACTGACATTGCAAGTGGACAAATAGAAAAGTGGAGAAGTCCAGAAGAAGAAATGTATGAACATTACATTATACACCCTCTACACTCAAAAGAAGTGTTAGGAGACATTATTGATTTCTTCCAGATGAAAAAAGCAACAGGCACTCCCATGAGTGTTTGGGAAAAAGGTTTGGAAGCGGGTTGTTTTTCAAAGCTGTTCCCTACTGGAAAAGTTGAACGATATGATGAACGACCTGTTCAGATTCTAGCTTCAGAATATCGCACTTTACGACTGTACTCAGAAAATGCGAGATTTAGACAACGTATTCCATATTTGTTTCATATTTTATTTGAAAGTGACCTTTCTGCATTTTTATATGCAGTGAATCACATATTAAAAACAGGGATTTATTTTTCGGATGTTTCTATAAAGCAATTCATGGACAAATTTCAAGAAAGAGACAAACAATTAGAAACACAGTTAATTAATTTGATGGCATGTCAACGAGGCACTAATTAATATTGGTATCGACATCATGGGGAACTGAAATGTATGGTAAGGAATTTGGGAACCCCTACGTGGTTTGTTTCACTTAGTTATGCATGGGATGATTTACTAGATTTTCTACAACAAGCAAATTCAAATATACAGAATATTAAATTGAAGACTCCTGGAGAACTGTGTTCAATGGATCCTGTAAATGTGTCAAGATTTTTTAATCATAGGTTTGAAGCTATGACATCTTTCATCTGCAATGATGAGACTGTTTTGTATTTTATTGAACAATATGTTACCTGTACTATACCAAAAGAAAAAGCAGGAAACAAATTTTTACCGCAGGTTTTACAGTTTCAAAATCATTAATGTGAAAAATATTGTCGACGTAAATACAAGTCAAAAGAAAAATTTTACACAAAATGTTGATTTGGTTTTCCACGTCCAGTAATTTCCAAAGGAAGAATAAACAGTTTTATGTCATCAGTGAGGCATACTATCACTCGAAATAATAATATAAAAAGAACAGAAGAATCAAGGTACATTAATGATTACAATCCAGTAATTTTGATGATGTGGAATGCAAATATGGACATACAATATGTTGCAGATAACTCAATTGCTGTTGCCCAGCATGTTACATCATATATTTACAAAATCTGAGAAGACAGAATTGAAAGAAATGTGGGAAAACGTTTCTCAAGCAAAGAGCCTTAGCAAAAAATTGTACAGCTTCAGCTTGAAAATGCTTTCACATCAAGAAATTGGATCCTACAAATTTTCCAATCGATTGACATCTGCAAGTTTATATTCAAAGTCATGAGGAATCATCTGGATAAGTTTAGGTCTTGCTGCAACAAGAAATCGAGTTTTGAAATCTGTTCAAGAAATTAAATTCTTAGCATTGAATGATCCGGAAAGTACAGATATTCCTAAAACAAATATGTTGGATACATACTATCCAAATAGAAGTCCACACCTGGAAAAAAATGTTTATATGAAATACTGCAAAATTACAGTTTTAAAAAAAATATTACGGGAAATGTAAATGAAGGAAAATATGCTGTAATTTGATCTGACGGATGTTTGGTAAAGCATGCCATAAGCAAATCAGTCTTGACCCTGAGCCCAATGGGAACCGTCTGGACCAAACTGCCAGGCCAGGTCATCCTTCTACCTGGAAACAAGCATCCTAGGACCGGTTTCAGAACCCTTCTTCAGCCAGGCAATCTTGAATCCAGTGGCACAGTGAGCAAGGGACCCACGTCTGGGCATACCCATCCCAAGTAGGGAGAAAGTTTACAGCAAACTAGTGATGGGCGGATTGCTGATAATGCAAACTTTCGCCCCAGTCAAAAGATCTGGCACACAATATCAAAGGGATTACATTACATCATTTACTTATTGTTAGATTTGGGGTCTCTAGTTTGCACAGGTAGGTACTAGTGACAAATAGGGAAGTAGTGTGGCTCACTGGTTAGAGGCGGCAAAAGTGAAGTAGTGTGGCTCACTGGTTAGAGGCGGCAGACCCGAGAGCAGAGGACGGCCCGGGACCAGGGTTCGATTCCCGATGCGGCAGGTTTCTGGACCAGGGTCAGCGGACTCGATAATTCTCTCGCCTCGGTGCCCACTCTGATCAGCGATCACACTCGGCAACTCTGGGCACTAGCTTGCCTCATCTTCACTAACGGCCCCATAAGACCGCCGGGGATGCCTGGTCTCACCCTGGAGATACCCATTAAGGGACCATCTCTCAGGGAAGCCAGGAAGGGTTTCGCAGCGGTCGAAGCGCGGGGACACGCCGGTGCGCGTAAAAACCCAGCGCTATATAAATGACCCTATTACTATATTACTATTACTATTTACCCTTGCCTCCAGTCAGGGAAAGGGGGTACACTCCTAAAATAACCCCTGCTCACCGCCTTGATAGCTTGGCACGAGCAGACAGGCTTATCTCAGAGGCAGTGAGTGAAGCATTCGTGACCACATACAATAACCCAGTGACAACACTAAAAATGGACACCACACAAGGTTTGTATGAAAAATAAGTAATCTTTATGTAGACTTCACACAAGACCATAAACAACAAAAATCCACAAAACTAAGCATTAAGATGGTAGTTTTAGCTTAGTTCAGTTCAGTTCTTAAGATGCAAGAGATGTGATGATCTTCCAGATGTGGCACGCTCCTCCGATGATGCAAGAAGTCTTGATTCGATGCGTCAGCTGCAGCAGCTGCACCCTTGTTCAGTGATGCGACGGCAACAGCCTCGGCTGCGACACTCTTCTTCGGGATTGCCAGAAGCTTCCGCACAATGCGACAACTACAGCGGCGACATCCAAAATGCAACGGCAGCAGCTCCGACGGCGGCGCGCTTTTCCGGGGATGCGAGGCGCTTTTCTCGATGCGATGCAATATGACAGCCACAGTGCCGACATTCAAGTTGCGACGGCAGCAGCAGCGACGGCGACACGCTTCTTTCTCTTTGTGAGACACTTCTTTTGATGTGGTGCAATACGACAGCTACAGCGCCGACATTCATGATGCGACAGCAGCAGCAGCAGCAACAGCGACGCGCTCCCTCTTCGTTGCGAGATGCTTCCCTCGATGCGGTGCAATACAACAGCTACTGCGCCGACATTCAAGATGCAATGGCAGCAGCAGCTCCTTGCGACACACTTCTTCATAGTTGAGTCGCGTTTACAGCTGCTTGTGACACGCAGTCCCTAAGAAGGCCTTAAAACAGCAGCAGGCACTTCCAAAGAACTCTGGGGAGCTGGGGGTTGAAGTCTGTTGACCCTGAGACTTCAGCAGGAGGCAAGCTCTTTTTCAAGCCCTTGGAGATCCTTTACAAGTTGAAAATAAAGCACACAAAGTTCTTTCTCCTTTCTTTGGCAGTCAGGCAACCACTGCAGGCCAATCCCCCAAGCAGTACTTCAGCTTAGTGATAGTCTCTCCTCAGTTTCTTCAGGTTCCTCTCCTCAGCAAAGGTTTCTTCTTGTAGTCCAAAAGTGATCTTATTTCTTGGGATCAGGGAACCAATATTTATACCCTATATCCCTTGTCCTCTGAGGGCAGAGGGGCCTTTGCCCAGTCCAAACCAGTTCTGGAGCACTCTGTTTACATGACTCCTTGCTTTTTTTAAAAACTTTATTTTTGATTTTGTTGTATAACATAGCAGTGCATTACCTTAAACATACAGCAGGTCGTACAGTTCCAATAGGCAGTAGTTTCGGGCATCATTACATTCAAGAGTCAAAAAACCAATATACATTCAGTGGGACACACACTAATAATAGACCATATTTACAGGTATGACATTCATATGCAGATGCAAAGCATCATTGGTATATGTCAGCCCCGAACCCCACCAAATCTTTCAGGTAATCCACAGGTCCTGCATCTACCATCTCCCAACATGAACAACATCAATCATACCGCCTTTCCAAGTGGGGCAGGTGGCGAGAGGCATCTCGGTGCCCTCACGCGTTATCTGCGGAAGTTGCATCCAGCTCTGCCAAATCATGCTGGAGTAAGTAACTTTGAAGAGGCCCCCTTATGTCTTTCGGTCTAGACTAAGCGTGGGCGTAAAATCAGTTTCGCAGGCGAATTTGCGGAGTTTTGACAATTTCACGATCCGCAAATCGTGCGAATTTGCCCAATAATCCGCAAATTCGCAAGCTACAAATTATTTTGCTTGGTCGCGCTTGAAAAATACAATATCGCACGCGGCGTTGACTTACCGTGATTCTGAGTCCGCCAAGTTGTTTTTCTCCTGGTTTTGCGTGTGCTGCGCCATTTTCGATCTTGCTGCGTGATCGCGCAAGAGTTTTTGAAACGCAATTACATTATCGCGGCTTGCCATCTTGCACAGCGAGAGTTTGACAACGCGAGTCCGTCATAAAGGCCTGCGATCACGCATTGCGGGAGTAAACAATTCCGAACACGTAGATGCGGCGCGCAGCCGACTTCCGGCGGGAGATTTGAACAGCTCGCGTTCCCGAAATTGCAAAAATTGCAATTCTGCACAAGAAATCTAAAGCAGGTAGCATAAACCTTGTGAAAATTATGATTTTGATCAGAATAACTCCTCAGATTCACATTTGGCTGCACTTTTTGGTGCAGGAGTCCATTTTTTGGGGTGGGGTGGGTTGGGAGGAAGCAAGTGCCCCAGAGTCTCCAACTTCCTGTTCCTGTCCAGCAGGCTCCTCCCAGTGCTTTGTCCATGTCCTGGTCACTTTTCATTTGGCTGTGGAGCTGGAAGGATTACTTTTTGTGGCTGCTGCTGGATATTTGTATTTGAGGACTTTTTGGACTTTGGAGTTTGGATCCCTTTTGGACTTGAGATTTTACAAGTAAGTTGGTGTTGTTTGTTTGGGGCATTGCAGTTGAGGCAACTACAGTTCTAAAACTTTTTTCACAACATCAACAAAATATATATTGTGGTGGGTAGCCACAGTATCCAGTAGGCCCAGGGTTAGTGATGGGTGCATGATACAACTGTTTCTGTGATTTTTTTTTACTTAATTCTCATTTATGTCATGGAATTTTAGCTCACTGTTTTATGTTGATTTTTAAAAAAAATGTGGGGTGCCTGTAAAGCCTCACTAGCCAGTAGGCCCAGGTGTAGTGAGTGGTGCATGGACCTAGTCTTTCTGTGTGGTGTCTTGAATTTAAACATCATTGAGGGCATGGATGGCATTGGATTGTTGTGATTTTTGTGTGTTTTTCGACTTTTTGGGGTGTTGTTGGGGCCTGGCCATGTGGTTGGGGATCCATTTTGAGGCCTGGTACAGGCAGGGCCTGGCCATGTGGTGGGGGTCAAGGGGCCATTTTAAAGCCAGGCAGTGTGCTCAGGCCTGCACCCAGTTTGCCTTGCTTTCAACCATTATGCCCAGTGGTACTCAGTGGTGCATGGGCCTAGTCTTTCTGTGGGGTGTCTTGAAATTAAACATCATTGAGGACATGGATGGCATGGGATTGTGGTGATTTTTCAGTGTTTTTCGACTTTTTTAGGTGGTGTTGGGGCCTGGCCATGTGGGTGGGGGTCATTTTGAGGCCTGGTACAGGCAGGGTATGGCCATGTGGTGGGAGTCAAGGGGCCATTTTGAAGCCAGGCAGTGTGCTCAGGCCTGCACCCAGTTTGCCTTGCTTTCAACCATTATGCCCAGGGGTACTCAGTGGTGCATGGGCCTAGTCTTTCTGTGGGGTGTCTTGAATTTAAACATCATTGAGGGCATTGATGGCATGGGATAGTGGTGATTTTTGAGTGTTTTTTGACTTTTTGGGTTGGGGTGGTGCCTGGCCATGTGGGTGGTGGCCATTTTGAGGCTTGGTACAGGCAGGGCCTGGCCAAGTGGTGGGGGTCAAGGGGCCATTTTGAAGCCAGGCAGTGTGCTCAGGCCTGCACCCAGTTTGCCTTGCTTTCAACCATTATGCCCAGGGGTACTCAGTGGTGCCTAGGCCTAGTCTTTCTGTGGGGTATCATGAATTTAAACATCATTGAAGGCATGGATGGCATGGGATTGTGGTGATTTTTGAGTGTTTTTCGACTTTTTGGGTTGGTGTTGGGGCCTGACCATGTGGGTGGGGGCCATTTTGAGGCCTGGTACAGGCAGGGCCTGGCCATGTGGTGGGGGTCAAGGGGCCATTTTGAAGCCAGGCAGTGTGCTCAGGCGTGCACCCAGTTTGCCTTGCTTTCAACCAGTATGCCCAGGGGTACTCAGTGGTGCATGGGCCTAGTCTTTCTGTGTGGTGTCTTGAATTTAAACATCATTGAGGGCATGGATGGCATGGGATTGTGGTGATTATTGAGTGTTTTTCGACTTTTTGGGTTGGTGTTGGGGCCTGGCCATGTGGGTGGGGGCTATTTTGAGGCCTGGTACAGGCAGGGCCTGGCCATATGGTGGGGGTCAAGGGGCCATTTTGAAGCCAGGCAGTGTGCTCAGGCCTGCACCCAGTTTGCCTTGCTTTCAACCATTATGCCCAGGGGTACTCAGTGGTGCATGCGCCTAGTCTTTCTGTGGGGTGTCTTGAATTTAAACATCATTGAGGGCATTAATGGCATGGGATTGTGGTGATTTTTGAGTGTTTTTTGACTTTTTGGGTTGGTGTTGGGGCCTGGCCATGTGGGTGGGGGCCATTTTGAGGCCTGGTACAGGCAGGGCCTGGCCATGTGGTGGGGGTCAAGGGGCCATTTTGAAGCCAGGCAGTGTGCTCAGGCCTGCACCCAGTTTGCCTTGCTTTCAACCATTATGCCCAGGGGTACTCAGTGGTGCATGCGCCTAGTCTTTCTGTGGGGTGTCTTGAATTCAAACATCATTGAGGGCATGGATGGCATGGGATTGTGGTGATTTTTGAGTGTTTTTCGACTTTTTGGGTTGGTGTTGGGGCCTGGCCATGTGGGTGGGGGCCATTTTGAGGCCTGGTACAGGCAGGGCCTGGCCATGTGGTGGGGGTCAAGGGGCCATTTTGAAGCCAGCCAGTGTGCTCAGGCCTGCACCCTGTTTGCCTTGCTTTCAGCCATTATGCCCAGGGGTACTCAGTGGTGCATGGGCCTAGTCTTTCTGTGGGGTGTCTTGAATTTAAACATCATTGAGGGCATGGATGGCATGGGATTGTGGTGATTTTGGAGTGTTTTCGACTTTTTGGGGTGTATAACTGATGTTCCTCTGGCTTCCATTGCTTTTAGGTGCACAAGAGAACCTCCACTGCCAGGAAGAAGTCCTGCAGCGGTGTGTGCAGCACAACGTGATGTCACGTGTGGCCACAGACAAGACAACTCTGCAACTCGTGCAACTGCAGCATGCTGTTCTGACATCTCAAGAAGATGGCCCCAAAGAAAGTTGGCCGTAGCGCCTCAGCGAAAAAAGTTGCCAGTGCCACTGCCAGTAAGAAGGAGCAGAAGAAGCAAGTGGCACCACCTACCAAGGAGACTGGTGTGCCCACCGACACATTTTTTGGGAGAAAAAATACTACGCCTGCAGCAGCAGCGGTGTCCGCCGGGGACCAAGCTGGAAGCAGCACATCCGCTTCATTGGGCTCAGTGCCACCACGCCAAGTTAGGTCCGAGAACATGAGTGCTGCTGCGGCAGCCACTTTGGTTGTTCAATCACCATCGACCAGTGATCTTGGCTCATCACAAGAAAGTACCATCCAATCAACGCCGGGTGTAACACAGCTGACGAGTGTTCAACAACCACAGCCACAAACTCAGGTGCAACTAGTACAAGTGCAAGTATATGGGCAAGGATAGGTGCAAGTAGAGCCACAAGGAGAGGCGCAACTAGAGCCACAAGGAGAGGCGCAAGTAGACCCGCAAGGAAAGGCGTAAGTAGAGCCGCAAGGAGAGGCGCAAGTAGAGACTCAAGGAGAGGCGCATGGACAGGTGCATTGAGAGGTGCAACTAGAGGTTCATGGAGAGGCACAACTGCCTACAACGCTTGTTCCTCCAGAAGTAGGGGCACATCAGAAAATTGATATTCAAGAGGAGGTATCATCCGAGGAAGCACCTCCTCCTGATGATGATTATTTATTGTCTTCCAGATCCCCAGCAAGAAAAAGGTCAAGGAGGGATACTACTACTACTACAAGTTCTTCTTCAAGCCCCCTTCATTCTGATGACCTTGATCGTGATTGGAACCCAGCCATGCAGTCTGAGAGTGAGTCACGCCATGAGCCGACAAAGGTAGCTAAGCCTAAAAGGAAGGCTCCCGCAAAGCTTCCACTTATGGGTGATGACGACGAACAAGAAGTGGTGTCTTCTGCTGCTGATGAACAGTCTGACGACGATCCAGTCATCACAGTCGTCACTCCAGCCCCAGCGGGCATGCAGCAGACACACATTTTGACCCTATCCCGAATGGCTGCTGAGAGGGATATGGGCGGCGTGGCACTGGTACCATCACCGTTAACTACAACACCAACACGACCTACAGCTTCCATCTTTTTTAGTCAGAAGGGCCGGCATGGACCTCCATCCAGCTCGACCTCAAGTAGTGGTGCTGTAAGTGAACAACAGAAACAAATTCAGCCATGCCCATTCTCCACTTCATCTGGCATTGAAAGTCAAAGTAGCACCTCCACCTTCAGCAGACATCACCAGTCCCCAGTTTGGGACTTCTTTACTGTTAGCGCAAAGGCGGAAAACATGGTTGTTTGTTCGATTTGTAAAGTATCCGTTAGTCAGGGTAAGCTTGGTACCAACTATGGTACCCGAGGCCAGAGAGGTCATCTCAAGCAACACCACACTATCATTTGGGAAGCACACATGAGGAAGATCGAGGAAGGCAAAAGAAAAACAAATCCAAATGTAACCCTTGATATTGCAACTGATGATGACGAGAGGCTGATTGTGCAGGGGGAAGTGAAGAAGCGACAGCCATTTTTTTCTGGTACACCCAGTTCTTCTGGCAGCAGCACTGCAGTGGTATCGCCCACACCCTCTACCCCTGCAACATCTATGAGGCACACTAAGAGTGTGGGAGAGACACCAATGCGAAAAACTACATCACTGGGCCTAACTGGTTTGAAGACGTCATCATCATCATCATCACGTAAAATGATCCAGCCCACCATTCGCCGAATGTTGTGGTTGTAGGCGCCATTTGAACACAACCACCCAATGGTACGTCTGTATAACGCAAAGTTGGCTAAAATGCTAGCGCTGGACCTTCTCCCTTTTCTTTTGTGGAAGGGGTGGGGTTTCTAGAATTAGTGGCAACAGTCTGCCCTAAATGGAAGGTTCCTAGCCGGTCCTATTTTGCCAGAGTTGCGGTTCCAGCACTACATCAAGATGTGCTGGAGGTGATTGGGGCAGCTTTGCAGAAGAGTGCTGTTCACACTATCCACTTGACAACAGACATGTGGACCAGTTGCCAAGCCCTTGATTACATGTGCATCACTGCACACTGGGTCTCGTTTGCAGTGTCTTTTGCAGGGGTTAGAGACAAGTCAAGTGCAGTTGTTGACCTGGACACAGTTTTTCAAGCTACTCGGAAACATGCAACATTAGCCATGTTTGCCATGGAGAAAACTTATACTGCAAAAAACATTTTGGAGGAGTTTAACAGCAAGGTCTCTGAATGGCTGCAACCAAGAAATCACATAGCTGGTTATGTTTCCTAGGATAATGGCAGTAATATAGTTAAGGCCATGCAGCAAGGTGACTATTTCAGAGTGCCGTGTTTGGCCCACTGTATAAACCTGGTTGTGCAAGATTTCTTGAAAACTGAAGACACAGTCAGGAAGTTACGGACCACCTGCCGAAGAATCTGCACACATTTCAGCCATTCTTTTAAGGCCCGGAAGGAGCTGAGGAGCATTTAACATGAACATAAAAAGTGCCAGTCAAAGGACTCATCCAGGAGGTGGCAACACGTTGGAACTCAACCTTTTACATGCTTGAGTGTCTGTCTGAGCAGTGCATGGTAATCAATGAGTATGTCTTTCAACTAGGTTCTACTATGAAAGACATGAGGCTAGAGTTGGAGTAATGGAAGCTAGGAAAAAGCCTGACAGACATGCTTCGTCCTTTTGAGGTCTTCACGCGTGAAGTCAGCCTGGAGGGCTGTTCTTTGGGCAAAGCTATCCCATTGTTGGTCTTGCTAGAGCACCAACTGAAGGCGGTGTCTACAACGTTCAGAGATGATGTTGAAAAGCAAGATGCATATCCGTTGGCGGAGAGGTTATTAAGCCACCTACTTGCCAATGAAAGGCTTAAAAACATACATAAAGAACAACATTACATTTGTGCCACTATTCTGGATCCACGGTACAAAAAGGCAGTGGCCAGCAAAGCATTCATTCCTTTTGATGAAGCAGATGTTTCAAAGTACAAACATTGGCTAGCTGTGTCAGCCACTCGGTTCGAAAAAGATCGGCAGAAAATTCAAGGAGCCGGCAGAAGTCCAACTGAATCAGCAGGCCATCCAGTTCCACTTCTGAATCTGTGGGCGAAGGGAGTCACTTTCCCTCACAGCAGTTAACGACACCAGCAGCAACCGTATCATCATCCTCACCTGCACCAGGCCCAGCTATAATATTGTCGGAAGCGGATTGGCTAACTCAACAAGGGTTTGCTCGTTCCAGTGCTGCGAAGGCCACAGATGGTACGCAAAGTGGAGCAACCGTGGAGAACCTTGAGTTGATGGTGCAGGCCTATCTGGATGACCCACCAGAGGTCTTTGTTAATACAAACCCATTGCTGTATTGGTACAGGAAAATGGCTCTATGGGCACTGATCACCAACCTGACTATAAATTATTTGTCTTGCCCACTCGCAAGTGTGTCTTCTGAACGTGTTTTCAGTGCTGCTGGTGCCATTGTAACTTCAAAAAGGACCCGCCTCTCGGCCAAAAATGTGGAGAGTTTAACACTGATCAAGATGAATCAGCACTTGATACCACCAGATTACAAAGTACGTGAATGCACGCAGGAAGAAGAGGACACCGACTTAGGTGACGGAAGTTCTTCTCTTTTACCTGACCTACTCCCGTCTCAATTCATGGAGTTTGAGGACGAGCTCTACTTCCCTGACACCGAGCCCTGAAAATGACTTCCTTTTTTTTCGTCCTTATTCACTTTTATTCCTGTGTGTCTTTCTTTGTTTTGCAACTTTTACCACAATAAAACTCTAATCACCTAATCACAACAAGTCCATCAGCAGCACTGTCTTCATCTTATATTCCTTATTGATTTGAAGGTGCCGCAGTCTGCATTCCTGAGGTTCACAAGTTCACAACTCAATCATGCTCCTCTATACTCCTCCTCCAGACTCCCCCTATCCATTTCCCTCAAGGCAGATGGATGGATTACGACGAGTACCCTCAAGTGGGACTGAAATTACTGACTGACTACATGCTTGCTGATTGCTGACAGAGTTACTTCTGACATTGACAGGAGAGGCTGCCCTGTGGGCCCTCACTTTCCGAAGAAGATGCGGACAAAAAGTCGAACAGGTAATGAATAATTGAGAAGATGGCATGCAGTGGACAGCAATGGCTGTCTGGCTCTGATGAAACCAATTGCTGTTTGTTTTTTGTGCATGAAATGATGATTCATATGTCTTGTCTTAGTTATTATTTAATCTTTCACACAGTAATTGTAACTCATGTCAACAACTCAGTTTTTTTTACCTTGTTTAATTAAAATTGTACTTCAAATTCAGGGGCCACTATATTGCATTTCACAAAATATGCAAAATGTCCTTGGAGCGGACTCACTTGCCAATATACCATGATGATTGATTAAATAATATATCTTTTTTCTTTACAGTCACTCACTGGGATGGATGGAAGATCAGCGTTGGTTTACGGAAGAACTATGGCCAATTCGTGAGTGACAAACAGGTAAACCAGTCTACAACAACTACTACAGCAGGACTACATGTCTGTCTATTCGTGGTATGTATTGGTCGAGGGCGAGGCGGTGTACTGTTGTTGTTATGCCAGGGAGAGTCCACTCCAGACATCAGTTCATGTAAAATAGGGGCTATGTGACTTGCTGCATACAATTAGATATGCTTTGTCTGTCTGACAAAGAGCCTAGGTATGCTACATCAGGTTGCTTCACTCAGTGGTGCCTGCCTTGACCCTCTGCATGGCACTGCCTCAAGCTTGGGCCAAACATCCATTATGTTTGCAAAATTTGCTGTTTTTCGGTATTTCGCCAATCTCGCAAAAGTACAGAAAAATCGCAAATTCTTGAGCGGAACAGATTTTTGGCCCATGCTTGCGGCAGGGCCATGCAGACGGTCAAGGCAGGCTCCACTGAGTGAAGCATCCTCCTGATGTAGCATACCTAGGCTCTTTGACACAGACAGACAAAGCATATCTACGGTTTAGGGTTCCGTGCGATTTACTAGGGTTTTTGGGTTTAAGTTGGTATGGTTCACGCTGATTCTAGGGCTCAGGGCTCAATGCAGGCTCCTTCATAATGATGTTGGCAATGTTTTAGGGGTTTTTTTTGTTCTTTGGTCCAGAATTGGCAGAATTTTGGCCTTTTTGGGTGTTTTGCGGGCGCGTGTGTTTGGGTGAAAACTAAGTGAAAACTTGAAAACTAGTCGTAGACCTTCTTCTTCTTCTTCTTCTTCTTCTTCAAAGAGCGCAGTGGTTCGATTTTGTTCTGCCTTGCTGAGATTCTTGTGAATTGCTGGAACAAGTGACTGTCCAGGTAAGTTTCAAGAGGATCGAAGTAGTGGAAGTGCTGAAAACAGCAATGTTTTGTGAACAGCGCAATTTGCCATGTTTTGAATATACCAGTATTGCATGCTTTTGGGGGGCTGTTTGGGGATGTTCTAGATTAGTGGGGGAGGGTGTGGGGGTCTGGGAGCACTGCTGGGATAGCATAATTTTGATTGGAAGTGATTTGAAGAAAATCCATGGTGGGAAAGAGGAGTTAGGGCCTAGCTGCAGAGCACATTTGGACCGATGTTGACTGGTTGGCTGAAAATTTTCTAAGTATGAGTTTTTGCATTTTTGCTTTTTGCCTGTTTAGGGGTGTTCTGCTTTTTTGCGGGTGGCTGCAGGGGTCTGGGGGCATAGCTCGGAAGGTCTAATATCGGAATCAAGTGTTTGGGACCAAATCCATGGTGAAAAAGTTTTTCAGTTTTTGCTCACTTGCCTGTTTTTGGGGTGCTGTTTGGGGGACTTCTAGGTTATTGTGGGTGGGGTTTGGGGTCTGGGAGCACTGCTGGCACAGTCTAATTTTGATTGCATTATTTTTCAGAAAATCCATATTGGAAAAGGGGAGTTAGGGCCTAGCTGCAGAGCGTATTTGGACTGAATTGAAGGTAGGCCCATTTTTGCTTTTTACATGTTTGGGGGTGTTCTGCTTTTTGACAGGTGGCTGCAGGGGTCTGGGGGCATAGCTCGGAAGGTCTAATACTGGATCAAAGTGGTTTGGAGAAAATCGGAGATGAAAAAGTTTTTGCGTTTTTGCTCACTTGCCTGTCTTTGGGGTGCTGTTTGGGGGGCTTCTAGGTTTTTGTGGGTGTGGTTTGGGGTCTGGGAGCACTGCTGGCACAGTCTAATGTTGATTGCATTTGTTTTTCAGTAAATCCATGGTGGAAAAGGGGAGTTAGGGCCTAGCTGCACAGCGCATTTGGACTGAATTCCAGGTAGGCCCGAAATTTGCTGTCACTTTTTGCGGTTTTGTTTTTGGGCTGTTTGGGGGTGTTAAACATGTTTCCGCCTGGGTTGACGGGTCTGGGGGCATTGCTGTGAAGGTCTAATACCGGATAAAAGTGGTTTGGAAAAAATCGGAGGTGAAAAAGTTTTTCCATTTTCAGGCATTTCTCTCACTTTAGCGTTTTCGGGGGACTGTCTGGGGGGGTTCCTGGTGTTTGTGGGGGGGGTTTTCGGGTCTTGGAGCAACGCTGGGTATGGATACTTTTGATTGCAAAAGGTTTGAATAAAATCCATGGTGGCAAAGGGGAGTTAGGGCCTAGCTGCAAAGCGCGCACGGAGTGATCTGGGAACTAGGCATACATTTGTCAAAGTCCCCATTTTTGCTTTTTGGCTGTTTGGGGGTTAAACTTGTTTTTGCCTGGGTTTGACGGGTCTGGGGGCATTGCTAGGAAGGTCTAATACCGGATAATAGTGGTTTGGAGAAAATCGGAGGTGAAAATGTTTTTCCATTTTCAGGCGTTTCGCTCACTTTAGCGTTTTCGGGGGCTGTTTGGGGGGGTTCTTGGTGTTTGTGGGGGGGTTTGGGGTCTTGGAGCAACGCTGGGTATGGATACTTTTGATTGCAAGTGGTTTGGAGAAAATCCATGGTGGCAAAGCGGAGTTAGGGCTTAGCTGCAGAGCGCGCACGGAGTGATTTGGGATTGAGGGCTAAATAATTCTAAGTGTCACTTTTTGCGGTTTTGCTTTTTGGCTGTTTGGGGGTGTTAAACTTGTTTCCGCCTGGGTTGACGGGTCTGGGGGCATTGCTGTGAAGGTCTAATACCGGATAAAAGTGGTTTGGAGAAAATCGGAGGTGAAAAAGTGTTTGCGTTTTTGCTCACTTGCCTATCTTTGGGGTGCTGTTTGGGGGGCTTCTAGGTTTTTGTGGGTGGGTTTTGGGGTTTGGGAGCACTGCTGGCACAGTCTAATGTTGATTGCATTTGTTTTTCAGGAAATCCATGTTGGAAAAGGGGAGTTAGGGCCTAGCTGCACAGCACATTTGGACTGAATTCCAGGTAGGCCAGAAATTTGCTAAGTCTCACTTTTTGCGGGTTTGCTTTTTAGCTATTTGGGGGTGTTAAACTTGTTTCCGCCTGGGTTGACGGGTCTGGGGGCATTGCTGTGAAGGTTTAATACAGGATAAAAGTGGTTTGGAGAAAATCCATGGTGGGAAAGTTTTTAACTTTTCAGAGTTTTCGCTCACTTTCGTGTTTTCGGGAGCCTGCTTGGGGGGGTTCCTGGTGTGGGGGGGGGGGTTGGGGGGTCATGGAGCAACGCTGGGTATGGATACTTTTGATTGCAAGTGGTTTGGAGAAAATCCATGGTGGCAAAGGGGAGTTAGGGCCTAGTTGAAGAAAGCGTTTGACACTATTTTTAACTTAGGGCTCGTTAGGGTTAGCGGTATTGCATGTGTTTGGGGGTGTTCGAGATTTTGGCAACTGGGTTCTGGGGTCTACTCTTGGAGCACTTGTCGAGAAATGTCTAATTTTGGTTTCAAGTCTTTTGAAGAAAATCCCTAGTGGGAAAGGGGGGATTTGGGCCTACTTTACTTTCAATGTACGTTTTGTCACCATTTTCCACGGGGCCTCAGACAGGTAGCAGTATCGCACGTTTTTGGGGTCTGATTGGGGGTATTCTAAATTTTAGCATCTGGGTTTAAGGGTCTGGGACCACTGCTGGGAAGGTCTAATTTTGTTCTAAAATCGTAGTTTACAGGAAACCTAGCTTGAGGGGAAAGATCCGCAAAATTCACCCATACTTATTTATCCTTCAAAAGGAGACTCAGAGTATGCCCTTTCAAAACTATTGTACTGTCGATTCTGAAACTGAAAGTGTGACTTTTTGCACTACACAGTGTACTAATATTTTTTTCGCAGTGGTGTTTTAATATCACTTCCTGTTTTTCCATCAACATTTACAGGGCGGCTTTCACCCTGTGCAATGGAAAAAAGGAAGAAGTCAGGCTTCACATTAGTGAGCCGTAATTCAGCACCCGCCAGGCAGGCAGTGGACAGGGTGTCTTCTGGTCATCCAACATTGATCTACGGAGCGTCAGATGGAACGGAGGAGTACCGCAAATAAGAGGAATGGCTGGATGCATGCAACTTCCCAAATTCAACAGGACAAGTACAACAACATACAGTAACAGTATCCATTAATTTCTACTTATCTTTTAACTAATGTTATTGCTGTGAACTTCTATGAGTGTGACTCTGCATTTATTTGCTCTCTGCTTCTAAATTTGCTATGTTTTTGCTATGTTTAACAGTTATTTAATGTTCTAAGTGTTTATTCTCTCTGAGGGCAGAGAGGCAAGTGAAATTGCGTAATGACTGCAGCCCTGTACTGTCAACTTGTTTCTTCGTAGTTACTAGTAAGTTGCAGTAAGTAGTAGTGCTACTTTGCAGTAACCTAACCATCCATTTAGTAAACAACTTCTGGCATGCAGTAGTGCACTTCCTTTATGTCACTTTAAAGATTTATCAATATCTTCAAATCCAAAGATTTATTTCTCTTCATTTGTTGTTTGACTGTCCATGCTGTGTTTTTTTTCCTCTCTACCAAACTTTCCCAAAAAACCCCATTCCCATCCAATTTTCAAACCCTAACCCTCTTCCCCCGGGCTGTGTGGTATTTCATTGTGGTGTGACTGACAACAACAATAAATTCCACACACTTGCTGGGGAGGATAAGGTCAAAGCAACCAAAATCATTACAATCAGAAGTTCATGTGCGTCATCGTGGATTGATAAGAACATCCTCCTCCTACACGACGTGAACAATCAAATGCTTAATGCTTACGTTACGTTGACGACGTGTCCTTTGCCTTAATTTCTTATAGCAGTCAAACCCCACGCAACTACTACTTATATTTACATTAATTTAGCACTGCTTAGGCTACAATTTAGGGCACTGTTCTCTACCGTACTATCTAATGTACTGTTTCTAATGCTACGCTCAGGCCACTCAATGTTTCATTTACTTTTTTTTCATATGATGATACTGCCAGTGTTTACCACTACTGCTACCAGCACAACAATGATATTGCATCCATCGAGGATTCAAGTCAACAACCAACCTTAATCACCATTTGCAATGCAGGCAGCCCTGGGGCTACCCCGATTCTCAAACACAACTCACAGGTAAGATAAGCATATTGGAGAGGTAGTAGAATAATGGGCTAGGTCTAAGTTGGGAGGAGAGCAGAGACTGACAGTACTACTAGTAAAGTACAGTAGTAGGGCTACTGAATTGACTAACTCGGTTATTTGCATTTTGGTACATTTCAGGACTAGATGTTTCATTCATGCTGGTAAGTTTGAAGAAACCAAACGTCCAGTAACCACCGCCAACCACCATACAAAATAATATGAGCGCGTATACTATGTTTTGGTATGAAATATATCATTATTAAGAAATATAAATTATTGATGTTGTTGCCGTCACAAAAATAAAAATAAATTTACCCCAACTCACCCCCCCCTCACTAATTAAACCAATGTCCAAAAATCCAAAAGTCCCCTTTCCCAAAAACCCAATTCCCACCCCCAACAGTCTTTAAAAAAGGGGCAAGGGACAGTCACTTCCTCCGGTGGCGTAGTGTGGACAGCTGATGCTGCACGTCCCGCAGCTCTTTGCGGAGGTCCCGGAGCTGGCGCTGATGTTTTTCGCCCAACCGCTCCAGGTAGTCCACTTGCTTTCGGAGGCGCGCACACGTGCCATCCAGGCTCTGGGGGGGGGGGCAGCTGTTGTTTTTGCTGCTGTGCGGCGGCGGCGGGAGGCTGTCGGGCCACGGCTCCGTTTGGCTGGAGGCTTCTGGCTGGTGGACCCGGGGGCAGTGGAGGAGGATGTACTGGTTGATGTGTCCTCATGCGCCCGAGCCCACAACCGCCGATACTCGGCACAAATAGCCTCCAGCTTACGGGCCCTGGACCGGACAGCCATCTCCTTGCGGGTGAGCTTTTTTGGAGTAGCATCTATGAAGAAAGAAAGAAAAATACTGTAGCCAATAGTCTTTAACATAAAGTCAAAATAATTCAACGGATGTATCTTTACGCCGTCTTTGTAAGCTTGTGACATTACTGGGAGTTTCAGGAATTCCACCAGCAGCATTATGGGTGGACTCACTACTACATACATAGTCAGAGAGTACTAAAAAAAGGCCTTTTTTACTTTTTATCTCTTGTGTTGCAAAAGAAATTACTGGTACCATAATGGCAGCTCACTCAGCTTTCACCCAAGAAATACAGACACGGTCCATGATGATGTAGACTCTCGGTACTTTAAGCAGTACATGCAGGTGGGGTTAGGAATGTCTTACTTTTCTATAGGGGTGGCACTGCCACTGGCCATACTTCATCCACTCAGCGTCTGCTCTACTACATCATACACCTCTGCTATCGATGAGGATAAAGAAGATAACATCCAGGCTTCCAAAGTACGTCTATGATTCTTCTTAATGTCTCAAATGTACCAAAATGTATTTTTGTCAACAACCAACTTACACCTGTTTCATTATATTTTGGAAACCGCTGTCTTCTTATCTTGAATTGCATTCAACAAAACCATTCTTTACAGTCATAAATATTAAGACTAACTCGTTCTTCGTTTCACCCTTCTTTAACTTTTCGTTCTTCACATCCCTAAACTACATCTGATATGACTTGGCTTCACAATAAAAAATTTCCAGCTGAGTTGAAGTGAAATTGAGGGGGCCATTGGTTACCCGAGAATTACCGCAGCTAATGCTTTTACAAGTCAAGGTTGACTGTCTTCTCCGTGATAGCCCAAAAAGTAGTTCTAAATTAGTAACTGTTCTTAACAGTACAGTCTACTTATACTAGTGTACTGTGTACTACTGTACAGTACATCATACACTCCTTTGCGAGCCTACTCAAAAACGTTTCAATGAGTAAGGAGTATAATAACTTACCACCATCCGCCGCCGCTGAGTCTTCCCCCCCAGCTCCTCCTATTGGCGCCGCCGCATCCAGAGTGGACCCCTCCGCACTGCTGGTCCCATCACTGGTGGTCATCTGTGCCGCATCAGATGTTGTGACGTCTAGGAAAAACATGTCATATTTTCAGATGCCATACACAACCCCCTATTTTGTCTCGTAATGGAAGAAAATGTTACATAACACATTTTTATTACTGGGATTGAAAAACAGTAACGATTTTGGGGAGGAAGTGTTAACCTTTTATATGCTTATTCCATTAAATGCTACACTTCTTCTTATGACAACTGATGAATGCTTGCTTAACGTGCACCATTTTTCTCATTACAGAAAGAAGATTCCATTGCCCTTCTGCCAGACGATTCACCAACTACTAGTAAGTCATCACCAGCAGTACTTTAAGTACTTTAAAGAAGGTGGGGGACTCCCGCACAGTTATTCTAATAATTTCATGTGTCTGTTAACTATTATTAAGTTTGAGTCATAGTAATTTCATTCATGTGAATGTTGTTTAAACTTTAACGTCATCTTCATCCATCACCATTGCTTGCTCCGAATACTACGCTATTAAAAATAAAGATATAATGTTTTCATTTCTTAATTGAAAATAAAACGTTAAAACTAACAAACACTGTGTGGTTTTTGTTCACAAGTGAGTGAGCGGAAGGGTTTGAACTACTGTACTTGGCAGTCATGTTTCAGTAACTGAGATAGGCCGGGACTCGGCGGTAGTCTTCTTCTGTTCTTCTGGGTCATAAAATCATTGATCAGACACACTAGATAGTCGGTCAGGGGATTGGGGGTTCAACTTCTGTTCGGACTGAGCTATGTCAAAAGTCGAACTGCACCTATCATCAACAATGTCCTTTTTCTCTTGGCCATACTTCTTTGTGTGCAGAATAGTCCCTGAAACACTAGCGGTATGGGATGTGCTCCTCTCAAATCAAAAAGGCAACTGCTACCTTTTACTTGGTGTAAACAATGACATTTTGTTGTTGGAAATTGTCAAAGCCCTGACATTAAGAATACTGGAATAGACAGCAAGGGCAACCCAGTGGACTGCACTCAGTGCCTAGAGCTATTGCTGGATCAGAGTTTTGTTTCACACCGTTTGCCGACTGGGCAAGCTTAGCTACCTACACAGACCGACTCATAATCGTAAATAGTAGTAGCACAGAGAGTGATGGTAGAGGTAGGATAAGAATGTATAAAGTAGTCTACATTAGAAGAATATCAAAGAATATTTTGTAAAACAGAATTATTAGGAAACAGTTTGTAATGAATAGGAGCTGTAAAAGTTAGGGAAGTATAAGTATTAATATAACAATAGAACAACTTATTGGGGCCAGCAGAAGAGCCTGCAAGGGACTGATCCTGTCCACCTTCTTCCACTGGAGCCTCAGTCGCCGCCGGCGCCTTGCCCCTGGGAGGTTCTGGTGAACATGAAATAAAGAAACACAACATGGATGATTGATTTTTGGGAAATATTTGATTTCTTTGAACACAATCTAAAATTATGTTGGGGAAACAAATTAACAACAATTGCATCTGATCTGGTCAACTAGGAGGATAGTAGTACAGTATTGCAGTATTCGCAAGCCATCTAATAGGAAAGTTATGTAATTCACTAACTACACCAACAACAAAAAGGTTCTACTACGACTGCCATCACCCAGCAGCACGAGACGTCGCGTGACAGACACAGTCCATCATCATGAATGCAGACCACTAACAAATGTCGTATAACAAGTAATAAATAATATACTCAACGTATCAATCCACTACTATCTCTTCAAAGTGGCAGCAGCAGGAGTACAAAGAAGGACTAGAGTCAAGTCTACTGTCTCTACCATTACGCAGTAATGCTCTCAAATGAGTAAAAAAGTTGCAAACAAGTAAGCACAGTAGCAACGCCAATAACCAGGCGAGCACCTGCAATGACAGAAGCTATATAAAGATTAATTTACCTGCAATGTAATCGAATCAGCAGAATTCGTACTCTTCAGGAAAAAAATAGATTAGCAATATAACAGAGCAAAAGAAAAAAAAGTAGTTATTAAATAGCTACTTACCAAGGCTAGGGTTCTCCAATCCTAGCAGGTCGAGCATGTCATGCTCCCGGTACAGGATGTCAGTCCACCGCTGCGTCGCATGCTGGTAAATGCGCCGGACCCCAGACTCATTCCACATGCCCCGGCACACCTTCTCCCACAGCTGGCGACGCTCCCAGAGGCCGTAACTGAAAGTAATCCGCCCACATGCTGCCACGGTCTTAGGGAGGTGTACTTGGACAAAAACCATCAAGGCGGCCGCCTCCACCGCAGAGAAGATCTCCCTGGCCTGGACTTGCTCCCCCCTCAAACGCCCGCAAGGGAGCCAGGTACGGGGTGCTGGGCCCTTCCCCTTGCCCTTGTCGGCTCCCTTTGCCATGGTCCTAGGCACAAGAAAAAGGAAAGAAGAATAGGTGTGAAGAAAATAAAAGAGAGAGCAAAAGAAATAAAGTAGGTAATAAAGTATCAAAAAGTTAAAAAAACACAAAATATAGATGAAGGAAATTGTAGAGATAGATAATAAGCAAAAAAAGTTCCGCAAAACATAGGATTACAAAGATATAAGATGGATAGAAAGGTAGCATGGCCAAAAACCATAGCAATGAATGAAAAACTGGACCGTGTGGGTAAGTTTGCACGATATTTTCCCTGCGAGCACGCAAAAACACAGGCGAACTCGTAATAGCACGCCGCACACAATGCAAGATTGCCAATAGCGCTCGGAACCGGAAATACGCAATGCGCATAAGATGGCCGCGCCCATGTACGACCGCATGGGTAACTTCGCGGTCGGTGCACTGCAAGCGGCTTGCGAAGACGCAAAAAACCCTGCGAACACGCAAAAAAAACACAATCCTCTAATTTGCACTAATTCGCGGATTGCAAGTACGATTTCGCGCAAATTCGCGCCCCGCGAATCTCGCGAAATTGCAGAAAAACAAATTTTGTAAAACTGAAAGTACTTAGCAGGTGCAAAAGTTCAAGCTAATTTGTAACCATTCCCTGCAGTGCTTCCTGAGCGGCCCCTCCAAAGTTCAGTTGCCTACTTGCTACTATTATCTGACCCTGCTCTGACCCTCGAAGCAGGGTCAGAGAATAGTTACAAGTATGGCACAATGCTCCTGTAGAAAAAATTAAACTGCAACAGAAAACACTTACAGCTAAGGAAGCAGGTGCCAGACTTGAAGCTCAAATTCAGTGACACATTAACCAGCCCCAAATTAATTCATCTCAGTTGAGGCTGGGCAGGTGTGCTCTTCCCCCATAATCTACAGTGGTGAACCAGAGGGTGCTGTGATGAACCAGAGGGTGGCAGTGCTGAACCAGAGGGTGGCAGTGATGAACCAGAGGGTGGCAGGGATGAACCAGAGGGTGGCAGGGATGAACCAGAGGGTGGCAGTGGTGAACCAGAGGGTGCTGTGATGAACCAGACGGTGGCAGTGATGAACCAGAGGGTGGCAGGGATGAACCAGAGGGTGGCAGGGATGAACCAGAGGGTGGCAGTGGTGAACCAGATGGTGATGTGATGAACCAGAGGATGGCAGTGATCAACCAGAGGGTGGCAGTCTTGAACCAGAGGGTGGCAGTGATCAACCAGAGGGTGGCAGTCTTGAACCAGAGGGTGGCAGTGATCAACCAGAGGGTGGCAGTGATCAACCAGAGGGTGGTACTGGTGAACCAGAGGGTGCTGTGATGAACCAGAGGGTGGCAGTGATGAACCAGAGGGGGACAGTGATGAACCAGAGGGTGGCAGGGATGCACCAGAGGGTGGCAGTGGTGAACCAGATAGTGCTGTGATGAACCAGAGGATGGCAGTGATGAACCAGGGGGTGGCAGTGATGAACCAGAGGGTGGCAGTGATCAACCAGAGGGGGACAGTGATGATCCAGAGGATGGCAGTGGCAAACCAGAGGGTGACAGTGATGAACCAGAGGGTGGCAGTGATGATCCAGAGGGTGGCAGTGGTGAACCAGAGGGTGGCAGTCTTGTGCCAGAGGGTGGCAGTGATCAACCAGAGGGTGGAAGTGATGAATCAGAGGGTGGCACTGGTGAACCAGAGGGTGCTGTGATGAACCAGAGAGTGGCATTGATGAACCAGAGGGGGACAGTAATGATCAGAGGGTGGCAGGGATGAACCAGAGGGTGGCAGTGGTGAACCAGAGGGTGATGAACCAGAGGATAGCAGTGATGATCCAGAGGGTGGCAGTGGCAAACCAGAGGGTGGCAGTGGTGAACCAGAGGGTGCTGTGATGAACCAGAGGGTGGCAGTGGTGAACTAGAGGGTGGCAGTGATGATCCAGAGGGTGGCAGTGGCGAACCAGAGGGTGGCAGTAATGAACCAGAGGGTGGCAGTCATGAACCAGAGGGTGGCAGTGGTGAACCAGAGGGTGATGAACCAGAGGATAGCAGTGATGAACCAGAGGGTGGCAGTCTTGAACCAGAGGGTGGCAGTGGTGAACCAGAGGGTGCTGTGATGAACCAGAGGGTGGCAGTGGTGAACCAGAGGGTGGTAGTGGTGAACCAGAGGGTGACAGTGGTGAACCAGAGAGTGACAGTGGTGAACCAGAGAGTCGCAGTGGTGGACCAGAGGGTGCTGTGATGAACCAGAGGGTGGCAGTGGTGAACCAGAGCGTGATAGTGATGAACCAGGGGGTGACAGTGGTGAACCAGAGGGTGGCAGTGATGAACCGGAGGGTGGCCGCAATGAACAAGAGGGTCGCAAACAGGCTGGACACGAGGGAAAGTTTCGCTCCTCAGAGCACCTCTTCAGGGGATACAACCGACACCCCTGGATGTATTTCTTTACGTGCGACTGAGACAGGGGATGAAAGCGGTTCTCCCAGATTTCCCTCAGGAGCCAGCAAATCTTATCCCATTACACAATATACTGGGTTCCACAGACAGGAGGCATCTAGTGTCTCAGCTATACAAATGCATTCGCGCTCAACCGGAAAATGTCTTGAGCTCCGCGTGTACCCATTGGGCAGAGGAGCTAGGATCTGAGATCATGGATGAACAATGGGATTATTGTTGTATGCAAACCTCGCAAATCTCCGCATGTTGCAGGTTATGAGTCATACATTTTAAGTTTTTACAACATTTGCACAACACGCCTGCCAAAAAATATCGCTTCCGTTTACAAGATCATGACAGATGCAACAGATGTGGCAGGGAGTGGGCTGGTTTCTTCCACCTTGCATGGGAATGTTCAGCAGTGCAGGAGTTCTGGGACCAAGTTTATGAAGCGCTTTGAATAATGATAAATACCACACTTGAAAAAGATCCCGTGATGGCCCTTCTCATGCTCTCCACACCACTGGAGTCAAGCTATCCTGGCTGAAGACGGCTGATAGCCAGAAACCGGTCCTAGGATGCTTGATTCTGGTCCAGGAAAGACATGGCTTGGCAGTTCGGGCTGGACTGTTCCCATGAGGCACAGGGTCAAGGCTGATTTGCATATGGCCATGTCTGAACTGGGGTGGCAGAGTGGGCTGAAGAATGGTGATGGATTAAACCCAGATCTTTTGACTGGGTGTGAGTGTTTGATTGGTTCAGATGCTCCGTCCATTACCACCCCCTTTTGTACCGCTTTTGGCCGCCATAAGTGTGGCAGGGTATGCTCAGACGTGAGTCCCTTGCTCACTTTGCCACTGGATTCAAGCAAGCCGGGCTGAAGACGGCTGGAATGCCAGAAACCGGTCCTCGGAAGCTTGTTTCCGGTCCAGGGAAGGCATGGCTTGGCAGTTCAGGCTGGACTGTTCCCATGAGGCACAGGGTCAGACTGATTTGCATATAGCCATGTCTGAACTGGGGTGGCAGAGTGGGCTAAAGAACGGTGATGGATTAAACCCAGATCTTTTGACTGGGTGTGAGTGTTTGATTGGTTCAGATGCTCCGTCCATTACCACCCCCTTTTGTACCGGGGATGGGTGTATCACCAACTGTCTATTAGTCCGCCTTCCGCCATTAATCCCTGCATTACCTCCTGGGATCGATTATAATGATTCATCTGTGGGTTAAACCTGTTCCACGCCCGGTTCAAGGCTACATTAAAGTGTTCCCCCATATTAAGTGTGTGGTACCTACAGTGAGTATCTTTCCCCATACTGTCATGTAGAATTTAGGGGTTTCTATATTGGGACCATAGCAGTTTGCTAATGTTACTTTTTCTCTACCCAGTGTCCCCATGCTATAACATATCTCCCATTAGGATCGTCCATCACTCCCATTATTTCAATCAATCAATCAGATAATTTGTAAAGCACACTACATACCCGTGAGGGTTTCAAGGCACTGAAGGGAGTGGAGGAAGAGGGTGCTGTAGCTAGCGGTCAAACAGCCAGGTCTTGAGTCGTTTCCTGAAGGATAGAAGGTCTTCGGTTTGTCGTAGGATGAAGGGGAGGGTGTTCCAGGTCTGGGGGGCGCGGCAGGAGAAGGATTTGCCTCCGGCTGTGGTTTTACGGATGCGTGGGACGGTAGCCAGGGAGAGGTCCGCGAAGCGGAGTTTCCTGTTGGGTACGTAGAAGGAGAGTCGGCTGTTGAGATAGGCTGGGCTGGGCCTGTGGAGTGCCTTGTGTGCGTGGATCAGGAGCTTGAAGGAGATTCTTTTGTCGACAGGGAGCCAGTGCAGGTTCCTCAGGTGGGGGGTGATGTGGTCGCGGCATGGGACATCGAGGATCAGGCGTGCCGAGGCATTCTGGATTCTTTGAAGTCTGTTGATGAGCTTGGTCGGGGCTCCAGTGTAGAGGGCGTTTCCGTAATCGAGTCTGCTGCTGACTAGGGCCTGGGTGACTGTTTACCTTGTGTCTGTCGGGATCCATCTGTAGATCTTGCGGAGCATACGGAGAGTGTTGAAACAAGTGGAGGAGACTGCATTGACTTGTTTGGTCATGGTGAGTTTCGAGTTGAGGATGACTCCCAGATTGCGTGCATGGGTGGTGGGTGCGGGGGTGTCCCCAGTGATGCGGGCCCCCAGGAGTCATCCCATGCAGAGGGGTTGGGCCCGAGAATGAGGATCTCTGTCTTCTCTGCATTCAGTTTGAGGCAGCTATGCTCCATCCATTCGGCGACGGCCTTCATTCCCTGGTTGAGGTTGGATTTGGCGGTGAGGGGGTCCTTGGTGAGGGAGATGATCAGTTGAGTGTTGTCGGAGCAGGAGATTATGTTGAGGTTGTGCTGTCGGGGGATGCATGCAAGAGGTGCCATGTAGACGTTGAACAGCGTCGGGCTGAGGGAGGATCCCTGCGGGACGCCGCAGGTGATCTCGGAGGCTTTGGATCGAAACGGGGGAGGCGGATTCTCTAGGTTCTGCCGGAGAGGAAGGAGGAGGTCCAGTCCAGGGCCTTGTCTCGGATCCCGGCGTCATGGAGTGGTGTGCGTAGTGTGCTGTGGTAGACGGTGTCAAAGGCGGCGGAGAGGTCCAGAAGGATGAGGGCCGCCGTCTCGCCATTGTCCAATAATCCCCTGATGTCGTCTGTGGCGGCGATGAGGGCGGTCTCAGTGCTGTGGTTACTGCGGAAACCTGATTGGGAGGGGTCCAGAATGCTGTTGTCTTTGAGGTAGCGGGTGAGCTGGATGTTGACTATCTTCTCGATGACCTTGGCTGGGAACAGAAGCAGGGAGATGGGCTGGAAGTTTTTCAATTTGCTTGGGTCTGCCGTGGGTTTCTTCAGTAGGGTGTTGATCTTGGCGTGTTTACAGCTCTCTGGGAAGGTCGCGGTCTCGAAGGAGAGGTTGATGATGTTGCGTAGGTGGGGTGCAATAGAGCTGCAGGCTCTGTTGAAGATGTGGTGTGGAAAAGGGTCAGACCGTGAGCCGGAGTGGATTGTGCCCATGGTCTTGATTGTGTCTTCGATGCTCATGTTGGCCCAGGTTGTCAGGGGGTCGTAGTCAGTGGGGTGTGGTGGTTCTTGCTTGTTGGGGCCTGTAGGGGATGTCAGCGATCTTGCGGTGGAAGAAGGTGGCGATGGAGTCGCACAGGGCTTGCGACTGCGGTATGTCGTTGGCATTGGAGCTGGGGTTGGAGAGTTACTTCACGATGTTGAAGAGCTCCTTGCTGTTGTGTGCATTGTTGTTGAGGTGGTCTTTGAAGGAGGACCTCTTGGCGGTCCTGATGAGGTGGTGGTGGTTGCGGATGGCATCTTTGTGGGCTGTGCGGCTGCCAAGCGACTTCTCACTATGCCATATGTTCTCCAACTTCAGGCAGGTGCGCTTGGAAGCTAGGAGTTCCCGGGTGAACCAGTTGGCTCTCTTGCTGGTGTCATTGAGGGTTTGTTTTTTCAGCGGGGCTAGGGTGTTGGCACAGTCGTACATCCATCGTCTGAGGGCGCTCGCGCCAACGTCTGGGTTGGAGGGGTCAGTCGGTGGGTTGAGTGCGAGGTTTGTCTGTACTTCTACTTCAGTGATTCTGCCCCAGCAGCGATGGGGGATCTGTAGGGTGTGGTGATGTGCGACTGGTTTCCGGAAGGTGAAGTGGATGCATTGGTGGTCGGTCCAGGTGGGTTCGGGGACGTGGCTGAAGGAGACGTTTGGGTTTGAGGAGAAGATGGCATCGAGCATGGGTCCGGCGATGTGGGTCGGTGATGTGACAAGCTGTTCCAGTCCGAGGTTGGCGATGTTGTCTAACAGGGTGGAGGAGTTGCTGTCATTGTTGTTTTCCAGATGGAAGTTCAGGTCCCCGAGGAGGATGTAGTTGGTGGAGGTCAGTGCGTGCACGCTGATGAAGTCGGCGATGGTGTCGCACAATTGTGGTCGGGGTCTGGGTGGTCTGTAGATGAAGGTGCCTCTAAGGGTGGTCTTGGGGTCTGTGTGGATCTGGAAGTGCATGTGTTCAGCGGTGCTGAGAGTATCGTTGGTGTTTGTTGAGACCCTGATGGTCTTCTTGTGGACGATGGCGATTCCTCCTCCAACTCTGTTGGTGTGGTCTCAGTGGGGGGATCTTGTGTCCGTCGGGGATGGCTATTGCAAAGTCAGGGCAGGAGGCTTTGTTCATCCAGGTCTCGGTCAGGAAGGCGACGTCTGGAGATGCGGTTTCGAGTAGGTCCCAGAGCTCGACGGCGTGTTTGCGTGCGGAGCTGGTGTGTGTTGTCGTGGTGGGTTTCTCTGCGTCTTCGATGCAGGAGAAGATGCAGTTCTGGCAGGTGAAGGGACCGTGGGTGCGCTTCGGGGTGGCCTGGCAGCAGGTAGGTGTTCGTCCTGGGTTGAGAGCGATGAGGGTGCTGGCGTCGTATCGGAGGCTGTCATCATGGCTGGTGCGGGGACCAGGGAATCTGGCGCTGGGCACGGTCCAGGCGCTGACGGGCGCAGACAGGCTTGCCTTAGGCACGCCTTCAGCGCGCCAGTGGCTCCATTTTATGGGGAGGGAGGAGCAGCTGGGAGGCGGGAGGTGGGTGGCAGGGGCAAGAAAAAAAGGGCACGGGGTGGGGCCGCAGGGGCAGCAGCGGTGGTAACTGCGGCTGGGAGCGGGGAACAGAGGGGAAAAGAGTGGGCACCAGGAGCAGCTGAGTCAAGGGGCACTCAAGCGAAGGCGGAGCTGCAGCGGGGGGAAGCGACCTACCTGCCCATTCAAAAGGCGTCCGCTTTTAATCAGTATGGCTCTGCCTCAGGCGCAGGAAGAGTAGGAAGCAAATAATCTTATGATCGCCCATATACCGGCAAATGTGCTTGGAGATTTTGGATTCATGTGCGTCTCCTGTAGCATAACAATTTGTATCTGTTGTCTGTCTAAGTATACCAATAGCTGTCTACATTTTCTTGTATCCCCTAAGCCTCTGATGTTCCACGATAGTACCTTTAGTGTATAGTCATCACCCTCAGCCATTTCTCCAGCCCACTCCACTAATTGCTGATAGGCGTAATGCAATGATGTCAGCCAACCGCCCTACTGTTGTTTCCGTGCATTCAAGTAATGTATTCCAGCTACTAACAGCCCCCCATACCTCTCCCCTCCCACTGAAGCATCCCAATCATGCCCGCTTAGCCTCAAATGTTAGACGAGGTTGGCGCGTGTCCATTTTCCACATGACGATGTTTAGCTGTGGCCATGCACTCCCCTGGCGCAGTGAGGAAGCCGTTTGGGTGCACTACGCGCTTCTCCTACCCCCCGGAGTGTATAATTTTAACTAGTAGGCTTGCTGAGAGTGGTGTCTCCTTTTCTTTAAACGTGCAAAATCGTGGTGAACACTTTGACGTTATCTTATCCACTTGTGCTCGGCACTGGAGCCAATATGGCCGCACCTGCATATCCTCGCTGCCTGGGATCCGCAGTAGTATGTTTCGACGACCCCACTATTGTATCTGTCTACCGATGCTGCACAGTATGTCTACATGAACACCAGCGATGTCACACCTCTAGGACACTGCAGCGCCCAGCTTCAACTTTACCCCGCGTTGTTATAGCCGCAATTTATGTTCCTCCTTGCTTGTATACAAAATGGCGCTCACTCTTCGCTACCTCTGCAGGTTGTATATCGCAAGGCCCCAGGGCCCCCGCCACATTTGGGAAAGTGCAGCCTTTAAGCAACAGTCCTTTCAGAATATGGAGCCCACCACCCGGCGATGCTCAGGAAACCAGCGCAGTCAACATCCAGCCCCGCGCCAGCATGAAGCACATCTGCAGGCGGTAATTGCCGCTCCTCTGTCGCGGCCTATCTTGCCTTTGTCCCCGCCTGCAGCCCGTGTCTCACAGCCACCGAGAGTAATGCCACTCCCCACTGGTCTCTCACCGCTTCAACTCTGTGCTGATTTCTCACTGGCATCCGCTGATCCAGTACTCGGCCCGGGCTGCGGCAGGCAGGCAGATGCGGGCCGATCCCGGAACACTCACGATCTCCTGCAGAGCGCCCGCTCCGCCATCTTGTGTCTCCGGCCTCCCCACCTCATGTGCAGCCTGGTACTTGCGTACCCGCTGTGCCCCACTCTCTGCTGCAGCCAGGCCAGGGGAGCTTCTCGCGCCTTGCTTTCTCTCCCCGCTCCCCGTCACAGATCTCTTCCGGCTCCTCCAAACCCAGCTCCACTCCAGCTGCCAATATTCCACTGCCTTTGCCCGCACTTTCACAGGCTCATAGATGGATTTTGACAAAGGATAAATAACAAATCGTTACCGGACTGCGGAAGCCTCACTCAGTGACGGCCATTCTGCTTGTGCGCCCCCTACATGACTCCTTCTTTCCTTTCACAGTGCAGGGCAGACACATCAGATGCCCCACAGGAGGTGGAGCCAGCATTGTGGAAAGAAAGCACAGCCTTGCAAAACTTTGTTGCCAGGATTCCTTCTTTTCTTTCACTGTGCATGGCAGAGACATCAGCCGCACCCCAGGAGGTGGATTTGGAACAAGATATCTCCCACGAACGTTGTGGTTCAAACCTTTTGTTACAAGAATACTTTATGGAACTTTGTGAAATGAACATTGTTTTACATGGAACTTTTTAAGAATCGAACTGGGGAAACCATTGACAGCAAGGCAACAGTAAATCAAGGACTTGCACAAATTGCCTGCTGTATTTTTATGTAAAAGTACAGTATTTGTTTTATAAAAAGTCTGGAAATGTGTGAAAAGTGAGTTTGCTATTAAGAATTTAGGCTTTAGTTATATTAAGGTGAATTTTAGACGTTGTTAATTCTGATAATGATATTCGTTTGATTTTACAGAAGTTTTACAGTAATAGAAAGCACATCCCAGAACAGTAACACATTCCAAACCTGGAAGCTTGAGACCAGGATCCAAGAGGTACTTTTAGAAGAGAATTTCTAATAGATTAAGGTTTAGTCAGAAACACATTTAGGGATAGGTTGCACTTATCTGTTCTTAGGCACCAGTTTCTACAGAATTCAGAGAGGGACACAGATTTTAGCAGCTCTTCTACAGTGGAAACGCAAGAACGGTGTTGTCTCTCTTTTTTTATTTTATCCACTTCCCCCCTTTCCTTGAGCTTCTGGTTCTTAGTGCACTGTTTAAAACTAGTGTGCTGGGGTCGGACTGTCTTCAACCTCCATCAGAACTGAACAGAAACTCCGGTGAGCTGGGCTTTGACAGACACTACCTTGTGAGGGAATCCTACTTGTGAGAAAATTCCCATCAGTTCCCGTCCCACCACGGGGGCTGTCACTGTCCTCAGAGGTATTGCTTCAGGGTACCGGGTGCCATGGTCCACCAAGACCAGGATGAATCTGTTGAGCATGGCTGTCTTGGGGTCCAGTGGCCCCACAATGTCAATCCCCACCCGCTCAAAGGGGGTACTGACCACATGAAATTGCTTGAAAGGAGCCTTCTGCTTCCTACCACTCTTTCCACTTGCCTGGCAAGTCTGGCATGTCCTGCAATGAGTGTCTGAACTCTTGCACATTTGGGGCCAATGAAAGTGGGTGACAAGCCTCTCAAAGGTCTTGTCCTGCCCCAAATGTACTGCCAACAGCACATCATGAGCCAGCCCCAGTAGGAAGGCTCTGAAGTTCTGGGGTACCACCAGCACACAGGCTGACACAGGCTCAGCAACCTTAGGCTCACTATACAGGAGACCATTCTCCCAGTAGATTCAATGTGATCCAGACTGATCACATGCTGCCTGGCTTACAGCCTGTTGCCGCAAGTCCTCAAGAGAAGGGCATTATCTCGGCTCCCGGCAGAATTCTTCCCTGGAGGGGCCTCCTTCCTGCTGCCAATGGGTCAGCTCAGGCAGGTCCCCCAGTTTAGCTACCTGTTCCCAGGTAGGTTCCAGGGCATCCCTCTCAGGGTCTACCTCCTCCTGGGCCATGGGAACTTCAGGGTCCGGTTTCACGCGCACCCTGCCTCTTCTCTCTAAGGCAGGTTCCTGGGCCTCCCTCTCAGGCTCTAGGTCCTCTTGAGCACCACTACGGGCTGTCATTGACCGGGGGGTCACAAACGCACAGTCAGGCAGACCCACCATCTCCAAGTGAGTACTCTTCTCCACCTTTCCCTAAGGTGAGCTCTCTAAATCATTCCCCAACAAACAGTCAACAGGCATGGCGCGCCTCGCAGCTACCTGAAGAGTACCAGAGACCGCCCCACTCAAAGGGAACCTGACCCATTGGACAATGGCTCTCTGTGTTGTCAGCGGCAACAACTTGGCAAAATGCATGAGGGACAATCTGCTCTGAGACACCAGATGACACCTGACAGCTGTCACACTGGCTCCTGTATCTATAAGAGCCTCTACATTGTGGCCATTGATGGTCACCGGCAGTTGAGTCTCTGGGACCACCTCACAGTCTGCTAAAGAGGCAAGGGAAATTTCTGTGGGACCCCACCCACCTTGGACACCAATCTCCTCCCCAAAGGCTACACTCGACTCGCAATCTGCCGGGGTGGAGCACCAGGGGGTGCTGTCTTTCCAACTAGGCGGCACCTGGGGTCACTCGCTTTTTGACCCAGGTCCCCACATTTGTAACATTTCAGGGGTCCCTGTGGAACAGGACTACCTGTCGGGATCCCTTACTTTCTCTCAGGGGGAGGCTGGGAATCTTTCCCTTGGTTCCCTTGGGGACTACTTTGGGGCCCTTTATGGAACTCCTTTTGTTTACCCTTGTCTCCCCCACTCTTCTGCTGGAGACCCTGCCCACCTTTGGCTGAGTCTCCCATGTGACCCTTTTGGACCCGGGTGCTCACCCAGCGGTCCGCCTCCTCAGCAAGCTTCCTAGGGTTAGTCAGCCTGCTATCAATCAGGTGCTGGCACAGCTCTGGAAAACAATTACTAGACAAGTGCTCCCATGCAATCAAATCAAGAAGCCCCTGAAAATCGTTCACATTGCTGCCCTTCACCCAACCATCCAATGCACTGCAAAAGAAAGTGACATATTCCACCCAGGTACTGTTCTCTATCTTCTTATAAGACCTGCACCTCTGCCTATAGAGTTCAGGGGTCAAACCATACCCTGACATTAATGCATCCTTCATGTTCATGCTATATGAATTGTAGACTTCAGAAGGCAGGTCTAACAGTTTATCCCACCCCTCACTAAGGAACCTTCCCCACAACCCTGCTCCCCAATCTTTCTCAGGGACCTGGTGGGAAGACATGGCTGCCTCATAGGCTCTGAACCACTGCCCAATATCATCATTTTTATAAAATTCTATCACCACATCTTTGGGAATATACACTCTAGCTTCCACAGGCACTGACTGTATGCTGCCACCAGAGGGAGTAATCTCTAAGCTCTTGGCCTTCAATTCTAACTCCCTCAAACCTTTTCATGCTCAAACTGCAATTTCTTTTCCTCTATGTCTGACCTCCTATTTTCTAATTCCAGTTGCCTATTTCCCTTAAACTTGGTCATCTCCATTTCGTGCTTCCTGCATTTCTCTCTGTCCTCCAACTCCTCTGGATACAGACTCTTGCCAGAAGCACTGCTACCTGTGGGGGAAGGTGCTTTCCTTCCTCCTGGACCTGATGGCCCTTCCAGCTGCACATCTGCATTGCCATCCCCCTCTTCAATCTCAGGGGCTTTCCTTGCTTCTACCCAGGCCCTCAGCGCCTTGTAGAACTCTTCCTTCCTTCTGAATCCAGAAATGGAAACATTGAATCGTTTGCAGAAGCGCTTCAGCTGCCTTACTGTGTAGCGTTCTAGCCTCTCCTCTTCCCAATCATAATCAACAGAGGCTATGGATTGTTTCCTCCATGACAACTGAATCTGGCATCTTTCAAACATAGAAAATCCCTAAAAAGGAACCTACCAAAAAGTATGTGGTTGCGTTATGGTCTGCACTCACTAAGTAGTGTTCACCAATCACTGTACATGAGTCACAAATGCAAGTCCAGAATCCTCACAGCTGACCACCAATGTTAGATTTGGGGGTCTCTAGTTGGCACGTGTGACAAATAGGGACTCTTGCCTCTAGTCAGGGTAAAGAGGTACACTCCTAAAATAACCCCTGCTCACCCCCAGGCTAGCTTGAATCCAGTGGCACAGTTAGCAAGGGACCCACGTCTGGGCATACCCATCCCAAGTAGGGAGAAAAGTTTTACAGCAAACTAGTGATGGACGGATTGCTGATAATGCAAACTCTCCCCCCTGTCAAAATATCTGGGTTAAACCATCGTTCTTTTGCCCACTACGCCACCCCATTTTGGACCCAGCCATATGCAAATCAGTCTTCATCCTGTGCCCCATGGGAACAGTCCGGACCAAACTTGAAAACGAAGCATCTATAGCAATGAATGAAGTGGCAACGGTAATGCAACAAGCACAACAGGAGAATATTAATTTGAAAAATTTAGAAGAACAACTGAATACTGAACAGAAAGTAATATATATATACAAGTTACACAATAAATAGAACATGGACTACTGCATGAAAAGAGTGTTTGCCAATGTACATCATTCACACCTATTCTTATGTACATCAGTGGACAGGCTGGAACAGGAAAACGTTTCTTGATTAAATGTTTGTCAAGTTATCTACAGAAAACAACAGATTCACATTTATCGTGTGTTGTAACTGCTCCAACTGGATTAGCAGCACACAATATCAAAGGGATTACATTACATCATTTACTTATTGTTAGATATGGGGGTCTCTAGTTGGCACAGGTAGGTACTTGTGACAAATAGGGACCCTTGTCTCCAGTCAGGGTAAGGGGTACACTCCTAAAATAACCCCTGCTCACCCCCTTGATAGCTTGGCAGGAGCAGACAGGATTATCTCAGAGGCAGTGTGTGAAGCATTGGTGACCACATACAGTAACCCAGTGACAACACTACAAATGGACACCACACAAGGTTTATATAAAAAATAAGTGTTCTTTGTATAGACTTAACACAAGACCATAAACTACAAAAATCCACAATACTATACTTAAGATGGTAGTTTTAGCTTAGTTCAGTTCAGTTCTTAAGATGCAACACTTTGCGTCAATGTAACTTACGATGCGTTGTGCTTCCACAACAAGTAATGTTGCAGCGATGGGAATGCGGCAAAGTTCTGGTGCAAAGAAATAAAGACGTGAAGATCTTCCAGATGTGGCACACTTCTCCGATGATGTGAGAAGTCTCGATTCGATGCCTCAGCTGCAGCTGTGACACCCTTGTTCAGGGATGCGACGGCAACAGCCTCGGCTGCGACACTCTTTTCCGACGTTGCGAGAAGCTTCCGCACAATGCAACAAATACAGCGGCAACATCCAAGATGCAACGGCAGCAGCTCCGATGGCGGCGCACTTTTCGATGAGGTGCCATACGACAGCTACTGTGCCAACATTCAAGATGCGACGGCGACACGCTTCTTCCTCGCTTCTTCCTCGTTGCGAGACACTTCTCTCGACGTGGTGCAATACGACAGCTACAGCGCCGACATTCACGATGTGACGGCAGCAGCAGTGACGGCGACATGCTCCCTCTTTGTTGCGAGACGCTTCTCTCGATGCGGTTCAATACGACAGTTACAGTGCCGACATTCAAGATGCGACGCAGCAGCAGCGACGACAACACGTTTCTTCCTCGGTGAGTCGCGCTTCCATCCCTTGTGACACGCAGTC
Organism: Lissotriton vulgaris; assembly: GCF_964263255.1. Taxonomy (NCBI): domain Eukaryota; kingdom Metazoa; phylum Chordata; class Amphibia; order Caudata; family Salamandridae; genus Lissotriton; species Lissotriton vulgaris. The sequence continues at coordinate 1,353,592,588 of NC_141695.1, forward strand.
CCTCAGAAGGCCCCAAAACAGCAGCAGGCACTTCCAAAGAAGTCTGGGGAGCTGGGGGTTAAAGTCTGTTCTCCCTGAGACTTCGGCAGGAGGCAAGCTCTTTTCCAAGCCCTTGTAGATCCTTCACAAGTTGAAAATAAAGCACACAAGTTCTTTCTCTTTTCTTTGGCAGTCATGCAGCCACTGCTGGCAAATCAAACAAGCAGCACTTCAACTTAGGGATAGTCTCTCCTCCGTTTCTTCAGGTTTCTCTCCTCAGCAAAGGTTTCTTCTTGTAGTTTAAAAGTGATCTAATTTCTTGGGATCAGGGTCCTAATATTTATACCCCAAAATCCTTTGTCCTCTGAGGGCAGAGGGGCCTTTGCCCAGTCCAAACGAGTTCTGGAGCACTCTGTTTACATGACTCCTTCTTTCCTTTCACAGTGCAGGGCAGAAACATCAGACGCCCCACAGGAGGTGGAGCCTGCATTTTGGAGGAAAAGCACAGCCTTAGAACACTTTGTTGCCAGGATTCTTTCTCTTCTTTTACTGTGCAGGGCTGAGACATCAGCCGCACCCCAGGAAGTGGAGCCAGCATTGTGGAAGGCAGGCACAGCCCTATTCAAGGTTCAGGTGCAACACCACCCTCCCATCTAGATGCAGATCTCTCTATTCACCACTGGGCTGACTTATTCTGTCTCCTGGAATCCCCAGCCCTGTCTCTCGCAAACTCCAGACAAGGAATACACAACCTAGCAGAGGCAGGCTTGAAGGGTTAGGCAAGAAAATACCTACTTTCTAAAAGTGGTATTTTCAAACACAGAATGTTAAAACCAACTTCACTAAAAGATGTATTTCATCTTTCTGAGTCCAGGCAAACGAAAACTCATATTTCTACCATGTTCTCTGAGTCAGTTAGGATTATAAAAATGTAATAATCTAACTGCCCATTTTGTCCTATGGAGAACAGGTCGATTTGCAATAGTGAAAAACGAAAATGGCTGTAATTCACAATTAGGACATGCCACACACCAGGGCATGTCCTACCTTATACTTACAATGCACCCTGCGCTTGGGCCTACCATAGGGCTGTCTGATATGAAGAAAAGGGAAGGTTTAGGGACTGGCAAGTGGGTGCACTTGCCCAGTCAGCATGATAGTGCCAGACTGCATGCAGGCTCTGCAATGGCAGACCTTAGACACATTTTACAAGGCTGCTTCTGTGGGTGGCACAACCAGTGCTGCAAGCCCACCATCAGAATTTGGTTTACAAGCCCTGGACACTCCTGGTGCACTGTACTAGGGTCTGACAGGTAAACCAAACAAGCCAATCATGGAATCACTAATCCATACATCAATTTACAATAGGGAGCACTTGCACTGTGGCACTAGACAGCAGTGGCACAGTGCCCAAAGCATCTAACACCAGCAAAAACATGAGGCAACAGCAACAATGGGAAGGAGACCCACGCCAATGGTGCCAGGTCTAACACTTATGTTTCCAGTAGAACATGAAAATAAGTTGGAATATCACTAGCTATCTGGAGAAGCTTGTTTTGAAGTTTCAATAGTACTAAAGAAAATGAAACTTCTGATTATTGATGAGATAAGCATGTTTCAAAAGTAATGCTTACGTTTGTACATTTTAGAATGCAGCAGATTTAAAAAACAAATTACGATGTTTTATTTGGAGGAAAACATGTAATTGTATTCAGTGATCTGCTATAACTCATACCTGTGAAAAGCCAACCAGTTTTTAACACCCTTCTTCTTGAAGATACTAAAAAATCATTGGGAAGTATTGGAAATGTGATCATTTGAACTTATTTTGAATATAAAGAACTTATTAAGAACATGCGACAAGCAACTGATGAAGATTATGGAAAATTCTCCAAAATAATAGAAGTGTTGCCTTAACAAAGGATGGCAAAGAAGCTTTAGAAAGTCGGCTACTAACAAACTTGTTTCCAAAAGAAAATATTGCACCTGAAACTATCTACAAAAAAAATTAAGAAAAGAACTCTATAATTTGCCTTATGCCAACACTGAAAGAATGCTCTACATTCAATGAAGAACTGTTGAAACTAGAGAAACAACCAATAATAAAAATGGTAGCTACTGATAAAATAGAACATGAAGGAGTAACTATTCTTCTGTCAGAGAAATTACAGTTAAAATTGGACTCTTTGGAAAAATCAATATCTAAGACTGCTGGTTTAGAAATGACCTTGTAAGTAGGTGTAAACTGTTGGGTAATAGTATGGCGTAGTTTGGATGTTGAGAATGGTTTTTTTTTCGATAAGCAATTTTATTGATTTTAAAATACATACAACAATTCAGCTAGTACACAGAAATCACTGTATTGAATCCATTCGCAACAGCAATGTAACCCTCAATCACGAACCCCATCAAAATTACATAGACGGGATTTGGAACCCGGTTAGTCAGGACCCCCAGAATCCCCAACCACTTCCCCCACACTCTGTGATATTTCTTAACGCACCCCTTGGCTTTATAAAGGGCAGTCGGGTTGGAATGGGCCCCCGTACATCATGGCTTGAATGTCCGCAAGCCCCAGTTCACTCAGTTCAAGCCTGTAGGCTGGCTTTGACCAACCTCCATTGAACCAGTCGTGCACTACCAAGAGACATACTACCAAAAAATACAGATACAAGTGCATCATCCCCATACCGCCATCGTAGGAGGGAATCTGGCAAACCAACAGAGCCAAGCGTGCCCTTCCTCCTCTCCAGAGAAATCTAATGATTAGACTGTCCGGTTCCCGGAACCAAGTCCTGGGAAAACAGAAGGGGGTGTTCTGTAGGACGTAGAGGAATCTGGGGAGGATCATCATTTCAAACAGGGCCACCCTCCCCAGAGGATTCAGAGGCAGCACTTTCCATTTAAGGAGGTCATCCTTGGCCTTCTTAACCAATGGGGCCACATTGAGTGACCAGCCCAACTCGGGAAGAAGGGGAATCCAGATACCCAGATATTTAAAGAACTGCCTCCTGAGTGGTATAGTAGACTGCCAATCAAAGTACTCTCTAGAGAGATGCGGGGGACCAACACTGATTTTCCGGGATTTAGCTGCAGCCCTGAGGCCTGCTCGAAGGAGTACAAGATCTGGAGGCAGTGTGGCCCGGAGGAGGCTGGGTCGGACAGGAAGACAAGGACATCATCTGCATATATTGCGATCTTCCCCACGTCTGTATTGGGCCACTCCCATTGTGGAGGCGGTCTTCAGCCCAGCAATTAGCAAAGGAGAGAGGGGACATCCCTGCCAAGTACCCCTGGCGATGGGGAAGGCCACCGACAGTACCCCGTTAACCAATACACGCGCTCTCGGTTGAGCGTACAGGACCCGGACCAGGAAAGGGAATTGTGGCCCGAGCCCCATTTCGGATAGCACGTCCTCCAGGTATGTCCAGTCCACCAAATCGAATGTTTTTTCAAAGTCTATGGACAGGAGTGCCAAGTATGTGGTAAGTAGGTGTCGGTGTGCCAGGATGAGCTGCAGCCTTCGGAGGCAGTGGCGGGTCCCACGCTGAGGCATGAACCTGCATTGGTCCGGGTGCACCAGGAAGGCTAAGTAGGGTTTCAGTCGTTGGGCCAGAATGGTGGCATATAGCTTAATTTCGGTATTGAGGAGAGATATGGGGCGATACTCTACACACATTCGGGAGAGAGGTTTGGACTTCGGGAGAACCACAATAGTGGCAATATCCGTTTCCAGCAGAAAGGAACCTCTCTCCAAGACTTCCTTGAATAAGCTGGCCAGGTGGGGCGCTAGGGTGCCACGGTATGCCGCGTAATACTCCTGTGGGAGGCCACATGTACCTGGAGTCCTACCCGGGGAGACTTGGGTGATCACCTCTTCAATTTCTTTCAAAGAGATGCAGCGCTCTAAGTCCTTCTGGGCAGCTGGTTCCAGCCTAGGAAGGCACACCCTACCCCGGTAAAGGAGAGCTGCGACAAACAGTTCGGGGTGTGCGCTGTGTACAACCTCTGATAGTATGCAGCAATGTTGTTTGCTATTGCCACGGGAGCACACTGCACCATTCCAGCTGCATCCACCACCTCCGGGATGATACGATTCGCCCTGGGATAGGTTTCCAATCTGTGCAGGATCGTGCCTTTCTTGTCCCCCCACCCGTAAACTCTTGCTACCGAAGACCTCCAGAGGAGCTTGGCCACATCCAAGGACAGCTGTTTAATGTTGGCCCGGATGAGGGCTAATTGGCGGGTCAGGGCGGCGTCCGCTGATGTGGGTAAAAGCTGTTCCATGCGGAGCACCTGCACTTCCTTGGACGAGATCTCCTGCAACTGTGACTGCCTCTGGATCTTCAGCTGCCATTTAGCGATACCACGTATGGTCACCTTCCCTGCCTCGCATAGGGTGCCCGGGAAGCGAGACCTCGTTGATAGCAAAATATTGTATTAGCGCTTTCCCCACCATCTGCCTGAAGTCTTTATCCTGGAGGAACCAAGCGTTCATCCTCCATGTTTGGTGGGCTGAGGGGGGGGGGCAGTGCTAAGGAGTACCAGGGAATGATCAGAAATGCCTCTGGGCAGGATGCGTACGTCAAGAATCATAGAACAGTCAGGTGCAGGGACAAAGATCGCATCTATGCACGCTTGGGTGTGGTGGGCCACGGAGGTATGTGTGAATCTGGTGCTGCTCGGGTGCCATGTACGCCATACGTCGCAGAGCCCCAGGGACTCAGACCAGTTTTTCAGTTGTTTCGCACTCGCCACCCAGGCGCCAGATGGAGGTCCCGTTGTGTTGAGGGCCGGGGCCAGGACTGCATTAAAGTCACCCACAATGATCATGTTGCCAGCGGGCACATCATCTAGCAGGGCAGCAGTGTGTGCAAGCGTGTGCGCAAGCATGGAGGGGGGCATATACGGACATGAGAGTGAGAGAGGAGCCAGCCAGCGATCCTCAAATTGTAACAGAGGAGCCTTGAGGATCATGTACCACCTGGGATAGGACAAAGGGCAATGTACGCCTCAGGAGGATGGCAACCCCACGTGAGCCCCTAGAGAAGCCGGAGTGCCATACCTATCATAGCCATAGTAGGCTAAGAAGGGGCAGCATGAAGCATGAGGATATCTATATGGAGATGCTGCGCATACCTTAGGACCGCTGTACATTTGTGCTGGTCCAGCAGGCCATTGACATTACATGACAACACGTGGATAGATGCCATAGGGGAAGTGTTTCTGTCATGGTAGGTGTATCCTGATTGAAACTGAGTTTGTGACTTTGGGTGTACAGATGCACTTGGGAGCCCGTGGTAATGTGTGCGTTCGCTTGCCGCGGGGGCACACCGATCCCTCCCACTGGTAACCTGTATCATTCCGTGGTAGCTGAAACAAAATTCAACAAAGGGCATAACAACGTACAGGGAAAAATATTCCCAAACTCCCTCTCGCCCCCCCACCCTACACTTCAGGAACAGAAGCATCTCTTGACCCCCATTAAACAACACCCTAGTACACTGGGCGAACAACCAAACTAAAATGCCTGGGAATAGGGAAGCGTGGAGGACCCTTCCTCGTGATAGGATGCAGGTTTACCAAGACCATCAGGAAGTTAGAAACAGATCTATGTCAGAGCGCAGTCTCCGGCCACAGAGCAAAGTCCGGTGGGCAGAGACCGACTCAAGCAGGGTCCCTCAAAAGCATCGGGCTACAGGAGAGGTCCGTGTCCGGGAGGTCAATCGCGGAGGGACAGGAGTCGGCCCCTCCGCCATCCAATCGGCCGGAGGACGAAGAGCGCCTCCCAGTCAGTACTCCATCTCCGACCTGGGGTAGCTGTAGTTAGTGACCCGTGCATTATGGGAAAAGGGTATACCCATTAAAGTCACTGGGAACTGGGTGAAATACGGTACATGGAGAGAGGGGTCCCAGCACACAATATAATATAAAAAAACTGAAATAATGGAAATCTAAGGAAAAATACTTGAAATTCAGGTGGTACACTGTTATTTAATCACAATGTGCCCATAGGTGAGGGAGAAGCAAAGGAGTGCGTGAAAAGACATGCAGAGATTTAAAGAGGGATTGGAAGGTAAAAGTGCTAGTTGCCAGATCAAGACTTTATGGATAATCAACACTGGCGGCCCCAATTCACCGAGTGAACCTTGTGGACAATTATTGCGTCTTGGCCCATGTGAGTTTTTATGGCGACAATTAACTAATGTGTGCCTGTGACCTAGCTTTGTAATGTTTCCATGTGGGTTTTTCATTAATACTGCCCCCTCCGTGTCCCTTTTCCAGTAATTGCTGACCTCTGTGGCGGCTGTACCATTTATCTTTGATTGATGCCTTTGGACCGTGATTCTGTCTAGGCCCAAGTGAGTTTCCAATGTGATACTTAATAGTGTCTGCCTTTGATTCCTGTACCCATGAGGCTCATTCATTCCTTTCCTTTTTTGCAATGTCTTGCAGATTATTCCGTTTTCCCTGGACTGGAGCCTTTTGTCCCAACCACCCATGTACTATTCATGGTAAATGCATTATGGCACTTTCCGCAATTTTGAATTCACTTCACTTAGCTTTCACTCATTTCATTTCATTATTTTAGGTAACCCGTCCCCACTTTACCTTCCCAGTCCTGATGAAGACGCCCTCCAAAGGTTATATGGATACCTAGCCCTACATTTGGGGTCGAAACGTCGACAACCTACCCTTCTGCCAGCTTGCCCCAAAGTCTGAAGACATCTACATAGGAGCTTGGAGCATGGTTTTGCCCGATATTGGATGAACATTAATTGTTTTCTTGCACATCTGGCCCTACGACGTAGCCAGTGTTGATTATCCATAAAGTCTTGATCTGGTGACTAGCACTTTTACCTCCCAATCCCACTTTAAATCTCTGCACGTCTTCTCATGCACTCCTGTGCTTCTCCCTCACTCCTTGGGGCACCAATGTTTTTCAATATATGATGGAATGTTTTTGCGATTTATTGTATCTATGGGCACATTGTGATTAAATAACAGTGTACCACCAGTATTTTTCCTTAGATTTCCATCATTTCTGTTTTTTGTTTTATATTGTGTGCTGGGACCTCTCTCTCCATGTAACATAGTGAGTGACCCGGCGGGGAATCCGAGCAGGCCCGCCTCCGATCAAAGCGCCTGCGGGATCGATTACGTGGAGGCTGAGGAGCAGAGGGAGGCAAGAAGCCAAGTCCGCCCGTGTCCCCCCCACCATGGCACCACCTTCAGCCCGCAGAGGGCGCTCCTCCGTCACCCAAGCCCAAGCCTCCACCGAGCTGTCAAAGAACAGGGTCCTGTTCGCAAATACCACCCGCAGGCGAGCCGGGAAGAGGAGCCGGTACTGAATGTTAAGTGCCCTCAACTTTTGCTTGACCTCTCCAAAAGAGCGACGCTGGCCCTGGACTTCACAGGTGTAGTCTGGTAAGATCATAATGGCGCAGATTTCGTGGAGGAGCCGTTGTTGCTTGCAGGCTTCAGACAAGATGACATCTCGATCCTTGAAGTTGAGGCACCCGCATTATGATCAGGCGGGGCGGGCACCCGGCATTGGCTTGGGGGCCAGGGACCGATGAGCCCGCTCAATTGCAAACCAAGGGGATAGGGTTTTCTGGGGACCCACGACCTCAGCCACTTCTCCAGGAAGTTCACTGTACGACCCTGTTCCACTCCTTCCGGGAAGCCCACCAGGCGGAGGTTGTTGCTTCTGAACCTGTTTTCAGCATCCTCAGCCCGGCGGTGCAACTCCTGAGTATGAGTCTGAAGATGGACCCCCTGCCCCTTGAGTTGCTGCACGTCATCTTCCACAGAGGAGATCCTGGATTCAGTGTCTTTAATCCGGGTCTTTGCCTTGCGAAGGTCCTGCCTAATGAGAGTCATGCCCACTCTCTTCTCTGCAATTTTTCCCTCCACTGAGGTCTGGAACATTTGGATGGCCTGGAGGATGGCGGCCAGTTCAGCGGACGGAGGAGCCTCCTGCCCAGTCACTCCCCCAGTAGCCCCCCCTCCAAGGTGGTGAAGCGGTCCATTTTCGTCTGGGTGGCAGGGGCCTTCATTGAGCTGTCCGACCTACCCATGTCCGGCCCCCGGAAGGGATGGATTCTCAAGGACTCCCCAGTCGGACCCCACACTGGAAGGCCAGAGAAATAACTGAGTCAACCCAGGGAGCCGAGAAGTGCAGGCAGCCGATGCGACGACCCGGGACAGCCCAGACCGCCTCCCACGAGGTGCAGCTGACATGGAGGAGCCAGAAGGGAGGGTTGGGATGAAGGGCCACAGGCTAGACCCCCTCTGTTAGAGCCTCAGACCGTCCACTAGGGCGAGAAACACAGCAGATGAGGGGAGTCAAGAAGGGCACCAGGTCTCGAACAGGGAAACCGATGTGCGCAGGTACCCCCAGGGATGTGGTGGCAGCTCAAGGGGCGACCGTGGGCCCCACAAGTCCCACGGCGCCTGTGTCAAAGCCCAGCTCACCTGAGTTCTGTTCAGTTCTGATGGAGGTTGAAGACAGTCCGACCCCACCCTGAAACTGCTTGTTCCAGCACACTGGTTTTAAACAGAGCACTAAGAACCAGGAGCTCAAGGGAAGGGGGGAAGTGGATAAAATAAAAAAAGAGAGACAACACTGTTCTTGCGTTTCCACTGTTGAAGTGCTGCTAAAATCTGCGGCCCTCTCTGACTTCTGTAGGAACTGGTGCCTAATAAAACATAAACAAAGAACAGATAAGTGCAACCTATCCCTAAATGTGTTCCTGACTAACCCTTAATCTATTAGAAATTCTCTTCTAAAAGTACCTCTTGGATCCTGGTCTCTAGCTTCCAAGTTTGGAATGTGCTTTCTATTACTGTAAAACTTCTGTAAAATCAAACGAATATCATTATCAGAATTACCAACATCTAACATTCACCTTAATATAACTAAAGCCTAAATTCTTAATAGCAAACTCACTTTTCAAACATTTCCAGTCTTTTTATAAAAACAAATGCTGTACTTTTACATCAAAATACAGCAGGTAATTTGCGCAAGTCCTTGATTTACTGTTTGCCTTGCTGTCAATGGTTTCCTCTGTTCGATTCTTAAAAGTTCCATGTAAAACAATGTTTATTTCACAAAGTTCCACAAAGTATTCTTGTAACAAAGGGTTTGATCCACAAAGTTCGTGGGAGATACCTTGTTCCAATTGTCTTTACATGAATCCAGAAATCGCCGTCAAAGTTCTTTTAGGTAATGAAAAGTTTTGCCCTTACTTGTTGCTGAAAAGGGATACTGATCAGTCTAACCTTGTCCTCTTTCTCTTTTGCAGGTCGATTGCAGTGGACAGAAGAGGGGCGGAGGCAAGAAGGAGCCGGTAACCGGAAGAAGGAAGAGCCAGCAGCCTTGCCCGTTGAAGCCAATGAAGGTCTTGAGAGAGCAGGAGTGCCAGCGCCGAAGGATCTGTTCTAAGGTAAGTGGGAGGTAGACGAGCACAAGCACTGGGTGAGGCTCAGGGGGTGCCTTTTATAGACAGGGCTGGGTGTGGTTCGAAGAGCTGGTTGTGGTTCGAAGAACTGGGTGTGGTTCTCACAAGCAGGTGTGCAGAGCTTCAGTTATTATGCTAATGAGTTGAAGTAACACATGGCCTAGGGAGGAGTGCTCTAAATAAGCCTTGGTAAAAGCAAGGTCCAATGTGTAAACAAGACAGCAATGTCCAAATTTGTGAATGCATTGAGTAACAGACACAGAAGTCCTAGAGAGGGGCTGAGATAACAAGACAGGCTTTCAATAGTATGTTTAAAGAGAGCTTTTACAGAGACCACTAGTGCAATGAGAGGGGACATGCTCTTTGCTGTGCACAAACCCTAACAGTCGCCCACCTCAAAGGCCCTCCTACTGGACGGGGTTTCCCTGGATTTTTTAGATAAAACTATCTAATCAACCGTGGGGCATGTACATAGGACGCTGGTTCCCATGAATTCTCAGTTTCGTCATATCCTTTCCATTCTACTAAATAAAACAGACGTCCATGAATTCTTTTTGCGTCTTTTATGCTTTTCACTTCATATTCTAGATTTCCCTTAATTGGTATGGGTGGAGGTGGTGGTTCGGGTTGGGTTTTTAGGTTGTACGGCTTAAGCAAGGACACATGGAATGTAGCATGTACTTGGTATTCTTTTGGTAAGTCCAATTTTACTGTCACCAGGTTTACTATGGCGTTATACTAAAGGGTCCAATGAAACGTGGTTGCAGCTTTCGGGATCCCTCTATATTTAGATTCTTTGTGGAGAGCCATACTTGGTCACCGATTTTTTACATTCGGGCCTCAGATCTGTGTTTGTCTGCTTGTCTTTTCATGCTTTCTTTGTACTTTAATAAATGTTTCCTGGCCTTGTCTTGTATGTCACCTAATCTTGTTAGTCTATCTGTTACTGTAGGCAACAGGGAATCTTCTAACAAAATGGGTATAGCTCTAGGATGATATCCCTGCATGAAATAGAATGGTGAGCAAAGTAGAGCTGCATGCTCAGTAATATTATAAACAAACTCCGCTACAGGGAGAGCTTAAAACCATTCACTAGAATAATCAGCCAATAAACAACCTAGCGTTTGAAGTAAGGTTTGGTTCAGTCGTTCAGTTTGTCCATCTGTTTCTGGATGGAAAGCAGTGGATAATGCCACATCTATTTTCAGTTTTTCGCATAATTTTTTCCAAAATCTAGAGTTGAACTGGCTACCTCGGTCTGACACCACTTTACTTGGCAAACCATGTAAACGCACAATTTCTCTTATAAAAATATCGGCAAATTCTGCAGCAGTTGGCAATTTTCGTAATGGTACAAAATGTGCCATTTTAGACAAAAAATCCACTATCACTAACACTGTTGTGAAGGATTTTACTGGTGGTAAACCTACAATAAAGTCTACACTCACAGTGTGCCAAGGTTGTTTGGGTGATGGCATTGGTATTAACAAACCGTCAGGGGCCTTATGAGAAGATTTTTGTCTTGCACAAACTGGACAAGTAGTGACAAATTGCTTAATGTCCTTACTCATATTACCCCACCAAAAGTGTTTTCGCACATTTTCCAGGGTTTTTACCCAGCCAGGATGACCTGCCAACGGTGAGGCGTGATGCCAAATTATCCCTGTGTTTGTAATTCTGTGGTGGGCACTAACAGCATGTTGTCGTGATACAATAAACCTTGTTGTATTGTGTTATGGGAATCCTTTAACCAATCTTGAGGTGCTATTCGCATGCGTGCATTATATAAATCTGTGATGGAATCCCTCTGTTGTACTGGTGCCAAAAGTTTTTGGGGGGGAATAAAGGGTTCTCCTATTTTGTCTTGTTTCATTTCTGAGGTATGTCCGTATCTAGATAACACATCAGATTGAATTTGTTGTGCACCTGGTCTATAGGTTATAACAAAGTCAAATGTACTAAAAAAATGTAACCAGCGCATCTGATGTGGAGTTAGTGCTTTTAGTGATCCAAAAAACTGTAGGTTCTTATGGTCAGAAAAGATGGTAACATGGTACTTGGCTCCCATTAAATGGTGCCTCCATTCAGAAAAGGCTACTTTGATAGCTAATAGTTCTCTTTCAGCCACAGTGTAATTTTGTTCAGCTGGTAATAACTTTTTGGAATAGAAGGATATAGGATGTAATTGGCCATCTACTGCATCTCGTTGAGAGAGAACTCCTCCTAAAGCTACTTGTGAGGCATCTGCTTCAACAAAAAATGGCAAGTCAGGATCAGGATGTTTCAGAATTGGGGCTGAAGTGAACTTTTGTTTCAGGAGTTGAAAGGCGTGTGCCGCCTCATCAGACCAAAGAAATCGTTGCCCTTTCCGCAACAAGGTGGTTATAGGGGCCGCAATATCTGCAAAATGAGAAATAAACCTCCTATAAAAATTGGCGAAACCCAGAAATTTCTGAACATCCTTCACAGATGATGGTTCTGGCCAATCAGTAATAGCACTAATTTTCTTTTCATCCAACATTATTCCTTGAGGTGACAGGCAGTATCCTAAAAAGTCCACTTTGCTGACATTAAAAGTACATTTTTCTAATTTAGCAAAGAGCTGATTTTCTTTTAACTTTGATAATACTGCACGAACATGTTGGGTATGTTCTTCCGGGTTCTTAGAGTAAATGAGGATGTCGTCTATGTATACTATGACACAAACGTCCAGGAATTCGTGTAAAACCTCATTTATAAAGAATTGAAAGGCCGCAGGGGCATTACACAACCCAAAGGCCATTACTGTGTACTCAAATAGACCAAACTTCGTCTTGAAAGCTGTCTTCCACTCATCCCCCTCTTTTATTCGGACCAGGTGGTAAGCTCCCCGCAAATCTAGTTTAGTGTATACAGTAGAATGTCTTAATTGATCCAGCAACACAGGAATTAGAGGAAGAGGATATTTTTTTTATTGTAGCCTTATTTAGTCCTCTATAGTCGATACACGTGCGCAGAGATTTATCCGGCTTCGGGATAAAAAAAGTGGAGATGACACCGGAGATGTGGATTGTCGGATGAACCCAGACTGTAGTAGGTCATCTAGGTAGGTTCTTAAATATTTGGTCTCTTCGTCAGTCAAAGCATATACTCTGTTATTAGGTAAAGGGGCCCCTGGGATAAGATCTATACGGCAGTCATATGACCGATGTTGGGGCAACACACTAGCCTTCACTGGATCAAAAATGTCTTTAAAGTCAGAATATTCAGTAGGGAGACTTGGTTTGTCTTGTGTAACACTAGTACAGTGTATTACTGTGCTCTGTTCTGTACCTGCTTCTTGATAGCAATTGGTTCTACAGAATGAGGAATCCAAAGTAACTGTTCTGTTCACCCAATCAATTTTTGAGTTATGAGTTGTTAACCAGGGTACCCCGAGAACCAAGCCAACATTAGGGGTATCTATCAGATCAAAGCTAATCATCTCTGTGTGCCCGTTTTGACAGACCATGACAAGGGGACTTGTTTGTTTTGTGATTAATCCAGAGGTCAATTCTGACCCATCCACTGCACATACTGCTTCTGGACAAGGCTTTAGACAAATAGGAAAACCTAATGTGTTAGCTAACTTATTATCCACAAAATTTCCTGTTGCTCCTGAGTCCAGCAGGACAGGGAGAGAATGTCTAACTTGGGTAGTAACAATTAAAAAGATTTCAATTATGAAATGTCTAGGTATGTGCGGTACCATGAAGGCTGCAGAAGTAGAGGTTTGATTAATATGTTTTCTCGAACAAGTAACCTCCCCCCTTGTCGAGCTTAATCGTTTCCCGACTCAGTTGAGGAGATAGAGGAAACAGTACCCTTTCGGGAAGTTTTAGGTTTTACTGGACATTCTCGGGCAAAACGTCCTGCCTTGCCACAATATAAACATAATTGAAGTTTTCTCCTTCTTTCTTTTTCCTCTGACGTGAGTGGACCTCTGAGTGTCCCTATTTGCATAGGCTAAGGTTCAGGGAGTTTATTATCTGTGTCTTTCTTCTCATGTCTAATAAAAGTTAACCGCGACTCCAGTTTGAATTTATCTCCCTTTCTTTCATCTAGTCTGGGTTCCAATTTCACGACTAAATCTACAAAGTCAGAATAGTCTTTTGGCAAATCAACGATATGAACCAGCACGTCTTTTAACTTGTCTCTCAAATCTTTATAAAAAAGGGAGGCACGCTTTTCTTATGGCCAACGTGTCTCGGTGAGTAAACGATTAAAACAAGTGAGATAGGTCAATAAATCCTTGTTACCTTGTTTAAGATTTAAAAGCTCATTATCACTTGCCTGCATAAAAGTGTGTTTTGCAAAAAGGCTGTTCATAGTACGTTTAAATTGATTCCAATTATGGAGGATGGGATCATCTCTATCCACGAAAGGAATTGACCAATTGGCTGCTGTACCACCCAAATAAGACAAGACGAATGCCACTTTCGTAGTATCAGTAGGGAACTGTTGTGGTTTGCAAACGAAGTGTAATTGACATTGATTGATAAAAACATGGAATTTGTTACTATCTCCATGAAAACGTTCAGGTGCTGCTAAAGACACAGCAATCGGAACATTAACAGTAACCTCAACTGGGGGAGGGAAAGTTGTATGTTTTGCTCGCGCACCTGTCTCTGAGGAGGTTTTAAACAAAGGCATACAAGCTGTGTTCCACTGAGATTCCCTAAGTTTATACCTGCTTAAATCCTGTATTAAAAAGGTGTTTTCCAACTTTAATTTCTCTATTTCCTCTTGCATATGTTGCAAGATGCCAGACACTGATTCATTATGGGCCAAGTCCTCATTTAGGGCCTGAGCCATATCCGTGGCGTCAATGCCTCTATGTCTTCCCCGGCATTCATCGTCCAACAGAACTGAATATTTTAAAGGCTTGTGCTTCTGTCAAAGCCCAGCTCACTTGAGTTTCTGTTCAGTTCTGATTAAGCATGGGCGGAAAATCCGTTCCGCTCGCGGATTTTCGGTAAATTTGCGATCCGCGAACGCTCGCGAATTTACCGAAAATCCGCAAATTCGCACGCAGCGGATTTTTTTTTCTTGGTGATAAAATTTTGAGGCATGCGGCGTAAGTTCGCAATTGCGAACATGTAGGTGCGGCGGACAGCAACAATCTCGCACTCGCGAAATTACAAAATTTGCAATTCTGCACAAGAAATCCACTAGCAAGCAGCATAGACCTTCTGAAAATGATGATTTTTATCAGAATAACTCCTCAGGCTGACATTTGCCTGCCCTTTTTTGGATTTGAGGCCTTTTGACTTTCTTTGGATCACTTTTGGATTAGAAATCAACTTTCACAAGTAAGTTTGTTTGGGGCATTACATTTGCTGTTCTGCAGAAAAACGAGTTTTGCTAAACTGAAAGCACTCAGCAGGTGCAAAAGTTCAAATTCATCATTAGTAACCATTCCCTGTAGTACTTTCTGACTGGGGCCCCTCCAGAGTTCAGTTGCTAGTTGCAACAATTGTATGACCCTGCTCTGACCCTCACAGCCGGATCATAGAATAGCTACAAGTAGGCCACAAAGGTCCTGGAAAAAAAAGTTGCACTGCAACAGAAAGCAAATTACAGATAAGGAAGCAGGTGCCAGACTGGAATTTTAAAACAGTGACACATTAATAAATCAACCCCAAATTAATTCATGTCAGTTGAAGCAGGGCAGGTGTGCTTGCTTTTCCCCCCCATAATCTACAGTGATGATGATGAACCAGAGGGTGGCATTGATGTACCAGAGGGTGGCATGGGTGAAACAGAGGGTGGCAGTGTTGAAACAGAGGGTGCTGTGAACCTGTGATGATGAACCAGACGTAGAAACAACATAGTCGCAACCGTTGCGTGCCAACAAGTAAGTTCGCAATTGCGAACTGGTACAAAATCCTCGCGAGCTGGCAGAAACCCTTGCGAACAATATAAAAACAAAAAAATCCGCAAATTCGCGAGAATTCGCGGATTTTGCGGATTGCGAGTTCACAAATACGCAAATTCGCGAACGCCAGATTCGCAAAATTCGCCCATGCTTAGTTCTGATGGAGGTTGAAGACAGTCCGACCCCACCCTGAAACTGCTTGTTCCAGCCCACTAGTTTTAAACTGTGCACTAAGAACCAGGAGCTCAAGGGAAGGGGGGAAGTGGATAAAATAAAAAAAGAGAGACACCGTTCTTGCGTTTCAACTGTTGAAGTGCTGCTAAAATCTGCAGCCCTCTCTGACTTCTGTAGAAACTGGTGCCTAATAAAACATTAACAAAGAACAGATAAGTGCAACCTATCCCTAAATGTGTTCCTGACTAACCCTTAATCTATTGCTGTCAATGGTTTCCTCTGTTCGATTCTTAAAAGTTCCAAGTAAAACAATGTTTATTTCACAAAGTTCCACAAAGTATTCTCGTAACAAAGGGTTTGATCCACAAAGTTTGTGGGAGAAACCAATTGTCTTTACATGAATCCAGAAATCGCCGTCAAAGTTCTTTTAGGTAATAAAAAGTTTTGCCCTTACTTGTTGCTGAAAAGGGATACTGATCAGTCTAACCTTTTCATCTTTCTCTTTTGCAGGTCGATTGCAGTGGACAGAAGAGGGGCGGAGGCAAGAAGGAGCCGGTAACCGGAAGAAGGAAGAGCCAGCAGCCTCGCCTGTTGAAGCCAATGAAGGTCTGGAGAGAGCAGGAGTGCCAGCACTGAAGGATCTGTTCTCAGGTAAGTGGGAGGTAGACGAGCACAAGCACTCGGTGAGGCTCAGGGGCTGCCTTTTATAGACAGGGCTGGGTGTGGTTCGAAGAGCTGGTTGTGGTTCGAAGAACTGGGTGTGGTTCTCACAAGCAGGTGTGCAGAGCTTCAGTTATTATGCTAATGAGTTGAAGTAACACATGGCCTAGGGAGGAGTGCTCTAAATAAGCCTTGGTAAAAGCAAGGTCTAATGTGTAAACAAGACAGCAATGTCCAAATCTGTGAATACATTGAGCAACATACACAGAAGTCTTAGGGAGGGGCTGAGATAACAAGAAAGGCGTTCAATAGTATGTTTAAAGAGAGCTTTTACAGAGACCACTAGTGCAATGAGAGGGAACATGCTCATTGCTGTGCACAACCACTAACAGCGTGGCTATATTCGTAGCTCGGGAGGGGGCTGTTACAATGACTATGGGCCAAGCCCCAGGGCAGCTGGCAGGACCCCTCTAAACAAGGCCGTGGGCCTTGCGATTCCGGTGACAGGTCGCCCAGTTGCCAGAGTCAAGATTCCCAGGTGCAGCTGAGAAAGGGAGGGGGCCACCGCCCAAGGCCACTGCCCAGCGCCCCAAGTGTAGGCCAACTAGTTCTCCCAGGTGGCCAAACTGGTGCCGCTTGGTGCTTGTGGGTGAAAGCCCCAACAGTAGGTCCTCAGTTGGTGATGAGGCCTGGGGGGGGGAAATCAGGATGTAGCAGTAGGGCAGGAAGGGCCCTCTCCCTTGCCCACTCCAAGCAGATCCCCGGGCCCACCCACGGCCACCAAGGCAGCAGGTAATCCGCCGTGAGCTCTCCGCCGCAAGGTTCTGTGGCCGATATGGAGCGTCGGGCCAACCTCAATCCAACGGCCGCTACATAGCCAAAGCATGGTATCAGGGCCCTGCCATTTCAGAAGGGGAGGTGGTTCCAGCAGTGCACCCTCTGGGGGGGAAGGACCAGCCGGGCTATGAGGGGGACTGCTCAAGTCCGGCCCCACCCAACAGTGACCACCTGCACGTGCCGTGGGCCCCAATCAACTCTCCCAGGACCCCACCACCGCCAGGACGCACCCGCTCCAGGGCACGCTTCTCACCAGGTCTGCAGATGCCCGCAGCTCCTCTGGGTGCCCCAAGGCCCATTGCGGCACTTCGCGGTCGCTGCCACCCGACACGGCGGCTGCCCCCTGGACACTCCACCAGAGGGCTGAGGCACGGACGGGCCCGGTAGCCCCGGGCATCACCCATCGCACCGCCCACAGCAGCGCAGCTCCAAGATGCCAAGAATCGCGCTGGTGTGCAGGGGGGTCGACCGCAGTCATCTTCTCTTCCTCCCAGCCACCTAGCACTGCATGCAACGGAGCAGCCGCGCCCTTCCCGGTCGGGCTCCAGCAGCCACACACAGGATTCAGTGAGAGGTACCCCTAACTAAGTCCAGCAACAAATCCGGCCACCAACAACAGCAAACCCGGGGCCAGGCGCAGCTTCCTAAGGAGGATGGCAAGGGTCGGCCTGCGTTGCACTCACAAACCGAGAGCCACCATTTTTTCTACAGCATTCGGCGTGCCGGTCCGCCGCTTCAGGGGGTCTCGGTGCATGGATCCACACCCCCGGGACTTCCACAAATCTCGCCGGTATGCTTGGGGTGGGGGGGAGGCAGCGTCCGTCTCCTTCTCTCCCCAACCGCGCAACACCGCATGCAAAGAAGCGGTTGCGCCGCCGGAGGGCCTGGCGCCAGCAGCCACATGGCAGTCAGTGGAGGGGGCACCATGCAAAGTCCAGCAAATCGGGCTGCCAACCACCGCAGAGCCAAGGGTCAGCGTCAGAGGGCCCCTCAGTTCAGAGGCCGGGCATGGAGCGGCCGGGCACGGAGCCGGCAGCGCTGTGTTCACAGACCGTGAGCCGCCATCTTGTCAGTGCACTCAGCGGGCCCGTCCACCGCTTCAGGGGTCTCGGTGCAAGGATCCATGCCCCTGGACACTCCACCAGGACACCGGGCCAGGTAGGGATGAAAAGACGGGTCCAGATTGCTTGCTTGGACTGGGATTACGGGCAGATGGTGGAGGGGTCCCGGAGCACTCTTAGAGCGTGTCTACCATCTTGGCTCCCAAGAAAGGTTTAGTAAATGGAGCAATAGGGAAAGTTGTTCACTTTGTTAGTTATCCAAATAGAGATGGAATTTAATTTTTGAAAATTTAATTTGATCAGATTGAAGAGGTTTGTTTCTTGCTTGTAAAAGATTTGTATGTTCATAGAAAACAGTTTCCTGTTTGCTTAGCATATGCAGTGACTATTAATAAATCTCAAGGTTTAAGTGGTGACACTGCTTTGGTTAACATTGGAAGTTCTGTGTTTAAAGAGGGTATGGCATATGTTGCATTGTCATGAGTAAGAACATTATCTGAATTGTATTTGATTGATTTTGATGAGGAAAAATTTAGTGCAGATGTATATTGTGTAAAAGAATAAAATGGGTTAAGAAGACACTATGCTCCGAACTTAGGTGAATATCCTATTTTGGTAAAAAGTTTGATATGTGCAAAACGAAAATATGAGAAATATTCTAGTGAGGTTACAAAGAAGAAAAGAACTGGAAAGAATGATGAGGCTGGAAAGAAAATGGAAGTGGAGATGGTTGGTAATATTGTAGGATATCAGCTAGAAAATAGTTCAGGTATCAACTGCTACGCTAATAAAATCATGAAAGTTGTGTTTTTTTTAGAAAATCTACAGCATGCAATTATAGAAAATCGAGAAAAAAGATTCTGTTTTTTGTTAGATTATGTGTTTAAAAAGTTGAAAATGGATAAAACGAAAATTATATATGCCATAAGGAATTACATTTACAATATATGGAGGATTTTATTAGGTCCCGCCCAGCGATATTTTGGTTAAAAATATGGCAGAATCCCGCAGCAATTTTAACAAGAGAGAAAATCATAGACTGCCTTAAGTGCGACAAGGGTGGCTGTATACCCTGGCTAGCTGCAGTAAAAAACAGCCTAGCTAGCGTGAATTTGGAGCAAATTTTTTTATGCCCATTAGCAGTGGAAAGTATAAATATAAGATCAGTCAGGGGGGCGCTTTATGACCTGTACCATAAAGAAAGACAGGACATTCAGCTCAATAAACCGTCAATCATTAGATATATGCCCCTTCTGGAGGCACCGAGCATTCAACATCATATGCCACAGCAATACCTTAGGAAAAATATAGGGAGATAAAAAAAGGAATTTACTCTATCGCCTTAGGGATGGCAGTATAAAATATTCACTCTGCTTTCCAATAGGCTTTAACAGCAATTTGGAGCAATTGAGCTGCCCTTGCGGCATTGGTAGCAAACAAACGTTGTTAAATTTTTTACTCTTTTGTAAATTCTATGTAAGATACACAAAACAGTAATTTGCTACCTATTTTAAGGCACGGGCTATCTTGGATTTTACATTGGCATATTTGGAAATTTTAAAATTAGGAAGTGATGATTTGATTTTTCGTGCAAGCACATTCTTACAAGCTGCGGTACGCTCACGTGCTTCAATGATTGAATCCTAATGCCGTATAAATTCTGTAAGATGGCCAAGTGAAAAGCCCCTATTACCCCGCCCACAACCAATACCTTGATGTTGCTGCAAGTAGTGGTAGGAACCATGGGGTTTTTAGCTTATATATTTATATCTTGATGCTTATTTTATTGGCTGACTCATTGAATAATATCGCACTTTATTTGCATGATATTGCTGACTCATTGAATAATATTGCACTTTATTTGTAAATTATTGCTGATTTTGCACAATTACTTCAAATCCCACATTTTGCACGAGTCTGACCGATTGCATTTATTGCACTTTATTTGCAACCTGTTGCTGATTTTGCACAACTGTTTCAAAATTCATATTTTGTACCATGCCTTTTAAGCTGCTAGCTTTTAGACCCGTCCAACTCTTTTAAATGTAATTTTATTTCTGTAATTTTGTACCTGTATTGGATGATATTGTATATTTATATGTTTTAAAATTTACTGTATTTCTTATTGGTGGTGATGAACTGTGCTTTTATGGATATTCTTATCCGAATGAAGATTATTTGAACTTTGAACTTGAAAATGAAAATTCAAACAGCTTCTGGTGTGCGGCATCTTTTGGATATATGTTCTGGCTCTTCACAATTTACACAGAATGTTCAGCAAGAGGCTCAGGAATTTCTTATATTTATGCTTGCAGTATTGAAAGATGAAGGAATACAAATTGAAAATGTGTTTGGACTATGTTACAGATGGGATCATACATGTGACAGCTTTTCATTTTCATCTACCACTAAAATAGACACTGAATGATTTATATATTTGACAATACCAGATTGCAAAACAGTGTCTTTCACTTAATTAGTGAAATCAATAATCAAAATTGGAAATGGTGTCAACATTAATCCCAAAATTTGGACTATATATCATTTTAATGCTATAATGTTGTAGAGGAGATGGAACAAAATTGGAGACCAAATTTAAAACTTTTGTGGCAGGTCAAGTGTCGATTTCAGGAAGAACATTTTAAAGCAGTGGCTATTGTTTTCCATCATGGACCTACTTCTACATCTGGACACTAATCTGTGTATTTAAAATGCAATAAAGGAAGGATACTTTGTAATGATACACATTTAGAGTTCAAATGTTGGTTGCCTAATGAACTACCATATTCATATCTAATATTTTTGATGCCAAAATTCTGAGATGTCAACATAAATTACTGAATATATTTTGGATATTTTCACTACAAATAATTTTAGACACATCATTCGGCCTATTGTAAAGATGTGAAAATGAATTCAGAAGTTTCATTTGGATATCCTTAATCAAAATGTTTTTAGAAACATTATTTAGCCTATTGGGAAGATGTGGAGAGTTACGGTTTGAATGATTGATTCTGTTCTTTGATATTGCATTTGGAAAATTGTGTTCAAAAGAAGGTTCTGATATATTTGATCTTTGTATTATAAAGAATGTGAATAAGGATGTTCATTTGTGAAAAAAGTAAATAGATAGTTGATTTTCATGTAATTTTGATGACAGATTAGCTTTTTTTAACAATCTTATTGATTGTATATTTGTGCCCTCTGTTAACTGATGATCAAAATTTAAATCGCTGTTTATGGTGAAATACAAAAGAATCTGAAGACAGCAAAAAAGCAAACTGAATATGTTATATAATTGTAAAATTACGTGTTCTTAAAACTATAAAATGTAATGTAATAACATTATTTTTTTCTTCTCTTTTACAAGTTCTACTACTTAAGTTTTAAATATTTTAAATTTAGATTACAAAAAAAGAAGTGAAAAAACATTACAATCAGTTTTATATCTATTTCAAAACAAGTAAGCTTAAGTCACCCAAGCACTAGTCAAGCACTGCTATAATAATCTGTGCAGTACTCATCAATAGCGTCCCGTGGTGGGAGTGCTGCCAGGCGCTGACATGGAGCCTGGGAGGGACAGGGTGGGGGTAGTAAACTGTGGAATACGGTCTCACCGAGGTAAGTACAGAAACAAATCCATAAAACAAATTTTGTTCGACTCGCTGCATTGCCAAATGTGCTCATACAATGAGCCAGGCAGTAACACATGCAGTGTTACAATAAACTGTGTACTACCCATGCAGATGTCTACCCACCTACACACTACTTAATAACTCTTCCAATTACCCAAGTAGTATTGGTGCAGTGAAACATTTCCTGTTACTTCCCATTCAGTCCTCCAATCACCCATCGAGCACCATGTACTTATGCAGTCACTCCGCTAATACCGAAGAAATTCTAAATTCTCCATGCTATTTCTTTGTAGTACTGTAATCATTGAGTCACTACCCATGTACTCACTCACTACTTATTCACACCTTCAATTACTCAGGTAGTACGCATGCAGTCCAGCAATCTGACTTTTAGAACCTATGCTATCTTTTAATCACCCATCCAGCACCATGTATTTACGCAATCAATCTGCCACAACACAAGCAATTATAAAATAACCATGAGTCTTCTTGCAGCACTGTAATCATCCAGTCACTACCCATGTACCAATACAATCATCCACACACTAACATATGTAGTGCTACAATCACATGTGCACTATCCATACAGTCCTCTAACCACATACACACTGCTCTTTTACACATTTATATTCCCAGGTATTTACCATGTACTTCAGCAATCAAACTGTCACTCTCCATGCACTCTTCCAATCACCCAGCCAGTTCCCTGTACTAATCTAATCACTCCGTCACTACCCACGCACTTTTAAATTCACTATGCACTCTCATTGAAGTACTCTAATCATCCAGTCAGTATCCATGTACTTATGCAATAACCCAGGCACTTCACAGTTACAATCACATGTGCACTATCCATGAACTCATGTAATCACATAGACACTGCTCATTCACACTATTCCAATCACTCAACCACCAATGATATACTAATGCAATCAGACAATTTTAATAGATTACGGGCCAGATGTAGGTAGCCAAATACCAGTCGGTAACAGCCGAAATTCGGTAATTTCGGCCGTTACCGACCGTTATTTGGAAAATGAGATGTAGGGGTCAAAATACTACTGAATCAGTAAATACGAGTCGGTATTCTACCGAATCGAAAAATTCCGAATCCTTATTCACAGAATTATTAAGAAATGGTAAAAAATGACTTTCGAATTGTAGGAAACCAAAAAAAATACAGAATTTCATGAAATTCAGTATTTATGAGTCGGTAAATACCATGGATTGAAAGCAGGTGGTAACCAGGTGCAGGCTATATAACAAGGTCCCAAAATGCAACAGTGCAACCAGAATGGCGGCATTCTACATCATAACAAGGCGGCTATGGCTACAGGCAGCAGGAGAGAGGGTATGGAGAAAGGAGGAGCAAGTCTACAGGCAGAGGATAACGCTCTTCCAACTGACTGAGCCAGAGATACTGCAAAGGTACAGGCTACACCCCCAAACCATCCTGGACTTGATCAGGGACCTCCACCCACACCTGGATCACCCAACACCAAGGGCGTACGCCATCCCACCCCATGTGCAGGTGCTGTGTAGCCTACACCTGCTTGCCTCTGGGAGTTACCAGAGTGTGATTGCTGCAGTAGGTGGTGTGTCTCAGAGCTGCCTGTCCCGTTTCTTCAGGAAGTCCCTTGAGGCCATGATGCAGAGAATGCATCATTACATTTGGTTCCCTGATACACCTGCAGAACTTGCTAGGACCAAAACAGATTTCTATCAACTGGCACACTTATCTCACGTGATAGGCTGTATAGATGGCACCCACATCCCACTATGCCCACCTGCAGCAACAGAACACATTTACAGGAACCGGAAGTCAACGCACTCAATCAATGTGCAGGTGATATGCAATGCTGGCAACATCATAACAGACATTGTGGCCAAATTCCCAGGGAGTACCCATGACTCGTACATCTTCCAGAATAGTGGGATATACACACGCCTTATTGCCGGCGAATTCCGGGATGGATACCTGCTAGGTAAATAACTGTGACACACCCTGATAGTCAGTGCAGATGGATCAATCATGAGTATGTATCTAATGGCATTCTCTTTTACACCTAGGTGATAGTGCATATGCTCTGTGGTCCTTTGTCCTCACCCCCTACATGAATCCATCTACCAGGAGTGAGAGGCGTTACAACGTGGGACACCGAGCAACGCGCAGCGTTGTAGAACGCACATTCGGACTACTAAAAAGCAGGTTCCTCTGCCTTCATAAGAGTGGAGGGGCATGGTAGTACACTCCAATCATCTCCTGCAAAATAATAGCAACCTGTGCCATGCTGGACAATCTTGCCACCAAGGAAGGCACAGAGGTTGAGATCACACATCATGAGAACATTGATGATGGAACAGAACAGGCAGAGCCCTATGCAGCAGGAGCAGCGCCAGCAACAGATGGTAGACTCAGATGGGCAGAAATCATACGCCTATATTTCTAAGTAAGTAAGGAGACACAGGCATGTTTAGTATTTGAAGTACGTAGTTTAATAGTCACTACAGCACTTCACTGATACCACACCATGGCACTACAATATCTGTATTCCACACTGGGTGGCCACAGTTGACCTCACCGTGACCTGTCCTGTGGGTTGAGGGCATTGTCAATGTTTGCGCCCACGCACTACAGTGCGGGATGTACGGGGCTGGGTGTCAACGTGTGCAGTGGTGCCTGGGTCAGAAGGTTGGCGACTGCTTCTCCTATGAATGTCAGGAACAGGAGTGCTAGAGCCACTCCTGCTAGTGGAGTCTTCTGTGTCCCCGACACCTGTGTCTCCAGCAGTGGCTGCCTGGTGTGTCAGCAAAACCTCCATGGCAGAGGTGACTCTCCCCATCCCCCTCGACAAATCGGTGCAGCAGTGCACAATGTCATCCTGCATGGCGACAGAGCGCAGGCGTAGCAGGGAGGTTGCAGTGGCAAGCCGGTTCATGGCTTTGGTTTGTTGCCGCATGCATTGACGATCCCTGTGCCTCTCGGAGTGGTCACTCTCTAGTTTTTCACAGAAGGCACTCATGCACTGTGTCATTTCCCTCATGCCCTCTGCCATGGAGTGCATGCTTTCTGACACGGAGCCAATCCCCCTGTAAATGTTGGACATCCTGCTGTTTAATATGCGCACCTGTCTATGCACCACTAAAATGCCCTTTGCCTGCAGGCGCTGGACCTTCACCATGGTGGCCTCAAGACCACAGAAGACCCCCTCTCCATCCTGGCCTTAGCCTCTCTCCCGTACCCTATGGCCTCGGACACCAGCACGCACAGCTCCAGATGAACTCTGTTGCCCAGTGTTGTCAGCCAGAGGTGGATTAATTGGTGTGAGAGCCTCCACATCTTCCTCATCTGATGTTTCGAGGATCCTGAGAGGGGGCACATCATGCCTCCTTGGCCTTCCCAGCACAGATGACTCTGAGGATGGTGTTGGGAAAGTGCAGGTGCCTCCAAATTTTGTGACCCAAACACCAGAGGTGACAGTGGCTGTGATGGGGTGAGTTGCTCCGGTGTAGTGGTTGCCTGCGCTGTGAATGTTGTTTCGGGTACAGTGCTTGGTCCTGATCTGTCGGGTGTTTTCTCCCTCATCTCCGTTGCCGGTGCCCTCTTTTCCCTTTCCTGCGCTGTACTGCGTGATGACTCTCCTGTGGGCGGATATGAAAAATCGGTCAGTGGTGTTGTTCACTTGTGTGACATTATTAAATCACATTCCTAAAACACAATTGCCTGCTTATGGATGTAGTGTGTGGCATGCCAGGCTGTATTCTCTGTTGACTGCATTGATGTATGTTCCTATGACTACGTCTCCCATGATGCATTGGTGGTAAGAACTAAAACCAGTTCTGGAGTATGATGCAGACACCCACATTGGGGAAGGGGTCCGGGAATAGGGTGTGGATTCATGTTCATGCATCTTACCTTGTTTTCTTGCAGCTCTGGCTGAGCTGTCAGCATCCCCGATCCCATGTATACTTTCAGGCTCCAGGGTGGATTCCACCAGCTGCTCCAGGTCTGTCAGTCTTGGTGCACGGCGCCTACCTCCACCTGTGGCTCCAGCTTCTTTCCTCTGTGTTGCAATTTTTTTTGTGATGATCCGCAGATCATACCACCTTTTTTTGAGGTCATCTATGTCTCTGTGTATGACCCCAATGGCATTGACTTTGGTCTGGATCTCCAGACAGGTGTTCCGTTTTACAGACTCTGCAACATGCAGAGACTGTTTGCCAAAGAGCGGGTTGTGGTGTTTGACAACCTCCTCCACCAGCACCTGGAGTTCTGCTGGGCTGAATTTCATCTTTCTCTTACGCTCAGCTCCATCCTTCTGGCCATCCTGGGACTCCATTATGGTGCTCAGATATGCTCAGGGCAGCCTGCTCCTCAGTGTTTCCTTCAGCTCCCCAAACAGTTCAGTTGCTCTGCACCTGCATGGGTGTGGCCAACTCTAGGTACTGGGGAGGGGTAGTTGCATCTGATTGGATGGTTCCTCTGTTGCTTTGTTGTGGGTTGTGGTGGGTGTTCCTGATTGGTTGACTGGCTCACATGGCTTCTTTTCATATTTACCGATTCGGTATTTACCGATTCGGAAAATACTGAATCAGTAATTACCGAATCGGTAAATACCATTCATTCCTATGGGCCTGGAGGCCCATAGTGTTGAATGGGATTTACCGATTCGCTAATTACCGATTCAGTATTTTCCGGATCGGTAAATACCGATTGGGAATTCCGATTGTTACCGAATTGGTAATTTTTACCGATTTTTTACCTACATCCCGTTTTCCGATTCTGAAATACTGAATCGGTATGATTCAGTATTTAAGAATCGGTAAACTGGGATTACCTACATCTGGCCCTTAGTTTTTTAACTTTTAGTAAGGATAAAATGAACTATTGTACTTTTGCTTTTTAAATTAAATTGAATATTGGAAATTGGTTTATTACATATGTACTTTTATGATCATTTTGTATTTGATCGAATAAAGGATTTGATAATAACTATGACTATTAATGCAATCACCCATGTATTATCTCATCATTCATGAAATAACTCACAGATTACAGATACACTTGTACAATCATGTAGGCAGTACTTATGCACTTATAAAATTACCATGCGCTACCCATGCAGTCTTTGAATTAGTCGTGCTGAACACATATAATGCAGAAATCACCCAGATATTATGTAGGCAGTTAATTTTCTTTTTAAACCAGATAATGTCATTCTTTTTTGTGATTTTTGTAACTATATGTACATTTTTTGGGTGTTTTTGGAAAACTGGGTGTTTTTGGAAAACTGAAAAAAGCAACAGGCTAAAGTCTTAACTTTTAAAATTGTAAAATCAATCAATTTTTTTTGTTGCAGCGATGGTTCTTTGCTGCAGAACAAACAGCATCCACAGATTGTTCACCTGATATAACAAGTTAGCTATCCTGCTCTGTCGGACTTACTGGAGGTAATAAAAGGGGTAGTTGGCCCCCAAGGTTGAGAGTGGGGGCTAACTACCCCTCCTGTTACCTCTACTAAATCCCACACAGTCGGATTGCTAAAAGGTGTTTGTAGGCCACGCTCACCTTACTCCACCACTCTGGAAATGTATGTTATAATTAGAAATGAGTATTTAAAAACTTTTGAAATTCACTGAAAAAACCATAGGTTTCAGGGTCGTTATAGTGAGAAATTAGCATTTAAAAAACCTTTGAAATTCACAGAAAAAATCATAGGTTTCAGGGATGTTATAGTTAGAAATTATCATTTGAAAAACCTTTGGAATTCCCTGAAAAAACCATAGGTTTCAGGGACGTTATACTTAGAAATTAGCATTTAAAAAACATTTGAAATTCACTGAAAAAACCATAGGTTTCATGAACTTTATATATAACACATTGTGCTGTTAGGCTTTTGTTGAGAGATAGGGTCTCCAGCATTTTAAAGTAAAAAACCGGGACATTTCATACAAACAGAAAAGGGACAGCACATAGCTGTCAAGGTTTCAGATTTCTATCTGTGACATTTACAAAATTTCTGTGCAATTATGAGTGACATTTCAACAACTATGAGTGACACTTACTTGAGAGCAAACTCAGCCTAGTTCTGCTCAAGTACACTAAAGCTATTCCCAATATGAAATAACCTGCCCCACCCAGTGCATTCAAATACCACACAGCCATTAGAACTAACTCCATTCATATCCACCAGAACCAACCTGCTCCTTCGCAGTCAATCTTGACCTCATTCACTACAGCAGTGTTCAGATCACTTGTTAAAAGCAAGACTCGGGCCAGGTTGAGTTGGGGCTAGGGGTCTTTGGCGTTGCTTTGCTGATTATTGAAGGAGAGAGGCCGAGTCTCAGGACTTGCCTCAGGTTTTATGGTGCACCTTTATGGGTATTACATGCAGCCTTTGGTCTGTGTCAGGAGAGATGGGCTGCTGCCTGTGTGGCCTAGGGGCTGCACAGAATCTGAGTCCTAATGTAAACTGCCCAGGGTAGATCTAAGTCTCAGCTCGCTGTCACCCGGGCTGTGATGGTGACACTTGTGCCAGTACACCATAACTGTGTCACGCAATTGAAAAAGGGCAAGTGGTGAACGGTTGTTCAGTCAACAACAGAACAACATTCTGCAAAATTAACTTGTCTGTTAGGCGCAGGGGACTGAGGAAATGAGCAAGTAAGATTTAAAATAAATGTAATTATTTCACATCGCCATCCTGGGCTGCACCGCACTTTCACAGTTTCCAGAACAGTCTACCAAGGGCCTGCAAGTGGCTGGCATGGCAGGCTGTACAGGAAGTAGCATTCATAAGTGTGCTTTCTTTATTTAAATGCCACAGTGCTGGGATAGTTTTAGCACAGTCTCGGTGTGCCCAGCATGCATTACGGCCGACGTCCCTAGGCAGCTTCAACACCATGGCTAGTATGGGTTGGCAGGGGTTACTATCAACATATCTGACTCAAGGCTAGTTGCACCCCGGGATCTCACCTGTGACCATGCTCCCCTGCATGGGCCAGGTTGCCGGCAGATGCCATGGTCCAGGATGCGACGACTCGTGCAGGCTATCTGCTAAACATGAAGTAGTACCACTCCTGCAGCAGCCGCAGTCTGGGTCAGGTAGCGGGTTCCCATAGGCACATTAGGGCTGCTAGGATCGGCACAACTCCGCAGACAAGGAGCTGACCTAACGGCAAGGGTGGTCAACCTCAAATCTGTGGAACCTGGTTTGAGTCTCGGCAAGGAAGCGCAAAATCCTGTGATTCTGGGCAAATCAATTAATCTCCCCGTGCCTAACAAAAAAAATGAATGTGTCCACAAGTAATGCAACTAGTACATGTGTAAAGCGCTCTGATACCCGATACCTTTGGGTCAAGTTTGTGCTATAGAAAACTCAGTAATAGAAAGAAAAAAAAGGCGGTAGGGCGCCTATAGCTAGGAGTGAAGTCAGACTCAATCTATCGGACATTGGGCCAAGGGCAAATCATGCAGTAAATGATTTGCTTGCTTTGTCATGCAAGGTCAGTGAAGCTGAATGCGGCGCCAGCCCACTACGGGTGAAGTTGCTACATTGTAGCCCCTGAAGCCAGCCCAAACCTAGCTGAGCAAACCCCCAAGTCTGCGCAAGCAGGGCTGACCGGGCGCTGCCAGCTTTCTGTAAGTGGTTCTAATTACCGGCTGGCACTGGGTTTGACATCAGAGGAGGCTTTATAAATGCGTCACTTCACATTTCAGTTTGGTGATGCGAACCACCACACTGAAATGCATTAGTCTAACGCCTGATGCTTGGTACTTGGCAGGCTGACTACAATTTTTACTTAAATGGGGCACACAGAATAACATTGCTCATTAGCATAGAATAACAGACGAGACAGTAAAAACATTGCTAAAATTAAGATTTTAAAGCCAGTATCATGCCAGTTATTTACATTGATTTTTTATAACAACTTCTAACTATCACTGCTTTGGAAAGCATAAAAAACACCTCCCACCATTTTCAGTCAACCCGTTCTAAGAACCAGGACATTAGCCAAATTTACTGAAATCTACCGGGGCAGGTGGTACAAAGCAGGGACCATCCCGGCAACTCTGTGACGTATGGTCAACCTATTTATAGAGCGGTGTAGATTAGGTGCTTTTTTTAAAGTTTTCAAGTTAATTGCAGCGCTGTGTATAGGCAAGAAGGGTGCTGAAATTAACATAAAAACTTTCAAAAAGGCACCCAATCTGCCACGGTTTATTAACAAATGCATAGCTACCAACGTTTCAGATTGCTACGTGAGACGTTTTCTAAATTTCACTGTATTATGTGTGCCATTTCAGTGACTATGAGTGACACTTTCTCGAGAGAAAAATCAAGATATGAGGTAGTTGGACCTGCACCACTGTGGTGTGCTAGATCTATTAATAAAATTTAAAAGCACATTTTGAAGCAGACACCGAGGCACTACCTCCTGCACTCCGTGTTGCTCTTTCCCTTGTATGCTTCCCTGCTCCATGTTGCTTTCCTCTCTGTGGTTTTCTCCATCTGCAAAATACTCCTGCTCTCAGTGATGCTCTCTGTCCCTCTTGTGCTTTTCCCTGCAATCCCAACTGCTCCATGCTGCTTTCTCCCTCCTGTGTTTCTCCTACCTTTAAACACTCCCTCCTCCCTGCTCCTCTTGCTCTCTTCCTTGTGTGTTTTTCTTCCTCCTGTGGAAAAGAAGTCCTGCGCTTCTTTTGCTTTCTCACTAAAAGGCTATTAGGCAATCACTCATTCCAAAGATTGCCAGTTCCTAGGTGATCCAGGCAATGGCCAACTCAAATTGTCCCCAAACAAAGTAGAGCATCGCAGATGAGTGTTCCCAGCAACAGCGTTGCTGCAAATGAGCAGACAACTAAGCTGTTTTTGGGTACTGCGCCCAGGAGATGAGTGGAATGTTTGATGGGTCCTTCCATTCTAACTCACACCAAGAGCAGGGTCGGGGAGGCACAGTGGACCCGGGCCACATCACTCACTGAGCACCCCAAGCAACAGGCCACCAGTTCCGCACAGCAGTGGGGTCCCTCTCCTGCAGTGCTACCTCTCACATATTTGCTGCATGATGCCTCCAGTGGTACATCACTACCAAGGCACTAACTACCCTTTTAGACAGGAGCAAGTGTCCTCGAAGTCAGTAGCCAGGGCCGGCTACCCAGATGTCCAGAGCAGGAAGAGATTAGGGTGTCAACCTTGCCAAAATATAGCAGCCATTTTACTCTCCAGCAACACTTCCTTTGTTTGCAAATGTCACCCCAGCGCTTAATTTGAACAGCATTTTCTGCAATTAGTATGTTCTCTGTGTGATTTAGAAAAAAGATAGAAATATGCTGGTGGTTAGATAGGCTACCAGTTGTTTAATTGTTTCCGATTATGCCTGCTGGTCTAGTAGTGTCAATAGCAGAAGAATATCTGGAAAATGAAGTATGTTGCACAATGAGACCGCAAACTGGTAGCTTGAATATAGCATGGTTACCTACTGCAATAGTGCACAACGTGCATTTTGCAGCTGCAGTTTCAGCTTCTGCCTCACAGCATGCAGGTGTTGTCAAGGCGCTACAAATGTGTGATTAATGCATTTAAGTGCAGTGATGCAGACCACCACACTAAAATGCATTAGTCTACGCCTGATGCATGGTATTAGGCAGGGCTGCGAAAGGCATGAAAGAAATGCAGCAGGAGATAAAACGCATATAAGGACTGTTCTGTAGTTGGCTAAGGATAGTACACAGCAATGCATTTTTACAGTTTCCTTTGTGGTGCTATCTTGAATAACACAAACACCTCTCAGGGATGTGGCATTCACATTTGACAAGTGATAGTAAGGGACACATTGCTACATTAAAAGACCTTCAATGGAGAATATGCTTTTGAATACTGTGTCCTTTTTATGTTTGTTGTATGTTGAAACCTGCCTTAAGACCCTTCATGTGGTGATGTATGTGTAGAGATAATTGTCTTTTCACTTTATTATGCACATGTTTGAGTGATATTTGCACTGATAACTGGTGCTGCGCCCACACACACACGTGGGTTCTTGGCGCACATAGCCTTGGCTGCAGCACACAGAGACCTTATACTAACGCACGCAGAGGAAAGAAATCAGAGGGAACATTGCCGTACGCTGGGTTTCATTAGTTTAGACTCCTCTCTTTTTACTGCCTGAAGACTGAAGAAAGGCCCCTTGGCCCAAGCCAAATCTTTGCTGGCGATTGCTTCAGGGTCAATAAAGAGTTCCACCCTCCCAAGAGTCCTGAACCCATCCTGAATATATTTTAAACAGGGATACGGTGGGCGTAATCAAGAGCAATACAGTCCCTTATGATGTTTCTGTGTTAGGAGGTCCCCTTTTTCCCCCCACACTTTAAGCAAGTAGAGTAAAGGGCGAGACAATACTAGGTCTGACAAGTAGTGCATACCCAATTCTTTGTGTGCCCTAAAAGTAGGGGTTCCCTTAGGTACACATAGGAGTTGTCTTAAAAATCTATTTTTAATTCTTTGTAACTCATCAGCCCTGGAGTAGCCCCTGATTTTGCTATCATATGATACCTGTGCTAGGCACTTAGCTCTATATCTCTAGTATTGTACCTATTGGTTTTCTGCCCATCCAAGAGGCAAACGTAGAAATTGCTGCATTGACTCTTAAAAAGTCCCCTTTCTTCTTTGAGAGCCCTAATTTAGTTTTGCATCCAACAAAACCCCCAAATATGGAAAATACCCAGTTTTGGGGACCAATGTGAACCCCACCTTAAAATTAAAGGACTTCCCTGTATCAGGTCCCACCTACATCACATAGGATTTAGAGTAGATAACATGTCCCGGTCCTCCATAAAATTTACAAAGGAATTGAGAAGGGTTTGCAGTCCTCTTGCTGTCCTACACATGAGGACAGTGTCATAATGCGTACAATAGTACCGGCAGACCACGCCGTCCCACCCGTGGGGCATCTACTTGAGTACCCGGTCAGGGCCTTCTCCAAATCATTAATATAAAGATTAAACAAAATAGGGGCCAGGATACAACCCTGGTTCACCCCTCTCTGGCTAGGGAATTACTGAGTAACCAGACCCTTTTTCGTGAACCGTACTACAGCTTTAGTGTCCCTGTGCAGCTCTCGGAGAAAAAGCACGATCTCTTTGTCCACACCCATTACCAGTAAACATTCCCATAACCTATTTCGGTTAACACAATCGAATGCGGATGACAAGTCCATAAAAGCAAGATATATACTGCCAGATGAGCAACAGTGTATTTAATGATGATCATATACAAGTTCAGGCATAGATCGATTGTTGACTTTCCTGGGCAAAGGCCATATTGTATATCTATCAAGATATTGTTAGCATCAGCCCATGTGGACAATATTTTTAACAGGACCTGTCCCAACACCTTAACCGATGAATCCAATAAGGATATAGGCCTATAACATTGGCTGCTATCTTTGTATCCTTTCGTGAAAACCGGTAATATGATCGATAGGGACCAAGTGCCAGGCAATTCCTTGTTGATAGCAGCATTTATAACCGTAGTGAGGATTGGCACCCATAGTTGGGGTTTAGAAAGAGAAAGGTCCTGAGGGATGCCATCAGGATCAGGTGCTTTATTCTTAGACAGCTCAGCTATACCTTTACTGACTTCCTTGGCTGTAATGAGAAAGGGCGACTTCCCTCCCACTTGGTGTATGTCTGCTTGCTGGCAGAACATTTCCTGGAAATGACAGACCCAATCCTCTTCTGTAATATGTGCATCTAAGGGCTTAGAGTTTTCCCCTGACAAAAAGGGGCAATTAATAATGCTCCAAAACTGGGTACTATTTTTCTGGTGACAGGACTCTTCAAGTTTACTACAAGCCTCTTCTTTTAGCTTAGTCTTCTGTCTTGCTATTTCAGCTTTGTATATCCCTGGACACGCCCATACCACTGCGGGATTCCTTGGAAGGGTACTCAAGACCGCCCTCAGATTCTTGTCTGAACTAGAACAGCCATGATTGAACCAACTCATGGCACGTTCCTTCCGAGATGTGGGTGGGGTCTCAAGAAGGAGTCCAATTGTATGTGAAATGGCCAAAAATGCCTCCAACGTGGCATCTGCCTCCCCATGTCCAGTTGTACAGATGTTGATTTCCCTCTTGCATTTTACCACAAGGGTCTCATAAAAAGAGTCCGGGGATATCTGCTCTCATCTAAGCCTTCAGCCCTGGTCTGCTACCCTTAAAGATTCGCTAGGGACTACGCTGGGGGATTTCCCTAACTTGGGCCAAGTGGTCGAGATGCACAGCAGGTTGTGATCGCTATAAATATTGTCATCCGGAGGGCGAAGCTTGCTGGAGCCAAAGATGGCCGCGCACTGAGAGAGCTCCGTGTGCCATCTAAACTATCCTACAATTATCCTGCATCCATGACTGCTGGTTAGCCTCCCAGCCCTGTCGGGGGACTACCTGCAAAATTGACATTGCCTGGGGTGCCTTTCTCTGTGACTGCGGCAGCCTGGACACGGCTGCTCTCTGGGGCCTACTCACTCGCTCGGTGCGCTGGTTGGACTCATGTCCTCTTCCGCCTTCGCTCATCTGGGTGCTGCTGATTCCGTGCCGTGCTGCACCTTGGGCTGTGTTGCGGAGCACAGTGAATTTCCCACCTGCGGATTCACCCTTGCCCCGGTAGGCCTGGGCTGGGACGGACCCTCGCCCAGGGGCTCTACTGCCCCAGGGCTGAACCTGGCACGTTTGGTGTTAGGTGGCACCTCTGGGGCCTTTGCCTGGACTGAGGGCCTGCCTAGGGGTTGAGTGCAGCACCGCAGAATGGCAAGGCTGGCCAAACAAGGTGCTGTGTGGGCCGCGCCACCTGCCGAGAGGCATGAGGGGACTCCTGCGCACTGTGACAAATTGAAGGTGAGGTGCGCTGGTGGCCCTGGGCGGCGCGCAGCAGGGCTAACTCTGCAGGTGCTGCATTTGGAAGCCTTGCGACCAGCCCTAGGTGCCCGCTGCACACTGCGGCATGCAGGGAGGAGGCGGATTGTGGAGGGGTATGCAGCCCAACATCCCTCAGTAGTGGAGTGGGGACTTGTGGTCTCCCCTGAACTGTCTGCTATATAGCGTGAGCAGACCCCTGTGACATACCTGGCCTTCGGGACACTTGCTCTTTATATACAGGGAGGTTAGCGAGGAGAGCCCCCTGACTGCGTGTTGGAGCCTGCACTACATGAGAGGGGAGACAGAATCCTCCTCCCATTATCTGCATTTCCTCATCACCTACGCTGGTGGGCTCACAGGGCTCCTTCTCAACAGAGTCAATAGAGATCTTATCACCCCCTTCGACTATCTCTTTCCGGAGGTGGCTGGGACCCGATGGGGTGGTTGAGGTTCTGCCTGGAGCAGCTGGGGAATTCACATAGGGGCTTCCCATTGATTAAGCATCTTATACATCAGACTATCCCCACAAGACTGCCTGTGCCCTCACAGTTCTGGGCTGCATTCCTCTTGCTTTTCCTTCTTGCTGGCCTCCTACCTTATCAAACTGCACTTGTGGAGTGACCCCTTCATCACAGCTGGTGCAAGTAATCCCTGACCTGTGGCCTGACTTCATCACCTGCTCTGCACATCCTTCACCTACTGTCAGCTCTAGTATCTGTTGTGCCTCGGCCACAATACCTGGGAATTGCAGTGTGGGGCCCTTTGTGGTGTCTGCACATCATGTGCATTGAGACATGGTGGTCTGGCCTCTCCTTCTTGTTCTGGGCCCCTGCCTGGATCTGAGGTGAGGGGCAAGACACAACTTGTTATCCGGGGACTGGCGTAGCTGACCCTCGAGAGTGCAGCCCATGTTGGCTTCACAACATACGAAGGGCAGGGTAGACAAGACACAGCCGAAACTCCAATTCGAGCAGCGCAAAATCAAATCGAGAACTAAGGGCATGGAAGATGTTCCCCCTCCCACCGATGACTGTGAGGAGGTGTCCGAGGAGACAGAGGGTGATCTACAACAAATCCTAGCTGCAATGCAGAAAAGTCTGCAGAAAAGTCTCTCCACCATCAACAGCAAGATTGACACTCTTGTATACCGGATGGACAAAATTCATAACGCCTTGACAAACATGGCGAACAAATTGACATGACCAAAAGATGGGTCACTGAGGTCAAGGAGGCGCAGACAGAGGTCAGTACGGCACAAAAGCTGCTTGCTAAGGCAATAGCTGCTTTGCAGGAGAAGATAGAAGATTTAGAGGCAAGGTCCCGGAGGAGTAACTCACACATTACGGGACTGCTGGGAATGACTCCCACTGGCAATATGGAGGTGTTTACCGAAAAACTGTTGTTCACACTCCTGGGTCGTGAGACATTCTCAAATATGTTCATGGTGGAGTGAGTTCACAGATCGCTGGACCCTAGGTCTCCTCCGGGGGCTCCGACAAGACCAGTGATAGCTAAGCTCCTGAAATATAGGGACAGGGACGCAGCCCTGAAGCAAGCAAAAATGAAAGCACCCTCCAATTCAAAGGCTCTGGCATCTCCCTGTTCTCTGGATTCACATTGAAGGTTCAGGAAGTCAGGCATCAGTTTCTCCCCTAAAAGGGTGACTATGTGATCAAAACATTGAATACGCAATGCTTTACCCAGCTAGACAGCTTGTTAACTTAAATGGACAGTCCAGAATTTTCCTTGATCCCAAATTACTCCAGAAGGCACTGAAGGACCTTCCTAAATCAGCTGGGCACAGTCAGGACTCTGAGGCGCTGGGAGAGGCATCAGGTAGTGCTGCTCGGGACGAAGACGGAAGTCTCTCTCGCAGGATCTCCACTGGAATGAGACTCTTTGTAGGGCTTGCACTAGAGCGGCCCTCCCCTCTTTCCTCTCACTCGATTTGGTTAATCCTTGACTTTTTGCCTGTATCCCAGTGCCTGCTCTATACCACCCATGTATCCAACGTACCACAAGTATAGTTTAGCCCCCCTTTTCTTGTTCATATACATGATTGGGATTGGCTTTACCTCTTTCCTTCTGTGCACCACAGTTATCTCCGGCGTGGGGGGCCAGGGGGAGGAAATGCTGTTGCAGCTGCCTTTTCTGCTTTGTACATGTTCAGCATGGATCTTACTGAATTGCCTTTGATGGTAGATGTATCATTTCCACTTTGTATTTTTCTTTTACTTTTTTTTCCCATACAATTTTGCGGTCAGTGTAACATCTGCCACTGTGTGTTACTCACCGAAATAGTTTAACTGTCGTATGAGTTTTGTCGGAGTGGGTGGTGGGTTGGAAGTCTTTGTCATTGCTCAGTCGGGGGTTTAATGCCATGGGCTGGGGTGGGTAATGTCGCGGTTTCTTGGCTATTTAGTTGTCTTTTTGTCAAGCAATGTTTGTTGTTTGTCTGTTTCCTTTTGAACACAGTATACACAATGGGACCTTCGTAATGCAGTATGAGTGGCTCCGAATCAAAGAATATCTTGAATTTCTCCCTTTGCCACACGTGCCAAGAAGGCTTATGCGTCACAATTTTATGCATCACTAAGGCGATGGTTTGATACTAATAACTTGGAAAATAACCGGCCTCAACGACTTCCGGAAAACTAGGAAAGTGACTGCTTATCTCAATAGACATAACATAGACATCAGGTTCTGGCCACTGACTCACAGATGCTCACCCACAGGCATCTTCATGGTGCCTTTCATGCTGCCGGCTTCTCCACCCACGCCCGTGGGGTGATGACATGGGTCAACACTAAAGGTGGCTCAACACTAAAGGTGGCATATCCCTGGAGGCCTTAGTAACGGACAAAGAGGGGCGGTCTGTTATCTCTAAAGTCAAAGAGAGGGTAATGGAGTTTATGACTGTCAATGTATACGGCCCGAATTTTAACAACCGGCAATTTTTTAGAGACTAGCTGCCGCATATGCGACACTGGGCATCCCTTCCAGTGATTTGGGGTGCTGATCTTATTTGTGTACTCAATCTGGTGCTAGACCTCTCTGGGGGTCTAGCATGAAGACAGTCAGGCACAGCTAGGGCCGTGGAAGTTGCTCTGGCAGAGCTCAATATGTTTGATGTCTGGAGCTCCAGAAATAGAGAACCAGGGAGATATCCTCACTACTCTGCCCCGCACAACCTTTCCACTAGGACCAATTGCTGGTTCACCTCCGGCCTCCTCACAGCAGCTATCCACAGCTGCAAACTCCACCCACGCTCATACTCAGACCACTCTCCAGGTCAACTATGTCTTGAGATGCCGTTAAAATAGCCAGCATCTTTACCTGGTGGTTCCCGCCTTCTGCCTTGCTGGACACCATGTTCAGGGAAGAATTAGCAGAGTCTATTGAGGTATTCTTCGACACTAATATAGGCTCTGTCTCACAGTTCACTGTGACATGGGAAGCCTTCAAAGTGTATATAAGGGGTATTGCTATTTCTAAGCACTCTGGAGTGCTCTGGTCTATCAGGAATTAGCTGACAACCCAGGAAAGGGAACGCTTGAGCTGGAGGTTCAGCTAGGAAATGCTTAATTGGCAACAGCAGAATTAAAAGTTAAGCTAGCAGAGTATCACGAGGCCGCGGACAGAGAGGTCCGATTTCTCAGCAAATACACAGTTGCCAAAACATACAGTGAGGAGGAGCACCAGGGCAGCACACTCGCGGCAATCTTGAAGGGTAAGCTTGAGACTTCTGGAATTACTGAAATTCGTACTAATACAGACAAACTCATACACAACTCAGTCCCGCTAATCGAGGGAGGTGACGGAATGGTAGTTTATCTGTAAAATAACAAGCTCACCTGGTTGAAAGACGGGTACAGGAATACCTGATGAGATCATTCAGGCCTGGGAAATTCATGAGTCCCTCAAGTCTATGAGGGCAGGGAGCGCTCCTGAGCAAGACAGTCTCACTGTAGCCTTTTACAAGGAATTTAGGGATCTCCTGGTCCCCCACCTGATATCCTTGTTTGAGGAGATGGGAGAAAGTGGTATGATGCCGCCATTGATGGGTGAGGCTCTGCTTGTCGCCCTTTCGAACCGGGCAAGCCCCCGGATGAGGGCTCATCGTATAGACCACTCTCCTTATTGAACGTAGACACAAAGCTTTTCACATAAGTTATTAGCAATCGCTTGACCCCACTGGTTCCAACTCAGGTCTGTCCCAACTCCCAAACAAGCTGGCTTTGTGCCTAGTCGCATGCTCACCCTCAATCTGTGCACAGTTTTTGGGGCTATCCAACATACTAAGACTAAAGTCAAAGCAGCTGCGATATTCTTGGATGTCGAGAAGGCCTTTGACTCCGTTGAGTGGGATTTTATGATACTTAGTATCTGTCTTGTACAACTCTCCTACTTCAAGGGTTAGGGTGTGTAATTTAGTTACACCTCCCTTTAGAATCTCCAGGGGCAGTCTCCAGGGGTGCCCATTGTCGCCGTTCCACTATGCAATTGTGGCTGAGCGCTTGGCGTGCGCACAACGTGAGTATCATAGCCCTCTCAGGATTCAATTCCCTGGGTACATTCTAATCATCTCCACTTATGCAGACGACACCCTGCTATACCTTTGAGATTCTGAATCTAACCTCTACCCAGTCTTGAGGGAGATGGTGTGTTATGGCCAGTTCTCTGGCCTCCGAGTTAACTGGGAAAAGTCCGTTATTTTCCCTCTCACACTGACATAGAACCCCATTGAGTTAGATTTCCCGCTACAGTGGATTACTGACTCAGTGCGCTACCTGGGCATACAGGTCCACACTGACTCTGAAGTGGTGTTCAATGACAATTATGATGGAGCTGTGGCCAGACTTGAGGACGATGTCAGCAGATGGATACGTCTGCCTTTGTCTCTCATGGGCCGAGTCTCTTTGATGAAAATGGTAGTGAGGCCTCATTTTTTTCTATTCCTGTTATGCAACATACCAATGATACTTCCCTCCTCCTTTTTTAACCCTTTGCGTGTTTCGGACAGCCACTGGCCATCTGGCACCATGGTGGGCGTGTGCGGAGGATGGCCGGGGCCATCCGTACCACACCCACTCATAAATCACCCGTGGAGGAATTCGCGCCTCGGTCAAGGGGTAAAAAAAAAAATGAAATCACTCCTGATTCAACTTGCCTGGGCTGGTCAGCAACCACGAGTCCGTTGGGAGATTGTAACACTACCTTACTCTATGGGAGGTTTGGGTGCCCCTAATTTAGAACTTTACTGCTCCCTCTCCACTGGCTTTGTCCCTTTTCAAGGCACTTCACAGACACTCTGTAGTGTTGGACTCTATTAACACCACTATACACGCATGGTTTAATATATTGAAGAAGCAGGCGGCGACCATATTATATTCTCCTTTGACTCCGATTGAGTTATGTGCTTGGCTGCTGGTCCTCATGGAGTTGGGGGTGCAAGGTGCACTTGCAGTACTTGACATTACTTGCATTGGCGACTTCTTCATGGATGGTGTTGGGCGAGAGTGGTAGGACATCGTCCTGGACGTGCAGAAGGTTACCCCACTGATGATATTTCACTATTGCAGGGTGCGGCATGCACTCCGCAGTATGTTGGGCGATGACTTGTCTGAGCCTCCAGAGGTTGCGCCTTTTACCCTTTGCTAAGAGCGGAATCCCCCAGTAAGGTGGTTTCAAACATATATTCTCTAACCCAAGAATATTGGAGGCACCACTTCACTAAAGTTAGACTTGACTGGCAGACTGATTTAGATAGATACTGCTCTGAGACCAAGTGGCGTGTCTCCCTGAATGGCCGGCACCTCATGCATTTTAAATTTATCAATAGTGTGTACTACACGCTGCTCCGGCTTCATAGCTGTGGGTTTCGTGACTCTGTGAGGTCTGAGAGGTGCAGTCTGACTCTTATGGATTCTTTCACATGGCTTGGTGGTGGCCAGAGGTGGCTGATTACTGGTCGGTTATCTTACAGAAACTTAGCAAAATTACGGGAGAGAGCCCGTACCCGGATCTGTTGTTGGAACTTCTCAGCTATTCCAAGCACATTCGTAAAAATATCAGATGCATAGTTGACATGGCACTACTATTGGCCAAGCGGGTGGTGGCGATGCACTGAGCCCAAGTCTCCCCTCCCAGTATAGTGCAGTTGACCTGTGATATGTTATATTGCAACACACAAACTGAACTATACAGAGAATTGCTCCCTCCCCGGAACCGTCCCAAGAATTTTTGGAGCCTATATCAAGAATATCTTGCCACTCAGTCCTAACTGGTTCTCTTGTTAGCCCTTTCTCTTTTCCCAGTTTGGTCTGGCAGGGGTGTGGTGGCGATGCGCTGTTCGTTTCCCTGAAGGTCATTGTAATTGTGTTGTGGCCTGGGATATTGCAACAAAAAGGTCAGTAATCATGGGGTCCTCAACGGAACTGTTTATACTCATTGTTCCTCTGTGATGTTTAAATGTATATCAACAACTAATGCAATTGTCTCCTGGTACCGGTCATTACACTTGAAAGTCATTTGATACTGTACATCCCACATTGATGATCTCTGGACCAAACATGTATGTATACTGTGATTGTTTTGTTGTTATATTTTCTTTTTCTTAGTCAGAATTGACATTATT
This sequence comes from Lissotriton vulgaris, assembly GCF_964263255.1. NCBI lineage: Eukaryota > Metazoa > Chordata > Amphibia > Caudata > Salamandridae > Lissotriton > Lissotriton vulgaris. Next base: position 1,353,633,843 of record NC_141695.1, read on the forward strand.
GGTATTGTCTTACTTGACTGTAAACTCAATAAATACATTAAAATAAATAATAAATAAATAATAATAAATGCTGTCCTCAACCGAGAAGTCCAAAAGAAGTTGGAAAAGAGTCTAGAAACAAAGATATAATCTATTAGCATTGAGCACCCCCTTCCAATGAAAGTCGGAAGTAAATACTTCCTACTATGAGCCACCCTGGTCCTTGACATAGTTAAATCAAACACATAAGCTAGTGCAGTAAGATTATCTTCCCGGATGGTGTGTTCAACATGCAAACAAGCCGACCGGGGGCATCCCATTCTGGGTTTGGAGCCCACGTCGGAGTCCCCACAAAGATGGATGTTAAAATCCCCTGCAATCATAACGTGAGCTATCAGGGCACCCTTTGATATTACAAAGAGATGGATGCCCAGCATTAGCGCTGTAAAAATGTAACAGTAACATATTTGTCGACTATTGAGGAAGTGAAATGCCTGCAAGCAAACATTTTCCTTCAATTGGCGTGGAATGTCCAGAGAAACGTATATTAGCAGACCCCCCCTTCTGTCTACCTGACCGTGAAGCAGTAGCTGGTACAAAAAAGGTCTTGAAACCATTGGGGAAGAAAATGCTAGAGGTAGGCCACATCTCCTGGAGGTAAATAATACTAAATCCTTTAATAAAGGTGATCCATCCCTGCAATGTTCCAAGAAATAAATTTGCTGGTTTTACCATGAGTCGCCCCAACTGGGGGAGGCCCAGTTATGACTCCATGTAGGGGTACTGGCTCTGCTGACTCATCAACCATGAGGCAATCGCAAGCATCCAATGATACTAAAGGAGCAAAGGGAATAAAGGTAGGAATGTCTTGGGTTACCAGCTGTCAAATCTGCTCTAGACATCCTGGATGAGTAGGAAGTTTCCAGGTGCCCACCCAGTTGGACCTGGGGTATCGGGGGAGAGTAACCTAGGTGGAAGGGCGTTATGGTCGAAGCTGGGCCCCGGATTGTTCTGAGACACCAAGTGTAAGATTCTCTCTACTAGGTGGGGTCTGTTGAAATGAACAGTAAAACAGTCTCCTGCCCAGGTTTTAGTTGACCTACCTGCCCAGAAAACTCTATGCACCATGATGATGTGTTTCTCCACCTGTATTAAATCTGCTTTTTACAAAAAGGGCAGATTTTCAACCCAACCCTCCCCTGGCCGAGGTGTAACCAACACTCACCCAAGGCGAGAGTAAATTATCAATCAAAACTTATGGAGTATACATTTTGCACAGCACTTGCTAAGGCAGGAAAACATTCAACACCCCCAAAGGCTAGGCAGGAAAACAAATTCAAATGTATGGAATATAACACACATGCCTTTTATTGACACACTACTTTCACAAAATGGCAGGTCAAATACATTAATCATAGCTGACTCTCATCTAACAAATGACAAATTAAATAAACAATCAGAATAAAATATAATATGTACAAGGAGAATAAATGAAAGGAATCAAGAATAGCAAGGAAAGAAAAACCAGCAAAGAATCAAGAATAAAGTCAAAAGAGTTAGTAGGAAAACCTCACTGACCGAGTGCACATCATCTTGCCTCACTTTGCTGAGGGAAAGTCCGGCACTCAGCCAGGCTAAAAGCTCAATCAAGACACAAAGTTCCCACCAGCCATAGCACTACGTCTGCTCTACAGTGAACTTCCAGCAGAGCTGCCAAAGCCTGTAGCTTTAATACTAATTCAAACATAGCGAAGCTTCTAGCAAGCCTCACCCATTTTTCTCATGAGAGTTTGTATCAGTCTGCCCCAAGGTCACAGCATCTGTTGATCAGGCCTCTGCTATGGCTTCGAGACAGAGTACGCACATTCCTCTGAGAAAATCCGGTTCTCTCTAGTTGGTGAAGAGTGAAAAAATAAGTGAAGAGCAGAAACCTGCCCTCCCCACTTTGCAGCTTCAGTCTTGAAAATTGAGTTAGTTAGGCCCTGGACACAGAAATGCCCAAAGCAAGATGGAATTGAAAAGCAAGATGACATGAGACCATGTCAAAGCCAATAGTAAGCACTGCCGTTGTCAGGTTCCAAGACGCCGAACGCTCATGGGCCGCCAAAAGGATCAGAAACTACAATTCCCGGCATGCCGCGCTGACGTCGCGTACCAAACGTGAGGTGCACACGCATGCCAGGAAATAAAGGTCATTTTCAAACGGCGGTGAGACGCCGATAATTCCGTTTTGCGGTGGGGTTTCCAGAGTCCTTGTTTGGAGGCGGTAAGAGGTGTCTGGTGATTCCTAGTCCTCCAGAATCCTGAGTAATCCGAATTCGTTGGGGTGTGTGGCGTAATCCGAATTCGTTGGGGTGTGTGGCGTTGGTAGTTTCGATCCCAACAACGCACCCACAACCTGGTCTGTTGTTTAGAGTGGCACTCGGAGCAGTGTTACTCGGAGGCTCCGTGTCTCCGTGTGCAGTTACAGACTTTAGTGGCTGCACGTTTGTTCTCAGGTAAATAGACCTGTTAATTGAGCAGCACCAAACTGAGCCTTCCATGGTATACAAAATATGTATATAGTGTAAATACGTGTAAGCTTGCACTGTGGCGATAGGACTCACCTGGAGCTTTTTCTGAGCCTCGCCTTCTCAAGCCCTCTCAGAGTGCTATCTAGCAGAACTTCCTAGGGCGCAGGCTATTGAAGACCCATTACAGAGTGTGCTTAACTCTGAGAACCACATGGGAAGTGGTTAACATACTGTTTCTTACGGAGGTGATTCTGAAGAGTGCAGTGTCCATTATTGTTTGCTTATCTCGTTCTAACAGGAGACAGGAGGGGTATTGGAAAAGTCAAAAGGGAACTGTGAGGCCGCCCATTGATAGAGACTAACGCATTATTTGGGGTATGTGTAGTGATCTCTGTTTTGAACAACAACCGACAATCCAGTACTTGGAGCAGAGGGAGTTGAATCGTGTTTGTTTTGTTTTCACAGTTGGGCCCAGTTCTTCAAACCACAACAATCCCCTGTCTCCATTGGATTTGATCATTGTGTATTTTTCTTTACAGGTATTGACTGGTGAAACGTGGGGAGGTGTTGGGTTAAGAGATTATAGAGTACATTGTTGTAGTATAGGGAAATAGGGTGCTTTAATATCTTGTTCTTTGTTGTTGCAGATCTCCCTCCCCGCTGTCCCCTTCCTTTCCCGCGCCCTGCTGCACTCTCTTAGTTGTTCAGTGTTTAACTATTGGACTCTGAGGTCGTTCGGTAGGGCCGGGATCGGACTCTCATCACAGCCCCGAGGAAGTTGGAGCCGAGCCTGATAGAATTATCGGCCCAAGGATTTTGCCTCCTCTTGGCTGTGTTGAGAGTTCGCCATGACCACCTTAGAGGACGTCATGGCTGCTTTGGCCTTAGTTCAGGTGGAGCTGACAGCTGCCAATAGGGAGGTAGCGGCTTCTACGGCTGAGAACGCACAGTTGCGAGCCAGATTGGATAGAATGCCCACCCCTACTGCAACAACCGGGGCATCCAGTAGCACTTCTCCTACCACTTCTGTGGTGGTGGAAATGCCGGCACAAATCCCACTAGCACCACCAGAATGATACTATGGAGACATAAAAATGATTCAAGTATTCATGACACAGGTACAGATGCACTTTATGTGCAAACCCAAGATGTTTTCCACACACCAAGCGAGGGTAGCTTTCCTGATTTCATACTTAGGGGGGGAAGCTGCACAGTGGGCGGTTCCAATAGTCAAAAGGGATGACCCACTCCTATACCACTGGGACAATTTCAGGGAGGAGTTTGAAAAAACATTTGATAGGAGGGCAGAGACCCTCACGGCAGACAGAGAGTTGTTGAAATTGAAACAGGGGGAGGCTGATCTTGTCACTTATCTCAAAAATTTCAGGAGACTCGTGGCCGAAACAGATTGGCCTGAAGCAAAAAGAACAGCCTTGTTCTATCAAGGCCTCAACGAAGACATGAAGGACGTCTTAGCCCAGATAGACCCTCAGCCCCAAACTTGTTCTGCTTTAATAGACCTTACATTGCGCTTAGACCATCGCATGAAGGAAAGAAAAGGAGAGCATAAGAAGAAGGATAGAGCTGTGATGCCTTATGAACAAGCCGGTAACAGTGACAAACCGGCTCTTTCTCCTGAGGCAATGGAGATAGGGGCGGTGCGAGCCTCCTTGACCGCCAGCGAAAGAGAACACAGACGCAAACAAGGATTGTGTCTCTATTGTGGGAAGAAAGGCCATTTCCTACGGGAGTGCCCAGTTAAGCCAAAAAGTAACCGGGTGCGGGGAGAACAGAGTGTAGCAGGAGTTGCCGCAAAGGAGTCGGAAAACTACACGGCTTGATGGTGAATGAAGGGAAACCCTCAAGCATACACATCATCCCTTCACTCACCCCGAATTCCGTGGACGTGAGAAACCACCTCTTTGTGAACATGACCATAACCATCAACAACAAACAACATGAGGTGCAAGTGATGGTTGATTCTGGGGCTACAGGGGGTTTTATGGATTGTTCCATGGCTCGTCGATTGGGAGTGACTCTAGTCCCCAAAGAAAGACCCGAAACAGTCTACGCTGTTGATGGACATGAACTCCAAGCAGGTCCGATTACCTATCATACGAGGGAGTACGAAATCGTTTGTTCTGATTCCCACCATGAACTTCTGATCTTCAACATTATTGAAGCCCCGCAATATGGGATCATCCTGGGTCTCCCATGGCTACAAACACACGATCCGGATATACGGTGGACTACCAAAACGATTCAGTTCCTTTCCCCCTATTGCCGCGAACACTGTTTCCCCACGAATAGGAAGCCGGCACAAACCATAGAGCCTATGCATTCAATAGCCACAGCAGCGGAAAAAGACGTAACCCTGCCTTCGTGTTACGCTGAGTTTGGAACAGTTTTCAGCGATAAAGAGGCCGAGGTGCTTCCACCTCACCGCACGTATGATTGCCGCATTGACCTCATCCCTGGCTCAGAGATCCCCAATGGAAGGATTTACGCTCTTACTCTACCCAAAACAGAGACGCTGCGAGAATATCTGGATAAATACCTGGCTTTAGGATATATTCGACCATCTAGATCTCCTGCAGCATCCCCCTTGTTCTTTATACCAAAGGCTAATGGCGAAAAAAGATGCTGCATAGACTATAGAGCATTAAACGCCATCACCGTGAAGAATCAATACCCGCTACCTTTGATCCCGGTGCTGCTGGAACAGGTCCGGGCGGCACACATCTATACGAAACTGGATTTGAGTGGGGCCTATCACCTTGTTTGCATATGACGGGGTGACGAGTGGAAAACGGCCTTTAAAACGCGGTACGGACCTTATTTTTTTTTCCCATACAATTTTGCGGTCAGTGTAACATCTGCCACTGTGTGTTACTCACCGAAATAGTTTAACTGTCGTATGAGTTTTGTCGGAGTGGGTGGTGGGTTGGAAGTCTTTGTCATTGCTCAGTCGGGGGTTTAATGCCATGGGCTGGGGTGGGTAATGTCGCGGTTTCTTGGCTATTTAGTTGTCTTTTTGTCAAGCAATGTTTGTTGTTTGTCTGTTTCCTTTTGAACACAGTATACACAATGGGACCTTCGTAATGCAGTATGAGTGGCTCCGAATCAAAGAATATCTTGAATTTCTCCCTTTGCCACACGTGCCAAGAAGGCTTATGCGTCACAATTTTATGCATCACTAAGGCGATGGTTTGATACTAATAACTTGGAAAATAACCGGCCTCAACGACTTCCGGAAAACTAGGAAAGTGACTGCTTATCTCAATAGACATAACATAGACATCAGGTTCTGGCCACTGACTCACAGATGCTCACCCACAGGCATCTTCATGGTGCCTTTCATGCTGCCGGCTTCTCCACCCACGCCCGTGGGGTGATGACATGGGTCAACACTAAAGGTGGCTCAACACTAAAGGTGGCATATCCCTGGAGGCCTTAGTAACGGACAAAGAGGGGCGGTCTGTTATCTCTAAAGTCAAAGAGAGGGTAATGGAGTTTATGACTGTCAATGTATACGGCCCGAATTTTAACAACCGGCAATTTTTTAGAGACTAGCTGCCGCATATGCGACACTGGGCATCCCTTCCAGTGATTTGGGGTGCTGATCTTATTTGTGTACTCAATCTGGTGCTAGACCTCTCTGGGGGTCTAGCATGAAGACAGTCAGGCACAGCTAGGGCCGTGGAAGTTGCTCTGGCAGAGCTCAATATGTTTGATGTCTGGAGCTCCAGAAATAGAGAACCAGGGAGATATCCTCACTACTCTGCCCCGCACAACCTTTCCACTAGGACCAATTGCTGGTTCACCTCCGGCCTCCTCACAGCAGCTATCCACAGCTGCAAACTCCACCCACGCTCATACTCAGACCACTCTCCAGGTCAACTATGTCTTGAGATGCCGTTAAAATAGCCAGCATCTTTACCTGGTGGTTCCCGCCTTCTGCCTTGCTGGACACCATGTTCAGGGAAGAATTAGCAGAGTCTATTGAGGTATTCTTCGACACTAATATAGGCTCTGTCTCACAGTTCACTGTGACATGGGAAGCCTTCAAAGTGTATATAAGGGGTATTGCTATTTCTAAGCACTCTGGAGTGCTCTGGTCTATCAGGAATTAGCTGACAACCCAGGAAAGGGAACGCTTGAGCTGGAGGTTCAGCTAGGAAATGCTTAATTGGCAACAGCAGAATTAAAAGTTAAGCTAGCAGAGTATCACGAGGCCGCGGACAGAGAGGTCCGATTTCTCAGCAAATACACAGTTGCCAAAACATACAGTGAGGAGGAGCACCAGGGCAGCACACTCGCGGCAATCTTGAAGGGTAAGCTTGAGACTTCTGGAATTACTGAAATTCGTACTAATACAGACAAACTCATACACAACTCAGTCCCGCTAATCGAGGGAGGTGACGGAATGGTAGTTTATCTGTAAAATAACAAGCTCACCTGGTTGAAAGACGGGTACAGGAATACCTGATGAGATCATTCAGGCCTGGGAAATTCATGAGTCCCTCAAGTCTATGAGGGCAGGGAGCGCTCCTGAGCAAGACAGTCTCACTGTAGCCTTTTACAAGGAATTTAGGGATCTCCTGGTCCCCCACCTGATATCCTTGTTTGAGGAGATGGGAGAAAGTGGTATGATGCCGCCATTGATGGGTGAGGCTCTGCTTGTCGCCCTTTCGAACCGGGCAAGCCCCCGGATGAGGGCTCATCGTATAGACCACTCTCCTTATTGAACGTAGACACAAAGCTTTTCACATAAGTTATTAGCAATCGCTTGACCCCACTGGTTCCAACTCAGGTCTGTCCCAACTCCCAAACAAGCTGGCTTTGTGCCTAGTCGCATGCTCACCCTCAATCTGTGCACAGTTTTTGGGGCTATCCAACATACTAAGACTAAAGTCAAAGCAGCTGCGATATTCTTAGATGTCGAGAAGGCCTTTGACTCCGTTGAGTGGGATTTTATGATACTTAGTATCTGTCTTGTACAACTCTCCTACTTCAAGGGTTAGGGTGTGTAATTTAGTTACACCTCCCTTTAGAATCTCCAGGGGCAGTCTCCAGGGGTGCCCATTGTCGCCGTTCCACTATGCAATTGTGGCTGAGCGCTTGGCGTGCGCACAACGTGAGTATCATAGCCCTCTCAGGATTCAATTCCCTGGGTACATTCTAATCATCTCCACTTATGCAGACGACACCCTGCTATACCTTTGAGATTCTGAATCTAACCTCTACCCAGTCTTGAGGGAGATGGTGTGTTATGGCCAGTTCTCTGGCCTCCGAGTTAACTGGGAAAAGTCCGTTATTTTCCCTCTCACACTGACATAGAACCCCATTGAGTTAGATTTCCCGCTACAGTGGATTACTGACTCAGTGCGCTACCTGGGCATACAGGTCCACACTGACTCTGAAGTGGTGTTCAATGACAATTATGATGGAGCTGTGGCCAGACTTGAGGACGATGTCAGCAGATGGATACGTCTGCCTTTGTCTCTCATGGGCCGAGTCTCTTTGATGAAAATGGTAGTGAGGCCTCATTTTTTTCTATTCCTGTTATGCAACATACCAATGATACTTCCCTCCTCCTTTTTTAACCCTTTGCGTGTTTCGGACAGCCACTGGCCATCTGGCACCATGGTGGGCGTGTGCGGAGGATGGCCGGGGCCATCCGTACCACACCCACTCATAAATCACCCGTGGAGGAATTCGCGCCTCGGTCAAGGGGTAAAAAAAAAAATGAAATCACTCCTGATTCAACTTGCCTGGGCTGGTCAGCAACCACGAGTCCGTTGGGAGATTGTAACACTACCTTACTCTATGGGAGGTTTGGGTGCCCCTAATTTAGAACTTTACTGCTCCCTCTCCACTGGCTTTGTCCCTTTTCAAGGCACTTCACAGACACTCTGTAGTGTTGGACTCTATTAACACCACTATACACGCATGGTTTAATATATTGAAGAAGCAGGCGGCGACCATATTATATTCTCCTTTGACTCCGATTGAGTTATGTGCTTGGCTGCTGGTCCTCATGGAGTTGGGGGTGCAAGGTGCACTTGCAGTACTTGACATTACTTGCATTGGCGACTTCTTCATGGATGGTGTTGGGCGAGAGTGGTAGGACATCGTCCTGGACGTGCAGAAGGTTACCCCACTGATGATATTTCACTATTGCAGGGTGCGGCATGCACTCCGCAGTATGTTGGGCGATGACTTGTCTGAGCCTCCAGAGGTTGCGCCTTTTACCCTTTGCTAAGAGCGGAATCCCCCAGTAAGGTGGTTTCAAACATATATTCTCTAACCCAAGAATATTGGAGGCACCACTTCACTAAAGTTAGACTTGACTGGCAGACTGATTTAGATAGATACTGCTCTGAGACCAAGTGGCGTGTCTCCCTGAATGGCCGGCACCTCATGCATTTTAAATTTATCAATAGTGTGTACTACACGCTGCTCCGGCTTCATAGCTGTGGGTTTCGTGACTCTGTGAGGTCTGAGAGGTGCAGTCTGACTCTTATGGATTCTTTCACATGGCTTGGTGGTGGCCAGAGGTGGCTGATTACTGGTCGGTTATCTTACAGAAACTTAGCAAAATTACGGGAGAGAGCCCGTACCCGGATCTGTTGTTGGAACTTCTCAGCTATTCCAAGCACATTCGTAAAAATATCAGATGCATAGTTGACATGGCACTACTATTGGCCAAGCGGGTGGTGGCGATGCACTGAGCCCAAGTCTCCCCTCCCAGTATAGTGCAGTTGACCTGTGATATGTTATATTGCAACACACAAACTGAACTATACAGAGAATTGCTCCCTCCCCGGAACCGTCCCAAGAATTTTTGGAGCCTATATCAAGAATATCTTGCCACTCAGTCCTAACTGGTTCTCTTGTTAGCCCTTTCTCTTTTCCCAGTTTGGTCTGGCAGGGGTGTGGTGGCGATGCGCTGTTCGTTTCCCTGAAGGTCATTGTAATTGTGTTGTGGCCTGGGATATTGCAACAAAAAGGTCAGTAATCATGGGGTCCTCAACGGAACTGTTTATACTCATTGTTCCTCTGTGATGTTTAAATGTATATCAACAACTAATGCAATTGTCTCCTGGTACCGGTCATTACACTTGAAAGTCATTTGATACTGTACATCCCACATTGATGATCTCTGGACCAAACATGTATGTATACTGTGATTGTTTTGTTGTTATATTTTCTTTTTCTTAGTCAGAATTGACATTATTGGTATTGTCTTACTTGACTGTAAACTCAATAAATACATTAAAATAAATAATAAATAAATAATAATAAATGCTGTCCTCAACCGAGAAGTCCAAAAGAAGTTGGAAAAGAGTCTAGAAACAAAGATATAATCTATTAGCATTGAGCACCCCCTTCCAATGAAAGTCGGAAGTAAATACTTCCTACTATGAGCCACCCTGGTCCTTGACATAGTTAAATCAAACACATAAGCTAGTGCAGTAAGATTATCTTCCCGGATGGTGTGTTCAACATGCAAACAAGCCGACCGGGGGCATCCCATTCTGGGTTTGGAGCCCACGTCGGAGTCCCCACAAAGATGGATGTTAAAATCCCCTGCAATCATAACGTGAGCTATCAGGGCACCCTTTGATATTACAAAGAGATGGATGCCCAGCATTAGCGCTGTAAAAATGTAACAGTAACATATTTGTCGACTATTGAGGAAGTGAAATGCCTGCAAGCAAACATTTTCCTTCAATTGGCGTGGAATGTCCAGAGAAACGTATATTAGCAGACCCCCCCTTCTGTCTACCTGACCGTGAAGCAGTAGCTGGTACAAAAAAGGTCTTGAAACCATTGGGGAAGAAAATGCTAGAGGTAGGCCACATCTCCTGGAGGTAAATAATACTAAATCCTTTAATAAAGGTGATCCATCCCTGCAATGTTCCAAGAAATAAATTTGCTGGTTTTACCATGAGTCGCCCCAACTGGGGGAGGCCCAGTTATGACTCCATGTAGGGGTACTGGCTCTGCTGACTCATCAACCATGAGGCAATCGCAAGCATCCAATGATACTAAAGGAGCAAAGGGAATAAAGGTAGGAATGTCTTGGGTTACCAGCTGTCAAATCTGCTCTAGACATCCTGGATGAGTAGGAAGTTTCCAGGTGCCCACCCAGTTGGACCTGGGGTATCGGGGGAGAGTAACCTAGGTGGAAGGGCGTTATGGTCGAAGCTGGGCCCCGGATTGTTCTGAGACACCAAGTGTAAGATTCTCTCTACTAGGTGGGGTCTGTTGAAATGAACAGTAAAACAGTCTCCTGCCCAGGTTTTAGTTGACCTACCTGCCCAGAAAACTCTATGCACCATGATGATGTGTTTCTCCACCTGTATTAAATCTGCTTTTTACAAAAAGGGCAGATTTTCAACCCAACCCTCCCCTGGCCGAGGTGTAACCAACACTCACCCAAGGCGAGAGTAAATTATCAATCAAAACTTATGGAGTATACATTTTGCACAGCACTTGCTAAGGCAGGAAAACATTCAACACCCCCAAAGGCTAGGCAGGAAAACAAATTCAAATGTATGGAATATAACACACATGCCTTTTATTGACACACTACTTTCACAAAATGGCAGGTCAAATACATTAATCATAGCTGACTCTCATCTAACAAATGACAAATTAAATAAACAATCAGAATAAAATATAATATGTACAAGGAGAATAAATGAAAGGAATCAAGAATAGCAAGGAAAGAAAAACCAGCAAAGAATCAAGAATAAAGTCAAAAGAGTTAGTAGGAAAACCTCACTGACCGAGTGCACATCATCTTGCCTCACTTTGCTGAGGGAAAGTCCGGCACTCAGCCAGGCTAAAAGCTCAATCAAGACACAAAGTTCCCACCAGCCATAGCACTACGTCTGCTCTACAGTGAACTTCCAGCAGAGCTGCCAAAGCCTGTAGCTTTAATACTAATTCAAACATAGCGAAGCTTCTAGCAAGCCTCACCCATTTTTCTCATGAGAGTTTGTATCAGTCTGCCCCAAGGTCACAGCATCTGTTGATCAGGCCTCTGCTATGGCTTCGAGACAGAGTACGCACATTCCTCTGAGAAAATCCGGTTCTCTCTAGTTGGTGAAGAGTGAAAAAATAAGTGAAGAGCAGAAACCTGCCCTCCCCACTTTGCAGCTTCAGTCTTGAAAATTGAGTTAGTTAGGCCCTGGACACAGAAATGCCCAAAGCAAGATGGAATTGAAAAGCAAGATGACATGAGACCATGTCAAAGCCAATAGTAAGCACTGCCGTTGTCAGGTTCCAAGACGCCGAACGCTCATGGGCCGCCAAAAGGATCAGAAACTACAATTCCCGGCATGCCGCGCTGACGTCGCGTACCAAACGTGAGGTGCACACGCATGCCAGGAAATAAAGGTCATTTTCAAACGGCGGTGAGACGCCGATAATTCCGTTTTGCGGTGGGGTTTCCAGAGTCCTTGTTTGGAGGCGGTAAGAGGTGTCTGGTGATTCCTAGTCCTCCAGAATCCTGAGTAATCCGAATTCGTTGGGGTGTGTGGCGTAATCCGAATTCGTTGGGGTGTGTGGCGTTGGTAGTTTCGATCCCAACAACGCACCCACAACCTGGTCTGTTGTTTAGAGTGGCACTCGGAGCAGTGTTACTCGGAGGCTCCGTGTCTCCGTGTGCAGTTACAGACTTTAGTGGCTGCACGTTTGTTCTCAGGTAAATAGACCTGTTAATTGAGCAGCACCAAACTGAGCCTTCCATGGTATACAAAATATGTATATAGTGTAAATACGTGTAAGCTTGCACTGTGGCGATAGGACTCACCTGGAGCTTTTTCTGAGCCTCGCCTTCTCAAGCCCTCTCAGAGTGCTATCTAGCAGAACTTCCTAGGGCGCAGGCTATTGAAGACCCATTACAGAGTGTGCTTAACTCTGAGAACCACATGGGAAGTGGTTAACATACTGTTTCTTACGGAGGTGATTCTGAAGAGTGCAGTGTCCATTATTGTTTGCTTATCTCGTTCTAACAGGAGACAGGAGGGGTATTGGAAAAGTCAAAAGGGAACTGTGAGGCCGCCCATTGATAGAGACTAACGCATTATTTGGGGTATGTGTAGTGATCTCTGTTTTGAACAACAACCGACAATCCAGTACTTGGAGCAGAGGGAGTTGAATCGTGTTTGTTTTGTTTTCACAGTTGGGCCCAGTTCTTCAAACCACAACAATCCCCTGTCTCCATTGGATTTGATCATTGTGTATTTTTCTTTACAGGTATTGACTGGTGAAACGTGGGGAGGTGTTGGGTTAAGAGATTATAGAGTACATTGTTGTAGTATAGGGAAATAGGGTGCTTTAATATCTTGTTCTTTGTTGTTGCAGATCTCCCTCCCCGCTGTCCCCTTCCTTTCCCGCGCCCTGCTGCACTCTCTTAGTTGTTCAGTGTTTAACTATTGGACTCTGAGGTCGTTCGGTAGGGCCGGGATCGGACTCTCATCACAGCCCCGAGGAAGTTGGAGCCGAGCCTGATAGAATTATCGGCCCAAGGATTTTGCCTCCTCTTGGCTGTGTTGAGAGTTCGCCATGACCACCTTAGAGGACGTCATGGCTGCTTTGGCCTTAGTTCAGGTGGAGCTGACAGCTGCCAATAGGGAGGTAGCGGCTTCTACGGCTGAGAACGCACAGTTGCGAGCCAGATTGGATAGAATGCCCACCCCTACTGCAACAACCGGGGCATCCAGTAGCACTTCTCCTACCACTTCTGTGGTGGTGGAAATGCCGGCACAAATCCCACTAGCACCACCAGAATGATACTATGGAGACATAAAAATGATTCAAGTATTCATGACACAGGTACAGATGCACTTTATGTGCAAACCCAAGATGTTTTCCACACACCAAGCGAGGGTAGCTTTCCTGATTTCATACTTAGGGGGGGAAGCTGCACAGTGGGCGGTTCCAATAGTCAAAAGGGATGACCCACTCCTATACCACTGGGACAATTTCAGGGAGGAGTTTGAAAAAACATTTGATAGGAGGGCAGAGACCCTCACGGCAGACAGAGAGTTGTTGAAATTGAAACAGGGGGAGGCTGATCTTGTCACTTATCTCAAAAATTTCAGGAGACTCGTGGCCGAAACAGATTGGCCTGAAGCAAAAAGAACAGCCTTGTTCTATCAAGGCCTCAACGAAGACATGAAGGACGTCTTAGCCCAGATAGACCCTCAGCCCCAAACTTGTTCTGCTTTAATAGACCTTACATTGCGCTTAGACCATCGCATGAAGGAAAGAAAAGGAGAGCATAAGAAGAAGGATAGAGCTGTGATGCCTTATGAACAAGCCGGTAACAGTGACAAACCGGCTCTTTCTCCTGAGGCAATGGAGATAGGGGCGGTGCGAGCCTCCTTGACCGCCAGCGAAAGAGAACACAGACGCAAACAAGGATTGTGTCTCTATTGTGGGAAGAAAGGCCATTTCCTACGGGAGTGCCCAGTTAAGCCAAAAAGTAACCGGGTGCGGGGAGAACAGAGTGTAGCAGGAGTTTCCGCAAAGGAGTCGGAAAACTACACGGCTTGATGGTGAATGAAGGGAAACCCTCAAGCATACACATCATCCCTTCACTCACCCCGAATTCCGTGGACGTGAGAAACCACCTCTTTGTGAACATGACCATAACCATCAACAACAAACAACATGAGGTGCAAGTGATGGTTGATTCTGGGGCTACAGGGGGTTTTATGGATTGTTCCATGGCTCGTCGATTGGGAGTGACTCTAGTCCCCAAAGAAAGACCCGAAACAGTCTACGCTGTTGATGGACATGAACTCCAAGCAGGTCCGATTACCTATCATACGAGGGAGTACGAAATCGTTTGTTCTGATTCCCACCATGAACTTCTGATCTTCAACATTATTGAAGCCCCGCAATATGGGATCATCCTGGGTCTCCCATGGCTACAAACACACGATCCGGATATACGGTGGACTACCAAAACGATTCAGTTCCTTTCCCCCTATTGCCGCGAACACTGTTTCCCCACGAATAGGAAGCCGGCACAAACCATAGAGCCTATGCATTCAATAGCCACAGCAGCGGAAAAAGACGTAACCCTGCCTTCGTGTTACGCTGAGTTTGGAACAGTTTTCAGCGATAAAGAGGCCGAGGTGCTTCCACCTCACCGCACGTATGATTGCCGCATTGACCTCATCCCTGGCTCAGAGATCCCCAATGGAAGGATTTACGCTCTTACTCTACCCAAAACAGAGACGCTGCGAGAATATCTGGATAAATACCTGGCTTTAGGATATATTCGACCATCTAGATCTCCTGCAGCATCCCCCTTGTTCTTTATACCAAAGGCTAATGGCGAAAAAAGATGCTGCATAGACTATAGAGCATTAAACGCCATCACCGTGAAGAATCAATACCCGCTACCTTTGATCCCGGTGCTGCTGGAACAGGTCCGGGCGGCACACATCTATACGAAACTGGATTTGAGTGGGGCCTATCACCTTGTTTGCATATGACGGGGTGACGAGTGGAAAACGGCCTTTAAAACGCGGTACGGACTTTATGAGTATTTAGTGATGCCCTTTGGCCTCTGCAATGCCCCGGCCGCATTTCAATTTTTTCTAAACGAGGTCCTCCGCGAATACCTGGATCATTATGCGGTCGTTTATATAGACGATATTCTCATATATTCAAACTCAACAGAAGAACACATCGCACATATAAAATCAGTGCTGCGAGCGCTCCAGAAACATCACCTCTTCTGCAAAATCACCAAGTGTGAATTCCACGTCACAACGGTGGAGTTTCTGGGTGTAATGCTTACTCCGTCAGGGCAAGTGATGGCCAAGAGAAAAGTCCAAGCGATTGTGGATTGGCCACATCCCAACAACGTCAAAGACATCCAGAGCCTGTTGGGGTTCGCCAACTTCTACAGGCGATTCATAGCTGGCTTCTCAGGAATGGTGTCACCCCTCACGCAGCTTACGAAGAAAAACATCCAGTTTGTGTGGACCGACAAAGCCCAACACGCATTTGATGAGCTCAAGGCAGTGTTCTCCTCAGCACCGGTGTTGACACATGCCAATCCGGACTTCCCGTTCATAGTCGAGGCAGATGCCTCAGAAATAGCCCTAGGGGCAGTGTTGTCTCAAAAAGAAGAATCAACAGGCACCCTTCACCCGATTGCCTACATGTCCAGAAAGCTCAGTTCCGCAGAAGTAAACTACACCATCGCCCAAAAGGAGCTGCTCGCTATACGAGATGCCTTTATGGAATGGCGACACTGGTTAATGGGGGCTCGTCACCAGATCACAGTTTATACAGATCATCGAAATCTACAGTTTCTACGGGCCGCGAGACACCTGTCCCCCAGGCAATTAAGGTGGATGATGTTCTTTGAAGAGTTCCGTTTTGTGGTTACCTTTAGGCCTGGTACCAACAACAGGAAGGCGGATGCGCTTACAAGGAGAGAGAATCTCTTAATACCAGCGGAGAAACCAGTTCGGTCAATCATTGAACCTGCAAAAGTCATAGGGGTAACTCATACCGACGACTTTTTGTCTCGTGTCAGGAGGGGAGTACAAACCTGTGTGTGGCGCACATGGCTCGGACATCATCCGGAATGGAAACCAAAACACGGCGTTCCAATGAGAGGAAAACAGGTCCTGGTGCCCACAGAAGTTATACGCAGAACAGTGTTCTCTTGGTGCCACGAGGTTCCGTGTGCTGGTCACATGGGTTTTGTCAAGACCTGCGAGAAAACCCGGAGGCAGTTCTGGTGGCCTTCCATCAGACCTGATGTGCGCCGTTGGGTGGCGGAGTGTGTCACATGCAGTCAAATGAAAACGAACAGACAAAGACCTCAAGGAATGTTACTACCTCTGCCCACTCCGGAGAATCCGTGGGAGAGGTTCTCAGTCGACTTCATTGTGGGGCTTCAGAAAGACCAAGGCAAAACCGCCATAATCGTGGTAGTGGACTTTTTGACCAAAATGGGCCACTTCATTCCTTGTGCCCAAGTACCCACAGCAGGACAATTGGCTCAGCTACTCCTGGTGAACATAGTAAGACTGCATGGCCTTCCCCGTGACATCGTGTCCGATCGAGGAGCACAGTTCACTGCGAGATTTTGGAAAACCTGGTGTAAGGCATTACACATCACTTCGTCTGTGTCCACCATTTTCCATCCGCAGACGGACGGACAGACGGAGAGACTGAACCAATCTTTAAAACAGTATCTACGATGCTATGTGCAAGAAAGCAGCGATTCATGGGTTGATTGGTTGTGGGTGGCAGAAATAGCCTATAACAGCACTCAACATGCATCCACTCAACACACGCCTTTCTTTTGCTCCTATGGGCACCATCCCAGGTTCACACCTATGCTGTTGCCGTCTGATAATGTGAAGCTGCCAGAGGTGAGGGAAAGGTTGTTGAGGGTGCGCAAAACTCTTTTGAGCACACGCAAAAACCTTGAGAAGGCCAAAGCCAGTTATAAACTCCAAGCCGACAAGCACCGGAGACCCAATCCAGTGTATAGAAAGGGTGATTTGGTATGGTTGTCCACCAAGCACATTAAGTTCAAGAAGCACAGCGTGTTTAACCCTCGGTTCATAGGTCCTTACCGGGTGGTGGGGCATGTGAATCCGGTAGCTGTGCGTCTGTGTTTGCCTGCGCAGCTTCGCATACATCCTGTGTTCCACGTTTCCCTCTTGAAACCCTCCAGAAGTCCAATTCGTAAGTCCCCGTTGCCTATCTGGGTGATGCAGGATAAGGAATATGAGGTGAGGTGCATCCGGGACTCTAGATGGGTGAAGGGTCGCTTGCAATACCTACTCTCCTGGAAGGGGTTTGGTCCGGAGGAGGATTCCTGGGAACCGGCGAACGCTGTTCGGGCTCCCCGGTTGGTGGCCCGGTTTCACCGTTTGTTTCCTGGAAAACCGGGGGGGTGGTGGGGCCCCTTTGTGAAGGGGGGTGTACTGTTAGGTTCCAAGCCGCCGAACGCTCATGGGCCGCCAAAAGGATCAGAAACTACAATTCCCGGCATGCCGCGCTGACGTCGTGTACCAAACGTGAGCTGCGCACGCATGCCAGGAAATAAAGGTCATTTTCAAACGGCGGTGAGACGCCGATAATTCCGTTTTGCGGTGGCGTTTCCAGAGTCCTTGTTTGGAGGCGGTAAGAGGTGTCTGGTGATTCCTAGTCCTCCAGAATCGTGAGTAATCCGAATTCGTTGGGGTGTGTGGCATTGGTAGTTTCGATCCCAACAACGCACCCACAACCTGGTCTGTTGTTTAGAGTAGCACTCGGAGCGGTGTTACTCGGAGGCTCCGTGTCTTCATGTGCAGTTACAGACTTTAGTGGCTGCACGTTTGTTCTCAGGGAAATAGACCTGTTAATTGAGCAGAACCAAACTGAGCCTTCCATGGTATACAAAATATGTATATAGTGTAGATACGTGTAAGCTTGCACTGTGGCGATAGGACTCACCTGGAGCTTTTTCTGAGCCTCGCCTTCTCAAGCCCTCTCAGAGTGCTATCTAGCAGAACTTCCTAGGGCGCAGGCTATTGAAGACCCATTACAGAGTGAGCTTAACTCTGAGAACCACATGGGAAGTGGTTAACATACTGTTTCTTACGGAGGTGATTCTGAAGAGTGCAGTGTCCATTATTGTTTGCTTATCTCGTTCTAACAGGAGACAGGAGGGGTATTGGAAAAGTCAAAAGGGAACTGTGAGGCCGCCCATTGATAGAGACTAACGCATTATTTGGGGTATGTGTAGTGATCTCTGTTTTGAACAACAAACGACAATCCAGTACTTGGAGCAGAGGGAGTTGAATCGTGTTTGTTTTGTTTTCACAGTTGGGCCCAGTTCTTCAAACCACAACAATCCCCTGTCTCCATTGGATTTGATCATTGTGTATTTTTCTTTACAGGTATTGACTGGTGAAACGTGGGGAGGTGTTGGGTTAAGAGATTATAGAGTACATTGTTGTAGTATAGGGAAATAGGGTGCTTTAATATCTTGTTCTTTGTTGTTGCAGATCTCCCTCCCCGCTGTCCCCTTCCTTTCCCGCGCCCTGCTGCACTCTCTTAGTTGTTCAGTGTTTAACTATTGGACTCTGAGGTCGTTCGGTAGGGCCGGGATCGGACTCTCATCACAGCCCCGAGGAAGTTGGAGCCGAGCCTGATAGCCGTAAAGCAAGGTAAAGTTATAAAGCAGAATGGCTTGAGGCCATGTCAAAGTCAATATTAAGAACTCATAATATAAATGTACTGTTCTACTCCGTGACAGCTCCCACTAAAAGACAGCAAGATTACAGGCTGAAGAGAAGCAGGCATATGCAGGACCATCCTACATTAATGCTAGGGTAAAATAACACACTAAAGTCAGTTAAAATAGGGATCGTTGGAGGTCATCATAGGGTGTCCGAAAACAAAATTGGCTCTTTCAGTACACCACCCTTAGTCCAAGATTTGTGTTCCAATCCAGCCAATGTAAAACCTTATACTTGAGTTGGACGAATTCCTCAACAGCACCCAGGGGGAGCGCCAGGACATTGTCAAGTACCACCACATGAGGAAGACATTCTGGGGGAGATGTTTTGTTGGAAGCAACTGCTGTGGGTTCCCCCTGATAGGGTCGGATATAATAGAATCTGGGTAAACATCTCCTCCTCTTGTGGCTATTCCGGCTGGGGAATTAACTGGATCGGGGCGGGCTATGGGGCACTGTGACTTTGGCACCACTACTTCATCTTTTGGGATCATGGTAGGCTGTGTAGGGACACTCAGGTGTAACCGAAGACCAGTGCCCACTTGGACGAGATGTCCCCCGCTATTCAGATAGTGTAGCAAATGCGACAGGACCAGAGGGGGCCCCCCTCGAAGAACCAGACCCCTGCTAGCTTCCATCGGTTGATCTCTGTTAACTCCTGCTCAAATGTGACTAAATGTATCCTGAAGGGATCTAATTTGCACTCAATTTTAGTCATTAATGAGCCCATCCAAACATTCATCAAGGCTTCCATGTCCGCCTTGGTTAGTGAAGTGAGTTTGGTCCCAAAATGTCTGTTCCTTTTTTCCCTTGGGCCTTTGGCTTTTGCACCTGCAACTGGACCTTTCATAATTATTCCCGTTCTCCCCCGCTTTTAACATCCCTGGGTTAACTATGTTACCCTCACGGCGTGGCCAGCGACATGGCCGAGTAAGAAGAGAGCCTCCGCAGCTCTGGCGAGCTGATCTAGATCCAACACTCTATACCTGTCCAAAAGTCCCATTTTGGCGATAAGGGAATCGCTAATTTATTTACGGATTTTGTAAAGCGCACGGCTACCCCCAATGGGGGTGTCCCGGCGCTAAGAAAACTGATAGGCAGAAAAAGAGGAGGTAGACTACACAGATACAAAAAGCCAAGTCTTCAGGCGTCTGCGGAAAAGCACTTCAGATGGGGCAAATCTAAGATCAATAGGTAGACTGTTCCAGTATTTGGCTGCAAGGACGGCAAAGCTCTGCCACCCATTCTTGTGCGACGGAATCTAGGCACACACATGAGGCGCAGATTGTTGGAACGGAGATCCCTGACCGAGTAGGACAACCTCAGTCTTTTTCTTAAATAGTCTGGGCCAGTTCCATTCAAGGCTCGAAAGGCGAGGATGAGCGTTTTGAACTTAATTCGGTTAACTATAGGCAACCAATAAAGCTCTTTGCGAAACGCTGAGATCGAATGTCTGTAGGGAATGTTACCAATCAATCTTGCGGCAGCGTTCTGCACCACCTGGAGACGTTCAATTTGGTACAGAGGGGCCCCTGCATATAAACTGTTCGCCCAGCCATGATAAGGCAACGCCGCTCACTCCGATCTGCATCTTACGGTCAAGGAGGATTTTATGGGACACCGTATCGAAAGCGGCGGACAGGTCGAGGAGGACCAGCATGGCCTCCTCGCCCTTGTCCACACACTCTCGCACAGTCTCCGACACTTCTAGCAGTGCGGTCTCAGTGCTGAAACCAGCACGGAAACCGGACTGGGAATCATGCAGAAGATAATTGGTCTCCAGGTATTCTGCTAGTTGTAGCTGGACTGCCTTTTCCAAAACCTTCGCGGGTTTAGGAAGTAGAGAAATAGGCCGATAATTACTGAATTGCGTAGGATCGGCATCAGCTTTCTTCAAGATGGGTACAAGTAAAGCTTCCTTCCAGGCTAAGGGGAATTGGCCTAGTTGTAGAGAGGCGTTCCAGATGGAAGTAAGAGGCTCTAACAGTAAGGTAGACAACTCACTCATAATTTTAGAGGGGACCGGGTCCAAAGGGGAACCTGATTTGCACTGTAATAATAGTTTACGTGCAAGATTAGGGGTGAGGTCCTTAAAAACCACTAAAGTAGGAGCAGTGTCCTGGGTAATTAAAACCGGGGAAGGGGAGAGGTCAAGAGCACCAGCTGGAGGGAAGGAAGATGCGATTTTGTCAATTTTTTCTTGAAAGAAGTCTGATAGTCCGTTACAAAGAGACTGACTGGCAAGATTGTTGGGTGTCATAGCGGGGGGTTTAACAAAATCCTTGACAATTTTAAACAGTGTTTTTACCGAATTGTCTGCGTCTTTAATTTGGGAGGTAAAAAACTCTTTCATGGCCAATTTTCTTGATTTAGTGAATTTCCTAAGGGCCATTCTATAGATAGTTTTTGCCTCAGGGTCGTACCTAAGTCTCCATTTACGTTCGAGTTTTTTACAATGGCTTTTTTCTTTACGTAAGGCATCTGAAAACCAAGGAGCAGAGGGGCGAAATCTAGCAGATGACATAGCTATACAAGGTGCAATTTCATCGATCGCAGCCGATAAAGTGGTGTTAAACTTAGTAACACAGGTATCAATATTTCCTAAGCTAGACTCCAGAGGGCAGCTGAATATTGGCTCTAGGGTAGTACAGGTGACCTTATGCCATTTTCTTCTATAGCCTAACCCCAGTTCCACCGGGATGGGAGCCTGAGGGATAGGAATGTCAAACGCAAGCAAAAAGTGATCGGACCATGTGAGGGGGAGAGAAGGGTGCGTAATAGTCCCTGGGAGGTTAGAAAAAATAAGGTCCAGTGTGTGGCCCGCTACATGCGTCGGACCATGAATGAGTTGCGTCAAGCTCAGGCTCTGGAGAGAGTCGAGAAGGCGAATGGCTTGGGTACAGGTAGGGTCATCAACGTGGAGGTTAAAATCACCCAGAACTATGAAGTGAGGGTGCTTAAGGGATAGGTCCGTAATGACGTGTACCAGTTGTGACAGGGCAGAGGGAGAGGCTTTAGGGGGGTTGTAAACTAAAATACCGGTAAGGTAAACTGCGGCAGAATCAGCAACAGAGAAATAAATGGCTTCAATCAGACCAATATTGGTGATTTTCTTAATGGTAATATTCAGGTGGGTTTTGAACAGGATGGCAAGTCCACCTCCTGTCTTTCCCTCCCGGTTGGCGCCTAAATAGCGATAGTCTGGGGGGGTGGCTAAAAAGATATCTGGGTTTGAGGTATCTTTAGTCCATGATTCCGTAAGGAATAGTATATCCCAACTATAAGTAGTGAGGGTCGACCAGATTTCATTGGCATGACGGGGGAGGGAGCGACAATTAATCAATGCCAGTTTTAAAGGACAAGAAGACAAAGTGGAGGGGAGAGGAGGGGCACGTTCGCGCCATGGGGGAATCGATAGGAGGCAGTGGGAGCATTGAAAAGAATGGCCATCTAAGTCATTAGGGGAACAGCGATCAGATAAAGAACATGAGCCAGCTCCTACTTGTAGCAACTGATCTCTGGTCCAACTGATGCAGGTCTCTTTCACGCCTCGTGCAGGGGGACTGGCCCTAGGCCCGGGACAGGCGCGGACGGGCGCAGACGGGCTTGCCTTAGGCGCGCCTTCGGCGCGCCATCGGCGCGCCCGCTGCGCCCGTCCGCTGCGCGGACGGGATACGTGATTGCTTATACACATGACAGGAGGGTGGGAGTGGTCGAGAAGCTGTACCGCTACCCTCCCTACCTGCCTTCCCAAGATGGCGGCGTAATTCCGCGTCTACCGGCGTCAGCGCCTTGCAATCGGCTGCGCCGGTAGAATGAGGCTTCTGTCAAGTACCACGGAGGAGAAGCAGATCTCTCCCACAACAAGCGTAATTAACAGGAGTTTAAAAAAGCGCCTCGTAAAATATGTACAATGTTAAAATAAAGTCCTGAGATAAGTAAAGTAATGTAAGTAAGTAATGCACACCACAAGTAATATAGCTAGGAAGAGAAGCGCGCCCCCGGCTTCCGCCTCAGGGGAAAGAGAGTCCCGACACACCCTGGGAGCCAGAAGCGGAGCCTGCCGAAGAGTAAAACCGGAGCTACGGTGCTCGGAAGTTCTTGCCAGCTCCGACTACCTGCCCAAGATGGCGGCGGTCTACTGATCGGGCTCAGAAAGCACGGAGCGAAGACGACAGTCGCGGTGTGCGGCCAAGCGGCAACCTGGAGCGGTGACCGGAGCCCAGCACACAGTGGTATTCCAGCTGCGACAGAGTGGAGGGCAGTTGGGGCTCCAGAAGATCGCCGGGGGCACGGCACTGCAGGAAGCGAGTGAGGCGGCTTGGCCCAGCTCGGGTGACCCACGGAGGTAGGCAGGCGCATCGGAGCAGGGCGGCCTCCGCCCTGGCCTGAATCCTGTGGGCGCGCTCCAGCGGCACTGGAAGTTGGGTCGCCGACTGCAGCAGAGACGCCCTGTGGGGTGGAGCAGGCCTACAGCACTGAGACTAGGCACCAGGGCCGGGATTCCCCCGGCGGTAGGCGGTAGGCGGCAGCCAGTGAACCGGAGACTCAACTGGTAGGCGGCCCTTGATAGACAACGGGTGCTGATTCTCCTGGCACAGCGGGACACACAGAGAGAAGCAGGGCGGAAGCTGGAGCGGACTCTCATGTGGGACCCGGAAGGGGGGAACATCTCCAGGATTCGAGGGCTGAGATCAGGGAACCACTACGGAGACCCTTCCCTCCCCCCACACTGTTTGCAAGGGGATAGCCCCGGCATGCCAGAAGAGCACGGAGTCTTGACCTCGGCAGGGGGTCAAGAAGGTCGACCCTACAGCCGGGCACTGACAACGGTCGGAGTAAACCCCCCCCATCCCCTGAGGAAGACCTAGCTGCAGGGCCCATGGGAGTGCCTACTCTGGAGTGGAGGTGGCCTGATTAAGCGGCACCCGACTGGAGGACCGTGAGTAACCCCCCCCCCCTGGAAGGGAGGAATGGAGAATCGACCGGGGGACGTTGATATTCTTTTTTTTTTTTTCACATTTTTTTTTTTATTTTTGTTATGCCAGGCATAATAAGCAGGATACAATTACAATAATACAATAAAGTTACAAAAATATAAAAAACAGATCAACTCAAATAATACAGCAGTACTAATAAATTGCGAGTTTTGAAATTCAAAGAATGGTTACAGAAAGCAGTGTAAATAACATCAGGGAATAAAGTTATAGTGCAATACAAATAAACTCAAAGATCGATTATAGGTATTTTCAGCAATCAGCCGATACCACTAGGGATAATACAATTTTTCCATTCAGTTATTGGTCGCCAAAGTATATCTCCTCGTAACTTAGATTGTATCCCTCTTGTTTTAAATATTGCAATTTCATATCTATAGACTGCCAGAAAGCGTGCTAACCACATCTGAAAGCTTGGAGGTTCTACGTCTTTCCATATTGCAGATAGAAGTATCCTGAATACAGCCATGCCAATAAAAACTAATCTTTCTTCAGATTTATTCAAATTTAAGGTATGGTCATGGCCAAGTAAGAATAGAGTTTCTGATTCTGGTATTTTGTGTCTGAAGATTTCTTCCCAAAAGGAGTTTATCATGCTTTTAACTAAGGTCAGATCAGGACAAGTATAAAACATATGGGTGAGAGTTGCTGGCCCTTGAGTGCATCTTGGACATAAATCATTCTCGCGTTTACCCCATGCAAATAATTTAGCAGGGGTAAAATATAGGTCAAAAACAGTTTTATATAGTTGCGCCTTAAGATTGCTCGCCATCAGTAACTTTTGACTCATGTTTAATACTTGGTTGAGGTCTACATTCGGGTTATTCAATTTTAGTGCCCACTTTCTTTCTGTTTTGTCAAGATCATCATTCTTCATACTTAAAAGAATATTATATAAGGTTCCAATTCTAGTGTTTGGTCTAGATGTTGCATCAATAATTTCATATTTATGTAAACAAATTAGCGATTCTTTGGCTTTTAGTGTAGCAAATATCTGTGCAAACTTCAGAAAATCTCCGTTAGGTAATTTATATTTCACTTTTAATGCTAGGAAGGTTGTATCATAGTCGTTTATTAAAAAATCGCCTATTGTCCTAATTCCTAGCTTGGCCCATTGTTTTAGAAAACCAGCTAGATCCTGTCCCTGAATAGCATTAGAATGTAAAAGTGGTGTATATCGATTCATTTTCTCAATTTTAGTATATTTAGCAATTTTATTCCAAGTTTTCCAAGCATTGATCATAATTTCTCCTTTAAAGTCTTTATAGTTTCTTGTCTCGGTTTTTCGCAGTAGTAAGCCTTTTGCCTCCTGACCAACCAAAAGTTCGTATGTTGAAGGCATTTCTGCAGGGTCCTCTAAATTCTCTTCGCTATATCCTTTAATCATAGGTGTAAGTTGTTTTAACTGTGCTGCCCAGTAATATAATACCATATTAGGTATGGCAAGGCCACCTTTATCAACAGGAAGAGATAGTAACTCAATAGATCTCCTAATCTTCCCATTCTGCCACACAAACTTAGATATAAGTGAGTTGATCAGCATTAGTGTTTCTTGTTTAATAGCTAATGGTATTGCTCGAAACAGATAGAGGCATCTAGGTAGCGTATTCATTTTAACATAGTTGACTCTTGCTATAATGGATAGATGAAGGCTATTAACCCTTTCAAAATCATTCTTAATTTTTTTCACTAATGGGTCAAAATTGATTTGTGGGATTAGCTTAGTATTTGCACAGAGTTCAATGCCCAAATATGTAGCTTTTTCGGTTCTTCGTGGGTCCATACAAACTGTGTTTGCTGTGCTTATTATAATCGTCTTTCCTTTATTGAGAGAATATCCGGAATAAGGCCCAAATTCAGAAGTAATTGCCTCTATTTCGCAAATAGCCTCTGTCGGTTCAGGTGTGACAATCGCAATATCGTCAGCATAGGCCAATATTTTTGTTTCAAAATGATGGCTAACAACAGGTTTAATATTACTGCTTTCCAATAGTTTCAAAATAAGAGGGTTGATGTATAATGCAAAAAAAAGAGTCGAGCATGGGCAGCCTTGCCTAGTACCTCTTATTATATTGATATATCCAGAAAAAAGTCGGGCCGCCAAAACTTTAGCTTTGGGGCGGTGATACATTGATTTAATTGAGTTAATAAATTTGGGGCCAAAATTATTACATGTCATAACTTCCCAGAGAAATTTCCAGGTAACGCGATCAAATGCTTTCTCAGCGTCAAGTAGGATCATCGACATTCGCTCCCCCCTGGCAGTCATGGCATCAAATAAGGCAATTGCCCTGCGGATATGATCTGTAGTTCCCTTCCCAGGTATGAAGCCATGCTGCCATGGGGAAGCGAGCTGTTCAATGACCCCACTGGGGGAAGTTGATATTCAACAGCGATCGGAGGAGTGCACGATGGGTAAAAAGGAAGCGGCGGCTAGGACCCCACGACAGGGGACCCTTGACCGCTAGGCCACGGCCCAGCCACACACAGAAACCGAACTCTCGGGTCCTCGCTCAGACACAGAGCTATTGATGGGGGCCATACAAGCCTCAAGGGAGGACATACAAGTGTCCCGGCAGCGCTGGAGGTCAAGATCGGGGAGGTGGGCTCAAAGGTCACACTGCTGAGACAGGACTTCCGCAACTTGACGGAGCGGGTGACCACAGCGGAGACTAGGCTGGGCGAAGCAGAGGACTCTATTCAGGCTCTTAAGAAATATATGGCGGAACTTCAGGCCTCACATCGGCAGTTACAATGGAAGGTGGATGACGCGGAAAATAGGGCCCGCCACAATAACCTACGCTTTGTGGGTTTTAGAGAAGGACTTGAAGGAACTAATATGGTGACGTTCTTGCACTCCTGGCTACAGAAGACCTTCCAGACAGTGAAGTTCTCTACTTGCTTTCTGATCAAGCGAGTGCACTGGGCATTGCTTACGAAGCCACCGGTGGGAGCAAGGCCGAGGCCGGTCATTGCACGTTTCCTGAACTTTGCAGACCGTGATTTGATCCTGAGAGAAGCCAGAAAAATGGGGGAGATCCGACTGGACAACGCGCACATAATGATATTCCCAGACTATAGCCAGGAGGTGCAGAAGCAGAGGCGCTCCTTTGATCTGGTGAAAGCAAAGTTAAGAGACTTACGTATCCAATACATGCTGCTCTTCCCGGCGAAATTGAAAGTGATTTACAGTGAGAAGACATACTTTTTTACCCACCCGGAGGATGCATGGCAGTGGCTGGAGGAGCGCCCCCCACTCCGGAGAGCGGAAGAGGAGAGGCGAGGGGCGGCAAATGAGGAGACAACCAATGGGTCCCAGTGGGGGCTGCAGAAATCCCAGAGACGGAGAGGATCGAAGAGCAGGAGGCGGGTGCAGACGACGCCGTATCCCAAACATAGCGAGACTGGCCAACAGAAGCGGAAAAATGCATCCACCGTCGCAGGCGATATGGCAGGGTCCAGGTTTTGCTGCCTGGAAAAGGATCCCCGCTCGGAAGAGGAGGAAGACACTGGTGGCCTCACATCTGGAGCGGAGGAAGTGGAGGCGCAGTCACTGCATCCACTGGTAGCAGCAATTCACGAGATGGAGCAGAAAGCGGCTAAGCAGACAGGGGGCTCGCAGGACGATACCCAGGACTCACACTCTTGAACTTGGGACAGAAAGGGCGGAAGAGATTCAGGCTCATAGCTGGAAGGCACGCAAGTTGACTCACCCCTATACCTATTGTTTTAGTGTATTCCCATTCCGCACTTATACGTAGGTCTTGTAGGAGAGTTTTCTATATCTGCCACATAGACAGTTAGCGTTTGGCTGTTCGGGGGTGAACCAGGGAAGGGCGACAGACCTTCTCTGCCGGAAAGTCCTATATTCTGTTTTGGTAGAGGATGGGACTGACGGGGGAGGAAGGTGGGGTGGGTAGTGATGAGGGAAGTTGTCTTTGTTCTAAGTTTGAGAAAGTTGGGGAGAAGGGACGGGGAGGTTGGGGGGATGGGCGGTGGGGATGGGGGAAGTTTGGTGGGGAGCTGGGGGAGGAAGGGGGGCTTTGGCATGTCACAGAGGTCATCCACGTCAGCATCCTGCAAGCTCCTATTGCATCGACCCCAGGCATCATGCACCAGGAATTAGGGCTAGATGTCAGGTAGCCATACGGAGACACTGCAGGTCCGGAAGGGGCTAAGGGTCTTAACCTAGAACATAAATGGTCATGGTAGTAAAATAAAGAGAGGGCTGGTACATGCCTACATAAAGCGGATGGGCCCTGACATAATCCTACTGCAGGAAACACACCTACAAGGCACCAAATGGGGGTTCTTAGTTAGAGGGCAGTACACGGTTCTGGTACATGCTGGGTTTACCGCAGGCTCCAGGGGTGTGGCCATATTGAGTAAAAAGAATCCACCGTTACAAATTACACAGGTGTGTCGTGAACCCAAAGGGACCTATGTGGGATTGCGGGGTATCTGGAGACAGCAGGAGTATACGATTGTCACAATTTGTTTTAACTGTGCTGCCCAGTAATATAATACCATATTAGGTATGGCAAGGCCACCTTTATCAACAGGAAGAGATAGTAACTCAATAGATCTCCTAATCTTCCCATTCTGCCACACAAACTTAGATATAAGTGAGTTGATCAGCATTAGTGTTTCTTGTTTAATAGCTAATGGTATTGCTCGAAACAGATAGAGGCATCTAGGTAGCGTATTCATTTTAACATAGTTGACTCTTGCTATAATGGATAGATGAAGGCTATTAACCCTTTCAAAATCATTCTTAATTTTTTTCACTAATGGGTCAAAATTGATTTGTGGGATTAGCTTAGTATTTGCACAGAGTTCAATGCCCAAATATGTAGCTTTTTCGGTTCTTCGTGGGTCCATACAAACTGTGTTTGCTGTGCTTATTATAATCGTCTTTCCTTTATTGAGAGAATATCCGGAATAAGGCCCAAATTCAGAAGTAATTGCCTCTATTTCGCAAATAGCCTCTGTCGGTTCAGGTGTGACAATCGCAATATCGTCAGCATAGGCCAATATTTTTGTTTCAAAATGATGGCTAACAACAGGTTTAATATTATTGCTTTCCAATAGTTTCAAAATAAGAGGGTTGATGTATAATGCAAAAAAAAGAGTCGAGCATGGGCAGCCTTGCCTAGTACCTCTTATTATATTGATATATCCAGAAAAAAGTCGGGCCGCCAAAACTTTAGCTTTGGGGCGGTGATACATTGATTTAATTGAGTTAATAAATTTGGGGCCAAAATTATTACATGTCATAACTTCCCAGAGAAATTTCCAGGTAACGCGATCAAATGCTTTCTCAGCGTCAAGTAGGATCATCGACATTCGCTCCCCCCTGGCAGTCATGGCATCAAATAAGGCAATTGCCCTGCGGATATGATCTGTAGTTCCCTTCCCAGGTATGAAGCCATGCTGCCATGGGGAAGCGAGCTGTTCAATGACCCCACTGGGGGAAGTTGATATTCAACAGCGATCGGAGGAGTGCACGATGGGTAAAAAGGAAGCGGCGGCTAGGACCCCACGACAGGGGACCCTTGACCGCTAGGCCACGGCCCAGCCACACACAGAAACCGAACTCTCGGGTCCTCGCTCAGACACAGAGCTATTGATGGGGGCCATACAAGCCTCAAGGGAGGACATACAAGTGTCCCGGCAGCGCTGGAGGTCAAGATCGGGGAGGTGGGCTCAAAGGTCACACTGCTGAGACAGGACTTCCGCAACTTGACGGAGCGGGTGACCACAGCGGAGACTAGGCTGGGCGAAGCAGAGGACTCTATTCAGGCTCTTAAGAAATATATGGCGGAACTTCAGGCCTCACATCGGCAGTTACAATGGAAGGTGGATGACGCGGAAAATAGGGCCCGCCACAATAACCTACGCTTTGTGGGCTTTAGAGAAGGACTTGAAGGAACTAATATGGTGACGTTCTTGCACTCCTGGCTACAGAAGACCTTCCAGACAGTGAAGTTCTCTACTTACTTTCTGATCAAGCGAGTGCACTGGGCATTGCTTACGAAGCCACCGGTGGGAGCAAGGCCGAGGCCGGTCATTGCATGTTTCCTGAACTTTGCAGACCGTGATTTGATCCTGAGAGAAGCCAGAAAAATGGGGGAGATCCGACTGGACAACGCGCACATAATGATATTCCCAGACTATAGCCAGGAGGTGCAGAAGCAGAGGCGCTCCTTTGATCTGGTGAAAGCAAAGTTAAGAGACTTACGTATCCAATACATGCTGCTCTTCCCGGCGAAATTGAAAGTGATTTACAGTGAGAAGACATACTTTTTTACCCACCCGGAGGATGCGTGGCAGTGGCTGGAGGAGCGCCCCCCACTCCGGAGAGCGGAAGAGGAGAGGCGAGGGGCGGCAAATGAGGAGACAACCAATGGGTCCCAGTGGGGGCTGCAGAAATCCCAGAGACGGAGAGGATCGAAGAGCAGGAGGCGGGTGCAGACGACGCCGTATCCCAAACATAGCGAGACTGGCCGACAGAAGCGGAAAAATGCATCCACCGTCGCAGGCGATATGGCAGGGTCCAGGTTTTGCTGCCTGGAAAAGGATCCCCGCTCGGAAGAGGAGGAAGACACTGGTGGCCTCACATCTGGAGCGGAGGAAGTGGAGGCGCAGTCACTGCATCCACTGGTAGCAGCAATTCACGAGATGGAGCAGAAAGCGGCTAAGCAGACAGGGGGCTCGCAGGACGATACCCAGGACTCACACTCTTGAACTTGGGACAGAAAGGGCGGAAGAGATTCAGGCTCATAGCCGGAAGGCACGCAAGTTGACTCACCCCTATACCTATTGTTTTAGTGTATTCCCATTCCGCACTTATACGTAGGTCTTGTAGGAGAGTTTTCTATATCTGCCACATAGACAGTTAGCGTTTGGCTGTTCGGGGGTGAACCAGGGAAGGGCGACAGACCTTCTCTGCCGGAAAGTCCTATATTCTGTTTTGGTAGAGGATGGGACTGACGGGGGAGGAAGGTGGGGTGGATAGTGATGAGGGAAGTTGTCTTTGTTCTAAGTTTGAGAAAGTTGGGGAGAAGGGACGGGGAGGTTGGGGGGATGGGCGGTGGGGATGGGGGAAGTTTGGTGGGGAGCTGGGGGAGGAAGGGGGGCTTGGGCATGTCACAGAGGTCATCCACGTCAGCATCCTGCAAGCTCCTATTGCATCGACCCCAGGCATCATGCACCAGGAATTAGGGCTAGATGTCAGGTAGCCATACGGAGACACTGCAGGTCCGGAAGGGGCTAAGGGTCTTAACCTAGAACATAAATGGTCATGGTAGTAAAATAAAGAGAGGGCTGGTACATGCCTACATAAAGCGGATGGGCCCTGACATAATCCTACTCCAGGAAACACACCTTCAAGGCACCAAATGGGGGTTCTTAGTTAGAGGGCAGTACACGGTTCTGGTACATGCTGGGTTTACCGCAGGCTCCAGGGGTGTGGCCATATTGAGTAAAAAGAATCCACCGTTACAAATTACACAGGTGTGTCGTGAACCCAAAGGGACCTATGTGGGATTGCGGGGTATCTGGAGACAGCAGGAGTATACGATTGTCACAATTTCCAAGTTGGGCTTGACTGACGTATGGAGGTTGCTACATCCAGAGGACAGGACTTATTCATTCTTCTCAGGGGTGCACAAGGTCTACTCGAGACTTGACTATATCTTCATGGCCAGACATACTCTGACGGCCGACGTTACGGCCGAATATCAAGCCAGGGGGATTTTGAATCACTCCCCGCTCCTAGCAGTGGTGGGGGGAGGGAGGGCAAGGAAGGGGGGGACTTGGAGGTTGACGGCCTGGGATCTGCAGAATGTGACCATACTGAAGGGTATCAGAGCCGATATCAAGACGTATATTGCTGACAATGAGGGCTCGGTCTCGTCGAAGGTGGTCTTTTGGGAGACCTTTAAGGCGGTCCTGCGCGATAGAGCGCAGAACAGGCTAGCGGAGGAGACTAGGAAAGTGCGGAACGATTAAGCATGGATTTTTCGGATTTTCGGTAAATTCGCAATCCGCGAACACTCGCGAATTTACCGAAAATCCGCAAATTTGCACGCAGCGGATTTTTTTGCTTGGTGATACAATATTGCGGTGTGTGGCGTTCACTTACCGTCATTCAGCATTTGCCGAGTTGTTTTTCTCGATATTTTGCGAGTACTGCGCCATTTTGGATCTTGCTGCGGGATCCCGCGGGACTTTGGCGACGCATCGCGAGAGTTCGCAATTGCGAACATGTAGATGCGGCGGCCAGCAACAATCTCGCACTCGTGAAATTACAAAATTTGCAATTCTGCACAAGAAATCCACCAGCAAGCAGCATAAACCTTCTGAAAATGATGATTTTAATCAGAATAACTCCTCAGGTTGACATTTGCCTGCACTTTTTTGGATTTGAGGCCTTTTTGACTTTCTTTGGATCACTTTTGGATTAGAAATCAACTTTCACAAGTAAGTTTGTTTGGGGCATTACAGTTGCTGTTCTGCAGAAAAACGAGTTTTGCAAAACTGAAAGCACTCACAGTTGCAAAAGTTCACTCATCATTAGTAACCAGTCCCTGTAGTGCTTCCTGAGGGGCCCCTCCAGAGTTCAGTTGCCTACGTTTGTTTGGGGCATTACAGTTGCTGTTCTGCAGAAAAACGAGTTTTGCAAAACTGAAAGCACTCAGCAGGTGCAAAAGTTCAAACTCATCATTAGTAACCATACCCTGTAGTGCTTCCTGAGGGGCCCCTCCAGAGTTCAGTTGCCTTCTTGCAACTATTCTATGACCCTGCTCTGACCCTCACAGCAGGCTCATAGAATAGCTACAAGTAGGCCACAAAAATTGCACTGGAACAGAAAGCAAATTACAGATAAGGAAGCAGGTGCCAGACAGGAAGTTTAAATTCAGTGACACATTAATCAACCCCAAATTAATTAATGTCAGTTGAAGCAGGGCAGGTGTGCTTGCTTTTCCCCCCCATAATCTACAGTGATGAATCAGAGGGTGGCAGTGATGTACCAGAGGGTGGCATGGGTGAATCAGAGGGTGGCAGTGGTGAAACAGAGGGTGCTGTGAACCTGTGATGATGAACCAGACGTAGAAACAACAAAGTCACGACCGTTGCGAGCCGACAAGTAAGTTCGCAATTGCGAACTGGTACAAAACCCTCGCGAACTGGCAGAAACCCTTGCGAACACACAAAAAAAATCCGCAAATTCGCGAGAGTTCGCGGATTTTACGGATTGCGAGTTCGCAAATACGCAAATTCGCGAATGCCTGATTCGCAAAATTCGCCCATGCTTAGGAACGATGCTAGGATGCTTGAGGCTCAGATACTGAAACTGGATAAAGAGAACCAAAGCAATAGAGCACCGGAGACTCTCAGAAAGTTGATGGATGTGCAACGCCACTATAGGGACATACTGACGGGGGAGGCCAAAACACAGGCACTGTTGACACTTCATCGGTTATATGATGTGGGAGACAAATCGGGTAAGCTATTGGTGTGGCTCAACAGAAAGGAAAGGGACGCGAGATGGATAGAACAGGTAAGGGATGCCCAGGGGAAACTAGTACGGTCAAACGTGCAGATAGCGGAGGCGTTTGCTACACATTTTAAACTATTCTATGACGCTAGGGACCTAGGGACGCAGGATGACGCCCTATGCTATATGTCACACATTGACCTCCCAGTCTTGACGGAAGAGGACCAAAGAGCCCTAGAGGCTGACATTAAGTTAGATGACTTTAAGGCGGCCCTGACCAAGCTACGAGCGGGGAAGTCCCCGGGTCCTAATGGGTTCCCTGCGTAATTTTTTAAACGCACCTCGGATTTAGTGGCCCGCCATCTGCTGGGACTCTTCGAGGAGGCAGTGCAAGTAGGTGAGCTGCCGCAAGACCTACCTATGGCTACGATAATTCCGGTCTATAAGGAAGATTAGCCGGTGGAGGATTGTGCTTCTTACCTCCCCATCTCCCTCTTAAACATAGAAGTGAAGCTCCTAGCGACTATCCTTGCCCTTTGGCTACGGAAGGTGATAACGGGGCTCGTTCATTTAGATCAGACGGGCTTCCTCCCTGATAGGGCCACCAGATTGAACCTCAGATGAACGCATAATTGGTTACAGGAGGTGAGCAGGAGGCGGGACCCCCCTTTGGTTCCTGTCTCTGGACGCCGAAAAGGCGTTTGATGCAGTCCACTGGCCCTTTCTTGAAGGGGTCCTGATACGGTTTGGTTTCGGACCCCGGTTCCAGAAATGGGTACAGTTTCTCTACACGGACCCAGAACGAAAGTCAAACTAAACGGGATTCTCTCTTGGGACTTTCCGGTGTGGAGGGGGACCAGACAGGGGTGCCCCTGTCCCCTCTGCTATTTGCTCTGACGATTGAGGTGCTGGCATGCGCGATAAGACAAAATGCAGACATCAGGGGGTTTCGAATGGGCCCATCCGATGCCGCAGAGGAAAAAATATCCTTATCTGCGAATGACGTCCTCCTGTATATCACTCACCCAGAAACTACTATAGCGACATTGTTCTCAGAGCTGGAAAGATACGGAGCTCACGCAGGATACCATATAAATTGGCACAAATCGATACTCTATGACCCTCGGGCCAGAAACAATGGTCGGGCTTGCCGGAGCGGTTGCAAACGACGAGCGAGGGTTTTCGTACCTTGGGATTTTTGTGACGCTGGATAGTGCCCTCTCCTACGAGAGGAACATCAGGCGAATAATACATAATTTCATAGACGACGCTGAGCGGTTGCGGTTGCTCCCCCTAACGATCCTGGGCCGAGCGGCCATGTTCAAAATGTTTTTGCTACCGCGGTTTCTATACACCTTCCAAAATGAGTACTATCCTCTCCCCCATGGGGTGTTCACGGATATCAATGCCGAGTAGAGAGCCTTCCTATAGTTGGGTAAGCAACCTCGGGTGACGTTGGCGACCCTAAACAGACACCAGTATAGTGGTGGGATCTCGCTCCCCAACATAGAAGCCTACTACTGGGCAGAATACCTGGTCCCTATTAATGACTGGCTCCACGCCCCCACTGCGCACCCCACCTACGCACTGGAGAGAAGTGGAATGGCAGCCCGTACATGCGCCTACTATCTCTATGGGGGCAAAGGGACAGGGGTTTAACTTCCGGCCACCAGGCTTACCCTGACGGTATGGAATCGGGTGACCAAAAGTATAGGCTGGTAGAAGAAGCCTACTAGGCAGACGCCACTATGGCACTGTGCTTGGTTAAAAGAACTGAATAAGCTGAAAGGGTTCCGGAGATGGGATGACATAGGGATATCAACACTGGGAGACGTGATCACGAGAGGGGCACTGAAATAATTTCAAACGTTAAGGACAGAATTCGGACTACACCGTACAAAGTACTTTAAATATGCTCCGTTGATGCATGCCTGGGGGTCGGAGAGGGCCCTGTTAGGAACGCCCCCTGAATATGCTCCTCTGGAAGGCCGCCTACTGCAGGAACAAATCCCAGATAGGGAGGTCTCCCTAACGTACAGAACACTGATGAATATTATACCCAATGGGCTGGTCAAGCTTCGGAGGAAGTGGGAGGAAGACGTGGGGGAAATGGATGACGTAGACTGGGATATAGTGTTGATGCATCCGAGGGAGGTAGCCATTAAATCTTGACTGAGGCTTATCCAATACAATATTCTCCACAGGACATACTTTGACAGGGAGCGACTGCACAAGATGGGTAGGGCTACAGACTCGAACTGCCTGAGATGTGGCCACAGCAGAGGAGATTTCTACCACACTGTCTGGTCCTGCACCACACTTCAAACTTACTGGGTGGAGATCATGAGAGAATTGTGTGAGGTGCTGGAGACTGCCCTGCCATTAGACCCTAAGTTGTTTTTGCTGGGCATGACTAACGATGTGGACCTCCCGCGCCCATTGTTGATTTTCCTGGTCCTTGCCCTGGTGGTAGCCAAGATAGATGTGGCAAGGAAGTGGGGGGTGGTGGAGTTATCACAGCTGGAGGAAAGGAGGAGAAGTCTGGATTCATATATGGCAGCTGAGAGTCACTTATAAGGCGAGGGGGTGCCCTAAGAAATTTGGTAGAGTGTGGGGCAAGTGGAGACAATGCCATGGCCTAGATGGGGGTTTCCGAACCCAGAAGACGAAGGGGGTCCATACGAGGGCACTGGAGGATCCACAACGAAAGACATTTAGATGATATGGATTGGGTTCTTAACGAATATGCGATGGGGTGGCCTGAGTTTCAGGGGACTGTACTGTTTTTAACGAAGATGCTTGGCGGGTGGGGGGCGGGTGGGACGGGAGTGTTGACTGATGGTGACATGATTGTTATGTTGTGAATTTACAAAATAATGCAATTAAAAATATTTTAAAAATTATAATAATATGTTACCCACATGATTTGATTTGGTGAGTACTATAGGCACAAGACTATTAAGGCTGGTTCTATCTGCCTCTGGCCCCTGAGATCCCACTCGCTGCACTCCCTCAATCACAATGCCCGGAGCTGGTGAACTAATTTGACCAGATGAGATCCCAGATGCAAAATTGCGTCTTTGAGTGCAGTGCAAGATGCTACCCCCCACTGCACCTGGTGGACTTGAGACAAGGCAAGGTACAGGGGATTGGGAGAGCCGACGGGACACCAACTCGATTTCTTTGTCAATTATTCCTGCTGCCCGCATTAAAAAGGCATCCATCATGGTGGATGGAGGACCAGAAGGTGCTAAAGACACACCTTTACGTCTTCCCATAGTTTGGAAGGGTTCTACCCAACTTGAAAACCAACTTGTAGTATTACAGGGGATAAGAATAGGGATCAGCAGCTGGATATTCAGTCAATAATGTGCTACTCCTGCTTCAAGAGAACAGTACACAAAAAGATCTCCTACCTCACAGGTTTCGTAGCTGGAAGCAGTCAAGAATATCCTTGTGGGCCCTTTCACAATCTGTGTAGACCAGGCCTGCTCAAATATCTAATCCCCGAAAACACCAAGCCAAGAGAGGGGGCCCAGCCCAGCCTCTTACTAGCTGTGATGGGCTAGGACTAGCCCACCCTTGGCCCGGGCTTTAGCCATGCACGTCCTGTGCCACAGTTATTAATGCATCACTATATACGACGGTGCTGCAGGCAAGGGCACGCGTTGCACCCTGGGTCTTGAAGTACTCCCCAGGGTGTACAGATCAACTGGACAGGCTGCAGTGGTGATTACCAGTAACTCTGGGCGGCCTGCCTGTCCAATGACACTATTTCCCTTCTCCGTTCTAAGATCACGTCCTCTGCTGATGGCGTTACATATTACATGACTCATGACATGGTCAGTGACATCACTGATGACATCTCAAATGGCATCACTGATGAAAACATCAAGAGACTGGATGATTTTTTAAAGTTTAAGAAGGTTAATTATAGATAAGCAAAGGTGTATTGAAGAATGAGTGGGTGTTTGAATGTCTGAATGGATGATTTAGCGAGTGCGTGGCTGACTGTATAAGTGAGTGATTAAATGTATTTTAGTAAATGCATGTGTGAATGACTTATCTGTGTGAATGTCTGTATCAGTCTGTCTGTTGCTGTGTGAGTTGCTGCATGAGTTGGTGAGTATCTACATCAGTGTCTATATGGGTTATTGATTGGTTGTCTGAGTAACTAAATGGTAACTGAGTGTGTGTGGGTGGGTGGGTGGGGAAGTGTAACTCCCCACATGGATGTATGAGTGGGTGATTCAGTGGGTGTTTGGTTTTATGAGTGCATCTGTGAGGGACTGTATGGGTGAGTGACTGTGAGTATGGCTGTGTCAGTCAGTGTGAAGATGTCTGAGTGGTATATGGGTGAGTAACTACATATGTGAAAGGCAGTGTATGTGAGTGTTGGGGTATATAACTGACTATATGTGAGAGTGAGTGATTCTGAGAGTGGCTGTATGGATGAGTATTTGTTTGTGTCAGTAATTGTATAACAGAGTAAGTATGTGTTAGTATCTGTATGAATAAGTGAGGTGGTGTGTGTATAATTGTATTGGTGAGTAAATGGCAGTGTGATTGAGTCTGGATGACTGACTTGTTGTGTGAGTAACTCTATGGGTAAGTGTCAGTATGTGAGTGTCTGTATGGATGTATGAGTGCATATATCAGAAGCTGTATTGATGAGTGACTGCTTGTATGAGTGACTGTATAAGTGAATGAGTGGATGTGTGTAGCCCTAGGAATCAGTGAGTGGGTATGTAGTAACTGGTATTGGTGTCTTTGGTTTAAAAAATGGTAGTCTATTTTAGAGTGGGTGTATCAAAGTTTATATTAGGGTGTGAGGAGGTACATTAGATTATCACTAGGATGATATCATCAGTGGTCATCAGTGATGTAATTTGAGATGTCATCAATGATGTCAATGACCATGTCATGAGTGATGTAATATGTGATGTCATCAGCAGCGCATTGCGAGGCACGAGTTATAGTTAGCTCAACTAATTATAACGGACACATTTCTCTGGTTTTGTATGAGTGTCCAACGAATTATAACGTCCCTGAAACCTGTGTTTTTTTCAGTGAATTTCTAAGGCATTTTACATGCTAATTTCTAATTATAATGCCCTTCAAACCTATGGTTTATTCAGTGATTTCTAAAGATTTTTAAATGCTAATTACTAACTACAACTTCCCTGAAACCTCCAGTTTTTTCAGTGAATTTCAAAGGTTTTTTAAATGCTAATTCCTAAATATAATTTCCCCAAAAGACTTTTTCTTAGTTTTTAAATTTTTATAAACATAATGCAATGTTTTCTCTTTTCTAAAGTGGATTCGCATACCGATCGTGTACCTTTCTCGGTGGATGCGCGAATCCAAGAATTTTGCCGCCATATTGGTTAAGCTGTGTAGGATGCCTGTTTGGTATGTGATGGGTGCACGAATCTCAGCCACGCGTAACGTTACATACGTAGTTCCAGGGGTCGCCCCAGGTGCTTGAATCCATCGCAAATCTTTAAGTTTTAAAAGTATATGTATAGAAGTTTAATATGTATATTATAGCAAGAGATTTCCTAATCTAATTATAAAAATCATATATTTGTGATACTAGAATAATGATACATTTTTGTTAAATATATTTTTCAGGAATAACGCCAGGTGCACGCTGGTTGTGCACTGTGTGCGGGAGCCCATGTGACTTCAAAAGAAAGCATTTCATTGGTTTAATTTTTTATTCTAGAAGTTACACCACCCCACCCAAATTTCTCATTCCTTCAACAATATTACCAGGAGACACACATTTTGTGTTTAGTGCTCTTCTTGTTTTTTTTTTTTTAAACAAGAAAAATGGCATCTTCAAATCCACCAGATGACATCATTGGTGAAGAAGATGAGTTGTGGGAACCAACAAAAAGAAGAAAGGAGAGCATTGTCTGGCCCTTCTTTACTTTTCCAGATGGAGAAAAGAAGGTCAACGCAAGAAAGGTGACCTGCAGCATTTGCAAGCACATATTATCTCGGGGTTCCAAGACAAAAATACTCGTGTGTAACTTTGTCAATGTTGATTCACCTTCTCAACCATTCATCCTTGTCAGCTAGCACGGGATCAACAACGACGAGAACTGCAACAATAAATCCTGCAAGGTGATCAAGATGCAGGACCTAGTACATCAGCCAGTACCAAATTACCTTAGAGGACATGATATTAGGCCAGAGTTTGCTGGTCTTGAACAAAGATGTATAAAGTGTAAAAAAGTTCTTTGCTATGGTGAACAGTCTATCAACGCAATTGTTTTTGCTGCAAGAAGCCATCATTGTTTAAAAAAATTTGCAATTATTTTTTTCATTGAAAAAAGTTACAGAAAAGTTTTAAAGTTTTTTGGGCTGTTTGTTCGTTTATAGAACAAAAACACCCACAAAATACAAAAAAGAGTTTTACAAAACACAAAAAAATTATAAAACAAAAAAATAAGCAAAAAAATGGTTATTGTTAGACCCGCCTATTTGGTTAAAAAAAGACAAATGTGTATTTGTTGTATGAAGAATTACATGGATAATACCTGGATGACTACATGGGTACCTGGGTAGTGCTTGGAGGATTGGAGGAGTGCAAGGATAGTGCCTGAGTTATTGGAAGAGTGCATGGGTAGTGCCTGGTTGATTGGAGGAGTGCATGAGTAGTAGCAGGGTGATTGCATGAGTGCAGCAGTAGTGTGTGGATGATTGGAATACTGCATGGGTAGTGCTTGGGTGATTGCATAAGTGCCACAGAAGTGCTTCAGTGCCTGTATGACTGCATGAGCACTGCATGACTGATTGAAGGAGTTCATGGGTAATGTCTAGGTGATTGTATGAATGCAGGGGTAATATTTAGGTGAATGGAGGAGTGCATGGCTACTGCCTGAATGATTAGATGAGTGTATAGGTAGTGCCTTGGTGATTTTATAAGTGTATGGGTAGTGGTTGGGTGATTGAGGGAGTACATGGATAGTGTCAGGATGACTGGAGGAGTGCAAGGGTGGTGACTGGATTATTGCATGAGTGCATAAGTAGTACATGAGTGATTGTATGACTACATGGGCACTGCCTGAGTTATCGAAGGAATACATGGGAAATGCGTAAGTGATTGCATGAATACAGGGTTAATGTCTAGGTGAATGGAGGAGGGCATGGCTAGTGCCTGAGTGATTAGATGAGTGTATAGGTAGTGCCTTGGTAATTTTATAAGTGCATAGGTAGTGGCTGGGTGATTGGAGGAGTGGCTGGATAGTTCCAGGATGACAGGAGGAGTGCAAGGGTAGTGCCTGGGTTATTGCATGGCTGCAGGGGTACTGCCTGAGTGATTGAAGGAGTACATGGCTAATGCCTATGTGATTGTATGAGTACAGGCAGTGGTAATGTCTGATTGATTGAAGGAGTGCATGGGTAATGCGTGGGTGCATGAGAGAGTGCATGGGTGGTGTCTGCCACCATGTATGCATGCCTGGGTAGTTCTTGTTTGATTCAAGCAGTGCAAAGTAGTAGGAGAGTGATTGCATGAGTGCAGGAGTAGTGCATGGATGATTAGAAGACTGCATGGATAGTGCCTGGGTGATTGCATGAGTGCATAGGTAGTATCTGCATGTTTTTGCAAGTATATGAATACTGCCTAGATAAATATATGAATAAAGCAGTAGTGCCTGGATTATTAGAAGACTGCAAGGGTAGTAACTGGCTGATTAAAAGACTACACGGATAGTACATGGCTTATTTCAGAAGTTCGTAGCTAATGCCTAGGTGGATCAAGGAGTGCATCAGTGGTGCCTGGGTGATTTGAAGGGAACATATGTAGTATCTGGGTGATATTATAAATATACGAATTCAGGCTAGGTGAATCAACAAATGCTTGGACAGTGCTTGGGTGATGGCAAGAGTGTGAGAATAGTGCCTAATTATATAGATCGGTGCATGGGTAGTATTTGAAAAATATGGATGAATGCAATAAAAGTGATTGTAAACATAACATCATAATATTATGCTTCTTACATTATTTCATCTTACCTTCTCTTTTAAAGTACAAACCAAACTCAGTGAAACTATTTGACTGTTGTTTTGTTGTAAACTGATTTTAAAATCTTTTCAAGGTTTACTATTTTCTTCTGTTATAAAAAAAGAAGAAAAACCTTTATTATATATATTATTATGGTTTTAGGAACACAACATAATTTTACAATTAGATAACATATTCAGTTTCCCTTTTTTGCTGTTCTCAGATTCTACTGAATTTCAGTATACACAGTTATTTCAATGTAGATCATCATATAACAGGGGGGAAAATACAATCAATGAGATTGTAAAAAAGAACAAATCTGCGTCCAAAATATTAAGAACAAATTCAACTATATGTTTTCCTATCTACAGTTTATAAATTACATTCTTCAACTACATTAAATCATTTATTTCTCTAAAGTGCATTTACTAAAATATACACTCTTATTTACATCGCGTATATTATAAAGATCAAATATATCAACTAGTTTCTTCAAACTCAATTTTGCAAATGCAATAATAAATAGCACAAACAATTAACCAAAAAGAAATTGTTCTCATCTTCCCAATAGGCCGAATATTGTTTCCAATTCCATTTGCTTTGAAAATATCCAAAAATAAATTCATTAATTCGTGTTCACATCTTCCCAGTTGGCCGAATGATGTTTTCAAAATTTTGGTATCAAAAACATCAGATAAGACTTTGGTAATTCGTAAGGCAACCTACATGTTTATTGCAAATGTGCATCATTGCAATATGTCCATCCTTTATTGCACTTTAAATCCACAGTATGGTGTCCAGAGTCCAGATGATGTAGTAGGTCCATGATGAAAAATAATAGCCATTGCTTTAAAAGTGCTTCCTGAAATAGATATTTGACTTGCCACACTATTTTTAATTTTGGTTTCTAATTTTCGTCCATCTGCTGTACAACTTTGTAGCATTAAAATGACATATTGTCCAAATATTTCTATAAATAATGTTGACAACATTTCTGATTTGCAATGAGAACATTTCATATCTTGATTAGCTGTTTTTACTAATTTGTTAAAATACATTGCTTTGCAATCTGGTATTGTCAAATATATGAATCGTACAGTGTTTATTTCATTGGAAGAAGTAAATGAACACTCTTCCCATTTGTGATCCCATTTGTAACTTAGTCCAAACAAATGTTAAATTTCTATTCCTTCATCTTCCAATACCACAAGCATAAACATAAGAAATGTTTGTGCATCTTGTACATTAAGTGTAAATTGTGAAGAACCAGTACATATATCCAAAAGATGCTGCATGCCAGAAACAGTATGGATTTTAGTTCCATCAGTTTCCAACTTTTCAAAAATATAATGTAATATAGAGCAGAATCTATTTTCTCGATTTTCTATAATTTGATAATGAAGGTCTTCTAAATAAAACACAATTACATTAGCATAGGAATTGATACCTGAACTATTTTCTAACTGGTATCCTACAATATCATCAACAGTGTCCATTTTTATTTTCTTTGCAGCTTCATCATTGTCTTCAATTGTTTTCTTTTTTCAACCTCACTAGAATGTTTGTCATATTTTCGTTTTGTCATACAACACGTTTTTCATATATGGGACATTCACCTAAGTTAGGAGCATACAGTCTCTGCAAGGACACGGTACAGCATATTTAATCAAAATGCTGCAATGGTACTCACTAGGGCGGCTCTCAAGATCCAGCAGTCAAAGACTGCTTTGCACCTGCAGAATCAGAAAAACTAAGATAGGAGGGTGTGCTTTCTCTCATCTAGCCCACGCCCACTGGAATAGTTTACCAGAGGATCTGCGAGCATGTCCTAACCTTGCACAACTTAAGAAACTCTTCAAAATGTGGCTGTTTTGATAGAGCACTGTCCATCTGGTGATCTACCTCCCCTTAGGGATGATTTGACGTGCCTTACAAATATTAAATAAATAAATAAATAAAATACAGTCTTCCTAACCAATTATACTCTCTTACACAATTTGCATCAGCACTAACCTTTTCCTCATCAAAATCAATCAAATACAAACGAGATAATGTTCTTACTCAAGACAA
The DNA here is from genome assembly GCF_964263255.1 of Lissotriton vulgaris. NCBI lineage: Eukaryota > Metazoa > Chordata > Amphibia > Caudata > Salamandridae > Lissotriton > Lissotriton vulgaris. The sequence continues at coordinate 1,353,677,206 of NC_141695.1, forward strand.
TGCAACGTATGCCATGCCTTCTTTACACACTGTACTTCCAACATTTACCAAAGCATTGTCTACACTTAAACCTTGAGATTTATGAATGGTTACTGCATATGCTAAAGAAAGATACAAGTCTTTTACAAGCAAAAAATGAACAGCACAACGTCCAAACTGTTTTACCTCTTCTATCTGATCAAATTCAATCTTAAAAAATTCAAGTCCATCTCTCTTCTCATAATTAACAAAATCAATAACTTTACCCATTGCTCCAATTACTAAACCTCTTTCTACATCCAAATTATGCCATAAAATTACCCGACACTTTACACAGACATAGAAAGAATTTTCTAAACCAGCAGTCTTAGATACAGACTTCTCCAAAGAATCCAATTTTAACTGTAATTTCACTGAGAGAAAAATAGTAACTCCTTCATGCTCCATTTTATCAATGGCTTCCATTTTCACTATTGGTTGTTTTTTCAGTTTCACATCTTGCTTAATGTAGAACACTCTTGCAGTGTTGGCATTAGGCAAACTATAGACTTATGTTCTTCAATTATTTTGTACCGTAATTCAGGTGCAATGTTTTCATTTGGAAACAAGTTTGTTAGTAGACAACTTTGTAAAACTTATTTGCCATATTTAGTCAAAACACCAATTCTTATATCTTGAAGAATTGTTCCATAATTTTCATCATTTCTTTGTCGCATATTCTTAATATGTTCTTTATATTAAAAATGAGACCAAATGTTAACATTTCCAATACTTCCCAAAGATTTCCGAGTGTCTTTATGGACAGGTGTTTTAAAAAAAGGTTGCCCTTTCACAGGAGTAAGATGTAGTAGGTCACCAAATACAATTACATGTTTTCCTCCAAATAGAACATCATAATCTGTTTTTAAAAGCTGTTGTAGTCTTAAATGTACAAAGGCAAGCATTAGGTTTAAGACCATGCTCACCTCATCAATGATTAGAAATTTCATTTTCTTCAGTACTCTTGACACTTCCTAACAAGCTTCTCCAGATAGCTTGTGATATTCCAATTTATTTTCATGTTCAACTGGTAGCATGAGACATCAATGTAAAGTAATCCCTTTAATGGTGTGTGCTGCTAATCCAGTTGGAGTTGTTACAAGACAAGATAAATAACATCCAGTAGTTTTGTGTAGATAACTGGTCAAAGCATTATTTTTAAAACTTTTTCCTGGTCCAGCTTTACCACTAATGTACACTCAAATAAGTTTAAATGATGTACATTGGCATTCTTATTTTTCATGTAGCAAACCATGCTGAATCTGTAGTGTCACTTACTGATATATTTCTTTTCATTCAATATTCACTTGATCTTCAAACTTTCTCAAATCAATAATATCCTGTGGTGCTTGTTGCATTGTCATTTCTACTTTACTCTTGTCTATTACTGCTTTATTTTCAAGAATTGGTTGTCCTAGTGGATCTTGACTTAGCCCCTTCCATGCTGGTGACGAACCCCAGCCGTCATGCACTACGGTGCTTGTGTGCTGATGACGGCTGGGGTTCGTCATGGCCCGCCCGCGTTCTGCCGGCGGCCGCACACGGGGAAAATCGCGGCCGCACGGAAGGGGTTAATGGAGCAGAACTCTGATTACCTTGAGAACTGTCTCTAGCTATTCAGCTGCAATAGTAGTTTCTTGTTCAATCTCTACGTTTAACATTTGTTGATGAGTAGGGAAAATTGTGCATTGAATATTATCTTTCCATGCATTAAAAGAATCTTCATAACAGTTAAACTCTCAAAATTATTCTGCTTCACTACAACAAGGCTTGAAAAGTTACAGAAGTGTTGCAACTGAGTTTCATGTGGTTAATAAGATTTCCTTTTGAATGTTTTACCAAACATCCTTCACATCCAATTACTGGATATTTTTCTTCATTTATATTTTCTGAAACATTTCTCTTAAAGCTGTAATGTTGCAGTACTTCATACAGACATAGTACATATCCAACATATTCGTTTTAACAATATCTGTACTTTTTGGTTCATTCAATGCTGACTATTCCGTTTCTTTTAAAGATTTCAATACTCGATTTTGTGTTGCAGCAAGACCTAGACTTACCCAATGATTCCTCTAGACTTTGACTATAAACTTGCAGAAGTCAACCAATCCGATTCCATCTCTCAATGGGTAAGCATCTTCAATTTAAAGCTGTACAATTTGTTACTTAAGAGTCTTTTCTTGTGAAATTTATTTCCACGTATCTTTCAACTCAGTCTCTTCAGATTTGGTTATATTTGACATAACATAACGAGCAACAGCAATCGATTTATCTTCAACATACTGGATATCCATATTTGCATTCCACATCGTCAAAATCACTGGATTGTAGTCATTAATATACTTTGATTCTTCAGTTCTCTTTATGTTGTAAGTATTTTCTGGAGATTTTTCAGTTATAGTATGCCTTACTGCCAGCATGAAACTGTTGATACTTCCTTTTGAAATTACTGGACATGGGATTCCAAAACAACACAATGTATAAAACGTTCCCTTTGACTTGTATTTCCATTGACAATATTTTCCACATCGATGACTTTGAAACCATAAAACTTGCTGTCTCAAGTTGTTTTCGCCTCCTTCTTTTGGTATGTCACAGGTAAAATATTCTTCAACGAAAGACAAAACACTTTCATCAGTTCCAAACTTTGCTGCCTTGTTGATCCATAATATCATGTGAATATGAGATGCACCTCTGGCTTGATATTCCTTTCTACAGAAAAAATCAATAACTTCTCCACGAAGTGGATTATTTTTATTGCAGACAAAGGACATCATAACTTGAAACGTATGATTAAAATATCTGCATACGTTTACAGGATCTAAGGAACACAGTTTTCCAGCTGTCATCAATTCAATATTTTTTACATTTGAATTTGCTTCTCGTAGAAATTCAAGTAAATAGTCCCATGAGTTTTCAGCACAGCTAAACGTAACAAACCATCTAGGGGTTCCTAAGTTCCTTAACATACATTTAAGTTCTCCATGACGATTATACCAATAATCATTAGTACCACGTTGACACGCCATCAAATTAATTAACTGAGATTTTAAATGGTCATCTATTTATTCAACTTTGTCCAAAGATTCCTTTCATATGTGTAAGATGAACTCCTGTTTTTAATATGTGGTTCACTGCATATAAAAGACCAGACAAGTCACGTTCAAACAGAGATGAAATACATATGGAACACACTGTCAAAATCTTGGATCCTCTGAGTACAATCCTGTTGTACGGTATTATGAAATAGAATCTGTACTGGTAGTTCATTATATCATCTACCTTTTCCAGTAAGGAAGAGCTGTGGAAAACAATGAGCTTCCAAACTTTTTTCCCTAACACTCATGTGAGTTCCTTTTGCTTTCTTCATTTGGAATAGTTCAATAGTGTGTCCAATCACTTCTTTTGAATGTAGAGGTTGTATACTGTAATGTTTGTACATTTTTTCACTCCTGGACTTGTCCACTCTTTCTTTTTGGCCAGTTGAAATCTTTCTATCATCTTCTAAAGATATTTCTTCTTCCACATATACATTTTTTTAATAGATATTGTTTTGTATAAGATATAATGTAGCTTTTGAAGTTTGGTGACATCTACTAACTCTTGCCATATTTTGGGACTCTTTATTGGTACACCATTAACTAGAATAACTGCAGGTTTACTTTCCTCTCTTTCAACACCAACAGTTAAATATTTTTCTTAAAATCTAAAGGTACATACACATTCTTCCTTTCAAACCTCTTTGTGAATCTAATGGAGGTAGCTTTTCTGTTTTAGGCTTCATATGAACTATAGCCTGAAACTGGTGCACAGATTGAATAAGAATGGACTCATATGTATTTAAATCCACCAGTTTTGAAGGAATACCTACCAACTCAAAGTTATTGTGTACAGCTCTAGCTGGCATTTTGTTCTCTTCAAATTTGTTGTAACAATATTCACAAAAACATTGATTACTACCCAACTCAAAACGACCTCCCACTAACAAATAGGCACCAAATTGCTCCCACTTATTATCATTTTCCTTTTCACTTTTTAAATACTCATCAACATTCCTAGTTTGACTTCTATAGTGAGTACATAGACAACAAATACATAGTTTGGTTTTTCAGAACAAACTACCTTATACTTTGTAATTACTTCTGCAACCTTTTCAGTAGTACTATCTTCCACCTCTTCTTCAACATCTACACTTATGAAACTCTCACTTTCTCTGCACTCCTCTTCACTACCAAAGTAACAAAACTGTATATCATCACACACTTCTTTTTACATCCGCTACTGAACCATGCAAAAGAGCAGTGTTTATTTCACTTACAGATAATGCAGTTTTTTCATAGTACAATCTTCTTCTTAACTTCCACATTTCTGAGTGATGTACTGACAACATTCTCAAATGATGAAATTTACTTTGACACACTTTTCCAGCAAGAGATGCCAGTGAATGACCCTGCAGGTCAGTCTATTTTCTAACTTTACAAGGATCTAGTCCTTGCAACATCTTAATCTTCTGGTTAACACTTGTTTTTATACAAAATGAATTGAATTTGGTTCCGCACTCCTAAGTGAATAAAGTAATACGTCTTTCCTTTGTGTAATTATGTTTCGTTGGTGCATGTGGTGGTAATCTTGCTGGGCTGCCAAGATTGATAAGTAAATGAATAAAGATATATATCCTGTATCACAAGATGCATTCCATCCATGCACTCCTTTTATCTTTTCATTACATTTTCAAGAGATCGTTTTTCGATGTCATGTAATTTATTTATTGGTAACGAAGATTTTCAGTATTTGCATATTTTTTCTGAATATTTTATATCATATTCCAAAATATGTTTGTTGCCCAATGCATTTCAATTATATAGCCCTTCTACAGGGGACTTCAATTATATCTAGAAACAGTGTGATATGTCAGTAATAGGTATCATGAATTCACAAAGAAAACAAAACAATACATAATGTATTACATTGTATAAACGTCAATAGGCATATAATGTGTCATTTCAAGCATTTTATATGAGTAAACAATTTGAATGAGTGATTATTCCTTATAGCCCCGTGTGAACTCATGGTATCAAGAACGTGGTTCACAAAAATAACGTAGGTACACAGAAATAATGGTAAAAAATTGCCGTGGACTGACCTTGATTAGGTTTATTACAGCGCGGTGAACGTAAGAAATTTAGTAAAATATCAATAGATTCATATTGTATACTACAAATAATACTACAATCCCACCTATACACTGGATCTTGTGAACATCTCCCTTGAACTTCTTCAGCTATTACTTCTTCCAAATTTCTAGCAACCATCTTTTCTTTTTCAATTGGACAACCGTTTTTAACCTCATAAGAAAGACCACTGGTTTCAACTGTGTGAACTAATGTATTTTGTTGAAAATAGCTTTCTTCATAAAATAAATAATCACTACTAGAAGTGTGTTTCCATTCACCCGAAGTATTTTTGCAAATGTTAGTTCTATTATCCAGTCTTTTTCTTTTACTTTTCCCCTTCATGAAATGCATTGTTTTAATCATTGTTTTCATTCTCTTCAATACTAATATAAACAATCTTCTTTTCAATTCAAAAGCGGTTTCAACTACACTTTCAATCTGTTGTTTCTTTTGTAAAATGCAAATTTTTAAAATATTTTTTGCAATTTTTCAATACATTTTGTAGTATTCTACTTTTATACATTTGTTTCCTAATGTCCTTATATTCTTTTATCCTTCTTTCAACATAAATTGTTTTCCCATAACCTGATTTTTCATTAATTTGTCCTTTTTTCATTTCCTTCTGCTTGGTTCTACAACTTTTCTTTCTGTTTTCTCCATTTTCAAAATGGATTACATTCCATAAAAGTCTTTTAGTTCTCTTACCGGAAGACTTTTTCTTGTACTGTTTTTTTTGTTGTCTTTTCTTTAAATCTTTTCTTGTCATGCTGACTCTTTCTTAATGATAATGGAGAATATCTGAAAAAAGCTTTTAAAATAATATTTAATATTATTAAAATAATTATATAGAAATATTCTTATCTATTACTGAAGAAATACTTTCAATTTAAAAAGTACAAACATCTGCATATATGGTTTTCGGAATATGGTGAGACTTAGAACGTGAGACATGATATAGTTTTTTTTTAGATTTTCCCAGGCTCAGCACTCTGAGCATTACTAGAAGGGTAAAGCAGAAGGACAAAAGTGAAGTTTAAGGCATGTTAGGAAATGGACTGCAACAGATGTGCATAAAGAAGCAAGAACACTGCAGTGGGAAACAACAGAGGTACAGAAGAAGGGAAGAGATGTACAGAAAGAGGCAAGAGCACTGCAGAAAGAACCAATATATGTGCAGGAAAACAGAAAAAGGGTACAGAAAGAAGAACGAGGGGTGCAGAAAAAGGAGAAAGAAATGTAGAAAAAAGTAAGAGGTACAGACAGAGGCAACAGAGGTGCAGAAAAAGGGAAGAGCAATGCAGAAAGAACCAAGAGATGCGCAGAAAGAGGAAAAAAGTTATAGAAAGAGGCAAGGGATGTGCAAAAAAGGGAAGAAAGAGGCAAGTGAAGTGCTGAAAGAGGAAAGAGGGCTGCAGAAAGAAGCAAGGGAAGTGCAGTACCAGGCAAGAGAAATGCACAAAGGCAAGAGAGGAGCACAAAGAGGCGAGATAAATGTAGAAAGAAGCAAGAGAAGTACAGACAGAGGCAGAAGGGGTGCAGAAAGAAGCAAGTGGGGCACAGAAAGAGGCAACAGAGGTGCAGAAAGATGCAAGAGAGGTACAGAAACAAGCAAGAATAGTACAGAAAGTGGCAACAGAATTGCTGAAACAAGCAACGGAGGTGTAAAAAGAATCAGGAGAAGTGCAGAAATAGGCAAGTAAGGTGCTGAAAGAAGCAAGAGCAGTGCAGAAAGAACCAACAGACGTGCAAAAAGAGGCAAGGGGTGCAGAAAGAGGTAGAAGAGATGCACAAAGAGGCAAGAGAGGTACAGAAAGAGTCAAGAGGGGTACAGAAAGAAGGAAGAGAAGTACAGAAGCAGGCAAGAGAATTGCTGAAAGAAGCAACAGAGGTGTACAAAGAAGCAATAGAAGTAAAGAAAGAGGCAAGTGAAGTGCATATAGAAGCAAAAGAAGTACAGAAAGAAGGAACAGAAGTATAGAAAGAGGCAAGATAGGTGCAGAAAGACGGAAGAGGAGTGTGAAAGAGACATGAGGGGTGCAGAAAGAAGCAACAGAGGTGTACAAAGAAACAACAGGGTTGCAGAAAGAGGCAAGAGAAGTGCAGAAAGAGGTAAGTGAGGTGCAGAAAGAAGCAAGAGAGGTGCAGAAAGTGATAGGAGAAATTCAGAAAGAGGCAAGAGGGTTGTAGAAAAGTAAAGCAGAGTGCAGAAAGAAACACATGAAATGCAGAAAGAAGGAACACAAGAGCAAACATGGGGTACAGGAATAGAGAAGAGAGGTGCAGAAAGAATCAAGAGATGTGCACAAAGGAAAAAAGAAGTACACAAAGAAGGGACATAGACGCAAAAAGAGGCAATAGGAGTGCAGAAAGAGGGAACAGGTGGGTAGATTGAGGCAAGAGAGGTGCAGAAAGAGGTAAGAGGGGTGCAGAGAAAGGCAAGAGGGATACAGAAATTTTGGTCAGGGGTGCAGGAAGAAGCCAAGGCAGCGCAAAAAGAACCAACAAAGGTGCAGAAAAAGGCAAGAGGGGTACAGAAAGGGGTAAGTGAAGTTCAGTACAAAGCAAAAGAGGCACAGAAAGAACTAACAGAGGTGTAAAAAGAGGCAAGAGGGGTGCAGAAAGGGGTAGGAGAGGTGCTGAAAGAGGCAATAGGGGTACAGCAAGAGGCAGTAGGGGTGCATATAGAGGAAGAGACCTGCAGAAAGAAGCAACAGAGGTGCTGAAAGAGGCACGAAGGGTGCAGAAAGAGACAAGACAGGTGAATAAAGAAGTAACAAAGGTACAGAAAGAGGCAAGAGTGGTGCAGAAAGAGGAAAGAGAGATATAGAAAGAGGCAAGAGAGTTCCACAACGAGGAAAGAGGGATGCAGAAACAGGCAAAAGGGGTGCAGAAAGAAGCAAGTGAGGAACAAAAATAGGTAAGAGAGGTACGGAAAGAGGCTGGAGAGTTACAGAAAGAGGCAAGTGAAGTGCAGAAGGAGGCAAGAGAACTACAGAAAGAGGAAACAAAGGGGCAGAAAGAGGCAAGTGAGGTACAGAAAGAAGCAAGATAAGCGCATAAAGTAGCAACAGAAGTGCAGAAAGAGGGAAGAAAGGGGAGAAAGGGAAAAGGGGTGCAAAAAGAAGCAAGAGAGATACAGAAAGAAGCAAGAGAAGTGCATAAAGAAACAACAGAGATGCAAAAAGGGGGAGTGGGGTGGAGAAAGAGGCAAGAGGGATACAGAAAGAAACAAGAGAGGTTCAGAAATAAATAAAAGCAGTGCAGAAAGAAGGAACAGAGGTGCAGAAACAGGTAAGAGGGATGCAGAAAGAGGTAAGAGGGGTGTGAAAGATATGTGGGCTGCGACAGAGGTGTACAAAGCAGCAAGAAGAGTGAAGAAAGAAGCAATAGAGGTACAGAAAGAGGCAAGAGAGGTTCAGAAAGTGATAGGAAGACTGCAGAAAGACACAAGAGGGATGCAAAAAAAGGAACAAGAGTTCAGAAGGAAACAAAAGAAGTGCAGAAAGGAGGAACACATGAGCAAAATAAGGGCAGAGGAGTGTAGAACAAAGTAGAGGGGTGCAGAAAGAATCAAGAGATGTGCACAAAGGAAAAATAAGTACACACAGATGGGACATAGGCAGAGAAAGAGGCAATAGGAGTGCAGAAAGAGGCAACAGGAGGTGCAGAAAGAGGCAACAGGGGATGCAGAAAGAGGGAACAGGTGGACAGACTGAGGCAAGAGAGGTGCAGAAAGAGGGCAAGAGGGTGCAGAAAAAGACAAGGAGGTTGCCAAAATTTGGTACAGAAGTGCAGGAAAAAGTTAGAGCAGTACTGAAAGAGCCAACAGAGGTGCAGTAAGAGGCAAGAGAGGTACAAAAAAGAAGCACGTGAAATACAGAATGAAGCCAAAGAGGTGCACAAAGAAGCAAAAGAGATGGAAAAAGAGGCAAGAGGGGTGCAGAAAGTGGTAGAGAGGTACACAAAGAGGCAAGAGGAGTACAGAAACAGGCAGGAGGGGTGCAGAAAGAAGAAAGAGGGATGCAGAAAGAAGGAAGAGAGGTGCAGAAAGAAGGGGAAAAGGTTAAAAACAGAAGCAACAGAGATGTAAAAAGGAGAAAGAGGGGTGGAAAAAAGCCAGAGCAGTGTAGAAAGAACCAACGGAGGTGCAAAAGTGGCAAGAGGGGTGCAGAAAGAGGAAAGAGGGGTGCAAAAAGAAGCAAAAAGGGTGCAGAAAGAAGTGACAGGTACAGAAAGACACAACACAAGTAAGCATGTGCGGAAAATCCGTTACGCTCGCGGATTTTCGGTAAATTCGCAATCCGCGAGATTCGCGAATTTCCCACAAAATCCGCAAATTCGCACGCAGCGGATTTTTTTTCTTTGCGGTGTAAGTTCGCAATTGCAAACATGCAGGTGCGGCGGGCAGCAACAATCTCGCACTCGCGAAATTACAAAAATTGCAATTCCGCACAAGAAATCTACTAGCAAGTAGCATAGACCTTCTGAAAATGATTATTTTTATCAGAATAACTCCTCAGGTTGACATTTGCCTGCACTTTTTTAGATTTGAGGCCTTTTGATTTTCTTTGGATAACTTTTGGATTAGAAATCAACTTTCTCATATAAGCTTGGTGGGGCATTAAAGTTGCTGTAATGCTGCTCTGCAGAAAAACGAGTTTTGCAAAAGTGAAAGCAGGTTCAAAAGTGCAAACTCATCATTAGTAACCGTTCCCTGTAGTGCTTCCTGACAAAGGCCCCTCCAAAGTTCAGTTGTTAGTTGCAACAATTGTTCAGTTGCTAGTTGCAACAATTGTATGACCCTGCACTGACCCTCACAGCAGGCTCATAGAATAGCTACAAGTAGGCCACAAAGGTCCTGGAAAAAAAAATTGCACTGCAACAGAAAGCAAATTACAGATAAGGATGCAGGTGCCAGACTGGAATTTTTAAACAGTGACACATTAATAAATCAACCCCAAATTAATTCATGTCAGTTGAAGCAGGCAGGTGTGCTTGCTTTTTCCCCCCATAATCTACAGTGATGATGAACCAGAGGGTGGCATAAGGCATTGATGTACCAGAGGGTGGCATGGGTAAAACAGAGGGTGGCAGGGGTGAAACAGAGGGTGCTGGGAACCTATGATGAGGAACCAGACGTAGAAACAACATAATTGTGACCGTTGCGAGCCGACATGTAAGTTCGCGATTGCGAACTGTTATAAAACCCTCGCGAACTGTCAGAAATCCTTGCGAACTGGCAGAAATCCTTGCGAACACAAAAAGAAATCTGCAAATTCGCGAGAATTCGCGGATTTTGCAGATTGCGAGTTCGCAAATTCGCAAAATTCGCGAACGCCAGATTCGCAAAATTCGCCCATGCTTAAACACAAGTGCAGAAATAAGGAACAGAGGTGCAGAGTCCATGGGTACTACCTAAGTAATTGAAAGAGCGCATGCATACTGCCTGGGTGATTGCATAACTGCAGGGGTAATGTATAGGAGATTCGTGGAGTGCATGAGTAAAGTGTGGGTGATTGCATGAGTTCTGGGGTAATGTGTGGGAGGTTGTATGAGTGTAGTGGTAGTGCATGGGTGATTGGAGAATTGCATAGATAGTGCCTGGGTGATTTTATAAGTGCATAGGTAATGGTTGAGTGATTGAAAGAGTACAGGCCCAGTGCTTGGTGATTTGAAACGCGTAAGGGTAGTGCCTGGGTCATTATATAAGTGCATGTGTACTAGCTGGATAGTTTAAGAAGTGCTTTGGTAATGCCTGTGTAATTGTATTAAACAGCTATAATGCCGGGGTGATTACATGACTACAGGGTAATGCCTGTGTAATTGCATGAGTGTAGGGGTAGTGTCTGAGTGAATGGATAAGTGCAGGGGTTGTACCTGTGTGATTATATAAGAACAAGAGTAGTGCCTGGGTGATTGGAGAAGTACTTGAATAGTACCTAGGTGATTTCATAAGTACATACATAGTGCCTGAGTGATTTTATAACTGCATAGATACTGGTTAAGTGATTGGAGGAGGGCACAGATACTAACAGAGTGATTGGAGGAGTGTAAGGATAGTGCCTGGGTGATTGAACAAGTGCATAGGTAATGTACTGGTGATTGCATGAGTGAAGGGGTAATGTCTGGGGCATTAAAGGAGTACATATGTAATGCTTAGTGATTGCATGAGTGCAGGGGTAATTTTGGGGGGATTATAGGAGTACATACGAAGTGACTGACTGACCATGGGCACTGCCCCGGTGATTCAAGTACTATTATGGTAGTGCCTTAGCGATTGGAGGGGTGCACATCCTAAACAGTAGCAGAATACTGAAATTGTAGCACAAACATGAGCTCTGTGACATAGTGTACACTTTTGTACTGCAGCTTCACAATTCTGTAACTACTCGGGGTGTTGGGCTTACACAAAATATAGCATCAAACCTACACATGAGTTTGTTATAAATCTCTCTATATTACTAAAAGCATGCATTCATATAGGTCTACCTTTTGAAATCATCATCATATATAAAATAAATAAACAAATAGACTGCAATTTATATTTAAAAGCACACCTATATTTATGCAATGTATTTCAAGTGTACCATTCACAGACTCATTGAAAGTAGCTTAATCAGTAATTCCTCCTCAAACATGTCTTAAAACTCACATTTATTCTGCAGCTTCACCATTCTACAAATATTGGGCCTAGCCAAAAATAAAACAGCAACCTATGACATGTCTCTATCATAACTCTAACTATATTACTAAATGCATGCATGCTTCTATCTGTACCTATTGCCATAAGCATAACACATATCGCAATACATGTGCAAGTAAAAACATAACCACGCTTACAAGACCATAAAGGCCTGAAAACTTGAAATAGTACACTTCATATTTCAAACACACACCTAGATTTACGCAGCAAATTTAAAGTGAACTTCTACACAAACTCTTATAAAGTACCATAATCAATAATTCTTCTACCAACATATCTTAAACATAACCTTTCTACAACTGCTGCTTCACTATTCTACTCCTAATCCAGTATTAAGCATAGGCAAGAGCTAAGAAACCCTTCACTTATCTTTGTTGAAAGTTTCTCCATATTTCGAAAATCATGTGCGTATATATCTGTACCTTTTCCTTTTATCAACATATATAAAAGACATATACAAATAGATCTATACCTGTATTTTATAAATCTAACATCTTCTGATGTAGAAAACATATGAAATACATCTGCAACTACAGACATACCACAGTCACAAAACCAAGCAGAACTTGACACTTAAAAAGCTGTACTTCTCATTTCAAATAAACCCACTACAGTAATGTGATATACTTCAACCCTACCTTTCAGGAAACTCATACAAAATACCCTAATCACTAATTCTTCTTTCAACATGCTTTAGACCACTCTTATGAGCTGCTGCTTCACCATTCTGCAACTGCTTATGTTATTGGACCCATCCAAATACTAGGGGTGGACGGAATTTGTGAAATTCGCTTTCGCAAACTATCACAAAAATGTCAAAAATGTCCGCGATCACGAGGGAATATCAAGAAGAGGCAGAAGTTTTTTCTACGCCCGTTCGCGATATTTTCTGCGTGATCGCGGCTCACCAATTTACCCATGCGGTTGCTCATGGGTGAGGCCATCTTGTTTTCACTTGTCCCGCCCGCCCTCGATGCTTACTTTCTGTTCCGGGTCACGCAATGCATGCTCGTGCCTGTTCGCGGTACGTATTTCCTTTAAGTGAAAAAGTGTGCAGGGGTTGTACCTGTGTGATTATATAAGAACAAGAGTAGTGCCTGGGTGATTGGAGAAGTACTTGAATAGTGCCTAGGTGATTTCATAAGTACATACATAGTGCCTGAGTGATTTTATAACTGCATAGATACTGGTTAAGTGATTGGAGGAGGGCACAGATACTAACAGAGTGATTGGAGGAGTGTAAGGATAGTGCCTGGGTGATTAAACTAGTGCATAGGTAATGTACTGGTGATTGCATGAGTGAAGGGGTAATGTCTGGGGCATTAAAGGAGTACATATGTAATGCTTAGTGATTGCATGAGTGCAGGGGTAATTTTGGGGGGATTACAGGAGTACATAGGAAGTGACTGACTGACCATGGGCACTGCCCCGGTGATTCAAGTAGTATTATGGTAGTGCCTTAGCGATTGGAGGGGTGCACATCCTAAACAGTAGCAGAATACTGAAATTGTAGCACAAACATGAGCTCTATGACATGGTGTACACTTTTGTACTGCAGCTTCACAATTCTGTAACTACTCGGGGTGTTGGGCTTACACAAAATATAGCATCAAACCTACACATGAGTTTGTTATAAATCTCTCTATATTACTAAAAGCATGCATTCATATAGGTCTACCTTTTGAAATCATCATCATATATAAAATAAATAAACAAATAGACTGCAATTTATATTTAAAAGCACACCTATATTTATGCAATGTATTTCAAGTGTACCATTCACAGACTCATTGAAAGTAGCTTAATCAGTAATTCCTCCTCAAACATGTCTTAAAACTCACATTTATTCTGCAGCTTCACCATTCTACAAATATTATGCCTAGCCAAAAATAAAACAGCAACCTATGACATGTCTCTATCATAACTCTAACTATATTACTAAATGCATGCATGCTTCTATCTGTACCTATTGCCATAAGCATAACACATATCGCAATACATGTGCAAGTAAAAACATAACCACGCTTACAAGACCATAAAGGCCTGAAAACTTGAAATAGTACACTTCATATTTCAAACACACACCTAGATTTACACAGCAAATTTAAAGTGAACTTCTACACAAACTCTTATAAAGTACCATAATCAATAATTCTTCTACCAACATATCTTAAACATAACCTTTCTACAACTGCTGCTTCACTATTCTACTCCTAATCCAGTATTAAGCATAGGCAAGAGCTAAGAAACCCTTCACTTATCTTTGTTGAAAGTTTCTCCATATTTCGAAAATCATGTGCGTATATATCTGTACCTTTTTCTTTTATCAACATATATAAAAGACATATACAAATAGATCTATACCTGTATTTTATAAATCTAACATCTTCTGATGTAGAAAACATATGAAATACATCTGCAACTACAGACATACCACAGTCACAAAACCAAGCAGAACTTGACACTTAAAAAGCTGTACTTCTCATTTCAAATAGACCCCTACAGTAATGTGATATACTTCAACCCTACCTTTCAGGAAACTCATACAAAATACCCTAATCACTAATTCTTCTTTCAACATGCTTTAGACCACTCTTATGAGCTGCTGCTTCACCATTCTGCAACTGCTTATGTTATTGGACTCATCCAAATACTAGGGGTGGACGGAATTTGTGAAATTCGCTTTCGCAAACTATCACAAAAATGTCAAAAATGTCCGCGATCACGAGGGAATATCAAGAAGAGGCAGAAGTTTTTTCTCCGCCCGTTCGCGATATTTTCTGCGTGATCGCGGCTCACCAATTTACCCATGCGGTTGCTCATGGGTGAGGCCATCTTGTTTTCACTTGTCCCGCCCGCCCTCGATGCTTACTTTCTGTTCCGGGTCACGCAATGCATGCTCGTGCCTGTTCGCAGTACGTATTTCCTTTAAGTGAACAAAGCTTTTACTTGTTCACGCCGCTTTTTGCGTGCTCGGGGAGAAAATATTGCGCAAACTAGCACACGTGGTCGCAATGGGCGCGGCCATCTTATTTTTCACTCTATTGCATGGTCTGGGGCCTGATTTCGAATCCTCCCCGTATCTTTGCAATCCTTTGTTTCCAGCCTCTTTTTATTTAAATCTTGTTTATTTATTATCTCTCTAACTATTTTTCTGCTTCTATATTTTTGGTTGCTTTTTTTGTTTTTTAGCTATTTTTTCACTCTTTTTCTATTCCCTGCTATTTCCTTTGCTTACTTTTTTCATTGTATTACATTTTCTTTCCCGCCCGTCTCTCTCTCCCCAGAACCATGCCAAAGGGTAACCAGAGCCGCGACCGCCTTCCTTGCGGAAGGCAGCGCCCACAAGGGGTGCAGGCACGGGCCTTATTTGGAGAGGTGGAGTTGGCTGCACTTTTCTTCTTTGTGCAGCGCCACCTCCCCTCTACCCTCGCAGCAGATGGCAGGCCTGGGTACGGGTACCTGCTCCCGGAGCATCGACAGTGCTGGGGAAGGTGCGCCGGGCAGTGTTCCGCTGCTCTGGGGTCTGGCGCACCCAAGCGCAGTTGACGCACCGGTGGTCTGACATCCTGGAACATGAGCAGGGCCTGCTGGACCTGCTAGGAGTGGAGGTCCTGGGTCTTGGTGAGTAAATATTTAATTATTACTACTTTGTGTCTGTTCTTCTGCTCTGTGTTATATATTGCGAATATCTTTTTTTCTTCCAACCAGCTAGAATGTTGCTGCTTACATTCCAGGTTAATTAGGTTTACATGTCTTCTGTGATTGTTATGACACAGGTGCTCCTCTGCGCTACTACTAATCTTACTTGTTTTCAACTTTGCGTTTGCGCTCGCTTAGCATGATTATGTAAGAGTTTATTTTAGAGAAATTAGGTTACGTAATGCAATAGTGACTCTAGTCCTTACTTTGTCCTGTCTCTAAGAGATAGGGGTGGATTGATACTTAGGTTTAGTTACTTTGTATGAGTTAGTATTTTGTTTAGTGGTATGCTTGATGCACCCTCAGTTACGTCACGTGCTGCTGGTACCCCAGTCTTTATTAGAACCTTTTCTAGTTTGTTCAATGAGTGGTGGTAATAGGCTTAGAACTAGCAGAACATCAGCATCAATCAATCAACCCAAAATTTGGTGTATACAAAAAATGTAGTCATGTGTCCTCCATTTGACCATATGCATTGTTGAGGACTAAAAGAAGTGGAAATGCATACTTAATGTACAATTGGCATGCCTGGAATAGGTGGGCTAGGTCGGGTGGTGCGTCATACTTATGCTTAGTTAGTACTAGCTTACTCGCCGCGCGTTGCTGCGATCCCAGAAGAAAGGAAATTTGAGGAAACTTGTTATGTTAACATTCAATGTACATTGTGTCATTTTTATTGAGACTTATTCATTTTAATATGGAAAACATTTTAAAGTGTTGTTTTAATTCTGTTTATTTATTCGAGTACTTGTGGATACCCGTTTTTTTTGTTTTTCTGTCTGGTGCGTACACAAATTAATCAGAAGGTTTTCCGACGTGTGAGCTGGCCACATACAGTTGTCCATGTGAGAAGCACGGATTCTCAAAATCTAGTCCACACACTTGCAGCGATTGTCCTTGTGCTTTCTTGATGGTCATTGCAAAAGCGAGTCGCACCGGAAACTGTAAACGCTGCGCACACAAATAAATCAGAAGGTTTTCCGACGCATGAGCTGGCCACATACAGTTGTCCATGTGAGAAGCACGGATTCTCCAAATCTAGTCCACACACTTGCAGCGATTGTCCTTGTGTTTTGTTGATGGTCATTGCAAAAGCAAGTCAGACCGGAAACTGTAAACGTTCGATATTGAAAAGATTATGAGGGCCCTGGGGGGCCTGGGGCCGATATTTAAAAAAAAAAATTGCCAGAAACCTTCGCTGGAATGTACTCAACAACTTTTAACAAATTATTTTATTTTTATTTATTATTTTTATTTATTTATTTATTTATTTTGCCAGAAACCCTCACGGGAGTGTACTCAACAACTTCCCAAAGTTTCATGCCGATCAGATGAATGGTGTAGAAATGCATGAAGGACAAACAGACAGACATACATTTTGTTTGTATATATAGATTCTGGAATCAGAATGGAAGACTGGATTAGTGTTGATAAATAGGAAGTAGTCGATCTGCGAATCCCCCGATACTATTCGTTGACCAGATGAGATCGGTCAATTTAGTTATTGCAATTGTTGTTTACATAAGTGTTTTTTTACCCTTCTTTAAAAATATTTCATTTGTTTGACACCATCCATCAATGTTTGTCTCTTTCTTATATCTTTCCTGTTCAGCACCCAGGGGCAGGCAGACACAGACAGGGAGTGGGACTCAGTCGGCGGGAGAACAACAACACCAGGACGACACCAACGAGGGCTCCTCTGCTGGCCTAATGCTATTTTTTACCAACAATTATCCTTTGATCTGTACTGTTTCGAAAATCTTGTTATCCGTGCCTCTGCTATGATGACTCTGTGTACTACTACTACTATTAGTCTGTCTGTACTGTAGTAGCTAAGCTTGCCCAGATGGCCACTCTTTATTTAAATGGTTGTAAATAAAAATCAGATTCACCAGTAGCTCTAGCCATTAAGTCCAGTCCTTTGGGTCTTCCTCTTGTACAACTTCTAGTCTTACTGATCTTGAGTCTTTGTTAATCTTGAGGCCTTGACAATTCACACCAACAAATGCCCAAGCAGATTTATTACTATTTTGACATGATAGGACATACCATTACTGTTGTAGGGATTTTGCACATACAGACCTTTGCACAAGAAAATAGGATGTTGGTGATGGAAGGTTGGACCTTCCTCACACACCTCAATCAGAAGTTCAGAACCCACCACAATCCCCTGCCCGACTAGTTAGAGTAGTGTCTTGTCATAACTATTAGTCTCCAAACCGTCTCCCCAAGATACCCAACAAGTAGACAACCCAGAACATAACACACCCAACCTCTCAGTCGTGGAAGCAATGCACATGCTTCCTTCAATTTTAATTTGCTGACTCGTGTAAGTCCACACCAAATACCACCAAGTCTATGTAAGTTCAAAATGTTAATTGCCAAGCTCTGTACATTAACATAAACATTGTTACACTTACTTAGAGTTGTTAAATAAATCATGATAACTGAACAGTGGTGGAAGCACCACCATCCCCTAGGTAGGAATTTAGTTTATATACATTTATAACTGAAGATCTCTGAGTGAAGGGACCCCTCACATTAGAAGAACCTAGTGCTGGTAGTTGTTGCATCATAAGCTCTGCAAAGCTCTGGTTCGTAGAAGGGAATCTTCCGTCTGTAATGTGAAAAATGAAATGGAGCGCGTTAGTATATTGCAAGCATTTCTCAGCCGTGCCAAAAAGTGTAGCATTTATGCCTAAGCAATATGGTCTAACAGTACACCATAAAGTCATGAAAAAGTGGCTTGTTAATGTTTTGGTTGACCGCTTGTACGCAGCGCTTAGACAGTAGCAGTGTGAGGACATGTGGGCTCAAAGGTGTGTTATACAACAAGCTGCAAGGTAACGTCACATGTGCAAAAATAAAAGACAGAAATGTAAAATGGTTGCATGCCTCTGGCTAACTAAGCAAAGGATAGAATGACCCTAGGGACCATAAATAGCTACTAGTGTCTACTCGACTACTACCTGATTTCTACTAGTGATGTATGTTATATACTATTAACTAATTTTTCAATCTTGCTGCTGACCAATAGGGGGGTGTATATGAAGCCTAAAAATGTGTATTGTTTTCTGCACTACCCATGACCACCATTGCCTGGGCCAGCCAAGGTGACATGGAGGGAGAGGATGCAGCAGTTGCAGAGGATACCGATGGAGCGGTAGGGGGAGTGCAAGCACCAGTGGCGGGTGGTGGTAAGTTAGCTTCATAATCCTTAACTATTGTTGACATTACACTCACTGCAAGGGTTACCTCCGCCGGGCCAGCGGTAGTCACCGCTAACCCCGCAAGGGCAAACCTCCCGCCATCCATGTAGAAAAGACCCCCGCCATATTACATTGGCTGGGGGGTCCGCGGCAGATAGAAACCGTCTGCCAATTTTCCGCACAGTTGACATGTCGACCGGGCGGAAAAGGTTTCAGTATGGTGGAGGTGTCTGAACACACCGCCAGCCATATAATCTGTATTTTGGAATGCCTTTCTGTGGGAGCATTGCCGCCATGGAAAGGCATGCGGACTATGCTTGGAGTGGCCGTTGCGGGCCCCCATTGATGCTACCTACCTATTCTATGGTATCCCCTGCCTTTCAAAGCACAACGTGGCAGGCTCCGCGCGGGGCCTGTCACGTTTTGCTTGGAAAAGCACAACATGTATTTTTAGCATTGCTGTGGGTGGTGCTTTCGGCAATTTTTCTTAGGGTAAATTAAATCTATATTTATACTATACATGCAATGTTGGTAATGTTTTGTAGGTGGGGTTACTGTTTTACATCACACTGTTTCCTTGCTGGTGCAGGTCCGCCCATAGCCAGTGTTTGATTTAAATAATTGGCTGACTGTGTAAGACACAAACAGATAGATGCGACACCCACTCACTGATTGAGTTGTCCTACCAGTACTTTGTCTCTCTCTTCTAGTCTATGCATTCTTTATCTGGACTCAAAGGGGTAGGTGAATTAATTGAAAACATGTCGATAATTAATCATGCCTCCCCCAACTTCTCGTACCTTTGCTTGATGTTTAACTTAGGCACAGCGATGGCTGCATGGTGAAGATGGTTTCCTTTTTCTATTCTAACATGCCATGATTGGGGTGGTGGTGGTAGTAGTAGTAGTAGACACTGGCAGGGCAGCAGCATTTGCAAAAAAAGAAAATGGGACAGTCAGTAGCCTTTGAGAGACTGTTCGTAGAGTAGTAGAATGAAGTACAGTACAGAACTTACAAAGCAACAATATTATGCTAAATATTTTACACAAAAACCTAATGGTGGTGGGGACAGCCTACTAGACAGAGTTACAAAAACTATAGCTGTGTCGAGTCACTTGACTAGGCCTACAGCGAAACAGTTAGTGCTGTGTATGAGGAATGGTAACAAATCCAATCAATGCTGAGGTATATGCTCCTTTAAATAAAAATCACCTCCAAAATATCCTGCTTATGGGTGGACAAGCAGAAGGAGATCATTGCTCTGCCTTGAAATTGAAGTACTGTTGCTTTTGCCACATCCGCCCCAGCAAGCGTGTGATTAATTATTGGTGTACATTTAATTTAGTTACAACTCAATAAGTCACACCGCCCGGGGGAAGAGGGTTAGGGTTTGTTGAATGGATGGGAAGGGGGTTTGAGGGAAGGTTTGACAGTGATAAACAGTGCGCATGGACAAACAAACAACAAGCTTTGAAGACTACCATATCCATACCAATATGTTAAGGGAGAAAAAGGAAATGCATGCATGATGATGATTGATAAGGAGACCCGGATTACAGATACTTCTTGTTCTGTTGTTCCGGGCTTAATACTTTTACAGATAGCAAATAGAATTTTTAAATATTGGTAGGGATGAATCATAAACAGAGAGCAAACCTAATGATAATAACAACAACAAGAAGAGCACACTGCTGTAAAGATTGTAGACAAAAAAATGATTCAAATTATTTAAAAGAAGGTGAAAGTTGATACTGTTACTGTGTTATCCTGGTCAAAAATGTGGACTTGATTTGCATTTCGGCATTCCTCTTGGTCCTCTCGTCCATCAATCTTGGGTGTCACCACTCGCCAGTCGCCACTGCCCGCCTGGAATTTTTTTTTGATTTATTGGTAAGCTAAGTGTGCATTGTAATGTTTTCCCAAGTATAGGGCAAGGCCCGACCTGTAATTGTACATGGAAACACAAAGGGGATATTGAGGAACAAAGTTGAAACAAATGCAAAAGTTATGGTGTAGTCATAGTGCAACATAAGAACACTTTCCGAGGCGGCATGTATGCATCATTTCTACTCTAATCTGTTTCCAGCATTGACCTTCAATAACAACAGAACAGAGCAGGCCCACAGTGACAGGCCTGACGGCACGTTGCTTAGCACATCCTCCGTTTAGAGTATTTTTTTTTAAAGAGATGGACAAAGGCAAAGCGCATATCCATTCCAAACATAGCATTTTACACATTTAAGTTAGTTAATTAAAAGCACACAAGTCATCCCACCGCTACACTCGACTCCACTTCTACTCAGACATTTGGGTCTGCTGTGGTTGTAGTTGATGTGTTTACCTTTAGGCTTTTATGCCACGCATAAAATGCCCTCCTGGCTTATTATTATTCCATCAATCATCTCCGATACTTGTACTGACTGACTTTGAAGGCCGGCCTGCAGTAGAAGTAACATTTTGTTATTACACAACAAGAGTAGAACTATTATTGACTTGAGTTTCTCTTTAGTGTGTACAGTAAGACTACTAGTACACTTTGACTTCACTTCGTACACAACAAACAAACAACAAAAACACCAGTCTCTCAGAGTCAGGTGTCCAATGCATGCCATTCATTTTCACTACCTGTTCCTTCTCATCTTAAGTTAACGGGCCGTCTTTTTCGCCATTATCATAATGGATGGAGCTGTTGTCATACTCAGTGCGCAGATTGAGTCCCCTTCCTGTATTTAATCAAAAGCAATGTATCAAGCTGCAGTAGAAGTACAAATTTCTTAATTGCAAGAAGGGGAAAATTCACCTTGAAATACATTTGTGTGTACTGTAGAAAGATGATTAGTGCACAATGACATAACTTCATGCACAACAAACAACAAAATCACTCAGTCCGCGACTCTGTGTCCAATGGATCAAATCATTCATCATTACCTGTTCCATCTCATTTTCATGGGCAGTCTCTCTCGGCTCTGAAAGGAGTATAGCTATAGTAGTCATCATGTTCCACTTCTTTTGGCGGGACTACGAAAGTTTTAATTTTTTCTTCTATTTTCCATCATCCAATCATCATGAGGGCAATGGATTTTTGCGGGACATTCAGTATGATGGAGCGGAGGAGCTGGATTCGGAGGACTGTACTGCAAAATGCAGACACCTGAAAGTTGTATATTGAAATAGGAAGAGTAGAAGACGGTGGCAATGGAATGTATTTGCTGTGATTCACAAGTTTGTTACCGGAACGACAGACACACAAAACAAAGGAAAAAAACGGAGGAAGGCAGTAAGTGCAAGCCTAATTGTCGGGGAAGAATAGCTCGTCCTCAAACTCTGGGGGTTCAGCCAGTAGTAGGTAATCATCATGTGACACACTACTTGCGCTGTCCTCCTAATCTTCCTCCCTTGCTTCATGTATTGTGTAATTCGTTAGTATGAAGTGCTGATTCATTTTGATCATTGTTATCCTCTCCACGTTTTTTGGTGAGAGACTGGTCCTTCTCACTGTGACAATGGAACCAGCAACACTGAAAACCCGTTCGGAAGAGACACTTGCGACTAGGCAAGCCAGATAGCTTATCGCCAGCCTCCTGAGTAGAGGCCATTCAGACCTTTTCCTATACCAATACTGCAATGGGTTTTGATCAATGTACACCTCTGTTGGGTCGTCCAGATAGGCCTGGACCATCTGCTCAATGTTCAGGGGTGCTGCTGCTAACCTTTCGGGCTCTTTTCTCTGTGCATCAGCACTGCGCTTATTAATGCCTAACTGTAAATACCAACCGTCTAACGATTCTACTGGGCCTAATGATGATCCAGTTATTGTTGCTGTTGTCAATAGTGATGGTGAGTGTTGTGACCCAAACGCACTGCCCTCAGCCTCCAAAGTTGCACTTGATGCTGCATGCCCTTCTGCAGTACTTCTTGTGGGTTGATCTTGCGGGCTTTTAATTAACAGCTGTTCATTTTCCAACTTGCTCGCTGCCTCAGCTATCCAAGTTTTGTAGCGGGCAACATGAATCTCTGAAAAAGGAAAGAATGTCTTCAGTCCCAATTTTGGCCGTGGATCCAGAATTGTGGCAGAAATGTTATGATCTTGTGACAAAATGTTATTTTCTATCCTTGTATTTTCAGCTAAGCGACGGGCTAAGCTTTCCACCAAGTCAAAGGCTTCCTTTTTGTCCTTTATACCTTTGTATGATTCAGACACCTTCTTCAGCTGATGCTCTAGCATTTGCAATAATGGGATAGCTTGGCCCATTGTACAGTCGTCCTTGCTGACCTCAGGTGTAAAGACCTCAAAAGGACGAAGCATCTCAGTCAGGCATTTAACTAGGCCCCATTGCTCCATCTGAAGTGGTCATGCCTTTCACAGTAGCATCCCCTCTTTGCATGACATATTCATTGAGTGGCCTGTACTGCTCAAACAGACGATCAAGCATGTAATACTTTGAGTTCCAACGTGTTACCACCTCCTGGATGAGTGCTTTGACTGGCATCCTATATTCACGTTGAATGATCCTCAGCTGCTTCCGAGCTTTAAAAGAATGGCTAAAATGAGTGCTTATTCTTCGGCAGATGCTCAGTAAATTGCTGACTATGGGTTCTTTTTTCAGAAAGTCTTGAATTATAATGTTTATGCAGTGCACCAAACACGGAACCCTGAAATAGGAACCAAGATTCATGGCCTTAAGTACATAACTGCCATCACTGTGGCAACAAAACCAATAGTAAGCCCTCTTTGGCACAGCCATTCCGAAACCTTGCTGCGAAACTCTTGCAAAATGTTTATAGCAGTATGAGATTTCTCCATGGCGAACATGGCTACAGTTGCATGTTTCCAAGGAGCTTTAAAAATCTCAGCTGTGTCAACAGCACCTCGTTCAGATAGCTTAGCTCTAACCCCCACAAAAGAGACCCAGTGTGCAGTGATGCACATGTAATCTGTGGCTCGGCAACTGGTCCACATGTCTGTAGTCAGGTGGATATTGTGAACAACACTCTGCTGCAAAGCTTGTCCAAACATTTCCAGCACATCCTGATGTAGTGCCGGAACTGCAATTCTTGCGAAATAGGAACGGCTGGGAACCTTCCATTTAGGGCACATGGCTGACACAAATTCAAGGAAACCCATCCCTTCCACAAATGAAAAAGGGAGAAGGTCCAGTGCTAACATTTTAGTGAGCTTTGCATTGTACAACAGTGCCGTTGGGTGGTTGCGTTGGAACTGCCCCTCTAACCTAAGCATGCTCTCAATGGTAGCCTGGATTACTTTTCTTTGTGGTGCTATTGTTTTCACCCACTTAGGCTCAACGACGCAGTTTGTCTCATTGCGGTACCCGGATGCCTTGGTGTCTCAGCCTGACTCTGAGTATGGCTCTTACTGCGTGGCCACTCAGATGTTACTGAGGAGGATGTGGGCGGTACCACTACACTACTGGGGACAGGGCTAGAAATGCCTCCCGCTCCACCTTCCACCGCAATAATATTGTCCCCTGATTCTTCCTGACCAACTTCAATGGGTTGAGTTTTTCTACTTTGTTTTAACTTAAGTAGGTGATTATCCCACACAAAAGTGTGGTGTATTCTGAGATGACTTGCTTGGCCTCCGGTACCATAGTTTGTACCAAGCCTACCCGCCGAACACCTGAGCGACAAATTGAGCATACTGCAATGTTCTCCTCCTTGGTGCTAACAGAAAAAAAGTCCCAAACTGGGGAGGAGAACTTTCTGGCACTGTTGGATGTGCCACTTTCAATACCAGATGAACTGGAGGGTGTGCTTGGAATGTGACTCTGTGCAGCTACACTGTGACTTTTACTACTACTACCTTCTGAGATGGTTGAGCTGGATGTAGGTCCCTGCCGGGCCTTGGGAAATATGGCAGCTTGAGGTCGTGGTGGTGTAACCTGCGTTTGTGGTATCCATGCTACATCTCACTCAGTAGCAGCCTTTCTGGATAGGGTGAGAATTTTGGTCTCCATCCCCTTTGGGGCGGGAGTGATGTGCATGATGACTGGCTTGTCCTCTTCATCAACATCACCTTCTCTTCAACATCTACCTCCATAATTGTAAGTTGTTCGTGAATCTTCCTTTTCAGAAGCATTGTCTTGTGGTGTGCATCATTCTCAGACTGAGCTGGTGGCTGCCAAGTGGCATCATGGTCATCAGAAGCGGGGCTTGAAGAAGAAGATGATGGACTAAGCCTCCTTTTCCTTGCTGGTGGTCTGGAAGACATTAGATCTTCCGGAACAATGGTTTTGTCCACTTTGTCTGCAGGAAGCTCGATTTCCTGAAATGCCCCTGCGTCTGGAGCAACAACTACTATTGTGGGCTGTTCTTGCGGCTGCTGCTGTTGTTCTTGCGGCTGCTGCTGTTGTTGTTCTTGCGACTGCTGATGCAGTTGTTCTTGCGGCAGCTGCTGCTGTTGTTCTTGCAGCTGCTGCCGCTGTTCTTGCAGCTGCTGCTGCTGTTCTTGTGGCTGCTGCTGTTGTTGCGGCTGCTGCTGTTGTTGTGGCTGCTGCTGTTGTTGTTGTGGCTGCTGCTGCACACTTATCTGCTGAGTTGCCTGCGTTGATTGTGTACTACTTTACGATGATGACATTTCAACATCGTGCTCGTTAGTAGACTGGCTACCTCTGCGACACTCAAGGGCTTGGGCCTAGGTTGGTGGGGTTGGACCGTTGGTGCAGAGGCGCTGCTCCCAGCTTGGTTCCCAGAAAACGCTGATGCAGGCGTAACTTTTTTGCTCCCAAAAAAAAATTGGCCGGCACACCAGTCGTGGTTAATGGCGCTTCCTTTTTCTGTTCCTTCCTCTCACCAGCAACTTTCTTGGTACTATATCTGGAACCTTCCTTTGGGGCCATCTTCTTCAGATGTCAGGCAGGACGCAAATGCACAACAAGTTGTGTTCACACATGGACGTGATGCGCAGCAGGACTTCTGTCTGGCTGGCAGTACAACAGGTGATGATGATGATGACACCTCCTCCTCTGGCTTTTTGTGCACCTAAAAGCAAATAAGCCAGGAGAAGAACATCAGTGAAATGTTGCATTTGTTGTTGTGTGGTTTAGTTACTTACTACTGTGCAAAATATATAGTCTAGCCATTTCTGAGACTTTGTCAACAAGGGCTATGTTATACTACTTTGTATACACACACTACACTCTCAGGAAGGATAGGAAAGAGAATAAGAACCACCAAATAAAAAATGTAATGGAAGTGGAGTGGACCGTATTTGTCATTAAATTATTAGAGCATCACATCATTCATGGAGCTGCGGCTGGCAAAGGGTGTGGATGGATGGAAGCAGTAAGCCAATAGGAAAACCATGCAGGCCTATATGCCAAAAGCAGGACACTACTAACTCCCAACACAAAGAAATGCAACCAGCCACATGGCCAGCCCCAAAAACATCAGAAAGCTCACCCCAAAAAAACAAACTTCCCAACTCAATCCAGTGCCATCCATGCCCTAAATGCTGTCTAAATTCAACAGACCACACACAGAAACCTTTGATTAATACAGCTGTGGCTACCTGCTCTGAGCCTACTGGATAAAGCAGGTCTGTTGGCAGACAAGGCCAGACAAGCTTGCAGGCCTAGGCTTAGCAATGACCACCTGCCACAAGGCCAGGTCCAACAACAGAAAGTCCTCCCCTTAAAACACATTCCCCAACTTAATCCAATGCCATCCAGGCCCTAAATCATGCTTGAAAATGAAATACATTAATAAAACACCAAAGGAACAGTTGCTTCATCATGCACACACCCATGAGGCCATGACTAGCTCTGGCCTACTACTGACTACTACTATCCACAACATTTAAAAAAAAAAGGAATGATAGTTACCAAAATTAAATTGTAGTTGCAACAACTGCAATGCCCCCAATCAAACAGACACAACAACCACTTACTTGTAAAATATCCAATTCAAAAATACTCAAATCCAATTGTAATGATGCAGCAGACAAGAAGAGTGATCTTTCCAGCTCAAAATCCAAAGGCAGAATGACAAGGAGATGGACAAAGCACTGGGAGGAACCTGCTGGACAGGAACAGGAAGTTGGAGATTCTGTGGCACTTCCTCCCTCTCCCTACCTTTAAAAAAAAGGACTCCTTGCACAAAAAAGACAGCCAAATGTCAATCTGAGGAGTTTTTTTCATCCAAATCATCATTTGCAGAAGGTTTCATGCTGCTAGAGTTGATATTCTACTCCAAATTGAAAATGTCACATGTTGGAGCTCTCTATCTTCACATTACTTCCGCCGGCGCAGCCACAATGACTTGATTGCGTTCTCTTGCTCCCTGTCGCGTTGGATATGATGTGTTTGGGTTCTCTCGCTCCTTGACGCGTTCGATATGACGTGTCCGCATCCTCACGCTCGCTTGTGGTGGAGAATGACGTGTTCGAGAACTCAATGTTTTATTTTTTTTTTTATTGTTTATGTTTTTGAAATTTTTATTGCCCGCAAATACCCGAGGGTGTCTCATACTCTTGCGGTGCATGATCGCGAGAAGAAAGATGTGATCGCACGATGAATGGCGTGATGGAGCGACAAATGACGTTAATGCGGCGTGAACGCTCGAGAGATAACGCAAAATGGCTACCACAATCCAACATCTCGTGGACAGCGCGACCGGATTGGGAAAACTTGTCGGCGAACGCAGGGATTCAGGTAAGGCGATTGCACGCACGCAAATGATTTTTTTTAAAAGCACCTTGTTAGGTCCGGTAACGACTCATGTATCGTGTCGCCCCCAACGGCTACCAATCCTGATGACGGCATTCATTGAGGTCTCACCAGCAAGTCTAACTGATGGTGAGATACGAGGAACAACACGCACACAGGTAGCATCTGATATGAACATCGCTTATGCTGCAACTGGCGCTGAGGGGGATGCTTCTCATCTTTGCACATTTGATCTACGTGATGAAGTAGTTCCACTTTCACCTACTGTGGTAGACGATTTCTTTGCCAGCTTAGATGATTTGATGTTTTCTCTTGAAACGGTGACTAACTTTTGAAATTAGCACACAGCGTTCTCTGAACTCTGAATTCGACCTTCACATTTTTAAAACAGAGCTCTAACTTTGGAAATCTATTTTTTTTCTACGATTTGACTGCCTTTTCCAAAACATTAAACTTTTGGCACAAAGTAATCTGCTTAAAGTAGAAATATTCTTAGAGAACAAGAAATTCCTTTTAAATACTTCCTAGAGACAATATTTGGCCTTGTCCTGAAAACAAAACCAATTTTTATATTCTGCTATGAGATGGTCTCGACCTTTTCTTCTGTAACTCAGAGCCATGTTTCATGAATGTAATTTCGTGATTCATTCAGTTTGCATTACCGATATCATACTTTATGGTTAAGAATGACATCAATTCCTTTAAATGCGTACTACAGACATACTCATTTTTCGTGTACAGCCATTTCAAATGCATTTCATGTATTTTGGTTGGGATTGTAAACACATGCTTTAGATATGTTTGGATGCTTATAATTTAGTAATGTTGAACATATTAAAGTGGAGTGGGTGTTGTGTATGAATTTAGGACCATAGTGTTATTTTCCCGATTCATGCCATATATAGGTATAAATCACCCTATCCTTATATAGGCATAGAAATCATAACCATATTTAGACTTAGCCTATGCAGCCCAAATATGGCATGGCTACTTCCACTAGTTCAGAGAATCCACAACAATTTCTAGGAAAAAACCCCTTCAGCAGTCAGGGACTTCCCCTTGCTTGAATATTGATTTATCCAAGAACTCATGGAGGTTTCAAAGAACTGAGTCTTTGATGATGTTAATTATGTCCAACCTTACGTCAAACTCGGCACCTTCAAGGTATAAATATGCCCACTCTTGCTCAGACAAACACACAGTGGTTTGGAGCAGTTTGACTATCTACTTGCCAATGCCCTGCTACAGCAAGTGCCGAAGGAAGCCGACCCTCTAACTGACGCACTGAGAGAGATGCTGTCTTTTCTCCTGCTGAGAAATCCAGCTCCAGTGTTTCCAGGCTACCCTTGCAGGTTGCTGGGAAATCGAGTCCTGAGAGAGAGATACAAGACCTCCTTCATTCTAAACCAAGGTACGGAGTTGATTAGACCCTTAGCGAATTCTTGACAAAAGAATACTAAACTTAAGCTACACCTCACTTACTTCTTCCCTCGTACTAGACCTAGGTTAGGTACACCGGGGTAGGCGTATTTTAGAAGCACCAGTTGAGTACTTTTAGTCATTATTTATGAATGTATGTATTCTATGTTATTTTATATGGCTTAGAAACCATACCATGCTTTTACAGTATTATTTTACAATACTCTTCGTACTGTACGCATTGTACTTTGCAACCAGTTATTACGATTGTAGCAGTTCATTTCCTCTGCCTGAGAAAGAAGACTGTTAAAATAATTACTTTTATTGAAAACGCCCGTCTCTCTATTTCTCTGCACATCTGGTGAAACGAAGCATGCACGATTGACTGAGTGAAATAGTTGTCTATTGTTTCCGCGACTCTAGAGATACGTTTCTAATCCTGGGGAAACAAAGTTGTCATGTATATGCGGTTGTCAGAAACTAATCCCTTCTTGTGAATTCGAGAAAGTTTCCAGTGACCTCTGAGCTAGCTGGCACTCACAATTAAGTCTAATATATTCGCTAGAGATCTGGTTGGCCTCAGTCCTACGTCTAAACTATAGTGTATGTTATTCCAATGCGTAGAGCCTATTGGGAATATAGGAACTACACTACAGACCTAGCAAAACACACAGCTCGCTGGTCAGAGCTCCTACACATGGGGACCGGAGAATGTGAAGAATCCCTATATCTTGCGCAGGCTTCATTTATTGCTGCTAATTTACAGATTCAATGTAATAAAACATGGTTCAACCTTTACATCACTCCGGCGAAGATTGTTAAATGGGGGCGTTCTAAGGGCATTCATTGTCCACGGTGTGGCTGTTTTGCCACAGATCTCACTCCTTACTTTGCAAATTGCCCCAAGCTAGGCTTTTCTATTACTCTTTCACCGGGCTTATCAGTTTTAGGAGTGAGTGATATGGGAATTCCTTGGTGACATCAGATATTTCTATTTATAGCCATGACTATCCTTAGACTGTGTCTGGTCACATCTTGGCTAGATGTGTAAGAACAAGGCAACCCCCAAAAAAGAGCAAATATTTTTAGGTCAGGGAAAGGGGGAAAAGAGAAAAACAATATGATATAAAGATACCCTCTAGACCTATATTTCTTTCCTTACGGTTAATCAATAACTCTGAAATTGGGGTAAGCAGAAAAACAATGCAATACACAAAGAAAATTATTTCTTTAGAAAAATATCATATTTTATTTTTGTTATTTTCTTTATATATTCTTTATATACTATATATCATTATCTTTTTTTGAAAATATATTTGATTATTTCTTACATTTTTTACATTTGTACCATCTAGGAAAATTTCATCTAGGTACACAATCTAAAAAGAATCAACATGTACAAACAAATTTCACTATACAAACAAATTTCACCATATCAATTGATTGGAAAAAAGATATACAGTCCCCCCCCCAAAAACTCACTCATACTTCTTCACACAAAACTATCACAACTCTTTCATACCTCACTTTCACTCTACATACCCCACCTAAAACTACATACATAGATGGTAACCTAGGGGCGAGAAACTCAGCCCTCTAATGCTGTGTTGTGAGCTAGGGTTTCTCAGACAGACTGGTAAACGCGCGTTTCGATGGACTATATTTCTTCTTATGCCATCTTCTTCAGGACCTATTGTTTTCTGACTGTATAACGGGTTTAATACAGGGGGAACACACAGAAGCTGAAAAAAGAAAACACAGTGTAGAGCATTGTTTTAATTTATATTATGAATTTTATATTTTTAAAAATGTTAAACCCCAATAGGAGTTTTTTTTAAATGTCTCCTACGAAACCAACATTAAAAACGCAATTTTGCAAATGCATTCTAAAATACACATAATCTCTCAGAACTTTTGAAAAGTACCATCTCCCATGTGAATACATAAAGGAGGTTACTCAAAAGAGGTGTATTACAAAGTTTCAAGAAATGAAAAAGAAAAAAGAGGAAAAAAGAAGGAAAAAGAAGAAAAAGAAAAAGAAGAAAGGAAAGAAAAAGGGGCAAAGAAGAAAGAAATAAAACGAAAAAAAGGAAATCGAAAAAGAAAAAAGAGAAAAAGAAAAGAAGAAAAAAGAAACTAGAAAAAAAACGGATTTGCTAAGCTTTTCAAGACCTCATGTCAATTTATTGGAGGTTTTATCCTCCAATAGTAAACTAACTCATTCCTTATATTTTACCTTAAATTAAAATACGATTTCTCCAGTTGTTGGCTTGTAATATCCAGCTAACAATATTCAATACATCTTGGCTAGATCCCAAACCACCAACTGGGCAGCAATGGCTAGGGAGACTTCTTGTTATATATCGTTCTGAAAAAGCAGTTTATGAACGCTGGGGAGGCTACGCCAGGAAAAGGGGTAGGGAATTATAGGCTTCAATCAAACAGTGGATTGAAGGGAAAAGGAATAGTAACCAGAGATTTACTGCTGGTCTAATTTATAAGATTTGTGCCTTTTTTTCTTTTTTTCTTTTCATTTCTGATGCATTATTTTCCCTGTCGTTATAAATATAATTCTCTTATGGATCCAACTCAAGGGTGGGGGGTGGGACGCGAAGGGTGGGACGGACATTGTTTTTCTCTGGTGTTTTTGCAATGTATGGATATAGAAAAACGTTGTCTGGTGTGATAAAATAAAAATGTAAAATAAAAAAAATAATGCATACCATACAACACATGCCATTACAATGCATTATAAGGTAAGTAATGGAGATTTTTTTAAGTTTTAGGGTGGGCACGAGTTTTGAGGTACATGGGTATAGTAATGCATTGTAAATGTTTGCCTGTAATGTCATACATTCCAACCTATCAGATGTCTCTACCATAATTCTAACCATATTCCTAAAAACATGCATGCTTCTATTTGTACCTATTGCCAAAGCATAACACATATCAGAATAGATATGCACGTAGAAACATAACCACACTCACAAGACTCTAAAGGCCTTAAAACTTGAGAGATTACACGTAAGATTTCGAACACACACCTAGATGTATGCGGCATAGTTCAAGTGAAGTTTTACACTATTATAAAGTACCATAATTCTACTGCTGCTGCTTCACTATTCTACTACTAATTGAGCATAGCTAAGAGCAAACCAACCATTCAGTTAACTTTGATGAAAGACTCCCCATTTTTCTAAAATCATTTATGCATATGTGTGTACCTTTTGCTACCAGCATCATATATAAAAGTATTATACAGATAAACGTATACCTGTGTTTTCTACATCTATCATCTTCACATACACAACATCTACCATAATACATATGCAAGAAGAGACAAACCTCAATCACAACATCATCCACAGCTTAAAACTTCACAGTCTACACTTCAAATTTCAAACACACAGTAGAAATTATGTGGTATAATTGACTTTTTTTTAACTTTTTTTATAATTGAAATGTACCTTTCCACAAACTCATACAAATTACTCTAATAAGCAATATTTCTACAAAAATATCTCAAACCTCACTTTTGTGCTGCTGCTTTACCATTCTACAACTACTTATTATGTTACACCTAGCCAAATACAAAGCAGGAACCCTTCAAATGCCTCTGCTATAAGTCTTGCCATATTCCTAAAAACATGCATATATATGTCTGTATCACAACACTATGCACACTTCACAAATTCACTGAACAGACTTTGAATATCAGGCAAACACCAAAACATTATGTGGCATATTTCAACTGTACCTCTCTTAAGAGTTATAAAAAGTACCCTAATCACTAATACCTTATCTCACAATTTTGTGCTGCATCTTCACCAATCTAGTACTGCTCACAGTCTTGACCCTACCACATAAAAAATTACAACAAATCTTTGTTAACATCATACACCTTCAAATGTATAAGACATATAAAAATAAACATACAAGTAGAGACTGGCTGGGTGATTGAAGGACTACAGGGGTAGTGGCAGAGTAGTTGAAAGAATGCAGGGGTAGTACCTGGGTGAATGCATGAGAACAAGTATGCTGCCTGGGTAATTGGAAGAGTACTAGGGTAGTGCCTGGGTGATTGCATAAGTGCATCTGTAGAACCTGAGTGCTTTTATAAGTGCATGGGTACTGGCTAAGGGATTGAAGGAATGCATAGATCTGGAAAGGGTGATTGAGGAAGTGCTAGAGTAGTGCCTGGGTGCTTGAAGTAGTGTATAGCTAATGAGTTAGTGATTAAATGAGTGCAACAGTAATGTCTGGGAAGTTAGAGGAGTACATAGGTAATGCCTGGGTGATTGCATGAATGCAGAGTTAATGTCTGCGGTACATAGGACATGCTTGGCTGATTTTATAACTGCATCCGTAGTTCATAGGATATTTGAGTAGTGTTGTGGTAGTGCCTCAGTGATTGGAAGAGTGTAAAGTTAGTATCTAGGCGATTTTATAAGTGCATGGGGACTGGCTGAGTGGCTGAGTGGTTACATCATTACAGGGATAGTGCCTAAAAGATTGGAAGAGTGCAAAGGTAGTACCTGGATGATTAAAATAGAGCATAGGTAGTGGCTGGATGATTATAGGGCTGCAAGGGTAGTGGCTGGGTGATTGAAAGAGAACAAAGATAGTGCATGGGTCAATACATGAGAACAAGGGTACTGCCTGGATGATCGTAGAACACTATAGTAGTACCAATTTTATAAGTGTATGGGTACTGGCTATGTGATTAGAGGACTACATAGATCCTTACATAATGATTGGAGGAGTGCCTGGGTGATTAAATCAGTGTATAGCTAATGCATTGGCGATTACATTAATGCAGGGGTAATGTATGGGGATTACAGAAGTACATAGGAATGCCTGGGTGACTGTATTAGTTCAGGGGTGATATCCGGGGGACTACAGCAGTACATAGAAAGTGCCTGGGGAATTCTATAAGTGTATGGATACTGCCTAGGTGATTAGATTACTATTATGGTAGTGCCTTAGTGATTGAAGGAGTAGAAAGGTAGAGCCTGGGTAATTTTATAAGTGCATGGGCACTGGCTAAGTAATTGGAGGGGGGCATAGATCCTGAGAGGGTAATTGGAGGAGTTCAAGGGTATTGCCTGGGTGATGAACCACTGTGTAGCTAATGCATTGGTGATTGCATGAATTCAGAGGAAATATCTAGGGGACTACATGAGTACATAAAATGTGCCTGGGTGTTTTATACATCTATCATCTTCAGACACATAACACATACCATAATGCATGTGCAAGTACAACCATACCTCAGTCACAACACCACCCACAGATCAAAACTTCACAGACTACACTTCAAATTTCAAAACAGACACTGAACGTTATGTGTATTATATATGCAACGTAGCTTTCCCCACATCATACAAATTACTCTAATAAATAATATCTCAAAAATATATCCCAAACCTCACTTTTGTGCTGTGGCTTTACCGTTCTACAACTACTTATAATGTTACACCTACCCAAATACAAAGCAGAAACCCTTCAAATATCTCTGCTATAAGTCTCCCCATATTACTGAAAACATGCATGCATATGTATGTAACACAACACTATGCACACCTCAAAACATCCTAGAAAAAACTTCCAATTTCACCAAAAATAATGTGGCATATTTCAACTGTACCTCTCTAGAGACTTATAAAAAGTAGCCTAAACATTAATACCATATGTCAACATCTTTTAAACTACACTTTTGTGCTACATCTTCTCCATTCTAGTACTACTCACAGTCTTAACCCCTTCCATGCTCATTACGAGCTCAGCTCGTCATGAGGCACAGTGGAGCTGTGCTTATGACGAGCTGACCTTGTCATGAACAATGGGGTTCGACGAGGCTCAGCACAGGAGGGAAAACCCCTTAGCAGCCAAGGTGTTAAGCCTACCACATAGAAAGAAACAACACATCTTTGTTACACATCATGCACCTTCAAATTTATAAGATATATGGAAACACATTTGCAAGTAGAGACATTCTTCAGACACAAGTCCATGCACAACTAAAAACTTGACAGACTGCACATCCAATTTCAAAGTGACACCTAAAATATGTGGTACACTACTAACTACCATAATCACTAATCCATCTTCCAAAATACACATATTCCTATACAAAATCTATTTCAAATAACATTTAAGTACAATAAAAAAACTACAATATACATCTCTACATTTAATTATATTTTTCAAACATCACAGTTCTTGAATAATTTTTTAACTTTAAAAATAAAGCTAATACATAATACACCTGACAAATGTATAACTCACCTTCCATATTGATTAGTAGAATATGAAATATCAGAAACTCATAAAAGATTTTCTTATGCACACAGTCAATATAATGCACCTCTCTCAACAAGGTAAAACCAGTAATGGCAAACTTTCCCTCTCAAATAAATGCAACAAACAAATCACATTGCTTCCTACATAATTTCACATTGTAAAACACATTTCTATTGGTTAGACATATTAACCCTTAACAACTGACTTCTAAAAGTGCCCAAACTGGTTCTGGAATTTTTCGGAGCTGCGACTCAAACGTTCACCAATGCG
Source organism: Lissotriton vulgaris (assembly GCF_964263255.1). Classification (NCBI taxonomy): domain Eukaryota; kingdom Metazoa; phylum Chordata; class Amphibia; order Caudata; family Salamandridae; genus Lissotriton; species Lissotriton vulgaris. The sequence goes on from NC_141695.1 coordinate 1,353,712,691, forward strand.
ATAGAGCCGCATATCCATAATAGAGTTCAGAAATATATTTCAAATAAAAATACCACTATTTTTTAAGAACAAACCACTTCTAAAGATAGTATTGACTTGGAAAATCCTACTTTAATACCATATCACTTATTTATAAATTAAAATTCCATATTTTAAAACCACAGATAACATTCAACCCTTCCCCCATTCTGATTATTGCCAGTTTCCATAACAACAGTTCATGTGACATTTAACTGAACTGACAGGCCACAAGTTCACCAAATTTTCAAGTTCAGCTCACAAGGTTACAAATGCAAACAGCAGGTGTGGTTGACATTTGAAGAAAAAATATCCTTCTCCTATCTACTGTACCTTTCAAACATTTTTTAGTAACCAATAAGAAACATGCTTTTCAAACAAAATAACCTGCGCCCTATTTTTGAGTATAAAATGTTCATAAACAGACAATCATTTAGCTATTTTTTTTTAAAAACAACATGCTCTCCACATGTTTTAGATACCTCTTATTCTACCAACTGACTTCCTGAGCTACATACATCTTTTGATTACTTCCAGACATCCTTTCAAGATGTTCACAGTGTGGATTGCAGGGCACAGCTTTATTTTCTGGAGCAAGAGGTATGCTGAACGCAGAGGTATTGCCAAAGATCAAGGTTTGGAAAATGTGTACATTAAATGGATTTTACAGAGAGTGTTAAAGTGGTACCAATTGTTGCCTTTGGTTAAAACCTTTTTGCATATCCAACCCCTTGACCTCATGATTGTGCACTTTGGTGGCAATGACCTAGGCACATTGACTGGGGTAGGACTGGAAATACAAAGAAGGACACCTTTGCACAACTGATGTTGCTTTTGACTCAAACTGTCTTTGTATACTCTAATATATGCCAAACACAGAAATGGAACTGGTCAAATCAATTTTGTCCACAGTTTGAGAAAGCAAGGAAGAATGTCAATAAAGCTGTTTCTGCATACCTCAGAGATCATAGAAAGGGGTACATCTACAACAACAATCTACGTTTTGATATGGATGACATCTACAGAAGTGATGGAGTGCACTTCACAGATAAAGGGAACAGAGTTTTCCTCAACAACCTTAAGCTCTGCGTCCTCACTTACATAACGCTTCAACAAATCCAGAATGAAAAGAAGGGCTCTTCTTGAAGCCACCCTATAACCCTACATATATTCTTACTTTTTTTAAAACATACATACTCTTTTTTTAAATTTTGCCTGGATTTGTGAATGCACAGTGATTACGCGGGGGCCATGCTGAGAGCAGCATTGGAGTTGTGAATCCAAACTCAGAAGAAAAAAAAAATACCCCACTTCTATTATTCAAAAATTGTCCAGGGGCTCTAACTCTTTTTTTTGTTAAATGAAGAAGGGCTGTGTGGCCCCCCTCCCAAGCCACTTCTGGCCCCGGGGACCCCAAAGTCTGGGACTGGCCCTCAAGTTGGGGACCATGGGGGAGCTCCCACTGTCCCTGCCGGCTCCCCACCTCCTGCGGGAGTCGGCATTGCTTTTGGGCAAGGGGAGCTGCTAGCATGCAGCTCCTCTTGCCCAAAAGCAATACTGCTTTGCTTCGTTAAAGTGAGAGCAGGTTTCCTGCTCTCATTTCAACAAAGCAAAGCAGAGTTTACTATGGCAGGGCAGGAGCCATTCTCCTGCCCCGCCATAGCAAATGCAATGTCCCGAGGTGGGCACCTCCAGACATTGCAGAAGCCGGCCCTGGGGGAGTGGTGGTCTCCAGGGCCATCAAGGGCTCCAGGAGGAGGTCCATGAGGCCCCCCTCCCAACTAATTAAAGCCCCAGAGCGGTGGTCAACCCAAAAGCTGGGGGTCCGCAACAGGCCCCCACCCTTTATAGAAAATTGTCCTAGGGAGGTGGTGCTTTCGGGGGCGTGGGGGGACCCACGAGGCCCCCCATATAAGATTACAAATGCTCTGGGGAGGTAGCGGTCTCAAAGGTTGTAAAGGGCCCCTCACATTCAATTAACTAATCCCCAGGGAGGTGGTGGTCCCCTTAGCTGCGGTCCAACGCTAATTAATTAGGCATTGCCTCTGGGACCTGGTCCACCCGGGGGCTCAAAGAAACAAAGTACGAGATACCAAACTTTGTTTTTTGTTGACAAGATTCGAACACCCAGTGCATATTCTGCTGAATTATTATTTTTTTAATGTTTTTTTTGGCCTAGATGTCCCTGTGCGACCCCCTGTGCTGGCCTAGGGGGTCAATCAATTATTCCTCTTTACTCCATTTTTAAAAAAATCGGACAAGTACAAAAAGACAAATACACAATCAAAAACACATCCTTTAAAAACATTTTGATTATCTCAAAATACAATAATTCTGTGATAATTTAAAAATAGGCAAATACCCACATTACTAATTCATAAATCAGTACCATATGATTTATACACAATCTTGACCAAGACATCTTTTTCCCCTCAATCAGACAGCAGCAACAAGAAAGCAGGCAACATTGTAAGTGTCCCTGGGGTTACTCAGCATTTGGAGATAGAGTAAAACCGGTCTAACTTGTACAAAGCCCTTGTCCCTCAATAAGGGAATTATAAGCAGAATGATAGCATTGTAATAATCACAGAACATCATAAAATGTAAAGTATTCTGTACAGAAAAATTATCACAATGACAGCGTTCAGAGTCCTTCGGCTTACACCACCCCTGGAAATCACCCAACACAAAGTAAATCAAGTTAAAAAGGAACCTTATCAGGTGCCAGCGGTGAAACGGATTAGTCACCGTAGTCAGGTAAGGTTCAACTAACAAGGTGGTTTTTGTCAGACAATGCGCCCTAGCTGATGGTTTCTGTAGCTCCTGCACCTCACGTTCCATTATTAGAGTATTCAGAAAATTCATTTTGACCCACTTCATATCCTCCTTACAGATCCTATCAGGGGATTCAAATAATTCTGGCCGTCCTATTTTAGAAAACATACGTTTAACATATGTCAGCCACTTGATATCATTGGCTTTATCCAAATTGATGATATCTCGCAGAATCAAATGGTTCAGTGTCAATTCTGGGTTAAGCCAGGTTTTGAGCCAGCACAAAAGCGGAGCTAAACTCAGAATATCTGATAAGTAGCCCTGCCCTAGTTCCTGATGAATTGCATAAGTAGGAGTTGATTGAGGGACAGACAAAAGGCTTCAGAAAAATCTATTTTTGGCTATCTGAACCCCCGGCTGTTGTTTAAAACCCCAAATAGAGGAGCCGTATGTGCCAATAGCCAGGCACTTTGATCTATATATTTTAAGGATTGCCTCTACTGGCTTCGCCCCCAGATGCTGAGTGAACCCTAATAAAGCTGTCATTAACCTACTAACAGCCAATCTTTTAACCTTTTCTTGGGGGACCCATGAGCCTTTGTCATCGAATAATACCCCTAAATATGTAAAGAAGCTAACCCTGGACACCTCCACTCTGTTACAAAAGGATGACTTCAATTTCCTACTTTTTTTACCAGTGAGCATAGTGTGTTACTTCCCATTATTCACGCCCAGATCCAAGGACTGCATATAGGATCCAAAAAACATCCAGGAATTTCTGGAGGCCCAACACAGTACGTGCTAAAAGGACGGTGTAATCAGCCTATAGGAGAACAGGTATTAAATATTCTCCTACATGCGGGATGTCCAAGCTATCCTCCTTTAATAATTTGTCCAGGGCGTTAATATAAGGAGTGAACAATAGGGGTGCCATTATACACCTTTGGTGAACGCCCCGATCAGATTTAAAAGACCTGGACATCTCCCATCCTGGGAAGTCCTAACTGATGCAAACAGGTCCCGATGAAGATCAGCCAGGAAGTAAACTAAACATGGATCAATGCCCATTTCCAGCAGGATGTTCCACAGCCTAGACCTGTTGACCAGGTCAAAGGCTGAGGACAAATCCATAAATGCCATGTGCAGTGAGCCTTCCTTGGCCACAGTATACTTGCAAAGTAATAATTGCAAATTGAGGCACTGGTCCATAGTGCTTCTTCCATGCCTCAAGCCATACTGCAGGTCTGATAAAATTTTGTTTTCAGTAATCCAGTCTGTAATCTTAGTTAAGACCACTTTACCCAAAATTTTGACCGCTGAATCAATCAGTGATATTCGTCTATATCATCGCGGGTCCCCTCACTGACCTTTCTTAAAAACCGGAATGATAATAGATTGGCTCCAGAATACCGGGAACCCCTGCGTGCCAGAAGCATTAAAAACATTAGCCAGTATTTTGTTTACCAAAATTTAAGGTCACTTTTATAAAGATCTGCTGGGACCCCATGGGGACCAGAATCTTTATTGCTCGAGGTCTCCTTTATAGCTTTCTCAATGTCCATCTCACTAAACATAAGAGGGACTATTCCCAATTGAGGAGGTGGGCTGGCAATAGGAGTCAGTGTACCAGTAGACTCATAAATTGCCCCAAAATGAGGTAGCCACTGCGCCTCCATTATATTGCACTCCTGCACATCATTCTCTAGAGGTGAAAAAAATGGGATATTGATAATGGACCAACATTTGGAGCTATCTTTTAAAATCTCTACAGATAAATGTGCATTCAAAGCCTCTGACTTAATTTCAGATTTCCGAGAAGGCACCGCTAGCCTATACTGCTGACAGAGGCTCGCTACCAGTGTCCTATCTCATGGTACAGTTTTCAGTGCAAGAATTAAGAGACGATGGGCTCTCGAGCAGGTGTCATCACACCACTTAGAACCCCGGTACCCTTTAGTCTTGGGGCCGATCATCAGATCTTCTGCAATCTGGCTACATATGCCCTCAAAGGCTTTAAGAACCAAATACTTTGGATTGGAGGGGTCTGCACCGATAGCTAGATTCACTTCGGCCTTTAAACAAAGATCAGCAAAAAAGGTATCGGTCGTTACTTTAGACCATTTGAACCTCCTCCCCTGGTCACATGTTACCAAACTTTTGATCCACAATTCCCCCCCCCCCCCCCCCCCTCACGCCCCCCCCAGCCCAAGACGCCTGCCCCACTATCAAATACTAAAATAACAAGGTTATGGTCGCTATACGGTGACAGCCTAGCATTATAAGAGACTACTTTATCTAAACACCTGGGGGACAAAAATATATAATCAATGATGGTGTCTTTATTCTTAGATTTGAACAAAGGACACTGCTCTGACTGGCTAAAAAAGCCAGGTTCAAAAAGATCTGCTTCAGCCAAGAGATCCTCCAAGGCCTCCCCCCGGGGTATATTTTCAATTGTATCTTTTCCCCAACCTTAAAAACCGGACTCTCGGCGAACCTGCTCTTGACGGCTTCCTGCTTTCACCGCTACCCCCACCCCACAGTGTATCCTATGGCGCTTAATGAAAAGGAGATAACGCTGCATTCAGGCGATAAAGGGACATTACAGCCCTTAATCGGTATAAAGACACCACTTGAAAGGGTGAAGGGAAGAACAGCCTGAATGTCAGCATTAGGCGTAATAGCAATTGGCACGGCAAGATAACCTAACATAGACGGTGCACACTGAAAAATGCACCTGCTTGATAGACACCAGTGAATAAAGTGTCAATCAGAACCTTAAGAAAATCAATGATCTAAAAGACTTTGATGTGAGTGATTCTAACCGCAACATTTAAAGGAGATACAGTTGTCCAGAAAATCAATAGAAGGATCTCAACCCCTACACTTCAAAAAGAAGTAAATAATCTTTGGTTTTAAACTTCGCCCGTCCTGAGGCAGGTGCCAAAATTGTAATCAATGCACCGAAACGCGTCACAGTGGGACTTTTTAATGTATATGAATTGTATGTATTTTGTATTTAATTTGCAAGTATAAAAGTATATGATTTTTAAATTTGGAGTGACTCTGAGATAGATACCGTAAATCGGAATTGTTAGATAGTATATAAGTCTGTACCAGAGCACCCAATCACAGTATCAATTGAATGCAATTTTACAATGATTTTATCAAGTATAAATGTTTTCCTATAATAATAAATTTTTTTGAGAGTAACAAAAATGATATTCTAGTGTGGAGTTCTAATATTTACCTGATATCTACCTAATATTACAAGTCACAAAGTAACAGGTATTGATTTAAATGTGTAGGCCACATGGTCACTAACTATAAGACTAATACACAGAAAGGATTTCTCTTTTTTGATAAGTATTTGATACCCAGTCCTTTATGGTCCCTGGGAAACTCTCTATTTTTGGAGAGTGCCTCTCTGGCACCACACAAGCCCCCCTGGGTCTTGTAGTCGCCTTGCCATTCCGCTCACGGTGATTTGGTGAGATGGTAATGCGGGTGAGGGCCAGACACACGTCCCATTCCCCTCATGGCCTGGAGCAGGACAAGGTGAGGGAGGTGTATGGGCAGTGAACTGTATAATCGCCGTTCTCCTCACCGCGGCCTCTGAATGAAAGCGCGGCATAGTCGGTCATGGTGTTTCTACCCTGCCCTCTTTTCTTGTTTTTTTATCTTTGTTTTACCTTTTTCTTGTGACTCGGTTACCATGTCACAAGATGGCTGCCAACACTTCTTGGTTTGGAGTGTTCACAGCCAATCAGATTGAAACTAGGGAGGATTTGCGGTACCTCCTCCGTGCTCAATATTCATATTATTTTTTTAATTTCTCAGGAACTACAGAATTAATTTAACCATTTGAAAAAACTGCGCTTTCTGAACCAGGAACTACCTTTTTGTTAAGTTTGGTGTAATTCCATTCAGCAGTTCGTGCTGTAGCTGTGTCTAAAGTTCCTACGGAATTTTACATTGGGAAAACGAGTTTTGGGATCTCCCTATTTTCTCGGCCCACGCTTGACCAATCACCCCGAAACTTTGAAGACAGGAGCTGACTGCAGCACCTTATTAGTTTTGAAAATATCGCGAAGATTCATCAAATGGCGCTAAAGATATTAGCAAATAAAAAACGCTTTTCCTATGGAAACTAGGTCCTAACTATAACTACCTACAGGTGACCGCCAGTAGGTAATATATATATATATTAATATATAATATATATATATATTTGAAAACAATGTGCCCTGAAGCAAGGATGCACTCCACTGCAGGTAAGTTCAAAGCTTGTTTATTGCAAATGAAAGCGGCATTTAATCCCTTAATAAATGCCAACGCGATTCGAAGCTGTACGCTTCTTCTTCTTGGGCACGTCTGGCAATGCAGTAATATTATAGCAGTCCCACATGTGTTAATTGTTTCATAGACCTCTGGTATGCCTGACGTTTGGTTTATCTTCCTGACGCACCTTAGGACATGTAGTTTACTACCCATACTGGGCTCCACATATTGCCACAAAACATTTGGATCCTCAATGATATAAGCCCTCCAGTGGGCCCCGGTGTGAAACTCCGCGCTTTCTCATTGTATTACTCTGCTGCTATATATATACACACACATATATATATATATATGAAAACAAATCCCAGCCGCTCTCGACACGGCTTCTGTTGGGTGCGGACCTCTTTCTCCCTCCAACTCCTTAATCCAGGAATTAGGACGCCATCACACGTAGTAAAGTGAGCAGTGCAGTTTTAATGTTCTGCCATTTGACAAGCAAGTGCTCTCCCTAATATATACATGTGTTTTCAGTAACCCCACTGCACCATAGTGTTTTACAAAAACAGGACATAGGTTACAACAGCAAAATTGAAACACAAAAGAAAATGAACTGTGGCTCACGTTAGATACAGTTCAGATAAAGGTAAATACTGAAACGGTGTGTTTTTAATAATAACTTTCCATTCGGTCTGGTGTTACCCTAGACTTTAGGATTTTTCTAAAATCATACCTAAACATGTATTTGAATAACGTTTATTGAATAATAAATAATGCATACATATACTTACTTATAGGGGCTCTCAGCCTGCCCTCTTCATCTAATGATCTGTTGCTGTGTCTCTCACAGGGAAAATGGGTCACCCAAGTTGAGCCACAGGCTCACTTCACTGTGAACAATGACATTTTGCCTAAGTATGGGCTGAAAATCCGTTCCGTTCAGGGAATTTGCGGATTTTTGACAAATTTGCGTTCCGGGAATACGCAATTCTTAAGCTAGCGGATTTTTTTGCTTGGTCGCGCTTCAAAAATACAATATCGCACGCGCAGCGTTGACTTACCGTGATTCTGAGTTTCCCGAGTTGTTTTTCCTCCCGGTTTGCGGGTGCTATGCCATTTTGGATCTTGTTGCGTGATCAGGCGAGAGTTTTTTGACCGCGAGTACGTCATCACGCCCGCCATCTTGCACAGCGAGAGTTTGACAATGCGAGTACGTCATAAGGGCCCGCGATCACGTAGATGCGGCGCGCAGCTGACTTCCGGCGGGAGATTTGAACAGCATGATTTCCCGAACTTGCAAAAATTGCAATTCTGCACAGGAAAACCACCACAGGCAGCATAATCTTCTGAAAATGATGATTTTGATCAGAATAACACCTCAGATTGACATTTGGCTGCACTTTTTTGAGCAAGGAGTCAGTTTTTTGGGGTTGGGTGGGAGGAAGGAAGTGCCCCAGAGTCTCCAACTTCCTGTTCCTGTCCAGCAGGCTCCTCCCAGTGCTTTGTCCATGTCCTGGCCACTTTTCATTTGGATCTGGAGCTGCAAGGATTACTTTTTGTGGCTGCTGCTGGATATTTGTATTTGGGGACTTTTTGGAGTTTGGATCACTTTTGGATTTGAGATTTTACAAGAAAGTTGGTATTGTTTGTTTGGGGCATTGGAGTAGCTGCAACTACAATTGTAAAACTTTTTCACAACTTTAAAAAAAATATATTGTTGGTATCCACAGTATCCAGTAGGCCCAGGGTTAGTCATGGGTGCATGATACAACTGTTATGTGAGTTTTGTTGAACTTAAATCTCATTTATGTCATGGAATTTTAGCTCACTGTTATATGTGGAATTTTTTATTTTTATTTTGGGGTGCCTGTAAAGCCACACTAGCCAGTAGGCCCATGGGTAGTGAGTGGTCCATGAACCAAGTCTTTCTGTGGGGTGTCTTGAATTTAAACATCATTGAGGGCATGGATGGCATTGGATTGTGGTGATTTTTGTGTGTTTTTCGTGACTTTTTGGGGTTGTTTTTGGGGCCTGGCCATGTGGGTGGGGGCCATTTTGAGGCCTGGTCCAGGCAGGGCCTGGCCATGTGGTTGGGGATTCAAGGGGCCATTTTGAAGCCAGGCAGTGTGCTCAGGCCTGCACCCAGTTTGCCTTGCTTTCATCCATTATGCCCAGGGGTACTCAGTGGTGCATGGACCAAGTCTATCTGTGGGGTGTCTTGAATTTAAACATCATTGAGGGCATGGATGGCATTGGATTGTGGTGATTTTTGTGTGTTTTTCGACTTTTTGGGGTGTTATTGGAGCCTGGCCATGTGGGTGGGGTCTGTTTTGAGGCCTGGTCCAGGCAGGGCCTGGCCATGTGGCTGGGGGTCAAGGGCAATTTTGAAGCCAGTCAGTGTGCTCAGGCCTGCACCCAGTTTGCCTTTCTTTCATCATTATGCCCAGGGATAGTGAGTGGTGCATGGATCAAGTCTTTCTGTGGGGTGTCTGGAATTTAACCATCAATGAGGGCATGGATGGCATTGGATTGTGGTGATTTTTGTGTGTTTTATTTTAATTTCTGGGGTGTTATTGGGGCCTGGCCATGTGGGTAGGGGTCGTTTTGAGGCCTGGTCCAGGCAGGGCCTGGCCATGTGGCTGGGGGTCAAGAGGCCATTTTGAAGCAAGGAAGTGTGCTCAGGCCTGCACCCAGTTTGCCTTGCTTTCATCCATTATGCCCAGGGGTACTCAGTTGTGCATGGACCGAGTCTTTCTGTGGGGTGTCTTGAATTTAAACATAATTGAAGGCATGGATGGCATTGGATTGTGGTGATTTTTGTGTGTTTTTTGACTTTTTGGGGTGGTGTTGGGGCCTGGCCATGTGGGTGGGGGCCATTTTGAGGCATGGTCCAGGCAGGGCTTGGCCATGTGGCTGGGGGTCAAGGGGCCATTTTGAAGCCAGGCAGTGTGCTCAGGCCTGCACCCAGTTTGACTTGCTTTCATCGATTATGCCCAGGGGTACTCAGTGGTGCATGAAATAACTCTCTGTTTGGTCTCTCTTCTATTAATGTAAACATCCATTTTTGATTAGAATTGCAATTTTCATTTTGGGTCTTTGGGTGTGTTGTAATAATATTAAATGCCTAGTTGCAAACATTAATTGAAGCACGACATATGCAACATTTATTTAACTTCCTTTGCTTTTAGGTGCACAAGAGAACCACATCAGTCATCGTTCATCATTCATTAGTGCCAGGAAGAAGTTCTGCAGCGGTGTGTGCAACACAACGTCACGTGATGTCACGTGTGGCCACAGACCGCTTTGCAACTCGTGCAACTGCGGCCTGCTGTTCTGACATCTGAAGGAGATGGGCCCAAAGAAAGGTGGCCATAGCTTGTCTACCAAGAAAGTTGCCAGTGCCACTGCCAGTAAGAAGGAGCAGAAAAAGCAAGTTGTGCCACTTACCAAGGAGGTGTGCCCACAGACAGTTTTTTTGGTAGGAAAACAACTACGCCTGCAGCAGCGGGGTTCGCCGGGGACCAAGCTGGGAGCAGCACCTCGCTTCATTGGGCTCAGTGCCACCACGCCAAGTTAGGTCCAAGACCATGAGTGCTGCAGAGGCAGCCACTTTAATTGCTCAATCTCCATCGACCAGTGATGTTGGCTCATCGCAAGAAAGTAGCATCCAATCAACGCAGGGTGTAACTCATCTGACGAGTGTTCAACAACCACAGCCTCAACGACAACCACAGGTGCAAACTAGTACAAGCGCAAGTACATGCCCAAGGAGAGGCGCAAGTAGAGGCGCAAGTAGAGGTGCAAGGAGAGGTGCAAGGAGAGGCACAAGGAGAGGCGCAAGGAGAGGCGCAACTAAAGGCGCATGGAGCGGCACAACTGCCCACAATGCTTGTTCCTCCAGAAGTAGGGGCACATCAGGAAATCGAGATTCAAGCGGAGGTATCATCTGAGAAAGCCACTCCTCCTGATGATGATCCATTGTCTTCCAGATCCCCAGCAAGAAAAAGGTCAAGGAGGCGACTACAAGTTCTTCTTCAAGCCCCCTTCCTTCTGATGATCTCGATGTTGATTGGAACCCACCAATGCAGTCCGAGAGTGAGGCACGCCATGAGCCTACAAAGGTAGCTAAGCCTAAAAGGAAGGTTCTCGCAAGGCTTTCACTTATGGGTGATGATGACGAACAAGAAGTGGTGTATTCTGCTGCTGATGAACAGTCGTCACTTCAGCCCCAGCGGGCATGCAGCAGACAGACATTTTTACCTTATCCCGAATTGCTGCTGAGCGGGATGTGGGCGGCGTGGCACCGATACCACCACTAACGCAGTTAACCACTACACCAACACGACCTACAGCTTCCTTATTTTCTCGTCAGAAGGGCCGGCAGGGACCTCCATCCAGCTCGACCTCTATTACCTCAAGTAGTGGTGCTGTAAGTGCACAACAGAGTCAAATTCAGCCATGTCCATCCTCCACTTCATCTGGCATTGAAAGTAGCACCTCCACCACCAGCAGACATCTCCAGTCCCCAGTTTGGGACTTCTTTAGTGTTAGCAAAAAGGCGGAAAACATGGTTGTTTGTTCTATTTGTAAAACTGTAGTTAGTCGGGGTAAGCTTGGTACCAACTATGGTACCGGTGACCAGAGAGGTCATCTCCAAAAACACCACACTATCATTTGGGAGGCGCACCTAAGGATGATCCGGGAATACAAAAGTACAACAAATCCAAATGTATCCATTCATATTGCATCTGATGATGATGATGACGAGGGGCTGATCATGCAGGGGGGAAGTGAAGAAGCGACAGATATTTTTTCTGGTACACCCAGTACCCCTGGTAGCAGCACTGCAGTGGTAGCGCCCACACCCTCTACCCCAGCAACATTTATGAGGCACATTAAGAGTCTAGGAGAGACACCAATGCGAAAAAGTACATCAATGAGCCTAACTGGGTTGAAGAAGTCTGCATCATCATCAAGTAAAACAGTCCAGACCACCATGAAAAGCATGTTTTGTCGGATGAGCCATTTGAAAGCAACCACCCTGATTGATCTTTATAATACAATGCTGGCTAAAATGTTAGCACTGGACCTTCTCCCTTTTTCTTTCATGGAAGGGGTGGGTGTTCTAGAATTTGTGGCAACAGTCTGCCCTAAATTGAAGGTTCCTAGCCAGTCCTATTTTGCCAGAGTTGCGGTTCCAGAACTACATCAAGATGTGCTGGAGGTGATTGGGGCAGCTTTGCAGAGGAGTGCTGTTCACACTATCCACCTGACAACAGACTTGTGGGCCAGTTGCCAAGCCCATGATTACATGTGCATCACTGCACACTGGGTCTCTTTTGCAGGGGCTAGAGACAAGTTATATGCAGGTGTTGACCCGGACACAGTTTTTCAAGCTACTCAGAAACATGTAACAGTAGCCATGTTTGCAATGAAGAAATCTCATACTGCACTATACCTTTTGGATGTGTTTCAGAGTAAGGTCTGTGAATGGCTGCATCCAAGAAACCGCATGATTGGTTATGTTTCCATGGATAATGGCAGTAATATAGTTAAGGCCATACATGAAGGTGGCTATTTCAGAGTGCTGTGTTTGGCGCACAGTATTAACATTGTTGTGCAAGATTTCTTGAAAAAGAAAACACAGTCAGCAAGTTACTGACCACCTGCCGAAGAATCTGCACACATTTCAGCCATTCTTTTAAGGCCCGGAAGCAGCTGAGGAACATACAACATGAACGTAGACTGCCAGTCAGAGGACTCATCCAGGAGGTGGTAACACGTTGGAACTCAACCTTCTACATGCTTGAGTTTCTGTCTGAGCAGTGCATGGTAATCAATGAGTATGTCTTTCAACGGAGTGCTACTATGAAAGACATGAGGCTAGAGGTGGAGGAATGGAAGCTAGTTAAAAGCCTGACAGACATGCTTCGTCCTTTTGAGGCCTTCACGCGTGAAGTCAGCAGGGAGGACTGTACTTTGGGCAAAGCTATCCCATTGTTGCGCATGCGAGAGCACCAACTGAAGGCGGTGTCTTCAACATTCCGAGATGATGCTGAAAAGCAAGACGCATATCAGTTGGCGGAGAGCTTTTTAAGCATCCTAGTTGACAATGAAAGGCTTAACAAAATACATACAGAACAGCATTACATTTGTGCCACTATTCTGGATCCAAGGTACAAAAAGGCAGTGGCCATCAAAGCATTCATTCCTTTTAATGAAGCAGATTTTTCGAAGTACAAACATTGGCTAGCTCTGTTAGCCACTCAGTTAGAAAAAGTGCGGCAGAAAATTGAAGGAACCAGCAGAAGTACTACTGGATCAGCAGGCCATGCGGCGTCAAGGTCCACTTCTGAATCTCTGGCCAGGCCCAGCCATAATATTGTCGAAAGCGGATTGCCTAACTCATTAAGGGTGTGCTCGTTCCAGTGATGCAAAGGCCACAGATGGCACGCAAAGTGGAGCACCCCTGGAGAACCTTGAGAGTATGGTGCAGGCCTATCTGGATGACTCAACAGAGGTCTTTGTCAATCAGAACCCATTGCTGTATTGGTATGGGGAAAGGCCTCAATAGCCACTGATCACCAACCTGGCTCTAAATTATTTGCCTTGCCCACTCGCAAGTGTGTCTTCTGAACGTGTTTTCAGTACTGCTGGTGCCATTGTAACTTCAAAAAAGACCCACCTCTCGCCCAAAAATGTGGAGAGGTTAACAATGATCAAGATGAATCAGAACTTCATACCACCAGATTACAAAATACGTGAATGCACGCAGGAAGAAGAGGACACTGACTTAGGTGACGGAAGTTCTTCTCTGTTAGCTGACCTACTCCTGTCTCAATTCACAGAGTTTGAGGATGAGCTCTCCTTCCCTGACACCGAGGCCTGAAAATTATTTCCTTTTTTTTCGTCCTTATTCACTTTTATTCCTGTGTGTCTTTCTTTGTTTTGCAACTTTTACCATATCAAAACTCTAATCACCTAATCACAAAAAATCCATCAGCAGCACTGTCTTCGTCTTATTTCCTTATTGAAGGTGTCACTGTCTGCAATCCTGAAGTTCACACGTTCACAAGTCAGTCATGCTCCTCTAGAGTCCTCCTCCAGACTCCCCCTATCCATTTCCCTCAAGGCAGATGGCTGGATTATCAGAATGAAGAAACTGTCGCTTCGTAGACGAGTCCCCTCAAAAGAAATGGGACTGGAATTACTGACTATATGCTGATTGCTGACAGTTACTTCTGAAATTGATTGACACACACATGAGAAGCTGCCCTGTTGGCCTCCACTTTAAGAACAACAAGATGGGGACAAAAAGTGGAACAGGTAATGAATAATGAGATGGCATGCACTGCAGTGGACAGCACTGGCTGTCTGGCTATGATAAAAGCAATTGCTGTTTGTTTGCTGTGCATGAAATGAATCATTGTATATCTTCAATAATTATATAATCTTTTACACACTAAATGTAACTCAAGTCTACTCTATGTTTTTTTACCATGTTTAATTCAAATTCTTCTAATGCAGGGGCCACTATGTTGCATTTTTTAATATGCAAAATGTCCTTGGACTCACTGTGTGTGTAGAATGCAACTGCATGAACAACATTGAGTTTGCCAATATACCATGATGATGATGAGTCTTGATGATCAAAGTTACATAATATCTTTTTTCTTTACAGTCACTCACTGGGATGGATGGATCATCATCGTCGGTTTACGGAAGAACTATTGCCATTTCATGAGTGGCAAACAGGTAAACCAGTCAACAACAACTACAGCAGAACTACATGTCTGTCTAGTCGTGGTCGAGCCTGTGCAGTGTTGTTATGCCAGAGTCCAGACAGCAGTTCATGTAAAATTGCAACTATGTGGCTTGCTGCATACAATTAGATATTCTTTGTCTGTCTGTGTCAAAGAGGTATGCTACATCAGGTTGCTTCACTCAGTGGTGCCTGCCTTGACCGTCTGTATGGCCCTGGCCTGCTGTGTGCTAATTACTATCCTTGAAAAGGAGACTCAGAGTACGCACTTTAGAAATGATGGTGCTTGTATGTAATACTGTCGCCTCTGAAACTGAAACTGTTATTTTTGCACTACAGCACACCGTACCTTATATATTTTTCTCCATAAATGTAAATGTAAATGTTTTTGAGCTTGTAAAGCGCACTGCTACCCATCCATAGGTCTCCTGGCGCTGTATAACTCTGGGGAACCCGTCCTGGCTTTCCCTGTGGGATAGTCCCTTGCTGAGAGTCCTCAAGGTAGAGCCAGGCATCCCCGGCATTGGTGGGGCCGTTGTGGAGATTAGGCAAGCCAATGCCCAGAGTTGCCGAGTGGGACCCCTGATTAGAGTAAGCACCGAAGCGAGAATTATCGAGTTCGCTGACCAAGGTCCACGACCCTGCTGCGTCGGGAATTGAACCCTGGTCCCGGGCCGACTTCTGCTCTCGGGCCTGCCGGCTCTAACCAGTGAGCCACACTACTCTGTGGTGTTTTAATTTCA
Source organism: Lissotriton vulgaris (assembly GCF_964263255.1). NCBI lineage: Eukaryota > Metazoa > Chordata > Amphibia > Caudata > Salamandridae > Lissotriton > Lissotriton vulgaris. Next base: position 1,353,728,267 of record NC_141695.1, read on the forward strand.
CTTCCTGTTTTTCCATCAACAATTACAGGCCGGTTTTTACCCTGTGCCATGGGAAAAACGATTAACTCAGGCTTACCATTAGCGATCAGCAATTCCGCATCCACCAGGCAGGCAGTGGACAGTGTGTCTGGTCACCAAGATTGATCGATGGAGCGTCAGATCGAATGGAGGAGTACCGCGAAGAAGAGGAATGGCTGGATGCATGCAACTTCCCAAATTGAACAGGACAACTACAAAATACAGTTACAGTATCCTCTTCACTTCTCCTTATCTTTGTAAATAATATTATTGTTGTGAACTTCTATGAGTGGGCCTCTGTGCATTTTTTTGCTCTCTGTTTCAAATTCATCCCTCCAGCTATTTGATAAGTTTTTCTTTGCTATTTGTAAAACTAATTTAATGTACTACTAAGTGTTTATTCTCTCTGAGGGCAGAAAGGCAAGTGAAATTGCGTAATTACTGAAGCCCTGTACTGTCACATTGTTTCTTCATAGTTAGTAAGTTGTAGTACTACTTTCCAGTAACCTAACCATCCATTTAGCAAACAATGTCATGCATGCAGTAGTGCATGCACTTCCTTTATGTCCCTTAAAAGATTTATGGATATCTTCGTATCCAAAGATTTTTTTTTTTTCATTTGTTGTTGGTCCATGCTGTGTTTGTTTTCCTCTCTCTACAAAACTTTCCCAAAAACCCCCATTCCCATCCAATTTTCAAACCCTAACCCTCTTCCCCTGGGCTGTGCGATTTTCATTGAGGTGTGACTAAATGACAACAATAATTCCACACACTTGATGGGGAGGATAAGGACAATGCAGCAGAAAATACATTTCAAGGATGGTGAAGGAATCCGAGTATTTGTTCTTACTGTGTACTGTACTATCTATCGTACTGTTCTAATGCTACGCTCGGGCCACTCAATGTTTCATTTCCTTTTTTTTCATATGCTGCTACTGCCAGTGTGTAGTGTACCACTACTACTACCACCACCACAACAATGACATTTCATCTGTCCAGGATTCAACCTTAATCGCCATTTGCCATGCACCGAGCCCTGTGCCTTGCCCTATTCTCAAACATGAATCACAGGTAAGATAAGCATTTTGGGGAGGAAGAATAATGGAGTAGGAGGAAAGGAGAGACTGACGGTAGTACTAGTAAAGTAGTAGAACAATTGAATTCACTAACTCTGTCAGTGGCACTTTTCTAAATATTGTGGCGGTTGGACAATTTGAATCAACCAGCCAGTTAAGTTTCAGGAAAACAAACGTACAGTTGAGTTAACACCCCCTGCCTCCCCCACAAAACAGTAAAAACGCGTATGCTATGTTTAAGTTGAAATTAAATAATTATTTACACCCTAGCAAAAATAAACTAACCCACAAGACCCGACTCACCCCCCTCCCTAACCCCAACCAATGTCCATGAAATGTCCCGAAGAAAAGTTCCAAACCCCCACGCCCAATTCCCACCCCCCCCAAAAGTCTTTAAAAAGGGGGCAAGGGACAGTCTCTCCTCCTCTACTGCCGCCAGCGGTGTCCTTTGGCCAGGTGGTCCCGATGCTCCCTGCGGAGGTCCTTGAGCAGGGTTTTCAGTCTCTCCACCTCCTGCTCAAGGTTGGATACCCTGAGGGTCAAGCTGTGCAGACAAGCCTTACACCTGTTGTGGCGGGGAGCTGATTTTTTTGCTGCTTGGAGGTGGCGGGTGGCTGCGGTACCACGGCTCCATACCGCTGAAGGCTTGCGCTGACTGGATGACCCAGGGTGAGCGGAGGAGGATGCAGCTGTCGTGGATGTTGTAGATGTCGACTGAGATTGCATGTCCTCCTCCTCCTGGGCCACCAGCCACCGATATTCAGCGAAAATCGCCTCCAGCTTCCACTGCCGTGCCCGTCTTGCCAGCTCCTTCCGTGTTAGTTTGGAAGGAGCATATATATGAAGAAAGAAAAACATACTGTAACCAATGCTCTTCAAGATTAACACAAAATAATTCAGCAGAAAGTTGTGTCACAGTAGCACTAGCAACTTGCAAGCACAGTACATAACATTTGTGGCCTGTATCTATCTAACATCCCACTTCGTCGGCCTCTGCTCTAACATTAGTGGGAGTTTCAGGAATTCTACTAGCACTATATGGACTCACTACATTAGACTCAGACAGTACACCAGTCTTCTTCTTCTTCTCTCTTCTTTAGCGAAATTGGTACGTAAACTTGTGGAAGCCGGCATAATACCAGCACAGTCAACTTGCACCCGAGTACCATGATCCAGGCATCCATCCATTCAAAGTAAATGTCAATCATTCTTCTTAATGTCTCAACTGGACAAACCTTACTTTTTCTCACAGAAAAACAACCTTTTTATTTTATTTTGGAAACCGCCAGCCATGCTTCCATGCTTGACTCGCATTTGAATTTGAACCAAAGGATATATTGCGCACACATACAGTTTCTGTTTCACCCACCCAGGCAGTCCTCTTTCCTTTCTCCCTTCACCCATCCTTGCTTCAGCCTTCAACCAGCCATGCATCATATTCCCAGCCACCTCGGGCAGCATTCAAAAACACGTATCATTCTTTGCCAGTCATTACTTTTAACTCGCTCGTCCTTCCTTACACCCTTGTTTCCCTTTTCGTTGATCCCATCCTTCAAGTTCATCTCTGATCTCACTTGGCTTCTCGATAAAACTTTCACAGCTGAGTTAAAGTCAAATTCAGTGGAGGCCATTGGTTACTCATCAACTCCAGCCACTAATGCTACTGCTAATGAGAAGTCAAGGGTGAATGTCTTCTACCTGGTTGACAAAAACTTAGGGGTATATTATTAAGCACCGGTGTTAAAATTATCGGTATTTTATCGGCAGGAAATGGCCGATAAAACGGCGATAATGGGCTTGATAATACACCCTTGTTAATTCCCATAAAAGCCCATGTTCTTGTGTTAACATGGGCTTCTATGGGAATTAACAAGGGCCTATTATCAAGCCCATTATTGCAGTTTTATTGGCCGTTTCCTGCCAATAAAACTGTGATAATTTTAACACCGTTCCTGGATAATATGCCCCCTAGTTCTAAATTTGTAAGTCTTCTTAACAGTAAAGTGCACTTGTACTGTGAAACATATACACCCCTGCAAAGAGACCACTCTGCAGCCTGCAATCTCAATAAGTAACGGAATATAATAGCTTTGATTACGACTGCCCGCCACTCCCGTGGCATCCCCCACAGCAGTTCCTGATGGCTCTTGCACCGCATCCGACCCTGGAGTGCCCACCTCCGCGCTGGCCCCGGCACTGGTGCTTGGCTGTGCCAATGTTCCACCTAGAAAATACATTTCATATTTTTAGATGCCAAATACACCACTCACTATTTTGTCTAGGAATGAAAAAAATGTTACTAGTACTACATAAACAAATTTACTCATTTGTGACTCTAGTCTAAACTACAAATAAAATGTACCTTTCTTCAGGGAAGGGTGTTTTTTATTTATGCTTAGCCATAACATGTAATGCTACACTTTTTGGCACAACTGATGAATGCTTGCTTTTTAACACGCACCATTTTTCTCATAACAGACAGAAGCTTCCCTTCTAAGAACAAGAGCAAGATCATCATCATATCATGTTGGATGGAGTCGTCAACGATTCATCCCCACCAAGACTTTATGTTCCAACCAGGTGAGGGCTCTCCCACAATTAATGTGTGAAATCAGCCACATTTCAGTTTTAAATCCTTTACCATTTATCTTATATGAAGTTGATTTTAATAAATGTTTTTCCTTTTAATAAAGCTTTAAAACTTACATAGACTCTGGTTTTTGGTCATGAGTGAGTGAGCGAAAGAGTTTTCTATTTGCAAGCATGAGTCCGTGGCTCTGAGAGTCGGGACTCTGGCTCCGTAGTCTTATGTTCTGGGTTGTATAATCATTGGGGATCATCACTGCATTCGGGAGCTAAATAATGACTCTGACACACTAGCTAGTCAGTAAGGAGATTGGGGATTCAACTTCTGTTATGACTGAGGTATGTGGAAAGTCTAACTGCGCCCTATTATAATTTATAACCAATGCCCTATTTCTTGTCCATAGTTCTGTTTGTGCAGATCAGAATAGTCCCTGCAACAGTAGTAGTATGGATTGTCCTCCTATCCAATCAAAAAGTAAACTAGTATCTTATTCTTGGTGGCTTTTGATATTTTATTGTTGGGAATTGTTAAAGCATAAACATTTAGAAGACTTCAATAGACATTATGGACAACCCAGAGGACTGCACTCAGTGCATAGAGCTATTGCTGAATAGATTAGGAGTTTTGTTTAACACCTTATGCCAACTGTGCAAGCTTAGTTAGCTACACAGACAAGTCAAGTCAAGTCAAGAAATTTGTATAGCGCACTACATACCCAGAGGGTTTCAAGGCGCTTAGGAGGGGAGGAGGATTACTTGTCAAAAATCCACGTTTTAAGTTGCTTCCTGAATGCTAGGTGGTTCTGGGTGAGGCGAAGGTGAGCGGGGAGTGAGTTCCATGTTTTGGCAGCCAGGTACGAAAAGGATCTGCCTCCCATGGTGGTCTTGTTGATGCGAGGTACAGTGGCGAGCGCTTGGCTGGAAGAACGTAGTTGGCGGGAGGGGGTGTAGAAGGACAGTCGTGAGTTGAGGCAATCTGGTCCGATGTCGTAGAGTGATTTGTGTGCGTGGGTAAGCAGTCGGAAAGTGATCCTCCTATTGACGGGTAGCCAGTGGAGGTCTTTGAGGTGCCCAGAGATGTGTTCGTTGCGTGGGATGTCTAATATGAGCCTGGCTGAGGCGTTTTGGATTCGTTGGAGTTTCTTCTGGAGTTTTGCGGTAGTACCTGCGTAGAGGGTGTTTCCGTAGTCCAGTCGGCTCGTGACCAGAGCGTGGGTGACTGTTTTCCTTGTTTCGGAGGGGATCCAGCGAAATGTTTTTCTGAGCATGCGAAGAATGTTGAAGCATGAAGAGGATACGGCGCTGACTTGTCTGTTCATTGAGAGTAATACTAATAATAATCTAGTAGTACCACAGGGAGTCATAGTAGAGGCAGGATAAGAATTTAGAAACAGTGTACAAGAAGATCAAAGATGATTTAGGAAAAAATAGAATGAGGAACGTTTAGAAAAAATAGGTGCTGTAAAAGATAGGGAAGTATAATTATTAATATTAACCGGAAAACTTACTGGGGCCAGCAGAGGAGCCCTCGGCGGACCTATCCTGGCCTTCCTGGTGTTTTTCCTGCTCCGCCGGCACCGCTACCTCCTCCTGTGTCCTCTTGCCCCTAGGGGAAGCTGATGTACAACATGAAAGAAAGACACAAACATGGAGGATTGTTGTCAACCAAATCAAACATTTCAAAAAAACAATAACACATTTTTTTGGGGAAATAGACAATAATTGCACTAAATTTATTGACCCAAATCTGATGTGGTCTACTAGGATATAGTATTGCTGGATTTGCAGACCATCTAATTGGAAAGTTATGTAACTCACTAAACCAACTACAAAAATGTTCTACTAGGACTGGCAGGCAGCACTCCGCAGCACGCAAAGTGATAGATACAGTCTGTCATGATCACCACCACTATCTCTTCTTAGTGGCAGGAGTACAAAGGAATGACTGAACTTGAGTCTTTAATTTCTAGCATTACGCAGTTCTGTAAAGTACACGGATACATAATCGTCACCCAGGCCAAATGAGCACAAAATTGATAAACAAGTAAGCATAGTAGCACCGCCAGTGAGCAGGCGAGCACCTGCAATCACAGAAGCTTTTGAAACAATTTACCTGCAATGTAATCTCTAGTGTCTAGCATTACGCAGTTCTGTAAAGTACACTCATACATCATCACTGAGGCCAAATGAGCACAAAATTGAAAACAAGAAAGCATAGTAGCACCGCCACTGAGCAGGCGAGCAGTGCACCTGCAATCACAAAAGATTTTGAAACATAATTTACCTGCAATGTAATCGGCAGCATTCTTGCTCTTCGTAAAAAACAAACATTTGCAATATGATAACATAGAGCAGGAGAAAACAGAGTAATGATTAAATAGCAACTACTACTCACCAAGCCCAGGGATCTCAACGCCTAGCAGGTGGAGCAGGTCGTGTTACCGGTCCAGGATGTCGGAACACCGGTGCGTTGCCTGGTTATAGGTGTGCTGGACCCCAGACTCCCGATACATGGCCGGGCATACCTTCTCCCATAGCTTGCAACGCTCCTGGAGCCCATACCCGGCACCGGGCCTGCCGCCTGCTCGACGGTCTTGGGGAGGTGGCGCTGGACATAGAAAATCAGTGCGGCCACCTCCACCGTGATGAAGATCTCCTGGGCACCTACTTGCTCCCCCCTTAATCGCCCGCAAGGGAGCCGGGTACAGGGTGTGGGACCCTTCCCCTTGGTGTTCTTCCCGGCTCCCTTTGCCATGGTCCTGGACAGGAAAGTTAGATAAAAAAATAGGAAAGAATAGGGAAAAAGTAAATAAAATAAAAGAGGACAAAAGTAGTTTTTAAAGTAACGAAAAGTTGAAAAAAACACAAAATATTGATGTAGAAAAATAGAGGGATAGATAATGAGTAAAAAAGATTTTAAAAAGTTCAAAGAAACAAAGGATTGCAAAGATTAGGGGAGGATTGAAAAAGCATGCCCAGAACCATAGCAATGAATGAAAAACAAGAATGCTGCGCCCATTGCGACCACGTGGGTACGTTCTCGCGATATTTCCCCCGCGAGCACGCAAAAATGCGCGCAAACACGTAATTGTGCCCCGCACGTAGGAAATGCGCAACGCGGGGATGCAACGAGTGCCCGGAAACGTAAATACGCAACGCGAACACTGAAAACAAGATGGCCGTACCCATGTATGACCACATGGGTAACTTCGCGGTCGGCGCGCTGAAAAAAAACCTGCGAACAAGCAAAGCGCCCCGCGAACACGCAAAAATAAAAAAATCTGCAAATTCGTGGATTTTGCGGACCGTGAAGTCACTTTCGCACAAATTTGCGTACTGCGAATTCACAAACTTTGCCCATACTTAATTTTGCCTGTACACATAAAGTACTTCTGCCAAAAGAAAGTTGTCCCCTTTAGTGCCTGGGATTGTTCAGCCATTTTGTGATTATTCTTGTAAAAATGCCATTTTGTTTTGAAAAGGCCCAGCAACCCTCTAGCTTTTGCTACTGGGTCTTTGTTGTTTCTCACAGTGGACTGCATTGGGGAATTGTGATGGGCCTTAATGCAAAGCAAAGATGAGCAAGTGTGCACATGTGCATTCAAGAAAGCACTGCCTTAAATGGGCATTCAAATCATTCGAAGATGACTACCTATCTGTGCTCATCCAGGGTTGAACATAATAATTTAAAGATGAGATATGAGGATTGAAGTGCTTAAAAGGCTATTGTAGGTATTATCAATGTCCCGTTGAGCATGTAAAGAACATTGGTTTCCCTAACCCTGTTCACAATTGGGCAAAACATAAAGATAACTTTATAGGTATCAAATAATTTTTCCCTGGCATGTTTAGCCAAAGTTGTAGTACATGGTGTATGAACACTCGCACTGGATCACTTATGTTACTTCAAACTGAATAGAATTAAATACACCTTCATAGAGAAGTTTCTAGTTTAGTTCTAAGCGGGTTTTTGGAAAGATATTGGCAGAAATTATATATTTTTTTAAATTAAGAATGATTTTTTAAAAACTGGATAGCATAAAAAATTTAACTGTGAGCAATTGGATTTGTGATTGAAGGGTATGAAAACCCTTCTCAAGCAACAGCCACAATCCCTGTCAAGGTATATCACAAAAGTCACCAAATTAGCCTGCGTTTTACCCTCTAGCAGCTTGGCACAAAAGAAGTTAGGCTTAACTTAGAGGCACTTTGTTAAGTATTTATGCAGCATACAAACAGTAAGACAATGAAAACACAACATAAGAAAAATCCAAAACCAATTTAGAAAAATGTAGTACAATGTAATAAATAAAATGATATCAGAATGACAAAAACCCAATCAGAAGGACTGGAGATATGCAAATTCAAAGTAGCGCCAAAAAGCACAAAGGGTAAAATGGAGTTATCTGGTCACACTGGAAGAGGACAAAGTCACAGGTTCAAGCCAACCATGATAGAACCTGGGCAGTGTACATGAGCAGGTTTGGCCTGCTGAGCAATGTACCTGGTCGTATTTGGACTGAGATGGTAGGTCTTGTGTCATGCTTTGTTGAGTTGCATCTGTTCCAATTAGGCTGGTTATCAGGAGCTGCGAGATTCTGGGATGCAAGGTTCAGTGTCAAGATGCATCGTGCTGTGTTGGTTCCGGTGAGGCCGACGAACAGGAGCTGCGAGATGCTGCAATGCAAGGTCCTGTGTAGCACTGCATCAAGTTGCATTGCTCTGCGTCAGTTCTGAGGGAACCAACAGTTGAGTCAGGCGGGAGTGGGAGTACATTCGGATGCCAGCCAAGGATCCAGGTACTGGGGGGCACCACTTGGAGATTAGGACTCACTCTAGCAAAGGCTAGCAGCATGCAAAGGCAGTCTGGACAGCTGGGAAGATACAGGAGAGGTTTCTGGAGATTGGTATTTCCCTCTATCTGAGAAAAGATAGTCAGTCAGCTACCCCTTTGAGTCACTCTGGTAGTTTGGGATAATGGAGGAGATCCAGTCTTCCTTCCTCAGGCAACAGGACAGTCCATCTTGCACCAAGTCAGTCCTTCTTGCAGCAGGGCAATAGATAAGTCCTTCTTCTAAGTCTTCCACAGCCTTAGAAGTGAGCTGAAGAGTTGGACTGAGGAACCAATATTTATACCTGATGCCAGTTTTTAAGTGGGAGAAACCTCTGGACATCCTGCCACATCTGGTTCTGGAATTTACTTCCCTCCCCTGCCCTAGCTTTGATGGGTCTGGGATGAGAGTAGACTAGTGTGAAGTCCCCTGTGAGTATGCTGAGGTAGCCCTTTTGAAGTGCAAGTATGATAGATGACAGCTCCACCCCTCCTAATAGGTCAGGGTGGCACATTCTGCCAGCACCCAGTCCCCCCTTTGTGATGCTGTCTTGAAGAAATGTAGAAAGGCCAACTGCCCTTTACACATAGTCATGTGACCCAGGTCACAGGCTGCATGATTCAAATGGTTAGCACAAGAACATTCCAACTTTCTAAAAGCTGCATTTTCAGAATTGTGACTTAGAATTCAAATTTACCATTAAAGAAGATTTTAAATTACAATTAATTTAAGACCAAACTTGACTTTCCTATCTACTCCGAATCAAAGTTATCACGTATTAAACATCATAGGGTAACCCAATGGTGTCCTATCAGAGAGGTAGGTCTTGCAGTAGTGAAAAATAATTCAAAAGTTTTTTACTACCAAGACATGTAAAACTTAAAAGTACTTGTCCTTTTTTAAAAAGTATGCTGCACAATGCCCTATTGGCTGTTCAGGGTAAAACCCTAGGGGTGACCTATATGTATTATAAATAAATGTTTAGACCTTACAAAGGCTTTCTTTTGCCAGATTGAAATGGCCGTTTTAATGCGCGCACAGGCTACAATGGCAGGCCTGAGACTTGTTTAAAAATGCTACTTAGGTGGGTGGCACAATAAGTGCTGCCAGCTCACTAACATCATTCAATTTACAGGCCCAGGGTATAACTAGTACCACTTTACTGGGTCCTTATAAATGAATTAAATGTGCCAATTGGGTGTATACCAATTGTACCACGTTTTAAGGAGAGAGCACAAGTACGTTACCACTGGTTAGTTGGGGTAAAGTGCAGTTAGAAAAGAACACCCTGCCAAGGTGGGTAATAAGGGGTCCTCCACAGGATCGGATTCTGATTAGAAGGGAGCAATATCAACTGAATATCAGGGCCCAAGACAACAAATAGATAACATTCAATTCATATTTTTATAGAAAATATATATTTTTATTAGTTTTGATGCAATCAGTCATTTCTAGAAAACATTCAAGGCTAACAGATTCAAGAATTAATAAAAACTGTCAATAAAGTTCATCATTTCATATAGGGAAAGACGTTTCTCCCAAAAATTAGGTGTTCCACTCACTCCAGGGTATTTCAAGGGGCTCAACAGACACTCACATCTTCTGGGGGTCATTCACACTCATACATATTCAACCACTTCACATGGATAGATCTCGCTTGACCTGCAACAAAGAGCTGGACTTATGGTTGCATGGACGGGGGTGCAACTATGTGAGGGCAAATTAGATGGAATAATGTTGCCGTTCTTGATGGTAGCGCCAACGCACAAGCTGAAATTAAAACACATATTTTTTAACATATTAGGTAACTCACAAAGTTTCATACATATTTATTTACAATGATTATTCACGTACTTTTTCTATACATATATTGTCATCAAATGTACAGGTACATCTAGAGGGCAATTCTCGTTTGTCTCGGCTTAGATATCCATTAATCACTCCCAGGATAGAGTCCCCCAGGATCGGGGAGAAAGGCCAAATCAAAGAAGTGACCAAGGTGAAGACAAAAAACGTATCTTTTAATATACACTCATTCATTCATTCTCTAGTTCAAACATTCATTCAATTCAGATCCATACTACACATTTATACAGTTTTCATAGTCTAATGAATACTTTTAGTGGACAGACTCGGTAGAGGGTTAAAAGGACTGGTCATCAAATGACAACATTTCTAGACTATTGGAGGTGAGGTAGGGAGGATCTCTCTTTTTTATATATGAATATAGCGTTCTGAGGAGATAGCTCTTATCAGTGCTTAAAAAGGAAAGGATTATCTCCCTTGCACCATGTTTTAAGGAGAGAGCACAAGTACTTTAGCACTGGTTAGTAGGGGTAAAGTGCACAAAGTCCTAAAGCAATCCAAAAAGAATTCAGCAAAGTAAGAGGGGTGAAGGCAAATTGTTTGAGGTGTCCCTGCAGAGGGGGCCAGGTCAAACAGTAACATAATGTAGATTCTCACCCAAAATAATGTGTAAGAACTATGTACCAAATTGTATATTTTCAAGTAAATTTGGCCACGAATATCAGCTCAAACTGTGTAGGTTCATTTCAAAATAAGTTCTTTAGAGTGCTTGAGCTTGAAAGGAAAAAAAGCTTTTTAATTGGTACATATCAATTCCATTTCTCCGAATGGGAACCCAAATCGTATGCTAGTCACCAGTTACTGCCCACCTGCACTTCTGCAAAGACCTTACACTGAACAATAATTGACAGTCGTCAGTCAGTCTTCAAAATGAATGTTAATACCAAAAATATTAGCATGAAGAAAGATATCATTACATCAGAACCCCACATTTTGGCTATCAACACACAATACTCACAGTTTTAGAGTACATATAAGGTAGCCTGTTTCACAAAGCTAAAGTTAATTGAACAAATACTACATTACTGAGTCCTAAGATAGTCATCTGTGTTCAGTCTTACTTCAGTGAGTAGCACATAAATCGCTTGGATTAAGGAACCTATAGCCATATTAAAAAGGAACACTCACCCAACCCTCATTTCCTGTGTGGTGCTCATCTCATTTGGTAATGGACAGAGATGCAGGCCTCAGTATAGGATCAATACAACTACCACTTTGACCAGTCAAATCTGATTTGACTGTGAACAGTGGCCTCAGAAGTGAGATATCTAAACAACAACAGGAGTAGCTTTCTTATGCAAGACTAGAGCATCTTACACACTTTTGATTGAGACTAATACTATCGGGCTTGCTCCACTCCCAATTGTGTGTGGCAAACAGGCCAGGAACAAAAGAGGCTGAGAAGGACGAAGGAGCAATTTCCGTTCTAGTCGACGTGCGTGTCTCCCGTCCTGCCTCTCTACACTTACCTGATTTCCTTCTGGGTGGCTCTGACGTTTGTTGGTGTTCTCGTGATGGAATCCTGTTCTTCACTGCTGCTTTCGCCTGACACCGCGGGGCCTTCACTATCCTTCTGATGACGGTGGTTCTCCCAAGGTACTAGAAAGGTGCAGTTTGTGAATACCGAAAAGTAGTAAACTAACTCAAAAGTGTAAGTAACATTTGTGAATATGGCCCATAGATTTACATTTTTTTTAAAGAATTACTAAAAAAGACGGTACCAACAAATAAAGACGAGTATATCAGCAAGAATAGCAATTTGTCTCTTTCTGCATGGTGGCTCAAATAATTTTTATGCTGAGCCCACCTTCAGAAAACAAAAATGTTTAGACTTGCCCCACGTTATGTAGTCTTTTAAAATGTTCAACATTGAAAATTAACAACTGCAGGAATAGCACAAAATTAAGCGGTTTTAGGGCTAAATTCCAACATATAAGAACAACATAACATTCAGTGTGAATGTTTCGACCCCTATCCTCGAAAAATTAAATGTAAAGTTTGTCCAAACAATGTAGAGCAGAGGGAGCCAAATCAAGGTGGGCCTATCTCACACACAAAAAAGGAGGAGCATGACAAAATAGACACTGCAACGGAAAACAACCATCCGGCAGAGCTACTGGCCTCAGTCGTGTATGCTGAGAGGCACGTGAGGGAGGGAAATGCCATGGAACCATCTGGGCGTGACTGATTCTGGGAATCCCTTGATCTGCACTAACTCACCCTCAGCCATCTCTCACAAAGGTCCAGTTCACCTTGCCATCACAGATTGTCTGCTGATTCTTTGGGGTCCTTAGCTGGCCCACACATAACCTCAAACAACCCTAACAACAATGGCATAACAAATAACCCGGTCTAGGGAGCCCAGAGCTCCAGGCACTGTGTACGGGCGGTATGCTCCTGGCCTAAGAGATCATGACTGGGTCCAGAGCATGTGGGGGCCCCCACCATGTACTTTACAAGGGACATCATCAAGTTTAATTACGCCACTGACTAACAGAACCTCATGGGGTTCTGATAGACCTTTAGTCAGTCTTTAGTCAGTCTTTAATAACCCTCAGTCAACTCTAGGAGCTCCAAAGCTATATCTTAGCCAACTGCAAGCCAGCCTAGAGCCGACCTATGAGACCCTCTGTTAGTCCAGAAATACCATTCGTTAGTGCCCTTACTATGCCAACAGGTTATCATTCGACCACAAAAAGGCCCACTGAGATGGTCCATAAGCCCCTACTACCTGCAAATGAACTTCCCCCAAAAAGTTAGATTTCCTTGTCTAGAGATCAGCTCTTTATAGAGGGTCATAAATCTCTCAGCACAAGGGTGATAACCTCAATCCTTGGTATTTTTCTCACCTACCTAGCAAATTTATGTTCCTATCTGAACAATCCACAAAAGAGAGATCTAACCAGATGTACCAGAAAGGACCAGGAAGTGAAAAGAGATAACAAAAATATTATTCCTTTCTGTGTTTTTCAATGATAATGTGATCAAGCACAACGGTATACAGTGAACCAAAGGAAATCTAAATTAAAAAAATACATAGCAGCACATAAAAATATATCCTTCATTTATTATTTTCTTCAGAGTAACAAAATTCGATATTGTTATGATTCTAGACACATTTGGTGGTGCAGTTAAAAACATGTACATATACAAATCAATACAGAATAAAAATTCAGCATATAAGTTTTCACTTTAATGGGATGATTTTTTACAATAATCCATCCAGTAATAACAATTATTCAAACTAATATCTCAAATAAAGAAACTTATTACATTGCTGTTAAATAAAAACCAATACATTAAAAACAAAAAACGTTATCCTTGTGTCGACGCGTTTCGGTGTGTCTTTTTAGTTTGGAAAACACCTTCCTCAGGACTCAAAATTTTAAAAAACCTAGTCTTCATCCAACATATTTAAAAATGAATGCATACAATCAAACTCATATATGTAACGTTTGCTAATACAACATGTATACAATGCTTTCTTTGGTTCAATGTATAAACTCTAACTAAACGCAATCAAGAGTATATTTAAAACTCGACAATACTGGAGTACTCCAGATTAATGTAGTCCTGCTCCTTATTCTTCTATATTCCTTAAGGCAAGGCTTTTGTACTGGTTTCACAACTGCCGATTATATAAAAACAGGAACTATGATTGGGGCTTGTTAAGTCGCCCTTCACGGTCCAACATCCACTGCTTTTTATAAATTAAGGCGATGCTCAGACCTATGTGATAAGAATAAACAGTCCTAGTTGTAATAGGGATTTTAATGGTAACATCATATCTATTAATGCTATAGGGGGAATGTATTTTTCCTTTTCCTGCTTTATAGTAAAAGGTTAATCCTATATGCAGTCCCCCATTTATCCATAGTCATGACCCAACTGGGCACGCCGATATGCAGCATTGTTTTCCTCTAGAGGTGACTTGGTAGCTTGAGACACGTTTATCTTCCTGAATCATTGTACTTTTCAGCATTTTAATTATTATGCATAGCGCCTCAAATGTGCCGCATCAGGCAGCATTTGGTGCACAAAAAGAAAGGCCTTAGGCTGAGGCGCAAGTGTAGCTAACAATTAGAAGAAATTGTATTTGCGTCTGTATTCAGTGCTTTAAATGGGCCGGTACTCACCGGTACTGAGTACCGGCACTTCCAAATTTTCTACCCGTCAGTACCGGCACTTTTCTTTAGTCAGGGAGAGTACCGGTACTCTCCTTGAAGGTACTACAGGCTCGTATCTCATCCAGATGCCGCTCTGCTTCAGGATCTCGAAGTCGAACTGAGCCTCTGAAGTCGAGATTGGCAGAGAGGCCGCTAAAGTCCAGAGGCGCCCCTTTGAATGTCCCCACACTGCAGGGGTTTGAGAGGGCTTGCTTCACGCTGTGTTTAACAGGGCAGTGTCTAGGCAGACCCTGCACTGTTAATTAGGCGTGCAGCGAGCATTCAGGTGAAAGTGCTAACTGCCAGCATGAGGTCTGCACCTCCTTGTCTAGAAACGCCTGCCACAGCAAACTGGCTTCTTGGTGACTAGGCACTGTGGAAGCGTTTTTTTCAAGTTAATTTGTTTGTTTACTGGCCTCCTTCGAGCCCGTACTTATGACCTTCACAAATGCCATTTTTTATCCTGCTTTTCCGAGTGGGACATTGAGACATTTTGGCATTTCACCTGAAAACGTCGGAGTTGTGAGTTGCCGTTTTTCCTCCTATGATTGCTTGCCAATTACCGGCATAAGGAACTTAATGAGACAATCATGTTTCCTGAGGAAATGCGGTTTAACATTCGGCTTCTCCTGAGTTATTTCTATGATAAAATTGCCCTGTACATAAGGCATATGTTAAATTGCAGTAGGTTATGCCTCATATGTTACTTTTGTTCAGGTTGAGACTTGCATAACTTAACCTGAAGCATTATGGGACTAGTAGTCCCGGTCGTGCAATGAATGTTAACATGCAGGCTGACAATTTTGTCTGTAAGATTTTCAGCCTCTTGCATGTTGTTCATTAAGCATAATATTAGACTGCCTCTACCTGTTGAGTGAGTATGTGTAGTATCTTGTGGCGGGCTGTTTATTGGGCGCTTCAGAATATCGCTCCCCTCTGCAATGCATTAATAAGACAGTAAGTCTTATTGGTATGTCATTTTCAGATTTTATCCCACATGAAATACTGTCTCCTCTTAATTGGTCTAAATATATATCAGCAGCATGTTTTTACTACATGTTTTAACACGTTTTTTATTGAGGTTACATTCACTGAAGGGGTCAGTCCCATCTTACGATTCCATTCATACACATTTTTGTGTTTTTAATAGTATATGCCCAACCCTTTTGCAGGCAATTTGATCATTCATGTGCTCTTTCATGTTTACTGGTAATGTGGACTAATTACGTCCCACGCAGTCAAATGTATTTTATAATTTTGCAGTTTAATTATGTTTTTGATGATTTTTCATCTAAATAGCCACACTATTTGAGTGCCGAGTTGTGAATTATTCACTTCATGTGTCTGAAGCACCACAGAATGTCTCATTTCTATGTTTACCATGCCTAACAGTGGGAAAAGAGATATTTAAACTCACGTGTATGGCGCAGGCCAGATTGAGAAAGGCTGCTTTGGTAGCCGAAACCTTTCTCTTCAGTTGTAGGGTCGAGAGAGACCTGAAAAAATAAACAATGCCATTTACCTTCAGTCCTTGAGTGTGTGCCTTTTTCTGATGGGAGCAGGATGGATCGTGGATATATATATATATATATATCCTGTATGGCTTTCATTTTGTGTAATGATGTAACCTGTTTTGTTTACATAAACACATTTCTCATGTTTAAATATGTACTGCAACTTGCATAGAAGTTATTATAAATAATTATGTATTACCCTTAGCCCCGCCCACTTGCCACAGCTCTAGCTCATTTTAGTGAGTACCTGCACCTATTTTTTCCCATTTAAAGCACTGTCTGTATTAGTACTTCCGTCCCATTAAAGATGCGTGCCAACAGGGTTCACTCCTAGTTTTGTGCAAACACATCCGCTAGGACCTACCTGTACGTAATATATCAACTAAAACCGTGTACCAGAGGTAGTAATCTGGGCAAACAGGTGCACACTGCACACGCCCTGTTCACAATTTACTTACAGTCATATGTAAGTGTGGTTCAACAATAGCCTAAGTAATGGGGCAACTGTTCTTTACATTCTGGTGTGTGTGCACTCACCATGTATACATGAAGGTACAGAGAGATCTCAGCAGAGGGCCTGGTGCAGCAAAAGAGAAGTAAATGTGGGTCCGACGGGGCCTCCCCCTCATCGGCACGCTTTAACGTGCTGTCGACGTGTTATGTTCTATTTGAGGCAGTACTTTTAAGCCGAGATGTGCTGCACGCAGTGACACCTGATTTTCAGACCGCGGGGGCATGTTCATCTACCGCTGCTTAGTTCACTCACAGTACCTTATAAAGTGCAGAGTACGGCTTCGCTTGAAGAACTGAAGAGTCAAGGACAAGCAGACAGAAGCACCAGCGAGAGAAACACGTCGAAGGTAAAAGCAACACCGGTGGTTGGTTCTTAAGGTTACTCCAAGGTACAAACAGGAAAAAGCGAAGTTCATGTAATCTCCTTTTGCATAATTAGGCACAAAAAACACAGAGGACATTCCGTGAAATTACGCCCAATGTAAATCTGGCATTTAGCATTATATTTGAGCATATATTGCATCCTCACATCCATTTTGGATGCACAGATGCATTTCAGAAGCAAATCTCTCTCTCTCTCTCTCTTTCTCTCTCTCTCTCTCTCTCTCTCTCTCTCTCTCGCTCTCTCTCTCTCCCAGCCTGCCTACCATCTTGCCTGCCCGTGGCTCTGTCTGTCTGTCTATCTAGCTACCTATCATTGAAACTCTATAATTGAGTGAGTCTGTCTGTCTGTCTGTCTATGCAACCTTCTCTATGCAACCATATCTATGTCTGTACCCCCCTCTTTTAGCAATCTATTCAACCATCTTGATCTATCTTACTACGTAACTCTTTCTATCTATCTTTCTTGGCCATTTTAGGTCTGGTGATGCACATGACTTTTTGATTTTACAAATAGTATGTGTATAACATAATTAATTAACGGGGTTGTCAGCCAGACGTCATCCATTGGTCAGTTGATGTGTCGTTCACATTTTTCATCCACCCACTCCACCTTACATCATGGGGCAACGTGTCAGCCCACTTCAGCCCCTGGCTGCCTTCACTGTGAGTTATGACAAGCTGCCCTTTCACAAGGAGCACACCCATGCACAAAGTAGTTTCCTTCAGTGCTAAACACTACTATGGTAATGTGTGCTTCTTTCATAGCCAAAACGTGTTTTGGCTTTTAGCCAATGATTTGTTTCAGATTGAAGAGGGCCCAGCAGGTTTTTTCAGGGTTTGTCTCACACAAATCATATTCTAGTGGAACTTCCACCCCTGCTTTTATTCCTAAACCTTTGCAAGCTTTACACAAAGTTTGCAAAATGAAAAAATATATATTCCAAAGAATCCCCGCAAGTAAGCCTCTGCAGCTTTCATCAACTCACCTTATTCTCCCTTTGAAGATGGCGGCAGCTTTCAGGTTCTGGCAGCATAGGCTGGTGATATTATTTTTATTCCCAGACACTTTTGCTCTGTCCAGTGTTGCACAGTGATGTCAAACCTAAGCCTTCTCCGGACACTGTGTGCTGTCCAGAGACCTGCCTTTGCTGCCTCTTCCTCAAAAAAAGGTGCCAGTAGTGAGACAGACAGCATCCAGGAATCACTTGAGGGAAACGTAGACTACCTAAGCAGGGGTTAACTGGAGAGAGGAAGAAGGGTTTAAAAGTAGAGTGTTGGGGGGAACAATCTCTGCTGATAATGTTGGTGAACATCTGGTTCAGATCAACTGGGATTTCCTACTCAATCTCCATTAAAACATGTGGTACACCTGTCCTGGGTATCTCTGTAGTTCATGACCTTTTGGTGGCATGCAAGCATAGGTGTTTGAAGATGGCATGCATTTCTGTGCACCTAATAGAGATAGACCACCACATTCAAGCAGCAAGTGCTGGGCATTTAAATCTAGTTCTGAGAGCTTTCATTAGCATTTTGTATCCTTTATAAAGGAGTGTTACACAGGTAGCAATGTTGACTTTAAGTCCTGTGTGTGGCTGAAAGCAAAGACAGCATGAGAATGACAGCTGGTATTCTGCAATGGGAAACGTGCAGCGAAATATAGCATTACAGTCCAAGAATAAATGCAGCCCTACATGCCTCCTGCAAATGTGCATCACACTGGGATCATCTCGAGTAACTTTGTTAATTGGACATTCCTCTTGTTAAGTGAAATTCTCAATTTACATTGTTACTCCACTTCATGTATTTATGTGCTGCCAACTGTAGCAAGTTACCATGAGCACACAGAAACAACAGGAATGGCGGAACACGAGTTACTGTTGTTTACTGTGCTTATGTTTTTTACACTACTATTTTTAGCAAGACATGCATCCTCAACTCCAACAAGCGTTGGCACAGCCAATTGATCTCGCCCATGGTGGTTGTGGCAAACAGGGATGGGAAGGGAGAAAAAGAGACAGGAAGGAATCAACAATAGAGGAGGAGAGCTAACATGGATGGGAGTAGGGCGACCAATTAAAATTGGTGCATATGCAGGATGGTGGGTGGGAAAATTCAGGACAAAAATTCAAGATAGAATGTCAAAAATCAGGGCAAAAATTTGGGACAAAAGGTACGTTTTTCAGACAAATCAGAGGAGGTCGCGCAATAATATATGAGTAAGTAAATTGACAACCAAAATAAGTACAAGTCAAAAAAAGTTTATATTAGGTTGAGACGATCGTGCACTTCACGTTTTTTCAGTTAGTATTCAGCTTTGAGCCAGTGTGCAGGTCTTTTTGTGGTATTTCAGTTGATAATAATCTATTTCATATAATTCCTTTCTCTCTATTTTTTAAATTCATATTTCTTTTTCTTTTCATATTTTTTCTATTCCATATTCCCATTCATTTTGTGTTCCTATTTTTCATTTGACCATCCTCTTGTCCTTCCTTTATTATCAAATGTCTTAAATCTCATACTCAGTTTCTTCCTTCGTTTCCTCACTCCATTTGTGTCATACGTCTCTTTTATTTACCATTTTACTAATTTATCTTTCTGTTGCCGCTTTTGCCAACTTCGGCACCCTTTTGGGCCCCTCCCCACGGCTGCATCACCGTGATTATTCTTGTTTCGTTTATTAGGTTCTTATCCTGTCTTGTGTTGACCTACGACCACAGTTTAAAGTTAGGAAGGGCGAATAAACTCTTCTATCTGACGCAGCCCCCCTTCCTCCCCTGCCCCCCCCCCCAACACCACCACTTAGTGGGTGCTTCAATACACTCTTGGCCCCTTGTCATTCTTTATGTGATAGTCATCCCCAGTTAGAATGGCAATAGGCCTGTCCACAGGCTGAGTGAGGTCGGGGAGGGGCTGCTGCAGCCTCTGGGGTTCGAAAGAGAAGTGCTAGATTGTCATAGGGAAACAGCAAAGCAGCTTGCTGCAATCCCCAAATTATGGACAAAAGGCGTCCGCAAGAGGAATGATGACGGATAACGGACAAGAAAGCAAAATGACAGACAGTCCATGAAATTTAGGGATAATTGGTCACCCTAGACTCACATATATAGTAATGTGTGGTAATGTAGCAGTTGGGGTAGTGATTTAGTTGTGAAGGCATGCAGGGTAAATGCATTCGGGGTCCCATCATACAACCATGCTGTAAGACAATTATCTTAATATGGACATTGTAAATATCCTTTCCTAGTACTACTGCTCAGTGCCCCCAGTTTGTGCCTGTGACCTTCTAAAGGACTGCTCCCTCAGTATGGCTGTATGACAGAAACCCACATGCATTTACCCTGTATGTCTTTGCAACGCGGTCACTAATCTGCCTGCAACATTACCATGTGTGTTTATCCAACGACTTGCCTTAGGGGGTCGCTGGATTTTGGAATAGTATAAATTGCTATTCCAACCCCAGAGTATGCTACAATAGGAAAGATGTTGGACTTAAAAATCCAACATCAGTCCAACAAGGTTGGGTACAGACAGTAATACGTGGTTCCATCTGTGGGTCAACCATTGCGTCTAGCCGCTGCTATCCACATTTTTTGGGAGATCTCATCATCAATTCCCGTCCTGGTCTTTTTTGATTCCCCAAGTTCGCCTTGTGACAGGTAGTAGACACTGCTCCCTCCTGCGGGTGTCATTAGATGCTGGGCCCTGCACCTGCAAACATTGAAAATCTGACCCTAAGCAGGGTAAGCTAATGTTGAAACAATGTAAAATTATGGGGTATCTACCTGCCTTTCATGACCAGGTGAATGGGGAGAGGGCTTGTCGTGCCCTATGCCAGGTGGGAGAACAAATACTGTATTGATGGATCTCAACGCTTAATTTTTTAAATATGAAGTGCAGGTGCTCAAATGTTTGTTGGAGGCCAAACCTACTTTTTTCTGGCTCCACCTACTTCCTCCACTGGCTCCACCAACTTACTCTATTAGCTCCACTCACATCTTCAACTGACACTGCTAAAAGTCAGATGTAATACCTGATCTCAATTTCAGAAAGGGAGCCTTCCTCATAGTAAAGTTTTGATAGGAGGTTCCCTGACCTGTGAAGGCTAATGGAACAGAAAGACAGGCAAAATCCTACCAAATGGCAGATTCTGACCTTAAGGGTGATGCAACATACTCCACAGAGAAAATGCTCAAAGATGAAAAAACTGATCAATGTTATGTATATGCAAAATGAAGACCTTGAGGTCCACTCCCACCTCAACAACTTCAGAATAATGGGGATCGTGGAGTCTACCAATATGAAAAAATGCCAGATCGTATTTATTGAGACACTTTCAAAAGCACTCCTCATTGCACAGATACTAAACTTTTGTGACTGGGATGTGATATTTAGGATGACCAAAGAGTAAAGGCTCTCAATAATACTAAGGTTGGAATATTTAATTCTGCTCAGACTCACAGAGCAGGAAGCCAGGTGGAAATTGCTTGCCCTGACGCGCATACCTGAGGTGTAAAATAAGCAATGCTATACCCTGCAAAACTGTGTGTCAAGCTGGGTAACAAGACAAATGACTTCACATCTGAGGGCTCCAAAACTTTGGAGAGATAACTTATTGCAAACATAGCACGCCATTGAGACTACTGCAACCACATTCACTTCAACCAACCCCAGACACAAGGGTCAAGCCATGTAGGGTACCTCATGTTACTGGATATCAACTGGTACTCACGACCGCATGCCGCCGACTGAAACACACACCACACCCATGAACACCACACTGCATATGCATGAGACTGAAACTGAGGATGTTTGTCAATTATTAATTTTAAGAGTTCTGATACTTTCTCTTCATGAACTAGTGCTAAGAATGCCCAGGAGATATTGATATACGGTGAGAATAATTGCATTTAGAAACAGGAAACAGATCAGGCTGAATGCGCACATTTGAAAAATTATGCCCTGCCTGATATGGAACATGGGGCACTATCATTTACAACGTAATGTAAGAGGTGCCTAGTAAAATCACACTGGCAATGTAAACCTCCTGCAATACACTCTGCAATGACAATTGATTAAAGTCCAACACAGAAATAAAAAAAATAAGAAAACCGGACACTCAGGACTCTAGTCCAGAACAAACCTGAAGTAATACAACTCATAAATAAGAATCTGATTTACAGAGCAGCTGGTCGACCACAGCCGGAGATGCTCTATGACCTTAGGCTGATACTTTATCAATAGGTATTTACTTTGGAGATCAGGCACCCCATCGACATGGTTGGCTCCTATCCAGGAAAAATTCACAACAATGACTCCTGAACAAGTTCTGAAGTCACGCAAGCCAAACAACGACTTGCATGAACACGAATTAGCCTGAACCACGCATGGACGTGGTTCAGGCTAAGACGTTCTAGTGTGTGTGCAGGGTGGAGTTCAGAGGAGCATGAGACAGGAACAGGTAAGAGTGGTTGAAGGGTGGTTCAGGTTAGTTTTTTTTGTATAAGTGTTGGGGTGGGGGCTTTGGGTAAGTTTTAAGTGTGTGGGGGATTCAGGTTAGTTTTTAGGGGGTGGGAGGGGTTCAAGTTAGTTTTTTGGGGGTGGGGGTTTGAGTTAGTTTTTAGGGGCTGGGAGGGTTTGTGTTAGTTTTTAGGTGGTTGGAGGGGTTCAAGTTAGTTTTTAGGGGGTGGGGAGGATCAAGTTAGTTTTTAGGGGCTGGGAAGGTTTGTGTTAATCTTTAAGGGATGAGAAGGGGTTCGAGTTAGTTTTTAGGGGGTGGGTGTTCAAGTTAGTTTTTAGGGATTTGGTAGGGTTTGTGTGAGTTTTTAGGGGGAAGGAGGGGATTGAGTTCGTTTTTAGGGGTTGGAGGGGTTAGAGTTAGTTCTTAGGGGGTGGGAGGTTTGGGTTAGTAAAGAGTAGTTTTATATGTAAAGTGCATAGTTTTCATGGTTCGGCAGGGCGTGGTAAAATATTTAGTGGTTCCGGTTTGGTTGATGTTTAGCCTGCGTGGTTCAGGTACTCGTGAATTCTGAGGTAGTTGTTTAGTCATACATCCCTCCTCCCCCTCCAGCACCCAGAAATGTGGTATACTGGCACATATGTGGAGTTGGCTGCAGTTACACTATGCCCTGGGGCAAGAATATCAAAAAGGTTTTTCACTACTTAGGGTGGGATCCATGGCACTGGAAGTTGGGGCATCCGATGGGGAGGGCACGGGGTAAGTTGTTCTGCCATCTTTTCTTTTGCAGTGCAGAGTGCAATTCCATGGTGTAGTTGGTGGACGCATAACTGAAGTAGTGTTAGACAAGATGGGATCGAATAGCCCACAGAAAGCCAGAAGGCTCATGGAGTACAAACACAGAATAGACCTTTCATTTCAGGAAACTCATCTCTCCTCCCTAATGCCCCTCTTCTAGCTAGGAAATATGGTCTGAACAGACATTTCTCCTCATGTAGAACCTATTCTACAGGGGATTTACATTTTGAAAAACAGACCTGTTGGCTTCCACTTGCTTAACCAATGCATAGATCGAGAGGGGTGCTACATTTTACTGACAAGACTACTTCACAATAAGAAAACATTGCTGGTTAACGTGCATGCACCCAATATCGGTGATACTGACTTCTTTTGAAGAATAGACATCCTGTTAAGAAATTCAGAAGTGGGGTCTTTGATTTGGGTGCAGATTTCAATTTAGTGCTCCACCTTGCCCTTGATAGGTCTATTGGGGGCTGATACAAATGCATTACAATCCACAATGATCTTGAATCAAATAGTGTTTATGTTTGGCCTGGTGGATGTGTGCAGATGGTGCCACCTATAGGTGTGAAGAACTCCTTCTAGTCTTCCTTTTGCAAATCGTTGTGCTATAGAGTGGTGTGGCTCACTGGGTAGATACGGCAAACCCGGAAGCAGACGATGGCCCGGGACCAGGGTTCAACTCCTGACACGGCAGGGTCATGAACCAGGGTCAGCGGACTCGATAATTCTCGCCTCGGTGCCTAATCTAACCAGGGATCACACTCGGCAACTCTGGGCATTAGCTTGCCTTATCTCCACAACGGTCCACCACAAATGCCGGGGATGCCTGGTTTCACCTTGGAGATACCCAGGAGGGAACATCTCACAGAGAAAGCCAGGACGGGTTCCCCAGCGGTCTATAGCACCACGACGCCTACGGGTAGCAGCGCGCTTTACAAGACACACACATTTACATAGAGATTACTGGCTTGAGACATGAGCAGCAAATTCGTGGGTGGAAGATGTTGAATTCCGGTTTCCGGGTACCTCAGATCCCTCTCCCTTATTCAGTCTGTCTTCCCCCTGCAGCACGGTTTCCAGATTGTAGGTTCCCCTGAAGGCTCACCTGTAACATGTCTTTAAGGATGAACTTTGGAAGACTATAGATTAATATTTTCAGCTGAATGAGAGCTCAGTGGGTACCATAGAAATACATGGGCTTATTTATGGGGAATTGGTGTAGGGCAGCACCGCAAGTCTTCTTGCAAAGCTACCCTACGCCATTGTGAAAGGGCAGGAATGCACCAAATGTATCCAATATGGTGTATTTATGTCCTCTCCCAATGAGCTGGAGCACAATTGGCAGTCTAGCGCCAACGCAGGCACCCTTGTGCCATGGTGCAAGGGTATCTGCTTTGCATGCAGGATTGTTTTTGTGCACAAAGGTGCACCTTCTTGCACAAAAACAATCATGAGAGGTGTTTTTGTTTATCTACGTCTGCCACATGGAAAGAAGAAAACAATAGGAAAAATACAAATATTTCTCATTGGTATGCCTTTTCTGGGTAGGAATAAGGTTTTGGAGTTTCCTCAGGTTTGTGTTATTCAGTAAATCAAGAGCAGTGTCAAAACCCATGGGTGTTGTGTGGGAACACCCACCGCAACACCCATGGAGCTCCTCTCTGGCACAAAATAAGGCATCACAATGACTTGCACTGCCTTGCCTAATCCATATCTATGAGACCATTCAAAGCCATGCAAAGTAGCTTTGCGTGGCCTCATGGATATGGTTGGGAGGGTTCTGCCTCTGGAGCCTAAGAAAAAGTCACGTTCTGTCAGCACATGCATCTCATAAATAAGTTTAAGGACTACATTAGGAGCATAAAGATTAGCGAACATTCCAGTAATCGCGCATCTATATGCAAACAACTCTCAAGCCTGGAGGGGAACCTTAAAAAATTATAAAGGGAGGTGAAAGTGATGCTCCACGTACAATTCCTCCGAGAGGAGCATTCTCTGTTACACAAGTATCGAGACCTAGTGGACAGGGAGGTGGCATTTATGGACAAATGTGCCCCAGTCAGATGTAACGGTGAGGGGGAGAGACCAAGTAAAACCTTGGCCTGGTTCTTGAAGTACCAGTATAGTCAGATACTACAGTTCACTACGGAATTTGGCGCATGTATCATCTTGTGAAGACATAGTGGAGAAACTGGTCTCTTATTATCAGCTTCTGTACACATTCTGTCACACTGAACAGGCAGATGGTATAAGGGACTATTTGGATGAGGGGGGCTGGTGTAGCTAGATAACTGCTACACCCTCTTTATTAGAGAGCCTATAACATTGAACAAGATTAGTGCAGCTGTAAATGGGCTACCAGGCCCAAAGGCAACAGGCTGCGAAGGACTCCTGGGCAAATTTTAATTAGACTTTTAAACATTCCCTGGCCTCTTGTTTCTTAAGGTTTATGAGGAGGAGCTCAAGGAGGGGACCCTTGCACCCTCGATGCATGAAGCCATTATAGCACTCTTACTAAAGCCTGGCAAGGACTACAGCTGGTGTGCTTCCGACTGCACCCTGCCTCTTGTAAGCCTTGAAAGTCACAATAAGGTTTTGCAAAGATATTGACAAACAGGCTGTCTCCATTGCTGGAGATGTTGGCATTTCCTGTTCAATCAGGTTTCACAGCACATAGATCCACTTCAATCAGTCTGCAGGTGGTGTTTTCCACTATACATCAGATAAATCCAAAGCAGGAAGCTGCTGTGGTCCTTTTGGGGGCACAGAGAATTTTCAATTGTTTGGAGAGACCTTTTTTGAGGGCTACACTTGTGAGGTATGGGATAGCAACATCATTCCTCAAACTCATATGTTATATGTGAAACCAGTGGCGAGAATCTGGGCCAATGGGATAATCTCACAAGCTTTTACTGTAGCCAGGGGCACGAGGCAGGAGTTTCATTGTCTGCCCTGTTGTTTATCTTGGCAAGGTTGTATGACGGAACCACGCATGACATTACCATACATGCCGTTTTAACACAGTCTTAACCACGCATGCCTTCACAAAAAATATGCATTGTTAAGGTATGTGCATATGTGTGGTACAAACTTACCAGGTAAGTGAAGTTTAACCCCAATACATAAATATAAATATATATATATATATAAGTCTTTAAGTGTAGGATTAGTACAGATCCATCCAAGCTGAGACAGAAAGGGACAAAGTATTTTGCCATTTCTACAGCAAAGTCTTTAACTATAGGATTAGCACAGTGCTCTCCATGCCGATGTGTAATATGGCCAAAGCCTTTTACCACTCCAGGCACAGTACTGCAGCTTTGGATTGGTAAAATACCATCCAAGCCAACCTGAAATTATTAAAAGCAACCCCTGCCACATGTTTCGCTCTCATTACAGCTCTTCACAGAGGTATAGCTTTGTCCAGACACAAGGGAGCACCAAGTATAAGTCAAAACAAAACCCTTTCAGGCATAGAGTGAAGCATAAATTATGCAAAAAAGAAGCAGAGAACTCTGGGTAATACTGTGCCTGGAGTGGTAAAAGGTTTTGGCCATTTTACAGCTCGGCATGGATAGCACTGTAATCTATATATGGGTAGCAAGAAAAGGGAGGGGTTGAAGGAATGAAAAGACTGGACGTGCCAACAAAAATATTGGCCAGAATATAAATATTTTCTATGGTGCAATGAACCTGAAGCACTGCCCCTCTATACTTCAAATGGAAAACAACTTCCAAAACAAATTGATTATCAATGGTTCAGCACTCACAATTTGTGGTTGTGTCAAGTAAGAAGCATTTAAAGTTCTGCATACGTTTTCGATCTAATCACAACAGCAATGTTCATGGTGCATTGGCACTCAGCATATAATTAATACATATGAGGAGAGTTTCTTTGTTCAGTTGTTCTTTATTGATTTTCTTCTTATAAACAGTGCACCATTGAATGATAAACATAGTAGCCAACGCGTTTTGTCCAACAAGGACTTCTTCAGGGCTCTCACTTATAGATGTACATGACCAGTTCCTACTTGCATTAGAATGGTCCAAACTTTGTCAATTCAAACAGTACAAGAATTGGAATACGTTAGTCCCCCTGGCAAAATGCACTTGTGGCATCTGCTTCCGGATTACATATATAGATCCCAACCCCAGCCCACTGCCCTGATCCCTAAAATGGCCCCCAAGCCCAAAACAATACCCGTATCTTCCCCCTACACTAAAATGGCCCCATGCCAAAAAATGACCCCGCCCACAGCCCCCTGACCTGAGTCTTAAAACAGCCCCCAGCCTTGAAAGCAACCCCTTCCTCCTCGCCCTGAGCCCTAAAACTACCCCCTGAAAATGACCCCCTCACTCCTGAAAACAATTCCGTCCCCTCACCTTGAGTCCTAAAATGACCTCCAGTCCTGAAAACTGCAGCTGCCTTCCCACCCTGAGCCCTAAAACTACCACCACTGCAAACTACCCCTCTCCGCCCTGAAAACGAACCCCCCCCAAGCCCTACTTACCAAGCCAAGTACCGGTCCTTCCTTTCCTTCTGATTCTTCCTATAATTCTCCCTCCTCTTCTTCTGATCCTTCCTGTAATTCTCCCTGCCCATCTGGTCTCTGGAACTAGACTGCTGACTGCCTTAACCATGCATATCTAAACACCAAGTGGTACCTAGTAGTCAAGAGAGTGAGTTAATCATCTGGGATCACAACATAAGTGCAATACAAATAACACCCATGGGAACACACCATGCACGTTTTTAAATATAGAATTTGCCAAGTCAGGGCTCAAGGACGTTTGGAAAAATTCCCATCAGAAGCCATACTGTACTGCCCTCTTTTACATCATTTGGTATCTCCTTGCCCAGGAGACAAAACAAGACGGCCGGTCAGATGTTACCGTTACCGAAATGGAGATGTGAGAGGAGAGTATCACATGATTTAGTGGCGACTGAGAAAAAGCAGTGTAAAGTGGAAAGGGTGAAAGGTGAGTGATTTATAAAATTAGGTGAACTGGGTAGAAATAAAGATTTATTAGCGTCTCCCAGTCCCTAAGGTTAAAAGACAAGTGCAAATGCGGGTTTAGAAATAATATCCGCACTCAGTAGTGGTCGACATGTTTCTGCATTTGGTGAAAAAGATTTTTCATGCATTCCTCAGGACCAGATATTTCATAAACTACTGCTTTTCGTGAAAAATAGTTATTAAAAGATATCACCTGCAAAGACCAGGTTGTGTACTCAACCAAGTACTGTTACCGCACCGCATCAAACATTGGATCCACAGAGAAAAACAGAGACAAACAAAAATGGGAGAACATGAGTATGTCATTTTCCCGCGGTTTTTACGAGATTGTATCAAATAAAACCTGAGTTATACGGCACCAGATCCATACATCATGGAAAACAAGTTCCATTACAAACACTCACCCATAAATGATGGTTGAGGAGCTTCACCCCACCTGGCTGCGGCTCAGGTATGAGGAGCACCGCTCTAAAATAAAGAGATTGAATAAAAAGAAAAGAGGCAATCATTGCTCATTAGGACATCCATGGAATGATTTATGGATTATTTGTGAACAATCAGTGTCTTTGCCGATCATATAGACTTAGATCGTAGGTCTTAAGTTACGCTTCAAAAAAAGGTGTAAAGATTGCCTACATGTCATGTGTTTGATGTTATACATGTAGAGTACCCATGAGTTAAGGCAAAGTCTAAGAAGTACGGTATAGGGAGACAAACCTCCTAGTGTTGCGATGGTAGACACTCAACCGCGTAATGTGATACCACATCGATTAGTATTTTGGGCGTTTTTTTAGACGTATTCAACACGACCAAGTCGTGCGCATTGCTTACCTATCCGTCGGTGTCTCCCGACAGTCATCCAAGCTGTCTGGGGGGGCACCGGTTGTGTGACTCGCGTTGTGTTTTATGCGATTGTTTCTGAAGACTGAGTCACATGACCAACTGGAATCACGTGATCACTCTGTGTATCGGGAGTTGTAGTTCTAGGTGCGGAATATTGTAGTTCTAGTGAATGACTAGCGCTAGAGCCCAATTAGCCTGAGATGTGATGTATAAAGTATATGTAATACAATAACACCACAAATTACCCTTGGGAAACGCTACATGTTCCGCACAGCGATCAGTATTTGGTATGTATCGTAAGGGCTGAAAGGTACGTTAGTTGTTAAAGGGACTAGATGGTCCTTAAGGTTTTGTCCTCTTTTGAAGGCAAAAAGAGGTAGTGGGATATCATCGCCTCCAGTTTTCAAGATCGACCAATGTTTTTTTACAATCTTTTGGACTTGGTTGGATCTGGTGTTGAAAGTATTGACAAAGGTGATACGGTTGTTTTTTTCTTTAGGTGGATGTATCTCAAGCAGAGATTCCCTGTTGTTGTTTGATGCCCTCTTTTTGGATTGGCGAATGATTTTCTTCGGATAGTTTTTTACACTCAGTTGTTTTTCCAGATTTTGTGAATGACTCTTGAAAGCTTCTTTGTTGGAGCAGTTCCTCTGCACTCTCAGAAACTGGTCAAACGGTAAGTTGTCTCTTAAGGCACGAGGGTGACAACTATCATATCTTAATAGTGCATTTCGAGCCATAGGTTTGCGGTAGAGTTCAGATTCCAGACCATTGGAAGTTGCATTGATTCTCAAGTCCAGGAAAGCCAGCGTTGTTCGACTGAATTCAATAGTGAATCTCAAGTATGTGTTTCTGGTGTTGAGCCATGCATGGAAGGACATTAGATCTTCTTCTGTCCCCCGCCATACCACCAGAATATCATCTATATATCGCTTCCACACATGTAGCGATAATAGATAGGGGTTGGCAGGTGTGAGGACCTCCTGTTGTTCGAAGTTATGAACATACAGATTCGCTAGGCTCGGCGCGAAGACACTACCCAGGCTGGTCCCAGATGTTTGTAGGTAGGTAGTGTCTTCGAAGCGAAAGTAGTTTTCTTTCATAGCGATTTCTGCAAGGCTCATGATGAACCGTGTTGGCGTAATGGACTGATGGTCACTTTGATCCAATAGACTCCCCACAACTTCCAGTGTTTCGGTTTGCGGAATTGAAGTGTAAAGTGACTCGACGTCAAACGATACAAGTATATCAGTGTTGGTATTGAATTGTATGCTTGGAAGGAGTCTTAGAACATCCTTCGTGTCCTGAAGGTACGTGGGCATGGCTTTGACCATGGGATTCAAAAAGTGGTCAACAAAGGTCGACAGTGGCTCTAATATTGACCCAATTCCCGAAATGATAGACCTCCCTGGTGGAGGTCTCTGTGGTTTGTGGACCTTCGGTAGGCAGTAGAAATAAGGTATGGTGGGATGGCTTGTGAGGAGATATTGCCCTTCTTGTGGTGTGATCCAACCCTCAGTGGTCGCTTCTTCCACTAAGTTGCCTATTTTTACTTTTAGTCTCTCAGTTGGATCTTCAGTTAGGGGAAGGTAAGATCTGCGATCGCTCAATTGTCTCAGGCATTCGTTCCTGTATGTCTCAGTGTCCAGAATCACAATTGCCCCGCCCTTATCGGCTGGCTTAATGATGATGTGTTCGTTGGATGCTAATGAGCGCAAAGCCGATTGCTCATCTCTTGAAAGATTCATGAAAGGTCTGTTTTCAGTTTGGTAGAGATGTTTTATATCGTTCTCTACTGCTGTTTCAAAAGTTAAGACCTTCGGGGGCAATCCGACACTTGGTGGGTTGAATGTGGATGGCTTTTTTAGACCGGTGTTCTTATCCACAACAGGTGATTCCATATTTCCTGGTTTCAAGAAAAAATAGTGCAATCTTATTTTTCTGAATATTTTGGCTAATTCCACCTGTGCTACGAAAGGATCCCCTTTTCTGGGTGGCCACAAACCCAAGGCCTTTGTTTAAGAGGCGTTCCTCATTAGGAGATAGAGTGTATGAGCTGAGATTCATCACGAGATCGTCGGATTGCTCGTCCCTGCGGTTTCTTGTGGGACTTTCTTCCCGCTGCGAAGATCCATCGTGGACTGCGGCGTGGTGTTCAAGTGGACTTGAGGTGTTGTTCCTTGTCTCCTTCTGCCCCTGCCTCGTCTCGGGCCAAACCCTAAAAAAGGAAAAGCTCCGGGGCCTTGTTGCATTTGGGGGGGACCAAAGGGACCCATTTGTTGGGGGTAAGACGGACCAAACATCCAGGGATTGGCCGGCCACCATGGTTGGTAACTGTTGAATTTTTGTGGATGTTGTCCACCCCTCCAGTTTCTGCGGTTCCCACGCCCTCTAGGAGTGTTGTTTGTTGACCCGTTGATTGAAGAGTCTGAGTCACTAGATGCTCCTTCTGAGCTAGATGTTCCATATGTTGAGCCACCTTTTTTACCACCTCGATTGAATGTGGGTGCTGTGTAAGACTCGCTTGTGTAAGGGTATACTCTTTCAGTAGAAAATCTGGCTAGGTCTTTTTTAAATTTTTCTAATTTTGTGAAAAGAATTGAATCTTTGAAGTCTTTATTATTCTTATCACTATCGTCCTGTCCTTTCTTAAAAAGGCCGCTTTTTAGTGTAGTTTTTATCTGGCCCTCAAGTACTCGGATTTCGATAAGTATCTTGTCTGCTACTCTTTTTGCAGTTTTAATGATTAGGACCAGCCAGTCCCTTGTGCATCTCCAGGCAATCATCGACCAATCTTTTAGAAATTCCTTGTCATCAAGGAATAATCGTGGTGCGTTATTGACAATGAGGCCGGAGGGTGCACAGTTGTCACGGAGGTATTGTGCCATGACAATTCCATGGACTGGTTAAAAGGTCGATGAGAACCCCATCAGGTCCCGAGGCCTTCCCTCCCATGCTCGCAGCAAGCGCATGTGTCACCTCTTCCAGTGTAAACCGGAGGTCGATATACTTAGTCGTGGGGAAACAGGTGGTTACCATATGAGGGTTTCCACTATGGGTAGCTTGTTTGGAGGCTAAATTGTATGCTCCAGAGAAGTGCTCAGTCCACTGCCTCTCACATATAGCAGCTTCTATTGAAGGCCCTTCTCCGGAATTCAGGAAAGGAGTTTTTACAACCCTCTAGAATGCCAGACTATCACCCCTTTTGGAGGCTTCATGGAGCGATTCCCACAATTCATTTCTTAATGTTGTTTTCCTTTCCTTAAAGGCTGCTCTATATTCTGCTCTCGCCCTTCCTACTTCTGCAGCATTTTTGGGGAGTTTGTGCAGTTCCTGTTTTAGTTTAGAATATGCCCTTGGGCACTTCGAATTAAACCAGCCGGCAGGTTTTCTTTTATTCTTCTCCCTGACAGACAGCAACTCTCTAACGGCCGTTGAAATAGCCTAGAAGGAGGAAATAATACTAACGGGGTAACCGCCTCACTCAGACAGGTCTTAAATGCCAGTCTACCTTTGTTTATCAGTTTTTTGGTGATCTCTACGGGGTTCACCATCGACCAGCGGAGACTATATCCATTTGTCTCATCAATAACAATGTCAAAGGGGGCCCGTTCGATTGCATCTTGCCTATGCAGCCCACTACTAAGAATTTGTTTTTTATTAAATTTATACTTTATTACACCCTCAATTTACATACACAGCCGACATCGCCTACAACCCGGAGGCCCGCGGCATCAAAGGGTCACTCTCCAGTCCCTGTGTAAAGGTAAAATACACAGCCGTGAAGACCAACAGCCCGGGGGCCTGGCGGCGTAACTGTAGGTGTGGAAGAAGTGTGCAGTGGCTTCAGTTCATAGGAGCAGCCGATGAGTGATCACAACATAGAGAAAGAAAGCACACCCCGCATCGCCACCAATATCAGTCCCAGGCGCAGTATGGCGTGCCAGGCTGGCAGGATCGGTGTAGACACCCGGTAAGAACTGCGTATAAACCCAGAGTCGGAGTTTTCTCCATCGGGGATCCAAGGAAAGGTGTATAAAGGGAATCAAAACCCCCAGGCAGAAACAAGCCCACCCACCCCGAAAAAAGAACAAGCCAGACTACCCAAACCCATGTCCACACTCCCGCTCCCACCCTGCTCCACTACCACGAACCCCTCAATAGGGCCAAGGGTGTCAATCACATGCCCACCAGGGCGAGATAAAGCTCAGGGGAGGGGATAGCGGCTATCGACAGCTAGGACAGCCGTCCCAAGCAACCCTCCAACACAACACACCTCGAAAACCAGGCACAATTCACCACTCTTTCACAACGCTGAGGCCCTCATTTGCCACACTCCTCATCCACAGCTGACGCAGCCCCTTCCTCCTGCAGCACATCCAGCTCCTCACCCTCTGGATCCGACTCACCATCCTCTTTCGCACTCTGAAATGCCCTAAACAACCCCCAGAAGTTTTTGGGCCGACTCTTCGGAGGTTGGAGTTCACTGTACACCTCCGATTGCGTGCAACAGTAAAGCAAGTCTGTTTCCCATCGTTTCTTAGTGGGAACTGGCCCCCGCATCCAACACAGTGCTATCAGATGCTTTGCTGTCAATAATGCCATGTCCGCAAGCCGCCTCACTGCCACAGGAAGCGGCTTTGAAAAACCGAGCAAGGCGAGCGCCGGACTGGGCAAAATCACCTCTCCAAGAATAGCGCTGAGGTCCGCAAAGACCTCCACCCAGTACTTATGTATGTCAGGACAAGTCCAGGCCATGTGGAGAAAATCTGCCGTGTGAAAGTGGCAGCGCTCACATTCCGCCGAGTCCCTCAGCCCATACCTATGCAGCCTCTCGGGCGTGTAGTAGACACGCTGTAGGAATTTAAAATGCACCAGACGGTGCCGACCGTTGAGCGAGATTTTCCTAGTATTGGTAGCGCAATAACGCCACATGTCGTCCGAGATGGGAGATTGGAGGTCAGCTTGCCAGGCCAACCGGGCTTTGGAGGGGGGATATTGCCGTTGTCTATCACCCAGTGTCCTGAGAGCTGTGACCAGTTTGCGAGAAGAGGGGGTCTTGATTACATATGTGAGCTCCGGCACTTCCGGCGGTTCAGCCAGTTCCGGGCCCAACATGGCGAGGGCCGCTCTACGAACCCTGTGATATTGAAAGCTATGGAGCAGCGTTGCCCCAGGACAGGATTGAAGGACCTGCTGCAACGTCTTCAGGGTGCCATTTGAGAAGAGATCTCCCATGGTAACAATACCTAAGTCACGTAGCGCCTTCAGGACGCCCTTCTCCGTCAGTGGAGCCAACCAGGCTGCCCATTCCACACGGAGCAAAGGTGAATACAGCAGCGCACACTCACGGGAGCCAACCAGTGCATGCCAAGCATGATTCTTGGCAGCTATAGAGTCCAGATTGCCGACCCTCCGATCAGGCGGATAGCACACTGTTGCCGGAAGCGGGATCGGGTCTGCAAAGAGCCGTTCCAGTTTCACATGAGGGATACCCGGATCCCCATGAATCCACGTATGAAGATGTGCACCCTGAGCGATCCTATAGTATCGCTCCAGGTCTGGAGCCCCAAGGCCTCCCTGTTCATACGGAAGGGTGAGCGTTTGCCACTGCACCCGCGGCTGCTTCCCCCCCCCACGCCAGGCGGACAAGCGTCTGGGTAAGTTGCCGTAAAAAGGCTTTGGAAAGGACCACTGGTATATTCACAAATAGAAAAAGAAACCTGGGGAGCACTACCATCTTCATGAGTGCTATCCTGCCCATGAGAGAAAGCGGGAGCCTGGACCACACTTCAACATCATCCACCAGTTTGGAGTAGGCGACCCCATAATTCTCGCGTATCAGGACCTCCGGGTCCGTATGAATGCGTATCCCCAAGTAGCGGATAGAGTCCGTGGTCCATTGTAACGGGTACTCCGAGTTGAAAGGGAGCGTCACCGGCGTCAGGGGCAACGCCACCGACTTATTCCAGTTGACGCGAAGGCCCGAGAGGGCCCCGAACCTCACCACTTCCCGCAGCACCGCAGAGAGGTTAGTCTCCGGGTCCCGGACATATAGCAGAGTGTCATCCGCGTATGTTGAGATACCAATCTGGTACGTCGGAAAGTTTATCCCTTCAAACCGATGATACTCTCGTATAGCGCAGGCGAGGGGTTCCGCCACCATGGCGTACAGCAATGGAGAGAGGGGGCAACCCTGACGCGTGCCCCTCCCAATCTCGATAGGAGCAGTGACTAGGTTACCTATCTTTAGCCTCGCGGTAGGTTTGTAGTATAGGGCTCCCAACATTTGTAGAAACGGCTCACCGAGGCCAAACTTACGAAGGACCCTCAGCATAAACGACCACTCAACAGAATCAAAGGCCTTCTCCATGTCTAAGAAGATGGCCACAGCTTTGTTTTCGTGCTTGACATGTTGGATCGTGCCTAGTACCGTGCGGATGTTATAAGTGAGATTGCGCGAGGGAACAAACCCAGCCTGCTCCGGGGCAACAAGGTCCGGGACCAGCAACGCCAAACGAGTCGCAAGCACCTTGGCATACAGTTTCGCGTCCACATTGATCAGCGACAGCGGTCGGTAGGAGCCACATTGATTAAGGGGTTTACCAGGCTTTGGGATGGTAATAAGCAGCGCCTCTCTCATGGATTTCGACATGCTGCCCTGCTGGCAAATGTCATCAAACAAGAGCATCAAGTACGGGACAAGTTTGTCCTGAAAGGCCTTGTAGAAAGCCACCGTGAGACCATCCGCTCCTGGAGCGCTACCAGATTTCATGCCCTCCAGCGCTTCCGTTATCTCCTCCTTCTGGATTGGGGCCATAAGAAACTCCCTCTGCCAGTCGGCCAAGAAGGGCATTTGGATGTAGCTTAAATAGTCGTCAAATTCTTCCTCGAGGTGTGCATCCCTCGAGGAGTAGAGTGCCGTGTAGTAGGAGTGAAATTCCGCCAGGATATCATGCTCCTCCGTCACCACTTCCCTAGTAGCTGTCACTAACTCCTCGATAACCAATGGGGGCCTGCTGTTGCGCATAAGTTTAGCCAGGAGTGCACCAGGCTGCTCCCGTTCCCCATACACACGTGCCGTCGCATATTTGCCCATATGTTTAATTTCCCTATCCGCCTCCTCCTGAAATTCATCTAGCAAGGACTTAAGCGTGACTGCGTCAGCGGTGTCCCCCGAGTCCACCGCTTGACGATCAAGGTCAGTGAGCTGTGTTTCAAGCAGTTGCAGGCGGCGCCTGATAGCTTTGAGCACCCCAGAGTGCTTTGCCATAGTCATCCCTCTGATGTAAACCTTAAATGCATCCCAAAGCACTTGAACGCTGTCCACCGAGCCCACATTGGTTGCGAAATAGGCCTCAATGTCGTCGGCAAGTTCCCCTCTGAAAACCTCATCTAGGAGGGAATACGGGGGGAACCTCCACGTGAATGGGGGAATCCTCCTAGGAGGAGCCACCAGCAATAAGAGTAAGGGCGAGTGATCAGACAGCGTGCGTGGCAGGACCGTACAACCCTTAACCGTATCTAGCAAGGAGCGGGAAACAAACCAGTAATCTATGCGTGTATGAATGTTATGGTAGGCCGAGTAGTGAGTGAACCCACCTCGCCCCGAGTGTCTATGACGCCACACATCAAGCAAATCAAGTTTCACACATTCCGACAACAGGAGCAACGCGGAAGCCGCAGGGGACCTAGGGGGGCCCGCAGATCTGTCAAGGTCTGGGTTCAGCACCAAGTTAAAGTCCCCCCCCCACAGCATTCTAGAGCCCACAAACTGCCTGCAGCTGTCAGCTAGCGAAGAATAGAAATCTGGGGAGTCGTAGTTGGGGCCATACACATTCACCAGCAAGAGATCATGATCCTTCCCAACACAGCGTGCGACCACATATCTCCCTTCCGGGTCTACCGCCACCCGAGTCAGTGACAATTGGGATTTGGGATTAGCCCAGGTGAGCACCCCCCTACCATGCGTAGTGAACCCCGCAGCAACACAAGCGGGGCAAGGCCCCTCATCTGCAACATAGGGCTGGAAAGCGGCAGGTGTGTTTCCTGCAGTAAATCAAGGTCAATACGATGACGTTGCAAGTACGCTAAGACCTTCCTGAGTTTGCGGAAATCGTTAAGCCCTCTTACGTTCCAGGTTAGCAATCGCAGAGAGCCTAGGGCACTCTCCGTACCTAGTGATTCAGTGGTCGACATAGCAGATTAGAAAGAAAAATTTTGCAGAGCAGATAAAGCATCAGACACAGTGCAGTAGTCGGCAAAAACAAACCCCCCACCCAACAAACCCGGAACCCCAAACAGCGTGTCAGCAACAGCACAAGAACACAGCCACCAATCACCCACCCACAGCCGACCAACCCCAACCCGGTCAGACAGAGCATGGCACTACCCACCCCGAACCCACCCGGAACAACCCACTACAAACCCAAGACCCCCTAGAGGGTCAAGAAGCCGAAAGCGCAGGGGCAGAGGTTCTAGCTAGACTATAATACGCTCTAACAAGGACCAGACACAGTCGCCACTCCCCGCCCCACCCCCATTGCGTTCGGCACCCCACCTAAGTTCCAGCAGAAGAGCAAGCAGAGTGGTGAATAATCAGTCCCAACGTTCTACAGGGAGCATCCCCCGAAAACAGAAGTACAGCAATAAAAGTCCGAGCCCCGCTCAGTGGCACCACACCGGGCCAGTCAATTAAGGTTCAAAAAATTTGAAGGCAAAGAAGAGGCACATCGAGTTCTGTAAAGCAATACATACATTCGCGATGAAGTAGACAAACCTGGCTCCACGGCGAGGGACAGATCAGCCCTGACCCTCCAAAGATACAGCTTCCTCCTCTTCCGTACGCTGACCCTTCGGGCTGTTGCGCTGTTCCTTGGCCCATTCCTTAAGCGATTTTTTCAGGTCCGCCGGGTCGGTGAAAAAGTGCGAGTGACCCTGTTTATTGATCCGGAGTTTCGCCGGGTACAACATGGCATAGTCCAGCCCCATGTCTCTCATCTGTTTCTTATAGGGGGCGAAGCGTTTCCGTTCCTCTTGCACCCTCGCCGTGAAGTCAGGATGGAGGGAAATGTTCATGCCTTCAAACTGTAATTCCCCCTTCTCCCTCGCCAGCCGTAGAGCCAGGTCGCGGTCCCTGTAGTTCAAAAGTTTGGCAATGATTGGCCTCGGAGGGAGGCCGGGCTGCGGCTTGGGACCAAGAGTGCGATGGGCCCTCTCAACGATAAACATGGGGGAGAAGACGTCCTCCCCCAGCAGCTTGTGAAGCAACTTCTCGACGAACAGTTCCATCTTTCCAGTGTTGGTGGATTCCGCCACCCCCGTGATGCGGACGTTGGAGCGCCGTGAACGCGCCTCCAGATCCTCCGTTTTGTCCTGTATGACCTGGAGGAGTCGGCCGAATTGCTTACGGTCCTTATCCCACTCCGTTTGGGCCTCCTCCGCCTCCGTCAGCCTACGCTCCGCCATGTCCAACCTCTCCGCATGTTTGTCCACCCTCTCGGGCATCCGGTCCATACGGAATGATAAGGCGTCAATTTTCGAGCCAATCGCTGACATACTCTCCTGCAGACCTTTCTCCATGGTACAGAGCATTTCGCGAATGTCCGCACAGAGCGAGCCTTCAGCTGCCTGCGACGAGGTTTCCGGAGGAGCACCCTCCGCGCCCCTTGGCCTCCGTTGTTTGAACGTGAGCTTCGGCTGATTTCTGTCGCCCTTACCCATGGCAGAGCTCACAGTATGTGGATTAAGCAAAGAGCAAGAGGCGGCCCAATGTAGGGGGGGCGCCGGGGAGGCGAACTCCGCGAAGCAGTCCGGTGCGTAGCAAAGAATGGAGATCAAAAATGGCGGCCGCGGGCCGCGTGGTACAGACTAGTCCAGGGGGAGAATCCCAACCTCCAGACTCACGCCACGTTGCAGGTCACACCGCTGGGTGTCGAGAAGCGCCAGTACACTCCAAAGCACACGTCCCGGTACCAGTGTCCTTCCAGTCCCCAGGCAGATCAGAGTAGCGGTGGCGCTCGCCAACCGGCAGTCGTAGGGTGCAGTTTCCCGCCGTCTGGTTCTCAGGTCACTCCGGAGCGCCCCAGGCCTCCGCCGATGAGTCGCAGCAGACACACACGAGGTAGAAGGGCGACAGTGAGCAAGCACTGGTGCGGACCAGTCCAGAATCAGCACAGGATAGAAAGCAGTCCGGCAGACCGGGGCCACACAGCAACCTCACGCCGCACGTAGCGTTACGTAGGGCGTGCAGCTTCCAAGGATAGTCCGCGGATTGCGGCCCGGTCCGCCACGCCAAACTCCGCCGGCCTGTTGATCGATGCCACCACCGATTTCGATCAGGAAAGGTGCCCCCAGTAGCCCCAGGGATCGTAGAAGCAAAATCTGCCCCCGCTAGGGTCAGTGAGGCGCCAAAAAGGATCTCTTTGACGAATATTAAAGGGGCTTAGGCGAGGAGCTCAGCTCTCACACGTCTTTCATGGACGCCAGCAAGCTCCGCCCCACTACTAAGAATTTGTACTGAAAGGCAGAATGAGAAGTGGTCACTCAATAGAATTTCATCCACATAAAAAGAATTTAATCTATGGGCATGGCTGTTTGATACCAGAATATAATCAATCGTCGAATGACAGCCCCTTCCATTGTAAGTACAGGGCATAGGTACAATTTTATTTGTTAATTCATTAGCAAAGCTCAAAGTCATGCTAAAAATCAAGTTATTGTACAAGTCCCCCAGTGCAGAGTGGTGGAAATGAGTGTTGCTAGTGCCCCCTTTAGGTAAAATGCCACATGTCTTTCCATCCTTGCTTTGACATAGGCTACAATTGAAATCCCCTGCCATTATCACCATCATGTCCGTGTGTGTATTACCCAACAGGGCATGCAGGCTGTTAAGTAATAGTGTTAGGGTGCTGTGTACTTTATCTAGGGGGATATTATTATAAAAATGTATCATTAGAATCTTGTGGTTTGCCTTAACATGGATAAGGACAAATTGGTAGTAAGGCTCATCGCTCAGCAACTCTATCTTCTTCACTGCTAGAGTGTTGGATATGTAAGTTCCAAGTCCCCCTTTTGCTCTTCCGCTCCTGCCTTCTGTGGCTGGGGTGTGGAATGTTTTGAAACCGTTAATATGTATTAGCTCCTTTGCCCATGTTTCTTGAAAACACATGATATAGTGACTCGATACGAAATCCCCAAATAGGGGGTTCGTCAATTTGGACAGTAACCCGGCAAAGTTCCAGGAGACTATATCACATAAAGTTCCCTCTACTTCAGGGTAGATGATTGATGAACCAGCTGGACTAATTAGTCTACTTTCATGGATAGGTGTTGATCCAACTGGATTAATATCAACAATAGGATCATTAAGAGTCGTCAAGGTTGCACTTGTACTAGCTGTAACCTGAGTCTCCATAGTAGGGGGAGTTGGTTGAACCAGAGAGATCCTGTTTTTATTATTAAATCCCTTGGTACTGCGATGGCTATTGGTACTATGATGTCTATTTGCAACCTCCTCGGTGTATAAAGAAGATCTTAAAAAGGGAGCCAGTCAATCTTGATCTTGTATGGAACCAAGGATGGCATAACGGTTGCTCAATGGGACATTGTGTCTAGGCCACTCGCTTCTTATGGTCGGTTCACCAATGGAGTAAAGTCTCATGGGTCGAGGAGGTTGATAGTAGTACCCCTGGGAGGAGATAAACTGGTTCCCTGCCGTATCAATAATGGACTGAACTAGTCTGGGAGATCTAAAAGTTATGACCACACAGTCACCTGCTAGAGTCTTGCTCGAGTTGCTCACCCATGGTATTCTGCGCGCCATCTCAAACTCAAAGAAGAGAACATTAGTCAGCCCGGTCCTAACGGACAGCATGTGGAGTGACTTGTTCCTTAGAGCTGACCAATGCTCAACGATGTTGGGTGGAAGAGGCGGTACATTTGCCAGTACTACCGTATATGCGGTAGCTTCTAGGGGAAGGTGTAGATTAAGATTTCTATCCCTATGAAAACCCTGATGGTCACTAAGTATATGTTCAGGTCTGTTTATCCTTGGTACATCTGTGGAACCTCCTGCCGCTCTGTGTAAGACATTCAGGGGTGTAGGGCTCATACTATTCCCCAGGTGTGGGCCTTCAGATTTCAATAATTGCCTT
Organism: Lissotriton vulgaris; assembly: GCF_964263255.1. Lineage (NCBI taxonomy): Eukaryota > Metazoa > Chordata > Amphibia > Caudata > Salamandridae > Lissotriton > Lissotriton vulgaris. Next base: position 1,353,769,497 of record NC_141695.1, read on the forward strand.
GACTAATCTAAGGTATTGGGGGAAGCTCTTAGCGTTGGGGGTTGGGTCTGAGCTTGTACCCCAGTCATGTTAGCGTGCAAGCTGGAAAATACAACTGCCGTGTTAGAAGCTGCTAAGCTGTTTCCCCTGGTACCCCTACTAAGTGTAACATTCCCCCCTCCGTCTATGTTGTGACCTCCTAATGTAGTATCAATGACGTCCCCTCCAATTTAGTCAGCCTGTCCTCGATTGAGGCTAGTTTGTGGGCCAGAGAATCTATTAATGCAGTTACCATTGCCTCAAGCAGTTTCCAAAACACATCCTCCTGTACAGGAGGTAGAGAGCTGGCTAATGGGGGTGGCAGTCGTGTTGAAAGGGTCCCATTAATGGAACCTTTATCAATATTTCTAATTTTTGGTCTAGTGGCTTTTTGGGTATTTGCTTTTTGACTTTGTCTCTGTGTGCCCCTGCCCTTCCTTTTCCTAGATGGTGGCTCCTCGCCAGTGTTACGGCTTGTGGCAGCTTTTTGACCCCTAGTTGTTACAGGTGAGATGTTTCTTACGCTTGTTGGTGCGGAGGAAGGGGAAAAGTCTGTCGCAATGTCCAGAGTAGACATTGCAGGGGAAGCGATTTTATCCTTATCGAGAAGTAAAGAGGGGATTTATTCTCTATAAGAAAATTAATTAAAGAAACAAAAACATTAAAGCACTGTTACAACAGGCGTTACACTGAATAACATCTCAGAGTTAAATCACAGACACTCCTAAGAGTAAAATCATCCCAAAAGCTTAGAAGGATAAGACATTACAATACCGGATAGCAGATTTTAAGAATAAACCTAATGTCAAGCAGACCGTAGAAAAGTTGAGTTTTTCCACCAAAATCAACAGAGACCAGCATATCCTAAATTGTAATCTCATAAAGACTCAGAGTCACAATTTGGGTGACAATGGCTGTTAACATTTACAGAAAAATAAACAGTGTAGCAGGGTCTGAAAAGAGGATTCCTCACAAGGGCATCTACATATTCCTATAGTATCACATCGAAACAGAGGATAACAGAGTTGCCGTCTAATGGAGCCCAATCTGAACCTAGTCTAAAGCATCCACTCCCACTAAAGTGGTACCAGATCCAAGTCTGCAGAAGCCTGGATAAGACCATACTCTTGTATAGAAGGCTCCAATAATCCAACCCTTTTTTCTTTTATTAATTTCTTTATTACATTTTGCAAATAAATAAAACATTACAAAAGATCTCGATTTAGAATAAAGGGAAAAAAAACAGAACAATCACAGTTAACATACATACATGATCCGTGCAGAGTGTACAGTGTCGATGGGATTAACAATAAAAAGTGATGATCAATACTGAAAGACAATCTCCATCATTATTGAGTTCAGTGTACACATTTTGGGGGAACAATGAGAGTGGGCTGGGCCGCCAAGGGAGCCATCATGACTGCCCTTTGATGCTAATCCCCAAGCCGTAACCCAGGAACTATGCCCACCAGGGACAGCCAGGAAGAGGGGAAAAGAGCTTCGCAAAAACCAACTATGTCTTATTAGGCAAGTATTCTTGATATAGACTCCAAAATTCTTAGGGCGGTTCCGTGAAAGGAGCAGTTTGCTGTACAATTCGGTTTGCGTATTGCAATATAACATATCACGGGACCATTGAGCAGTGGTGGGGGGAGGTCCTCTAGCCCCAATGCATCGCTTTTAACACAAGAGTAAATGGCATCACCTCTGGGGGCTCTGACAGTTTATCTCCCAGTGTACTGTGAAGAGCACTCCTTACCCTGTAAATATAACCCAACACTTTCTCTATCATTACCAATTGAATTCATAAAGTTCTTTATCAGCCAAAGTGTATTGTTTTTTCATAACCATGCAGGCTTATTAAAAATAGATTATCTACCTAGATTAAAAGTGACAATCCTTAGAAAACGGAGCCAGGAAATCTTATTTCCCAGATGACATGATAAACAGTCTTTCATTATATCTTTGTTGAGTGAGGCATGATCATTACACAAAACCAAAGAGGATAGCAGCAGTGGCGCTAGTTTGATATGATTCTCCAAGCCCAACTCTTGATGTATGGCATAGTTTGGGCTGCACATAGCAATACCCAAGAATCTCTGTTTTATACCCTGTATTTCTCTACCTTAATATGGCTAACATCTTTATACCCCACATGTCCTCTCCATAGGTCAAAATTGGAATGAATTTACTTTTGAAGATTTCCTATAGATGAGCAATAGGCTTTTTTCATATTTTTTTAGGCCAGACTGAATAGTGAGCCTAGAGCTTGTATACATTTCAGTTTCCTGATAGAAAGATGTGGCGTCCACTAACTAGAGTGGTCAAACATTGCTAACATTTTTAATTACTATTGAGAAAAATAAATTAAAAGTTAAATGTTTAATGAATGTAATTTTTTGAAACAAATATAATTTAATATTTTTATCAAATGAGTTAATTTAGCATTTTAACAGCATACATTTTTGATTTAAAAGATGAAATCATTATATTATTTTAACATTATTTTCCATTAGGTGAATTTCTAAGTCCCTGCCTCCATTGTTTTCTATGGGAATCTGTTGCACTACCTGTGAGTTTTCATGTTTGGTACTAGGCTTAATTCAAAACTGGATTGAAGTACATGTACACCTTTTTGTAACCTTTGAGCTGTAGTAAGCTGTGTATCTTGTGAATGGCAATAGTCTTGCTCTTTCATGAGTTTATTTTTGTAGCAGCATGTCTGCAAGAAATCCACCTTTTCTGAATGGTCACCCCAGATAGTTTTGTTGGTTTTAGAACTCTATGCACTTTAACCCTATTAACCAGTAGTAAAGTGTCTGTGCACCACTCTTTAAATGTGGTCGAATTGGCATATTCCTAGTGTGCATATTTACCCTACCTATAAGACCCTAGAATATGGTAAAACATGAACCTGGAGCCTGTATGTTACATGTCATTAGTACACTGCAGCACTGATTGCGCCATCTACTACATTGCCAGTGTAAAACATGGCTTCAGTTCTTCATTGTAGCCTGACTGTGGCAGTTTAAACACAACAATACGACCTGTCAAAATAAATCCTTCTGACTGGTCAAAACATCCCGGTTAAATATTAATAAGTCATCCCTAAGTAGGCCTTTCGGCCCACAAGGCAGGATGCATGGTATTAAAAAGTAGGACATGTAAAAATTTGATGTTAACATGTCCTTACAGTGACTAGCAGTCGAAGCTATTGATCACTGTATCAGGCTGAACCTGTCCTGTGTCAAAAACCAAAGTACAGATTAAAATCATAATACTGTATCTTAGGAATGGGAATATCGAGAAAAACAATTAAACAACTATTTCTATAGCTATTACAGTCCAATTTCATAGTAAAGTTAGCTAGTTTAATAAATATTAGGAAAGGTAACTTTCCCTGCCTGATGCCCTTTAGTCTTCTCGCAGCCAGAAATAAGCATTTAAATTGGTGTGTCATGCCTGTCAGGAGCTACATGATAGATCACTGTTAATGCCAAACCAAAACATAGTTCCTTGATGTAGATCCATGGAAGGATACAAGTCATTCAATCGAAAGGATGGTAAAGCTGCTGTACTCCAGGGAGGAACAAACATAAGAAAGGAAAGCCATTGAATACAATACAAGCACATTAGGCTGATAAGTAAGCCACTAAATTGTAAGGAATGGGCTAAATAAAAGCCCACTCTTTGTATTGGTATTGTCCCCAATCGAACTTTGAAAATAGTCAGCTACCTGCTCTCTGCAAGTAAAATCTAACAAGGCTGACTGGGCAGAAATCAAATAATTCTGCAGGTGATGGAGCACTGCTCCCTATTTGCAATATTGAACATTTGTGACTCATTAAAAACTATGGAATCTGACACCTGTTCTATTGTCATCTTTGCAACTTTTCTACAACACCTTACTTCCCCAATGGGAAGGAATAGGATTACCAAACACTCGCTCCCACTACACCCTACCCCACCCCCCAGCTTGGGCATGCTGATAGGCATGAAATAATCCCCATGACAATTATGCATAGTTGGGAGGGATCAGGAAATACTCCCACTCTTATGCATGGTGGGAGGCAATCAAGAGGGTGACAAAGTAAAGGTTTTTAAAATAATTATTGTTTAACTATGTACTACTGTTGATGAATACCAGGAAAACAGAGAAAACCTTTGCATTGCTCAACTCATGTCAGGCTAGGAAAATATTACAGTTTCAAATGTATTGTACCAAAGTTTGGCCAAGAGGCTGCAGATGGCGGACGCATGAGCCCGAAGCTCCGCGCTGACCCGAGTTTATTGTCATGAATCACTGGCGGCTGGGACCTGGGAGCAGGCCGAAACTGGTCCGGTGACTCCACTGACGAGCATGGCTGCATCTGTCGGCTCAAGCACCCACAGGAGCGACAGGGGCGAGCTCTGCCCTGGGAGCCGGCAGAGGTCGAGTGCCCTTAAGATTTATTTATTTCATTTCTAAAGCGCGCTATCACCTAAAAGGCATCCTGGCGCTGGCAGACTCGTATCAGAGGGGGGCCAAACTGATGACAAGCTAGGGCTTCGGGAATAGCCATGTTTTTAAGCTCCTCCTAAATAGAAGGAGGTCAGGGATGTGTCTAAGCTCAACTGGAAGGGCATTCCACAGTTTCGCTGCAGCCACACCAAACGATCTTCCTCCTGCTTTGGCTTTCTTAATCCTAGGTATTGGCACCAATCTAGCCGAGGAGGATCGAAGGTTACGGGCCGGCGCATGCCACACAAACTTCCTTTGCAAACGAGCAGGGCCCGACCCATGGAGGGCTTTAAAGACCAAGCAAAGAGATTCGAATTGGGCTCTCTGTCTCACCGGGAGCCTGTGCAGCTGAGCCAGAGCCCTAGAAGAGGATGATCTTGTGGGCCACCCCATGGCTAAATTTGCCGCTGCAGACTAAATTCTCTGGAGTCTATTCATAAGGTAGTTTGGGGACTTCAACAACAGAGAATTACAGTAGTCTAACCTACTGAGCACGGTGCAAAATGGTGCCTCAAAAGTGAATGGCAGACTGGGAGAGAGCCGTGAAGCCCGGGGCCTGCAAGGAGGTTGAGACCAAGTGCAGAGAGGCTGCGGCGGACCCTGAGATCGGAGGGAAGTATAATAATCCGTTTCCTGGGAACATTACACAGTGGGTCCCGTTTCATGAATGCCTTTTTTAACACAGTTGGATAAATCTTTAATGAATTTGGGACCAAAGAGTGCTGCAACGAGCCGACGGTGGTCTGCCTGACCCTTGTGCCTCATCTTGACATGGCGGCCGTGCTCTGACTCCTCGACAGCCAAATTCAGCATGTGAAGAGCGAGCCCAGGGAGAGTGCCATAGGTATGCTGCCTGCTATCTATGCACAGTGAGAGCCAGTAGTGGAAAGCTTGGAGATCATGAGGGTGCGCCCTGAGCTGTGGCCTGCTGCCTTATTTAAGATCTCTGCAGTGACAAACTTGGCCCGGGAGTCGGCCGAGGCCAAGCGTCATCAAGATGGCGTCCCGGTAGTGAGCAAGAGATGGGGAGTGAGCCACGAGGTCCAGGATCTGTGAGGGACTGGGTGGAAAACGAGTGCAGGTGGGCCACAGTGGACAAAGAGAGGCTGGTGGTGCCGACACTGAGACCCAGGACACTTTGTAGGTGCTCTCTGAACAGCAAGGAGCAGGGGGTCAGATTGAGGCTCGGATCCGGGGATTGGAGATCTATGACTTCATACAGTCACCAGGAGCGGAACACAGAGGGGCCTGCTTTGGGAACTTTTGACCTGCCACGATTGGGTGGGCCCTTACTTACTTTGTGACCTGGGAGTACTGGTGTGAGTCAGTGGTGGATAGCCTGACCTTTTTGCCTGTCCTTTGCATGTTGACTGTGATCTGACATTTCATCGGCCCAATACACAAAGTGTGGTGAGTGACCCTAAGGAGCGGAGTGTGGGTATACTTCCTACTACCCCCATGCTATACTGCACGGGAGCAGTCAGCTTGGGCCCAGGAAGGTGTGCCATGGTCTGTGGTCTGCTGCCCCACACAGGAACTGTGGTGGTCGGGAATCCGTGGGTGGTCCCACCAGATCTGAGGCCAGTAAGACCAGCGAAAAAACGTGAGTGAACAAGCTGACTACTGTAAGCGACTAGGGCTATTGCACCCACTAACAAAGTGCACTCCGGAAGCGGCCCCACACCAGAAAGAAATAGGGTGGTGAGTAAGTATATGGGGTGACATCCTCGTGACCCAGAATTTGAGTGGAGCAGTCTGCGGAGTGGCTGTGGTTCAGGGTCTGGAGCGGGGACCGTATAGATCGGCAATGCTGCCACACGTGATCTAAGTTCAAATCCAGAAGTGAGTAGAGAGTTGGAGTGAGAAGCTTTTCCTCTCCCCCTGGAGACTTCAAGGGGCACCGCCTGGCTCAGTGGTGGAAATGGGCAAACCCAGGGGTCGTCGGACAGGGGCCACCCTGAATCAGGAAGATACTGTGCAAGACCAGCCCCGATCGGGGACGGAAGAATCCGTCCAGAAACAATTAAGAAGGATCCTGGAGGCTATTGCAGATACTAAAACCACTTTTCATCAAGATATCAGCACGGTGGCGGCAGGCATAGGATTAATGCAGGAAGAGCACAAGAAACTTTCTGAAATTGTGAAGGAGACGGAATCCAATGTTGCAGTCCTAATTCCAGCGCAGAAGTCATTGGAGACGCAGGTGGACTTTTTTGCAGACAGATTGGGCGTACTCGAGCAGAAGGCCGAAGACGTGGAAGGAAGTAATATATGGAACAATATCAGAGTCCTGGGCCATCCAGAGGGGGCAGAAGGCGGTGACATGGTGTCCTTCCTGGAACAATGGCTTAAAACTAACGTAGCCTGTCATTGTTCTACATCTGGGAAAGGGCTCACAGAGTGCCGGCTAGACCACTGGGTCTCACCAGGCTGCAGCCGCCGGTCGTGGCCAGACTTCTGTGTTAGAGACTTACTTCTGCAAAGGGCATGTGCTGACGGCCCATACATATGGACAAAAGTAAAATCTTTCCTGATTACACGCTAGAGGTTCAGAGAAAATTAGCCTCGTTCATAGAGGTCAAGAGGGCCCTGAGAGATGAGGGTCTGCAGTACTCATTGATGTTCCCTGCCCGGCTGCGTATTATCCTACATGGGAACACGCACTGAGTGGAGCAGTCTGCGGAGTGGCTGTGGTTCAGGGTCCGGAGCGGGGGCCGTATAGATCGGCAATGCTGCCACACGTGACCTAAGTTCAAATCCAGAAGTGAGTGGAGAGTTGGAGTGAGAAGCTTTTCCTCTCCCCCTGGAGACTTCAAGGGGCACCGCCTGGCTCAGTGGTGGAAATGGGCAAACCCAGGGGTCGTCAGACAGGGGCCACCCTGAATCAGGAAGATACTGTGCAAGACCAGCCCCGATCGGGGACGGAAGAATCCGTCCAGAAACAATTAAGAAGGATCCTGGAGGCTATTGCAGATACTAAAACCACTTTTCATCAAGATATCAGCACGGTGGCGGCAGGCATAGGATTAATGCAGGAAGAGCACAAGAAACTTTCTGAAATAGTGAAGGAGACGGAATCCAATGTTGCAGTCCTAATTCCAGCGCAGAAGTCATTGGAGACGCAGGTGGACTTTTTTGCAGTCAGATTGGGCGTACTCGAGCAGAAGGCCGAAGACGTGGAAGGAAGTAATATATGGAACAATATCAGAGTCCTGGGCCATCCAGAGGGGGCAGAAGGCGGTGACATGGTGTCCTTCATGGAACAATGGCTTAAAACCAACGTAGCCTGTCATCGTTCTACACCTGGGAAAGGGCTCACAGAGTGCCGGCTAGACCACTGGGTCTCACCAGGCTGCAGCCGCCGGTCGTGGCCAGACTTCTGTGTTAGAGACTTACTTCTGCAAAGGGCATGTGCTGACGGCCCATACATATGGACAAAAGTAAAATCTTTCCTGATTACACGCTAGAGGTTCAGAGAAAATTAGCCTCGTTCATAGAGGTCAAGAGGGCCCTGAGAGATGAGGGTCTGCAGTACTCATTGATGTTCCCTGCCCGGCTGCGTATTATCCTACATGGGAACACGCACTACTGTGACAATCTGAAAGATGCGTGAGAATGGATTGAGTCATATAAAGGGGACCCCCTAGGGGCGGACCTCCAATTCAATGGCAAAGAAACCAGCAGAACTTGGAAAGCGTGCTAGACGAAGAACCCGGAGGGGTCTTGCTAGGAGACAGACTACATCGCAAACAGAGAAGGAAAGAGGAGAGGCACTGCAGGCTGTTGCGGCTCTCATGACAGGCAGAAGCCCATCTCTGGAACCTGGAGCTTGCTCTTCCAAGGAAACTGGGGATCAGGACTCGGATACCTCCCATAGTGAAACCAACAATTTACCAGTGGTAACCCCACATACAGCAGACAAGATTATTTGAATTGAAGGGTTTCCCTGGGTTTCATTTGGGGTCCCTGAAATACTGGAAACTTTTCATCTGCAGCCCAAGGTCTTGGTCAGCGCCCTCTATAGTAGGGTTAGTGCGCTCCAGGAGGTCTACGCGCCATATATAATGTTTTATCTTTTCCACCCCATTGAGAGCCCCACTAGATTGGAGCCTCACTTAAGAGTATAATGTACCAAACTCTGTTTGTGCGGCCAACTGTTGTCAGGCTGCCCTGGGGATGGGGAGTTGACCATTTTGGGGGTCTTTCTGTTGGATTAGTCAGTTGTTTACATTGCAGAGGGGGATGCAGGAATGACCTAGCGGGACAGGGGTGGGGTCCCACTGGGAGAACACCCATGGTTGTGTTTCTACAATGGCACAACCTCATAGTGTGATACGTTTCCTAATGTGGAATATAAGGGGGATGGGGTCTATGGCTAAGCACCACAACATATATTCGTACTTACGGTGCAGAGATATCCATATAGCTTACCTCCAAGAAACTCTTTCGGATGTAAAAGAGGCAGGGAAGCTGAAGCGACGATGGGGGGGACAAATGTTTGCGACCACCGCCACTGCTTTTGCTCGGGGGGTGATATGGATTAGGCAGGGGATCCCCGTTGCACCAGATAAAGTGTCCCTTGATAAGGATGGAAGATACATACTAATCACTGGGAGGATGGCCATTCAAGCAGTGACCTTGGGGAATATCTATGCTCCCAATCAAGATCAAGTAGGATTTCTTGAGAATTTTTCCCCTGTATTAGCTAACCACATAACGGGTTTCACAGTCCTGTATGGGGATTTTAACTGCGTAGTGGATATCTCGGAGGACCGCTCGCATCCTTCTCTACAGGGAGCACAGCCACCCCGCACTGCAGCTGCTTTCCGTAATTGGATTTCCCATTGGGGCTTGGAAGACACATGGAGGATGCAACACACAGCAAATAGGGAATATTCTTTCTTCTAACCAGTTCACCAGGTACACACTAGGCTTGATAACATCCTTTGCTCCCCAGACTTTAATTGTACTATACTCCATACCAAGTATTGCTGGACAATGCTCAGGTATCAGGGAAAACAGCCTGCTCATCTTTATCGGAAATCCATGGGAGATACGACAAAGCACTCAGCCGCTTACGGTGCTATAGCCATAAGGAGTATCGGGACAGAGTTCAGAAGGAGGAAGGCAGAGCAGGTCACCTCTTAGTCAGATTATTTAAACCTGAGCTAAGTGGGGCGCTTATTAGACAGTTGAAATTAGATACAGGGAACGGTATAAATGACCCGGCGGGCATAAACAAGGCATTTTGTTCTTATTATGAATGTCTTTATACTGCTCCAGTGGGGACACATTTGCCTAACGTCAGGAGCTATCTGAAGCCACTACTGCTCCTCACGGTGTACAATTCAGCACAAGAGGAGTTGGGGGACCCTATCAACCAGCATGAAGTCAGACCGGCTATAATGGCACTGGCAACTGGTAAAATGCCAGGGCTGATGGCCTACTGGCAGAATTCTTTCAAAAATATGTAGACTCATTAGTACCTCAACTAGTTAAGCTGTACACAGAGTCATATAAATCAGGGTAGATACCCGGGTCTACCTAGACCGCACTGGTGATCCCACTTCCACAGACTAAACTGCCTGAGGCCAGAGTAACAGATTACAGACCTCTCTCCATGCTTAATGTGGATACTGAGTAGGGTATTTGCGGGTAGGCTTCTACTTTACATTCTAATCCTAGCACATCCTGACCAGAATGGTTTAATCCCGTAGAACAGCACTTTACTTTACACGTACCTGTGCAGACTTTAATCTATCCTGTATCACACGGATGCCCCTTCCGAAAGACAGACCACTGTACTTTCAGTCGACCTAGAAAAGGCCCTTGATACAGTTGGCTGGGAGTACTCGGTCGAGGTGATGCTTCGTATTGGACTGGGGGAAGAGTGGGTGCGATGGGTGCTGCTTTTATATACCTCACCCACTGCTCAGGTCAAAACTGGTAGGATGATCTCTAGGCAATGTAAGATTTCGCAGGGGACGCGTCAGGGGTGTTCACTTCCCCCTTTACTGTTTGCCCTGGCTATAGAACCACTAGCGGAGAGGTCCGGCAGGGTGGGGCGGGGATAGGACTGACGATAGGAGAGCGTCAGTATAACATATCCTCATACACTGATGATTGTTAATTTACGTGGAAGAGGTCAATACAGGCACTTCCGTGGCACTGAAGATTTTGGATAGATTTGCGCAAGATTTGGGTCTCCGAGTCAATACAGCCAAAACCTATCTTTTCCCTGTGGCGGGTCCAATAAGTAGGCCGGAATCCTTGACTGTGAACTTACATTGGGCACAAGACACATTTAAATCCCTGGTCATACATGTTTTTCATTCATTGGAGAACTTGAAGTAAGGAGACTTGAACAGAGCGCTGCGCTGCGCTCCCTCCGCTCTTTTGTACACTTTTGATACCCTACAATTACCCATAATGGCCAGGGTTTCCCTGTCGAAGATGGTTATGTTGCCCCGCCTGTTGTATTTTTTTGTAAACATGCCGGTCCTGATGCCAAGTAGTTGGTTCCGTCCCTTGAACACCCTCTTGCAAGATCTGGTGTGAGACCCCCACCCCCACGGGTGTCCCTGAAGACACTGCAATGTCCACTGGGAGAAGGGGACTGGGAGTCCCAAACTTCGAATATTACATGCTGGTGGCCTAATTTCAACGGTTGACACAAGGGTAGAGGGTTGAATGAGGAAGGCACATGGCTGGCCATTCCGGACTCCCATCCCAACGTGTTGGTGGCCAAGGTTCTCATTCTGACAACAAGTACACCTTACTGCTCACTGCTACAATGTACTGCATTGCAAGCCTCGAAAAGGTGTCAAAATAAGGGCCTTCGCCCTGCTAAACATACGCCAGTGCTATCATTAGTTGGGCTGCCACATGGTGATTTCCAATCGGGATTAACAAGCAAACAATTGGTACAATGGGCGGTGGTGGGGCTGGATAGTGTAGGAGATTGCTATTCAGACAACACATTGCTTTTCTTTGAGGATCGGATGGCCGATAATGGATTACCCCCGGTCAGTTTTTACAATATGAATCCTTGTCCCGTACATTTGTGCAGCTTTGGGATAATGGGATAGAGGAACCAGAGTATCACCCAGTGCTACATGCCTTACTTATACTAGGCACAGCTAGGCACTTAGTGAAGTGTTTCTATGCTGCGCTGGTCGCAGCATCCCTCGGCCCCTTGAGTGAGCTTTGTGGGAGATGGGATAGACTTGGAGGGGGGAGCTCATTGACGTGGATTTCGACTGCGGAGCATACTAATAGGACCAGCGGTTATGCTGCGGTCCTAGGGGACGGTGTTTTCCCGCTACCATGGCGGTCGGAGGGATTTTATGACCGCCATCCTAATAGACCCCTTAGGCTTTTAAAAGCTGTGTTTGCAAATATGGCGCGTGGCAGTTACCCAGGTTTTTTCTGAAATTACCATAATACCACTGCGGTAGCTATCAGTCACATTTGCCACTTGGCCTAAAAAATGCGTCGGGCCATGGATAACTGTATCTGATACCTGTGACCTGTTCATAACTGTAAACAGGACACAAGACCAGGTGTCAACTGTCCCAGGCGTCCTTCACACCATGACTAAATAAGGTTGAAGAAGGCCTGGATCAGCAGACTGCTGCCCCAGCAGCTTGTTTCTAGGCCCTTGTTTCCAAGGCTCACAGCACTTTCTAGACATGGAATGAGGATGAAGGAGGAAGGTGACCGCAGGCAGAAGAACTGGCACCCTATCCGCAGTAGCAAGCTGAGTACCAGGTTATGTGTCACCTGTCCTTGTCCTGCCTGGAATTTCTTATCTCTGCACCTTGCCCAAGGATGGCAGCATGTCATGTCACACACACTCATCTCGTTCAAGAGAATGGAATTTCTTACTACTTCCTCTCGCCCAAGATTGGGGTATATTTTTTATGCATCACCTCCGCCTTTCTTAAAAAGCCCCAGCAACCATGTCAATGGCTGCAGCTATTTAAAGGTCCTTTCCTACCTCTGCTTAAGGGATGGAGGGTTCTATGTGCCTCCCTCCTTCTGTTTTGCACAAGGGGTGCATTTTTTCCAGCTCTTCTACCTTGCTCAAAGTTCAGGTATTTACTTCCACCCCCACCCCCCGATTCAACTAAAGCTGGTGATTAATTGTCTCCTTCCTGTCCAATGATGTGGTGGTTATTTCTCCTCCTGGAAAAAAGGAGTACGCCCATGGCAGCTCCGAGCTGTCCTCTTACCCTGTTTGCAATCAAAATAGGGCAGCAGTACAGCTGTTAACTGTCCTGGGAATCCTTCAGACTCCGTAACAATTCAGAGGGTTTAAAACATTCAAATACCTTTGGATGTGACATGGAAGCCTTATTTTCACCAGGGGTGTTGTTACTCTGGCTACCAAGGCAAATTTAAAAAGACAATGGCAAAACAGTAAATTTTTCAACACAATATCCCATAATAGTAGCTGAAGAGTTAAATTGCTCTGAGATGGATGATTGTCCACTGCAGGTTTTTATAAAGAGGTACTGACTGCAACACTGACCAGGCCTAACACTGAGAGCAAACAGGCTGGAAGCTGCAGGTGAAGGCTGAGTGGATATGCAAGTGGAGATGGAAGTCAGCATTGAGGTTTGAATGCAAATTTAATTATCTCCCTGCAGGGCTTTCTCCTTTCATTGGGTAACTCTCTGGGTGGTCAGCCAATGAGAGGAGGTGGCAGGGACATGGGGCCCTAAATCATCTCTCTTCCGACCTCAGGAACAATCCATAAATCTCCCACAGCCCAGGAACAACTGCTCCTTTTTGCAGTGCCAACCAATGTTCCTTCTAATATTTTTTTCCTTTGAGTGGCAACAAAGGTTCTCTGTGCACTGTAGCCAAGGCCAGGTGCACCTGCATCTCCCTCGTGTTGCTTGCCCGACTGCCATCTTCTATCGCACTAACAGCTGGTGCTGGTATGTCCAGGAAATCAAGCAGCTATAAATTTTCCCATCAATGAGAAATATGCATGCACTCCAGGAATTCTTTTCACAAAATAATGTTATTACACCACTAACACCAACGTGTTTCAACTATGAAGTCTTGGTCATGATTGGGTGAGTCCTACTTTGATTGCACTTATATACCAATGCCCATTTTGCCCATTATGAGGCATTCTGGGAATTGTCGTTTTTAAACATTCCTTTAAAAACGTTATGCAAATGACATTGGGTACAAACATTTCAAAGATATTTCAAGCCATAGAGACCACATTTTTCATACATTTTTTTATTTTCTTACTTATAATGCAGACGACATATGTCTGTATTTTTCAATATATTTAACAATTGTACCAAGTAGTTGGTACTCCTGAGGGTTAAGTACCATCATTTACTTCTGATCTTGTGGTCATACATACATGTGTGTAGTGTCTTCTCTTAGTGTGTTGCATGTGATACGTATCTATTATGGCCCCATGCTAGCTATGTGCCCAGACATTTATGGAACAAGTCCAAGTATTATTAATTCATAATTTATAACAAAAGGCAGTGCTGTTCCCATGAGTCTAACTTCTATTTTGTTGGTTAGTTAGTTAACCAGAGTGTCCCACTCGTGGCATCAGTCTACGTTTCTTGCGTACTGGCTCTGTGCCATGGATCTTTGAAAACGTATGTTTGGAATACGTTCTTTTTCTAGGAAATGTCCAACATTGAGTTGATTTTGCTGACTGCCCTGCACATATGATACAGAGGGCACTACCGTTTTCCTATGTCATATTGGAAGTTGGCGTGGACTTATATCTTTGTGGTTGTTGGCCCATGGAAGAGTTTCAGTGTTCAATGTCTTCTTTTGATTTACAGATGGACAAATAACTCCTCATCTGTATTTAAGCCTTGCAGATACTTGGGCCTGAAACGTTTATCATGCAAGACTCAAGTCTTCTTAATTTCTGTGACCTGTCTCCACCTCTTTCTTGTTGGGGCACATAAGCTAAACCAAAGTTTTTTTCATATTTTGCCAAGTGTATCCTTGATGCGTTTCTAGATGTTTTGCCAGTGTCCTTGTTTTGTATCGTTCGGACATGCTCCAATATCCTTTTCTTCAAGGGACAGTTGGTACTGCCAATGTATCGTAGACCACAGTCACATTATATCACGTATACAATATAATTGGTTTCATATCTGATTTTGTGGTTGATGGTAAAGAATTTTCCTCTGAAACCCATAAGCTGCTTGATATTCTTTCTGATCTTGCAGGCCTTACATTTATCCCATTTGGTGAAGCCTTTCTGACTACTGGATAGCCAGGAAAAAATGTTGCATCTTGAACAGTGGCTTTTAACTAGTCTGTCTTTCAAGGACAGTGCTTTCCGAAAGGACACATCAACCTTGTCTTCTAAAATTCCTCCAACCTCTGGGTCTTTTTTGATGACATCTCAATATTTGTTCATGATCTGAATGATTGAGTCTTTTTCTTTTCTGTAGGCCATGATTAGTCTAATTGTTTGATCTTCAGTTTCCCAATTAGATTTTTTGATTTTCTTCCTGAGAGTTTCATGTCTAGGGGTATTTGTTGCACATGTTCTCTCATGTTTGATGTCACGTTTTTTGTAGCCTCTTTGTATGAATTTCATCTGTTTCCATGATTTTTAGTTCAAATTCATTTGTATCTTAACAATTTCTGTGCATTTGTAGGAATTCACCATATGGGATACTCCTCATTAGAGGCTTCAGATGAAAAATAGTTCCATGAAACAGGCTGATTGTTGCCGTTGGTTGCCTGTGTGCTGTGGTTTTGATTAAGTTGTCTTCAATATATATACCGCACGATCCTGAAACTGTACTTCAGAGACACTGATGTTGCAAGTGAATGATAATCCTACATCATTGTTTGGTGAAATATTCCATAAATTCCTGCTCACTGCCGTTGCAAATAATGAATAAGTTGCCTATGAACTGAAGCCATGTATATATCTTCTCTGAGTGTTGTTTATATCCTTCTTCCCAGGCCACGGTGCGCTTCCACAACCCCATTGTGAGATTTGCATAGCTTGGAGAGATGCAACTCACATTGCAGTTCCACAGGTTTCTGAGTAGAATTGACAATCCAAGATGTAGACATTGTTTCATCATTTCGAGCAAAAGATCTGAGTGTTTTAAATATTGGATATTTCTTTGTCCCAGGAAATGTTTCGTTGCTTGCAAGCCCACTTCATGACTTGTACAAGAATATATTATATAACCACACCGATGGTAACAAGCAGAAAACCTTTTTGCAATTCAGTGTCCACCAATTTAGTCAAAAAATCCCCTGTATCCTTGATGTAGGAATTCAAGATTGTCACAATTGGGGCAATGAAATGGTCCACCTATGAGGAGACATTCTCAAATAATGACCCACAACTCGAAATTATAGGTTTTTCAGGTGGGTTGATTACGGTTTTGTGGATCTTAGAGAGAAAGTAAATGGTTGGGATCATAGGGTTTTAATTTTTTTTAAATTCAGCCTCATCTTTATTTATTAGACTATCATCAAATCATTTTTTGATTTTTGAATTCAAGGTTGTTGTTAATTCTTTTATGGGCTTTGCTTTGAGTTTTCTGTAGTTTTTGGCAATATTCAGCTGCCTTTTGGCTTCTTTTATATATTGTGACTTGTCCATCACAACTATTTTTCCTCCCTTGTCTGCAGGTTTTAGTTCAATTTGATTATTCATGACAAGCTCCTCTAATGCCATTCTTTCACATTGTGTCAGGTTTTCTTTCCTGTTGCGTGATTCACAATTATTCATGTTTTCCAAGTCAGATATGACCAGATCGTAGTATATGTCAAGTCTATTTCCTGGTGTTAACATGGGACAGAATTTTGATTTCCCTTTAAATTGTGAGTGGTCCCGGCCACTGGTGTTGATCTCCAGATCACGTAATATCTGACTTTCAGTTACCTCATCGTCCTGTCTATTGAACATAAATTATTAGGTGGTTATCACATCTGGTATTTCTCCTATTAGTAGATTAGTTTCTGGGACATTCCCTTGCTTTTTGGATATTTTATTACCTTCTTTTTAGCAAAGAATTTTGCAAGTTTCAGTTTCCTAATGTATTTGTAGATGTTGATTTTTGTTTCAGTGTAATCATGGTGTTTCTCAGGGCAGAAAGATAAGCCTTCATTCAAGAGATTGATCTGGTCTTTCTTGAGTTCCCCTTCCTTGTGCCCTTTCACAGCCTCTCCCTTTTCCCTTACCTCTTCCCGGTTTTTAATCTATATAGAGGAGTTTCATCTCCTCTAAAAAAGTGGTCTTTCTGGATCCTCTAGGGTTAAGCTCTCTCTCACTGACAACAGCGTCTGACTCGCTAACTGTTGTATCTGATTCATTGCCGTTTTTTCTGACTTGTCATTTGTTGCCTAAGTGACTCAAACCTTTTGGTGAAATAAAATCCACCAACACCAATGGGATCCCATCAGGAGAAAAGTGCCTAAAAACGCAATTTACTTACCTTGAATGCCTCTTACATAAAGACATTTCTGAAAGCTGGGAAATTATAGCTATGAAAAAATATATAGAAGTAGGTCGGGTTCCAAGAGGGCTTAATATCTTCACTCTACCTAACCATCCCGACACAAGACCTGAAATCTTAGCGGATGGGGCAAGAATAATATGGAATGTTTCAAAAACATGATGTTAATAATCATCAAGTACTCAAAACAAGACATGGAGAACATACATAAATCAATTAACATCATTGAAACGCAAATTTAAGCCCTAAAAAAGTAGGAGGCAACAAAACAACTAAGACTGGAAATGGAAACATGGCTAGACAAATATGAGAGAAAACAACGAAAATTCAAGCAGGATGAGAGAGACTATGAAGAAGGAACCATCCTAACATTTGCCAAAAGGTTTGACTGACCCAACCGTGACCAAAACGTCATAGTCGAAATGCTCCTGGAGTGCGGCATATTTCTCATTGATGGAATAAATATATATATATATATATATATATATATATATATATATATATATATATATATATATATATATATCACATCCACGATTTGTCTCCAAAATGACGAGGCCACCACACAGCGTGTAAAATCCATTTACTGGCAGGGATTGCCTCATCCAAAGAGCAACACACAAATATGGCCAAATGCGTTTCGGGCGTGAGACGCTCTTGTTCACTGCCATCAGAGACCCCAAGGAATGAGCAAACCACCTAAGCACAATGAATGTCCCGCCCCAGTGGGCGTGTGCCGCATGAAATTCTGGTCTTTATGGTCCGTTCAAAATAACACCCCAGTCGGCTCCAAGGGATCTCAAATTACAAAGTCTTACCCCAATGGGTAGGCGTTGCATCGGGGAATAGGATAGTATCACCCTCCTTAGCACGGACACGGAGTTCCAGAAGTGCTTCTGCATACACTGCACTCCGGACCCGCTAGTTCTGCAGTGGGGCCCCATCCCGGCCGAGCCAGTCGTTTATACAACATCCACGATTTGTCTCCAAAATGGCGAGGCCACCACACAGCGTATAAAATCCATTTAATGCCAGGGATTGAATCATCCAAAGCGCAACACACAAATATGGCCAAACGCGTATATATAAACACGTTGCCAGAACATCCTAGCATAACCTTTAGGAAATCCAAAAATATGGCCAATCTCCTATCTAGGGAGACTTCAGCCGGGTCCACCAGTATTAAAACTTGGATGCCCACGAGCAATGGTTTCCGCAAGTGTTCCACTTGCAGGGCATGTAACTTCGGAGCCAATACTGCCACATACAAAACCCCATTCAGAACAAAGGAAATATCCATTAGGGGAAAATATGACTGCCGCACTGAGTACGCTATATACGTCCTCACGTGTACATGCGGCTTGCGATACGTAGGCAGTACTAAAAATCCTGTTTACATGCGTATTCTGCAGCACATTCGTGCAATAATTAATTGTGATCAGGCTTACCCAGTAGCCCGTCATTTCAAGGTGAGTCACAATAAGAATGTGAACTGCTTGACATACTTTGTGATTGACCAGGCACCGGTGTTAAAGCGAGGTGGAGATAGGGACAAGGCTCTGAGGCAGTTAGAGACCAGGTACATTCTGAATCTTAACAGCAAGCATCCCAACGGCCTCAATGATAGGGAAGATATACATACCTATCTTTAACCTATGGTAGAACTGTCCTGCCCATTTCTCCAGTCTCACCAACATGTAATCACATCCTTTCCGGGTTCCTTGTACCAGATCTAACTAGACAATGCCCTAGTGATTCGTATATGATTGACCACGAGCCCATGATTAAAGTTTTCCTGTTAACTGTACCTCTCCTTTTTAAATCATCATTTTTAACCTCACAATTTTGGTTGCACTTATTACACTTAGCACTTTATTATGGGAATTGCTGTTGGAGCAAGACCAATGTGGTCGACCCTCCAGGATTGCCAGTTGGGCTTGGATAGATTCCTATCCCTGTTTACAGGTTTTGGCACCGGCACTTTAACATAAGCAAAATTTGCACATTGAAAGGTGACAATGTAATGCAATAACTGAGTGAGCGAGCTCCTGGTGTAATCAAGGGACTAGAGACACTAAGGTTATCTGAGCGAATGCGAAATACACTGCCAATTTTGCACAATATACATTTTGTATAGCATAATATTTATTTATTTATGCATTTAAATCATTAGGGACTATTTTTAATACACGTCTTTTTTAGAATTTTAACATATTTATATGTTATATAAATCTTGATGCATTGGTGTAAATATTTGCTTCGCTGTACAGTTATGTGTATAATATCCCTTCTTTAAAAGAAAGAGCCATTCTTTCGGGATTATGCTGCTAGCTCACTGTTAAACATTGTTTTAAAACGCATTCATGCGGTTATAAATGTACACTTGCTCTTAATTGTCACCTCAAATATTTATGTGCGGGTGCTATGTACAACACATTCTTTTGCCAATGATTTAAAATAGCCCAAAATCAGCGCCCATTGATATGCACATGTTATAACACCTTTGTAGTCTATTTTCCATGTTTATGCATAGATCACGTGGTGTCACTGTGAATTGAGAAAAAAACCAGTGTGTGCACTATATAAATGAAAAAATACTGCATGTCCGTCATGTGATCAAGGGCAGACCCTGCCCGAAACGCGTCATGCCAAATTTCAGCTGCGAAATGGTAAAATAAAACGCCTGCTGTGACACTCTGCAACTCGTGTGGTGGTCCGTATTTTCTGTGGGTTCATCCTGGTAACAGAATTTTATCCATATATATATATATATATATATATATATATATATATATATATATAGCTTTACAAAGGTCTCCGGTTCGGCAGCGCACACAATAGTAGTGCATTGAGAGCTCGGCAGCTTCCTGGTTTCTCGAATTTTTCCAAGCCTTACGCGTTTCAGTGCTTTGTTGCACCTTGATCACAGGCAGTTGATTCTCTCTGCAGATAAAAAAAGACACAAGTGCGCCAGCATGCTTTTGTAAAGTACTTCCCCTCAGTGGGCGTTGCCATTCATTTTATTTAGCATTTCATGTTGGGCTTTGTAGTCTCTTCATTATTTATTAGAACACCTTCAGTAGGTTCCGCAGCAGAAAATTATTGTCAATATTGTCACAGCCCCCAGTGGGCCCTTAAAACACAGTTCGCTGACCATTGCGGGCTTTCACTTCGCTATTCCTTTGCAGCGTTCGCTTACTGCGTGCTGAGGTTCCCTCCTTTACCAGGGATGGTGCTGCCCCCACGGCTTGACAGCCGTTAAGTAATTTTGCTTTACAAAGGTCTCCGGTTTGGCAGCGCATACAATAGTAGTGCATTGAGAGTTCATCAGCTTCCTGGTTTCTCGAATTTTTCCAAGCCTTACGCATTACAGTGCTTTGTTGCACCTTGATCACAGGCAGTTGATTCTCTCTGCAGATAAAAAAAGACACGAGTGAGCCAGCATGCTTTAATAATGATTTCCGCTGCGGAACCTACTGAAGGTGTTCTAATAAATAATGAAGAGACTACAAAGCCCAACATGCAATGCTAAATAAAATGAATAGTAACGCCCACTGAGGAGAAGTACTTTACAAAAGCATGCTGGCTCACTCGTGTCTTTTTTTATCTGCAGCCGCCTCGAAATCCGAGTCTCTGGAACAATTCCTACGGATTCTCAAGGGAATGCTATTGATAAGTTGTGGTGGGTGGCTGCTGCTGGCAAAGAGTGTTGAATTGCCAGCAGTCTCTTTCCTGAATAGGCTCGTGTGTAGCTGCCCATCTTCAACAAACAGCTTCAGGTCTAAGTACTCCGCTGCCACCGGACTAATAGATCCCGAAAAGTGTAGGTTGAGATTGTTATTATTGAGCAACTGGATGTACTCGGTGGCTGTTGCAACATTACCGTTCCAAACGATGAAGAGATCATCGATGTAACGATGCCAACACACGGTAGTGCCCACCTCCTGCCCAACCTTACAGCTCCTGGGTACCTGCTCCTCCCACCAGCCCACGAAAAGGTTCGCGTAGCTGGGAGCGAAGCAGGTACCCATCGCCGTCCCTGACTTCTGTAAGTACAGTTGTTCTTCGAACAGGAATACATTATGGGTTAAGCAGAATTCAACAAATTCCAGTATCATCAGATTATGTCTGGCGAAGCGCACCTGGCGCTGTTCTAGAGTATGTCTTATTGCTTTCAAACCCTGTTGGTGTTCAATGATTGTATATAGGCTTGTGATGTCAAGCACCACAAGCAAATATCCTGGATTCCACTGCAGATCTTTTATTTTCATCAGGAAATCCTTTGTGTCCCTGACATACGATTTCAGGTTTAGCACCAAAGGGAAAAGGATATTGTCTACAAAGCGCGACATGTTCCTGTCAAGCTGCCAATTGAAGAGATAATGGGGCGTCCAGGTGGACTCTCTTTACTCTTGTGCAGCTTAGGGAGATGGTAAAAGGTGGGAATCATTGGGCAGTTGTTGCGTAGGAATAAGTGTTCATCTTTACCCAGCATCTGTAGATCGTACCATTTTTTGATGAGAGTATCGTACTCTTTAATGCTCTGTTGGTACGTGTTCATGGTACACTTGATGTAAAAGTTATCATCAGAGAGCTGTCTCAATGCCTCGGTCTTGTAATAGTCCCTACCCATTAAAACAATGTTCCCACCTTTAGCAGAAGGTTTCACCACGATGTTATTATCTTTCTTTAGGTTAATTAATGCCTCATATTGCTGTTCAGTGATGTTGAAGTTGTGACTAGTATGGTTAGACTTGCGGTATCTCATGAGGTCGTTTATCATGGCTTCGCTAAACGCATCCACAGCGTCCCACGGAGACTGAGGAACAAATACGGAAGGAGGTTTGAAATTCCTCTCCTCCCTCTCTTGGTCAATCCCTCGCATCTCTGCCCTTTGCGCAGTGTCCAAATGTTGTACATCTAGTATCTCTTCTCTTTCAAGATCTTCCAGAGCTTCTACTGTTACTAGATCTCTACTGCTCAGGGCATCCGTTGCTGTTATTCTAGCCCCCTTCTTATTGGGATCTTGAGTGTGGGGACGTAGTTTGAAATATTTGTGGAGTTTTAGTTTTCGCGTGAAGCGAAACAAGTCAATCCTTGTTTGGGTATACTCTAGTTCTTTGTTGGGGCAGAAGGTTAGTCCTAAACTGAGAACTTCAGTTTCTTGGTCGGTCAGTTGTTTGGACGTCAGGTTAACAACTGTTAAGTTGGCTTGTTCTTGTGAGCCAGTTGCATCTGGTGTCGCTATTTCTTGGTGCGATTGCGGTTGACCCAGCGGGAGTTCCTTGTTCCTCCTCTTCCTCCTTTTTCCGCCCCCTGACCTCCTCGTCCTCCTGGTACTCCTGTTCCCAGCTCCTCCGTGTCCGGGGGTTTGTTCTTTCCTCCCCGGAGCCACGTGCTCTTGATCACTTCGTACTCCTCTTGAAAAGGGGTTTTCTTACTTCTACCCTGCTGCATTCCACGGTTTTGCCCCCGTTGTGGTTGCTCAGCTTGCTCATCGCCTGACTCATTTTCAGTCACCTCTGACTCAGAGGTGGCGATATCCAATGTTGTGGATGTTCCAGTGATTGCGCCTGAGCTTTTTAATAGGGCTTTGCGTGGAGCGTCACATTTCTTGGCATAGGTTAGGACGCGCCCTGTTAAGTAATCGTTGGCATCCCGCTCATACTTTTCTTGCTTCCGATTTCTTATTTTGGTCTCATATTTCACCAGACGAGCTTTCATTTGTTCTTTTTTCTCAGTGATTGACATTATGATGCTCGAGTCGGTTTCTTTGTCTAGTTCATCATTAATTGATGAGATCTCGGCCAATACTTTCTCACGGTCGCTCCATGCATATTTTATCAGGATTTTCAGATTCCCTTCGCAGTACGTGGCAGTATGTTCAAACCAGTCGGTGAGCAACTGTGGATCCGGGTGCTCGTAGGATGGGACTGTATGCACCCTCAAGCCCCTAGGTACCCTTCCTTCTTCTACATAGTTGGTGAGGCTGGTCGCCTCCCACCACTTGCGTATCTCACGCTCGTAAAGCCTCTCAAGTTTCACCATGACCGATGTTAATTTGTCACAAGCCGGTTCTGCTGATGTACCTGCTGCTGCTGCCGGCGGCTTTTCTCGCCGTTTAAACATTCCTTGTGCCGCTGTGTGGCGTTCGGCATCAGTAAACATGGCAGTAACTGCCTGCAGAGTTGTTGCTCCACGTCTCGCTATGTAGCTTCGAGCACTCTTTGCTTGGAGCTACGCTGAGACTAGTGAGAGTGCCTACGCTCTTGCTCGTGTGATTTCTCCCTCGGACACCCTGCCACAATGCCCGCTTCACTGTACGCATGCACAGACAGTGGGGGTAAACATCCTTGATAGCGCTTACCGGACTGCGTCTTCCTCGGGAAGTTTCCAGCTGCGCTCCGCAACCGAACGTCTTCCTCCGTGTTCCGCCCTCGGCAAGTCACTTCCCTCTGTTGATGGCGGGAGGCGGCGGTGCACAGTTTATGTTTCAAAAACGCTCCTTTCCTGCTGAGAAAAACTGCTCACTCGTGGGTGGGTGCTGTCAGCAGCTTGCAGGACACCGCATAACATAACGCTCCAACTCCTCTTCGTATCCGAAAGAAGACAACAGCACTCGAGGGGTACTTTCTAACGTGCAGGTTTATTTTTCACAGGCACTCTCCACAGACGCGTTTCGGCGTGTTGCCTTCGTCAGTGTGGTAACAATGATTTACATTTTTAGGCGGATTAAATACGACATTTTCGCTTTCTTACTCTATGCATTGAGATAAACAGAGGACAACCCCACTATAGTCGCTCTGGGCGCCATCTTGGAATGTCAGTATGTACAACCTAGAAATAATCACAGATTGTTCAATAGAGCCCATAGATGGGCAAATCTATACAGGAAGTGGGTATAAACAATAGCTCCATTGTTTCTGGTGTAAACAAATAAAATAAACAATATATATATATAACATTTCTATGGCAAAATGAAACCCCTCATTTTGTTCCTTTTCAAATTAAATGTATTAAGTGTTACCACTGTATTCCAATCAAGATGACTTCAGGTGTGCCATACTTTTGTCATAAGTAAGACTGTTAGCGTTCTAGTTGTTCTTTAGAACACTCTGGGACATTCTGTCACTGGGCTATAGTTGGGCTACATCTGGCTGATATTTGGGCTACATTTGGGCTCTTTTGTCTCTGGTGGCCATCTTGGGAGACTGCATATCAGAATTTTTTTAATGAAATATAAGAGGATTCGAGAGGTCACTCAAAATGTGCCCTAATTTTTCTTTCTTCAGCACTAATCATAATTTCTATGGCAAAATGAACCCCCTCATTTTGTTCCTTTACAAATTAAATGTTTTATGTGTTAACACTTTATTCCAATCAAGATGACTTCAGGTGTGCCATACGTTTTTTTCAAAGTTAATTTTCGTAAAAACCACTGGAGCATATATCTTGAGACATAGCAAAGGCGCATTGGGGTACCAGTCCCTACAATTTTGCCAAGTTTGGTGGAAATCCATTCAGCCGTTCGGGCTAAAAGTGAGTTTGACCGCCCTATGGAAATTAACATGGAGAAAACACGTTTTGGGACCCCCCTTTTATCTCAGCCCCCGCTTGACGAATCCCCCCCACATTTTAAGGGAGGGAGCGGGCCACGAAATTTGAGAAATTCGCGAAGATTCGTCCACCGGCGCCAAAGTTATTCCCAATAGAATGTTGCGGATTTCCTATGGAAAGTAGATCCTAACTATAACTACCTACTGGCGACCGCCAGTAGGTAATATATATATGTATATATATAGAAACCACAGTCTTGACAACGATCGAAGTCTTGACCCAAAAACCAGGTACGGACCTCAGATGTGGAGAAAAAGTTAATCTTTATTTAATGCAGATTTTAAAGTGCCAGTGCAAAGTCATTTAAAAGCAAGTGCCCAGCCTGACGCGTTTTGACTGCCCAACGGCAGTCTTGATCACATGACGCGCTGGACTTTTAAGATGTGGAGCAGTGTACAGTACTTTACATGCTCTATTTATTTATTTATTTGTGTAAGTTGCACATACTTATTAATAAGGCCAGTTGATATGATTAACTGTGAAATCAGGCTGTTAGTCACTATATGAAGTGAGGGCTGTTGTAACTTAGAAGGAGTGGAACCACTGTTTGTATGCTTTCTATGTCTATTACAAGATCTGTCATGTGAGGCACTTTTGAAATAAGCACGGTTACTTTAAAAACTGTAGTAAGCCAAAACCACATTGTCATGTGATCAAGGCTCGGAGGAGCCGAAACGTAATGGCGGCAGTTCACAACAAATAAAGAAGAAATTTGCACTTACCTTTGGGTCCGTGTCTGCGTTGCTGTGGTGGGGACAGGACTGCCATTGCCAAGCTTTGGATTGTGAGATATATATAGATATAGATATAACATTTTAAATTAAGTTTAGTTATTTTACTTATTTAGGGGAGACCCCTCCAACACCCTCCATTTTTAAAAATATTTCCCTCTGTTATGCCCCCCTCCAACCTCCTGTCAGCCACAAAAGCCTTGAACAAAGTCAAATAGCACTCGCATACATGAGAGCTATTTGGATTTGTCAATGCTTTGTTAGCTATACTGCATAGCAGAACAGATTGCTATGCAATATGGCTTAAAGAGGAAAACAATTGCACTTTTTTTTCTTTAGTTTAAGCCTGTGTTGCTGTGCAGCATATCTAATAAAACAGTGACAAAGCCAATAGATCTTGCATTGATGAAACCTATTGGCTTTGCCAATGCTTGTTACTGTGGCCATGCATGTGCCCTCGTGTTTGGAATGGGTGGCAGCAAGTGGTCTCCATCAGTGAAAGAATCAGCTAAAAAAGTGTCCCACATTTGAAAGTTAAGGGCAGTTTTGAATGTGTAAAGACATACTGTTTGGGTTGTTCAAGGTATGAGACAGTCCATGCATTTGTGTTTACAGCAGGCAGTGCTTGTGATAATATCAGGGAAATCAACAGGAAAATCCAACCCGTAAAACAAACCACAAACAACTAAAAACATCCGCCTGTAAGACCAGCCTGATGGCCCCATAGACCAGTGAAACTGTGTCTCCCCTGCAGCCTGTTGACATGTTAATGCACTGAACACCTCGTCATGTCCTTTCAAGCAAAAGAGCTTGTAAAGGTGATACATGCATTAGCATATTTACTTAAAGAGCTGCCTCGTTACATTGCCACCCTGAGGGGTCCGATCAGGATACTGATGGGATCCCAACAGGATCTCATTTCAACTAGATTCCCTCTTTTTCAGCGCGCACACGAAGAGAAAACTACGCTGCTGCATTCTTTTTAAATCAGCACCTGGGGAGGTCTTTCCCTCCGTGCTGCAATCTGCTGTGCCCTCCTGCAGAGGTGCTGGGTGCTGTGAAATTGTAGGGTGCGAGCGCACCTTACAGGGACCATGGATGCCAGCCTGTCCTCAACTTTGCCTCTTGGAAAAAAACTGGGCACGGAAGGCTGGGAGTAGAATGGAAATGTCCACATTTGAATGACCAATGTTTGTTTGCACACATTCTGCTGCACTTCTATTGTGAAGCTTGGCAGATGGAGCGCAGCAAACCAGTCATCCTTCTCCTAGTTGACTAGCAGAGATGTGAGAGAGCTCAATTTGAATGAAAAGTATATCTGTACCATATTTACAAGCATATAACGCAAACGTAGAATCTGTAATGTAAAGTTAGCATTTGTAGTATAAAGTTAGCCGATGTAACCTAAGTAATAGGAAATGTATCTGTATCTACTCTAGAATATGCATTAGAATTAGAAAGCCGCATACATAGTGGGCTAATATAGAAATGTGTGGAAATGTTTAGGAACCGTAGAACGTGTTGAATAGAATGAACGTATGAAATTATTAAACGGAGAAAGCGGCGAAATGTAAAGTGAAGAAATGTGCAGACTATATAGCACTGTGTAAGAACAAGAGTATAACGTTGTATTTTATGTTACATGGATTCGCTTATAATCAATAGTTGCTAATTCTATTATATATATGTGTGTTAAAGGTTATACCGTGTAGGAGAGTTTGTAGGAATGTTAGAATAGTGTGGTCATGTGTGATTTTAACCTAACTGACCAAGGGTTCGCAAGAGAGTAGTCTGCTGCATGTAATTTAGTGGGCTCACAGGAAAAGGGGGATAGCTTTGATCTGAACGTGCGAGCCAAGAGTCAAAGGTCTTGTTAAATTTAAAGTGACAATGCTGGACGAAGTTTATGGCCTAAGTGAGATAAGAGACGCTTGGAATTTGGGGTCTTGTTTAGAAATGACCGTTCACAGGACCAAAGGAGGTTATGATCACAACGGTAATGAATAGAGTTCTGTTGAGGTGATAGACTTTGCTCTGAAAGTGTCAAGTAGAATGTCAACGAAGTCACCAGCACGAAGACGAAGATGGCGCCTAAGAAGCAAGGTCAACTTAACAGACGACGCGAAGAGATGAAGCTATGGAAAAACCCAGAAATGAGATCATGTGAATGTGTACGTGGTGGGCGTCAAAGGGGCGTTCCACCCATACTGTGATTGTGTATTTAGGGACAGCACCCTGGGGAGGAGAGGTTGGCGAGGAGCGAGCGCAGAGAGATCAAAGCGCAAGAGAGCAGTAGGCCGAGGACCCTTAGAGAGCGGATGGGTAGGCAGAGAGGGTACTGTTTCTCGACATAAGTTACCATTAGAGGCTAAGAGAGTTTGAACTTCTTTGGAAGTCAAACTGCTGACACCTTTTTAGGTAAAGAACTTGTGAAGTAGGGATGTCACCTAGCATAGAGTAGGGACAGATTTCACTTGTTTATTCTCTTTTTGTAGATGACGCAACAGATCCACTTTGTGTCTATGCTTTTTAATCTGCTGATTTTGGAATTGATTTTGATTGTATTCTTTTGTAGACTTAGGTTCTTTAGGGAATTTATGTTCCTTTTAGTTCCTGTATACTTGTTGAATCTTATCCTGAGAGGATTGTATATGCAATTGATTCTGATTTTATATTAAACTTTTAAACTTTATCAGTCGTAAGTGGTTCTTCAGAGTTGCGTCAGTCTATGGGGTTGATCTAACTTATGCGGGGTTTGTCTTTTACTCAATGACAGATAATAATCGATCCAAAAAGGAAGAATGAGATAGGTATCTAAGTAATCAGAAAAGATATCAAAATCTCATTCCCCGCAGTTGGTAGCAGAGAAAGATGGTTTTCTTCTTGAGGAAGGCAACCTAGGTTAGGTCTAGATTACCCCAAGGTCCCTAGTCATCGACGACCAGAAGAAGAATCCCTGCCGAAGAAGGTGCTGACGGTGCGAGAGAAAAGCAGCAGAGTCGATCGAGAGTGAGTATAAGGGTCATGCGTTGCCAGATTGCGGTGTTTTGTGTTGTACTTGTGTTGTAATGTCAAGCGGAGTTGAATGCCTGTAGTGTGATTGTGGGAAGGTTGTGAGCGCGCGCAACCGGATAAAATCTTAAGTCCAGAGAAGGGCTTAAGTGGTTCGGGTGTATCGAACACCCAGAGTAATTGTCTACCATTGTAAGGGGGTCATGAGGTACCATTGATCGCCCGTAGGACCGATGATAGGGGGAGTGACAGAGTGAGTGTATGAGTAACGGACGCTGGTCGGACGTTTACTGTGTGTAAGTAACCTATCAGTTAAGGCGAGCGTCTGAAGTGAGAGGAAGACGTCTCGTCAGTTGAGGTGACAATTACAGTTAGACTGTGGACGTACAGTCAGAGAAAAGTGATCGCTTGGACGGAAGTAGTCATTTTTCGGTGTATGAATGAGACGCATGCAAGACCGCGAGACGAGCTGAGAAAGGAGGGGAACTGCTGCAGAGGGGACAAGTGACGTCAGCGAGAGCCGCGCAGGGATTGGTGGTTGTCATCGGGAAGTAAACAAGGAAGAGAATAAAGGAAAATCGTAAGATTCTTGAAAATGAAGTGTTTTAAGCGTTTAAGGGCGATCTTTAAGAGAGATAGAGGAAACTTGTATGCAGGGGAAGAAGCCCCACCAGAAGGCACACCAGCTTATCACATGGCAGTGAATGTAGGGTTACACTCCATACTATGGATCTCAGAGTGGAGTAAGCTAACAGAAGGGAATAAGGAACTGACGTTTCCGAGATACGGGACGTTTAGGTTAGAAGCATTGAACCAACTGAAAGCGGTAATGCTCGCAACGAGACCTCTACCGAGGCCAACACAGTTCGAAGCCCTTAGTGCATGGTTTAGAGCGGCACACGACAAAAGCTCGAATAGATGCCAAGAAAGAGTGAGACGATCGGTAAAAGCAGTGCAGGATGCTAAATGGGACGATGAAGCTAAAAAGTGGAGGGTGCAAAAAATAGAAGCAGACAAACTGTACCCACTGTTAGAGGCTACGGGAGAAAAGAAACTTCTAGAGGAAGATGAGGATAGCGAGCCGGATGAGGATCTGATAGAGAGGCTATTATTAGACAGACCTCCTCCGTACAACAGAGAAGCCGAAAGTCCCGAACTACAGCAAGGGGACGGGGCTAGGTGGGGGGAATATAAACCGCTCCCCACATCAGAGTGGGACCCCAAGAAAGGTGAAGAAATACCTCAATCTAGTCCCGTACAGAGAGTAGTAGGAAGATTTGTGGTCCAGAAGGTGCCAGAAACGCAGCGTGCAAGGTCGTATCAATTGCCAGATGCTCTACAAGTACCTGTTACCATAGGTCCTATAGTGTCAATCTACAACCCAGAGGGAGCCCAGCAGGAGGAACAGGCACGGTGGGACAGGGAAAGAGCAGAGATGGAGAGTAGGAATAATACGATCAATTCCCAAAGGCAGTTGCTAGGACCAAAGAGTCGGAGTACCCCATTGGATTCAGCAACGGGTCCCTGGATAGAACAGGGGGGTCAGAGAGGACAGATGGATCTGAGGGGACCGAAACCGAAAACCTTTAAGGAATTAAGGGAGTATTTATTTAAAAGAATGGGATGCTGCCGAAGAGACTCAGAATAAAAGAATAGAAACAGAAGCAGAATGGAGAGATCAGGATAACAGGATCCTTTCTCACTGCGGAGCTGGCGAAAGCAGCCCGGAATGGGAAAGAGGGAGTCAAGGAAGCAAAGGAGATACTTGCCGCACCATCAGTGGCAATAGGCAAATATGCGATGACAAGAGTACAGGGTTTGGGGGAGTGCCTCGTCTCATCCTTAGTGAGGGAGAACGAAAGACGCAGGAGTACCGAGATAGTTTCAGGTGCACTCACCATGCCCCGGGCGAAAATGTGCGACATTGGAGTCACGAGAATATAGGGAGTAGCGAAGGGTCTCGCCATGCATCCGGTGATCACGGACGAGATCGCGGGAACATGGAGGGCCGTGAAGGACCTTATCGTTTATTGAGCGACACCAGACAACAAGGGAGTTGCAGTGATATAGAACAGAAAGGAGGATCCTATCTTGCATCCAGAGAGACCGAGCCGAAAAGACAGAACGTAGTGATGGGGGATAGAACATTGTTCCACCACACCCCAAGGGAAGATGGGAAAGCTTGGGATCTAGAGAGGTGGGAACAAAGAGAAGCAAGAAGAACTCCTCATAACTCACCTGTGCCTAGACGAAGGGCGCGTAGTGGGGGTGAGAGGGATGTAAACGAACCACCTAGGAGTGAGGTATTGAGAGCTGAGATAAAAGCAAAACGGCTCGATGTAATGAGTTTGAAATCAGATTTGGAGGAAATAATAGACGGCACATTGCCAATGGAAAGGATAGAGCTGTATGAGCCGGATGAAGTACTGTTTATGTCTAAGGATGTTACTCGGAAAGCGAGGTCAGTTCATGAGAATTTATCTAATTTGGCAAACAGGTATATGATAGACTTATCACGAACTAAAGCTTTACAGGGTACCCATAGGCTAAATTGCACGGATCAGGATCTAGATGAGCGTAGGACGATTGGGCTGAAAATACACATAAAGGAACTGATCCTAAGTATCAGATTGTGGAGGAATTTGGATAAATGGGAGGAAAGATGGTCCAAGAGGGGATCCGTCAGAAGGAGTACACTTGCGAGGTCCCCGGATGGAGAGCTAATGCGAATGGAAGCTTTCCCTTTGCGAGAAATCGTGAACGGAAGCTACGTGCATGTGCCCTGGAGTAGGGGGGATTTAGCGGCATTTACCAATTCCTTTCCAAAGCTAAGAGAGAACCCCGTTGAGTGGTACAAGTGGGTAGAGAGGTTCGTGAAGATCTCTAAGGTGCTGTGGGTCGACTTGAACACCCTGTTTGACATTGTAGTACCCGGAGATTTGTGGACAGCATGCAAACTTAGTGTCGAATGGCCCGTTTGTGAACCCACGAGGGATGCCCAGACGAATGGTCCATCAGAGAGAGTAATGGAAAAGTACGAAAGGGTAATTGCATGGTTAAAAGAGAAGGTGCCGTTGCAGGACATAGACTGGGTTAAGATAGATCGAACCACTCAAGAACCTAAAGAGACCGTTCACGAGTTCTATGAGAGATTGTTGAAAGCCTTCAAACAGTATAGTGGGTTGGATGTGATGGATCCCAAAGACATAGGACAGTTTGTGTCGACGTTTGTCCTGGGATTAAGACCAGACATAAGCTTAATGATTCAACAGCATTTGATTTGTTGGCAAAACAAACCTTTAGATGAAATTCTGAGATATGCAAGGTACTGTAGCGATGAAATAGATTCGAAAGCAAAGAAACTTAAGGAGAAGCTGATGTTGGTGCAGATGCAGTCAGCTGGAAAGGGTGGACAGCGACAACAGGGAACAGGAACCCTAGGAAAGAAACAGAATAATTAAAGCAGAGATGAGGAGGAAAGACCGAGACCGAGGGTAGATATCGCGACCCTGAAAAAGACAACGAGGTGCCACCAGTGTAACGAGGTGGGACATTGGAGACGCGAGTGTCCCTATAATGTCGAGACGGGGGAATTAGAACAGGAGGAGGATGAGGTTCAGAACAGCATGGTAAAGGGAACAACGATCCCGAAGGGAAAGTTTATCAAAGGGGGGACTCAGACTCCTCGAGCCCAGTTCCCTCAACCGCCTCGCATTACAAATGGAGGGAAAACCTATAGACAACTGCCACTGTTCGTAGGAGGAGAAGAATGCTACTACGTTGATCCTCTTACAGGACAACGAGTGAATAGGGAAGAAGACTGTACTCTAGGAGCAGCCCTGGAGGTAGACCAGAGAGGACCATACGTAGAGGCTGAAGTGGCTGGATGTCCTACGACCTTTTTGGTGGATACAGGGGCCACTCGATCCACTTTGAGATCGGCGGTAGTCCCAGGTCTGCCAATGTCGGGAGAAACGATCCAGGTAGTAGGAGTCGCAAATAGGAGAATGACGAATCCTCTAACAGAACCAGTGTCAGTGAAGATAGGGAACTATAGTGATGAACATCAGTTTGTGATTTGTGATTCTAGCCCTGTGTGTCTGCTAGGAAGAGATATGTTGTGTAAACTAAATTGTACCATATATTGCACACCTGAAGGAGTAGAAGTGCAGACTAACGATGATGATGCCGATTTTAAGGTTGTAAACTCGCAGGGATGCGTGGAACTATATCCTACCCTAATGGTGGAAGAGCTTCCACAGGATTTGAAGGAGATGGTGTCAGCTGAGGTGTGGGATTTTACTGGAGAAGAAATAGGACTGATCAAAGGGTAGAACCGGTAAAGATCATGGTAAAGCCCAATGCCGAGTATCCAAGAACACCACAATATAAGTTGACACCGGAGACAATTGCAGGAATAAAGCCTGTGATCGAACCCATGATTAAACAGGGAATACTGAAGGAGATCGTGGGAAGTCCATGTAACTCCCCGATTATGGGTTTGCAGAAGCCTAGTGGGAAGTACAGAATAGTGCAGGACCTTCGAAAGATTAATAATATCGTTGTTTCATGTTGTCCAGTGGTACCGAATCCATCAGTGATATTGTTTCAGATACCGTTCCAAGCTGAATGGTTCACAGTGATAGACTTGTGCCAGGCTTTCTTTTCAATCCCGTTAGATGAGGAAAGTCAGTATCTGTTCGCTTTTAAGCTGGAAAATCGCGTTTTAACATGGTGTCGTATTCCTCAGGGGTATACAGAAAGCCCATCGATTTTTAACCAGCTGCTGAAGAAAAATCTCGAAAGTCTAGTACTGCCCATGAACTCGATTCTGGTCCAGTACATAGACGACCTACTTGTGGCGTCAGAAACTGAGGAAGCTTGCAAGGTAGACACCATCACCTTACTAAATCACTTGGCTGAGAACGGACACAAGGTGTCTCCAAGTAAATTGCAGTATTGTCTGACTGAAGTGCAATACTTGGGCCATAGGATTGAAAAGGGAAAGCGGAAGGTGTCTCCAGACAGAATAGAGGCGATCATGAAAATGAACGCGCCTAAAACACAAAGAGAAGTCAGGATGTTTCTAGGCATGGTCGGTTACTGTCGGCAGTGGATAGCCAACTTTTCACTGAAGGCAAAACCTTTACTAAAACTGACGCACAAGGGAGTGAGTGATCCGGTACCATGGGACAAAGATTGTTTGATGGCGTTTTTGCAGCTGAGGGAGGACTTATGTCGTGCCCCGGCTTTGGGAATGCCTGATTACGAAAAACCATTCTTGCTTTACTGCTGCGAAAGAGAAGGTTGTGCTTTAGCAGTTTTGGCCCAGATACACGGAAATGCGCGTAGACCAGTTGCATACTTTTCGGCTACATTAGATCCAGTAGCCGCAGCGTTGCCCGGATGTCTCAAATCCGTTGCTGCAACGGGTGTCAGCATTGAAAGGTGCGAAAATGTGGTTATGGGACATCAGTTAGTGGTGTACGTACCGCATTCTGTGGAATTGTTAATGACTAGGACTAAGACTCAGCATCTGACGAATAGCAGGCTCACGCGCTACGAGCAAGTCATATTGGCTGCTGAGAACGTGACCCTAAAAAGATGCTCCGTCTTGAATCCTGCTACTTTGATGCCACTTCCAAATGATATTGATGATGATGAAATCTGTACAGATCATGACTGCCTTGATGTGACTGAACTATGCACCAAACCGAGACCTGATATCGTAGATGAGCCATTGACTGACCCCGATGAAATATTCTTTGTTGATGGTTCATGCGTAAGAGACGATATCGGTCAGCTGAGAGCAGCATATGCAGTTTGTACTATTACCAGAGTTGTGGAAGCCGCTTGCCTGGAAGGAGTACATTCCGCTCAGGTAGCTGAAATCATTGCTTTGACCCGTGCCTGTTTGGCAGGTAACAAAATTCGAGTCACCATATACACCGATAGCCAGTATGGTTTCGGGGTAGTTCACGACTACGGGCAGTTGTGGTCTCAAAGAGGTTACATGACCTCCTCGGGTTCTCCTATTAGGAATGGAGAATTCGTGAGATTATTGTTAGAGGCATTGCAAGGTCCAACAGCCATAGCGGTCGTTAAATGCGCCGCGCACACAAAGAATACAGATTTTGTGTCGCAAGGTAACCGATACGCAGATGAAGTCGCACGTTATTGTGCGGAACAGGGATATTCTCACACCAATGTAGAAGTGGGGGGAATACAAGAAAGAACTGAGTTGACTATGTTGTTAGATACAGTAGATACGTGGGACGAATTGAAGTGTGTTCAGGAAAATGCACCAGATTCTGAAAAGAAGGGATGGGAAACAGCTGGATGTACCAAAAGTGAAATGAATTTTTGGATTTCTACAGATGGGAGAGCAGTTTTACCAAACAAACTTGTTAGTCCAATGGCAAGGAGATTGCATGGATCAGCACACATAGGTAGAGATGCCATGGTGAGAGTATTCAGACAAACGTGGTATAACCCGAAGTTTAGAGTAGCGGCAGAAGCAGTATGTCAGCGTTGTGCGATTTGTCAGCAACTGAACGTAGGAAAGAGAACACCAGTCACATTGAGTCACATAGGGAGGTCTGGGGGGCCTTTCAATAGAATGCATCTGGATTTTATTGAAATGCCTAAGTGCAATAGACTCAGATACGTCTTAGTGATTGTTTGTATATTTTCTAGATGGGTTAAAGCTTACCCGACACGTAGGTGCGATACACTTACAGTAGCAAAGTTGTTGCTTAGAGAGCTGATACCAAGGTTTGGGCTGCCAGCCTCTTTGGAATCGGACAGAGGAACTCATTTCAACAGCGAAATAGTGAAGATGCTATGTTCAGCCTTAAGTATCGACCAGAAGCTCCATTGTAGTTATCGACCAGAAGCTTCGGGGATTATAGAACAAATCAACAGCACCATTAAATCCAGACTCGCCAAAGTTTGTTCATCGACATCCCTGAGTTGGCCTGATGCACTTCCATTGGTCCTTATGAGCATACGTAGCACACCAGACAGAAGGACAGGTCTCTCTCCACACGAGGTGCTAATGGGGAGAGCTATGAGATTGCCATCGGTTCCGACTGCAGCATTGTTGAACATCACAGACGATTTGATCTTGGACTACTGCAAGGGACTATCTGATGCCATTCATTCTGTGTCCCTCCAGGTCCAAGCTGCAGAGGTTCCATCAGCACAAGACCTGTGCCATGACCTGTGTCCGGGAGACTGGGTCCTGGTGAAGAAGCATGTCAGGAAGAACTGCCTAGACGTGCGCTGGCGAGGACCGTTCCAAGTCATACTAGTGACGAATACTGCAGTAAAGTGTGGAGGCTTGCCCAACTGGATACACGCCTCACACACCCGAAGAGTGCCAGCACCTCTGGAAGAAACAGCTCCTCTCTCGGATGAAAATCCAGCGAAAAGCGGAGAAGCCACAGAGAGGGAAAGCCAAGCTGTAGAGGTGATTGAAGAGGCTGAGCCTGTGTCGGAACAGGCCACTGACGGTCAGGACACCAGTGAGACCGAAGTCGCCTCAGAAGAGGAAAGTAGCTGGGAGTTCGAGTCAGATACCGAACAAGCTGTAAGCGATCAAGAGATGAGTCCAAGAACAAGGAGCAGGAGGACAAGGAATGGAGAAGCTAGTTGGCCGGAAAGAAGGAGAAGGTCAAGCTTGAGAGCAAATCCAGAGAGAACCCTTGTCCCGATCTCTGAGGATTCAGATCTAGACGAAGAAGTTACGGACTCAGGCTCTGAGAGTCCGAGAAGATCAAGAAGGGTACGTGTGCCCTGCAGAAGGTACGCCACCCCTGAGTGGACTTATCTAGCAGATGTCTTGGGGACAGAAATCTGGGAGAGTGAGAGAAGTGCAAGTGCTCAATCTCGATCCAATTGTGGCAGTGGAGATATGGATGTTGACGCCTGGAATCGAGACTGAGGGGTTACTGACTTTCACACTTCCCATTCCCCTTTACCTGAGTCGGATCAAAGACCTAGTGCTAAATCGATTAGAGTTTCCGACTTTTGGTCATCAAATACCAGAACAAGAAGAAAAAGTCATTCGTTTAGAACTATTGGAATATGTTATTAGAGCTGCAGGTACGAGAATCATTGTAGATGCATAAAGACTTTTGTGTTTAAGCTATAAAGAAGAAGATAACCTAGCGCCGAGTGGAAAGAAGAATAAAATTAGGGATTACATTTAGAGGACGGAGAAGGGTTAGGGTTGTCTATTGCTGTAGATAAAAAGACATTGTTGTGAAAAAGAGACTTTTGTTGATTAAGAGCGCTTCACAGACTGAGAAATCGAAGAAAGCAAATAAAAGACTTGCAAAGAAAACTTTTCCTTGAAAAGGAAAGAGTTACGTTGTTTGATAACATGGAGAATGGCAACCCAAACCGAAAGGCTAAGTGCATAATAGGTACACTAATAGCAGTAGTAATTTTTCTCATTATTACAGTAGTTACCATATCATACATAGTAGGATATGTAAGTGAAAAAGAAACAACAGATGTAAAGCCTGTAACGACTTTGAAACCTGCTCTTGTTGGGAAGAAGGAGGAGAGCAATGTGATCCGTGAAAAGGCGTTACTGGCAGATGAAGCTCGTAGGTTACACGTAGACGAGTCACAGGGAAATTGTAGGTCAAACGCATATGCCAAGTTATTGTACGAGTATATTGATGCCATGGAGGCCAAAGATTGTTATGTTTGCATGCAATTGCCGGCTTCTGTAGACGAAGGCATCAGATATCATCATCTCCCACTGACATATGGGATAACATGTAGTTTATTGCTCAGTATATTTTATGGTAGAGAAGGGTTCGAGTACTACTTTTCAAATTATGATTCGGTACTGCCTGAAGTCCCGAATTATAAACAAATGAATAAGTGGGACTATCACAAAAAGGAAGATAGATTAGCAAAATTCTTTCTTCCTTGGGATACATTAGATACTTCATATGCACGCAGAAATAATCTGACTTGCAAAGTGTCAGAGATTGAGAAAAAGTTCATAGGAAAAGTGGATGACCGGTACAGAAGACAGAAGATTCTAAAAATGTCAGGACAGTGGAAAACAGATTGGACCGAAGAAGAAAAGGCACATAAAAAGAAAGGTAGCAATGGTCCAATAGCTTTGGATAGAACGCAGAAAGGAAAGTTATGTTTAACTCGAAGCAAGACATATTATGAGAGTGTATTTGTAGGTGAAGTTAGTTGCGAACATGCTTTTAGGTTAGAGTACTATACGAAAGATTTTATGAAAGGGATGCAAGCGATTCCTAATGTATATTTTGTATGTGGAAGAAATGCCTATGTAAAATTGCCTGACAATTGGTATGGTTCATGTTATTTGGCAATTCTCTTCCCCAAAATATATCATGCAAAGGATTTAGAGATCATAGAAGGAAAGGC
Source organism: Lissotriton vulgaris (assembly GCF_964263255.1). Classification (NCBI taxonomy): domain Eukaryota; kingdom Metazoa; phylum Chordata; class Amphibia; order Caudata; family Salamandridae; genus Lissotriton; species Lissotriton vulgaris. The sequence continues at coordinate 1,353,807,287 of NC_141695.1, forward strand.
TTCGACAAGAGCGAAAAGAGAAGTAAGAGATGCTGAGGTAGTTGGAGACATATTTGGAGCTATGTTTCCTCTTTTAGGTTTGATACTTAACGATGTTAAGATCAGGAGACTAGCTACAGTTGTAGATAGATTGTCTGCTAGTACTGCAAGGTCATTGATGCTAGTAGAAGGAGAGATGCAGTCGATTAGGGCAATGGTTCTTCAGAACCGTCTTGCTTTAGATGTTCTGCTAGCCAAAGAAGGCGGAGTTTGCAAGGCTTTGAAGGTTCAGGAATGTTGTACTTATATTCCAGATAATTCAAAACCACTTGAGAAAGTCATACGGAACATTACAGAGATACATAAAGAAATCAAAGATTTAACAAAAGTAAATGTTTGGGAAAAAGTAGGTCATGGAGTGGGAAAGGTTGGAAGTTGGTTTGCCACCCTTGGTAAAAGTGTTGTGTGGTACATATTGAAACCTGTCTTGATAATATTGATTTGCATAATCATATTGTGGGGTTTAGTGAGACTGTACAAATGGTATAGGACGACCCGGTTACAAAGGTCCATGAGAGAGCAAGAGAGGAGATTAGCTGCTTTGCAAGATCAACAGTATAAAAGTTTAAGAGCTCTCGAAATGATAAAACGAGGGAGCCATGTAACTAGTTCTGTGTAAAGTGTCATTCAAATTGAAATTTTAGTGATGACCCCTGGAGGTCATCAAAGGGGGGAACTGAGAGAGCGCAATTTGAATGAAAAGTATATCTGTACCATATTTACAAGCATATAACGCAAACGTAGAATCTGTAATGTAAAGTTAGCATTTGTAGTATAAAGTTAGCCGATGTAACCTAAGTAATAGGAAATGTATCTGTATCTACTCTAGAATATGCATTAGAATTAGAAAGCCGCATACATAGTGGGCTAATATAGAAATGTGTGGAAATGTTTAGGAACCGTAGAACGTGTTGAATAGAATGAACGTATGAAATTATTAAACGGAGAAAGCGGCGAAATGTAAAGTGAAGAAATGTGCAGACTATATAGCACTGTGTAAGAACAAGAGTATAACGTTGTATTTTATGTAACATGGATTCGCTTATAATCAATAGTTGCTAATTCTATTATATATATGTGTGTTAAAGGTTATACCGTGTAGGAGAGTTTGTAGGAATGTTAGAATAGCGTGGTCATGTGTGATTTTAACCTAACTGACCAAGGGTTCGCAAGAGAGTAGTCTGCTGCATGTAATTTAGTGGGCTCACAGGAAAAGGGGGATAGCTTTGATCTGAACGTGCGAGCCAAGAGTCAAAGGTCTTGTTAAATTTAAAGTGACAATGCTGGACGAAGTTTATGGCCTAAGTGAGATAAGAGACGCTTGGAATTTGGGGTCTTGTTTAGAAATGACCGTTCACAGGACCAAAGGAGGTTATGATCACAACGGTAATGAATAGAGTTCTGTTGAGGTGATAGACTTTGCTCTGAAAGTGTCAAGTAGAATGTCAACGAAGTCACCAGCACGAAGACGAAGATGGCGCCTAAGAAGCAAGGTCAACTTAACAGACGACGCGAAGAGATGAAGCTATGGAAAAACCCAGAAATGAGATCATGTGAATGTGTACGTGGTGGGTGTCAAAGGGGCGTTCCACCCATACTGTGATTGTGTATTTAGGGACAGCACCCTGGGGAGGAGAGGTTGGCGAGGAGCGAGCGCAGAGAGATCAGAGCGCAAGAGAGCAGTAGGCCGAGGACCCTTAGAGAGCGGATGGGTAGGCAGAGAGGGTACTGTTTCTCGACATAAGTTACCATTAGAGTCTAAGAGAGTTTGAACTTCTTTGGAAGTCAAACTGCTGACACCTTTTTAGGTAAAGAACTTGTGAAGTAGGGATGTCGCCTAGCATAGAGTAGGGACAGATTTAACTTGTTTATTCTCTTTTTGTAGATGACGCAACGGATCCACTTTGTGTCTATGCTTTTTAATCTGCTGATTTTGGAATTGATTTTGATTGTATTCTTTTGTAGACTTAGGTTCTTTAGGGAATTTATGTTCCTTTTAGTTCCTGTATACTTGTTGAATCTTATCCTGAGAGGATTGTATATGCAATTGATTCTGATTTTATATTAAACTTTTAAACTTTATCAGTCGTAAGTGGTTCTTCAGAGTTGCGTCAGTCTATGGGGTTGATCTAACTTATGCGGGGTTTGTCTTTTACTCAATGACAGATAATAATCGATCCAAAAAGGAAGAATGAGATAGGTATCTAAGTAATCAGAAAAGATATCAAAATCTCATTCCCCGCAGATGTATCCAAACTCCCCACAGTGAGGGGCATCTAACTGCTCGCATATGTCGTCTGCTGCTAGTGAGCGACATCTTGTTTTACTGCTTACGACAACTGTAACTGATTTTTGTTGCAGAAACTTTTGTGCTGTCCCATAAAGCTGCACAATCCTGCTGGGAATTTCCATTTTCAAATGTTTATTATTCATTCTAGTTGAGTCATGTGGGTTTTTGGTTACAGCACCAAATGGATGAAGCAAGGATAGTTCTAATGGTTGAATAAAAGCAATAACCAGTTCAAAGATCCGACTGAAATCAAGTGGAACCTTCTCGTCTGCATTTAATACCTATCAATAAAGCAATACACTGCACGCTAGATTCACGAGAAGCCATTTGTACTTGGCCACTGAAATTTGTAGCGGGGAAAAAAGTATAATAATCATACTAACGCATCATGTTGATGGGAAGGCTTCTGCGTGACTGATAGTAGCAGTTTATGTGCAGGGAAACACACTTACTACTAGTGGAACTCTTTGCCCAGTATTTTCTCTTCATTTAGCCAGTCTAGGGGTGCGACTAGGACAGAAAACAGGCATGGGCACCAAAAGAATGTGGTCCCCACTAACATATCCAGAAGTTTTTAACTTGTAAGGATATACAGAATATAGATATATTGAACGGTATGGCACATTGCATGCATTTGTGCTTGCTACAGGCAATATTTGTGGTAATATCAGGGAAACCAATAAAAAAACAGCTCACCAGATGATATAACATGTCCATAAACAGAAAACTGGCCCACACGCTGACCTATCAGACCAGCTGTTCTAGCAATACCAGACTGTTGTATAAAGCAGTCCAAGCCTGGCCAATCTCTCTAGTTTTCAGTTTTGTTGCTTACACTGTGTGAAGACTAGAATTCAAAAAACAAAGTTACATATCATTCAAAAACTATTTATTTCAATGTCTGCCTTCACTGCACAGCTGTCTGCAAAGCCTACTGCCTTTACAATATAAATAGGCCCTCATTATGATGTCGGACGGGCCGCCACTGACAGGCCATCGGTGGTGGTCTGCCCAACATCCATGGCAATGTTCCGACCGGCGGATGAAGATACTGGCGGTTGGAGGGCAGCAGGATGGGGGGAAAGACCACCACCTCCGAAATGCTCAAGGAGACGATCAGGGAGGCGGTCGTGCAGTAATCCCTACAATGAAGTTAGTGCCTGCACAAGCATTGTCGAAGGGATTACAAAGTCAATTTCCCACAGGCTTTTCATGGTGGTTTCACCTCCATGTAAATGCTGTCATAAAGGTATTTCTGTCCCTCATCGACCTTGATTGCTTTTCTACATAGGAAGCATCATGTTAGCTGCTCCCCATGTAGAAAAAAATCGAGAAGGGGCCACACGGCCCCCCTCCCAAATTTTTTTTACAATTTTTTTAAATGGCCGGCCCCGGGGGATGGGGTCCCCGGGGCCAAAAGTGGCCACAGGTGGGGGGTAAGGCAGGCCCCCTCCTAATAATTTTTTTTTTTTTAAAAAGGCCCATGCCCCGAGGGATGGTGTCCCCGGAGAAGCCTACGGCCTTGGGAGAGGGGCCACGCGGCCCCCTTCCCGATTTTTTTTTTAAATTAAAAATTGGGGGCAGGCCCTGGGGGATGGGGTCCCCAGGGCCAAAAACAAGAAAAAGAAGGGGGGCTGCACAACCCCCCTTCTTAAAAGTAAATTAAAAAAACAACGGGATTGGGGAGAAGGCCACACCCCCTTATTGCACCTCTCTGCAAACGCGCCCCCTGGCGTGTTTGCAGAGGGGGAACTAATTCCCTTTGAATACTGGGGGTCCCTGGGGGCCAACTAGCCCACCAGGAACCTCCAGTATGCGCCAGGGGACTCCATTGCAGAGAGGTGTAAAAAGGGGCATGGTCTCATTACACCTCTCTGCAACGCAGCCCCCTAGCGCATACTGGAGGTTCCTGGTGGGCTAGTTGGCCTCCAGGGACCCCCAGTATTCAAGGGGAATTTGTTCCCCCTCTGCAAACACGCCAGGGGCTGCGTTGCAGAGAGGTGTAAAAAGGGGCGTGTGCAACAGTAGGGAAAGCATTGGACTAAGGAGAAGTTACATTTACTATTCCCACTCCAGTAGGTGAAACAGTAGGGACAGTTCTGGACTCAGGAGGGTTAAACCTTACTTTTCCCACTCTAGTATGTCCAAAAGTAGGGAAAGCGTTGGACGCAGGAGGGCTTAAATTTACAATTTCCACTCCAGTAGGTACCTCATTAGGTCAAGCGTTGTACTCAGGAAAGGTTAAATTAACTATTCCCACACACGTCAGTGCAATAGTAGGAAAAGCATTAGACTCAGGAGGGGTTAAATATATTCTTACCACTCCAGTTTGTGAAAACAGTAGGGAAAGCGTTCGACACCGAAGGGGTTTAGTTTACTATTTCCAACTCAGTAGGTGCAACATTAGGGAAAGAGTAGGACTCAGGAGGGGTCAAATTTACTATTCCCACTCCACTATGTGCAGCAGTAGAGAAAGCATTAGACTCCAGAGAGGTAAAATTTACTATTCCCACTCCATTGTGTGCAACAGTAGGGAAAGCTTTGGACTAAGGAGGGGTTACATTTACTATTCCACTCCAGCAGGTGCAACAGGAGGGAAAGTGTTGGACTCTGGAGGTTTAAAAGTTACTAGTCCCACTCCAGTAGGTGAAACAGTAAGGAAAGAGTTGGACGCAGGAGGGGTTACATTTACTATACCCACTTCGGTAGGTACCTCAGTACGGAAAGTGTTAACTATTCCCACACCAGTCAGTGCAACAGTAGGGACAGGGTTAGACTCAGAAGGTGTTAAATACACTATTCCCACTCCAGTCTGTGAACAGTAAGGAAAGTGCTGGTCTCAGTAAGGGTAACATTTTCTATTCCCACTCCATTCACTGGTAGAGTACAGAGAGAGTACTTCATTTCAAACAAATAACATTTTAACAGCTCTATTAAAAACCCAAAACATAAAATTCTAAATGTGAAAACTAAACATTTTAAAAATGAAAAAAAATAACACACATATTACAATTTTTACAAATTATTATCAACACAAATATTATTTATATAACTAAAAAAAGCACACTAATCCCACAAACATAACGGCCAACAATTAAAATGTAATAGTAATAAAAAGGTATTACACAATTATAATTTTAAATAATACAAAATAAAACAAATTCTATATTTGTTTTAGTTATGGTTACTTAAATAACTTCTCTACACACTAAACAACACACACCTAACAGATAACTTAACAAATATGATAAGTTCACAATTAACATCATTATCAATTAAATAATTAATTATAAAGTAATAATTAATTAGCAATACATTATTTCTTAAGTAACTTCCCACCCTGTCACCCTAAAAAAATGACAGCCCACACCTGACATATAATTAAAAAAATTCTTAATGACACAATTTACATAATTAATGATCAATTAATTATTTTACTTCCCAGTCTGTACCCCTATAAACCCCACAACTCACACCTAAAACATATTAAAAAAAAATATTTAATTACATAATGTGCATAATTATTCATCATTTTTTTGCAGAGTTTTTTATAGCGCGAACTTGACCCGAATCAGCGCTTTACATAGCACCAGTTACATTACATGAGGACACACATTCATTTTTGTTAAGCATGGGGAGATTAAGTGATTTGCCCAGAATCACAGGATGTTTTAGCGTCATGACCAAGACTCAAATCCAGTTCCCCAGGTCCGAGGTCCGAGGTCCGAGGTCGAGCGCCCTAGCCATTAGGCCAACTCCTCTAATTAAATAATTAATTCATTAATAATTATTAATTAATTTAAATGAATATACTTCCCATCCCATACCACTACAAACCCTGAAGCCCGTACCTAAAACATAACTTAAAAATTAATTAATTACACAATGTACATAATTAATTATCAATTAAATAATCAATAATAATGAAAAATGTATTTATTCATTAATTATAATGAATTTAGTTCCCATCCTGTACCCCTACAAACCCCAAAACCCGCACCCAAAAATTATTAATTACACACTTTACATATTTAATTATCTATTAAATAATTAATGCTAATTAAAATTATTATAAATGAATTACAATTAAATTACTTTCCTCCCTATATCCATACAAAACCCACTGCCTGCTGTGACACTAAAAATTACAAAAAATAATTTAATTAAATTAAAAATCAACACAAAATGTTTAAACTATTTTACAAAAAACAGTAACAGTAATTATACAGACACTTTATAACATTTACAATTAAAACATATATTAAACTACATGAAAATAATAAAAAATGATATTATTAACAACAATATTTTTGTAAATGATATTAACATCACAGATATTTTTAATATTGAAATTAACAACATAGATACTTTTGTCGAGTGGGTCCAGGAGGACAAAAAGGGGGCAAATCTGTAGGACCTGTTTCCTTACACAGGAGCACAGCGAGAACCAATATTGTCCAGATGATTATTATGTCAAGCAGATCTCACAGCCATACACATTATATTAGCGGGTGACGTACTAGGAATGCGCCCAAACTGGCCATAGCTGCATCTCTACAACCAACATACAATCATCACATTAGCGACTCGCAGGGGGGAACGCGGGGAAAGAAGGGGTATGGAGCCAACATGATCTATGACTATGAAGCACTCGGATGAGTAATTGCTAGATAGGTCTTTAAACGAGTACATAATGAATGCTATGTTAGACATTCTTGAACTGCCCTGATGTTTTTTTTTTAAATGGATCAATAAAATCTGTTAAAAAAACATAGATTCTATTGTAAACAATATTGACAACATCGATATTTTTGACATTGATATTACTTACCTCAGAAAATCGATATTCTTGTCAGTGATATTCCTGCATCATGATATTTGTGGAACACGATATTAAAAACTCAATATTTCTGAATCTCAACATTTTTTACTCAGTATTTTGGTAGAATACCATAGTGTGGCCTTTGGCTCCTCTCTGTGCTTAATCTGAGGCAGTAGTTCCACGTGGGGCTCCTTGGCAAGGTCGGCTTTAGCGCTGCCAAGTGTGACAATCTTTGTTGGAGTCCCCACAAGAAACCTCTTTCTCCACAAATTCCCTCACTACCACACTCCACCAGTTCCCCTCATCTCTCCATAGCCCCTCTCTAACATGTATTTAATTTGCTTTCCGTGCTACTCATGCCAGTGTAGGATGTCAGAGCACTTTACATCACACACACATTTTACAGCACAATGAATCATATATGTGTAAATCAGTCTATGGAAATGTTACCTAAGAAAAATAGGATTGTAAGGCGTAGGAGTCACAAGTCACTGATGCTACTATGCAGTCTATTTTAAGTGTTTCGTTATGGAGAAACACAGACTCAAATTAAAATTGTACTGAAGTGTTTGGCTTTTCTAATAAAAATGTTTTTCTACCTAAATGAACCCATTTTAGCAACATTAGGTTAATGAAATCCTGCAGAACAAATTATAACATTCTAATCTATACCATGCAGTTTGCATGCAGCTCTTTGATGACAGTCCAAAGCTCACTGTGCTATATTTGGGTTGTAACTTATAAAATAGAAGTAACAAAATGATGTCTGAGACAAAAACAGTGACCTCCTGAGCGATCCCCCAAAAATACAGTTTGGTGATTTGCCTGGTACACGTTCTTCTGCAGCAGACATATTAACTAACCTTCTGAACTACTGTATCATGAAATAAAACTGCCACTAGACACAATTCCAATCTCTCTCCAGCAAGAAAATTAATCACCAGATTTAGCTCGACATTTTTATTGATACCTGAAAACGGTTGGGGACACAAGGAACTCTGCAGCAGGTGTGTTTTAAACCTGCGTTATTTCTAAATACGCCCCCACTACCCAGGTCAGCGGCAGCATCGGTCGCGCTGCCTTAGCTAACTGGCATTCATTTTTTGGAACCAGCTCTTATTATTAACGGCAGCGAAAGAGAAAAAAAACACCAGAGGGAGTAAAGAACGAGAAAGAGAAAGACAGAAAAACAGTTATAAAAGAAGACAGAAAGGATGCAAAAGAGCCCACTAAATTGAGATATATGGGAGGGAGTGTCCAGTGGTGTATGAAAGAGGCATGGGGTTGAATCTGGACTGCATTGCCTTGGGAGGGAGGGGTGAGGGGGGGGGGGGGGGTGAGCAGACCACCAGACAAATTGAGAATGTGAAAAAGGCCGCTTTATTGAAACAGGTGCATATTTACAACAATACAAACCTGGCAAACGCCTTACAAAACTAAACCTCACTAATTAAATAATTAACTTAAAACCCCAAACGTCAGTCCCTCCCCTAATACGTCACAATCCCCGCCCCCACCCTGTACAACATAATTACAATACAAACCAATACAAAACCTGCATAATCATTTAAACATCATCCCAACCCAAAAGCATAACATCACATTCCCAAATTGCCCACCAACAACTTACGTTAACCAAAACAGTGTAACCACCCCACGAAACATCTATTTCAACTTCTCCAGCCATAGCCCCATTTTAACAAAATCCCAACAACCTTCATGTTCCTGCTGGCAAAAAAACCCCAAATTCCGCACGGCACCTGTTCCAAGCGACAATGTACAACATAAAACCCATATCCACCTGTTCCGACAAACGACCAATATAAATAAAATTAATAAATATAAAAAACCCCAAAGAGGAAAGAATTAAATTAAGGCTAGAAAAAGGGGATCGAAAAAACGGGGAGGGAGGGGGGGAGAACATTTTTTATTAAGCTAATTGAGCTCCCGGCCACCAGGTCACCTAGCCTAAAATGGTGGCCGGGAGGAGGAGCCAAGAGAATATATAGTTGGGCTCCCTCAGTAGGAAATAGGAGAGCCCAAAACCAGCCCAAAAGAAGCCCAAAATGAGCCTGCTCTCTAAAACCCCCTCTCACGTGCCCCTCCCAAACAGCCCGGGGGGGACGGACCTCCCTCCGGTCGGCTGCCCCCCCCAAACCCCCCTTTGTTTCTGACGTCCCGACATTCGGTAGTGCCAGCCGCAGGATTGTGAGCAAAACTTTGGCGACTACACTTGCTGTTTCCCAATTTAATTACTAGCACCTCCAGCATATCTCACACTGTTGGCTGTTTGGTGTAATATTCCACTTCCCAAGGAGTGCTGCCATTACAATACATTTAATTGTTGCTTTGTTTTCTGCTGCAGCAGTATGTTGAATGTTTTAGACAGTACTCAAAGTGCAAGCCAGACCTAATGACGGCCCCTTTATTTTTAGAATGTTAGTGATTCTTGTACGTGTCTTTCTGCTTATAAATATAGATATCTTTTCTAATGTAGCCGTGAGGTCTAATGGTACATTTCTATGTGCACCAACAGGTGACATACAGAGCTCTCTGCTGAAGCTCGAAGCTCCTCCCAGAGAGGCAAGGCTTGCACTCTTCTCACCATGAGAAGCCATTTTGGATTGCTGTTGTGTTGCTGGATGCTCTTCCTGACATCTCCTAAGTTGGCTGGGGTGGAGGCCGGCTGCCGGCCTGGAAATACTAAGGAATGTGAACTAAATCCATATGTGCCTGGGCACAACCTAGGTGGAGAAGGGTTTGACGTCACCAAACTGGAAAGGAAGGGAGCCTACGTTATTAACATGGATGACACGGGAGACAGAAGCGCAGGCTGTAAACTATGCAGGAACAAAATACAAGGCAACAGATACCAGAAGATACCCAAGCAAGTTGTTGACTGGCGCATCGTCACGAGGCACAGCATGAAAGCGACATCCAAACTTCATGAGTCGAGCACTTCTGTAAAACAATCACAAACGGAAGAAATTACCAATGACTGGACAATTGGACTCTCGATTGGCGGTCTATCAATTGGACTAGCAGGCTCCCATTCTCGCTTGTCTGAATTTGCAGATAAGAGGTCGAGTTCTGCGAGGTACAACTATATAAGCCAAGAAGTGTTGTGCACATATTACAGGTGAGTTGAGAGTACATCCATATTGTGGTGTGCACTTGTTATGAACGATGGAAGGAAGGGAAGATGGCAGCCTCTGCATCTGTAGGACAGAGCAAAAAGCTGAGCCCAGAGTATTTGGATTCATTTCAGATGAGTGCGAGTGCAGTTGACATGTATATTACAATGTTTTGAATACTGTTGGCCTTTTCAGGGAGGGAGGGAGGTCTCGTCTGTCTTTCTTTCTCTTACTCTGGATCGAAGCATGCTGATATAAAATAATCCTCAGCCCATTACTAAACTCTGATGTGCACCACGAGTAGCCACCAACACAAAATACGCACTGGTTGCCACACTAGCCCATTTGCTTATATTCCACTCACAGGGTTCGTGGCATTGCGAAATGCTGGAGATACTATTAGTTCAGGAAAAAAACTGTATTTCATGGTTGCCTTCTATAAAACAAAAACATATTCCCAAGTCTTGGAGTACGAGTTCGAGGGCAACATATATTATAAAGCTCGCCCCCAACTGGTGGTGCCAGTAGTTATGAAAGGCTTTATATTCCATGGGATGGTTCATATGCTCTAAGTGTACTGCACATCCAAACCTCTGCATATATTAAAACCATTCTCTGTTTGTTCTAGATACCGGATACAACATTGCCCAGATGTCACGGATAACTTTAGCAAAATGCTGAAATCTCTGCCGAGCAGGTACAACTCTTCCACAAAGGCTGCCTTCCGTCAGCTGATTGAAGTCTACGGGACTCATTACATCACACAGGTGACCTTGGGAGGAAGAATCAAGGATGTGACTGCAATCAAGACGTGCAAAGTGACCTTAAGTGGAGTCACAAAAAGTGACGTTAAAGACTGCCTGAATGCAGAGGTCAGTTGGAGCAGCGCTGGCAAGTTTTCATTTGGTGCAAGCGCCGGTGTGTCGCGCTGCCAGTCTATGGCCAGGGATCGGTTTCACAGGAACACATTTTCAGAGGTCTTCCAGGAGAGGTTTTCTGAAGTGATTGGTGGTGATGGGGATAAGGAGGCGGACCTCTTGTTTCCAAATCAAAATGACGGCAACCGGAAGCAGAGTATCCAGAGCTGGATCACAAGTTTGAAAGAGAACCCAGATGTGGTAGAATACACCCTGGAGCCCCTTCACCTGGTGATGTGCTCCCAAGGTACTGTGAGGGAAAACCTCAAAGCAGCCATCTCAGAGTACATTCTAGAAGAACAAACTAGGGATAAATGCCCCAGTTGTCCTCGAGGAAGTGTCACACGACGAGGCCGCCAGTGCACCTGCAACTGTCCAAGCAGCAGCTTCATGAACAGCGAGTGCTGTCCATTGAAAAAAGGAGAGGGAGAGCTAACCGTGAATGTTAGAGAGGGGAATGGTCTCCGTGGAGACAGTTTTTGGCGTTGGAATGGTCATTCTGATGCCTATGTTGTCATATCGCTAAGGGATAATTCTCTCTCCCAGCGTACCCCAACAATTGACAACAATAACAACCCCCGATGGTTTTTCACGATGCACTTTGGTACGGTTAGCCTCTTTAGTTATCTGGAGATGAAGCTGATCGTGTATGACGAGGACTGGTTCTGGTCCCGCAACACTGGAGAATGTAAAATAAAACTAGACCGTGCGTCTACTGGCTTTATCTCACAAATATGCTACGTCGCAAAAGGCGGGCACATTCGCTATAAATACAAGATAGAGTGTGCACCAGGTTTGGGTGGCTCCAAGTGCAGCGAGTTGTCTCCCCCCTAGGGGGCGCTCTCAGGCTTAACAGACCTTTCTTTATAGCAAAGGCCGTCTTCAGCCAGCAGCAGCACCAGGTATAGCCAATGTTACAGCTTTACTGTAGTCATTAATTGCCCTAAGTACTGCCACACTTCTCTGTAATTTCCGCAAAGCTTTACTGGGTAACAGCCATCGGAGAACAGCACAGTAAGGGGCCTATTTTTGGGATTGTAGTGCAACGCAGTACAGCAAGCCACCTCATGAGTCACAATATGTAGAATTTATCATTGGTAACAGAGGTCAAAGTAGGCGGGATCTGAGAATCACCACATGCCCACACTTTCTTAATTTATGAAAAAACGTTCCCCTATTTTTTCTGAAATGTCACGTGTCCCGGGTCGGTTAATTACGATTGTTTAAATGCTTCAACTGAAGTGCCATTCAGGGAGTCTCCTGTGCTGTGAAACCAAGAGAGGCAGACAACTTAACAATCAACAAACCTTCTTGCCAGGGTGCCTGCTTGCCTGAAAGAAATGCAAATGTGCTCAACTGGCTAATCTTCAAATGTGCAGCGAGCTTGGGAGCCAGCACTGACTTTAATTGTGGGATTGACTTGAAGCTTTGTGATGACAGATGTATTCCTTTTGACTGGCAGTGCCACAGAGTTACTAGTTGAATTGTGAAGCGCCTGCTTTTAAGGGGCAGATATATATTTTGTAAATGCTTTACATACAGTCTGGCCATTACTAAAATCTATATTTTTGGAGCACCATTTTATCTTTAGCCGTTTTGTAGCATTCTATATTATGTTGTGTGTAATGCAAGTTTAAAATATTGACTTACATATTCACAATGCTTTCTGTCACAGGATGGGACCTCGTAGCACTACAATTACACAACCAAGGTTTAAATCTCTAATATATGTTTCATAATGCACTGTAGTGCATTTCCCTCTGATTAACTTGACTATTTTAATTATTCTCCATTTAAGCTGCACCTTTTTTTTAAAAGTAGGTCCCTGAAGTTGAAAGGCCAAAACAAAAAAAATTGACAGAATATTTAGACCAGATTCTGAAAGGCTTAGCGTTACTTTTTTAACAATAACCAAATGTTAAACCCATTTAGGGGTTTGCAAATGCGTTGGTTTGTATGGAAAAGTAACGCCAAGCAGAGCAAAATGCTGTTCTGCATAACTTTGTTTTAAGAGGGTGTTATATGGGTGGTGCATGGGGGTTCCCATGCAACCACCCATGTTTTTTTATGCCAAACCAATTCACTAACATTAGTGAAAAGCGTTTAACACCAAAGGCGTTATACAAAGAAATGTTTACACTTCTCCGTGCCTTTCTGACTTTGCATATGTGCAGCACTGTGCAGTACACATACAAGGTAGGAAATGCTTTTGGATATGTCTAGGCATAGTAACCTATGCTAGACTCAGGCACACAGCCTAGCGCCTCGGCGCTAAGTAGTGAGCTTGATGCGCAACAGCTGAAATCAGCTCCGACGCTAGGGAGAGGGATAAGGAGTGACATTTCTCTAATATGGTGCTCTCCTGCTCCCTCCCTATCATGCAGCGCAGCCTCTTAGGAGGCTGCTCTGCGTTGCGTGACAGTGTTCAGAATCTGGGTCCTAGGTTTTTTTTAGCTAAACATTTGACCCCGCCCCTGCGCTCACTGGCTCACCCCCCATTGCATGCAGCATCATAGTTCCCATCCTTTTTTTAATGCACTTGGACCGCTGATTGGTAATTATAATACCACAGGGTCCACAAAGCTTTATTATGCAGTTTCAGCTCAGCCGGAATTCCTGTAGTAAACACTTTCGAGCAAGGAACAACATCACTATTGCCAACTACTATATAAAGCATTGTCCATTGATCATGATAAATAGCTACCACCTAAAATATGGCCACAACTGGGTGGGCCTTAAAAGTAGCTAAAGCTGTAACCAGTGTGAAAAGTTTAACCTTTGTTGGGTGTGATCACTAAACCGTCAGGGAAACGCCCGGTGCCCTCTAGGGCCAGTCCGGCCCAGTAGAAATGGAGATATTGCATCGCAAGGCTCCTGTCTTCAGAATCCATAAGGGCGCCTGTAATTTGTATCCCTCGTGGAATTCTGTTCCCAGTGATAGACATTTTAGTGCAAAAGAGCGTTGGTTAATGCACGGTGAGGCATTGTTCTCAGCAGAATAGCAATTTAATCTTCTAGAAATTCTATGTGGCCCATTGGATCATATCTAGGCGTGTATGATGTTACTTTTTGTTAAATTTAGTCAGATAAATGTGCAGACATTTAGTGGGTGAAAAGGGGCCTTCCAAACCTGGGACGTGAATATTTCGGTAAGGAATGCCCAAAAACCTGCTTGAGGTGGCCCATTTTGTTTGTCAGAACTCATTGCAGGTGTTGATTTAGTCTGCAATAAATTGTGTAGTGTTTCATTCCCCTGGAGGAAGAACCATTGTGTAATCATTAATGCACTCAATACATAGCGAACCACGGGGTATTCGATTTTATCTGGGGTAATAATTATCACCAACACTTTTGTGGCACTCATAATAAGGGGCTACATGTTCTTTGCCGCCGAAATGTCACACTGCATAGAAAGGCTCAGTATAATGTAAATGTGCAGAGGAAAATCTTGCCTACATTTTCCAACATGTACTTATGCCACAAATATGCAACTAGTATGACTTGCACTCCAAGAGCCTTGCTTGGCTGAGATGGTTTCAGTTAATGTGAAATTATCTTGGGCTGAGGACATATCGTAGAGCTGATAAATGAAAACCAGGGAACGTTGCAACCTTGGCAGAGGGCAAAACATGAAAACGTTGCTTATTCACCCCCAATCGTTTCATTTTTTCTTTTAAATGGCTTTGCTTTTTTCTTGGTGTTTATGTATATTATCAATTACTGTTTATTCGCATGCTGCATCTTCAAGTTCCCAATAAAAATGAACAGTTGCTTCGAGCTTCTTCTCGGCTGATTTTTCTTCATGGTTTTATTTTTTTTAAACATTAAATGTGGGTCCACATGTTTTTCTCAGGAGTCTGCCGCCCGCACAGCAGAATGCCTGATTACCAAAGCTGCCTCACTTTGATTCCTCCTCCTGAATCTTTCTTCCACCTTCCTGTATTATCTTTTTATCGCATCCCTGCAGGTTTTTTTTTCATTCTGTTTTTTCCTATCTTTCTCTTTCCTCTTCTTTCTCCCTTCTGTGCCTTTCTTTCTCTTGCTCTGAGTAAAAGTGGTGATGAAAAGTCCCTGGTCACAAAAAGGAGTGCTTGTGTTTACCCCTTGCCACAACTGGCATACATTGAACATTGCATGCATCCATCGAGCTGATCTGAAGAGAACTGGGTCGCTGGTCAGCCAATAAGACATTGGAGATGTCCATTGGAGTTCTGTATAGAGTTTACATCACACAGATGCTTGATAATGGTGCTTCCATGGCAACTGTACAAAGCACCTGAAGATGTTTTGGAAGCCATTAAGACTTTTCAGAGAAACATTGAGAGACATGGGAATAATTAGAAATCTCATGGGGAGATATAGCTGTCTGGAGGTAAACAATACTTGTTCTTGGGGATACATGTGTTGTGGTCTGTCACTACAGTGTAAGGAAAGAGATTAATTCATTGCATGTCAGTCAGTCAGTCAAAACTAACTTTATTTGGGTTGTTACAACCATAAAAGTACAATTTACCTCTTATCCTAATAAAAACAACAAAAACATAACACGGCGGTATCACACAAAATATTACTTCTCGATATACATATAGTTTGACTTTCATTTTAAAAATCTGAGTATTATAACAATTAAATTATTAAAATCACTTAATTCATACCTGTACAACACCTCCTTAATCCTGCAGCACTTACTACTGTAAACACTAATTGTTCCACCCTTATATATTGCCGAGGAGTAGCATTATTTTTGCTTACTCTGTGCACTTGAGGAACACCTTGACTTTATTCATATATTTCCCTAGAGCACAGGCTACAGCTAAATTCCCCATTTCCACCAAAAGATTAACGGCTTGCATCCTGTTCGTAATATTATAAATTTTAAAAAATCGGGCATAAAAACTCCTTTCGTATATCTAAAAACCACATACAATCTAGTAAAATATGTATGGACGTCCTCAGGATCATCAGTGGTCGCAGCTGCTTCTCTTGGCTTGCCTCTTGCAACCTTTGGCACTGCCTTTGCGATCCCTGCCCTCATAGGTAGCAAAATCAGTGCCAAGAAAACAGCAGCAGCTCTGCATTCTATATTTTCTGCCAATTTTTCATTACACTAATAGTGAATAATATTATATTATTCACTATTAGTGTAATAAAAAATTGAGCCCTGGACCTTTGGCTTAGCTGGACCTTTGGTGGCAGCTTTTGTAAGTAAAATGACCTTACATGTACATTGTGTGTGTGCTTAAGATTGAGAGTTGGTTTATGTACGAGAACATGTGTGTGCGCGCATGTGTATGGCCAGGGACTACTGAACATCCCCCGGCCTTGTGTTTAACCAACATTTATTTAAGATGGACATGAGAGGGATTTCTTTGGAGGCGGGGGTCGTACAACCCCCGGCCGTATTTATTAAAACATAAAATCAAATAAAAATTGAAATAAAAAATATTTACACATTTTATATCAGATGGCTAACCTTAACATACTTCTAGTACAAGGTATTTCCAATCCGAATCTAACCTCTGAATCATAATCATACATTAATTACTAATTCACTGCTCACCAATCATGACCTTACCGCCTGACCAAGGAATAGCAATAAATACGACGATTGATGACCTGTAAAAGGGAAAAAGTTCTAGGGAACAAAAATAATCGTACGAAACACACGTCATCCATTTACCTTGGGAAAACATATGAACAACCTTAATAACACAATAACCAATATCTGCCTTAAGGGATGGTGGGTGGGGAAAAAGATTACAGCCTCCTAGAGATTGGGTGAGGCAGACCGGGGAGCGCTGGTAAAAGAGGCCGACTCCCTGCTCCACGGCCTTTTTAAACCCCTTTACTGGCCAGGTCAGTTCTAACCGGCTTATCCTCTGCTCCCCTAGTGACCCGGAAGCGATTCAATTGCTTCTGGGTCACTCTGGAGCCCTTTTGGCCAATCCGTGAAGAGGCGTGCCCAACACGTCATAATGAGGTGACAGGGCACACCCCACCACGGAGAGCAGGCGGGGAAGGGGGGCCGATGCGCACCATACTTGCGGCGAGGCCAATGCTGGCCCTGCCTTTCTCAATGGCCAGGGACTACCGAACATCCCCCTCCCCCGCCTTATGTTTAACCAACATTTACTAAAGATGGACATGAGAGGGATTTCTTTGGAGGCGGGGGTCGTACAACCCACGGCCGTATTTATTAAAACATAAAATCAAATACATATTGAAATAAATAATATTTACCCATTTTTACGCAGAAACCGTAGCATGACATTTGATTACAATTAATATATACAGATATCAGATGGCTAACCTTAACATACTTCTAGTACAAGGTATTTCCTATCCGAATCTAACATCTGAATCATAATCATACATTAGTTACTTTTCTGCGTATCCTATTTGGGCCCAAAGCAAGGTCGCTAACTGGTGTCAGATCCTTATCAATTAGCCACGCCCTCCCGTAGGAGTGCGCATGCCCAGAGGGCCCGTTTACCATGAGGGTAATCGCCCCCGGTTACCCCTGTATGCTCTATTAACTCCATTAAAGGGCCCCCTTGCACTCTGCGCCGTTTAGTGACGTCATTGTGCAGGTGCGGGGTAGCCAACCAGCCTGAAGAAACCGTGACTCCCCCCCTTCCCTGCACCCATCCAGCCTACTGGCTGTACCGCCCCTGGAGTTCTAGGAGAGACCACTTGTCTCTCCCCTTGGGCGACCCCATTCAAGAATGGCGCCACCCTCTAAGGACCTTAAATTTACTGCTCACCAATCATGATCTTACCACCACAGGCCAGCGTAGTTGACCAACTATCTAGCCCCCCTACCCTCCTACACTGAAAGGTCATGCCTTGCCCGTAAAACTAACTAGCCACGCCATTATATTTTCCAACATGATTTCGTTACCTAACCTAGTCAGGTGGACCCCGTCTTTTAAGAAGCACAGTTCCCCCCTGACACACCCATGTGCTATGATTTGGAGCTGAGGAGACCTGAACAACTTCCCTATTTTATTGTTGATCCTCCTTACTGAGAGATTCAACGCTTTCACAGAGTCTCCCCCCCTCCATGTAAATCTGGGTACCATCTGCGACCAAACTATGGTGCAGCCCTGGCATTTCTTAGCTAACCAGCCCACTTCAGAGATGATGTCCTCTCTTTCTACCCAGACTCACCAGATCGTTCCCACCCAAATGCAGGATAACTAACGTGGGTGGAGGACTGTGTCTACTCAAAAGTTCTGTCACGAAAACCCTAAACTGACTGAGGCAGAGACCCATGGAAAGAAACCCTGAAACCACCCTGCTCAGCTCTCCGTCTGTAACTACCTGAAAGAAAAACAGATTCCATACGCCGTATATAGGAATGGCCAATGACCCAAACAACATGAGCTCCCTTGTCCTGTGGATGTGCCAGTCGTCGTGAAGTATCTTGCTGGTGATGCGCTGACGGCAGCTTCCCCCCTGCGTGACAGGTTCGAGAAACTGAAATGCAAGCAGACAATAGGACAAGGATCAGGACAAAATGCGTTGCCACCCTCACAACATGTGAAGATGCACATAGCACTTGTAACAATTGGAGGACCATCTCCCAATTCTCTTCACACTGTTGCTGTGCAACCCTCTAGCTGTTGCTTCTGTGGCAGCCCCTATTCTGAATGAATGAGTCCCAAAGTCCTTTGGATCAAAACCATGTCCTGTCTATCGTCATGGCCAATACCCTTTTAAATTGGAACCTGGTAAGAGGGCTACCGTCCACATGCATTATTAATGCTCCCCCTATTGCCCTATTCCTCTATTGGAGGAAGGCTTCTAGGTGCATCACTGGGCAGCATGGCTTATCCCCTGCCCTGTGGAGTGCTATCCCTTCGCCACGAGCTTCCTGATCAGTTTTGGATTTTTTAATGGTTATTAGCAAAGTGTCGCCCTGTATCCTTGCATGATCAAGCTGGAGCCCACCTTGCACATCCTGCTTATTGAGCGCCAACAGTTCCCCTACCCTAAATGCCCCATAAAAGGCCAGTAAAAAGGCAGCTCTGAATAGTAATGCTTCCCCTATTGAACTGCAAATGCCACCCAGGGCTGTTAGCAGTGATGTCAACCGCTCTAAGCCAATCGGGCGTCTCGTTTCTGGAGTGGCCCCCTGGAGGCGCCGCCACCCCTTCAGTGCCTTTCTCACAATTAAACTATTTGTGGGGTTCCTGGTGTCTTTGATTTGCACAAAGAAAGAAACCGCTGCCATATTTTGCCTGGCTGTCGCCACAGAGCACCCTTCCTTATTAAAAGTGTCTAAATACCGGAGGAATGACCCTGACTTATGCCAGCTATCTGCCTATTCCTGCCCCAGAAAAGCGCAGTAAGACCAAAACGCCCCTTCATAAGCCTTCCTGGTCCTGGGCGCTAGGCTAGCTGCCATGAGGTTCTGTAGCAGGGGGCACCAATCTGCCAGAGTACTTCTGGGAAGCGTGTTGGTGTCGCCTCTGCAGAGGGTAGATGTTCCCTGAAAACCTGCATCTTGAAGCGAGAGAGTGCATCAGCAGAATTATTCAGCACTCCCGGGACATGTTCAGCCTTAAACTGTATGTTCAGCTTCATACACAACAGCACTATCTCTTTCAACAGATGGAGGATCATTTTACACCATGCAGCCTGATGGTTGATGCATTCAACCACTGTCATGTTGTCTGACCAGAAAATCACAGATTGATTACGCAAATGATTAGGCCAAACGATCAGTACAACCCAGAACGGACAGAGTTCCAGAAAACCTATATTGGTTGTCACACCACTCTCCACCCACCAAGCCGGTCAACGTTGTGCCACCCATTTGTTCCTGAGTATGGCACCAAATCCCACACTGCCCGCAGCATCAGTCCATAAACCTAACTCAGCGGAAGTAGTGGGGGGACCGGGCCACACTACCCTGCCGTTGAGACCCTCCGGAAATGCGATCCAAATACGCAAGTCCTGGCGAACCTCAGATGACAGTCTTGTGTGATGGTGTTTCTCTTGGAGGCTTGTCATGGCCTGAGAAATGGAACGGTCGTGCCATAGGTATTACTCTTAGTGCAAAGTTCAACTGACCAACTGTCTGTTGTAGCTGATGTAAGGTTACCTTACCTTTTGCCAAACATTGCTGGAGTGCTGCTCTAAATTACACAATTTTTTCTTTAGGTAACCGGAAACACCCCTGTACAGAGTCCAACTCAATGCCTTAAAATTCTATTGTGGTTGCTGGACCCACCGTCTTCCCCGGCACCAGAGGAACCCCGAAAGCATGCATGAGCACGCAAAATCCTTGCAATGCCCAAGCGCATTCCCGGGAGCCCGCCGACCCAAGAAAGAGAAATTCATCCAGATAATGCATGACAAATTGATGCCCTGTTGCCTGTCTCAAAGCCCATTCCAGAAATGAACTGAATTTTTCAGAGTAAGCGCAGGAAACAGAACAACCCATGAGCATTCACATATCCATGTAGAATTTGTCCTGGAATGAAAAGCCTAGAAGGTGGTGATCTATCGGATGTACAGGCAGCAGCCGGAAGGCGGACTCAATATCTTATTTGGCTAGCAAGGCCCCAGGCCCAAGAACCCTTAGCATATCTACTGCCTGGTCAAAAGAAGAATATTTCACGCCACAGATTTCTTCGTTGGTGGCGTCATTAAACAAATTGCCTCTAGGGGCTGACAGATTATGAATCAACCTGAACTCCCCTTCCTCTTTCTTTGGGAAAACCCTCAGGAGCGAGCAGACAACATTGTGCACAGGGATGTGATCAAAAGGACCCGCTATTCTGCCCAGGCGTAGTTCTTTTGCAACTTTTGCTGCTGCTTCCCCCAGATTGGTCCTTACAGAAAGCTGATTTTTACACTCTGGTGTCCCTGTGTATTCACCAACCGGAATCCTAAAGCCATACAAAAAACCTTCTTGTAAAATCCTAGCCGTGGCATGGTCTGGGTACCTGTTTAACCAAGGAGTCATAGCCAGAACGTCAATGAGTGAATGCTTTACCATTAGTGCCTTCTCCTTACTGCTGTTTCCTTTTTCCCCTATTTCCTAATTTTTTGATGCATTTTGATTCTGGGTGAGAAGGGTGATTACATATGGAGCATGCGTGCCTGAATTTACAAGTTGCTTGGGCCCTGGTGCATGTCCGTCTATTAAAATCCCAGCATGCCCCTTTCCGTCCCCCCCGCTCCCTGGACTAGGGGCCGTGCCCGCGGTTTGTGGTGGCCAAAAGGGCTGAGGTGCTTGGGAAGTGTGACCCTTGTTCCAATTTTAAAGTGGGCCAAACTGATCAAACCATGAAATTGAGTCGACCCGGTCCCAGGTAAGTGATGGGTCAAATTCCTTAGCCTCCCTGAAATTCATTTCATATTCCTTCCACCCCACGCCCCCATATTTATCATGAGTCATAGTAACCCTGCTCTGGTAACAAGCCATTTCTGCTGGCAGATTAGGCGAACGCTCAGCTATTATAGCCATGAATACAGAGAAAGTCCTAATCCAGTTGTTCAAAGTCTCTTCCACCCTGAATATCAACATTTCAACACGCCATTCACTAGGAAGCATCCAATCCTTCTGCTTCCTGGCATACTCCATTTCCCTGTTATTCACAAGCAAGGAGATCATATTAATGTAAGCCCCAGACCATACCAATTCCTTCACCTCGCGTGTTACATGCCTGGCCAGATGTTGTCTCCTAGAGGGTAGCACCCCCGCGCCCAGCAGTGGCAATCACACTTCCTTACCTATTGCCTCATCTCCAGCTCGCTCCGTCACCTTGTCTTTTCCACTGCCGCTCTCCTGTGTCGCTGGTTGGGGGAGAATTGAAGTACCTGGAACTTCGCCTAGCAACCCAGCTTGGGGCTGCGGTAATCCTTGCCACCATCCTCTGTGCCCCCACCAACTGGTCCTCCCCTACTTCCTTTGCACCCACCGTAGGTAACATTCCCCCCCCTTCCTAGCCACGGGAGAACTGCCACTATCTGAGCCACTAGCTCCTGTGGCACCTGATTAACACCCGTTGGTGTTGAGACGGGAGTAGGGGCCACTGGATTCAGAACCGGGACCACAAGGAATGAAGCGGGGCTAGGTGCGGGCACTACAGGAATTTATCGCTGGGACCACCACGATTGATGCGGGAGGTACCAGACTTGGTGTAGGCATGAGAGGGGTAGGAGCTAGAACCAATGGGACACTTGCAGGGATTACTGGTATTGGTGTAGGGCTCACTGGTGTCACTGTATGTATGTATGTATGTATGTATAGGCATTTATATAGCGCACTACTTACCCGGAGGGTCCCAAGGCGCTTCGACCGCTGCGAAACCCTTCCTGGCTTCCCTGAGAGATGGTCCCTTAATGGGTATCTCCAGGGTGAGACCAGGCATCCCCGGCGGTCTGGTGGGGCGGTTAGTGAAGATGAGGCAAGCTAATGCCCAGAGTTGCCGAGTGTGAACGCTGATCAGAGTGGGTACCGAGGCGAGAGAATTATCGAGTCCGCTGACCCTGGTCCAGAAACCTGCCGCGCCAGGAATCGAACCCTGGTCCCGGGCCGTCCTCTGCTCTCGGGTCTGCCGCCTCTAACCAGTGAGCCACACTACTTCACTGGAACTCCTGAGGGACCCTCCCCCAAAGGAAGCTCCCCTAAAGGCTGACCTGGTATGGGTGCTTTGTCCTGATTCTTACCCTTCCTGTGCCTAGCCCGCCTGAGGGGTGGGACCAATTCAACCCTGGGTTTTGGTTGCACTATGGTTCGCTTAGGCCTGCCTGCTGCCCCACTCTGCCCATCTACTCTCTGCCTGAGTTCTGCAAGGCTCAGCCACATTTGCTCAACCTTCCCCCATCTCCTGTCCATTGTCGCCATCCTACGCATCATTGATTCCAACATTTGTTCCATGCTGGAACGCTTTGCGCCACGTTTACTAGCCATAGCTCCTGAGACCACAATTTGTAAGTTAACTTATGCCCTGATTGGCAATAACACCGCGAACACATTGTTATCTGTACCAAAACTCTATCTCTCACAGAGAGACCCCTCACAATGTTTCCCTGACCTGGGAACCTGTCCGGGTCCTTACCTGAGCACCGTTGGGGTACACAGACTGGCCATATGCACCACGCACCTGGCACCGCACCACACCAGCTAACCTGGGTGTTGGGCAAGTAATCTCAAGCCCGGCGGTCCACAGAAGTGCAGGCCTGCTTGTGACCTCTGATGACCGAGCAAACCCCGGGGTCTCCTCCGATGCGCCACTGCAGAGAAAATGTGCCCAAACTTGACTCCTGTAATTATAACAACTGATCGTTATCTGACTGATCACAGTAATGCTTAATGTTGGTTTCCTTAACAAAAACACGTTTAAACACATAGCTTCAGTTAAAACATGTACATAAAACAGCAGTTACAGCTTTGTGCCTTAAACACTGCCCTGCTAAGATATGGCCAGATGCACTGCCGCACAATGTCCTTTAAACAGATACAGAAGCAAATGATTTGTCACTGCGCGTCAAGACTGCCCTCTAAAACAAAGCCAACATTAGTAGCAATTTGTGCCCCCCCCTTTGAAAAATGCAATGGTCTTCAAATGCTGCCCAAACTGACTGTCGTGATCTCATGCAGGTTACCACTAACCTGTTAAGCCGGGTACAGCAGGAGCGAGGAATGAAGCTAATTCTCCCTATCCTCTAGCAATGGCTGCGAGCATGTAGGAAACTCCACAGAATGTAACACCACCAGGGAAGGGGAAAAAAGGGACAAAGGAAACAATAAAGTTGCAGCAGCTCAAATAATCTGGTGGGTATGTTTGGATACGTGTAGGAAGTCTGAACCACACTGGTATCTAGCGGGGGACCCTGCAGTAGGAGAGATAAGGAAACATTCACACATACATGTATTCAATGTGTATAGAGCAATAGGCTATATGTGTGATGTAACTTACACAATTAATCTGCCACATATGCTCCATCAAAAACAGTAAAAAGAGAAAAATAAACCATAAAAGTAAATAGCACTATTCCTTCAAGTAGCGGCAAGTCTCGGACTCTTGAAGTCTGTATTCCACTCAATACTCCATAGTGCGCAGACTGTTACAAGCATTCACTGGTATTCGCATCAGAGAGTTCTAGAACCATTGTCTATAGTATTTCATGAAATGAAAGCAAATTACTATAATCCAGATCTAGCGTCTTATAAGGAAAAGAAAATGCAAAGTACATACACAGTACTTCTCCTGTCTCTCAGCTGCATTTGTATCATACAGCTGAAATGTAATAGAAAACAAGAAATAATTCTAAGGCGCTTCCAGCATGGTGACTGGAATACTTCGGTACCATAGGAAAACCCCAATCCAAAATATGTGAAAGAGATTTCGTTTCAGAATTGATGAAAAGCAGAGCTTCTGCTCCCTTGCAAAGTTCTGTGATACCGGGCTGCGCCACGGGCGCCTTACCTCCTACGGGGGTCAATCATTAATCAATGTCTCGGCTTGAAGATGGAAGCTGTGCCGTGCTCCTTCTTGTCCCAACGCGTTCACTGCGCGATCAAGGAAGAGCGCTGCACGAAGCAATGAGGGCAATCACGAAGCAAATTCAAGGCTCCACAAAGCTTGCTAATCCAAAAACGGGATGGTTTCAAACGGGCAGGATTACGCTGGTCTTCGGTTTTTGAAGCTGTAACCACACAGCTTACTCCTCGGTTCAGGTGACAAGCACCGGACTAAAGACTAGGGGGAGCATAAGAAAGGAATAGAGTGGACAGAGAGAAAGGACATCGCCCCTAAGCATTCTGGGCGATGTAGTTCAACTTTCACTCCCAGACATTCCTCTTGTGCCTATTAACCGTGGGTAAAACGTGACAGACCCCCCTCTCTTTTAATTTTTAAAAAAAATGTTTATTGAGAGTTCATACCAGTAAATTACAAATTCATAAATACATACATACATACATAGAAATATACCATCAATAAAAAGGATAATAGACAGGCTAAATAGCTACAATACCAATGAGTCATTCATTTTACACTCTTGCTGCCCTCCAGGCAGCTACTGGGGCCCAAAGTCGCATACCCATTTCCCTTGTCTTGGCTCCCTTTAATTCATATAGTGCTTCCTCAATGTTATGGATACCCAACATTCTACACATCCACATTTGAAACGTAGGTGCTTCTATATCCTTCCAAGCTGCACTAATTAAAATCCTAAGGATTGCTACAGAGATAAAAACTAAAGCTTCGGCCTCAGTGCGCATATTTAGTTTCACATCGCATCCAGTTATTGTCAGGGTTGGGGATAGATTAATTTTGACATCTAGCAGCCCCTCTAAAAACCGCTCTATTTCAGTTTTAATGCTTTTTAGTTTTTCGCCGCCATAGAACATGTGTATGATATCAGCTGGACCATTTCCACATCTGGGACAATTGCTATCTGCCGCTTTCCCCCAAGAGAATAATTTTGCCGGCGTATAGTATAGATTGAATAAAGTTTTATAGGGTTGGGCCCTGAGATTCGAGGAACGCAGAAATCTTTTATCCATAGCTAGAGCCTTATCAAGATCTAATTCCGGATCCCCCAATTTTTTGGACCAGGCAGCTTCCATTTTACCCATATCATCCATTGATGCTTCACTAAATATTTTATATATATGTCCCTAATTCTATGTCCCCCCCGACTTCAGATACTCGAATAATTCATATCTCCTTGTCAAAATGATACGTGGCCTAATTGATTTAATTCTGTTGACAAGCTGTAAGTATTTAAACTCTTGATAACCTTGTAATGAATAATGTTGCGTAAGTTCTTCAAGTGTTCTACATTGATCTCTAATCATTATTTGCCCCAACTCTACAATACCCTGACTCTCCCAGTGACGCCACGATCCATCCCTGCTAAGGTTTGGAAAAAGTGTTGAATTCCAGAGTGGTGTGCTATGATGAAAAGTGGGTATATCTAGGTTTTTTTTAACAGTTTTCCACATATACCATACATCTTCAAGCGTCCTATACCCAAATTTCTTGTAATAACTCCTCTGGGTTCTCCTCAATAAGACCCCTGCTGCTTCACTTCCCAATAATAGCTGAAAAATTGATGGTATCACCGCCTGCCTGAGGGTTGGGCCCCCTGGATGGAATAGGATTGCCATATCTGTAAGGAGACATGCGAAATGATAGCTCTTTAGATCTGGTAATCCCAGCCCTCCTCTTTCTTGTGGTAGTGACATATATCTGTTTGATCGCCTTGTTTTGCCATATTGCCACAGGAATTTCATGAATATAGCCTAGATCTTCTTAATAATCTTCTCATCAATTTTGAATGGGATTGACCTTAATTTATAAAGAACCTTGGGAAACATTGTCATTTTTATAACGTTAGCCCTCTCAATTAACGACAGCTGTAGTGAGTCCATTCTTTTTAATTCTGTTTCCATCGAATGCATGAGCGGTGTGTAATTATCATTAATTATTTTACCCGGTTCTGCATTTAATATTATACCCAGGTAAACTACAGAGTCCACATATCTAACATCCAACTTGGCTATTTTTTTAGAGCATAGTACTTGTGTTTTGTCCACATTTAATCGGTAGCCCGACACATCTCCAAACCGACCGGTTACATTAACTACTTCCCTCATAGCTGACTCTGGGTCTTTGGTGATAACTGCTAAGTCATCCGCATATGCGAGAAGTTTGGTCTGATACCCATTAGTGAGTACTGGTTTAATGGCCACACTGTTCATTATTTGTGTAATTAAGGGGTCTATATAAAGCCCAAAAAGAATTGGTGTGCATGGACAGCCCTGTCTCGTACCCCTTGTTATGTTTATCTTACCCGATCTTTCACCTATTAATTGAATTCTTGCCATAGGTGATGAATACATAGCCTGAATGGCTTGACAGAATCTAGGACCAAACCCCCTTGCCTCCAGGACCTTCCAGAGAAAGCCCCATCTGACGCGATCAAATGCCTTCTCCGCATCGTGGAGGATCATTGCGACCCCCTCCCCCCTAGCAGCGCCGATGTCAAATAGGGTGATAGCTCTCCTAATGTGGTCGGTGGTACCCCTTCCTGGGATAAACCCATGCTGCCAGGGGGAAACCAAGGACGCAATGATCCTCCACATGCGTACTGCCATAATTTTTGCATATAGCTTGTTATCGCTGTTAATCAAAGATATTGGTCTGTAGGAACCAGGGTTAGTCTTTGGTTTTCCTTTTTTGTGAAAGATCGCTATGTTGGTTTCTTGCCAGGACTCGGGTATTATGCCTGTATTCATGACGCCTTTGAACAAATCTAAAAGCATCAGTGTTGTTTCCTCCCTTAAGCTTTTATATAACTCTAGCGGTATAGCATCCGGGCCCGCAGCCTTTCCGCTTGCCAGATCCTGAAGGGCTTCCAATAACTCCGACATAGTGATATCTTGTTCCAAAGAATCGATGTGGGCCTGTTTTAGCTTGCTACCCATGTCTAGCCAACTTATATTAGGAACCTCTACATCCGCCTCCTCCTGATATAGTTCTTGAACAAATTTCCTGAAAGCCTCCAAAATTTCACCTGATTTGTCATATGTTTGGCCCTGATATTCAATTTGTGTCACTATGTTCTTAGTGGCCACCTGCCTGATTCGTAGTGCAAGTGCTCTGCCTGCTTGCTCCCCAGTTTCGTGGAGGCGTGATCTGTGTGACTGATAATTTGCTGCCGCCTTTATAGCTAGTTGTTTCTGGATCTCTGCTTTTAGGGAGTTTACTCTATGTAGACTCTCGACAGATTGAACCCCTAAAATGATAACTTGTCTGTGTTGTGTCTCTGCCTCACTCAACTTTCCCATCAATGCTTCCCTTTCCCTGTTAATCTTTTTCCATAACCGAGTAGTATAACTTATGGTCTCTCCTCTTAGTCTTGCCTTGAAGCTGTCCCAAACCGCTCCCCTTGATGCACAAAAAAGGCCTGGGACCATATTTTCATATATTTAATATAATCCATATCTGCTAATAATTTTTTATCAAATGTCCAAGGCCTAGGTACCTTATATGGTTTATTAATATCTATGATTAAGACTAGGGGATTGTGATCTGACAAAGTTTTAGGAAGCTTGTTTATTTGGACACTCTTCAACTGGGTGGTCGAGATCATGAAATAATCCAGTTTCGAGTATTTATTGAAGGGATGCGAAAAGTAAGTAAACCCTGGGTCACCCATCACTAGATTTCCCCACACATCCACTAAACCGTGTGATTGCATCATTGATGTTATCGCTCTAAACACCCTCGGCTTCCTACCTATGTATGGGCTACCATCCGAGAAATTAGCTGAGATGTTAAAATCCCCACATAATACTATGGGGGTATGCCAGTCAGTTAGTTCATTTTCGATGCGACTAAAGACCTCAGGCTCATCTGTGTTAGACCCATATACCGAGCAGAGAGTAATACCTAAATTCATTTCACATATGGCCCATCTGCCTAGTGAATCTGCCGTACACCTTTTGGCCCCCCCTAGCCCAACTTTGCCAATTATGGCCACCCCTCTTATCATGGAGGTCTGGGATGTGCATGACAGCAGTTCATAACCTTTAAAGTTTAACCAATGTTTTTTCTTCCAGGGTAAGTGGGTCTCTTGTAGACATATTATGTCTAGGCTCACCATATTAGATATTGTTCAAACTTCCCCCTCTTTTTCCAATCATTTAATCTCCTATATTAAGAGATCCAATCCTTAACTTAGGCATACCTGGTTTTCAAATATTGCCAGTTCATCAAACTATCCAAGTAGCTAGTACATACATGATGGGAACATATCCTTAGTTTCAAATTTACTCTTATATTTATGATCACATTACCATACGAACTCTCTTCAATTTTTTGATTTCTCCCCCCTCACCTGCCACCCCCCCTCCCTGCTCCACCCCCTAATCCCCCCCCCTCCTGCCACCCTTTGAGGCAACCTGGGTTTTGACTCACCCAGTTGTTGGTGGCCGTGTGGTCCGTACGCCTGAGCTTGCCCCTGACCTGATACTATTCCATCCTAGAAAATGTCAACCATATAACAAATAATAATAGTTTGTCAGCACTAGATTTCCTCTTCTATTTATTTGCCGTTATTTTGTTTCGCTCTCTCTTCAACCTCTTTAAGATAGGCCTCCGCCTGGATTTCGCTTATGAAGCTCCTCGTTGAGCCTTTGTAGATTCTTTTTAGGCGCGCCGGATTTTGCAGATAGACCGTTGCTCCTAGCTTTTCAAAAGGGGCGAAGAGTTGTTGCATTCGCCATCGTCTTTCTACAGTTGCACGCGCGAAATCTGGTCTTGCAAAAAACTTGAAACCCTTATATTCTCTTTTAGCCGTTGGCCTAGCCAAGTCATATATAGTGTCACGTACCAGAAAGTTTCCAAAATTGACTAGCAATGCTCTAGGGTATTGAGGAGATTTCTCTGAACGTTTTGGTAATGACAGAGGGAAACGATGTGCTCGGCAGACTTCTCTGTCCATTTCCCAGGAGTTGAGTACCGGGAAAGAAGATTTTAGCAGGTTGGTCATGAAGCTTCTTGGATCACTTCCTTCCGCGCCCTCAGGAATCCCAAGAAATCAAAGATTATTTCTTCTTGCTTGATTTTCTTGGTCTTCAACCTTTGTCATTAGATCCTTAATTATTCCTTCATGATCCTTTGCTTGAAGTTGTAGCTTACCGACGTCTGATTCCAGGTTTTCCGCCCGGACTTCTACCGAACACATTCTGTCAGAGATCTCCAAGCATGTACTGCCAACTTTATTGATAGCACCTTCCAGTTTCTGGATAGTGACATGGTTCCTTTGGCTATCTTTTTTAACATCTTGATGAAAAGTTTTTATTGATTCGAGGACTTCGCTTAGTGAGGGCTCTCTATGCTTCATCTGCTCGTCTTCATCCGGATGTCAGAAATATTCTTGTTTCTTTCAGATTCGAAGTTTGATTTTCGATGGGGGCTTTTGCGTGAGAGTTTAGTTCTCACTATGGTATGTTCTGGGTTGCTCCCGGGATCTGTGGTTTCATCATGAATTATTTTTGAGTGCCTCTTATGTCTACTTCTTTTTTTCCCCAGTTTTTTTATTGGTGTGTTGTCGTGTATTGGGGCATTTTTAGTTCCAATATCTGTTGGAGAAGGTACTTTCTTGACCTGTTCCTCTTGTCTGGGATCCTCACCAGGATCACTCTCTTCGCTGGATTCGCTGGATTCGCTGGAAATTGATACTCCAGTCTTATAGATCTCTGACTCAGATCCATCCGAGACTTCTGCTGAAGCATGCCCTTCCGTCGCTGGGCTTATATTCGAGACTTCTGCTGAAGCGTGCCCTTCCATCACTGGGCTTATGTTCGAAACTGAGTCTATGTTGGGGCCCGATCTGCTTTCTTCCTTCATATTGGCCCGTTCTAGATGCTCTGCTGGAGGTGCTGCTTGAACTGCGGCAGCGATGGCCTTATTTTGCACGCCTTGTTGATCCATTGTGATTACTACGGTTTCATTGGAAAAGCAACTCTGTGGTCTATCTTTGATTGCTGGGCTAAATATGTTTGAGATTCTGGGTTGGGAACCTATCGAGTGGCCAGTAATATTAGCTGCAGCTTTTAAGTTTTTGATCGTTTGTAGTCTTTTGGCCTTTTTTTCCAAGAGGTCAAGATTCTCTCAGCTTGCCGGTTCCTTTTCCGTCTCTTTCACTCTCTCTTTTTCCTTTGCTTTCTTTTTTGATTTCTCGATTTCCTTGTGGAGTTTCTGTTCATTCTCAATGATTCTATCTCTCCCATCAGGCTTATTAGCTCTTATTTTGCCCTCGTTATTTTCATCATTATTTTCCATTGCCTTGTAGCCCCTGGTTTCGGGTCGTCTCTGTGTTTCTTTTATTTTCTGAGGTCCTTGTAAATTGTAAGTCTCTTTAGTGTTTCCTCTGCCATCTGAGCTCTCTATCCCCTTTTGACTTTCTTGTTTCTCTTGATCACCCTGACCTCCCTGAGCCTGGGCCTTTACTTTTGCTTTTGTGTCAGTCTTTATCTGAGTCTCAGTTTGGTTTTGGTTTTGGATTTGAGCTTGGTGCGCTATGTGCTGCAATCCTGGAGAGGCTGATGCATCTTGATTATCTCTATCTTTATCTTTCTCCATGATCGTATTCAACTGTGAGGTCAGGGTCAGGGTCAAGGTCTCTATAGTAATTTCAAATGCTGTAATTATTGCTAGCGATACTGCACTGGCAGTGCTAGTTCTGATTTCAACCCAGGCCTTGGCTCCACCACCTCTAGCCCCTCTGGCAGCTCTGAGCAAACTTGAGGCACCAGTGTGCCCTCTTTTTTTCCCAGAAATCTTGGTACTTATACATATATTTTTTCTCGAGTGTGTGTCTGAGCAGACTAGATAGATTTTTTGACTAGCTACCAGATGGCCCATATGTGTGTTTTTGTTCCTTATTTTTTGAGAAGCCTTTTTTTTCCCAGTATTTAGTATACGGTGTTGCAATATTCAGATTCAGATTCGTTTGACTCTTTGACTCTTTGTCAATTATCTCCTTTTGTGAAAAGCATTTTCAAAAACACCTTTTTTTTTTTAATTGGCTCCGTCACGTCTGTGCCGTCTGTACCGTCAACGTCATTTCCCTTGATGACGCAACGCGTACTCTCCACGCTATTTACGCTCGCCCGCCGAGTTTGCAGATGACAAGAGAGGTGGGGGCGAAGAGTGGAGAGCGGAAAACGGAGAACGGGAAGCAGAGCGTGGAGGGAGCGGGCACCGATGCAAATGAAGGCGAATGAAGGCAAAATAACTGGCAGGTAGGGAGACCTTGCAAGCTGTAGACTGAATCCTCGAAGCTTTTGCACCAGTCTCTATAGCCACAGCAGCTATAACCATGATAAAGAGATTCAACACCCAGAATCGGAGTTTTCTTGATATTGCCCAACCCCAGATACTTCTTCCGCGAGCACTTACAGCACTCTAAGGGACTGCATAGAACTGCGTGAACCCCGAGTCTAAGTTCATAGAGTAGGCTTGTATTTGGCAATTACTCCCAGGAGTCCGATATCGATATCG
Source organism: Lissotriton vulgaris (assembly GCF_964263255.1). NCBI lineage: Eukaryota > Metazoa > Chordata > Amphibia > Caudata > Salamandridae > Lissotriton > Lissotriton vulgaris. Next base: position 1,353,839,530 of record NC_141695.1, read on the forward strand.
AACATCAAGCGTCTGCCAATATTATGCTGCTTGCCTTTTATTGCCCACCTTTCACAGTCCTTTTACAGGCTTTTTTGCGACTTTAGTAATCCCGGCAAAAGGTAGTTGTGGTAGATGTGGGGCTCCTAGCAGCTAGGCCGATCAGTTCGCCATGTCAGTTTACCACATCCGTATCCATATCCAAGTCTTGGCCACCCAAGAAGAGAGCACGGCATGCCTGAGGCAGCCTGTGAGATCTGCAACGTCAGCACTGCTTCACTGAGGTCAATGTCTGCTGACAAGCGTAAATGAAGGGCTGTATCGGGGACATTCTCAGGTCCTGGAGCATGCACTGCAGCGACCTCTCACACCGACGCCATCTTGCCTCCTACAATAGCTCTTACTGCTAACAGAACCCCCTCTCAATGACCGAAGTCCCGGCGGTCCACCAGGCTTCGCAGGGAAACGAGCGTGGAAACGCGGTAGAAGGGCAGGGCAACGCAAATTGGCATGAGGCTCCGAAGATCTTTCCTCAGGACCATACCCTTTCCAGTCAATGAGGTACTGTACTCTCTCTCTCACACACCTGGAATCGAGGATGGCCCGCACCACGTACTCGTCTTCTCCCTCCACAATCACCGGAGCAGGCTTAGTTGGTAATCTAGTGTGAAGGGGCAAGGTTTCAAGAGGGAAACATGGAATACAGGGTGAATTCGCCAGGTTGAGGGAAGAGTGAGTTTCATGGCCACTGGATTGATGATGCTGTGAATTGGATAAGGTCCCACAAATTTAGGCTTCAGCCTAGTGTTGCCTTTGAGCCGTAATTGTTTGGTGTCTAGCCATACTTATCTCCTACATTATACAGTGGTTCGGGTGTTCTTTTCTTATCTGCCTGACGCTTGTCCCTAGCTCTAGATGTTTCTAGGTGTTGTTTAGCCTCTTTCAATACTGCCTGGAGATGCGCGTGATGCTCTTGTATGGTTGGATGTGTAGATGTAACGGGCTGCTCAAAGGGTATCATGTTAGGATGGAATCCATGAAGATAAAAGAAAGGAGAGCACCCTAAGGAGGAATGGTCAGCGTAATTGTACGCAAATTCAGCTGTCCAGAGAAGCGTACTCCATTCCTAGCTGTGCTGTAAGGTGAAACATCTAAGGTACTGTTCCAGTGTTTGATTTAACCTCTCCGATTTACCATCTGTCTGAGGGTGATAACTAGTCGACAACCTGGTTCACTGAGGTCAATGTCTGCTGACAAGCTTAAATGAAGGGCTGTATCGGGGACATTCTAAGGTCCTGGAGCAAGCACTGCAGCGACCTCTCACACCGACGCCATCTTGCCTCCTACAATAGCTCTTACTGCTAACAGAACCCCCTCTCAATGACCGAAGTCCCGGCGGTCCACCAGGCTTCGCAGGGAAACGAGCGTGGAAACGCAGTAGAAGGGCAGGGCAGGGCAGGGCAGGGCAACGCAAATTGGCACGAGGCTCCCAAGATCTTTCCTCAGGACCATACCCTTTCCAGTCAATGAGGTACTGTACGCTCCCTCTCACACACCTGGAATCGAGGATGGCCCGCACCACGTACTCGTCTTCTCCCTCCACTATCACCGGAGCAGGCTTAGTTGGTAATCTAGTGTGAAGGGGCAAGGTTTCAAGAGGGAAACATGGAATACAGGGTGAATTCGCCAGGTTGAGGGAAGAGTGAGTTTCATGGCCACTGGATTGATGATGCTGTGAATTGGATAAGGTCCCACGAATTTAGGCTTCAGCCTAGTGTTGCCTTTGAGCCGTAATTGTTTGGTGTCTAGCCATACCTTATCTCCTACATTATACAGTGGTTCGGGTGTTCTTTTCTTATCTGCCTGACGCTTGTCCCTAGCTCTAGATGTTTCTAGGTGTGGTTTAGCCTCTTTCAATACTGCCTGGAGATGCGTGTGATGCTCTTGTATGGTTGGATGTGTAGATGTAACGGGCTGCTCAAAGGGTATCATGTTAGGATGGAATCCATGAAGATAAAAGAAAGGAGAGCACCCTAAGGAGGAATGGTCAGCATAATTGTACGCAATTTCAGCTGTCCAGAGAAGCGTACTCCATTCCTAGCTGTGCTGTAAGGTGAAACATCTAAGGTACTGTTCCAGTGTTTGATTTAACCTCTCCGATTTACCATCTGTCTGAGGGTGATAACTAGTCGACAACCTGGCATCAATATTCATTGCTGTGCATAGTGCCCTCCAAAACCTAGAAGTGAACTGAGTTCCTCTGTCCATGATTAATACAGAAGGAAGGCCGTGTAGTCTTACAACCTGATGCAGAAAGGTTATGGCCAACTCCCCTGATGTAGGTAGTTTGGGTAATGCAATAAAATGCCCCATTTTCATCAAGTGGTCTATTACTACTAATATGGTGTCATACCCTAAGCTAGGAGGCATCTCCACAATGAAGTCCATGGAGGCTGTATGCCAAGGTGTTGGAGGTACAGGTATGGGTCTCAACAAACCACTGGAAGGCTGATGCCTGGTTTTGGACTGAGCACAAATAGAACAACCTTTGATGTAAGTCTCTGTATCTTTTCTCATATTGTCCCACCAGAAGTACCTAGACAGGGTTTGCAGTGTCTTTTGAAATCCCAAATGACCACCCAGAGGAGTATCATGAGTCCATTGTAGAACCTTCTGTTGTAGAGACACATGAGGGATATGCAGCTTCTTATTGTGGAACAACAAGGCATCAGACTTGGTCCGTAGCTGTGGAACACCATCCAACCACTCCTGTACGTCCAACTGCTTCTAATGGTTTTTAATTCTTCCAGAAAATCATCAGCGGTCGTCACCACAGAAATCACAGACTGGAATGAAGCGTTCCGTAATATGATGGGAGCATCTTCCATTGTTACTGTGCTGGTCTTTACCCCAGAGGGAGGCCGTGACAGGGCGTCTGCTTTACCATTCTGGGGTCCTGGTCTGAATTTGATTACAAAATCGAAGTCAGCGAAGAACAGAGACCAACGAAGCTGTCTAGGTGTTAGGGCCCTGGCGCTTTTTAGGAACAGCAGATTGCGATGGTCTGTATATATTTCAACTGTATGTCTTACTCCAATCAAATGATGCCTATAATCCTCGCAGACTCTTTTTATCACCAATAACTCCTTGTCAGTGATACTTTAAATAGTTTCACATGGAGATAACTTTTTGGAGAAGTAAGCAACGGGATGCACCTGGCCTGTGTCGGGATTCCTCTGAGACAGTATTCCTCCTATGGCGTAGTAAGAAGCTTCTGTCTCCACAATAAAAGGTTGACTAGGATCTGGGTGCCTCAGGATAGGAGCACTGGCAAAACACTCCTTTAATGTTTGGAAAGCTTGTTCTGCCTCTTCAGACCACCGAAATTGGACTCCCTTTCTAAGGAGATGTGTCATTGGTTGGCTGATTTTCTCTCTGATGAATCTCCGATAGAAATTAGAGAAGCCCAAAAAGCTCTGGAGGCTCTTCACGCTTGAGGGTGACTCCCACTGCTCGATGGCATCAGTCTTCTTCTTATCCATACAGAGACCTCCTGGCCCTATATCATACCCCAAGAACTAGACTTCTTTAGTGTGGAAAAGACACGTCTCCAACTTGGCATACAGGCTGTTCTTTTGTAGTCTTTCCAATACCGCTGCTACGTTTTGCACATGTTTGTCCAGGGAAACAGAGTAGATCAAGATATCATCTATGTAGACAATGCAGCAGACGTCCAACAATCCCCTCAACACATTATCCATGAAGTATTGGAATGCGACAGGGGCGTTACATAGACCGAAGGGCATTACCTGGTATTCATATAATCCGTACTTGGTGCGGAATGCCGTCTTCCATTCGTCCCCCCGCCACAACCGTACCAAGTGGTAGGCTCCCCTGAGGTTCAGTTTCGTGTATATAGTGGATCCTTTCAGTTGGTCGAGTAACACAATCATACTCCCTATGGGGAGGCAGCTTACCGGCTTCTTGTTCATTGAACACCTCTTCATACACTGTGTATACTTCAGGTATGGTACTGATGAGACACACAGTCGGGGTGTTGCAACTAGAAACTAGGAGAGCCGCAGGATTGTGTTGTAGTCGGGCAGAAGTAGTCATCACTCAGGTGCAATGCTCAGCACAAAAGTAGGAATTCAGGTCGATGGTGCGTGCCGCCCATTTTACCAATGGATCGTGTATAGTGAGCCATGGCATTCCCAGTATCAGCTTGAAGTTGGGGGCGTCAATGAGGTCGAATTGTATAACTTCAAAATGTGTAGACCCAACTTGCATGGGCATCGGCTGAGTGTGATAACACACTGGTCCGGACGTCAAGGCTGTTCCATCCACCGCTTTGACTGGTTCTGGTTGTTGCATTCTGACGCACTGGATGTCTAACTCGTAGGCGTATTATTGATCCATGAAGTTTCCGGTAGCACCAGTATCCAATAAAGCATGAACTAGAATGGGTCCTGAACCCTGAATATCTAGTGCCACACACACATTCATGTGCGCAACAGAAGACTGCACAGTGTTGGCCAAGGTAGGGAAGACCTCAGTATCATCCAGCAAGAAACAAGGGGTCTCCTTCTTGTTTGTGCATGTTAGTTTTCCGACGAGTCCAACTGGTGTTCAACCACAGACGCCTTCTTTAATCCATGAGGGTCATTATATGGTGTTCGAACGCAGGATTTGCAATCTTTAATAAAATGACCCGATTTCCCACAGTACATAAAGAGCCATAGAGTACGTCTGCGATTTCTTTCTTCGGAATTCAATGGACCTCTTATTCGGCCCACCTGCATAGGTTCCGCTCCTTCCGATGCTGATGGACGGTCTTCCGATGTGGTTTTAGTTCTAGTGAACAGGAACCTGGTGTCTGTCCGTTGCTTATCACCCTTCCTATCCTGGAGGCGATGGTCTAACTGGACCACCAAGTCTATCAATTCATCACAGGTGGATGGCATGTTCACCACTTTGGCCAATACTTCTTTTAGTTTGCCTCTCAAGCCTTCATAGAACAAAGACGTTCTCTTCTCCACTGGCCATTCTGTTTCTATGACTAGCCTGTTGAATGTGGTGATGTAAGTCAGTAGATCTTGTGAACCCTGCTTGAGCGTAATGAGTTCCCTATCTAGGGACAGCTGGTGTGCCTTTCTATCAAAGAGCTTCCGCATCTCCTCACAAAAGTTATGGAAGTAGTGTAGCACATGGTCATTCTTCTCTATTAACGGGAAGGACCAGCTAGCCACATTCCCTCCCAGGTATGACATGACAAAAGCAGTCTTTGCTTGATCATCAGGGAACACAGCAGGTTTGCACATGTAGTGCAGTTTGCATTTCCCCAAAAATATACCAAACTTTTTTGGATCACCAAAGTATCTTTCAGGAGGGGCTAGTGGGAGTTGTAGAGGACGTATCACCTGAATGGTGGAAGGGCCAGATTCTCCTGCTTGGGCCTGTGTTGTAGCTTGGTGAGCAGGAGGTGGGAGAGTCCAGTTTCTTATGTAGGAGGACTCACCTGTCTCTGTAGGACTACCCCGAGAGAGACCTGCTACTTCTCTTCTCATAGAGCCTACTTCGTTCTTCAGTGCCAAATTTTCTCCCCTAAACGCATCTACCTCCATACCTAAGGCGGTCTGGGATTCCAATACTGAGGTAAGGACCGCGTCTGTATCCATCGCTCAGGCTGTACTATACCGTGGGCTTGTCACTCTGTCGTGATCTCATGCAGGTTACCACTAACCTTTTAAGCCGGGTACAGCAGGAGCGAGGAATGAAGCTAATTCTCCCTATCCTCTAGCAATGGCACAAACTGCGAGCATGTAGGAAACTCCACAGAATGTAACACCACCAGGGAAGGGGAAAAAAGGGACAAAGGAAACAATAAAGTTGCAGCAGCTCAAATAATCTGGTGGGTATGTTCGGATGCGTGTAGGAAGCCTGAACCACACTGGTATCTAGCGGGGGACCCTGCAGTAGGAGAGATAAGGAAACATTCACACATACATGTATTCAATGTACATAGAGCAATAGGCTATGTGTGTGATGTAACTTACACAATTAATCTGCCACATATGCTCCATCAAAAACAGTAAAAAGAGAATAATAAACCATAAAAGTAAATAGCACTATTCCTTCAAGTAGCGGCAAGTCGCGGACTCTTGAAGTCTGTATCCCACTCAATGCTCCATAGTGCGCAGAATGTTACAAGCATTCACTGGTATTCGCATCAGTGAGTTCTAGAACCATTGTCCATAGTATTTCATGAAATTAAAGCACATTACTATAATCCAGATCTAGTGTCTTATAAGGAAAAGAAAATGCAAAGTACATACACAGTACTTCTCCTGACTCTCAGCTGCATTTGTATCATACAGCTGAAATGTAATAGAAAACGAGAAAGAATTCTAAGGCGCTTCCAGCATGGTGACTGGTATTTCATAAAATTAAAGCACATTACTATAATCTAGATCTAGGCCCAGATGTACTGAATGGTAAATACCGAATTTTACCGATTAGGTATTCACTATTCGGTAATTGCTATGTAGGTAAAAAATTCGGTAAAAATACAGAATCGGTAAGATTCGGTAATTACCGATTCTGTAATTACAGAATCAATATTTGCCATTGATTCCTATGGGCTTCAAGGCCCATAGGATTCCATAGCAAATACCGATTCGGTAATTACCGAATCGGTAAAATGACCGATTTTACAAGGGGGACAGGGTGTCACTTTGACACCCTGTTGCACCCCTGTTTCTGGCTTGTGAGCCATGTGACACACATACATGCCCTTTGGGCATGTCTGTGTGCCACATGGCACAGGTGTACATGCAAAGATGTGCATGTACACTGGAATTCGTTATTCATCATGGAATAGTATTCCATGGTAAATAACGATTCGGTAAGGGCCTGTGGCACTGATTACAGTGCCACCTACATATTGATTTTACAGAATCGGTAAATTTATCGATTCGGTATTTTACCAATTCTGTAAATTTACCGAATTGGTAAATATACCGATTCTGAAACATTAAGGCCACCTACATACCAAAACCCAAATACCGGTCGGTAACGGCCGAAATCGGCCGTTTCCGACCGGTATTTGGCGACCTACATCTGGGCCCTAGTGTCTTATAAGGAAAAGAAAAAGCAAAGTACATACACAGTACTTCTCCTGTCTCTCAGCTGCATTTGTATCATACAGCTGAAATGTAATAGAAAACAAAAAAAGAATTCTAAGGCGCTTCCAGCATGGTGACTTGAATACTTCGGTACCATAGGAAAACCCCAATCCAAAATACGTGAAAGAGATTTCGTTTCAGAATTGATGAAAAGCAGAGCTTCTGCTCTCTTGCGAAGTTCTGTGATACCGGGCTGCGCTACGGGCGCCTTACCTCCTACAGTAGTCAATCATTAATCAATGTCTCGGCTTGAAGATGGAAACCGTACCGTGCTCCTTCTTGTCCCAGCGCGTTCACTGCGCAATCAAGGAAGAGCACTGCACGAAGCAATGAGGGCAATCACAAAGTAAATTCAAGGCTCCACAAAGCTTGCTAATCCAAAAACGGGTTGGTTTCAAATGGGCAGGATTACGCTGGTCTGCGGTTTTCGAAGCTTACTCCTCGGTTCAGGTGACAAGCACCCGACTAAAGACTAGGGGGAGGATAAGAAAGGAATAGAGTGGACAGAGAGAAAGGACATCGCCTCTAAGCATTCTGGGCGATGTAGTTCAACTTTCATTCTCAGACATTCCTCTTGTGCCTATTAACCGTGGGTGAAATGTGACACTGACCTTGCAAGTGCCTTGCGCTGTAATACTGCCCCCAATTAACACTGGATAAATAAAGTTTCACCAAACACCCCCACTGGGTTGAAAAAATTGGCACGTTTTACTTGATTCAGTCGATTCCCGCCAAACCCTTCTTGCGGTGCACAAACCTGCGGTGATCAAACCATTGCGCTACACCGTTGGAGCCCTGACGAGACTTGTTTCCTTGACCTCTTGCCCCGTGCACCAGTATGGCCCCCACCTCCTCACAATACCTCTTGAAAGCGCGCCGTGTCCCTCACTCCGTGCCACAGCGACTCTCTTCTGCTCGGCAGGGCCAACCGCTCCCCCTCCGCACCTTCCGACAAAACAAGGGTCTCTTACCGCCATCTCCACCTTCCAGCTCCGTACCCTCTCTGCACCGACCAAACCTGCAGAGGAGCAAAAGGGGGCAAAATGCCAACGGGGTCCCGTCGTCCTCGGGTCTACAACCTACAAGAAAAACACAAAGAAAAATATTCCAGCCTCCTAGAGGCTGGGTGGGGCAGACCTCGGAGCGTGTGTAAAAGAGACTGACTCCAGTACTCCCTGGCCTTTTTAAACCCCTTTACTGGCCAGGCCGGTTCTAACCAGCCTGACCTCTTTTCCCCTAGTGACCCGGAAGCGATTCAATCGCTTCTGGGCCACTTTGGAGCCCTTTGGCCAATCCGTGAAGAGGCGCGCCCAACGCATCATAATGAGGTGTCGGGGTGTGCCCCACCACGGAGAGCAGGTGGGGGAAGAGGGGCCGGTGCCCCGCCATACTTGCGGCGAGGCCGATGCCGGCCCCGCCTTTCTCTGCGCGTCTCTCTGTGTAATTAAGTGTGTGAGTGAAAGTCAATGAGAGTCAGTGACAGGTAGTGTGGGAAATTGTATGAGATTGAGGTCCATATTTACTGTTGTTTGATGCAAGATAACTGTTGTGACCTGGGCACAGGGGCACTAGGACTCTGTACCCGACTGGTGGGGAGGGGGCAAGGAACCAGACACCACTTCCGATCAAGGGGTGGGGGAACAGCAGAATGCTGGGAACAGGGCACGAGGCTGGACGTGTGGTTTGCGCAGCGTACAAAAAAATGAAGATTACCTTAATCCTGCAGCAGACTCCTGTCGTACCTGAAGCAGTAGGAAACCACAACTGGCAACGAAGGTGTGGAGGAGAAGGATCGGCGCGTGTGTCCAGGCGCCCCAGGAGTGAAGAAACATGGAGCCAGGAGCCCACCCTGGTCCAAGTGAAGGAACAGAGTCACAGAGCAGGAGCCCACCCCGGCCGCAACAGGAACAGCACGGAAACTAACCGGCCGTGACTGAAAGCCAGTAAGAAGCCACATAGCTGCCCGAGAAGAAAGCGCAAGCTAAGGAACTTAAGAGAGATCTCACACGAAGACGGCGGCCATCTTGAGGTCAGTCCAAAGTGGCCAATCAGTGTCCCAGATGGCCCGGCGGCAATCTTTAACTCAGGCGGGAACTCACAAGGTCCCGTGATCTCGTGAGACTTGGGCGGCCATCTTGGAACCAGGCAAAAACAGCCATTAAGGAGTGTGAGAGGCCCGTCAGCCATTTCAGAGTCAGGAAAGAAAAGAAAATCAAGAAAAAAGTGCTCAAAACACAAAAGAAAAGAAAGATAAAGAAAGAAAGCTGCACAAAAAAAGTAGGAAATAAAGAGACAATACGGAGAGAAAGGCATAAAACATTTTAAATTCAGGAAACAAAAGTAAAACAGAAAAAGTGAGCAAAACACAAAATAAAGTAAAGATAAAGGAAGGAAGCTGTGCAAAAGGGACAATAAGGATACAAAAGAGTAAAGAAAATAATTGAAATCGAACAAAAGAACGAAGAATACAAGGGACAAAGTGTCAAGGAGCCCAGCAAAAGAAACACAAGAAAGAAAGGCGATAAAACGAAAGTGACGAATAAGAGAAGAACAGAAACTAGCATGGAGATATCAAAAAAAGAAGTGCCACAGGCCTGCAATGACTGACCAGGCAAATGACAACCCCAGCGCGCAAGCAACATTCCGTAGACCCCTTCCATTCAACCTATCAGAACCACAGTTAGGCATCACATGGGAGCGATGGATTCGCAAGTTCGAAAGATACATGCGCACCACGGATGTAGTGGATGCTAAGCAGTTGGATCTATTTTTAAACTTCGTATGGGACGAAGTAGATGACCTGCTAGTGACATTCCCTGAAGACCAAACGGCAACATATAAAAAGCTAATCAAGTGCCTCTCAGACAGATTTGACCTGCAAAGAAACATTGACTTTGAGAGATACACCTTCGCAATTGCATTTCAGCACACAAAGGAGTCCCTTGAGGATTTTGCAACAAGACTGCGCAAATTGGTCACTCACTGCGAATTTGACAAGTTCGACAACAAACAAGCAATTAGCCTGCACATCATTGAGGGATGTCGGTCGGTGGAATTCCGCACACAAATTCTGAAAGAACCGACCTCGCTGGAGAAAATTCTGGCCAGGGCAGAAGCGAGGGCAAGGGTGTAAGCAAAACAGATAGAGCTGGGTAAGGAGAGGCGAATAGAACAAGCAAACCGCATGGTGGGAAGCAACCACATGAACAACTGGAAGAAAGAAAACAATGAGCAACCACCAAGAAAACAACATGAAAAAACATGTTACAGATGCAGATGCAGACTCAAATTCCCACACACCGGCGCGTGCCCGTCAATGGGTCAGACATGCAGAAAGTACAACAGGAACAATCATTTCGCAAGCGCGTGTCTGGGCACATAATTCAGAAGTGAGAGAGGACGACCTGGACGATAGTGACAAACAGATCTGCCCGGCACATGGAAACGGCAAACCGCAGCTCGTCAGCTGAATCAGACGGAGCAGTGGTGCGAGACAACGTAGAACGACTGTACCTGATGTCTGACGTCGCTTCTGCAGAAGAAGCAAAAGGGCGAAAGAGAGCATCCACCTAATAGAGAAACATCAAGTAAAAAAATAGCGGCGTGACCATAGATGTGGGACAACACAACACACGCTTCGTGCTAGACAGCGGCGACACATGCAACATAATGTATGTGTCAGAATATGAAAAGATGAAAACAAAGCCGGCATTAGTGCCATCCACTGTTGACGTATTTACGTAGGGATAAAAAAAACAGTGATCAGTGAGGAAATTTACAGAGACACTACACTGATATACAAAGACTGGTCAATAAGGAAGACATACATGTACTGAAGGGTGACATTCCAGCACCATGTGTACTAAGCAATGTCACAGCGCAGGTGATGAGCCTCCTCGCAATGACATACCACATGTCAGAAAAGAAGAACATCCTGCAATCCAGGAATCCTACATGGACTAGGGAAACTAAAAGGACGGCAAATAACACTGAACATCAATAAAGCAGTAAAACCAGTAGCTCAACATCACAGACGAGTGCCGATGCACCTGCAACCACAAGTAGAGGAGGAAATACAAACGTTGCTAAGTCAAGACATTATAGAGCCTGCAGACAGGCCGACACCATGGGTGTCACTAATAGTGGCAGTCCCAAAGAAGAACACATGCAAGATTCGCATCTGTGTCGACATGAGGATACCAAACACAGCAATCAAACGGGAAAGACACCCTGGACCACACCTAAACGACATGATCAGCTGCCTAACTGGCACATGCCGATTCTCCAAGCTGGACCTGTGCAAATGATATCATCACCTAGAGCTTAACCCACAGTCGAGGTACATTACGACATTCTCCACGCACATGGATCTATTTCGCTACAAGCGACTGAGTTTTGGCATCTCATCGGTGGCAGAAATATTTCAAGAAACAAGACGGCAAGAAATACGGCTGGTAAAAAACAGCTTTAAGAACAGATGATGAGCATAACAAAGCATTGCGGGATTATGTTCCCAGCTGGAACAAGCAGCTCTAATGCTGAATGAAGACAAGTGCAAAATAGGGAGAAACAAACTGGTATTTTCTGGACATAAGTTCTCTAAAAAAGGGATATGAAAAAAGGGATGGAACCAGATTGCAGCAAAGTGGAGACACTTGAAAAAGCTAATTCTCCGGGCAATGTTGCAGAAGTGAGGTCATTCCTTGGGCTTGCCAGCTACTGCACGAGATACATAAAAGACTTTGCCACGGTAAGCACATCACTGAGAGAACTGACGAAGCAAGGCCAGACCTTCATGTGGACAGAAGAATGGAACAAGGCATTTGAGGCCATCAGGCAGGCAGTGATAGCGGTGGACCATCTTGCATACTTTGATCCACTGCTGTGCACAGAACTGATGGCGGACGCCAGACCAGTGGGACTAGGAGCGATCCTGGCACAACATATGCCAGGCAAAGACTCTCCAAGAAATATTGTGACATATGCAAGGAAAAGCCTGTCCGACGTTGAGAGGGCATACTCACAGCCAGAAAAAGAAAGCCTTGCAGGAGTATGGGCATGTGATCACTATCACATGTTTATATACGGGAAACCTTTCACTATCGTAACGGATCATCAGGCCTTAGCAACAATCTATGGAAATCCAAATGCAAAAATACCACCTAGAATAGAGCGATGGGGCATACGGCTGATGGACTACAATTTCAAGATCGTACACAAAGCAGGGAAAGAACACAACCCGGCGGACTACATGTTGCGGCATCCTTTGCCACAGACACCTCAGGCCACATCAATAGCGGAGGAATACCTGAACTTTGTACTGAAACAAAGCACTCCGGCATCGATAACGATGGCAGAGCTGGAGCAAGAAACAGAGAGGGATGCCACAATGCAGGCAGTAAAAATGGTAACAAGACAACAAAGATGGAGACATGTCAACAACAACAGCATCATGGAAAATGGAGTGAGCAAAGAGGAAATGCTAGAATTCAAAAAGATTCATGAAGAGCTATCAGAGAACGTGAATGGAATAATAATGAGAGAGATAAGAATAGTGATGCCAAGGGCTCTGTGGAGATAGACTGTAAACTTGGCGCAGGAATCACACAGAGGCATGGTGGCAACAAAGAAACTGATATGGGAGAAAGTGTGGTTCCCGGGGTTGGACAACATGGTGGAGGCCACCATCACAAACTGCCACAGCTTCCAAACGACGGGGCAGCCAGAAAAAC